>NC_044912.1:47268021-48690852 GCF_001633185.2 Quercus lobata | reverse complement strand
AGAATTATTTTCTGTTGATAAATAATAAATTTTATTGAGAAAAAAAAGCTAGACTTAAGCTTTCCTAAAAGATAAAAACAGAAAAAAAAAGTTAGGCTCTAAAAGAATGAGAGCCTATGCAAATTACAATAGAATGCTCTTCACTATTTCCAAGAGCACAAGACCACTCAAATAACACTCACAAGAACAAATTTTCAACTCCATATCTGAAAGTTCCGCAGAAACATAAGAGCAATATCCCTCTCCCTTCTAATCACCTACATTAGACATAGTGATCATTGTATTCCCATACACTTCTCCATGGAAAAACCACTCCGTTGGAGCCTTCTAAAGCCTCATAATAGGAATGCATTTCAAACTTACCATTAATGCTTATTCTCCGTCTCAACTGATCAGGGCCCGTACCTCTTGGGGATGTTGGAATACAAGGTATCAAAGCACAAATAAACTAATTCCAGTTCTCAATCATTAGACACATACAAAACAAATATTCTATGAACATATCTCTCCCACACTCAAGATCTCCAAGAAGGAAAAACACAAACATCCTTCTCCACTGCTAAAGATTACAAATCCGGATATAGCACCTTCGAAGGTTGAGTCCTGACGATAAACATCATGCCAAAACTGTACTGCAACCATCTTCAATCATGTATTGAACATAGCTTGCAAATCTCTCCCAACCAGCCTTGACACTTCTCCATAGACGAAAACCATAGTTGTTCTTTTTTTTTTTTTTGATAAGTAGTTGTTCTGCCTACCTTTGTTGTCTAATGTCCCCACTCTTTGCCACATGTCAAACAAATAATCCATCTCCATAGCTGATTTTTCTTCTCCCCATACAACCATAACCATGTGCCGAACAAAGCTTGATTCCTTTGTTGTACAATGTCCCCCCTTGTTCCCATATTTCAAACAAATTAGATTTTTTTTTTCTCTATACAAAGCCATAACCATGTGCTCAACAAAGCTCTATTAAATTACCCACCTTCCTTATCACCAAACCACCATTTGTAAAGGAAGAGAAAATTGTATACCAATCCACTAGATGGAACTTACAAAGTGATTAGTTCGGGGAATCTAATGTGCCCCTTGGATGCCCGGGAATGTAAGTAGCCCATGTTTGATTTGATTAGGAATTTGATAAGATTCCTTGGAATGTGAAATCCTCATATATGTTATTCCTAGGAATCTCATAAGAAATATTTATTCTTCCCAAAATATTATTAGGTTTATAAATACAATGTCAAGTGTATTTCCCATCTCTTTTATGTGGCTTTCTACAAAAACATAATAAGGCAAATAATATGAACCATGAATCAAGTTAAATCTTCTACAATAATAATCTTGAAGGTTAGCCGTTAGCCATTTACCAGAACTAGATATCTCATCATTGAAATACATGAATGGATCGAGCTTCTCCGTCTTTCACCAAATGCCATCTTATTCAACATAAATAATAGACAGTCCCAGTTTTACATGCTTGTGGGCATTCTAAATATCCAGTTTACAGGATCCTTTTTGGTACTGTGCTTGTACTTTAGTTTCCCTTTTCTTTTAATCAGGAGTGATTTATAAAAATAAAAAAAACAAAAAAAAAACAAAGGTTTAGCATTCACTTTCTCTGATCTGTTATCTGTTTGGGAACACCAAATGAAGTGATCTGAAGAATTACTTTTGATTAAGTGAAATTCAAGAGAAGAAAATTTTCTATATAGTTTAAGAAAAATAAATTTTAAGACAATTCTATCCTCCATAGGAGGGAATCATCTTGCCTTTGTTGGCAAGTAAGAAATTAGCCTTTTGAAAGAGAAGAGAGGCTATGCTTCTCTTAGGTGGTAGGTTCACTGTTATGTAATCTGTCTCATTGAACATTGTGGTCTACAAGCTGTCCATGGTTAAAGTTCCTGCCAAAGTTGCACCTATGTTATATATATGTCTTATAAATATTTAGGGATTGTAGCTTGAGTGAGGGAAAAAAATGAATTGGTCTCTAGGACTTTGGGGGTCTTTTGATTCCTGTACATGGTCCTTTCAAAATTGGTATCACAGTTTTTTGTGAATCCCATTTGGGTCTTCTTACCCCTAAATTTTGACAAACACTCCCTAAGTTTCATTGGGAAGATGATTTCTTTGTTTTTGGAGATCACCACTGGTCCCAACATTAGAAGTGAAAATGTATATGGATCACATTTACATGATTCACTACCTCCTCGCAGTCTGCATGTAAAAATCATTGTGTTAAATTTTTGGTAGAGCAGTTAGAGGTGGTGTAACTTCATAATAGAGATTTTTGCTTTTATATGGCTAAGAAAAGTCTGAGTCAGGTGCACATCATCCATCCCCAAAACCACTCTTCTTGTAGTTGTTAGTTAAAAAGTATTTCTTTTTCTTTTTCTTTTTTTGGTGTGAATTCTTTTCTTTGTGTATATTTAAAAGCACATGTATGGGGAGGATACCTCCTTCACATATTAAAATCTATAGTGGCATTAGATTCATATTAAGTTCTTTATCTGTTCTCTGCATGATTTTTGGTTTAATTATGTAAATTTCTTGTTTAGGATCTTCTGATTAAAACTGAACTCTTTTTTTGCTTTTGAAATATGCTGGAGTTTTTTTTTTTTTTACCTTTGATGTGCTTCATTATATGCAGGTATTTCTTTGAAGACACAAGAACTCTATGCCCTAGTTTTTGCTACCCGCTACTTGGATATTTTTACGGACTATATATCTTTTTATAATACCATCATGAAGTTAATATTCTTGGGGAGCTCATTTTCAATTGTTTGGTACATGAGGCGCCACAAAATTGTTCGTAGGTCCTATGATAAAGACCAAGATACCTTCCGCCATTATTTCCTTGTACTGCCTTGCTTAATCTTTGCACTAGTTATCAATGAGAAGTTCACCTTTAAGGAGGTATGCTTGCATCTTAGTTTAGTTATATTTTTTATAACATTGTGCAAATGATAGCTATAGTTTCAAGCTCCTATACCATCTTTACATCTTTTAAACAAGCTTTTTGACAGAAGATGGTTGTCTTCAATTCCCTCATTTTCTTTCTAATGTACTTCACATTAAAATGGATCAGGTCATGTGGACATTTTCTTTATATTTAGAAGCCGTGGCCATACTTCCTCAGCTCATACTGTTACAGAGAACTAGAAATATTGACAACTTGACAGGGCAATATGTGTTTCTTCTTGGGTATGCTATTTCTTTAATTCAATTTATGAAGCAGTGATAACAGTTTAGATTTTTGTCTTATTCTTTTTTCTTCATTGTAGTATAGTATAATTTCAAGCTACTTGACTATCTTTAGAACCATGTAAAATATCAGTGCTGGTTTATCACTGGGTGACAATGCATGCCTGTGTTTGTTTGTTGTTTTTCCTCTAATTTTTTTTTTTAATTTTAGCTTTAATGTGCTTCCACAGAATTCAAAATAGATTTTGTTTTTCTGCTTTTATGGTTCCAAATGAATTTCAACGGTTGCATCACTCAAGCACGGAGGTGGTGCCTTGCACCTATGGTGTATAGATTATAGAATCCTGGTGCCTTGAGGGCACCTTCCATTTTTAACTATTCTGGGTAAATTTAGGTGAATCCCTATTTTCCAGACTCTTAAAATTTTCAATATTTCACTGGTGGAATGGAAACATTTGGTTGTATGAGTACAATTTTATGTGGATTGTTTGGATGGAAAGAAATCGGTGCTCTTTTGAGGATACTGAGAAATCCTTGGTTCAGTTACAATCTCTATGCCAGAAGACTCTGTTTGATCGGTCTAGGTGTTGGGGCTTCTTGAATTGTTCTTCCATCATTGAGTTTCTTTCTTCTCTTAGTATTGCACCTTAAGTTTTTTCATTGTTGTTTGTTGCTATTTGTTGTTTTGTTGCTTTTTCTTGTGTTCACCATCATGAACACCTTGTATTTGCTTTCTTCAGTTTTACAGTTTGTTTAATAATACTCTTATTACGTATATAAAAAAAATAAAAAAATAAAAACAGTTCTAACTTGATAAATGCAAAGTTTTGTAAGAAAAGAAAGCTATATTAAATTATAAAATTCAACTATTCTTGAAAAGAAACTCCTCTCATCTTTTCCATAACAATCCTCCCAATTGTAAATTTCATATGTGGACCATAGTTTGCATGTAAGTACTGTGGATCTCATTTTGGGACGAATTCTTGAAGCTTACTAGGAAGGTTATGTAGATTTCCTCGGGTAGGTCATATTCATTCATTTTAATAGCAAGAGGAGAAGAAGTACAAGTGTTATGTAAGAAAGAAATCTGTGATTGACACAATGGTACTACAAATGGATAGCATCTATGATAGCTTGAGATTAAATTTACCAGTTTGAAGAACTCCAAAAGGAAACTCGCATAAGTTAGTCCACCATATTCGGGTTAATTCCAGTGAATATTCAAACTTTTGATCCTTCTAAATTAAATTTCCACCAAATGTTACAATATCAGTTTTTTTTTTTTTTTTTTTCAAAGAAAAATTGCTTCATGTATTTTTCTTAATTACCATTTTTTAAGTCATGACTTTCCTGCAGCATCTGGAAGAGATGTTATAGTGAAAGGGCAGATGTTATATAAGATGATACGTAGTAATTGGCTTCACGATTTATTTATTTATTTATTTTTGTTGTAGTCTTTAATGTTGTTTCCTTCTCTGTTTGTCTGTCTGTCTGTCTGTCTCTCTAAGTTGCCTCTTCTTAGGTGTAATGTTTGAATGCCAAAACCAAAAAGATCCTACTCTTATAGGATTGCCTTACAATTGGTGCAGTTATATAGGTGTACATGTTATGTGCTAATTTGACCAAGTTGTTGCATCCTTGATTTATGTTCCAAGAAAATAAAATCTGCTTGTGATCATTTAATTTCTGTCCATCTTAATGCAGTGCTTACCGTGCATTATACATTCTCAACTGGATCTATCGCTACTTCACTGAGCCACACTATGTCCATTGGATACGTATGACTCTCTCTCTCTCTCTCTCTCTCTCTCTCTCTCTCTCTCTCATATTTTTCTCTCTTAATGCAGGTTAGCTTGTGTTTTGTGTATGCATGTTAGTCAGATGCATTCATACACATACACATACACATACAAATCTCTCTGTCTTTTTTGCAATAAATTTTATTTAATTATAAAAAAAGAATATATGTATATGTGTATGTGTATGCATATGTAATACACATTCATAACATAGCAATACAGTATGTGCATATATCTCTATCTGGTAATGAAGACATGTGTATTAGTGCCTCCTTTTATGTACACTTGGAATTGTGAACTGTTATATAAACATGGCTCCCTGTCGTTTTTTTTTTTTTTTTTTCCTGGTAGAATTATTGATTATAATTTTTGCAGTGGGTGATGTTCTTAGAGGCAGTTGCTAACAGTGCTGCTTCCAATAAAAAAGGAAAATATGAATAGCATGATAGCACTTCTGCAGTGTGTTGCTCACGCTGTCGTTGCAGGAAGTATCTCTCATGTTGAACCATTTCTGCATAATAGTGCCTTTGACATAGTTTATGGGTCCATATGTGAACATCACCCATATAATAATATGCATATGATCAAGATTTACTTTGGTTTAATTTGCCAGCCTTTACTGCCTGTGTTTCTGCTAATTTAATGTCATGTTTGATTTTTCATTCCATTTTTGCAATTTGGTCTAACTTTTCATTTTTGGGTAAACTATACTAATCTCCCTTTAGACTTATCAAAATGTCACTTTTCCCAAAAAGATTGTGTAAATGACATTCTTCATTGAGTTTTGTATGAATGCAACAGATAAATTCATATCCTTCCACATTGTTACTTCCCTGAATCTTTCATTTTAAAACAAGATTGCTACTCATTTGTACAAACCTCAAGGAGGAGTGTCTTTTGTACAAATCTCAAGCGGGGAGTGTCATTTCATTCATAGTTTGGGTTGGAACCTTTAAAAAAAAAGAAAAAACTCCGTTGGGAAAGTTAGACATAGATTTATCTGTCATATAAGCAAATCCCAAGGGGAGGAGTGTCATTTCATGAAATCTCAAGGGATGGTGGTGTATTTTACACCTTTTTCTTGGGAAGTGGCTGTAGAAATAGAATTAAGCCTAATGCTTTGAGCTCCAAGACCACATTTTGAGATTTTAAAACCTCTTTTATGCATAGGGCTAGAATTTGTTATAACTTCTTGAATATAATTACGTTCAAAACTGATAACCATATATATAGTGTATTATTAAGTAGCTAATAGTTGAAATTTTGAACTCCTTTTATGTGGGTGTTTTGATTATTGTTTTTTCCCATAATTTGGTGTTGAGTTTTCCTGTTTGGTTGTTGCAGCTTGGATAGCTGGGCTTGTTCAAACGTTGCTTTATGCTGACTTCTTCTATTATTATTTCCATAGGTAAATGCTCCGGCTCTTACAAAAAGTTGTGTTCATGCTAATGATTCAAATTCCATCTTTGAGTCTTCTAATTTTTTATGTGAATTTTGAAATTATGGTTGCAGCTGGAAGAACAACAAAAAGCTTCAATTGCCAGCTTGAGTACATCCTCCTCATTTGTTAGGAACTAAATTTGTCTTGTAATGCTTAAGGATATGCAAATGCTTCCATGCAAAATGCTTAGAGATATGTCAGTTTTTTAACTAAGACATCTGTCTGGCCTAAAAAGAAGAAAGTAATAGTGGTTATTGGTTTTTTGGGGGCAATAATTTTAAGTGCAGGTCACCGGCAAACAATGGACATCGCCGTATGGAGGAATCAAATTTAAGATGTCTGAGCTGATCCTGTATCTAGGTCAATTATTTTACCTGAATTTTGGTGACCAGAAAAATAGAAAGAAGATAATGTAATAGACTTCAGAGTTCAGACAATGCGCTGCTAGTATGGCTTAATCACTTGCATCAATTTGATTTCCTAACCTTCTGTTTCTGGGTTAGCATCATTGTTAGATTGAAGTCAAGTGACTCAAGTCCTGGTTGTTATGTATCCATAGTGCCAGCATATCAATCAACGAATCAATCTACCCGTACATACCATATTTTATGTATTAGTCCTACTACCAACATAGAATAATTTGCTGGATTTTTCACATCTCACTCTCATAGCATTGAAATAGGAATCATTTTTTCTCTAAACTAGTTTGGAAGAATTTCTTGCAATTATTCATTAAGTGGTGATTTATAGGTTAACAATGCTGGGCCCACAACAAATTACATAACTTTTGTCATAGCTTACCCGATGTAACGAGTGGTAAGCAGTGGAGTTGTGGACTCACATGGACCTATTATTTTTGGCAAGTTGTGACAAAAGTTATGCAATTAGCATTTTTTTTTTAATAATGTTAGAATTACAAGTTATTTTATAAACCGCTGATGTTAACTATAATATATTAGCTATTAAAATACTAAAAAAACCACATCAGATATTAAAAAAATCGTCTTTGAGGGAACCAGGGCTGTCACCAAGTTTACTAGTTCTTAATTAAACTAATTGATGTCTTTGTGTCTTTTTTTATCCCCTTGGTATTGTCTCACCGTAGTTTGTAACTTTGATAAAGAAATTAAATGAATTGTTGGTTTTGAGAATTATTTGAAATAATTGATTGGTTTTCAATGGGATGTGAATGCAAATGTGTATGGTTTGCCGATTAGAAATTGCATAGAGATATAATTGGATATTCTTAAGTATCTTTATCTAATTGGTTAATTAAAAAAAAACAGTTCATAAAATGACTTCAATTTTGATCCTAAAAAAAAAAAAAAAAAAAAGACTTCTATTTTGATGGGTAAGTGGAGATTAAGTCGTACAAAGAAATTCGTTCTCTCTCTCTCTACTCATGAAAAAAGTATTTATTTTTCTCATTACAAATACTAATTTTGATGTGTATAGCCAAGAAGATCAAGAGAGAGAAACCTAATCCTATAAAGAAGTTTCATTAGTCAAAGAGTGGAACTTGTGAAAACTAACGAAATGGATTCAAGTAAGTCTTATACTTAATTATGTATTTGTGAAGATTTGAAATTGACATAGTTGTTAATGAAATAATAACTTAACAAACAATTTACATAAGTCATCTTAAAATTGGAGTCCAAATCTTTTGTCCCACTTTTCTTACGCTACTTTATACTCCACCAATAAAAACTTACCACATGTTCACCTAATTAATTAAATACTATCATTATTGACTTATTAATACTGTTATTATTAATTAATAATAATATTTAATTAATTAAGTGAACACCTGATAAATTTTTATTAATAGAGTATATAGTGAAGTAGGAAAAGTGAGACGATTGAACTCCTAAAATTGTATCCATGTGGGCATCATGGCAGTTCACATAGGTTAATGAATGAAACATTATGGTAGTTCATAGAGAGTGCAGGGACGCTATGCCAAACGCCTACTTCCTCCCTAATGGCCAAAGGTCAAATGTGATGGGAACATTCAATGCGAAAAGATGTGACTGTAAATGACCCTACCGCACTGAACGTACCATTGACAGTCAGGGGAATAGTGTATTATCGTTAGGGAATTAATGCAGTTTACTAAGGCTAATACACCTTGTTAATTTCAGCCTTACAAGTGTAGGCACTATTTCAAAGGTTAAGTTCATAACATGTCAAAGATGTTCAAATCAAAGGTGTACTCCTGTTACAACTGTAAAGGACATAGGAGGAGGGAACATATATGCATGCCTCGGAATGTTGACCTATGATGCCCCGAACACTACCAGTTGTCCTTAAAAGGGTAACAGCGAAGTCCTAGAAAGCTATACCTTGTATCCTTCTTAGTATTCATCAAATAAAATCCTTCTCGGAGTAGGGACAATCAGTCCTTGCACCACCATGGTTTTTCTTCCCATTTTCTTTGTGGTTTTTCACGTAAATCTGCTCTTATCTTTATTTGCACCTTATTACCCAACCCCTCAGTAGTAAAATATCATTTTTATACTTTGATAATAGTATTTTAAGATGTACAAAAGTTATAGTTTAAAGATTACAAATTTTTGTCCTTAAAAATCTTATTTGCATACAAAGTTCTGTAACATATTCACAAACAATACAAACTACAAATCATGTGTCTCAAAATATACATATGTATATTCTCAAACTCAAAATAAATCAACACAAAGTCACAGTTCTCACTAGGATATGCAACCTCAACAAAAAATCCAGGTCTACCACACCCAAGGCTTACTGTGCCAAGTGCTTTGAACCTTGAACCAAATTAAAGGTGAACGTGTTAGCGTTCTAATCATCCTAACCTTACAAATTCAATTAGATAAATTACCATAAAAGTTTAACTACTACATTCACTTAAACTTTTTCTATTAACATCATCACATATTCAAGTGTTACTCTAACTCATGCATTAGTGTTAAAAACATATTAATAACAAGAAATGAAACTCATAATCTCATATAAACAATTACCGCAACCATATCATTAAAACAAATTCATGGTTAATACTACCCTCACACCCATATATGCCATAGTCATTTCAAGATGCAAGGAAATCCTCTTTCAGTAAATTAACCCCTCTTCCACATAAATAAAAAACCCATATATGATTGCGCAAGAAACCCGATTCACATGGCCATCAAACAATACATCGATTTCACGTCTTCAAATTTAAAACCTCTTATCAAGTCTCAAATGCCCCAAAAAGCTCAATAATGTTACTCCCAAAACAAAACCCACAACATCAAAGAGCAATTCAAACAAGATAGGATACATATCCATAGATATTAGAAAGTGAGTCATGAAGATTTTACCTTAGATTATTATTGGGAATGAGCACAAATCATAGAAGAGAGTATATTGTGGCTAGAGGGATGATCTAGTAGTAGTTGACTTTGAGAGATGAAAATGGAAGAGGGATTTGGGTGAGAGAGACAGTGTGGTGGAGAGGGGCTGGTGACACAAGAGAAAGATAAAGAGGGAGAGAGAGAGAGAGAACTAAAAGCTATGAAAATTTAGAATTATATTATTTGTTGAGATCTATAAATTTTATGCATCTCTTTGAATGGGGGGTGCCTTAGGTCAATTTGGTTCACCTTTTAATTTCCTTCTTCTTGGTTTTACCAAATCACTAATCACTTAAATGTCTTTATGTTGAAAATTATTTTCTTGGAAATATTCATGAAAGTCCTCCAAAAATAGTTAAGACTTATCCATATTGATTATAAATAAACTCCAATTTAGATATTATTCTCATTAAAAAATTTGTTTTTAAAAAAAAATTTGGGGTGTTACATTAGTATTCTCAATTTCAAGCCATTAGGTATTTAATTTTCTATTTTTTTTTTAATTTATGATATATGGTAGTAACTATGACTTTATTTACAATAAGATATAATTAGTACGTAAGTTTTTTTTTTTTTTTTGGTGTGGCTATAATGGAACAATGTTTAACCATAACAATAAACATAAAACCTGGTATATTTAGAGCATGTTAACAGGGATTTTTGTATGAGATTTTCAAGTAGTTTCCACTTCCATATTCACATTAATTCATTTCTTATTTGAGTAATTCCAAATAATAATAAAAAACATATAAATTCAAATTAATTAAGTTAAATAAAGAAATTACCATATTTTATATCAGTAAATTTTATTAAAATTAATCATTTTAAGCATAAAAATTAGTTATAAGTATATGCCCTTTTTTTTAAATTTTATTTATTTATAATAATGAAAGTACAGACAATTATAAGCTGTTTTTTTAGTGGAAATAGTGGATGATATGAATCGTTATTATTTCAAATGATTCTTTTAATTATAGTTTTGTTTGTATTGTGTTTTAAATTTTAAACATAACTTAATGCTTAATTACTCAGCCGATGTATGAAATCTAAAAGGCTACTTACTCTTTTTTCTAATTAATAAAAAGGTACTTAAGTTACTTGGTGCCATATAATCATGAAAAACCATTAATGCTTCTTAAAGAACCATTTATACTAGTGCTTAACAAATATTTTATTTCCTTTTTAACCTCCATAAGAAAATTGGATTCAATGTAACTTAAAGTATTATTAAATAATATTTTTCATTATCCTGTCACAAGTACAATGTACAATGTAACCGGATTGTTATTTGTGACAATTTTTTATTATCCTACAATAGTTTGACCATTTTTAAATTTTGGGGCTATTTTGGTAATTTTGATTATTAGGTAAATTCCGCGCCGGGGGGGGGGGGGGGGGGGTTGGAGTTTACCCATAATTGGGTTGGGTTTGGATTATAAATAATTAATCAAATAGGAAATAGTATACCCAACAATTATGTGCATCCCAAATCCAACCATTTGACACCCCTATTCTTATCACAAGAATGATGCAACTGACCTCTCATATATCAAACTACCATTTTCAATTTTTAGTTTTTATTATCCAATCGTAATGACACTTCAGCTAATCTCTCATGTACCAGATAGCTAGTCATTTTCATTAGGTGTTCTTTTCAATAACAATGATGAAATTGAAGACAACAACAAGTGAGGAGAAGAGATATTTGATTGGAAGTAAAACTCAACCAAAACTTTGTTCATGTATGTTGCAAATATATATTAAAATTCTAAAATTTTAAGCAATCATATATCTATTTTTTTAGAAGAAAGCAATCATACATTTGATTTGTTAAAATTATAATCTTATTGATATTACATGTATATTAAATTCTATATTTTATGAATATGTATATTTTGATATTCTTTATTGTCACTACATAACTTTGTGTAATATATTATAAAATATGTCAAAACATAAATAAACATATAATTAAACTTATTTAGTGTATGTTTATAAATAATTTTATGTTTATATACATTAATATTCACATCCTATTTTGTCCACAACTATGTATGAGTAGTTTATTTATTTATTTTTAAGTTTATTTTGGGAAATATATATGTAGTATTTTTCTATCTATGTGTTTCAACCAATCACAAGACACCATGTGCTATTTAGTGGGACCCAATGTAATTATTGAAAGGCCAATGAAAATATTTCAAGTGTCATTGAATAGAAATTGCAAAGAATACTTAAGGGCCAATCACATGTTGGCACATGTTTTTTTTTTTTTTTTTTTTTGATAGGAAAATTGCAACTTCCATTGAATAATCAGTTCAAGTTCAGAACATCATGGCGAAGAGATTGCTCAATAAAGCAAGGGTTCTCTTCTAACCAAGCAATAAAATCAATAATACCAGACGCATGCTTTGCTAACAAATGCGCTGGTCTATTACATTGTCTACGGACATGTGAATAATCCACCTGTCTTACAAAACCACTCAAGACTTTGATACCTGCTATCACTGCTGCCACTGAAGAGGGAGGTGAGGTGTTACCACATAGTGCATTTACCACTGTTAGAGAGTCCCCTTCAATGATAATGTCCTGTACACCGATATCCCTTGCGAACTGAACTCCTGCTTCAAAAGCCTTTGCCTCAGTTTCCAACGGCCCCAATGGTGCATTAATCCGCTTGCTCAGTGCTGCGATTACCTGCCCATTACAGTCCCGAATTAAGACCCCAACTTCGACTGCCTTCTGTGCTTTGAAGACCGCTCCATCCACGTTCACTTTATATCTATCTGGCGGTGGAGGTGTCCATCTCTCTACATGAACTTCTGGAACCGTGGCTGGTTTATCAAGGGCCACATAATACTCCTTCAGATAACGTGAAGTCCACTGCACCAGTTCACCACCCGATTTCTTTTTTCCTCCATTACGCACCTCGTTTCTATTACTCCAGATTGCCCATGCTATTGCTGCAACCAACGCTATCTTGGACTCCTCATACTTTCCTTCCATAATCATGTGCCACATTAAATCAAAACATGAGCGGATCTTATCTCCAGCTATACCGAAATGGATCTTTGTACAGCTCCATACTTCTCTGGCTCTCGGGCAACTCCAAAATAAGTGTCCTGTTGTCTCAGGTTCTTCATGGCAGTCAATGCAGCAATCTTCTTGCAGAATCTTCCTTCGTACCAAGTTTGTCTTTGTAGGTAGGCTATCTCGACATGCCCTCCAAATAAAATGCCGAATCTTATGTGGTGCTTGTATCCTCCATAGTAGCTTCCAAAATTTCTTAGTTTGGCTCTCATCTGAGCTTGAGCCGTAATTGGGAGACCGGGAGAGGTTCATTGCTAGCTTATATGCGCTCCTAACAGTGAATAAGCCATTTGCACTTTCTGGCCATATAATTCTATCATCCGGTGGCTGTATGCTCAACGGTATGCTTTTGATACACTCTGCCTCATGTGGGAAAAACAGAGCATCAATCACTTGTGCTTTCCACTGTGTAGACTCCTGGTCAATCAACTCACACACCTTTGTATCTGCACTCAAGAATAATCTGGGAGATACTACTTTGTACGTTGATGTAGATGGTAGCCACTTATCACTCCATACCCGAATGGATGTCCCCTTCCCTACACTCCATCGACTTCCTTCTTTTACCAAATACTGAGCCTCCATGATACTCCTCCACACATAAGATGGATTTGTACCAATTGAAGCATTTATAAAATCTGTACGAGGGAAATACCGTGCTTTAAACAGCCTATATAGTAAAGAATCCTGCATTGTTTGAAGTCTCCACCCTTGTTTAGCAAGTAGAGCAAGGTTGAATTGTTTTAGTTGTCGAAAACCCATTCCACCGGCTGCCTTGGGTTCACATAATTTATCCCAACTAAGCCACGCCATCTTCCTCTCATTTTGTCTCTGACCCCACCAAAAATTTCGAATCAGGCTAGTCAATTCGTCACATAGAGAGTCGGGTATTTTAAAACAATTCATTGTGTAAGTAGGTATAGCTTGAGCTACAGCCTTAATCAACACTTCTTTTCCTGCTTTTGACAAGAGTTTCTCCTTCCACCCTGCTAATTTCTTGCACAGCCTTTCTTTGATTTCCTTAAAATAATTTCTTTTATTTCTTCCCACAAGAGACGGTAATCCCAAGTACTTCTCATGTTGCTTAATGACTTGTGCCCCAAATCGATTCTTGATTTCTTCCTTCACCTCATCCGCAGTGTTTCTACTAAAAAACAATGATGTTTTTGCTCTATTCAGTTGCTGCCCGGATGCCTTCTCATAGACTGCAAGGATTTTTTGTAAGGTGTTGCACTCTTCAATTGTGGCCTTACAAAAAATAATGCTGTCGTCTGCAAAGAAAAGGTGTGAGATTTTTGGTCCACCTCTGCAAATACTCAACCCCTCCATCTCTCCATTATCCACCGCTTTCTGAATTAGAGCTGATAGAGCTTCTGCACATAAAAGGAATAAATAAGGTGATAAGGGGTCTCCTTGTCGTAGACCCCTTGTAGGAATAATATGCCCTTTTGGAGTACCATTTATTCTTACAGAGTATGACACTGATGAAATACATCTCATTATCAGAGTCCTCCATTTTTCCTCAAAACCCAATTTTGTCATAATCCTTTCAAGACACACCCATTCTACTCTATCATACGCCTTACTCATATCTAATTTAAGAGCCATCTCCCCTTTCTTGCCACCCTTTTTATGATGAATGTGATGCATGGACTCAAAAGCTACTAACACATTATCGGTGATCAACCGTCCATGCACAAATGCACTTTGGGTATCACTAATAATGGATGGTAGTATCTTCTTCAACCTATTAGCTATTACTTTGGATGTAATTCTAAAAACCACATTACAAAGACTAATAGGTTTATAATCAGTCACACATTTGGGCTCTTTAATTTTTGGAATAAGGACTATATGAGTTTCATTAAAATTAGGGGGTGCTACACCATTATTCAAAAAATCAAGAATGGTTTTTGTGACTACCTCACCAATATCCGACCAAAAATGCTGATAAAACAAAGGAGGCATACCATCCAGTCCAGGAGCCTTTAGAGGGTGCATTTGTTTGAGTGCTATCCTTACTTCATTCTCCGTAAAATCCCTTGCAAGCTTCCGGTTCATGGCTGGTGTCACCTTTGGTTGAATAGCATCCAGCACCTCATTAAACTCATTCGGCTCACTTGTTGTGAAAAGCTCTTTATAGTAGTCCACCACCATCTCTCCCATTCGGTCTTCATCATCTTGCCCATGTTGGCACATGTTGATATTTAATTTAAATGACATATGCAAACAACTTAAATGTTGCCATGTGTTATTTTAAATTAATACACTTTGGCTAATCAAATAATGTCATGAGTCCCTTGGAGAATAAGACATAAAATCCCTCCATTTAAATTATGACATGTGTCACTGCCCATAGCCATTCACGTGTCTTCAAATCTCGTATAAATAGAGACCCTCCTTTCTCTTATGGAGGGGATTCAAAAACATTCAGATGTTTGGAAGTTCTGCCGGAATCAAACTCCAAAGCCTCCAAGAATATCAAGAACTTCAACCTTCAAATCTCAAGAACATTCAAAGCGAAATCATTCAAGTCATTCTTCTAGATCCCAAAGTTCATTGGAATCAAGTTCAAAAGCCCCCATAAACACCAAGAGACTACAAATTAGTGAATCTCTAAAGATTCAAGCCTCTAAAATCCAAAATAACTTCCACTACAAATTTTCAAAGACAAGGAACATTCGAAGAACATTCAGAGCTTCCAGAAACTTCAAAGACTTATATCCATTAATCTTCATCAGATTCAAGTTCTAAAGTTCCGAAGAACTTTCACCACAAATCTTCGAAGATCAAGAACATTTAAAGAAACCATGAATAATACAAAGAACGCGAAGAACAAGAAATATCTAACAAGCACACAGTTAGAGATTCATCACTATTTCATTCCAAAGATCTTTCAATCTACTTTCCATTCCAAGTGGAGGACATCTTGTGTTCGAGCCAAGACTATATCAACATAATTGAAGACTTTTCTAAGGAGATTGAATCAATGGATTATTTTATTGTATAAGAATCTAAATATAGAGAATTGTAACTACAAATTCATCAACACAAATTTACACTTGTAAAACATATTAAATTGTTTGTTTTCCAAACTTGAGATTTTGTGTTTACATTTTCGTTTGGGAAATAAAAGGGAATATTGAGAATTTTTGTGTGGAATTGATAGCTAGAATTTGTGACCCACAAATACTAAACTTTAGGTATTGTTAATTGATCATTTTAGGAAAATTTTGATATTACTTTCAAGAGAAATATAAAAAGATGTTAAAAAAAGTAATTATATTTTTTGGCAAATTACAACTTATCTACCTACGGTTTGGCTAAAATTTTAGTTGTCTACATATGGTTTGAAAATTAACACTTTACTCATCTGAGATTAGCTCAGTTAGAGTTCTGTAACCCACATCTATTAAAAACATGTTTAAATATGTAGTTTTGTTACACTTTTATGTTGCTCTCCTCTAGAAACACAAAAAACATAAACATACAATATCAAAAAAAATCCAACAGAATGCTTGCATCATGAGATTTCAAATTACAAGTAAACAACCTAAATTTAGGTCAAACTTCAAGTGGGTAAAGTCAATTTTCAAACCACAGGTAGACAACTTAAATTTCGGTTAAACCATAGGTCGATAAGTTATAATTTACCCCTTTTTTACAAAGTTTTGGTTACAAACTTAATTGTAGTTGTGGGGTCCAATAATTTGTGGCCCTGGCCCATGTTTACATTGGGGCCCAAGGCCCGAGCCGAGGAGGGTATTTGCCGAGGAAGAATGGGGAGAGGCCGAAGTGTCAAGTGGAACAGCCGAGGATAATCCTGTCCTCGGCACTCCAGGACTTCAAGGGTAAGAGCAACGTCTCGATGATGGCTACCCCCAAAAGGCCCCCTGAAGGAAATGCGAGTAAAAGGGGACCCACATGTGGATCAGGGTAAATACATCCCCTCCACATTAAATGCACCCGCCAGCGTCCTGACCATGTTAATGAGAAAAGACGCCTGGACAGGGTGACTTCGATCATCGCAACTAACAGAAAGCAAGGAAGGACAGCTAATAGGACGAGTACAGAAGTAGGCACCTGCCTGATCAACAAGTAGAGGGCTAAGATCTACCAAGAAAGGCTATATAATATGAATGTTAATGCACCAAGAGGGGGGCTAGGAAAAATGGCCAAAAACCAGAGCCTCCCAGCCCGCCCCTAGGAGAGCGACTCCTGGAGCGAACACGATTTAATTATGTATGAACACCACGAAAAACTCACTGTCTAGTGACCAAGGCCTAACCTTTCAAACCCACGCTCTATAAATGATATTGTTTTGGCCTTTTTACGTACGAACCTAACATTATTCTGAGTCGTTACAAATCGTGTCTCTACAACTGGCACCGTCTGTGGAAAAGGCTTGTGTCTTGGCACTGGTGGTGGGTTGATACAATCCTTCACATCATTCTCAGTAGCCGAATATAGTGTTTTAGAATAAAGTCCCACTAGGGGCTACGTTTCTTCACTAGAGGTTGCGCTTTGTAGCGTTAGCAGCGCGGATGGTTCTAGGGGCTTGGCCGAGGAGCTAATCCTCTTAAACCAAGGTCCCACGCCATAGTTGAGGGGATAATTCCCCCAACTACTTATCAAAATCAAGTTTTGGATAGAACCAAAGTATTGTATGGTTCTCGGACTCAAACCTATGGGGAAACCAACTACTTAAATATCAAGTTTTGAACAGAACTAAGGTATTGCATGGTCCTCGGACTCAAACCTATGGGGAAACCAACTACTTAAATATCAAGTTTTGGACAGAACCAAGGTATTGTATGGTTCTCGGACTCAAATCTATGGGGAAACCAACTACTTAAAAATCAAGTTTTTGACAGAACCAAGGTATTGCATGGTCCTCAGACTCAAACCTATGGGGAAACCAACTACTTATAAATATCAAGTTTTGGACAGAACCAAGGTATTGTATGGTCCTCGGACTTAAACCTATGGGAAAACCAACTACTTAAAAATCAAGTTTTGGATAGAACCAAGGTATTGCATGGTCCTTGGACTCAAACCTATGGGGAAACAAACTACTTAAATATCAAGTTTTGGAAAGAACCAAGGTATTGCATGGTCCTCGGACTCAAACCTATGGGGAAACCAACTATTTAAATATCAAGTTTTGGACAAAACCAAGGTATTGTATGGTCCTCGGACTCAAATCCATGGGGAAACCAACTACTTAAAAATCAAGTTTTGGACAGAACCAAGGTATTGCATGGTCCTCAAACTCAAACCTATGGGGAAACCAACTACTTATAAATATCAAGTTTTGGACAGAACCAAGGTATTGCATGATCCTCGGACTCAAACCTATGGGGAAACCAACTACTTATAAATATCAAGTTTTTGACAGAATCAAGGTATTGCATGATCCTCGAACTCAAACCTATGGGGAAACCAACTACTTATAAATATCAAGTTTTGAACAGAACCAAGGTATTGCATGGTCCTCGGACTCAAACCTATGGGGAAACCAACTACTTATCAAAATCAAGTTTTGGACAGAACCAAGGTATTGCATGGTCATCGAACTCAAACCTATGAGGAAACCAACTACTTATCAAAATCAAGTTTTGGACAGAACCAAAGTATTGCATGGTCCTCGAACTCAAACTTATGGGGAAACCAACTACTTATCAAAATCAAGTTTTAGACAGAACTAAGGTATTGCGTGGTCCTCAGACTCAGACCTTTGGGAAAGTCAGCTACTTAAGAAGAATTCTAAGTCACACAGTCCTCGAACCAAATACTAGAAAAGGTTAAGACTTGGAAAATTATTAGGAAGATGGCGAAACGCCTTATTATTCAACGACCTGCAGGTGCTGTTCATTTTTTGTTATATATCCTCTGATGATTGTTTCTTACACGGCATCGAGCATTCCGCCGTCATCTCGTTCGAGTTTAGGGTATACAACCCATTTTTAGGTCAGTCTTATTGTACACGATACCTCCAATACGTTCATAATAACATCTTTTTCTTGTAAGGATTTTTACTCTAAGAATCATTTGTTCAAAGCAACATTCTTACGACGGCTAGCTTCAATAAGCACAGAGCAAGGTCTTTTTATTAGCTGGGGTTTCGGTCCTAAGCATCATTCAGAGTATGAAAATAATAAAAATCAATCACAGGGTAGTACGTCTATTCACGACACAACCATTTCAAAAAGAGGAGATACAACATATGTAATAAAGAAATAACGACTTTTATTAATATAAAGAGGTATTACAGCGTACAATGAAGGCTTAAACAAGCCTATATAGAAAACGAATTACAAAAGTAATAAAAAAAACAAAACAAACAAACAATTAGAAGTCTTTTTAAGCTCTGCTCTGAAGTCTTTCCAAACTCTGCCCCAGTAGCACCCATATTGAGAGGAGGACCTCCCTTGGTGGAATAGGAGAAGAAGAGAAAGAAGGAAAAGTACCAGGATGGATCTGGTGATGGGAAAGAAGAAGAAGGAGAGGCAAAAGAAAACACCAGTGAATGAAGAGAAGAAGAAGCAGTGATACATGGTCCCTGCGTCAGTCCTGACTCCTAACACGCTGGTGCCATGTTAGCTATGCTCATAAGAGAGCGGCTGGTACTGATAATGGGTGACCCCAGCTCAGTCACGCCAAAAGTTTGATGCGACCAGCCCCTGTTTTGGATTTTGGCTGAAAGGAGGATGAGAAGTATCTTGAATCTCTGCCATCCCTGCCCTGACCGAGCCATTTTGAGCTTCACAAGAATGCAGTATTTTTAGGAAAGGAATGGTCTCTTCATTCCCGCTCCTATCATGGATGAATCACAATTCAAAGTGTAAGCGAGCGGATAAGGGAAACTCTGGGGGAGGTTAAAGATTTTCAGACTTTAAAAGGATTGAAAGGTCTCTATGTAAGGGAGGTAACCTATTGCTTTCCTTCTTATATGAAGGGCAAAACGGGAGGCATTCAATCTGTCTAAATTTCCAAGAAAATCGGTAAACGAGAATATACCCATTCCACTTCCCCACGCTGTCAATAACCGTCGAATTTAAATGGTCTCGTAAAGGGAAATCATTAAAGGCGAGTTTCGGATAATGAAGCGGCAGGAACGCATCATGAATGAGTTCAAAGGAATGTCTCGTAGTCCGGTATGTTTTCTGGATAGATGAAGAGACACCCACATTGATGAAGGGCAGATCTAAGCAGACCGCAATAAAGGCGTGGCATTACCAAAACCCTCCTCTCCGACCAAGAGGTCGGACAACAGGATTTCGAGGGGCTATTGTGGGGTCCAATAATTTGTGACCCTGACCCATGTTTACATTGGGGCCCAAGGCCTGAGCCGAGAAGGATATTTGCCGAGGATGAATGGGGAGAGGCCGAAGTGTCAAGTGGAACAGTCGAGGATGACCCTATCCTCGGCACTCCAGGACTTCAAGGGTAAGAGCAACGTCTCGATGATGGCTGCCCCAAAAAAGCCTCCTGAAGGAAATGCGAGTAAAAGGGGACCCACATGAGGGTACGGTGTGAAACTGGATCAGGGTAAATACGTCCCCTCCACATTAAATACACCCACCAACGTCTTGACCATGTTAATGAGAAAAGACGCCTGGACAGGGTGACTTCAATTATCGCAACTAACAGAAAGTAAGGAAGGACAGCTGATGGGACGAGTACAGAAGTAGGCACCTGCCTGATCAATAAGTGGAGAGCTAAGATCCACCAAGAAAGGCTATATAATATGAAGGTTAATGCACCAAGAAGGGGGCTGGGAAAAATGGCCAAAAACCAGAGCCTCCAAACCCGCCCCTAGGAGAGCGACTCCTGGAGCGAACACGATCTAATTATGTATGAACACCACGAAAAACCCATTGTCTGGTGACCAAGGCCTAGCCTTTCAAACCCACTCTCTATAAATGATATTGTTTGGGCTTTTTTACGTGCGAATCCAACATTATTCTAGGTCGTTACAAATCGTGTCCTTACAGTAATCAATGACTATAATTTCACTCAATATCTTTTTACTTAATGGGAATTTTGTTATATCCATCATTGGATTACATTTTCATTCTCAAATTTTTCAAGCTTGCAAATATTCCCAAAAAAAAAAAAGTACTAGTTATATCATTAATCAAATGTTTAAATTTTAAGTTTTTGTAGTCTAAAATTATCCATAAAAAAATAAGTTTATAAATCAAATAGTAAATAATATCGGATTGATATAAAATTGGACATACATATTAAAAACATAAGAAACATATAATTAAACAGTTAGATTTTCAAAATATATAACTCTATTAATGTTTCTAGTGGGAGTTGTAGTCATTAGATAGATTTACGTTTTCAGCAAAATTATTTCTCAAAAAAAAAGAAAAGTTTTCAGCAAAATTATGTTCTCATTTATTTTTTCCAATAAAAGATTTATAAAAATCCCTCTTATAAATTCGTTGGGCTCATTCCATCTTTGAAGATTGAGCCGAAGCTGCTGTAAGCCATAGCCATTCCAAGCCGCAGCCTAATTACAATCACCAAACAAACGTACAACAAATTACACCCACACACACACACACACACACAAAGCAATATCGAAGACAAAGGCCCAACAATACCCATCCACTTCATTTTGGGGAATGTCAGTCAACATGGAAGCGCCTTCATTGAAGTGGCAGAGACATCTCGAGTTGTGTGGCAGTCGCTTGGATATCTTGGTGCTTTAAAGGGATTCTTCATACATTACAAATCAAAATCTGAAATCAATTCTTTAGATGCGTCTACCTCTACTGTCTACACACACACAGTTTTATCACAATGAAGGGGCTTGCCAATGGCGGCACTAACTAGCCACATCATGTGACATGACTCATGTCATGAGGCCTACAAATTTCATCTAATCTACCGGAGATCTCTATAATCTCATCTCATCTGTTGGTGAACAATACATTGTTCATCTTTGGAGTGGTAAGAGCTATTGCAATGGCTCCTTGCGGGGATTCTATGCAGATAGAAGCTTTTGGTGGAGTCTGTTAATGTCGGATCACAAAGCATCCCAACTTGGTTTCTCTTTTGGGATTCCACGTAGGGCCAAGGGGTGAAAATATTCTTGTTCCTCCATTTTATAGGAGTGACAATTTTGGCTTATTTCATTACGGAAACAAGTTTGTTTACTTCTTTTTTTTCTATAATATGCCAGAAAGGAAAAGAACAATCAATCCAACAAGTTTGTTTAGTTGAAAACAAGCTCTTACTTTTGCCATAGTAAAACAACAACATATAATCAAAAACTTTATCTATAATTCAATATGTTATTTTTGTTTATTTGATTTTTTTGGAGATTTAAGAATTTGATATCAAGCCTCAAAGCCTTCAAGAACGACCAATAATCAATGCTTGATATTCGGTTACATTGTTAGAACAAAGTTTGCTTAATGAGAATAAGTATAGAAGTATTCGCCGTTGTGGAGAAACAAACACAACACCTACCCCTACCCCTTTTCAACGTGCAGCCCCATCACAAAACATCATCCATAGCGGCATTACTTCAATGTAAAACACTTCTTCATCCAAGAAATCATCAGAAAACTCTCAATCAAACAAAACTGGGTGATCAGATAAGAAATCTACCAATGCTTGTGCTTTGATAGCTTTTAATGGAACGTATGCAAGGTCATATTGTTGTAGCAACCGCTTATCGAGCTATTCAACCGAAAACCACTGGCCTAGAAAGGACATATTTAATCAAGTTTGTCTTTGCTATCAAATGGACCATGTATGCTTGCATGTAGTACTTCAATTTGTCTATGGTAAAGAAAAAAGAGCAAGATGGCTTCAATTTTGGATTGGTTAACCTCAATACAGCGATGTCTTACGATGAAACCTTGAAATTTCCCAAATGTTATGCCAAAAGCACATTTAAAGGGGTTTATTTTATGTTAATACTTCCTTAGATAGTTAAGCATAGATTAGATTTGTGAGAATGTCTTCCCTCCTTTTTGTTTTAACCACTAGATTATCAACATAATACAACAAATGAATTCTCACAAGTGTATCCTAAACTTGAAATTACATTGAGTTACCAATTCAACCTACCATTCCCGTTTGACGCCTACCAGTTTCCCACCTACCATTCCAATTCAGTGTCAAACATTCTCTCATCTACCATTCCCACCGAAAATTCTCATCCACCATTCTCATTTAACATACCTGTTTACTATTCTTCATCTCTTTAATATAAATAGAAGGTTCGGATTATTGAAGCTCATCAATAAAATCACACCAAATCATGAAATGAAAATCTGCTTCTTTCAAATTTTTAAATCCTCCTTCTCATAACCATTTCTTACTATAGGTTCATCATTCCCAACACCTAGCAACCACTATTGCTTAATAATCAGCTTGAACCCAACCTTTACATGGTTCAATCTCAAAATTTAGTGGTCTACACATGGGTTGATCAAGAAGAGTTAATTTTTGGTCCAAGAATCCAAACAACCAATATAGTGAAAAATTCATTACTAAAATAATGCTCAACCATGATTGTTTAGCTCTCATTTAATCCATTATGAAGGATAATCGAATAATCAATGCCAACATGAAGAAATACTCTAGTTTTAAATTCATCAAACTGGTAGCAACTTTGTAGTTCGAAACTTGTCTAGCAGAACTAAACAACTTTGATCGTGTTTTGGCTATGATCGTGTTTTGGCTATGAGCTTTTGATAATGATATCTCCTCAGCTGATTTAATAAAATTATATTCAGGTATTAATTAAAAAAAAAAAAAAAAATAGAACACCAATACCAACCAAAAAACAACTGCCAATGCAGATTACAAAAGATAGTGACGATAGTCCCCCCTTTCAAAAACTCTTTCAATATCAAAAGTTTTCATCTCGGAATCGCTAAACATATTGGAAATGAAAAAAATGAAAAAAAGATTTGTGCTAACAATTAAATAATTGACAGAAGCGCAATTTTAAGTAACAAATGTGTATTATACTGAAACTTATGATCTCAAATTCTCGATTGCTTGATCGTGCTATCAGGTCCATTGCAATTTGAGAACCTGACCTTACTAACACCTCAAACACGAGTGTAACTTAATTGGAAAAAAAAAATCTTTGACACTTATCAAATATCAATAATTTGAGGTGATAAATCCAAAAATAGAAAGAGAGCGAGATAAGACATTGGGGAATTAATATCAAAGTACTATATATAGAACATAATGTAGCATCCGAAGGCAATTTTTTTTTTTATGGAAACACACACGCTTACAACGAAGGCAAGTGGCAGTTAAGAGCCCGAAGGCAATAACCACGCATTAAACGCCACACTAAAAAGTAGAAAGTATCATCGGTACACATGACCTCAACTTCAACATTTCCAGCTCATTAGATCCATTTCTAATTACAGTAATATTCTGATTGACAAAGCAAAATAAGAAAATTTGTACTTCATATCAGCCATGTTGTTTGAAGTTAAGGGCACCTGTTCCCGCCTCCAGTTTGGTGAAGCATTGCGTCAATCTCATCACCATCCTCCATCTCAAGCTAATCCATGACAAAGTTATATGCATAAAACAAAGAAAGAAAACACCAAAACAATGAATAGGAGGCAAAAAAAATTATAAATTCTCAAATAAAATCACTGGCATGACCATAAATCTCTAGAACACTTCGAATGAGTACATTTGGATGTATTTTGTTAATTGATTATTTGTTGAAGTACTCTAGAGAGAAAGTCGGCAAAAATGTTTTTTTCCTTTTTTTTTTTGGGCGTGGGGCCTGCCATAAAAAGTTCACAAAATCCCAAAAAGCAATTTTTTTTTTTTTTTTTTTGCTGTTGCCAAATGCAATCAGACTGAATCAACTCAAAATACTAATCCATAATTGTCATGAAATGCCTCAACCATAAAAACAAAGGAATAATGCAGTCAGGCCATGTTATAATAGAATTCAATATACTTCCAATTGTTGAAAACCAATTATGAAGATAAAAAAACTGCAGAACGCGATTGCTATAAATTCAACACCTTCCAAAAATATTTCCTTGAAATAAAAAAGTAAGACTATGGAAACTGTGGACCATCTCCTTCTTTGTCCTACAGCAATTTCTTTGTTAGTGCATATGCTTCAAATTTTTTGGGATTCATTGGGTCATGCCAAATTCCGTAGCTAGTTTATTATTTTGTTGGTAGCAATGGGATGGGAAACATAATTCAGATATCTGGAATTTGGTCCTGGGATGTTTGATGTGGATCATTTGGATGGAATGGAATCACTCCTTCAAGAATACTGAGAAATCATTGGTTCAGTTGCAAGATTTGTGCTAGTGGACTCTCTTTGATTGGTCTAGGTGTTGGGGCCTCTTGAATTGTTCTTCTATCATGGAGTTTACTTCTTCTCTTAGAATGGAATCTTTATTTATATGTTTCTATGTTTCTTTGCTTTTCATCTTTTCTCTGTTCACCATCGTGAAAACCTTGTATTCATGTTTCTTTTTCTTTTTAATAATTGACTAAAATTTGCAAGTATGCAAAATTTTTGGAAATAATTAAATTCTACCTCATCTGGGGTCTGTTCTCCCCGGAGTCTTCGCCCATCAAACAAGAATGCAATGGAGTTCAACTCCACAGACTGACGTTCACAGTATGCAGTCATGAGTTTCCGAAGCTGGGTGCTTCGTTTGATCCTAAAGAACACCTCATTTCCATCCTACAATCAAACAAGACCCACAGGGATTAAAAAATGGGACGAAACTGGAAAAGGAGGCAGCACACTTTGTTGATGCAAACAGGAAGTAATATTAAAAAGCTAAAAAAGGCAACTCTAACAAAAGCAAAATTTAAAGCGATATGGCAAGAAGGATACTAATCCTACAGTTAATATAACTAGAAATTTATATTGAAAAGTATACAATGGAATGTGCACATAGGCACCCATGGATAAAATAAGAAAGAAGAGATCATTGTTTGTTCAAGAAGTGACAATTTTGAGTCCCAAGAATGCAACCAACCAATATGGTGGAACAATCCAATACTAAATTCAGCTCAACTACGGTTGTTTAGCCTTTAGCACTCATTTAATACAAGGACTAAAGATAAGCAATGCAAACATTAAAATTCACTAGTCTTAATAAAAATTCTTGAAACATTTTGCAAATTGGTAATTTAAATTTTGTCCACCAGACCAAAACAGTTTCAATTTGATTCCACATCCAGCTATTTCCAAGTAAATAAGCGTTCTTTATAGTAGCTAAAAGTACCAAACCAATCATATATGATTTACACCAACTATTAATTCAGTCTAGTAAGTGCCAGCTACAGACACAGTGAGAACATGTATAGTAAATTCCAGAGAAGGTCTGGATTGGGGATTCTCAAACTGGGATCGGTTGAGAGGTGGGTGACCCTAATCTATTTGATCAGGGCCAAGTACACCTTCCGAGTATTCAAACAACATAGTTCTATTAAATAAAGTAGACCCAGCTCATTCTTGAACTATAAGAAATGCATTTGTTAAAAGATTTTAACAAATGCAAAAACTCAACTAAGAATAAATGACTTCAAGTCATTGATGACTTTCATTTACAAAGTTACTTCATTTAGAATTTACAAACATTTCCAAAATGAAGATACAATGCACATAATAATAATATAAGCTAAATATTATTCACTTTTAGAAAACAAAGTATAGAATACATTACTACCGATTCCACATGGCACAAAGTGGAAACAGCAATTTTGGGGCATTGATTCTTCCACACTTGTTAGTGAACATCATTTGTACGCATCACCCGCGTAATAAATGTGCCCGTCATGAGTGTACATCATGATCGTGATTATAGACGTTGTGGATACGGAGTGTACTAATACTAACATGTATAACATAGCTCACACAGTTTAACATCATTGCAAACAACAATTCTATATAGCATGGCACAAAGTGGAAACAGCAATTTTAGGGCATTGATTCTTCCACACTTGTTAGTGAACATCATTTGTACGCATCACCCGCGTAATAAATGTGCCCGTCATGAGTGTACATCATGATCGTGATTATAGATGTTGTGGATACGGAGTGTACTAATACTAACATGTATAACATAGCTCACACAGTTTAACATCATTGCAAACAACAATTCTATATAGTGCCAACTGCCAATACACCATATTAAAACCACATAACACCATATAATATAGCTAAATTTTTCACATAACACCAAGTGTATACAAAGGTTTTTTAATTTTGCTCAAACATACATGAAACATACTTAACATAGTGCCAACAAACCATTTTTCACCACAAAATAACACCATAACATTGCATGATGACACAAACCCAGAAAAATTAAACCAAAACAACGAACACCCAGATGAAAAAATTCAATTCCCAAGAAAAAAAATGATATAAAACCTGGCCTTTGACTTTGAGATTAATGTGTGCAGACTGATCCATAGGTTTCTTGTCTTCCTCTTGTCCTCCTGTACCAGCACCAGTACCGCCACCTCCTACCGTTGCAGACATCTTCACAATTCTCACTCTTTTAAATCACTCAAAACTTTCTCTCAATCTGTCAATCTCAGAATCCCTTTGTGGGTTTTGCTTTTTGGTTCTCTCTCTCTCTCTCCCAGCCAACACATATAGAAAAAAAAAAACAAAAAAATCTCTGCACGCACAAAGAAAAGAGACTCCGAATCAGAGAGCACGACCTACTAAGCGTTACACGCACGCTACTATATTTTTTCTCACTCGCGGGAATGGCATTATCGTAATTTTAAAGTTAGTTAATTACGAGGTCGTCCTTGTTTTGATGACGTGGCGTTTGTGTTTGAGCGAGTAAAACATTTTATGTTTTTTTTTTTTATGTTTTTGTTTTGGAATAAACTGAAATTAAGAAAGGTTTGGATTCCGGTGGGGGATAGACTATAGAGGAATCCATTGAAAAGGTGCCGTGGGGAATGGACGGTTGAAATTGAGTGAGAGAGGAATCGGACGGGTGAGAATGTGTGGATGAGGGTAACTCAGTGGTCATCTTTCGTTGGATTCTGGGTCAGTTTTTGTTTTGGTAAATGGGGTTTTTGATTGGTGAGTACGATGTGTACTTTATTTTTTAAAAATGAGGTTTTTATGATTTTTTGACTTTTGAAGGGATTGGATTCTTCCTTATCCAATACCAGTTGTCACTCTAATTGAATAGTCATACTCATATCACATGTGACTTATGAGCTAGCTTAAAAGTTGGGATGGGCTTGACACCGGTTCAACCCGTTTGAAGATGCAATTTATGGTTATTAGATCAAATAACACTGAAAACTGTGAACCATGAAAATTGTGGAAGTAACAAAATAACGTGTTTGGTAAGAGATTTCATTTAGAGGTATTTAAGTTATGTATTTCATTTTAGGATGTTTAGAAATTTATTTTATTTTATTTTTGAGAAACAGAAAAATTTTCAAATAACATTACTTAATGGTACTTTTGTATTTTTTTTTTTTTTTTTTTTTGATAAGAATAGTACTTTTGTAAATATTTAGAAAAATTAGAAATTCCACTTGATAAGACTTAACATCATTACATCTTTCTATCTCTCTTTTTCTCTCACACATCTCATCTTTTTCTTTTCTTTTTTTATTTTTTATTTTTTATTCTTTCTCTCTTTTCCTCTATTCTCTCTCACGTGGACTCCTCTAATAAATATTAATAAAATAATTGTCTTTGTTAGAAAGTTACCACTTTTTTAAAAAAGGAAAAAAAAAATTTATATATATATATATATACACACACACACACATATACTTAAAATATGTTGTTTGAAACATGGTACCAAAAACATTTTTTGCATTATAAGTATTTTAAACACATTTTCACAACATCTTTTAAATTACAATTTTTACATTATTTTGAACAACAATACTTGAGAGTTACTATCAAAATAATTCTGAAAATCTCTATTTTATTTCATTTTTTATTCCCTCCAATTTAGGGCAGTAAATGGGGGATATTTGGCATTTAGCCTGATTTTGCAAACAATTTTCTTAGTTGACAAGTTTTGCCAACATATTTGTTAAGTAGCATTTCGAATCTTTGAGATCGAAATCAGGCGAAAATGGGTAACTAGCAATAAAAAACCAACTATATAGTTAGTAGGTCCAATTTGGAAACTATATCATTTACTAACAACTCAAGCCTTAGAGGCTCGATTTTGGGCTTGTAAATCGAGCCTTTGAGGCTCGGTTTGCATGTTCTAATTGGGTCTGAGTTGGCATTTTTTTCATGTGGCATCTACTTATAAATCGAGTCTCTAAGACTCGATTTACATTTACAGCAAAAAAAAAAAAGATTTTGCCTTTACAGCTTCTCAACTCAACATCCAACAAAACCACAGCAACAACAACAATCCTAACAAAGAAAACCACACCACAACAACTAACAACCACCACAACAACCAACAAAACCATAGCAACAACAACAATCCTAACAAAGAAAACCACCAAGAGAACAAAGAGAAAAAAAAAAAAAAAAAAAAAAAAAAAAAAAACCCAGAAACAAGTCGCCCTGTGACCCAGGCTGTGCGAGCCTACGCCACGCGACCTAGGCTGCACAAGCCTATGCCGCGTGACCCAGGCCATGCCAGCCCCAGACCGCGCTGGTGAGGTGAGCTATGAGCTTTCTCCAGATTCTTTCTCTCTTTTCTCTAATCTGGGTTCTCTCTTTTGTTCTGGTTTTTTTTTTTTTTTTCCTTCCTTCTCTGGGTTCTTCTCTGATATGTTCTGGGTTTTTCTTTTATATTTATAAGGTTGGAGAGACTCGATTTCCATGTGTTCACCACGTGAAAAAATATGTCACATTGGACCACATCAGACTATAAAAATCGAATCTCAAATACTTGATTTTTAGGACAAAATGAAGTCTCTTAAACTCGAGTTGTTAGTAAATAATATAGTTTCAAAACTGACCTACAAACTAAATAGTTAAGATTTTATGGCCATTTGGCCATTTTCGCCTCGAAATCACATAAGGAACTTAAGACTCAAGTTTCTTCAAAGAAAACCAAGAGAAAAACTCGAACTTTCCACTAATCCTTCTTCTTCTCTCCAAATCTAATATTTCTTCTTCTCATTAGATTAAGCCCAAATCAAGTCTTGGAGGACGAAGCTGATCCTCTCTGAATTTACAAATCTAATCATTTGGTGCTTCTCTGTAGGTGTTCTCTCTCTCTCTCTCTTCTTCTTTGCTTGTTCTTTTTTTTTTTTTTTTTTTTTCTTCTTCTTCTTCTTCTCCTTCTCTGCTCTCTAATTCTCTTTCTTCTTCTTTACTAGGTTTGTCATGTTGTTGTTTATATAGAACTCAAGTCTTCAAGACTCAAGATGTATGTTTGGCTTTCTTGTCAATTAACAAAATTTTTGGTAAAATCAAGCTAAATACCAAAAATATCCTTGTAAATGAGACGAGCTAAGTATTAAAAGTTCAAACTAGTTCATTTTTTTATTATTTTTTTTATCAGAAAATGAATTTGAGCTTATCACCAAACAAGATTTTATGTTCAAAATTGTTTACAATCTACTTAATTAACTTATTATTTTCTAAATATATATTGTAAATAATTTTTTTTTTAACAGCGAATAAATTATTTATATCATCAATAAGATAAAAATAATAATTTAATATCATATGAACATATTGACAATCTTATACAATGCAATTTCAAGTCTATATGAGTATATGAGTATATTTTTAGATTTTCTCTCCAAACTAGTTTGTAGTATAATTTATACAAACTAGTTTGGAGAGGAACTCTACAAACTCCTCATATATCTCTTCTTCTTTTTTGTGAATTTTGAAAATCTAACTGTTGAATTTCATGTTCCTTATGTTCTTAACATGTATATCAAATTTCGTTCAAATTAGATATTATTTATTATTCGATCAATAAACTTATTTTTTTATACACAATTTTAAATCATAAAAATTTGAAATTTCAATCCTTGTTTAAAGAGATAGCAATTGATATTTGATCTTCTTGAAATTTTACATGCATAAAGAATATAATAAAAACATACAATCTAATGAGTAGATTATCAAAATTCACATTCAATATAGAGATATATGAGGAGTTTATATAGTTTCTCTCCAAACCAAGTTTATACAATTTCTCTCCAAATTAGTTTGGAGAGAATCTTTGTTCTATTCTATATCGTTAAATCGAGTCTTTATGTTCACGAACACAATATTTTGTTTGAGCTTGACTTGTTTAATAATTGAATCTAAAATTAATACTTGAACTTGGTTTGTTCTCTAAACAAATGTTCATAGAAAAGCTTTTTTTAAATAAAACTCAAACTATTCATAAATAGTTTAGTTCATTTCTAGTCCTACCCTCCATTAGAGTAAAGAGTATGATGTTTCTCTTCTTATTATTGAGAAATGGGGGGAAAAAAAGCATGTACAAAACATCAAGTGATTAGAGTTTTTTGAATTGTTAGAGATATAGATCAGAGAGAAAAGAAAGCAATTGAAAGATAAGGTTATGTATTGAAAATGCTTTTTATTTTTGTTTTCAAAAACTTATTTTTCAGATTAAAAAAAAAAAATTTATTGTTTTTCAAATTCAAAGGTTTGAAAACAAAGCACAGTACACAGTTTTCTAACTATAAAATAAATAATAAATAATAAAATTTTGGTGACTATGGTTGTACTTGCTCATTAATTTTTTTTTAATAAAAAGTAACGACAATAACTATGACTCATTTAATCGAATTTTTTGGCAGGACAATGGTTACGAGCAACTAGCAAATGTTATGATGCTCAGTGTCTTGTTCAATTTGGTGTAGTATTGGTGTGAAGTTATACTTATTATATCCATGAACACCATGTGCAGCAAATTTCTGTTTCACTCTGACATTTTACTGAATTCCAGGAAATTTTACGCACTATTTTAATGAATTAAATTATGATATAAACATAACACATCATATTACATTATCAGAGTTAGATTTAGCAACTTTTGAACAACCTTTAGGTTTTTTTTTTTTTTTTTTTTTTTTGAGGGAAAAAAACTTCAATTCACAAAAGAAAAACATTTACATCAAAGAATAAAACCTCAAACGCAAGAGGAGGATCTTCAATCCAAATTACATCATCAAAGATAGGTTTAACAAGCTTAGTTAAAGAGTGTGCCATTGAATTGCCAGATCTCCTGACATATGAGAAGGAGCCTTTGCGAAGACCAACCACCAACGTCTTTATTTCTTGCAAAAAATATGCCCAAGTCGTGAATAGTCCATATTCAGCATAGAGAGTTTTGCTCCTAACATTAATATTATCCCCCTCAATGATGAGATCATGGAATCCAGCTTTAATTGGTGTTAAAATCATTAGCTTTTTATCCATAAAAATGTGGGATTCTTTTTAAATCTTGTTTGTGTCTGAAGACAATAAATTCAAACATTCCTACTAGTCACCATTTCTAAACTCCAATCAAAGGTTTCTTTAGCTTTGGCATTTTTATGCCTTTTCTGAGCCCTTTTCTATGCAAAACAAATGAAAATATAGGTGAACTACTAGGACATCAACATTCCAGTTATGTATGAAATACAAAAACTCAAGCCAAAAATAGCAGAAGGCAAGTAAAACCAACCAACAAATTATATGCGTCATAGGAAGCAAACCCCGTACAACATACTCCATATAGCAGGAAAGCAGAAGCATGGTAGCCACGCAAATGACCTCAACTTTAAATTTATTGTTCTTTTTAAACATACAATTTTAAGTGCTTAAACAAGTTCCAAACATTTTTTTCAACTAATTACACATCCTTTGATAGTGATTCTTCACAGCATGAGTGGTACAAAAATACAACAAAAAAACCTTAATCCCAAGACTTTGGAATTGGTTATAAATCTTAACAATACTGCACTCTCCTACCAAAAAACAAAAAGAAAACATTTGCTCCTAACACTGATACTACATCCCATTGACATATGATAATGAAAATAATAGATGAGTAACATGAGTTTCCCTTTTTCTTGGAGTTTTAGCACACTAATTTACAATGTGTCCTTTGATAGTGATTCTTCACAGCATGAGGGGTACAAAAATACAACAACAAAACCTTTGTCGTAATGAACCTAACACTATGTTTAGTTAATATAATATAATAAAGTGAAAACCAAATACAATCCAGAAGATAATCATTGGATTCAGCATCAAATTAGGACACAGATAAATATCATCCATCATGATTCAAACTCGCTAAAATTTCTGCTCCCAAAATGAAACTCCATCCAAAATCTTGGACTCAAAACCATCAACAGATTAAAATCAGAGAAATAAACGAAAATAAGAAACCGTAATTGAAATGGAAAATTGAAAATTGAAAAAGAGAGAGAGAGGTGAAGATCCAGTCGAGGATGGGGAGAACGACGTCATATTGAAAAGGCCAAACCCCTTACCTCCAAACGTACCAAAACCGTTTTGGTTTTGTTGAGAGAGAAATTTCATGGGGTTTATTTATGCCATGAAATTTCTCTCTAATTGAGAGAAATCTAGGGTTCGAATTTCTCTCTGAGAGAGAGAGAGAGAGAGAGAGAGAGAGAGAAATTCCATGGGGTTTATGCCAAAACCATTTTGGTTTTGTTGGAGTGTAAAAAAAAAAAAAAAAGTGAACCCATGATTTCTTGCTTTTCAAATTTTGAAAATATAAATCGTGCATTCCATGTTTCGAAATTATATTTCAATTTCAATTAAAACTGTGAAATTATGTTTTAAAAACATTATTTCACAATTTTTATGTTTTAATTAAAGAAAGAGGGTACCATGAAATGTGAAGTAATAATTGTGTACTGAGGTAAGCAGCTTGTATAGAGAAAGAGCCATTTTTGGAATAGGCCCACATGAGATATCATTAGCTTGAGGAATATAAGAGAAGGGTGTGGCCTTAATGGTGCCAAGAACACTTGCTGGGAGCTCAAAGGAGATGCTTGAAGGCAGCCAACCATGGTTTTCATCAAAACATTGTCTAACGGTCAACACTTCTTCTCCACAGTTCAGGGGACCAACAATAAGCTCCCTTAATCTCCCATTAGGTAACCAAAAATCCATCCACATATTCACAGAATCACCATTCCTAACAGTCCATCTCAAGCCTTTAACATAGATTGGCCCTCCCTTTTTGCAAGCTACCCAAATCCGAGAGCAGGGCAATTTTCTTCCTTCTTCAGTCAATCTACTGGGGCAGAGGTATTTTGCTAACAACATATTTGCCCAAGGCTTCCCTTCCTCATGAGCAAGCCTCCAACAAAGTTTGGCTAGAATGACTTCATTCCTATGCTTCATTGAATAAAGCCCCAAACCTCCCAACTCTTTGGGCAGTGTAACAGTACTCCACTTAACCATATGCATTCTTCTTCTTTCCTCAGTTGACCCCCAGATGAAATCCCTCATCATTTTATTAAAGGAATCACACACTTTAGCTGGGAGGTTGTAGCACTGCATGTAATACTCTGCAATGGGGGCAACAACAGATTTGGCAAGCACTAATCTTCCCACTTTAGACAGCAATCTAGACTTCCACCCAGCTAGCTTACTTTGGACCTTATCAAGAACAAGTTAAACCCCCTGAACCTGGAAACTTTGTCATTTAAATGGGTTTGGAAGTCTGAAACACTCCCAAAGATTCAATTTCTTAGATGGCTTTGTCTCCATGATAGTCTACCCACGGCTCACGTGCTGGGTTCAAGAGGTTTAATCCTTAATCCTTTGTGCAAGTTGTGTAATAAACATTATGAAACCATAGAACACTTGTTTAGAGGCTGTGAGGCTGCTTGCCCAATTGCAGAAGCTGTATGGAATATAGGGAATCTGTCGCTATTGGATGGCCAGATGGAGGATTTTACTGACCTTGCTGTGCAGATTATGAATTCAAATTCTTCAATTCAGAGGCAGTGGGATCTTTCTTATGTATAGCTAGGGCACCGTGGAAAAACATGAACAGCATAGTTCATGAGGATGGAAGTGGTTTACCACAGCAGATACATAGTGAAGTGAAAGTGTTATTGTGTGGATTATGTCCTATGATAACGCAGGCCCAACCTTTCAGTATCAATCAGGGATGTTCTTGGAAGCCCCCTCCCTTGGATTGGTAAAAGGTAAACATTGATGGTGCTTTATATGAACATGATCAATATTCTGGTATTGTACTGGTATCATTGTTCGACTCCAAAGGAGATTTCATGGTAGCTATGTTCACAAGCTTGTTCACAAACACATTATTACATTTGAGGACGGCTTGTTTAATAGCCAAGCTTAAACTTATGCTCGAGCTTGGCTCATTCGCCAAATAAAGTAACATTTTTTTCGATAGACACAGGGAAAAAAAAAAATTTGAGCTGAGCCAGAGCTGTTAGTAAACAGGTTGGTTCATTTATAGCCCTAGGTGGTTGATGAAAGTTCAAACTAATGAACTTGACAAACTATATTTATAAATAACATTATCAACTTTGTCCATTATTAAGCTATGAAGTCGTTTCTCAAAAAAAAAAAAGAGAGCTATGAAGTCATTTCAATGAATTAGCAGGATTCATTATTAGAGTCACTATATTGACATCCTATGCAACACATGACATAATTGGCAGTGTTTCACTCTAAGCTACAAAGTTATTTATTTATGAGGCCTTAAAATAGCATTGTGCATCTGATCAAGGAAGATCTGTGATTCAATCAGACAAAACCACAGCATAGATTTAGAAGAAGTTTTTTTATCAAATAAATGAAATCCCCCAAAAAAAAAACATAGTGAAGAATAGCTAGATCATATGATTCATACCATATCAAACTCAAAAGTTAAAGCTGCTGATTTCACAGCACAAGGAAATATTAGGACCAGTTCCATCCCCCCAGGCGATACCTTGTCTCCAGAAGGTGAAACATACATCTTCTCTACAACATTAGCAATAGCTTGAGGTTGCCCATCATCAAAAACTCGTAAAGTATGATAATAGACCTTAATATACCAAGGCACAACTTGAAAAATGTCTACTTGCAACTTACAACTGTCTTCACCAATATTAGCACCTGGGAACCCCTCCTCTAAATCTGTGGATATAAAAGACATTGCAATAGTGCCCCTTTGATTCCCACTACCCATTAAGAACCTAGTAGAGTGTAATGGTGCTCGTGGACACGACCAAACTACAGGAAACTTCCATGTAAGGCCCAACTCAAATGGCTCATAGGCACTGTACCTCTCAACTGAATATTCATAAAGAACAGATGAGCCCTTCCTATGCAAGCTATTTACTTCTTTAAACACCTTTTCCGGCCTAACAAACAATTCAAAACCAGGCTTATCCTTCAACCCTCCAGAGCCTACACAGTCAGGCCCAGTTATCACATTATCCTTCTGCAGATTCTCAAGCTCAGTGACTAAGCCTCTCTCAAGTTGAAGGTAAACATTGCTGGACTTTGGGAGAACACATCTTCCTGTGACTTTCCTCCCAAAAATTAAGTTCAAATACCAGCTCACTCAAAATTTCAAGGAACCAGTTCACTTTTAACATTGTAGTCACATTGATCTTTCACGTCATTGACAAACCTAAAATCATGATGCCTTGAAGTCCTTTTGAAGAAGAGAACTCCACAGATTCCCCAAGCACCAACAGAACATCCGACTCTCATTTCTAAACATAACCAGGAATTTTCAGAGTCATCCTCATTTTTGTTAATTGCTATTGAGCACTTTTGGGAAACAGGAGCTTCATTGAGTTCAAGATCGGCAATGTAGCTAAATGCATCAAAAATCTTAGGCTAGGTGTGTGAAGGAATTGTTCTAAAAAATTTGTTGTATGAAAGTTCATGTAACCAAGAAAAGACAAATTAGATATGCCTTGTACAATTTTGCCAAAAATACTGTTTATTTAGAAATTAGGGATTTTCAACAATATCATATGACTTTGAGACAAGTTCAAGAAACGAAATCCTATAAGACCTCGATAGAAACTGATACAAACAAGTTACTTGAAAGGTCTATGCTCCTTTCAAATATGGAATATTAAAAGACTCTTAGAAAGTGCTAGAGAAAAGAAGAAACCGTTAGGATTAGGTTCTTTTGAGCACCTTTGTATATGTCCAAAGGCTATTATTGGCAAAAATCCTATACCAAAAGAAAAGCAAATTGCCACATTTTTGGATGAGCATCATTTCTCCTATCTAGCCTAGATCAAGGAGCCTACAATGTGTGTAGTCAATGAAAAAGGTACGGTTATGAACAAGCTATTGTTGTTCAGCACAAGGGCTCAAGCTTATATGAGGGAGCCAGTGAGTTGTGAATTACATATGAAGGTTTATTGTTCGACTTTAATACGGTTCAAAGCTAGCCAATGCATCTGGCAATGATGCAGTTATCCTAATAGACATTTATCCAATACATCTAAAATTATCAAGCCAATCTCTTTTCATGTTTTGGCAAAAATATGAGGATATTGGTCTAGAAAAATAATCAGAGCTCAATCAATGAGTTCGAAATTTAGCAATACCTTGTATACATTGCAATCAAATTTTTTCTCAGGCAGCATCTGCAATTCTAACTGTGAGATGTCAAAATGCTTAAGATTTCTATGTTTGGTAACCATGCAGGAAATGTTGGATCAATTTGACAAGAACTCACAGTGATAGCATTGAGTTTAAAAGTAGGAGCCCCATTGGAGCTTACATTCATCACAAAAGAGTGAGAAGACAATCTAAATTCTTTTAATTTTGACTTCAGCAAAATGCATTTTGGACACATTTCCTACAACTGTGCTCCTACTTTTGGATTGTAATAAACTAAATGTAAAATCATGTTTAGTTTGTCCATGGACTATAAGTTTGCTGATGGGGATTGCTGTCACTAGGTCGGTGTTGTCTGCCACAACCTCACTGCTCATGTCCAGAAGCTTCCCTCCTATTTGGGATGATTCTATTTCTGACGAACAAAACGGACAAAATTGGGCTCAAGAAGAAGCCTATGAGCGGTTAATGTTTGGTGATAAGCTAAATCCTTCTCTTCTTGATTTGAAGCATTTGAATTACTTTAACCTCAGCTTCAATAATTTCCCTGCTTCTCCTATTCCCTCATTTCTCGGTTCAATGAAGAGTTTAACATCTCTTTTATGCGGGATTTTTGACACTCATACCTCATCAACTTGGAAATCTCTCCAAATTGCTCTATCTCAATCTTGAATGTCCTTGGGTTGATTTATATATGAATAGCCTTCAATAGCTTTCTGGTCTTCCTTTGCTACAACATCTCGATATGAGTGGTGTAGATCTTAGCAAAGCCTCTGATTGGCTACAACTCACAAACATACTCCCTTCCTTGTCAGAGATGCGATTGTCATTTTCCCAACTTCCTTTCATTCCACCAACACCCACTGTTAACTTTTCATCTCTCCTCACCCTCAATCTTTCTGGGAACCCATTTGGAAACACCTTGAGCCTATCATGGATCTTTGGTCTTCGTAATCTTGTTTCTCTTGATCTATCTTACAATCACTTTCAAGGTCCAATCCCTGTTGATTACCAAAACATGACTTCTCTTAGGGCACCTCGATCTCTCTGGAAACAATTTCAACTCTCCAATTCCCAATCGGTTGTATAGTTTTAGTCGTCTTGAGTTTCTCAACCTTGCCGATAGTTATTTGCACGGTACAATCTCCAGTGCCATTGGAAACCTAACATTTGCCATTAGTATTGACTTGTTAGAAAATGAACTTGGAGGAAAGTTGCCAAGATCGTTGGATAATCTCTGTAACTTAAGGGAAATCAAATTGTCATGGAACAAATGGAGTCAAGAGACATCTGAAATCTTAGAAAGTTTATCAGGATGTCTTTCAGATAGACTAGAGATCTTAGACTTAAAGTCATTCTCATCTTCATGGTCATTTGACGGATGAACTTGGGGTATTTAAAAATCTTGTCAAACTTTCTTTTTAGGATAATTCAATTTCGGGTCCAATTCCAATGTCTTTAGCAAATCTTCCATCTTTGACATACCTAGATTTTTCAAACAATCATATCAATGGAACTTTCCCTCAGAATTTTGGACAATTGAAAAATCTAGTCGAACTGGTTCTTTAGAATAATTCAATCTCTGGTCCACTTCCGGTTTCTTTTGGAAATCTCTCATCTTTGACATACTTGAATCTTGGGAATAATCAATTGGAAGGAACCTTCCCTCAAAATTTTGGACAGCTTTCAAAACTTGCGACTTTATATATTATTCTAATATGTTGAAAGGTGTCGTGTCTGAAGTTCATTTTTCCAATTTAACCAGTTTGAGGACACTTTCTGCATCTGGAAACCAATTGACTTTAAAAGCAAGTCAAAATTGGATTCCTCCTTTTCAGCTTGAGTCTTTATCCTTGCCATCATGGAATTTAGGGCCAAAATTTCCCCAATGGCTTTGCTCACAAAGGCATCTCCTTCATTTTGGAACTTGTCTTCTCAGTTCCAAATTTTAAATCTCTTCCACAATCTAATCCATGGAGAAATTCCCATGATTTTGTCTGCTTCAATGATTGATTTAAGTTCAAACCATTTCAAAGGTCCCCTACCTTATATATCCTCTGATGTGTATGTGCTAGATCTTTCTAACAATTCATTCTCTAGATCCATTTCTCACTTTTTGTATTTTAGAATGAATGAGCAAAAATACCTAGGATATCTCAATCTTGACAAAAATCATTTATCAAGAATAATACCTGATTGTTTGATGAAATGGAACTACTTGGGGGTCTTGAGTTTGGGGAACAACAATTTTAGTGGCAGTATTCCACCATCCATGGGGGAAATTTTGGCCTTAAATTCCATGATTGCAAGGATAAAAACTCAAGCTGAAAATGAGGAATCCAATTTTGACTTGCTTTTAGAGTCAATTGGTTTCTAGATGCATAAAGTATCCTCAAAGTGGTTAAATTGAAGAAATGAACTTCAGACACCACACCTTTCAACATATTAGAACCAATATATAAAGTCTCAAGTTTGGGAAGCTGTCCAAAATTTTGAGGGAGAGTTCCATTGAATTGATTATTCCTAAGATCCAAGTATGTCAAAGATTGAAGATTTTCAAAAGACACTGGAAGTGGACCCGAAATTGAATTATTCCAAAAATCAAGACTGGCTAGATTTTTCTATTGTCCAAAAATTTGAGGGAGAGTTCCGTTGAATAGATTGTTTGAAAAATCCAGGTATGTCAAAGATGAAAGATTTGCTAAAGACACAGGAATTGGGCCCAAAATTGAATTATACTGGAAAGAAAGTTTGACTAGATTTTTAAATACCCCAAGTTCATCCGTCAAATGACCATGAAGTTGAGAATTACTTAAGTCTAAGATCTCTAGTCAATATGGAAGACACCTTGATAATCTTTCTAAGATTTCAAATATCTCTTGACTCCATTTGTTGTATGACAATTTGATTTCCCTTAAGTTACAGAGATTACCCAACGATCTTGACAACTTTCCTCTAAGTTCATTTCTTGATAAGTCAATACTAATGGCAGATATTAGGTTTCCAATGGCACTGGAGATTGTACCCTGCAAATTACTGAAGCGAAGGTTAAGAAACTCAAGACGACTAAAACTATACAACTAATTGGGAATTGAAGAGTTGAAATTGTTCAAAGATAGATCGAGGGGACTAAGAGAAGTAATGTTTTGGAGATCAACAGGGATTAGACTTTGAAAGTAATTGTCAGATAGATCAAGAGAAACAGGATTACAAAGACCAAAAATCCATGATAGGATCAAAGTGTTTTCAAATTGGTTCCCTAAAAGATCGAGGGTGAGGAGAGATGAAAAGTTAACAGTGAGTGTTGGTGGAATGAGACAAAGTTGGCAAGCTATCAATCGTAGCTTTGACAAGGAAGAGAGTGTGTTTGTGAGTTGTAGCCAATCAGAGGCCTTACTAAGATTAACATAACTCATATCGAGATGTTGTAGCAAAGGAAGACCAGAAAGCCATTGAAAGTTATTCACATTTAAATCATTAGATCCATAGCCTTCAAGATTAAGATAGAGCAAATTGGAGAGATTTCCAAGTTGATGAGGTATGAGTCCCACAGATCCCGCATTAGAGAGATTAAGAGATGTTAAACTCTTCATTGAACCAAGAAATTCGAGAATAGGAGAAGCTGAGAAATTATTGAAGCTGAGGTCAAAGTAATTCAAATGCTTCAAATTAAGCAAAGAAAGATTTAGCTTACCACCAAACCTTGACCGCCAATAAGCTTCATATTTAGCATCATTTTGTTCTTGACTCATTGAATCATCCCAAATAGGAGGGAAGCTTCTGAGATGGAGTTGATGTATGTGAGCAGTGAGGTTGTGGCAGACAACACCAAGCCAGTGACAGCAATCCCCATCAACAGTCCAAGAGGAGAGCCAGTTTGAAGGATCAATAAGGTCTTGCTTGAAGTTGAGAAGAAGCGACATACCCAGGTCCCATTAGCTTCGCCGGAGTCTGGGTCTCTTCCCTCAACCTCAGATTAGTCCCCTCCACTTCAGAAAACCCAGAAATGTACCCCCCATCGTGCTCGTCGACACCGCCGTAGTCATCGACAACCCAGAAACCACCTTCGCACTCGCTGGCAACGCTGCTGACACCGCCAGCAACCCAGAAACCACCGTCGCCCTTGCCGGCGAAGTTGCTGACACCGCCGGCGACCTAGAACCCACCGTCGCCCTCACCGGCACTACTGACACAACCGACGACCCAGAACCCACCGTCGCCCTTGCCGACGACGCTGCTAACACCACCGGCAACCCAAAAATCACCATCGCCCTCGCCGGCGCCGCTGCTAACACCGACAGCCCAACAACTAAACTCACATGACTGTTAGCTTCGCCGGAGTCTGGGTCTCTCCCCTTGTACCCACGTTGCCTGATCATCGAGTGGCTCTTTTAAAAATCCAGGTTTGACCAAAGTGCCCTTAAAAGATTCCACGGGCTGGGCTTTGGCAAGCCCATCAAATTGGATTATAAGTTCAGGCCCGCTTCTATTTCTGACGAACAAAACGGACAAAATTGGGCTCAAGAAGAAGCCTATGAGCGGTTAATGTTTGGTGATAAGCTAAATCCTTATCTGCTTGATTTGAAGCATTTGAATTACTTTGACCTCAGCTTCAATAATTTCTATGCTTCTCCCATTCCCTCATTTCTCGGTTCAATGAAGAGTTTAACATCTCTTACTCTCTCTTATGCGGGATTTGTGGCACTCATACCTCATCAACTTGGAAATCTCTCCAAATTGCTCTATCTCAATCTCGAATGTCCTTGGGTTGATTTATATGTGAATAACCTTCAATGGCTTTCTGGTCTTCCTTTGTTACAACATCCCGATATGAGTGGTGTAGATCTTAGCAAAGCCTCCGATTGGCTACAACTCACAAACACACTCCCTTCCTTGTTTGACTTGCGCTTGTCATCTTCCCAACTTCCTTCCATTCCACCGACACCCACTGTTAACTTTTCATCTCTCCTCACCCTCGATCTTTCAAAGAACCAATTTGAAAACACTTTGATCCCATCATGGATCTTTGGTCTTCGTAATCTTGTTTCTCTTGATCTATCTTTCAATAACTTTCAAGGTCCAATCCCTATTGATCTCCACAACATGACTTCTCTTAAGCACCTCCATCTATCTGGAAACTATTTCCACCATAGACTTCCCAATTAGTTGTATAGTTTTAGTCGTCTTGACTTTCTCAACCTTGGCGTCAATAGTTTGCAAGGTACAATCTCCAGTGCCATTGGAAACCTAACATCTGCAATTAGTATTGACTTGTCAAAAAATGAACTTGGAGGAAAGTTGCCAAGATTGTTGGGTAATCTCTGTAACTTAAGGGAAATCAAATTGTCATCCAACGAATGGAGTCAAGAGATATCTGAAATCTTAGAAAGTTTATCAGTGTGTCTTTTAGATAGACTAGAGATCTTAGACTTAAGTATTTCTCAGGATAGAGATCTTTTAGGGTGTTGTTCCCAATCCACTTATCATGCCAGAAACAGATACTGGTGTCTTCACTCGCGACGAAGGATAGATGCTTAGAGAAACTCTCCCACCCTTCATGAATGCTTCTCCAAAGGCCACATCCATGAGTCCTCCTATACACTTTCGTACACCACCCCCCTTAACACCCACCATATTTTGTGGAGATAACTCTCCACCAAAGATGGGTAACTTCATGCCCTTAACGCCACAACTATTTCCCTAATAAAGGTTGATTAAACGACGCCACACTAAAGGAAGTCCCCAACGGCATAGTACTAGACTTATGACTGTATCACAATATTGTGTACATTTAATAAAAATTTATAGAAAAAATAAGAATAAGAAAAACCTTAAAATCAAGATCCAAGGTAGTTTTTATTTATTTCTTTAAAATTGTAGGAAAATTTTCTCCTATTTGGCAAGGGAGGAGAAAATTTTATCCGTCAAATGACCATGAAGTTGAGAAATACTTATGTCTATGATCTCTAGTCTACCTGAAAAGACACATTGATAAACTTTCTAAAATTTCAGATATCTCTTGACTCCATTCGTTGGATGACAATTTGATTTCCCTTAAGTTACAGAGATTACCCAACAATCTTGGCAACTTTCCTCCAAGTTCATTTTTTGACAAGTCAATACTAATTGCAGATGTTAGGTTTCCAATGGCACTGGAGATTGTACCCTGCAAACTATTGATGCCAAGGTTGAAAAACTCAAGACGACTAAAACCATACAACCAATTGGGAAGTCTATGGTGGAAATAGTTTCTAGATAGATGGAGGTGCTTAAGAGAAGCCATGTTGTGGATATCAACAGGGATTGGACCTTGAAAGTTATTGAAAGATAGATCAAGAGAAATAAGATTACGAAGACCAAAGATCCATGATGGGATCAAGTGTTTTCAAATTGGTTCCTTGAAAGATCGAGGGTGAGGAGTGATGAAAAGTTAACAGTGGACGTCGGTGGAATGAAAGGAAGTTGGGAAGATGACAAGCGCAAGTCAAACAAGGAAGGGAGTGTGTTTATGAGTTGTAGCCAATCAAAGGCTTTGCTAAGATCTACACCACTCATATTGAGATGTTGTAGCAAAGGAAGACTAGAAAGCCATTGAAGGTTATTCACATATAAATCAACCCAAGGACATTCGAGATTAAGATAGAGCAAATTGGAGAGATTTCCAAGTTGATGAGGTATGAGTCCCACAAATACCGCATAAGAGAGATTAAGAGATGTTAAACTCTTCATTGAACCGAGAAATGAGGGAATAGGAGAACCAGAGAAATTATTGAAGCTGAGGTCAAAGTAATTCAAATGCTTCAAATCAAGCAGAGAAGGATTTAGCTAACCACCAAACATTGACCGCTCATAGGCTTCTTCTTGAGCCCAATTTTGTCCGTTTTGTTCGTCAGAAATAGAATCATCCCAAACAGGAGGGAAGCTTCTGAGATGGAGTTGTTGGACGTGAGCAGTGAAGTTGTGGCAGACAACACCGACCCAGTCACAGCAATCCCCATCAACAGTCTAAGAGGAGAATCAATTTAATGGATCAATAAGGTCTTGCTTGAAGGTGAGAAGGGCGCATCGCTTGGTATCGAAAAACTTTAAATATATATTGCAAAAACCTTAACAACAATGGTAGAAAAGAAGCATGGGAAACGAAAATATAAAGGGGGGGAAAATATTTCAACAAAAAATTAAAAACAACATAAATGAAATGACAGAACTTTATTTTTTTGGCAACACATAAATGTATGTTCTTCACCACCAAATCGATTTCAATTTGAGAGAAATCATATATAAATCTACTCTAATTTTCAAAACCCTAGAAAAGGTAATTGAATAAAAAACAAAAAAAGGGGGGAAAAAACATGCCTACCTTTTGAATTATCTTCTGAATCGCCTGTTTTTGCGGAGGACGAACTAAGTTTTTCAGTTTTCCCTGTTGCAGAAGACAAACAGAGCCTTTTTTTTTCCCGCTTCCTTTTGGAATTTCTTTTTGCGTATGCTTCTTGATCTGGAACACATTTGCTGGAGGCGCTGAGGGGTGTGGCGGCGTGCAGATCAGTAGGAGAGCTATGGCAGCAGCGTGAAGGGAATCTATGGCAGCATGGATCTGGGTCTCACCTCTAAACTCTCTCCATTCCTCTCTCTCTCTCTCTCTCTCTCTCGACTTTTTTTTTTTTTTTTTTGTTTAATCTAAGATCGGTTTGTAAAAGGGTTAACAGGTTTTTCTATTTTTTTTGGGTTGGGTTGGGCTCGGGGCTGTTCTAACTAGGGGGACTGGAGAGTGAGAGACATAATGGGAAAAATAATATCTCTCTTTTATATTTGTATTTTCTCCTTAGTTTTCTTCCCATTTTAGAGGAAGCAAATGTGTGACTCAGGAGGTAAAAACCATCCCATGCCCATATCAGTATCAATTTAATATAGATTTTAGTGCGAAGAAGGAATTGGAAAAGTAATTCCCTAGAAAAGTAATTACCGAGAGAAATAATTTTTTGTCAACAAAGTAATTACATAAATTATTAAATTTCAGAAAAACAATAAAATAAACGAGTAGAATAAAAGTCATGCAAAGTCATGAGAGATGGAGACTTCGGAATACCATGTTGTCATTCCCATAGTTGCTATTATTGATGCTTGGAGAGTTGTGGCTGCGGCTCATGAACCATTGTCCCCTATGTTAGACAAAAGAAACATAGAGTAGGGGAAAAAAAGGTATACATTGTCAGATCAGTCACAAACTTAAAGAGAAAGACAATTTGAAAATAAAACAAATGGACCACATTGCAATGAACTTTGATAGCAAAATTTTACCAATGCAATGAAGTAGTGAAGGATTGAAATGTACAACCAACAGACCCAAACTTTGTATTTCAAATTTCATAAGCTCATTTTGCTTTTAGTATGACTTCCAAAGTATCCCAGTTCCTTGTACACATGAAAGATATATATATATATATATATATATATATATCTCAGTGTGTGTCTACCTTATAATATAGCAAGCTGTTGAAGTCACCGGCACGGAATTTTCAAGTTAATTTGTTCTTAATTTCAGAGCAATTGGATTGACAGGGGACTTTGTGAAACTAGGGGACACATTACAATATACTTGCAATTGAACCAAATATTAAATTAATGTTTTCTTAAAGGTAAGATGCCAATGAGCTCTAGCTCAATTGGCACTTCCTTCCCTTGAAAGTGTCAGGTGGAGGGTGAAGTCGTGCACAAGAAACATTGGGTGCATGTGTAACATACCAATCAAAAAATGAAATAAAATAAAGTTTATTTAAGGCAGGATAACAGTGGAGTGGGGGCTCTAGTTTTTAAGTAAACTAGCTTTTAAAACCCAAACATACAACTGGTTATTAACCCAAAACAAAACAACCAATTGCACCATGACCATGACCATTTGGAAAGAATCTGTCTAAAAATTCTAAAACTCAAGAACAAAAATCACCATAACAGCAAATAAAATTACTTAAAGAACCATTCAAGACAAAAACATTTGGCTTACTCATCCCTCTTTTGAATAATTAAGACGTTAGGGGATTGGACAAAGTCTGCAAATTAGGTTTACACATATATATTGTGCAGCATCTTTTAATGGTAGAGGAAGATTATAATTTTTATTTTTATTTTTTTTGATAAGTAAGAAAAAAAGAGGAAAATTATAATATTAAACTTAGATTTGGATTACATGACAATAGTTAGCAACATTCTAGTTAGAAATAACCAATAAGTCAAATAACCACCAGACATCATTGATACCATAACAATTCTAAACCAATCTACTAATCAATTAAATAGATACACAAATTTAATTAAGGAAAAAACCATATACAAAACACAGCCACAACAGAATTATAACTGAAAGCAACAATTTAAGAATAACAACACAGATAATAACTGTACAAATTATTCAAAACCTATCAACAACATATAAATTATCAAAGAGCACTAACAAAGCATTAAGCAACTTCTCAAATTCCATAGTGGAGGAATTTATGAGCACCAAATAGTGGAAGAATGACTCATCTCAACTAAATCAAGAACCTGCAACAATGGTTTATTGATAAGTAAGAATCCGCAACAATGGTTGAAGCAGGGGAGTCCCAGATCAGCTAACATCACAGTTGGCTTAAAAAAAGCTATTAAAATCACCCAATTAGGTAGTGCATGCTTCATTTTCGTGCAATTTCTTACTAAAGCTAAAACAAATTTTAGAGACAATCTTTTTCCTAATAATTTTGTGCAAGATTATAAATAGACAAAGAGTGAGACCATGATATTTTAATGAGACGACTTGTAACCATACCCAGAATCAATACTTTTACTGCCTTCATTGTTGCAATAAATTCCATGAAGCCTCAAGAACGTAGTAGTATGAATTCTTGAATCGAAATTTTCCACTATTATTGTATGTATAAACATGACCACACCTTCTCCTTTTAATCTTTCTTATAGGCATTTCATCAAACACATTGAAACATAGACCCGACAATGATTGAGAACATCATCCAACAAACCGCTTTGCTTGGCAGCAATCTATAGTACAAGAGACATCAGCACAAACCACTTAATACTACAATATATTAAGCATATTTTTTAACCAATAGAAAAGGGGTGCTGCATGACGTGCTTGACATACTCCAGCATTTTGTCAAACATTTTGAGGGTCTCATTGCAAAAGTTACTGATTTTGACTCATTCTTCCAAACATAGATTGAAAAGGAAAAATTACAAAGACAGGGATCATAATATATTAAAACACTGACCTCTGTAAAGACTGGAAGTTAAGTTAACGTGTGAGTTAGTAAGAAGGAAAAACCTTCATAACCAAACCAAATATAAAATATCCAAGCAATAAAAGAAAAGAAAAAACAATTTTAAACAAAACAAGCCCTCTTATGAATGAAAGTGTATGCAGCCAACTACAGCAACAATAGTAGAGACCAATTTGCACACTAAAAATAAGTAAAAAAATTTATTAAAAAAATCAATTACAAGAACAAAGTAATTAACCCAACGAAGAAAGTTATTGACAATTGTTTTTGTTGAAAGTAAGTAATTTAGTCTACTGAGAGAAATAAGTTTTTTTTGACAAAGTAATTACACAAATTATTAAATTTCAGAAAAACAATAAATAAATGGGTAGAATAAAAGTCATGCAAACACATGAGAGATAGAGAATTTAGAATACCTTGTTGTCATTGCCATTGCAGCTATTGTTGATGCTTGGAGAGGTTGTGACTATGGCTCATGAACAATTGTCCCCCATTCAGGCAATGCATGGTTTGAACAATAGATACCCATATGTAGACCAAAGAAATGTAGAGTAGGAAAAAAAAAGTAAACAATGTCACATCAGTCACATTCAAAGAAAAAGACAATTTGAAAATCAAACAAATGGACCACAATACAATGAACTTTCATAGGAAATTTTATCAATGCAATGAAGTAGCAAAGGATTGCAATGTAAAACCACTATCCCTAACTTTGTATTTCAAATTTCTAAGCCCATGTCTGGTATCCAATCACTTTGCTTTTGGTCTAACTACAAAGTATCTCAGTTCCCTGTACACGTCAAAGATATATATATAGATATATATATATATATATACTAGTAAAAAATTTATTGAACAATCAACAAATAAAAAGACTTCGTATAGGGGTCTACCTCATAATCCAGTAACCTGTTGAAGTCACCGGCAAGGAAGCTTAAAGTTAGGAAACCATAACAAACAAATTTATGTCATCGATAACTTCTCGAGCTGGAAAATAGCATCAAAATAATTCATGAAGTTAACAAACTATGACGGAGTTTAAAATTCCAAGTTCACTTAAAGACAGAGTCAGGGCCATAGTCATATATTCAACATTTTCTCTCATAAGGGTGAATGTGATACTGGCCTGTAAAAGTTTTACAAATTAAAAGCCTACTTATTAGATAATGGACAAGTCAAGACGTTACAGTGAAGTCAATGCAATGGTAACAAGTAGAAGACAATTTTATCCATAAAACTAATAAAAAAACTAACTAAAGGGATTCAATGAAACAAACATTTGAAGGTCTACATGCACTATACAGCAAAATATGTTACACACTTGCCCTACATTATAATACAAGTTTGAACAATATAAAGCAAACCATAAAATAAGTGAACAAGAAATATGGTATAGTTTATTCCAAAGAAAAAAGTTAGGAAAAACGACATTTGAGAGAATATATGAGTTTTAGATTATTTTGTGCTAGCTTAGAATAGGAACCAAAAGTTTTTCTTGATATTTGGAATAGGGTGAATGCTGGACCACTCTTTGCTGAAGTACATGACCACTATTTTGGAAACGAAGGATATCCAAAACCTGAGAAGTATATGAACAACAAATTTAGTAAATAGCAAACTAGGTGAGAGGCAGATATGAATGAAAGAACTCACAAAGTTCAATGAAACAAGGGCACTGGAACCAAGTGCTACCTGTGGCTTACAACATTGATAAAATGATATCAACACATGAAAACTAAATATATCAGAATATTAAGATGGATTATATTCTAAGTAAAAAAATTAGAAAATGTCGTAGGAAAAGTGAGAGGGAAGAGTGGACAATTCGCAAGAATGATATATACTTATTGGATTAAATTAGTGCTTCATATGTTAGAAGAGAAGAGAGGATTTGAGAAAACTTAGCAATCTTATAAACTTCCATTATCTTAGGACTAGATAAAAATTCCCTAAATTTATTAAAATTTTCCTTCAGCTGCACATAATAGACATGTCCCAAGTGACAGCACATTGAAACAACAAATTTATTGGCTTATAAGATAGCCAAAAATATATATATATTAGAACCATCAACACCTTCGGTGCTGCCGGAAATTTAATTTAAACTGACTTCATGAACCAGTAAAACTGACCTCCCAATCCAACATGAAAACAAATATCAGCAAAGACCTTCACTCACCCAATTTCTCATTCCTAAAAAACTCAACTCCATTTTCCCACAATAACATTACTCTTATAAACATAGCAATTATGACCCGGCCCAAAATCAATAAAATGTATTGCCAAGAACTTATCGACGAACTATTACAGTATAAAGTCAAGAAATACAAGGCGAGGCTATTTGACACCAATAAGTGAAGGTTTCAAGAATGAGCAGGTGGGCTTCAGGCTCTAATAGTAATGAATCCAATATTTAATAGGTAATAATTTGATGAAAGAAAATAGGCTAGTAATCAGACAGTTGAAAAGAAAAAAAGGCAACAGCTAACAATCAAATAAAATTTAATTACTACACTTTTAGCAACTTTTTAAGTGTTTCTGATAATTTGCAGAGGCAAAAAGTTAAGTAGAACCAGGCCAAATGGCAGCAATCACAAAACTTTTAATCATATTGAGGATGATGATGATGATGATGATAATGAGGATTTTGGTGTGCTTGGGAGTGGCGGTGACTCCAGAGCTCTCCAGCCACTAACTTTGAGAGCCATCCTGCGCCTGAGCAGCAGAGACCTTGAACGAGTTGGCCTTCCAGATTTTGTTTATATACTTTATCGTTTCCAATTATTTGGGCCTTTGGGGATTCGGCTTGCTTTGTCAAGGGCCTCAAGGCCCATGGGCTGTGGCCATGGGACCCTTTTCTTTTGGTGTAGTGATTTTTTTTTTTTTAATAGTTACAATGTGAAAGGTGGATTTAAGCTTAAGACTTTTTTTTATTAAAAAAATAAAAAAATTAAAAAAAAAAACCCTTAAGACTTTCCGTTAGAAACACCATGACATGGGGTTTTAGCAAGTTACATTCCCACTGTTTCCTTCAGTAACATTCTGTTCTCAAACATTTTAAAAATAAAGTACGCATTTCAAAATGAACCATATTTTGTATGGCAATAATCAACAAAACTACTATAACTGAAAACATTGGCACCCACATCGTCACCATTAAACAAGACCACACTAGTATTAAGGACATAATGTTTAAAGTATACCTTGTACAATACATAACCAGGAATTTTCAAAGACAAACCAAATATGCCCTAAGCAATTTCGCAGAAGAGAACAAATGTATTTACAAGATTTACTCAACTAGACCCATTAAGTAAGTAGGAATCTAGAGCCCCTTTTCAATATACTAAAAGACAATGAAAAGTTTAAAACTTTTAGAAAGCTTCTGTAAACTTTCAACAGCAAAATCATAACCTAATTCTTATTTTTTAATAATAAAGGATTATCTTTGAAAAGGAGTATGACACTAGCTCTACGAAATTTCCACCGTCTTTTTGTCTGAAAGCTCTGACTAGATCTAATTCATTGCAATTGAAAAAAAAAAAAAACCCACCAAGAATAGAAATCCAAAACGCCAACTGAGAAACATCCCAGATGGGTTTCACTGTAAAAAACCAAAATTATAGAATTTCAGAGATCTGAATCGGATCCCAACAAACTGAGAGACTAAAAAGAGTAAAAAAAACATAAAGATCGAACAAATAGAAGAAAGAAGTTGTTTTATAAAGTAAATGCAATACCTTTGTGACCAGCTCTATATGGAACACGTAAGCCCTTTCTGTTTCTCACTTCAGAACAGACAATATCCACCAAGTCTCACTGCACCCAAAAATCCAACAAATTCAAAAACAAAAACAAACAAACAAAAAATCCGAAAGAAACTTCTGCGGTTCAAAATGAAATTAATCCGAACCTTTTTTCCATTAGATTTAAATCAAAAAAAAAATCCGAAAAAAACTTTTGTGATTTGAAATGAAAATCAAATACGAGTTGAAGAACAATCTGGAGAGGAAGAGAATGACCGAAGTGGGAAAGGGGAGAACGGCTGCTGTGGAAGTGAGAGACAAATGCTGAAAAATAGGGTTAGTAAGGTTATAAAGCAAACCCAAAACGACGTAGTTTTGGTAATAAGAAGAGGAAAAATAAAAAGGCCCCTTACGGTGGGTCGAACCTGGGCTGACTGGTTGGAATGCGCGTATCCTTGCCGCTTGGATACACACAACATTTTTGACTTCATTTGTACAAATTAATATTTAATATGCAATTTAGAGATATTAACAAAATGCTCTTACCATGGTTTGAACCTAGGCAAAATATTATCACATGCGTATCTCCCTACTAAACTAGTGTAATTTTACAAAAATATTCACCTACATAAATATTTTATAAAGAGTAATATTTAATATTTTATAAACTTCGCCTATATGCGACTAACTACATTTATTTTTCCCATCAAAAAAAGAAAAAAAAACCTATGTTTACTTAAAAAATAATAATAATATGATTAATTGGATAGTCAAATTGAGAAAATATATATAGCCATATAAGTATACAACATATGTTCATCACATGTCACTCTTAGATTTGAAATCTAACTATTGGATTTGAAGAGTGTAATGAAAGGTTCATTCTAGTAAATTATCGTCATAATTAAATGGTTGGATTTAGAGAAAAGCACGGTCAAAGTTTAGTCAAAAGTTAGTCAAACCTGGTCAAACTTAATACATGGTCCCAATACCATTAGACTTGGTGAAATTCATATTTAAATCTTGATCATTAGGATTGAAAAGTATGATGACATATTGATGTTGGTGAAATTTGAGACCAATTGGATGGTCAGATTGAGAGAATATATATAGCCATATAGGCACACAACACGTCCATCACATGCCATACTTAGCTTTGAAATCTAACTGTTGGACTTGAAAAGTGTAATGAAAGGTTCATTCTGGTAAATTATGGTCACAATTAAACGATTAGATTTAGAGAAAGACGCGGTCAAAGTTTAGTTAAAATTGATCAAACCCGATCAAACTTAATAGATGGTCCCAATACCACTAGACTTTGTGAAATTCATATTCAAATCTTGATCATTAGGATTGAAGAGTATGGTGACATATTGGTGTAATTTATCATTTGATCTTTAAACTCATCTTTTATGCTTTATTTTAAACTATAAAAACTTAAATTTAAACAATTGATTGATGACGTAACTATTAATCTTTGATCACCTTGAAATTTTATAAGCATAAAAAATATATTAAGATAATATAATGTAACAATAGATTTGTCAAAATTCACATCAAATTAAGAAATATAGAGTTGGATTCAAATTACATTTAATGTAACTCTAAAAAATGTTATACCGACCAGTAATTTATTGTTGAATTCATATTTTGAAAATCCAACCGTTTGATCACATTTTCTATATATTCTTAACATGCATGCCAATGTTCATGCCAATCGGGTGTAATTTACCATTTGATTTTTAAACTTATCTTTTATACGTTATTTTAAAAGTACAAAAACTTGAATTTAAACAATTAGTTGATGACATGACTATTAATATTTGACCACCTTGAAATTTGGAAAGTATGAAAAATATATGAAGATAATGTAATCTAATAGTAGATTTGTCAAAATCCACATCAAATTAAGAAATATAGGGTTGAATTCAAGTTACACCTGATGTAACTCTAAAAAATGTTACACCAACCAATAACTAATTGTTGAATTCATATTTTGAAAATATAACCATTGGATTATATTTTTTATATATTCTTAACATGCATGCCAATTTTCATGCCATTCGGATGTAATTTACCATTTGATCTTTAAACTCATTTTTAATTTACCATTTGATCTTTAAACTCATCTTTTATACGTTATTTTAAAGTACAAAAATTTGAATTTAAACAATTGATTGATGACATGACTATTAATCTTTGATCACTTTCAAATTTTGTAAGCATGAAAAATATATGAAGATAATGTAATCTAACGGTAAATTTGTCAAAATTCACATCGAATTAAGAAATATAGGGTTGGGTTCAAGTTACATTTGATACAACTTTAAAAAATGTTACACCAACCAATAACTTATTATTGAATTCATATTTTGAAAATCTAACCGTTGATTACATGTTCTATATGTTCTTAACATTGTAACACCCGCCTCACTTAAATTTAATTTTATTGCTTCTAAAGTGAAATTGATAAATTATTTAATTTATTTTCAAGGTGATATTATTTTATATTATGATATCTACAAAAAATAAATAAATAAAAGATGTAATGTGAGAGTTATTTTGTGGATTATTCATATTAAACTTCTAGTCTCCGTATCAGTTAAGGAAAATGACAAGAGACTAAAACCTATTTGGATTAGGAGTTTAAGTGTTATTGGAATTCTTTAGAGTTCTAGCCCATCTAAACAACCTTGATTTGAGTTTAATTGGGAATTAAAGTCTTGGAAGCTTATTTAAGTTTTAGTGGGTTGTAAACTCTAGCCCAAGTAGGAGTGTTATTTAAGAGTACTAATTGGAGTCAGATTGATCTTCCTAGACTGAATTGGAGTGTTATTTTAGAGGTTTATATACTGGGTCTTTTAAGTCAATCACGTGAAAGGGAGAGTGGTTGGTGTATAAAAGATTAAGAGAAGAGAATTAGGGTTTCTCAAAATTGAAGGGATAGAAGGCCGTGGAACTGCTAGGGGCAGCCAGCAAATTCGTTATACTGAGGTAAACATCAATATATGCACGCCTTAATGATAACATATTTGATTAAGGAACCTTCATCTCTTGGCTGCTTGAAAATATTGGAATGATACTAACAGTTGCATGGGAATTGAAGTCATCAGGGAAGTGTATTTTAAACTTGGATTATTTTATTTGATTTTGAAATATATCCTCATATATGTACGTGGAGTAGCATCACATCCTACATAGGTTAAGCTAGCGGATGTTTTGTTGTTGGGTTTTACGTAGATGGGTAGTGGTGCTAGCTTCATAACTTTTGTAATCTATATAATTGTTTCAAGTTTCTAAATTATTGTCATTGCATGATATAGGTTACTAGGTCCTACAAGTAGAAATAAATTTGTAAACCTATAGCATCCTTTCTATGTCTTACGGGTAGGAATCTTATTGGATGCCATGTATATGTAAGGTGGGATAATATGATCTATAAGCATAAAATTATTAGGAGGTGTCCCTTACATCCTTATGGTATACGTCAAGGCGGATTAGTTATATAATTATGTTACTCCTTTGCTTTTAGGTGTGGAGGAAAAGCTCATTTGATTTTGGATCTAGACTACGAGTATTAGCAACTAGAGGTAAGTGGACCTCAGGACATAACGTCTCTCAGGACGTTTATATCTATATATATTTATGGTAAAAATATATTTATATATACATAATTGCAAAAGTGAAGTTTCCAAAAACTTATACTATTATCAATGCTTTGTACACATTCCTGAATTTTATTATTTCTTAAGTGTTACCTTGAAATTGTATGTGTTAAGAATGACTCAAAACTATATTTTTGAGAAATGATTTGTTATAAGATATATGATTGGTATTGACAATGTTGTAATAAAATAAGAGTGTTTTCAAATAGTCAGCTAGACAGTTTGCAACCTTTGCCAACACAGGGTTAAGTGTTGGTCTTCGGCCGATGTAGTGTTATTGTGGTGTGGTGTAGTGTTATCGTTTGCTCTTTGGAGCCAATGTTGCCTCTTTGAGGTTAGTGTTATAGTTCCCTATGGGAATCACCCACCGAATGTTTAGCAGCTTATGTCTTTGTCTGGTTAATGTTTAATGTTTTCCACATCAAACTATTGTTTTATTGTTATTGGCTGTTACAAGTGGAAAGATTGTTTATTACTATATTAAATTGTTTCTACCTATCTAGTGTATTTTGGCCAATTAAAGTGGTTACTATTTTATTTATTGATTTCAATATTATAGTAAATGTTTTGTAAAGACTATATTTTGTTAATGATACTACTGTTTTGTTTTGAAAGACATCCTCATGTTATGTAGTCTCTTATTGGGCTTCTAGGTCACCCCCCTTTCTCCACCCTTTCAGATTAGAGCAGTGGAATATTTTTTGGTGGTAGATCATTGGAGACATAGATTGAAGACTTCTTTTGGAACTATGTTAGTTGATGGATTGTTTAGTATATTTTCTTAGGATAGTAATTTTGGCATTTGTGGAACTCTTTGAGATTGTATTTGGAGACTTTATTGTTAAAGTTTTTGTTATATGGATTTCATAGGAAAGATTTTGATTATTTGAAGTTTATTTGTGGATATTTAATTACGCTCTGTTCCATTATATTATTGTTGAGTATTTCTAAGACAGGTTGTGCATCTAAATCTTTGGTATGGGTTTGGGGTGTTACAAACATGCATGCCAATTTTTTATTCCAATGGGGTGTAATTTACCATTTGATCTTTAAACATATTTTATGCATTATTTTAAAGTATAAAAACTTGAATTTAAACAATTGATTGATGACATGACTATTAATCTTTGATCACCTTCAAATTTTGTAAGTATGAAAAATATACGAAGATAATGCAATCTAGCGATAAATTTGTCAAAATTCACATCGAATTAAGAAATATAGGGTTGGGTTCAAGTTACACCTAATGTAACTTTAAAAAATGTTACACCAACCAATAATTTATTATTGAATTCATATTTTGAAAATCCAACCGTTGGATTACATGTTCTATATATTCTTAATATACATGCCAATTTTCATACCAATCGGGTGTAATTTACCATTTGATCTTTAAACATATTTTATGCGTTATTTTAAAGTACAAAAACTTGAATTTAAACAATTGATTAATGACGTGACTATTAATCTTTGATCATCTTCAAATTTTATAAGTATGAAAAATATATGAAGATAATGTAATATAACGATAGATTTGTCAAAATTTACATCGAATTAAGAAATATAGAGTTGGGTTCAAGTTACACCTGATATAACTCTAAAAAATATTACACCAACCAATAATTTATTATTGAATTCATATTTTGAAAATCGAACCGTTGGATTACATGTTCCATATGTTCTTAACATGCATGCCAATTTTCATGCTAATCGGGTGTAATTTACCATTTGATTTTTAAACTCATATTTTATGCGTTATTTTAAAATACAAAAACTTGAATTTAAACAATTAATTAATGACATGACTATTAATCTTTGATCACCTTGAAATTTTGTAAGCATGAAAAATATGCGAAGATAATGCAATCTAACAGTAAATTTGTCAAAATTCACACTGAATTAAGAAATATAGGGTTGGGTTCAAGTTACACCTGATGTAACTTTAAAAAATGTTACACCAACCAATAACTTATTATTGAATTCATATTTTGAAAATCCAACCGTTAGATTACATGTCCTATATGTTCTTAACATGCATACCAATTTTCATGCAAATCGGGTGTAATTTACCAATTGATTTTTAAACTCATCTTTTTTTTTTTTTTTTTGACCAAAGGCGATAAAAACTCATCTTTTATGCGTTGTTTTAAAGTACAAAAACTTGAATTTAAACAATTAATTGATGACATGACTATTAATCTTTGATCACCTTGAAATTTCGTAAGCATGAAAAATATACGAATATAATGTAATTTAACGGTAGATTTGTCAAAATTCACATCGAATTAAGAAATATAGGGTTGGGTTCAAGTTACACCTGATGTAACTTTAAAAAATGTTACACCAACCAATACCTTATTATTGAATTCATATTTTGAAAATCCAACCGTTGGATTACATGCTTTATATGTTCTTAACATGCATGCCAATTTTTATGCCAATCGGATGTAATTCACCATTTGATCTTTAATTAGGAAGGTGAAAAAAATAGAGAAAAATTTTGGGGTTAGGATATTTAAAGGTCTATTGTGGCGGTCCAACCCGCCGCTATAGCTTTGTTACCACCGCTAAAACAGGTCTATTGCTGCAGTTTTATGTCCTGCCACTATAGGACGCCGCAAAAAATCCTACCTATAACAGCAGTCACAAAAAATGCCGCAATAGATCTCATGTATAGCGGCAGGCCAAAAACATGCCGTAATAAGCAACATATAGCAGCAATTTTCGCACCCGCTGCAATCGCTCGTTTTTCTTGTAGTGTAGAAGCTTTTTATTAAATGTTTATGTAGCCTTTGTCTTCTCATTAATGAGTTTTCCATGTAAGAAAAAAAACATCTTACTTATGGATTGTCTTAGATATCTTCTAATTGATGTTTGTTTGTACTCATAAAATTTAATTGAAGGGTTCATTAAATTTGCACAACCAAGAAATAAAATATAAAAATTGAGGCTTACAGTTGGTTAAGGACTTATTTTTTTTTATATTTCTATCTCAATGCTTTCTTGAAATGTCTTTTAAAAAAAAATTGGACAAAGAGTTTGAGAATTTGAGCATTCTTTAATTGATGGATTTTTTTAATGGATTAATGGATGGTTTTGGGCTCATATATTTAATTTATAATTATTATTATGAATACTCAAAATTATTCCAAATGTCATTATTTGGAACCTTATAGTTGATTGATGACTTGTTTTTATATTTCCATCTCCATGCTTCATGGGAAATATCCTTAAAAATAATTGAACAAAGAGTTTGAGGCTTTGAGCATTCTTTAATTGATGGTTTATTTATTTATTTATTTGTTGAACAGATTCATTAATGATTTAGGACGTATGTGTATATATATATCTGTGTGTGTGTGTGTAAAAAAGACTGTTGGTGTTATAGTAATTTGAAATGGAGTACCAAATTGGTTGTCAGAGTCTCTCTCTTGTCTTTCCCCTAATTCTGGATTTTCAATGCCAAATTTCTGTAAAACTTAGCACTTAGGGTACCGAAATCTCCCCATCTTCTCAATCGCTTAAATATTTGTTCTTTTTTTTTTTTTGAGAAATACTCATAAACTCAAATTTTAATAATATTTTGTTAAAAGACTCACAAAATTGAAGAAAAATAACCAAAATTTTGACTTCCTTATTCAAAAACCCAAATTAGATCAAATGCCTCCAAAGTCCCAACCATAATAAGGTTGGTATGTTGCCACCATTGTGATCAAAATCAAAACACAAAATGATAATTCTAAACTCATGATTGTTCAAATAATAATAAGTCTATTTATATACTTTTTTTTTGTTTTAAAAATTACAAATTTATAATCCAAAGACTTTGAACTTCTAAAGTCTTAAAAGAGAGTTTGAAGATTTCGTTTTTCTTTTCCGAAGTTTTTGGAGTCTCCTTTACGCTAGACAGAACTTTCAATTTAGAAAATTTTTTTCTTAAATTACCTAATTTTCAACACCAAACTTTTTCTTTTTGATGGAATTCCACAAAATGTTTTCCACAAAATTTTTTCTTATAGTACCTAATTTTCTACACCAAACTTTTTCTTTTTGAGGGAATTCCACACTACACATTGAATACACTCAATAACATTTTTCTCCATCTAGTTTTTCCAAGAAAGTATTGTTCAAGAAAATTAAAAATCGTGGGAGCCTTAGAATCTTGACAAACAATTATTGTGTGAAGAATTCAACATTCATGGAATGGAATGGGAGATATTGAAATATAATACCCTCTAATACCGTATCCAACGTCAAACATTTAATCTAGCTTTTACTTACTAATTGAAAAGTATTTGAAAAAAATAAATTTCTTTGGAGATTAAGAAAATAATTCTCAAGATATTCACCATACACATGGAGAAGCTTTAGCAACCAACTCGATCTTCCACAGCCTGGGCTTCTTTCTTACATACTAGTTGCAAGTAATTCATCAAATATCCTCGGATTTTGTTACAAAGAACATTTAATTTGCACTATTACGTAGAATCTTATCGTCTTTTGTTTGACACTTTACAAAGTGATCACTGCTCACTAAGAGACTCCAAATAGAGCTACCACGATTGCTAGATGAACACTAAGATCACCTATTTGTGTGGAAAAGCACGTGTCAGTTATCTATTAGTAGTTTAAAGAGTTTGTTAGTTCCTGTTTAGAGTATAAAATAGGAATAACACTCATTGTAATCTTATCTGAGTTTACTACAATTTCCATATATTAAAATTCCTAGAGTATACAAATTCATGCTTTGAATTGAATTTTAAAATGGAAGTGTTTATTTGAATTTTAACCTTTACAAAACAGCTCCATATCTATATATTTCCATTTAATTAAATAAATAAATAAATAATTAATTACTGTGGAGATAATCCATACTTTCTTATTTTGATTACCCATTAGTTACCACCTATGCTATGATCCAAGGACAAATTGGTCCATTAACAATAATCAAAATACGGGTGTGACTTACCTCTAGTACTTTTTTAACTGGACATTTCCTTTTATTTTAAATATACAATGACAAGTGGTAGTAAATTTTAATCCCCATCTTTTATTCATTTAGTAAGTGATGTGACAATCTCTCATTAAAATAAAAAGAGATTACTTTTAAGAAAGTATTGGAGGTAAGCCAAACCCTAAAAATACACCCCACCCACGTTTTGGATTTTTCTTTTTTTGGGAGGAAATCCGCGTTTTGGACTAAAACTCTCACTTAGGCCATCAAAAGGAGAGCCCATTTAGACATGAAAATATAAGATCCTATTTAAAAGCTTCTCTCTTTAAAAACAAAACTTGTTCCTTTTTCTCATACTAAAAAAGTAAAAATACTTGTACATTGCTCATTTTAATTTAGATTTTTAGACTTGCTCCCCAAAACAAAAGAGTGTATCTTTCTTGGAGGAAACTTTAAACACGTTCCCTAAAAAACACCTATTCTTATCTTAATCAGATCGTCTTCTACCTTTAACCAAAACTCTAAATTTCAAAACCCTAAAAGACATAGTAATATTACAAAAATTTTCTCCATCCAATGATATGATAAGCCAAGAATAATAGGTATATACTATAAGGATGGCGAGTAGTGTAGCCAAGTCAAATCATAGATACCATGTCCCTGCTTTGGGAGAATGTATTTTTCCATCTTTAATAAGATGACTCTAACAAAGGAGGGGAGACTATGAGAGACCTTTTTTTTTTTTTTTTTTAAGAGAAATATTTTAGAAATGATAATAAAATATGTACAAATAAATAAATTATAAATATAAAAAGTATATAGAAATTCTATTCCATATGAGTAAAATGTTATTAAATAAGAAATATATATACTCAAGATATGTTAGGGTGGAGTGACCAAAAAAAAAAAAAATATATATATATATATATATATCTTGTCAGAAAATCAAACCTATAAAAAAAAGTTATTTTTATAGAATAATTAATGTCTAGTTTGAAGTAGGGTACTATGTTTGCAATCCGCTAGTATTGATGATTGAAGAGCCATATAAGAATTAAGAAGCCTCATTAGCTGGAGCCATAAATTTAGCAATTTAATATCACAAAAGCTACTTTATCTATTTTACCACCTTACTTTAACACCACAAATACTAATGCAAGGTTATGCTTAAAATCCATTGTAATATTCTAGTATGATAGTGTCTTAACTTCTATTGGCTTTTCCCACCTAAAGTCATGTGTACTTTTTGCTTTAACAAAGACAATAATTTCATCATTAGTAGCTAATGGAGTGATTAGACATCAATTCATGAAACTAAAGTTGATAGTTTGAATCTCTCTTTTCCCATTCTCTTTAAGGCCAAAACTTATTTTTATTGACAAAAAAAAAAAAAAAAAAAGCTTTGCTTCTCAACAAAAGAAGATTGTCTTATCCAAGTTTACCAAAAAGATTGACTTATCCAAACCATTCAAACTTTCCAATCACTTTCTAATCCTTGTTCTTAGAAGTTAGAGCGTAGATTCGAGAAAGCAACATAGACATTTTCTCACTACATGTCTGACACGTTTGCTTAGTCTTTTTTAGAAAAAGATAATTCTAAATTCGTGGTTCGTTTTATTTTTTGTCCAGAGTCTTTAGTCTCCCTTATATAAGCTGGGCAAAACTTTTTGACTTTGAAAAATTGTTTCCTAGTACCAATTTCTTCTTTCCACACTAACGTTGCGATAAAGATAAAGCTTGTGTCGGTGTGGCTCTAGAATCTTGACAAACAATGAGAAGAAATCAACATTCATTTAATGGGAATACAGGACATCGAAATCTAATACCGTATGCATTGGGTTTTCTTTCTTTGCAAATGGGTGAAGTTTTGATGGGGGTACTGAAAGTCTAGATATGTGAGTCCCCAAGTCAAAGAAAAAAAAATCAGTTAAAATGAACTTTATCATAGTATGCCTTTTGTATTGAGTCCCTGAAGAGTTGCTAAAGAATACATTGCAATCCAAAATTTTACCAGTGAATAAAATTTCTATCTTTCTCTTTAAAAAAAGAAAAATCATCATAGTGCCTACACTGTTTCAACAGTATGCCTTGTGTGTGTACAGTTATATACAACAGTTTGTATGAAATGAACACTACTCATTGAAGTCACAATTTCAACGCAAAATGTATGTGTATGGTTGTGTACAACCGGTGTGAAATAAATATTGGTTATTGGACCTACACTTTGAAGTCATGATTTCAGTGCAAAGTGTGTGTATAATTGTGTGCAATAGTTTGTGTGAAATAAACATTACTTATTGAAGTCACGATTTTAATGCTTGTCTCTTAACATATAAAATTTGTCAACTGAAAAATATTCAAATATTGCAATAAAATTCCTGTTCCATGTTCGTAGAGTATACTTCATAACACGCAATAAGCATTTTCTGTGTAACACATCAACCAAAGAGTAAGACTGATCTTTTGCGTGTTGTATGTCTTTCTTAGTTCCCACACCTGCCGTGAAGAGAATAGAGTCAAGGCTTAGTAGATGGCCAACAAGTCAACAAGTCAATGAAGTAGTATATGTTCTGGGCAAACAAGTCAACGAGTCAATGAAGGGCATTTCAAGCAACCTTTTGAGCATTTTAAACACACTTATGCACATTTTCATACACTTTTTTCACCTACACGTTTTTTAAAAACACTCAAACAATATTACTCAAACTCCTCCACCAAACACCCCCTAGTCTCCTAAGTCTTCCACAGTTCTACCATAAGAAGTTGTGTTTATTTGTTTATAGTTGAAAAAATGTTTAATACTTTTTTTTGGTAAAAAAATAAAAACAAAAAGTTTATTAATAACAAAAAAGGTTTTACTTTAAAAGTCTTCTGCCATAAAAAAGCAAGTCTTTCTTTTTAGACCTAATAATTGCATGAGTAATGTATTCATATTAATCTTCGGTCTTCCTCTATAAAACTAGTTTATCTTAGTTAGCCGGAGCATTCAAACTTTCCAATCAACTTTTGATCCTTGACTTTAGAGCATTCGTAGCAGATGTTGCAAAAAGTATGCCATTTTACCGCATCAAAGACCTATTTTATTATTTTACCACATCATTTTACAACATCCCATTTATCAGATGTTTTATCATTTAATTCTATACATTAAAATAATATATTATCTCATTCCTATTATCATCAACAACAGCCACACCATCAACGGCACAACCAGCAGCCACCAATATCCATTGCTGCAACAACACCTCTACTGTAAACCAACCACCACAATTACTCACCAATATCAGATCAACCCAAATTGTAGCAAAAAAAAAAAAACCCACAACAAGAGAGAGGCAGAGTGAAAGGCGGACAGAGAGAAAAGGGAAGAGGGTGAGATCGACGGCGGCCTCTGGGTGAGATCACCTGCCAAACCCAAACCTATCATCAGCTAAACCCATCTCCATTGAGCCTAACGCCGTAGCGACGTTCTTGAAGGCGATGGTTGGCGATGGTCGACGATGGTCTCCACAGACCGTGGGTCTATGATGGTTTATGGTTTTGGTTTGTGGTTGTGGTCTCAAGTAATGGATCTGTGGGTTGAGTTTGATTTGCAGTGGGGGGTGGTTGTGGATTCTGATGGAGTGGTGGGTTCCGATGGAGTGGTGGATTCTGATGGTTGTGGGTTAAGATATGGTGGTGCCGTGGTGGGTTTGCTGGGTTTTTTTGGATTTGGGTTTTGTTGTTGAGGTGGTGGTTATGGTTGGCTGAGGGGGAGGATGACGATGATTGGCTGCCGCCGCCGCCTTCTTTTGTGCCGCCTTCTTTTGTGCCGCCTTCTTTTGCGCCACTTTCTTCTTGCTTGCGTCCAATTGTGAGAAGAAGAAGAACGGGTTGGGAACTTGGGAGAATGTAGATTCCAAAAAGCAATATAAACATTTTCTCACAGCACATCTAACACGTTTGCTTAGTCTTCCACTACAAACAAAAAAGAAGAACAAGAAGTCTTCCACTAACAACAGGGTAAAATTTATAAGCCACTCTCATGTGCACACGCAAAATATAACAATAGCATATTTGTTATTATGTATTGATCTATTAGGGATTTGTTTACGTGTTAATAACTCATTTTATAATTTTTTTTTCATTTACGAGTCACATAAAAGATCTTAGTAGTTAGATAAACTCAAGTATAGCTCATGCAAATTACGATAATCTAGTTAATATGGACTTGTAATATTTTAAAAAATATGAACTTATATGCACTTGAAATTCGGAGTTTAACTTAAAAAAAATATTAAACTTTGAAATTTATAATATAATTATTTTATATTTTATTATTTATACACAAATTTTATTAGTAAAGAATAATTACTACATTAGAAATTAGAACTTTGTGCTTTATCATCTTTTATCAAGTCAAAGGCAGCAATAATTAATATTCATTTTATTAAATTTGTGCTTTTTTATTTATCCTTTTTTCATCCTTTATTTTTCTTTTGTAGGTTTTAAGTGTTAACAGACATTGAGATAATATGAATGATTTTATTTTTCTTTTATAAATGAAGTTTGCATGTAAAAGAAATAATAATCCAATAGTTATTATATAAATGATAAAGAAATACATAAAAGAAAATTCATGAAACAGAAGAAGAACATAATAGGAAAAAAAAATTAAGACGGGAACAAAAAGAAACTTATTCTTGAGTTCTATTCCTCAGAATCTTGGCATGTAGGCATATCATTCATTGGATGTGTTGAACTTAATAAAATACAGCTTCAAAATGCAAGAGCACAATAATAAATTTATTATCAAGCTGGTCTTTTTTTATTATTTATTATTTATTTTTTTATTTTAAATTCTTTCCAACTAAAAGCTTGTCTTTTGGCATATAAAATTGGTGTAGTTTTTTTGAGAAACAAATTTGTCTAGTTGAATACGTTCACATCCTTCAATCAATCCTTCTTCCATCTTTGTAGAGTATAGTTCAGAAAAAGGCAATATTAAAATTTTCTCACGAAACATCAACATGTTTTCCAAAAAAGAAGTCTTCCACTATCCAAAGCTAGTCTCCTAAAGTCTTCCACTATAATTTTTTTTTTCTTAATAAAAAGAGTTTTTTAATTTTTTTAATTTTAGCTAACTAAATTGATTGGGAGTGTGCTTCATGAAACAAAACTAGTGACTTCGGCTGTGTTTGTTTCATGTAACTGATTTTCCGGAAAATACTTATTTTCCGGAAAGGAAAATATTTTTAAGTGTTTGGTTGCATTTCAGAAAATGTTGTGAAAAATATTTTCTGGTGTTTGGTTGTATGGTTGAAAATGCTATTTTCCTACAAATTTTTCACACGGTAATTCAACTCACGGCAGCAAACTCCGGCAATCAAAAGCCACAACCACCAAAACACCACCACCACACCACCACAACAACACCAAAAATCAAAATCACACAGAACACCAAAACACAAATAAAACCAAGAAAAAAAAATCATATTCCGGTCAAATTGAGAGAAGAAGGAAGAGAGGGAGGACGATCGGTTTTGGGGTGCGACCATCGCGATTGGGGACGACGAATCGGTGCTGCGACTGCGGCGATCGGGGACGACGAATCTGGGTTCGCGATTGGGGACGACGAAGGGTGCGATTCGAACGGCGATCGGGGACGACGAAGGGTGCGATTCGAATGGCGATTGGGGACGACGAAGGGTGCGATTCGAACGGCGATCGGCGCGAAGGCGATGTCGAACGGCTCTGGGCTCTGGGTTCGTTCGCTTTCTGGGTCTGGATTGTTCTCTCTCTCTCTCGCTGCGTTTGTTCGCCTTTTGTGTTTTGTTGCGTTTTGGCTGAGTGTGTTTCTCTCTTTTGCGCGTGCTACAGAAACGGTTTGAAGGTAAAACAAGTATGTAAAATGATTTCCGGGTCAACAAGTGTAAATTTTGGTCAAACGGAAATGATTTTCCGAAAAATCTATTTTCCGTCGCTGCCAAACGCGTGAGTTTTACGAAAAATCATTTTCGGAAATGATTTTCAGTCGATTCAAACACAGCCTTCGAATCTCTATTTTTCCCTTCTCTTGACTATAGTGTGGATTTGTTGGGTTGATGTTTTATTCATTTAAATGGGGCCAGTTTAAAAATCTGGTGGGCTTTATTTGCCTATTAGGTTGAATTTATTGAGGATTTGATTTTGGATTTAGGCTGCGTTTGAATCGACTTCAAACGATTTTCGGAAATCAATTTCCGGAAAATGGAGTTTTTGGCTGTGACGGAAAATATTATTTTCCGGAAATCCTTTTCCTGTTGACCGAAATTTGAAGCCTTGACCACGGAAATTAGAATCTGCCTTCATTTTCACTTCATTTCATTTCCGGAAAAAGAGAGAGAGAGAGAGAGAAGAGAGAGCCCAGATCAGAGAGAGAGAGGGACGATCGCGCCGACGAGCGGCGCGGTGGACGATCGCGATCGTCGATCGAGCGACGCGATCGACGATCGCGATCGACGAGCACAGACGAGCGCGCTCGTCTCTCGTCGATCGACGATCGCGATGGACGAGCGGCGCTCGTCGATCGACGATCGCGATGGACGAGCGCGCTCGTCGATCGACGAGCGCCGCTCGTCGGACGCTCGTCGGACGAGCGTTTCGCCGGATTTGATGTATTTTCTGGTAAACTGATTAAACGAACCAAACACCAAAATTAATTTTCCGTAAAATGAATTTTGTGACAGCCAAACACATGAAAACGTTTTCCTTTCCGGAAAATAGCATTTCCGGAAAATAGCATATTTTCCGGAAATGATTTTACGCGAACCAAACACAGCCTTAATTCATTGGGCCATTTATTTAAGGGTTGGTATTTTTCGATTTCAACCTTTTGCTAAATGAAGATAGGCTAGTGTAAAGTTTTAGTGTGTGGGCTTGAGTCTCGGATTGGGCTTAGGTTAATGGCCTGGCTGGACTTCAGGTTGTATGTTGACTGAATTTCATTAGTTTTGTTCAAGTTGGCATATTTTTGGTGGGATGTTGCCGCTCAATTCATTAGATCTTAATTGAAGACCCATTGCCATTATACCATGCAATTCGTTATATTTCCTAAAAATTCGTTTACTGTTAAATCAATTAGCTTCAAGTCTTTGTAGTTCTGCAATGGTTGAGGTATGACCCCAAAGATGCAAATTGTTGTGCATACAATTTGCATTCTATATTTATCATGCAATAAGTGAAAGGAAAATAGGTCTTGAAAAAGAGTTGGTCGTAGTATTTAACAAGGGCAATGGTTTGATGTACATGGCAGCCAATGGAGTGATTAGACGTCAATTCAATGATACTTGAGTCGATCAAAACATGGGATTGGTCCTTATATAAATCTTGACTTGGAAATGTCTAGATAATAATAGTCATGTATTGAAGCCCAGATAAAACCTAGCATGCTTGCTGATGATGACCCCAAGAAAAAGTATGAATCTAATGTTAACATTGCTTCATACAATCTATTTAGCTTAAAATATTGAAACCCAATAATAATGATTAAGCTCCCATCAAAATACATACAACACAACATCAAATATTTACTCATCTTTTCCTTTCCTCGTTTTTCTCGGCAACCTAACATAGGGTTTGCGTTATATCCTATACAATCGGGTTCAATTTAACAAGGTTAAATTTTCACTGGAACAAGACAATATTTTAAATATATATGTGTAAGGACCAGTTTCTGCTTTGACTCCAAAACAAGATTGGACTCAGGCCCAACAAGCCCAAATAATAAATTTGTAGAGCGTGGGAGAAAGAGATAGCTTGAATTTAGGAGAAAAGTAACGATTGTGAATGTTTAGGAAGAATAATTATTCGGATAGGATATAAAAATCATCCTCGGCTTAGCCAGAATAGTATGATCAAGAGTATGGAGTTTTTCCTTTTGGTGTTGTATGTCTTAAACTTTCTTTCTCTCTCTTTTTTCCAGTCCCCTTCTCTTTGGGTACCTTTTCATGTTATATACCATGATTTTCGTACCACTCTCACCGTACACGTGTAAATTAGGTTTTAGGAGCTTCTCCCTGTCCCATCTCACACCTTCTTGAACCTTCTACCACTAGCTGTAAGGCTGCTTGTTTACTGTTCAAGCATCACCTTCACAGTAATGCGGCTAGAGAATTAGCTGGGAAGCATTTAATGTGGAGGTAACAGCTTTTACAAATATTTTTTATCATTCGTCTTTCTCCCTTATCCAGCATTTGACCCTCCCCCTGTCATAAAATACCCTTAAAACATTATATTAAGGGGATTGAGATGTTTCTAGCCACCTCGGATAGAAGTTATGAGGTGAACGTTCTCCTCGGATATGCTTATTTTTGTCATAAATACCCTTTAACTCTTCCTGTAATACAATTTTTATCTTCTCCTTAATTGATCGTCCTCGGACATGTCCGCATCCTCGGACTGGGTTATTAGGCCACAGGCCTAGCCTATCCAACTTGAATAGTACTTCCAGAGGCAATTGGTCCCCACAATATGAATTAAGATTAAAAAAAGAAAAGAACCCTATAGACCATATTGGCTATGCTTGTTCCAAAATTTTCTAGGGAACCAAACAAGGCATAGACTGCTGACCCTTTTGGAAGAAGATTTTGAAAGGAGTGAGTTAACCTGTGGAATAAAAAGATAGAGATCCCCCATGTAGTCTTCTTCTTCTTTTGGTTCCTCAGCTCCATTGGTGTCAGCTTGGCTCAATTCCCCCATGGTTGAGAGTTTGGCTACAGTGAGGCTTTGAGTCTGAGGACTCAGTAAATGGGCCAATATTGGGCTTTGGAAAAAATCCTTGAACCCAAAGAGACTCATGCTTTTAAGTAGTCCAACTTGGTAAGCCCAATAAAGGAATGCATGGGCATGTGTTGGTATTATATTTCATAACCACAATAGAATTTGCCGACATGGCTGCCAAGTCATCAAGAAATGGCGATGGAGAAACTTGGAAGCCCAGATGAAACCATATATGAAGACTTTTACCAAGGTTTTGTCTAACAATGAGTGCAACTATGCTGTCTATAATTTGATTTCATCATTGATATGAGAATTGCCAGAAAAGAACCTTTGTTTTTTTTCATTGCATGGTAATTCTAATTTTCCTCAAATAAGTCTATATGCATAGTAGTAAACTTACTGTGGGGCCCGGCCCAAAAATAATGGGCTATTCCAAATTCAGGCCCGACCGAGGAGCGTCCTGTCCGAAGAGAAGCCACATGTGAAGCATTATTCAATCCCAATAACGGCAAGGTAACCTGTCCGAGGAGTAACTCCTCCTCGGACGTCACGAAGTCCAGACGAGGAACTCTCCCCAGCCAACTCAGTTCATCCTCCCAACATATAAAATGAATAAAATCCAAAATATCTCACGGGAAGCTACCACCACATTAAATGCGCCCCAACCACCCACTTGGCCGCATTAATGAGGAAAGGACCCCTGAACAATACCACCTTGGCCTCTGCAACTCACAAAGAGAGTGATGAGGGCGACTGATGGGACAGGTGCTCAAGTAGATGCTTAGATGATCAACAAGTGTAAGGTTGAGATGAGAGGAGGAGAACTATATAATGTAGTGGAGTCCCTCAAAGAAGAGGACGGGAAAACGGTATCAGAAACTGAAGAAATAGAATCAAACGTGAGAGATCCATTCTTGTGTTCTTATTTTTCTGCAACAATATTGTCCATGTATCAGACCTAATAGGCTTACTGAGGCTAAGTTCTTTAACCCATCCTCTACAAATATTTATTGTGGGTTGCGCTTTGGGCCAAGGCCTGATCAATAGAATTTGGGCCAGGAAAATCGTGCAACTACAATTGGCGCCGTCTGTGGGAAGAACTAGGGCATCAGCTAGCACAACGGTCGAGCATGGCAGAACTAGGTCCGCACCAGGAGAATCCCCACCAGGCTAACTCCCAACAGACACAACCCATCGAATCCCAGAGGCAAAATAACTCCGTCAACCCAGGCCACAGGGGAAGTCGTGAGGGAAGTGCGCATACTATCCGGACAAGCCAGAGTCACACTCAGATAGGTAGTCACGTGTCCCAGAGGCGAAATAGTCACCAGGCCATGCAGCTAGAGATAGATGATCTGAAGAGGAAGCTACGACGGGTACAGCGAAAACGATCTCCTTCAGACTCAGACGAGTCCTCTAATGCGGAGGATGCGAGTTACCGACGGAGGTCAAGGACCCCCCCAAGTGAAACCTTTTCCTACGAAAAGGAGCCACGCCCTGTGCGGAAATTTGAGAGCACATCCAGCAAGGGTTCGGGAAACGATGCCATGAAGAAGGCGTTGGACCAGGTTTCAAGGTCCCCCTTCACGTACAGAATTGAAGGGGCTAAGCTGCCTCGACGGTTCAACCAACCGGCATTCGCCATCTATAACGGTCGAACAGACCCGGTAGAGCATGTGAGTCAATTTAACCAAAAGATGGCGATCTACTCGCAAAATGAAGCCCTTATGTGTAAAATCTTCCCGTCCAGCTTGGGATCAATGGCGATGAGTTGGTTTAACGGCCTGAAGACAAATTCTGTAAGCTCATACAAGCAGCTCACTCAGGATTTTTGCTCCCGCTATATCACCAACACCAGAGTCCCTAGACCCCTCAGTTCGCTATTGTCCTTATCCATGTACGAGGGAGAGACTCTGAAAGCATATTCGGATAGATACTGGGAAGTGTATAACGACCTGGATGACAACCATGATGCTGTCGCTATCAACACATTCAAAAGCGGGCTCCCCATCGACCATGGCTTAAGGAAGTCCCTCACTGGTAAACCGGTTGCCAACGTTGATCAGTTGAGGGACAGGATCGACAAATACAAAAGGGTGGAGGAAGATCAGCTGCAAGGGAGGGGAAAGGAGAAGGTTATCCCCCCCAATGCAACTGATTTCAAGTCAGAACGACACAACCCTGGTCAGCCGAGGAGGGATTTTTCGCGACAGGCTGGGCAGAGCAACCCGCAAACAGTGAATGCCGTATTCAGAGAGCCAGTACAACAGGTATTGGAAAAAGTAAGGAATGAGCCCTATTTCAGGTGGCCGGGGAAGATGGCTGGAGACCCTTCCAAACGTAACCAGAACCTGTACTGCCACTATCATCAGGACAACGGGCATACTACCGAGGACTGCAGGAATCTATGGAATCACCTAGATCAGTTGGTCCGAGAAGGAAAGTTGCGCCACCTGCTGCACCCATCGAGTGGCCATCCCGGCTAAGCAACACAAGAGTCTCGAAAGGACGTGTCCTTAAGACCCCCCACCGGGACGATACATGTCATTTTCGCTGCACCAGGAAGAACGGGGCCACCCATCCCCAGGGTGTTGGCTGTGGATCGGCTCCTCTCCAAGGGCAAGCAAAGGGAACCCAAAAGGTCAAAAAAGGGAAGCTCTTTGATACTGGGATTTTCGGATGAGGATAAGAGAGGAACTATTCAACCTCACGATGACGCCTTGGTGGTCACGCTGAGGATTGGGGGCTTCGACGTGAAAAGGGTGTTGGTGGATTCGGGAAGTGCAGTAGAGATAATGTACCCCGATCTATACAAGGGGCTGAACCTGAAGCCGAAAGATTTGACAGCTTACGATTCTCCCCTTCTCAGTTTTGAGGGAAGGATTGTTACGCCAAAAGGGCAAATCCGACTACTCGTGCAGACTGGGGCGGAGATAGTGGAGGTAAGTTTTATTGTGGTCAACGCTTATTCACCTTACACCGCAATAGTTGCAAGGCCGTGGATCCATGCCCTAGAGGCTGTGACCTCCACACTTCACCAAAAAGTAAAATACCCATCCAGAGGACAAGTAGAAGAGATCCGAGGAGATCAGGCCGTATCCAGGCAGTGTATGGTGGTCGCCATCTTACATCGGCCCCATGCCGAGTCCTCGGCCCCTGAAAGTTTATAGCAATCAGCCGCCTCGGCAGAGCAAGACGATGGACTAGCCGAGGAGATAAGGTGTGAAAGTTTAGATAAAATCGCTGTCAACGACGACTCGGAGAAGTTCTTTCTGGTCGGCTCTGAATTGCCCTCTCAAGAAAAGGAGGAACTGGTCAGATTTCTTAGAGAAAATGTCGACGTGTTCGCATGGGATGCCTACGACGCCCCGGGCGTTGATCCTAGCCTTATTTGTCACCACCTGAACGTCAACCCCTCTTCCACTCCGAAGAAGCAGCCACCCCGACGCCCTTCAAAGGAACATGCTAGTGCCGTAAAAGACGAAGTGGCAAAACTGAAAAGAGCGGGGGCTATTAAAGAGGTCTTTTACCCGGAATGGTTAGCAAACACTGTGGTGGTAAAGAAGAAGACAGGGAAATGGAGGGTCTGCGTGGACTTCACGGACCTGAACAAGGCGTGCCCAAAGGACCCATTCCCCCTACCCCGAATTGATCGATTGGTGGATGCAACCGTGGGGCACCCTCGAATGAGCTTCCTGGACGCCTTCCAGGGCTATCATCAGATACCCCTTGCGCTAGAGGACCAAGAGAAAACGGCTTTCATGACGCCCATCGGAAATTATCATTATAAGGTGATGCCGTTTGGGCTAAAGAACGCAGGCTCAACCTACCAAAGGATGATGACTCGGATGTTTGAACCACAATTGGGCAAGATCATTGAGGTTTATATAGACGATATGGTTGTTAAGAGTAAAAGGGTGTCCGAGCACGTGAAGGACCTCGGAACAATCTTCACTACATTAAAGGAGCACCGGTTGCGGCTGAACGCCTCCAAATGTTCATTCGGGGTCGGGTCTGGGAAATTCCTAGGGTATATGGTCACCCACAGGGGAATAGAAGTAAGCCCCGACCAAATCAAAGCCATTAACAGCCTACAGGCTTCTCGGAATCCGAAGGAAGTACAGAAGCTCACTGGCATGATTGCGGCGTTGAACCGGTTCATATCGCGATCGGCGGATCGATGTCGGCCTTTCTACCTCCTAATAAACAAGTGGAAAGAGTTCGAATGGTCGGAGGATTGCGTTCAGGCTTTCCAGCAGCTTAAAGACTACCTGTCCCGACCACCCATCATGTCCAGCCCTGAGGCAGATGAGGTGCTGTTTGCCTACATCGTTGTAGCTCCCCACGCTGTAAGCCTGGTACTGATACGGGATGATAATGGGGTGCAGCGACCGGTGTACTATGTGAGTAAATCACTATATGAGGCCGAGGTGCGATACCTACCTTTAGAAAAGGCAATTCTGGCGATAGTGCGTGCAACCCGAAAACTTCCTCATTACTTTCAGGCGCACACGGTCATCGTTCTAACTCAGCTTCCCCTTCGAGCAGTGCTTCGAAGCGCTGACTACACCGGAAGGATCGCCATGTGGAGTGCGCTTTTGGGGGCCTTTGATATTAAATATATGCCCAGATCCTCCATCAAAGGACAGGTCCTCGCAGACTTGGTAGCGGAGTTTGCTGAGCCCTCTATAGAAACAATAACCGAGAAGAAAGACATAGATGGAAAGTCGGTTGGTGCGATTTCAACAGGGAGGAACACGCATTGGAAGGTCTACGTAGATGGCGCAGCTAACCAGAGAGGATCAGGAGTTGGGATAGTTTTAATATCCCCAGACGGTGCTGCCATTGAAAAATCATTGAGGCTCGGATTCTCGGCTACGAACAATGAAGCCGAATACGAAGCCTTACTTCAAGGGATGACGATGGTTCAAAGATTGGGCGGAAGAATAATAGAAGCGTTCTCGGACTCCAGACTGGTAGTCGGACAAGTGATGGGTGAGCTGGAAGCTCGAGATACTAGGATGTAAGAGTATCTGGGACAAGTCAAGCGGCTGCAGACGAATTTTGAGTCCTTCAATCTGACATACATTTCCAGGAGTGTAAACACCCATGCAGACTCGTTGGCCACTCTCACCACATCCTCGGCACATAATCTGCCACGAGTGATCCTGGTTGAAGATCTAGCCCAGGCAAGTCCCATCAGCAGAAGCCCGGGCAGAGTCCATCAGATCAGAAAGAGTCACAGCTGGATGGATCCCATAAAGAACTACCTTCAAAACGACGTCTTACCGGAGGAAAAATTGGAAGCCGAGAAGATACGTAGGAATGCTTCTCGGTTCTGGCTGTCAGAGGACCACAAACTATATCGGCGCTCTTACTCTGGACCGTACCTACTCTGCGTACATCCAGAAGAATCCGAATCTATACTTGAGGAGTTACACGAGGGGATTTGTGGAAGTCATACCGGAGGGAGGTCGCTGGAGCACAGGGCACTTACCCAAGGGTATTGGTGGCCGAACATGCAGAGAGAGGCCCAAGAATACGCTAAGAAGTGCGATCAGTGCCAAAGATTCGCCCCGAATATCCACCAACCCGGAGGAGTTCTCAACCCCCTCTCTAGCCCATGGCCATTCGCACAATGGGGCCTTGATATAGTTGGACCCTTCCCCAAAGCTGCGGGGAACAAGCGGTATGTAATAGTCGGAACTGATTACTTCACTAAATGGGGGGAAGTTGAACCCTTGGCCAACATTAGGGACGTGAACGCCCAAAAATTCATCTGGAAGAACATCATCACCCGCTTCGGGACTCCGCGTACACTCATTTCCGATAATGGTCTGCAGTTCGACAGTAAGAACTTTAGGGAGTATTGCCGCGAGTTTGGAATCATCAGCCGATATTCCACCCCCGCCTACCCTCAGGGAAATGGGCAGGTCGAAGCCGTGAACAAGGTCATAGTGAACGGACTGAAGAAGAGACTGGACGAGGCAAAGAGGAGATGGGTAGAAGAACTCCCCCACGTCTTATGGACTTATCGGACGACGCCGCGACGATCGACCGGTGAGACCCCCTTCTCGATGACTTATGGGGCTGAGGCCGTGCTCCCGATCGAGAACAACTTTCCCACACTAAGGTCTAGATCGTTTACCCCAAACGATAACGACGAGTTATTGGAACGGAGTCTGGACCTAGCTGAAGAAAGAAGGGAAAAAGCGATGATTCACATGGCCTATTATCACCAGAAGCTGAGACAAGGATATGATGCTAACGTCAAACTGCGGCCTCTGGGTCCAGGTGATCTCGTGATGAGGAAGATTCTTGGCAGCGCAAAGAACCCCTCTTGGGGCAAGTTGGGGCCCAATTGGGAGGGGCCATACCGTGTCACATCCGTGGCCGGCATAGGCGCCTACTACCTAGAAGATTTAGATGAAAAAGCTGTACCTCGACCATGGAATGTAAATAATCTTAGAAGATATTATTATTAATGAGAATGGCTTAGCATACGTTTTCTTTCATGACTATCCGCTGCTCGCTGGTCTACGACAACTATTCATAGTTTTAAACAGAACCCAAGTCCTGCATGGCTCCTCGGACCACAGACTTGGGGGAAATTATTACTCATGACAATTTTTATAAGTTTTAAACAGAACCTAGTCCTGCATGGCTCCTCGGACCACAGACTTAGGGAAAATTAATACTTACGGCAACTATTCATAGTTTTAAACAGAACCCAAGTCCTGCATGGCTCCTCGGACCACAGACTTGGGGAAAATTATTACTCATGACAATTTTTATAAGTTTTAAACAGAACCTAGTCCTGCATGGCTCCTCGGACCACAGACTTGGGGGAAATTAATACTTACGGCAACTATTCATAGTTTTAAACAGAACCCAAGTCCTGCATGGCTCCTCGGACCACAAACTTGGGGGAAATTATTACTCATGACAATTTTTATAAGTTTTAAACAGAACCTAGTCCTGCATGGCTCCTCGGACCACAGACTTGGGGGAAATTAATACTTACGGCAACTATTCATAGTTTTAAACAGAACTCAAGTCCTGCATGGCTCCTCGGACCACAGACTTGGGGGAAATTATTACTCATGACAATTTTTATAAGTTTTAAACAGAACCTAGTCCTGCATGGCTCCTCGGACCACAGACTTGGGGGAAATTAATACTTACGGCAACTATTCAAAGTTTTAAACAGAACCCAAGTCCTGCATGGCTCCTCGGACCACAGACTTGGGGGAAATTATTACTCATGACAATTTTTATAAGTTTTAAACAGAACCTAGTCCTGCATGGCTCCTCGGACCACAGACTTAGGGGAAATTATTACTTATGATAGATTGTGGGATTATTACTTAAAGGAAATCATTTTAAGGCGTGCGCGCAGTCGGGCACCATCGCGACCCTCAAAGGCGCAGCGGCAAAAACCCATTTTATTTTTACCGTTTACCTGTATCTACATCGTTGCAAATGTTTAAAGAAGAGCGCTACTGACATACATCCATAGTAAGCAAAACGAACATTTTATATTAAAACTCCGAGTATATTAGAAAGAGAGGTCCTTACAAAAGAATGAAAAAATAGGACGACTCTCATTCATAAAAAAAAAAAATGGAAAGAATACAGAGATCAAAAGCCTAAAAGGCTAAGCCTTAGCAGGAGGATCTTCTTTCTGCTCGGGCTGAGGAGGAGGAACCTCGATGGTAGAGTCTGCGGCGGGATCCTTCGCCATATCAAGCACGAGGACGGCATCAGGCACCGCCAGGTCCTGCTCTGAAGCCACTTGGGCGCCATCAGGATTCTCTCGGATCTCCTGAGGATAGAAGATGTTCTGGGGCAGTCTTAGTGCCGAATCTGCAGGAACTCCTGCAGCATCGAGAGCATGAGCCCATGAAATACTGCAATAATCCCTGCACACCTCGGGGATCTCCTTGGATAGCCTGGCCTCCGTCTCTTCGGCCCCGAGCTGGCGAGCAGCATTCTTCTCAGCTTCTATAGCCTCTCGGATCAGCTGGGCCTCCTCTTTGACCCGCCGCAGCTCATCCTCGACTTTTTACAGAGCAGTCTTGAGGTCCTGCACTGCCTGTTTCTCGGTGGCGAGGTTAATCTGGGTCGTGAACAGCTCTTTGCACTGGTCCTCCGCCTGGGTCTCGGCACTCTTCAAACCAGCCTCAGCAAATTTGCGCTGATTCTCCGACGCCTTGAACTTGTCCATAAGTTCACCATGATCGTGCTTGAGGGACCCCAAGGTTTTCTCCATCTCCGCCCGAGCCTGGCTCTCGACCTCAGCTCGACTACTGTTACCGCGGCAAAATTCCTCAGCCACAAATACCTGCTGAGTAATCTACAAACGAAACAAGATTGCTTCAATCTAACAAGGTCAAATAAATTAATGCAACAGTAAAAGAATTACTTACCATCGCGAGATCCCTTTTAAGGGATAGGAAGATCTCGGGCTGAGAAAACCGCCTATAAGCCTCCATGTCCCGAGGAAGGAGTAGGGGTTGCTCTAAGGCTTCAGCCACGTACCCTACCCGGCCTCGGTTGTACTCTCGAACCGAAGCATTATAGGGGATGGCAACCCCATCTAGCTCCAACTTGGGGCTCCATATACGCGGAGTAGCGCGCACCTCAGCAATGTTCTCCTCGTCCCGTCTCTCCGAGGAGTTACCCCTTCTACTCCTTGGAGCACGAATGGTTTTTTGCTGTTTGGTCGGCTGGGTAACCACCTCACCCTCCTCAGGGGTGTCAACCGACCTCTTCTTCTTCAGGTCCGGATTAGCCTTAAGGCCAGGTTCCGAAGTGCCCTGAGGGACCACAGGAGGAAGGGTCTTGACCTGTGGTGGAGTCGGTCCCTTCGATGACTGTCCTTTCGATGACTGGCCTTTCCTTCGGGAGGCCATCAACTCCTTTAGAGTTTTTCCTTTTCTTGCCATGGGATCTGTCTCTTCGTCCGAAGTGTCGTCCGAGCAGATAACAATGGAAGGAACGCCAACTGCAGAATGCCGGTCCCGCTCTCCTTCAGGATCGGAAAGTTCCACCAAGGGGGTTTGCTGAACTTCCTCCTCGAAATAAAACTCGTCTATCTCTGCCTCAAGGGAAAGACGAGATGACTCAGCTTCCTCTTCAACCTGAACGGCCACGTCGGGCTCATTTGGCGGAGGTAGCTGCTCTACTAAGTAGGGATCCCTGACACCGGGCAACACAACTGGTGGCAGATCGTGATCAGCTAGGAACCCGTCCTTGGACACGTCAATCTTAGCCAACCTCGGACTGCCAGCCCTTATAGCGTGACCGATAGCCTGGAAAGAGTTGCTCAGAGGTTGATAGCCCAAAACCAGATGGGCCGCACGCAACTGTCCGTCCTCGGAAACGTAAATCTCCGACCTAAGAAGGTAATTCAACGCTTGCACGTTCACAAAGTTCAACCGAGGAGCGACGTGAATTTTATCTGCAAACAACCAGGAAAAGGGGGGGGTTAGTACATGAAATTTTCCAATTACAAAGAAAGCAAGAAAAATAACCCCTCAATACTAAATCTTTTCCCAAAAAGGACTGATCCTAAAAACGCCGCACCTGGGTTTCCTGCCCGAGTTGGACAATGAACACCGTCGAACCACTCCCCAGAAGCAATAAGGAAGTCATTCTTCACGGTCTTATTGGATATTGGGAGACAGGAGATCAACCTAATGTCCTCGTTCCGGGATTTAAGATAATACCCATCATCCCCGAGGCGGTGACATTCGTACAGATAAGCCATATCGTGCCAAGTAAGGCCTAGATTCATCCGCTCGTCTAAGACATCTATACAGCCTAGTATCTTGAACATATTTGGGGCACACTGATACGGCGTCAACCTATGGTTGAATAGGTATTCCTTTGTAATCCTACGCATGGGAAGTGTCATCCCTCCCTCTATGAAAGCAATCATGGGGATAACGACTTCTCCCTCACCTCTATCTGTCAATACTCCTTCAAGAGGACAGTACCGCAGCCCAACCCCTGGGGGAATGTGGTATTTAGCCCTAAAGGCCTCCATAACGGCTGGAGTTTTTACTAATTTCTCAAATCTACCCATCTGGACTGAACCGGGGAAACAAAAGTAAAGACTGAGAAGAAAAGTAGAGTCCGAGGAGGAAATTGAAACGGCGAGATGAACGAAATGTACTGGTACCTTCACAAAACGCTTGATGGGACGCCTGGAAATCTCTCTTGGACGAAACGCTTCACAGAAAACGGCTACGGCGGCGTAACGGACGTAAGTGTTCGTATATCTCTGGGATTCGATGGAGTTCTCTGGAGTCTTTTGAGGTTTACGAAATGCAGATAAAAAGAAGGAACTGAACCCCTCTGACGTCTTATATAGCCGGGAGGAGAGAGAAAAGATCACTCCTGCCTAAAAATACGAGAAGAAACGATGGCCGTTCGATCCACGCCACACCGTTGGATGAAGGGAACATAACGCCTCCAGAAGTTAATGGCCGCGTCTCGTAAATTGTAGCGCGTCAAAAGTAACGGTCCGCACGCGCACCTCAAGCTCTCCTTACTTCCTTCCTCTCACTAACATCAAAACCCCGCTTTTCTCCTCAGAAAGAGATAAAAACCGGAGTTTTGAGGGGCTATTGTAGGGCCCGGCCCAAAAATAATGGGCTATTCCAAATTCAGGCCCGACCGAGGAGCGTCCTGTTCGAAGAGAAGCCACATGTGAAGCATTATTCAATCCCAATAACGGCAAGGTAACCTGTCCGAAGAGTAACTCCTCCTCGGACGTCACGAAGTCCAGACGAGGAACTCTCCCCAGCCAACTCAGTTCATCCTCCCAATATATAAAATGAATAAAATCCAAAATATCTCCCGGGAAGCTACCACCACATTAAATGCACCCCAACCACCCACTTGGCCGCATTAATGAGGAAAGGACCCCTGAACAGTACCACCTTGGCCTCTGCAACTCACAAAGAGAGTGATGAGGGCGGCTGATGGGACAGGTGCTCAAGTAGATGCTTAGATGATCAACAAGTGTAAGGTTGAGATGAGAGGAGGAGAACTATATAATGTAGTGGAGTCCCTCAAAGAAGAGGACGAGAAAACGGTATCAGAAACTGAAGAAATAGAATCAAACGTGAGAGATCCATTCTTGTGTTCTTATTTTTCTGCAACAATATTGTCCATGTATCAGACCTATTAGGCTCACTGAAGCTAAGTTCTTTAACCCATCCTCTACAAATATTTATTGTGGGTTGCGCTTTGGGCCAAGGCCTGATCAATAGAATTTGGGCCAGGAAAATCATGCAACTACACTTACCATTGTATTGAAATATTGGGTACATTTAATGAACATTTCAAGAAAGAAAAAAAAAACTTTAAACTCAAGATCCAAGGTATTTTTATTTAATTCTTTGAGATTAAAGAAAGTAATTTTGAGAATATTCTCCTCAAACATTGAAAGCCAAATTTGGCAGGGGAGAAGTAGACTTTAGAGACCCACTCTTTTGTAGCCTAGGCATCCTTCTTAGAAACGAGTTGGTTACATATGAATGGTTACATCTCATTTCATTGACAGTAAGACATCTTGAACTTTTAAAATCAGATTCTAAAATTGTTCCACCATCATTATCTTCAAAACTTGCCCTTTTCTTTTGCAGTTTTTTTCCCCACAATATTGTATCACTTACGACTTAATATTTGTTTCAAATAGCTGAATAATGTTTGTCTTTTTCTATTTGTTAAAGATAGATGCTAGGTTTATATTATATTATTTTTATTTTTATTTCTATTTAATTTCAACACTATTATTTTTTCTTCAATATATATGCAACAGCAACAAAGTTTTAGCCCAAAAACTTCGGAGTCAATATAAATCCTCATTAATTTATAAGGATGGATTACATGTATTTGTCTCTATAATTTATCAAATCAAAAAACATTCTCTCTCTATTATCATGTGTGTATATATATGCATGCATCATTGAGAGGTTACTTTTAGAAATTAGACAAAGCAGATCTAGAAACTAGTCCTAGGAATGTGCTACTTGTGCCAATATATATGCCTGCATAGTGTACACTGTTTATTATTATTGTAATGTACATTAATTCTCCAAAATGAACATTGCTTGCTGCTTCCTGTTATTTTAATTTTGGAAATATTCTAGACATATAAACTTTATTGATCGCATCCTCCACAAACTGCATGGGAGAATAAAATTATTTGCATTCCATGATGCCAACATTTTTACAAAATGGACAAAAGGTAGCTATTTCTATCATCTCTTATACTTAATGCCACAATCAAAACAAGTCCACTTGTTTGTGATGCAATCTAGTAATAACAATATGCTTTGTCCAATAAATTATGACACGGTATACTAAACCAAGTGCTGTTCTGCATTTCTTGATATTGTTTTCATCTGAAACAAATAAATCCTATTATCTTTATTGTATAATATACATGATGATTTCTGTTAGGCCTTCTGTCATTGATACATAACTTTCTTTCCTTCTTCCAAAATAAAATCTTTGGGTTAGGCGAATGCGGTATCTGGAATGGCTGTGAATGATGAATGTAAACTAAAGTTCGTGGAGTTAAAAGCAAAGAGAAATTACCGGTTTATTATTTTCAAGATTGAGAATCAAGAAGTGGTGGTGGGGAACCCGGAAAGCCTAGATGAAACCTATGAGGACTTTACTGAATCTTTGCCTGCTAATGAGTGCTGCTATGCCGTCTATGAGTTTGATTTCATCACTGATGAGAATTGCCAGAAAAGCAAGATTTTTTTTTTTCATTGCATGGTGATTCTAATTTTCCTCAAATAAGTCTATATGCATAAAGATTATTGTTTCTCCGTTGATATACATAGTAGCATGTTGAAATAAAGAATAAAGGTACCATGTGTATTAAATCTTGATTAGCACTCAAAGAACACTACAGGCAAATTTGCTTCCCACGTAATAATGAAAGTACTCAAAATGCTAATGACACAATGAAACTAGAAACTGGATTCCAATTTATATTTGGCTTGAGGCCATATCTTTGGAGGCATGCAATTATATTGAAGGCCAAAACAATAAACAATTTAGTATGTAATGGTGCCTCTAAAAGTTCACTTCTTACGCACCTCATGAAAGGCCGCATCCTAAGCATCGAAGCCATCAACACCATCCAAACCCTCGAGCAAGCTCACAAGTCCTCCTCCTCCACACCCGATTACTCCCCCATCCTCTCCTGCCTCCTCAAAGCCGACCTCCTCGCCACCCTACGCGAGCTCCTACGCCAAGACCACTGCGCCCTCACTCTCCACGCCTTCTCCGCCATCCGATCCAAATACAACAACCCGGACTTGTCCCTCTACGCCGACGTGGCCACCGCTCTCGCTAGGAACAAAATGGTGGAAGATCTCGACCGTCTGATTTGTGGCTTGGAGACAGATTGCGGTGGGGGTGGGATCCAGTGTGACGACAAGGGGCTCATCACGTTGATCAAGGCGGTGATTGGTGCTGATAGGATGGAATTGACGGTCAAGATTTTAAAAAGTCTTTCTTTTTCAAAAGATAATAATTGCATGAGTAATGTTATAAATATAACAGTTTTCACAACATTTGAAGAACAAAATTTGGCAACAAACTTAGTTATAATCTAAGACTATAATTCCACTTAATATCTTTTTATTAATGTGAATTTTGACAAATCAACTATTAGATTACATTTTCTTTTTTATCCTCTATACTTGCGAAATTTTCAATAAAATTACAGTTTAATAAATATGTTATCAATCAAATGTTTAATAGGAAAAAAACTTAAAGACAATCCAGTAAAAATATATCTTCAACTCTATTTAAAATGTCTACAAAATAGGATATTCTTCTACTAAATCATGATTTCACAACAAACTTATCCAATATATATATTAAGTGAAAATTATGACACTAGACCAACAAAAAAAAAAAAAAAAACTTCATTGCACGTGCAAAGCGCATGTGATGAGACTAGTATAATCCTATTATGATTGAGTCAATTTTGTCTCAAGATGTAATGTTTTTATCTTCTTCTTAATAAAGTTACGATATTCTTATCAATATATATATATATATATATATAGTACGCTTGATAAAAGAAGAAGAATGTTAGTTTTTTTTTCTTCTTTTTGATGAGTTAACAACACTAAGACACAAGGGAAGGGAGTGGGAAAGGGGAAGACAAAACTTACAGCACTATCACTTTTAAAAGGGCCTACCCTTAGGGTTTTTTTTTTTTTTTGAAACTTTGATGAATCTCTCCTTTTCCCTTCCCTAAGGCCAAACCTTAATAATGATTTTTAATTCAAAATAAAATAAAACATGTAAGAATTGGACAAGATTTTTATCCAATTACTTTAAAGATAAACCCTTCAAACGCCTCATATATCTTTTTATTTGATGTGAATTTTGAAAATCTAACTGATAGATTGCATATTTTTTATATTATTAACATGTATATCAAACTTCGTTCAAATCGGATGTTATTTTCTATTTGATCAATAAATTTATTTTTTATGCATAAATTTAGATCACAAAAACTTGAAATGATATAACTATTGATCTTTGGTCCTTTTGAAATTTTACCAGTATAGAGGAATGTGCAATTTAATGGTTAAATTTTCAAAATTCACATTCAATAAAATGATAAAATAAAAGTTTGAAGGGAAAGTTTTTCCTTCAAAATTTTCAATCAATTCGTGATCCATGCTCATAGAGTTTAGCTTAGTGAAAGCATGTTGAGTCGTCTTCTCTAACAACACGTCAACCCATTTGCATAGTCTTCCACTACAAATAAAGAAGTCTTCCACTATCAAAAGATTGTACTTTAAAAGTCTTCCACTATGTGGGTTCAGTTAACTCAACTATCAAAAACTTGTACTTCATAAGTCTTACACTATAAAAAACAAGTCTTTCATTTTTAAAGACAATAATTGCATGAGGAATGTTATGAACACAACAGATTTCACAATAATTGATTGGACAAATTTTTATCAATTTTTGTTTGAACATGTAATTAATCTAATTTTTTTACTTATCAAATTATTAATAACAATTTGTCTTCTCTATATTTGTGAATTTTTGTGTGGCTCTAGACTTATTCGTATACTTCTTAAGTAGGGTACTTCTAGAATAACACAAGTTTTTTTTTTTTTTTTTTTTTTGGGGAGAAGAATTTAAGTAACACAGGTGATTGGGGAGAAATCTTCAAACAACTAAACCCTTAATTTGAATCTCTCATTTTTCTTCCTCTTAAACCAAAAGTCATTAATAATAAACCAAAGCTTGCTTTCCATTACAAAAATATCATTATAAACTCACCATTTTAAACTGGAATTAAAAAAAAAAAATTGTTAAGTAGCTTTTATCTTTTCATTAATGAGTTTTCCATGTAAGAAGATTAGCATCTTACTTATGGATTTTTGTTGATATCTTCTAATTTATTATTTATGTTTGTTATTGCACTCAGCAAATTTAATTGAAGTGCTCATTAAATTTGCACAAAGAGGAAAAAATATTTTGAGGCTTATAGTTGTTTTTTTTTTTATATATTTCCATCTCAATGCTTTTCGGGAAATTTTCCAATGCTAAATATTACCATCTCAATGCTTTTTTATATTGCTAATGCTAAATATTATTAACATTCGACTTTATGGGTGTTATGTCTATTGTGTCAAATAATTTAGGTAATTGAGAAGAGGGAAAGAATTTGACTCGTATATATTTTTAAAAAATGGAGTTCTCCAGTTTTCCTAATGTAACAAAGACAATTGGCCTTATAATAATATGAAAGGGAGTACCAAATTTGCTGTTAGAGTCTCTCTCCTTTTTTTCCCCCTAGTTCAGCATTGAACCTCTAAAGGCTTAAAGAGAGTTTTAGGGACTTCGGTTTTTTTTTCCTTAGACTCTTTGGAGTCCCCCTTGCACTAGGCAGAACTTTCAATTTAGAATTTTTTTTTTTTAATTACAGTACCTCTTTTTTTTTCAATGATAATTCAATTTAATACCTCTGGTACCAAAAAAATAAAAATTCATAATCCAAAAACTTTGAACTTCTAAAGTCTTAAAAGAGAGTTTCGGAAAGTTCATTTTTTCTTGTCTAGAGACTTTAGACTTTAGAGTCTCTCTTATATGTGCTAGGCACAAGCACAACTTTCCCATTTAGAATATGAAAGGGAGTACCAAATTTGCTGTTAAGAGTCTCTCTCCTTTTTTTCCCCCTAGTTCAGCATTGAACCTCTAAAGGCTTAAAGAGAGTTTTGGGGACTTCGGTTTTTTTTTCCTTAGAGTCTTTGGAGTCCCCCTTACACTAGGCAGAACTTTTAATTTAGAATTTTTTTTTAAATTACAGTACCTCTTTTTTTTTTCAATGATAATTCAATTTAATACCTCTTGTACCAAAAAAAAAAAAAAAATCATAATCCAAAAACTTTGAACTTCTAAAGTCTTAAAAGAGAGTTTCGGAAAGTTCATTTTTTCTTGTCTAGAGACTTTAGACTTTAGAGTCTCTCTTATATGTGCTAGGCACAAGCACAACTTTCCCATTTAGAAAATTTGTTTGTTTGCATCATATTATTACTATTATTATGTAAATAGTAAGGGTTTTACTAATGAAAATGATACTAATTGGATGATAATTTATATTAGAGTTTTGTGCTTGATCAGTTTCTTTAATCTGAATGCTTTTTGTTTTACGCTTAAGATTCTACAACACACTATCTTCATTTTGTAGGCCTTTATATAACAGTTTAAAGGAAAATTTCATTGGTCATCAGGGGTCATTTTTCTTTTATAAACAAAGAATATAATATAAAGGCAAAAAAAAAAAAAAAAAAAAAAAAATTCAAGGATCATAAGAATGAGATAAATGCCATTATGGGCGTTGTTTTGGCGGTTATTTAGTCTGTGAACTTTTTGTTGGTGGGAGCAATGGATTTTAATTGATTTATATTAGAAAATACATTGAGAAACCTATATTAATTAATATAGCATATTAAATTCCTATATAAAAAAAAAAGCATTGTAAGTTTCTTATTAATAATTGTGGGTACCTAGGGCATGCTTAGGCATGCTTGCAAAGTCCTCAGCATGCTTAGCAACATCCTCGGCATGCTTGGCAACGTCCTTGGACGACCTCGACGTGCTTTGCAACGTCCTAGGCGTCCCACATCGAAGAGAAATCCCCCCACTTTCTACCTTATGAGCATGCCTAAGACGTTACAAACATGTCTAAGCATGCCTTAGGTACCCACAATAATAATAGAGTGAATTTTAATTAGATTTTTGAAAAGAAATAAATATGATAATGGTTCTAATGATATTTTATTTTTATGCAAATAATCCTTATTGGAATTACAAAAATTAGGTTGGATTGAACTAATTTTGGAGCTCTGAAGGAATACATCACCAATTGATGTATGATTTCACCGTAGAGGGGATGGTCTGCCCATGAAATGAAATGCTAGTGAATTCTCAAAGGTATATATCAATATTGGTCCATTTTGTTTGTTTTTGTTTTTTGCATTCTTAGCAAGTAAAAGCTTGTCTTTTAGCATATAAAATTTGTCAAATGAAAAACATTCAAATATTGCAATCCTGTTCCATGTTCGTAGATTAGTTCATAAGTCATAACATGCAATAAATATTTTCTCCCAACACATCAATCTAAGAGTAAGGCTGATCTTTTGTGTGCTGTGCAGGTCCTTCTTAGTTCTCACACACCTACCATGAAGAGACTAGAGTATAGACTTACGAGTCAATGAAGTTGTATTTGTTCTGAAAAATAAAAAGAAAAAAAAGCTAGAGGCTGTTTGGTTTGTCAACTGAAAACATAGTGTTCAGTGTTTAAACACTGAACACTAGTGTCCAAAATTTAAAACAATGTGTTTGGTTAACCTACTGTGTTCTGGGTTGTTTAAAAATGGTTGCTCCAAAAACAATGTTTGAACAACATGTTTTGAAATCAAGCCGGAGCAGATTTTAAACAACAAAATTGTTTTCCAGTGGCACTTCAGTAATAAAAGTGAGATTCAAACGGGCCCACCTGATCAGCTTTTTTTGGTCGTCTGTCTCCTCTCTTTACAAAGTACAATTCACAGTTTTTAGGCACAACTCTTTGCATTCTGTTTCGTTTCCAACCTGATACCTTTGTTCTGGTTTTCCCCATATATTCATCATCGTTAAGTTTAAGAAGGTGTCGCCACAGGACATCGAATTTCTAGTGCGCCCATCTGAAAAATCTCCAGAATACCGCCTCAGAAAAAAAAAAAAAAAAAAAAAAAAAAAAAAAAAAAAAAAAAAAAAAAAAAAAAAACCATTGACACGTAGCTACAAAGATCACGCCTCCCCACCCGATTGGTGAGGAATACAGGAAAAAAAAAACCCAAAAAAACTGAGAAATCTGTGTGAGTGATTCGGAACGACAACTCGACAGCGACGAACGTAAAGCCCAGCCGTCGATCTTCTTAGGCGTCGATGAAGATGAGGGATGTTGGACTACACCGCCTTGCGCGGCGCGGATCCCGCCGCAGATGCCGCCGCGTTTTTCGAGTTCGTTAAGAAGAGCCTCCACGTGGAGGTCACGAAGGCCCAGCTGGTGGACAAGATGAAGAGGTTAAGAAAGAAGTACAACAACAATGCCGGACGAGGAAAGAAAGGCAAAGACCCGACCTTTTCGAAACCCCACGAACAAAAGACTTACGAGTTGTCGAAGAAGATTTGGGGCTCCGTTGAAGCTGCTACTGGGACTGAGAAAGCTAAGGACATCAACAATAATAAGGACATCAACAATGGGAAAGCTAAATCTAAGGACAACAAAAATGGGAAAGCTAAGGCTAAGGACAACAACAAAAATAAGAATCAGAAAGGTAACAGTTTGATTAGGAGTTTGAAGGAGGAATTGACGGAGTCGTCTCCGGTTTTGTACAAGTATGGTGAGAAGATGGAGATTGATGGGGAGTTTGGTTTTTTGGATCTCTGCTCTGAGGGAAGACTGAAGAGAAAGGGATAAAGACGGAAGAGAAGGAATAAAGAAAGAGAAGGGAAAAAGAAGGGATTAAAAAATTATTATTTAATATGTGTCAGCTTTTTTTATCATTAAAAACACATATACCAAACACATATTTTACATTTTTTAAACACTGAAAAATATTGTTTGAACTATGATACCAAACACATTTTTTTGTTTTATTCACACTAAAAACACGTTGTTCAACAATACTTTTTAAACCACAATTTTCACATCTTTTTAAACAACAATTTTTGAAAACTATGACCAAACAGGCCCCTAGTCTCCCAAGTCTTCCACTCTAAAAAGTTGTGTTTATTTATTTATTGTTGGAAAAAATGTTTATTACTTTTTTTTTGTCAAAAAAAAAAGTTTATTAATAACAAAAGAGCTTGAACTTTAAAAGTCTTCCACCATAAAAAGTAAGTCTTTGTTTTTTTAGAGAGTTTCAACCTATGGCGTCCGTTCCTGATGATAACTCTTTATCATCAGACTAAGATAACAATTAGTTTTTGTTGTAGGCAATACAATCATCAGAGACTTTACCAGTTGAGCTAACTGGAACCCATGCAAGTCTTTCTTTTTTAAAGATAATAATTGCATGAGTAATGTTATGAACATAGCAACTTTCACAATAATTAAATTGTTAAGTTTTTTTTTTTTTTAATCGATTTTTATCTAAGCACCGTTGAGAGAAATCTCATTTGGAAAAAAGGTATAATGGTTTAACTATCATTTGCAAAACTTGAGAAAACAAAAGTGCAGCAATAAACTAATAACTGTATCAACGTACGCCCTAGATAATTAAACCTTGTATTTATTAATTGAAAAGGTATTTTTAAAAATCAATTTTCTTTGGAGATTATAGAAAATGACTCCGAATATATTCTCCATAAACATTGAAGTGAAGATTCCGCACAGGGATATTTAAACATTGCAAGGAATCTACCAAATACCCTCAGAATTTGTTACAAAGAGCCATTTAGTTTGCACAATTATGTAGAATCTTGTCGTCTTTGGTTTGAGACTTTGAGTGATCTCTAATTATAGACTCAAAATAGAGCTACCATGATAACTGGATGAACACTTAGATCGCCAATTGGAATGTATAAACTTTTATTTTTAAAAAGCAGAAAACGGAGACCGGGTGTCCTGGCAAGGTATAGTTACTATAGTATACTACATTTTACAGATCTCTGTTTGTATGAGCTGAAAATAGTCCTTGGATTGTGCAACTTGTCCCAATATGTCTAGCACACCATGCATTGTTGATACTGTACTGCAATTCTCAAAAATGAATATTGCTTGCTGCTTTCTGTTATTTTATTTATGAAAATATTCTTGACATGCAAACTTTATTCAACGGATCCTACACAAGTAGCAAAAGAGAATAAAATAATTTCTGTTCCATGATGCAAACATTTTGACAAAATAAATAGCTGGTAGCATATGAGAATAAAACTTTATTACCATCATCTCTTATACTTAATGCCACAACCAAAACAAGAGAAGTGCCTTTGGTCATCTCACAAGTCCACTTGTTTGTGTTGCAATCTGCGGATTTCTGAGAAATGATAATATGCTTTATCTAATAATTATGACATTTACTTTGTAAAGTTGTGAAAAGGATACTAATTATATGGTAATTTATAGGAGACCTCTGTTTGATTTTTTTTTTTTTTTTTTTTTTTTTTACACTTAAAAATTCTACAGAGAAGCTTATCCAAAAAAAAAAAAAAAAAAAAAAAAAAAAAAAAAATCTACATAGCAGAGTAATTACTGAAGTCTTGTAAGTAGGATCCTCCATTTTGTGTGGCCTTATGTTGAACCGGCCCCTTATCATTTTTTTCATTTTTGGCGGCCACATATCAATTTGCTTACCTGAAAAATGTTCAACGAATTTTAGACAGAATTTCATTGGCCAATTTGCATTTCCAGTGTCTTTGTAGTCTTTCCTGGGAAAAAAAAAAAAAATTCTCAGAAATGCATTTTCTTACTATTACCAAATCTCTTCCACTAAATTTATTTTTTAATAATTTGACAGAAATGAGATTTGGACTTTAGATATCTTTATTATAATTTACAAATACCAAGATGTGCCAATAATGTTTTTCTCCGTGTACTATTTTTTATGGTATATATGGGAACACTGTGGTTTTTTTTAGTTAGAAATATATACATAGTCTGATGCTAACCATGCATCTCCAACTTCTTTCCCTTCAACTTCTAAGCACCTGTGTATGGGCGGAGCACTAGTGAAGTTTGAAAAAAAAAAAAATTGCTTCTTTGTAAACGTTCCCATTTGCATAGTCTTCCACTACAAAGAAGGGAGTCTTCCACTATCAAAAAGCTTATGCTTTAAAAGTCTTCCACCATAAATAATAATAAATAAATAAATAAATAAAAAAAGCCTTTCTCTTTTAAAGATAATTATTGTATGAGTAATGTTATAAACACAACAATTTTCATAATATTTAAAGAAAAAAGTTGGGCAACAAATTAAGTTGTAGCCTAGGACTACAACTCCAATCAATATCTATTTATTGGATGTGAATTTTGACAAATCTACCATTGGATTACATTTTTTTCTTATATCCTCCATACTTGCAAAATTTCAATAAGATAAAAAATTAATAGTTATGTTATCAATCAAATACTTAAATTTTGAGTTTATAGTAAAAAATTATATATAAAAAATAAGTTTATTAATCAAATAGTAAATAACATCTGATAGACATGAAATTTGACATATATGTTAAGAATAAAAAAGAGCATGCAATTCAATTGTTAGATTTTAAAAATATGTATTCATGTAAATTTTTTTAGATACAACTAAATTTATAATAGGAGTAACAAATTGTAATCTTATCCGAGTTTAATACAATTTCCATATATTGAAATTCCTAGAGTATAGAAATTCATGCTTTGAATTAAACTTTAAAATGAAAGTGATACTTTGAATTTTTAACTTTAGAAAAGGGCTCCATATCTTTATTAAAAAATTAAATAAATAATCAAGTACTGTGGAAATAATTCATACTTTCTCGTTTTGAATCTCTCATTTTCATTCCCCTTGAAACCAAAACTCATTTATATTCAAACAAAGAAAAGAAGCTTGTCTTCCACTATAGTGTGGAATTGTCAGGTCGAGGTTTTATTCATTTTAATGGGGCCGGTTTTAAAATCTAGTGGGCTTTACTTGCCTATTGGGCTGAATTACTGAGGATTTCATTTTGGGTTTAATTCATGAGCCATTTATTTAAGGCCTTTTATACATATTGTGCGTTGGGTTGGGTTGCCTCCTGTGGTAATAGGTCCGGATGTTTTCTGAGTAAGCGAGTTGGGACCGGTCCAATTGTAACTCAACTTGGACTGGTTTGTGCACAAACTATGCCCTGTCTGTCAGGAGTAGGCTTACGGCAAGCAGAACTGTTTCAGATGAGTTACGGTAGGCATGTATAATAATAATAGCAAAACAGAGTACTCTGACTATTTAATAGAAATGGCCAAGTAATCCCTACTTATGAAACATGATTACAGTCGTGATAATGTCATTTACAGAGAAAGTAAAGAAGAAAGAAAATAATATGAGCTAATCAAGAACGGGCATAGAATCAAGTTTTAAGTTTGGTCTGCCGAAACAAAACCAAAGAGGGGAGAACGCCTCCTCTCAATGCAATAATCTCCCAGGAAAAAGATTCTGCCGTGGGGATTAATGGCTTTGAGAGAGTCGGACCTGAATGGTTATTGCCCAAAAGGAATCCTTGTTACATTTTGGAAGAAAGTAGGATTTGAAGGGGGAGAGAGGGAAATCGACCTACTGGTGCATGCCCATTGTATTATCTCTCTCTTTTCCTCAATTTCCTCTCTTCTTTCCTCTGTTTTCTCTCTTATCTTTTCCCTTTCTTTTTATTGTTTTTTCTTTTAATCTATTTTTCTCTTTACTTCGTGAATACACTCTGTTTTTCGATCACCCTCTCAAGGCACGACAAGGGTCTTTTATAGTACTTGCCATGGCTAGTTTTTTACCACTTTACCTTTTAACCGCCTTTGTCTGGTCTGGGCGTACTTGCCGACCACCAAAGGTGTGTGACACTCACCCTTGCCAGACAAAGGCAGATTTGTTTCATTCCTTAGTCCATCGTAGTACTTTTTTCTGCCACGGCATAAATGCTTTCTTTCTTTTTCCCTCAAGGCATGCACCTAACGGTTCCCCCCTCAACCTTGCCTCTTTTGGGTGGTCTGTCATCTCAGCAGGACGTACCTCCCAAAAGGGCTTGGGTAGGAGCCGCAAAATAGGTCTTTTCCCCTCTCCCCACCACCAAACCATACCCCCTTTACCTCTTACCTCTGGCCCATGACCCCACCACGTCCCATATTGATTGGGTACAAGCTCGTGGTGCTTGGGCCTTGCGCGTACTTTCCTTTCAGATATGTTCAAAAGTCTGTTTGCTGCTTATGCGTTTGCCTTGATTTGGAGACTCTCCGTCCGTGTTTTCTGACCTTTTATGTGGGCTTTTCTTTGGTTTCCTGCTCCATTCAAGAGCTGGACTTTGGATGATGATGGGCTTTACATTTCTTTGGCCCACTCTCGATTTTCTTTATTTCTTATAACGTTGTACTGTTATTTCTGCCGTAATAACTTAATCTTGCTGGGCCTCTTTTGAGCCAGCCATTTATTCATTCTCTCAGTAGCTTGTCATGTCCACTGTTTTGCTTTTACTTATGAGCTCCCATGTCCCTTTGGGCATCCACGGCCCGTTTGTTTTCTTTGGGCTTCTTTGACCCATTTGCTAATTTCACACTCCTATGGGTTTTTTACGAACTTCATTGGGCTTCCCTGACCCAATAGCTTTATTCTCATCATTGGGGTACATGGGCCTGCCATAAACCCCTTACTCTCTTAGTTTGCATTGCCTTGGGCCTGCGGCAGTCTTTTCTCGCTTTTCTACCTCATACACTGCCCATGGGATGCCATTTCTTTCTTTCCGGGCTTCTTTGAGCCCACTTGCCTCTTCAAGACCCATTTGTTTATTTGTTGGGCCTATGATTCATTATTCTTGTCGCTTCGGCTTAATGGTTTTTTGCTATCTATTTTGTCAATTCATTGTTGCCCTTATTATTGGACTTTCTTTCTGTCTGCCTGGGCTCTCACAAATGGCCCTCAACACCTAGATGAAACCTAGCATGCTTGCTGATGATGACCCCAAGAAAAGTATGAATCTAATGTAAACATTGCTTCATACAATCTAATTATTTTAAAATATATTGAAAACCCAACAATACTACTGATTAAACTCCCGCCAAAACACATACAACACAACATCAAACATTTACTCATCTTTTCCTTTTCTCATTTTTCTTGGCAACCTAACATAGGGTTTGTATATCCTACACTATTGGGTTCAATGCAACAAGGTTAAATTTTCAGTGGAACAAGAAAATATTTTAAATATATATGAATTAAGATTAAAAAAAGAAAAGAACCCTATAGACTATATTAGCTATGTTTGTTCCAAAGTTTTCTAGGGAACCAAACAAGGCATAGGCTGACCTTTTTGAATTTCAAGGGAGAGAGTTAACCTGTGGGAAGAAAAAAAAAAAAAAAAAAAAAAATGCTTGGTTATGGCTTGGTTCAATTCCTCCCATGGTTGATAGCTTGGTTACGGTGAGGCTTTTGAGTCTGAGGGCTCAATGAATGGGCCAATAGTGGGCTTCATAAAAAAGCCTTGAAGCCCAAATATGATCATGCTTTTAAGTAGATCAATTTGGTGAGCCCAATAAGGAATGCATGGGCATGTGTGTTGTCTGTTTCGCAACATCAAATGGAATTTGCTAACGTGGATGCCAACTCATAAAGAAGTGGCGGTGGAGAAACTTAGAAGCCCAAACGAAACCTATGGAGATATTACTAATTACTAGTAAATAAATTGAGGACTTCTTGATGAGCTGCTTGCCAAAGAGTGTATATATGCTGTCTATGATTTTGATTTCGTCACTGATAAGAATTGCAAGAAAAGCAAAGATTTTTTTTCATTGCAGGGTAATTCTACATTTCCTCAAATAAGTCTATATGTATGGTAGTAAACTTACTATTGTATCAAAAAAATTGGGTACATTTAATGAAAATTTCAAGAAAGAAAGAAAAAAAATATTCAAAAACTTATAAAGTCAAGAACCAAGGTAATTTTATTTATTTCTTTGAGATTTAAGAAAATAACTGAGAATATTTTCCTTAAACATTGAAGGCCAAATTTTGCAGCTCCGGCTTCCTCCTTAGAAGTAAGTTAGAAGTAGTCATCTCATGCACAATCTTGATGTCTTTCATTGAAAGTTTAAAAAGTGATCGCTATTAAGAGATTTTAAAGAGAGCTATTATAATTTATAACTAGATGAACCTTAGCTCGTCTATGGGGGTAAGATATCAACTTTTATTTTCAAAGAACACAAAAGAAAGACTAGACGTTCGAATTTTGATGTTTGTTCTCTCTCCCACCAGGGTCTTCATTTTCAATGCTCTTTCTATAATATGTGAAAATAAAATTAGAGAGAATTTAAACTATTCAAGTAAAAGAAAGAATGGTATAACAATTTTTTAAACATTTGTTACATATGAATGGTTACATTTCATTTTATTGATAGTAAAGGCATCTTGAAATTTTGAATCAGATTGTAAATTTTTTCCACTATCATATCTTAATAAATTGTCCTTTTCTTATGCAGTTTTTTCCCCCTATAATATTGTATCACTTACAACTTAGTTATGGTTTCAAATAGCTGAATAATTTGTCTTTTTCTATATGTTAAAGATAGATGTTAGGTTTACATTATTTTATTTTCTATTTTTATTTAATTTCAACACTATTATTTTTTCTTCTTCAATATATGCAACAGCAACAGAGTTTTAATCCAAAAACTTTGGAATCAGTATAAATTCTCATTTATTGGATTACATGTATTTTTTCCTGTAATTTATCAAATCCAAAAATACTCTCTCTATTATCATGTGTGTATGTATGCCTGTCATCATTGTAGAGGGTACTTTTAGAAATTAGGCAAAGCAGATCTAGAAACTAGCTCTAGGAATGTGCCACTTGTGCCAATATGTCTAGCACACTATTTATCATTATTGTAATGTACTCTAATTCAGTAATTCTCCTAAATAAACATCTGCTTCCAGTTATTTTAATTTTGGGAATATTCTAGACATGTACACTTTACTGATCGCATCCTTCACAAACAGCATGAGAGAATAAAAATTATTGGTATTCCATGATGCAAACATTTCCCTCATCTCTTATACTTAATGCCACAATCAAAACAAATCCACTTGTTTGTGAAGCAATCTAGTAATGATAATATGCTTTGTCCAATAACCATGACATAAGTATACTAAACGAAGTGCTGTTATGCATTTCTTGATATTATTTTCCTCTAAAACAACTAAATCCTATTATCCTTATTGTATATGCATGATGATTTCTGTTAGGCCTTCTTTCATTGATACATATCTTTCTTTCCATCTTCCAAAATAAAATCTTTGGGTTCGGTGAATGCAGTATCTGGAATGACTGTGCATGATGAATGTAAACTGAAGTTTGTGGAGTTAAAAGCGAAGAGGAATTACCGGTTCATTATTTTCAAGATTGAGGATGAAGAAGTGGTGGTGGAGAAACTGGGAAGCCCAGATGAAGCCTATGAGGACTTTACTGAGTCTCTGCCTGCCAATGAGTGCCGCTATGCTGTCTATGATTTTGATTTCATCACTGATGAGAATTGCCAGAAAAGCAAGATTTTTTGCATTGCATGGTAATTCTACTTTTCCTCAAATAAGTCTATATGCATAAAGATTATTGTTTCTCCTTTGGTGTACATAGTAGCATGTTGAAATAAAGAATAAAGGTACCATGTGTATTAAATCTTGATTAGCACTCAAAGAACACTCCAGGCAAATTTGCTTCCCATGTAATAATGAAAGTACTCAAAATGCTAATGACACAATGAAGAAACTGGATTCCAATTTATATTTGGCTTGAGGCCATATCTTTGGAGGCATGCGATTATATTGAAGGCCAAAACAATAAACAATTTAGCATGTAATGGTGCCTAAGAAAGTTCACTTCTCTTGTTTTTCAGGTCACCTGATACATCAAAGGTGAGAAGTCAGATGGTCTATGCTAGCTCCAAGGATAGATTCAAGGGGGAACTGGATGGCATTCAAGTCGAGTTGCAAGCAACAGATCTTAGTGAAATGAGCCTTGACATTATAAAAGGGCGAGCACTTAAATTGTTTGTCATTTCACCCTTTCGATGTTTAGCCCTTCCTATCAACTAGAAAAAACAATTACATTCTGTGAGCATTGTTTTTGTCCCTTGAACTGTTTATTCTGTAGTGTTCAATGGGGTTATACTAAACCTGTAGTATGATGTCACACTATGTATTCACCTATACTGATTAGTACTTTTTAGGTTGTTTATCAAAAAAGTCATGTTTGCTAGCACATCAAAAACTTCACACCCCCCACCCCCCTTACCAAGGATTTAGCCATCCCCTTTACTGGAAAAAAAGGGGAAAAAAGCAGCAGCCCATTTTGAGGAATAGACAAGTAAATCTAGTTGTTTCAAGACTTGCTTAAAACTGATAAGATATAAACAAATAACCTAATGTTTTACTCTTTTTGGTGCAAAGTGAAGTGACTTTCCACTACGTATATAAACAGTTTGTACAAATCATATGCAAAAATCATAATCCTTAGCAATTTATTCATGCACAGTTTAGAACAAATTCAGGAGGTAATGAGACCTACTACAAATTTAAACTAATCTTTGTGGAATCTTGGAAAGCATGAACTGGAGCTACCTTCCGAAGCATGCACAACAAGGACCTACAATTATCAATTGTATTGCCACAGCGTATGCTTATAGCCTGTTACATGTGCGTTATAGTACAAAATTTTACGATACAAATGTGAGGAATAACTCATTATAGTGCCTAGCTAGTCTATTTCCTTCTAGAGCATAGTGTTCTCAAATCATTTTTAAATGAAGGTTGCATTTCAAAATGAATCATATTTCATATGGCAACGGTCAACAAAACTAGACTGAAAATTGAAAACGTTTCCCCCATTTTAGTTTCAGCATATATCTGAAATAAAAACCCACTGAGTAGAAAGTTAGATATGAATTCAATCACATTTTCAGTGCAGTGCCAACAACACCAGAAAATTGTTAAGGACATAATGTTTGGGAGTATATCTCATAGAAGATTTACTATCATTGAGGACATATCTTTGAAGTCTAGAGTGTAGAAGATGATGACTTCCACTTAAACACCAGCTCACTCAAAATTTCAAGGAACCAATTCACTTTTAATCAGGGAATTCCAACAATATCATGTTCTCAGCTTTTTCTGGTATCTTTCCCATCAAATGACTTTGAGATGATTTCAAGAAACAAAATCTAGTAAGACCTCAGTAGAAACTAACACAGTAGTTACTTGAAAGGTATACCATATATGCTCCTTACAAACATGGAATAATGAAAGACTCTTAAAAAAAGTTCTAGAGAAAATAAGTAAATGTAAGGTTCAAGTTCATTGGAACACCTTGGTAAAAATCCAGAGGCTATAATTGGCAAAAATCCAATACCAAAAGAGAAGCTAGTTGCCATATTTTTGGACAACTATCATTTCAATCATCCAGCATGGTATAATTCCCTGTAAACCTATTCCAGTTTAGATCGAGGAGCCCACAATGTGTATTGCAATAAAAAAGGTACAATTATGAAGAAGTTATTGTTGTTCAAGCACAAGGGTTCAAGCTTATATAAGGGAGCCAATGATTCGTGATTGTGAATCACACCTAAAAGGTTATTGTTCCCAGTTTAATTGGGTCAAAAATAGCCAATGCATTTTTCAATGATGAAGTTCTCTTGATAGAGATTTATCTGATATGTCAAGAATTATCAGGCAAATTTCTAATAATGTTTTGGCACAAAATGAGGATCTTGGTCTAGAAAAGCAATATTCAAAACTGTAACATTTGGTGATGATTGTTGTAGCTGACTTTTGAAACATTTGGAGCTCAATCAACAAGTTTAGAATTTAGCAAAACCTTGGATACATTACCAATTTGCCATCAAGTTTGTTCCCAAGGAGATTGACCAATTTAATGTACATAGCCAAATTCCAGAACCAGTTTAGAACTGTCTGAAATTCCTATCCGTGAGATGTCTAACTGCATAAGGTTTTTGTGTTGGTAACCATGTAGGAAGTGTGGACTCACTATGATGGCATTGAGTTCAAAAGTAGGAGCCCCATTGGGGCTTACATTCATGACAATAGAGTGTGAAGATGTAATTTCAACAAGGTTAACAATTTTCCCAGATATTCAGGATGGGACCATAGAAGAACTTATCATATATAGAAAGAAAGATATGCAAGATACCAAAAATGGCCTAAGGAATCTGGGATTTTCTTAGACAGCTGATTGCTGGACAAAAACGTGTTTAAGGTTGCAAAGATTTAGTTTGGTACTCAATACTTGGCATTGTAGAGTACTAGAGTCTAAGGACAGGTATGAAAGTTTATTACTAATTGCTATTGTGCCATTGAAATAATTGGCCAAGAGTTTTGTAGCTCAATTGATATCTCATGATGTTTCCAACGGAAATATCCAGGGTTCAAATCCCCCTCTCCCATTGTCATAACTATTACAAAAAAAAAAAAAAAAGATTCATAGAAAGACTAAGCTCTTCCAAGTGATAGAAAATTGAAATTTTCAGGGACCAATGCATGTTATGAAGTTGGCATGTGTAGTAGTGGTACACATGTGTCTTGAGCTCAAGCTTATCAGGCACACGTGGGAGGCATCTCTCCCCGATGTGGGATTGAGCAAAACCATGAAGGCCACAAACCAAACGAGCCTAAAGCGGACAATACCTGCTAATTGGGGGCTGAGACTATAAAACCCTCCCACATTAAAAGTAGTAGTGGTACACATGTGTCTTGAGCTGAAACTTATAAGGCACATGTGGGAGGCGTCTCTCCCCGATGTGGGATTACGCAAAACTGTGAAGGACACGAACCAATCGAGCCTAAAGCGGACAATACCTGCTAATTGGGGGTTGAGACTATGAAACCCTCCCATAAACATAATATTAAAATAAAAGGGAGCTGATTTACCTGAAGCTTTTTTTCTTTTTCCCTTCGAAAGTTGACACCACTTGCATAAAAATATTGCGGGGAAGAAAGATGAGAAACCAAAACTAGACTATCATTTTCCTGTAGATTAATAAAGTAAAGCTGTGATAGATTTCTAAACTCCAAGTAACCAAAATAGCTTGGAATGCACTCACCAGTAGAATAATTAATTCAATTTATCTAGTAGTTCTAGCTCCTGTAAAAAGAGGATTAATCTTGCCACCCAATGGCAATCTATATTCATCAGCAGAATATTAATTCCTAAGTGGAGTTCAACCCAGTTTCCACCAACGTTGTCAAGTCAGATTCCAATCCATCTTCAACAATCTTGAATATACAAAGACAGGAGCCTACTTGAAGGACTTGTAATAGCTTTGAAACTTAGATGGGCTTGTTTTTCTTTCTCATTGCAAGTTAGATTAGAGCTCCTTTGCATAGGCTTGAATTATAGGGTATTACAGAGAAAACTATAGCAAAAGAAGCACAACAATTATGAAAGACACAGACCTGATGAAGCAATAAGTAGGGAAGAATTGAATTCAAAGGAACCTTTACATGTTTAATATCAGGCAACAACACAAGTGTGTGTTTATATAGGTTTTTAGCCAAAACCAGCCATTGATGGTTAGCACACAAATGATGTTTATGTCTTTATTCATTTTGTTTAGTAATTAACCAAAGTGATCATTTAAATATCACCTTAGAAAGAAGTGGACTACTGTTTATAGTTTGATTTTCTCGACACATGAGAATTTTCATGTATGATAGATTCTTGCAAGTGGGAGAAAGGATTCTACTAGACACTATTGAGCTTGACTTGCAAGTTGCAAGTTTCATGTTCATCTTCAATATGATGTTTGAGAAATTTTCCACCAAAATAGGGAACCAAAAATGTGTAAAACTTCCATATGGCCAATCCCTATTAAGTTTTCAAATCCCTTACAGTACCTTTCAGTATTGATCCTTTGCAGGCATAATCATGACTCTTAAAAAAGAGCCATTCAGTTTTAAATATCCTAAAACTCAAGGAAAGCACTGCTGAGAGACTTCTTGTTGTTTAGGAGAAAGGTATAGTAAATTAACTATTGTGGGGGCCTTTTTTGTGTATGGTGTGTTGGGTTGGACTGCCTTCTTCGGTGATGGGCCCGAATGTTTCTGAGTAAGGGAGTTGAGGCTGGTCCAATTGTAACTCAACTTGGGCCGGTTTATGCACAAACTTATGCCTTGTCTGCCAGGAGTAAGCTTATGGCAAGCAGAACTGTTTCAGACGAGTTACGGCAGACAGATATAATAATAATAACCAAAACAGAGTATTCTGACCATTTAAATAAATGGCTATGTAATCCCTACTTATAAAGTATGATTACAGTCATGATAATGTCAATCACAAAGAAAGTGAAGAAAATAATACGAACAAATCAAATGGGCATAAATCAAGTTTTAAGTTTAGTCTGCCGAAGCAAAGCCAAAGAAGGGAGAATGTCTCTTCTCAATGCAAATAATCTCCCAGGAAAGGATCCTGCCGTGGAGATTAATGGTTTTGAGGGAGTCGGACCTGAATGGTTATTGCCCAAAAAAGGAGTCCTTCTTTACGTTTTGGAAGAGAGTAAGATTTGAAGGGGGAGAGAGGGAAATCGATCTACCGGTGCATGCCCACTGTATTACCTCTCATTCTTTCTTAATTCTCTCTCTTTTCTTCTCTCTTTTCTTTCTTATCTTTTTTCTCTTCTTTTTACTCTGTTTTTCTTTTTACTCCATAAATCCTCTGTTTTTCGATCCCTTTTTCAGGGCACAGCAAGGCCCCTTTTATAGCGTCTACCATGACCAATATTTTACCACTTTGCCCCTTAACCGTCTTTGTCTGGTCTGGGCGTACTTGTCGACCACCAAGTCTGTGTGATATTCACCCTTGCCAGACAAAGGCAGGTTTGTTTCGTTCTTCAGTCTACCGTAACACTTCTTTCCTGCCACGGTATAAATACTTTCTCTCTATACTCTCAAGGCATGCACCCAACAGTTCCCCCTTAAACTTGCCTCTTTTGGGTGGTCTGTCATCCCAACAGGACGTACCTCCCAAAAGGGCTTAAGCAGGAGTCGCAAAATAGATCTTTTCCCTTCTCCCCACCACCAAACCATACCTCCTTTACCTCTTATCTCTGGCCCATGGTGTCACGACCCAAACCTGTCTTTCAAAGTTTAGAGCATGACCGGCATGTTAATATCAAGTTTATCTCAATATTAACACGAACCAACCTAAACTGAAGGTACATATCAAGAATTGTTTTCTTGAATTCCTGCTTATATTCTTGCATAAAAGCCAATATATACAAAAATGATGGCAACCCTGAAAATTTCATTTCCTTCAAACTTGGAAAAATTCCACCAGGCTGAAACTTAAGGTATTCAAGTCAAAATTTACATAGCTAAACGTTTAGCAAAACTCTTATTACAAACCTAACCCCAAAGACATACAACTGGGGTTCAAAACAAACTACAGTACCGAATTACATCTGTGCTCAAAGGATCAAGTACATCTTGATTCCTTCTATACAACAAAAGAGCTAACTGCTATAAAACAAAACTCTACATTCTAACAAAACGAGAAAACACAGAATCCTTGCCACCTCTAATACTCTCGCTGCTTCCAGGAAGAACCTGTGCACTGAAATATAATAGGGTGAGCTGCGAAGCCCAGTAAGGTTTTAAAGCTCCATGGGCCTTTAATAAGAATGCATGTAAATCGAATAGTTTATGGATATGCCAAATTTAATAAAATAACCTTCATACTGTTCATATTGTTCTTAAAAATAATTTAAGAACTTTCAGATGAGAATGCTTCATTTTTCTTTCATATAATAAACAAAATGACACAATAAGGAACTTAAATATAAGTTCAGTAATCTTATCTTTGAACAGATTATCAAATACTTTATCATAACTTCTCATCAAATTTATAACACATTCAATATACCTTTCTTATAATTTCCCAAATAGCTTTATACCTCGTTTATAATACATATTAGTTAAACCAATTGTAAGTCTGTCACTACTTTGGGAGGCTTCCAGCACAGAGTGCCGGGCATCCAACATTCCCCACAATGTCAGGTAATTCCGGAATCATATCATAATACATACTTTCAACCATGGGGGTAGGTTGACATCCTCCACAAGTTGGCTGTTACCAACAAGGGCGGGTACAGCAGAGCCAGTCCCACTTTTAATGGCCAATCAGAATTTCCATGGAAATGCCAGTACTATAACCCCTACTGGCTGAGTTCAGAACACAACAATGGAATAACTCGAAACTACATTTTTCTGTCAACTTTGCTTATACATAAATGTTTCACAAAGTAGCATATCCACTTCGTTTTTAAATAATATGTTCGTGACATATATCATAGCATCAATATGCTAAAACTATTATGTATGTAATATTGAATAACTCACGAACACGTATTTTACTTAAATCATGCATATACGTAATATCTCTAGTTAAGAGCTTTAATACATAATATTTTTCTAAATAATTCTTTTATACTTATCAAAAGCACATGTCACAAGTCCCTTACCTGAAAACAAAAGGCGCGAGAGATTGTACGCGAGGAGCTCAAGTATCCGTGTTCTCGTTCTCGCCACCTAAACGAAAAGAACCAAAACTTATTATGGACAAACTCTTCCTAACATATAAACTTATACCTAAATCACCACCTAACTCTCAAACTCAAGAAAATCCTAATTCCCATCACATAAAGTTCCCCAAAACATATAATACAATCATCAAACACATTTTGCAGCCAAACCACAGAAAAACCAATCCATAAAATTTATATATGCTTCAAACACACCAAAGGATGAGTGTATAAAATTATAGCTCAAAACATACAACCTAACTTGAGAATTAAATCCACAAAGTTAGGTGTAGCATATATTGTTCACTGCTCTTTACAGCCACGTATGCTCCATTTGTAAAATACAAACGGGCTGTCTACACACCTCCAATTGTGATGAAATTTTACAGGACTACCCCCCTGTATGTCCAGCAGTAACCATAAAAATTTCGGAGTCAAAGCATTAACCCATGATTTACTAAAAATCACACAAGACAGTAAACTCAAATCTGTCCTGACAGAATTTCTTGCAACTTTCAAATTAAACCAATAATTTTATGTTCATCCAAATACTGTGAGACCACTTCTATAACAACAATATGTGTCTTAGAATTCATACAAACTACTCCTTGCATCCTAACTCACAAAATACAATTTAATACAGAATTTTCTTTTAGTGAACAACAAATCTGTCACAGAGTCAGCTTCAGTACATATTCTTACAAAATCATCAACAAATAGCAATAGGTCTTAATTTCATTTGGATATTTTTATACCTATTGTATACATATTAAAATACCCTAATAAGCATTCAATAGACCAAAATATCATCAATATTTCAAGTAACTAAAACAGAATCACCAATTCAACTTCCAGAAACAGAGTAGAGAACAGAGAGGGAAAATAAGCAAACAAGTTTTACTATCCAAAAACACAAAATCAGATAAGGTTTAACTTACTTACCCACACACTTTGAAGATAAAATCTTAGGGTTAAATGTCTAATTTCTTCTTCAAAGAAACTAGAATTCTTGGTGAGAAAGGAGGGGAGAGATGTTGCCGTGTAAGGGGGAAGAAGAAAGAACAAAGAAAGGGGAAATGGAGAGAGAAGAAAAGCAGCTGCTGGACTTCAGAAGCAGCCAAGAAAATCAGAAAAGTAAGGGGACTTTTGGGGCTTGGGTACGTGTATGGCTAGGGAGAAACAAATATCACATCCACTTGTTCCAATTTCTTGCATTCACACTTATATATATATATATATATATATATATATATATAATCTTTGCATTCACACTTACTTTTTTCTTTGCATTCACACTTACCTACAAAGAATAATATCACAATACACACACATATATATATCCTTAATTTTATAAAGTTATATCCAACACATTAAAATAACATATATGTTCTATAATATCACAAAATCAAAGTTCCATGCACTTAAAAGTAATTAAAATAATGACATGCATATAAACACATAATTTAGTTAGGCAATTAGGGTGGGGTGTTACACATGGCCCCACCACGTCCTATATTGGCTGGGTACAGGCTGGTGGTGCCTAGGCCTTGTGCGTGCTTTCCTTTCAGATATATCCAAGAGTCTGCCTGCTACTCATGCGTCTGTCATGATATGGAGGCTCTCCGTTTGTGTTTTCTGACCTTTCATGTGAGCTTTTCTTTGGTTTCCCGCTCCATTTAAGAGCTGGGCTTTGTCTGATGATGGGCCTTACATTTCTTTGGTCCACTCTTGATTTTCTTTATTTCTTGCAACGTTGGACTGTTATTCCTACCGTAATAACTTAATCCTGCTAGACCTCTTTTGGGCCAGCCATTTATCCCTTTTCTCAGTGGCCTGTCATGGGCACTGTTTTGCTTTTACTTATGGGCTTCTATGTCCCTTTGGGCTTTCCTTTGGGCATTCATAGCCCGTTTGCTAATTCCACACTCCCATTGGTTTTTTACTAACTTCATTGGGCTTCCCCGGCCCAATAATTTTATTCTTATCTTTGGGGTTCATGGGCCTGTCATAAACCCTTTACTCTCTTAGTTTGCATTGCCTTAGGCCTACGGTGGTCCTTTCTCACTTTTCTACCTCATACACTGCCCATGAGATGCTATTTCTTTCTTTTCCGGTTTCTTTGAGCCCGCTTGCCTCTTCAAGACCCATTTATTTATTTATTGGGCCTATGATCCATTATTCATGCCGATTGGGCCTAATGGGTTTTTGCTATCTATTTTGTCAATTCTTTGTTGCTTTCATTATTGAGATTTCTTTCTGTTTGCCTGGACTTCCACAAATGGCCCTCAACATTTAGCCCCCTGAACATATGAAACGTTCCTGCGATTTATATGTGAATAAAAAGGCATTTCTGCCATTCTCTCATCTTTTTTCTTCTTCTCTTTTTTGCGGGTCTTTTTTAAGCTGTGGACCCCTTCTTATACATATATATATATATATATATATATATATATATTTTCCTTCCTGCCGCAAACAGGGTTGTCTCTTCGAATTTCCCAGTTTGGCAGTTATTTTTGAAACAGAGCCACCGCTTCATTAATTTCATCCCATTCTGATGGCTGATCCGTCACCTTCTTTCGTGCTGTTATTAATGACTTGGGTATTTAAGGAAGAATCTTTCTGTACTTTAATCACAAACTCTTTCTTTTTCCAGAACACACACTCTCCGTCTCTTACTCTCCTTCTTCTTTTCAAACACCCATACCCATTTTCTCCGTCTAAGCCTCCTCACCATGTCGCCGGTGAAAAGCCAAGGCGTTTCCCGCCACAAAGGGAAGGCGATTGCTTCCGATTCTCCCGCCGTTCTTGATATGGGCAAGGAGATGGAACGTTCCGATTTGGAATGGTCTGCTGAGGAAGAGACGCAGCGCGACCCTGACAGCGAATGCGCTCCTTTAGTCAACCTGTGGTACAAAGTCAATCCTCACTTCCCAAAAATCCCTGGTGACTATGTACCGCCGCCACCGAGTCGTGTATTGATTGCCCTTGACCGGCGAAACCCTGACGTCTCTTGGGCTCCTTTAGCATCTTCAATCCCCGATCTGTCCATTCGCCAAGGTACCTCGCTTCCCATATCCATTCATTTTGAATTTGGGTCCGGCACAGCCTCGGGTTGGAAGGAATGGGTTGACAGTGAGCTTTTCGACACGGGCTTTATGGGTTTGTTGCAACGAGCCGGTGTCTTGAAGGCTATAGTCTCATTTCGCTGCTTGTCGAATTTTCGGGACCTCTATAACCTCCGTCATTTGGTCCGACGATGGTGCACCACCACCCACACCTTCTTTTTCTCATGCGGCGAACTCATCGTGACCCTTAAAGATGTGGCTAACTAGTTGCTCTTGCCCATTCTTGGCAATGCCGATCCTGCTACCCTAGAGCTTTCTCTAGAGGAAGAGGCCATTGAGGCTGAACTGAGGAAAAGGATGGCCGAAAACGCCAAGTTGTCCTACTGGGTGAGTTCTTCATCTAAGTTTTTTGTTGCTGCCCGCTGTGCGGCTTTTATTGCATTTTGGCTTTGCAAGTTTGTTTTTGGGTCCTACTCCCACTACGCCATAAAGTCTTTGTACTTTCGTTTGGTTATCAAAATATCTGCTGGGGTGAGCCTGCCGCTGGCCCCTATGTTCCTGGGGCACTTGAATGTTCAATTAGACATTCTCTGTAGTGATGAGAGTCAGGCTGGGTCCTGCCACATTGTTACCTCTTTTGTTCACTGTACCATACTTCAACAGCTGTTGTTTGAGCGTTGTGCTCAGTACTTGACAAAGTGTAAACCCGCTTGGTTTGCCAGAGAGAAGTACCAGAAATGTCTGAAAGTGATTACCGATTTTTGTGGAAGGTTTGAATCCGATTTTCCGCTTGCTTTTCGTTGGTCTAGTTTGAAGCCGATTAGCTATTCTGTGATTGAATCTTTTGATGAGGGCGTCGGTTTCTCTTGGAAAGCCTATAGAAATTTAGGTGCAGATTACACTTGTGCAGATTCTGCCATGGGTTCATTTGTTGACACCATTGGGACCACTTTCCCATTGGTTAGCTTTGATGAAACTGGGATTACCTATCTTGTTGCTACCAATGCCGGATGGCTGCCTTATCTAACCGATGAAGGCATTAGGTTTGTTTACTATCCTGCCAACCGGGTGAGAAGGCAGTTTGGGTTGGATCAAGACATCCCCGATGACATTTCTTTCCTCATGGAATCTCCTACGTTAGTCCGTCCTTTCCTGTGGCACACTGCCTTTGAGTTTTGGAGGAAGCGTTTCAACACCGTTATAGTTCCCGGTTCACTAAGGGAGGGTGTCTGTACTTTTCCTATGCACGGTTACTGGCACGCAGTGATGGCTACATTTGTGGCTGAGTTAGCGGGGAGTCATGGCTTCTCCCTTTTTCCTCTTAAAGGACTAGGTATGGTTGTCTTAGTTAACCCTTGCCTACTGCTTCCTTCTAAGTTTGTTTTGGCGTATGTTAGAAAATAAAGCCGATCAGCTATCTTTGAATGGGATGTAGAGAAGAAAGGATGGTTCTGGCACGCTGGTGACTATCCCCCTGGTTGGGAGAAAAGAGTTAAAGTAATAAACATCTCTGTACCGAGCAAAAAAGCGCTTGCCAAACCCAAGTCCGTCTGCAAAACCAAGCCTGCCACACTACTACCTCCTGTAGGTGCTCTTTTGGCTAACAGAACTTGTGGTAGCAAAAGGAAAACTACTCCTCACCCCGTATCTGCCGCTGAACGGAGGGTAAGTTACCTCTCTCCTTTTTTTTTTTTCTTTGACAAAACTTCTTAACTTTCTTGCGGCTAACTTGCTAATTTCCTCTGCCTTTTTCCTTTTAGTCCAAGCATAAGGAAGACTCATCAGTTACCCGTCCCATTTTACTTAATGAGCCTAAATTTGAGGTGAGTCCTTTTTCTTCACTTCTCTCCTCTTTTTTTTTTTTCTTTTCCGCACGCCTCTACCACGGGTCATCTGTTTTTTCTTTACTTAACAATTTTTTTTTTCTTTTTTAGGAAGAGCCTGAGCCTCTATCCATATATCGCCCCACTGCTGAGGAGATTTTCGCCTCCATGGGTGTACCCATAGAAGGCTTTTTTGATGGGACCAATGCAGTATTCGCAACGCTAGCTCCTTCTACTGCTGCACATAAGGCTCCTGCCAAAACTCCCACCCCTTCTGCCGAACTGGTACCTAGAGATGGTACTCATGTCGAAGGGGTTGGTGAGACTACACCTTTACTTGTCGAGAGACCCACTCCTTCAGAGGGAGCCATTCCTCCTGCCGCTGTTCAAACTAAGGTCATTTCTCCCGTTCTGCCGCTTGTGATTTCGACTAGTGACCCTTTTGCAGCTATCTCCCAGGCTGCAAAGGGAGGTGCCTCACTTGTTGTTACTCCTTCCTCCATTCCCGGTTCCACTACCCGTGGTCCTGATACGGACTTATCCTCAGAGGGATCCAATGACATTCTTGAGGATCATAATGATGCGCCTGTCCTGAAGAAGAGGATTTCTGATTCCAATGAGGAGGGGAGTGCTTTGCCCGAGCCTGACTTCATGGGTATGTATCTTTCCTTCCCTTTTTTTTTTCTTTTATTGTATTTGTGTTTCACTTGCACACCTATCTCCCTGCTTGCAGAGACTTCTGAGGGGCCAGAAATTGCAGCAGACGTGGGAATGACTGCTCCTGCCACACCTGTAGTGCCTATTCTTGCCGCACCTTCAGTACCCGTTTCAGCCGTACCTACTACTCCTGCTTCTGCTGTGCCTACAGTACTTGTTTCTGCTACACCTGTAGCCTCCATTCCTGGTAACTTTGGTAATTTTCCTTCTCTTCTTATTTCATCTTCTTTTTCTGCAAGTCCTCCCTTCCCGTGCCTTTTTTTTTTTTTTTTCATTTTGCCTTGCGTTTCCTCTTTTTTTTTTTTTATATGTCTACTTCCTACTATCCCTTCTCAGTTTGAGATGGGTAGTAGTTTTGCTACCATCCTGGATGATACTATAACCTTCCTTGCCCGCTTTGACCAGTCGGAGGTTAATGACCTTGGTCCGGTAGACTTCTGGGCTTCCGGTCCTCCTTATGTGGACTTTTATGGCTTCCGAGTCCCCGAGGACTGCATTTCCCACCTAGTGATGATCTACAATAGTTATGGCAACTTCATGCAGGAGTTTCGTCTTGGCCATTCTGCTAGGGAGTACTTCTTGAAAATCTTAGGATGTGTGCTGAACGACATCGAGCATAACTTCATCAACTCTGTTTCTGCTGAGAGGATCCTGCAGTGGAGGGTCGTGATTCAAGAGCTCATCAGTGTGGGTTTCGCTGTGGAGTTTGTTCTTGAACATATACATGAGGTTGCCCGAGCCTTTTTCATGAGGAGAGTTCAGCCAGCCGTTGATGCCATAGATGCCTGTATCGAGCTTTTGAAGAAAGAGGTGGTAGATTTGGAAGGTCGCCGTGAGCGTCTTCTTTCCGGCGTTAGTGGGCCTAGTTGATTTGGAGATCAGAGTATCATTTCCAGACTTCATTGATGATGGCGCGGTTCCCTTTCCTTTCTCTGTTTCTCTGTTTTTTGTTATGTCACACAGAACACTTATATGTTTCCTGCGATAGTTATTTGGCTTGTGTTTGCCACAGTTTGGGTTTGTAATTATGCTACACTTTGCTACTTTTTCTTTACTATTGCTATGACATGATGCTAATACTTCGTATTTTTTCATTGCATACTCACTTGGAGGAATAAAAAGAAAAAGTGAAGGAAACATAAACAAAAAACTAAAGAAAGGGACGACCACATAACTTTCTTCTCTAAGCAAAATAATGCTTCAACCATTTTCCATTGATGGGATCCATCAAGTCCCTTCCATCCATTTGAGTTAGGCGATAATACCCACTTTGATGCACTTCCCTTATCACAAGGGGTCCCTCCCATTTTGGTGCAAACTTGGATGGTCCTGCCAGACTTCGCCTGACATAGTTTGCCACTTTTAACACTAGCCGTCCTTTCGCAAACACTTTTTCCTTGGTCATCCTGCCGTAGGCTTCAGTCATCTTTTGCCTGTATCTTCGACTTTGTTCCTGGGCTTCTTCCCTCCTTTCATCAAGCTTTTGTAGGTCCTCGAACCTTTCTACTGCGAAGACTTCTCCCTCTTTTTCTTTTTCTTGCATTTGCATGACTCTTAGGGATAGTGTTATTATTTCTGCCGAACTCACTACTTCAGCTTCGTAGACTAAGGAAAAGGGTGAAAAGTCTGTGGCTGACTTTGGTGATTTTCTGTAAGCCTAGAGAGCATCCGGCAGGTGCATCACCCATCCTCCTGTATACTCTTGGCTCATTTTGTTGATGATCTTTATGAGAGTTTTGTTTGTTGCTTCTGCCTGCCTATTCCCTTGAGGGTAATAAGGTGATGACCTGTGGTGTTTGACTTGGTAGAACTGTAGCATTCTCCTTACATCACTGTTGACAAATGGTGTGCTGTTGTCACTGATGATCCTGTAGGGCACCCCAAACCTCACAATTATATTTTCTTTGATGAAATTTGCCACTGCTCCCCTTGTGGCTTTGCGGAGTGGCACTGCTTCTGCGCACTTAGTAAAATATTCTGTAGCTACCAATATCCATATGTACCCACGTGATGGTGGGTTGACTGGTCTTATCAAATCTAGCCCCCAAGTGTGGAAGGGTCATGGGGTGACCATGCTGTGCAAGCCTTGTGGATGGGTATGAATCAAGTTGGCTCGTACCTGATAATTGTGACACTTTTTTACAAATTCTGCCACATCTTTCTTTATGGTTGGCCAGTAGTAACCCATCTGCAATAGGCATCTGTAAAGCTTTTTCTTCCCCTAATGTTTACCACAATCCCCTGAATGTACTTTTTTTATCATTTCTTTAGCCTCTTCAGGGCCCAAACACCTCAGAGGGTCTCCATCATATCTTTTTTTTAAAAGGACCGTGTTATGCAAGAAGTAACGTATTGCCAACCTCTTAAGCTTGTACCTTTCACTGTGCCTTTATGGCAGGACGCCTTTTGTTAGGTATTGCATGAAAGGGCTTCTCTAATCCTCGCTGATAAACACAGCGTAATTTTCCTCTCTGTCTACTGCAAGCTGGCAGGTCCCACACTGGATTTGGACTTGATCTGCGTCTTTACCCATACTTGGCCAATAGAAGCCTGCCCTCTGGAGTCTACGGTAAAGACTGACTTCCCCGCAAGACCCGCAAGTCTTGTCGTGTATTTCTTTCAATTTTCTCTGGGCTTCCTCTTGGCCCACGTATCTGGATAAGACCCCACCTGGCATCCTGCGGTACAACTCTTCTTTTACCAAGGCATAATCTTTTAATATCTTCAATTCTGCTGCATCGTCTCCCTTCACCAAGGTTTCCTTTATGGGGATTCGCCAATCCCCTTCACCCTGTTCCTCCCGGAACTTTTTCTTCAACACCTCAATGATGGATTCTTCCCTCTTGCTGACTTCTATATTAGTGCTATTCCCTTTGAAGATTATTTGCTAACCCAATGTAGCTAACGCGTCCGTAAACCGATTTTTGTTTCTCGGAGCATGTTCTATCTAAAAGGTTAAGAATTTTTCTTCCATTCTCTGGGCCATCGCTCTGTACAGGGCTAGGCTAGGCTCCTTTGAGGAAAAACTTCCTTTGGCCTGGCAGACAACCAAGTTCGAATCTCTCAGTACTTTCAAATGTTTGACTCCCATTTTGAGCGCAGTGGCAAGCCCAGTTAGATAGGCCTCGTACTCCGCCGTGTTGTTTAAACAGGGGAATTCCAATTTAAATGACAATGCCACTGTCTTGTCTTTTTCATGATATAGAACTACTCCCACCCCTCCAGAATGGGTAGTAGAAGACCTATCGAATTTCATTACCCACTGTTCCCTGACTTCTTCTACCATAGTTACTTCCTCTGGAACTTCATCATCCAGTGGGAATTCTTCCTCTCCTGGAAACTGTACCAATAAATCTGCTATAGCTTGACTTTTCACTGCCCTAGGTGTCCCCATTCTTAAGTCGTATTGTGATAATTGTAGCAACCTCTGGGATATCCTGTCAGAGAGGATCGGCTATTGTATCAGAGCTTTAATGGCATGGGACTTAGTCATCAGCCATACTTCGTAGGCCAAGAAATAGTGATGCAACCTCTATGAAGCGTATACAATGGCTAGGCATGCTCTCTCTGCCCTTGGGTAACGAGTTTCTGCATCTTTTAAGGCGCGGCTGATGTAGTATATTGGCTGCTCGATACCACCTCCATCTTCCTGAGCGATTAGTGCGCCGATGGCGTACGAGTTGGTGCCCAGATAGAGTAGCAGTGGTCTTTTATGAATAGGGGCCTGCACCGTGGGGAGGTTCATCATTATCTGTTGTAGCCTTTTGAAGGTCATCTGCTGCGCTTCCCCCCATTCAAAACTTTGCCCCTTCTTAAGCAACTTGGTGAAGGTAAAGATGATTGATGCTAACCCAGGGATGAATCTCCGAATATATGAGACTTTTCCTAAGAAGCTCTTCAATTCTTTTATTATGGCCAGAGGTCTCATAGTTGCTATAGTCGTGGCTTTGGCCGGATCCACGTCTATGCCTCTACTGTGAACCAAGAAACCCAAAAATTTCCCAGAGGACACTCCGAATGCGCACTTGAAGGGATTCATTCTTAACTTAAAAGCTTTGCATCTTTTGAATACTCTTTTTAACACACGAAAGTGTTCTTCTTTCCTCCTTGACTTAACCACTATGTCATCCACATAGTCTTCTAGCTCATGGTGCATCATGTCGTGAAATATGGCCGTCATTGCTTGTTGATAAGTTGCACCTGCATTCTTTAATCTGAAGGGAATCACAGTATAGTAAAAATTGCCCATGGGTATTCTGAAGGAAGTTTTCTCTGCATCCTTTGGCGCTATCTTGATCTGATTGTACCTGCTGAAACCATCCATGAATGAGAACATGGCGCTTCCTGTCGCGGAATCTATCAGTAAATCCATGTTTGGCAATGGGAATTCGTCCTTTGGACAAGTTTTGTTGAGATTTCTAAAATCTACACAGCATCTTATCTGGCTGTTCTTCTTCTTTACTTGTACTATGTTGGATAGCCAGTAAGGATGCTGGATAGGCTTGATGAATCCTGCGGCTAACAACTTCTCTACTTCTTTGACTATCTGCCCTTCTATTACTGTGTGAAATATCCTGACAGGCTAGGCCACCGGCTTGGCCTCTGGGTCCACATTCAATGAATGCGCAACAAGCCCAGGATCGAGCCCTGGCATTTCATTGTAATCCCAAGCAAAAAGGTCTTTGAATTCTTTCAACAACAGTATGAGTTCTGACTTCTCCTTTTCTATCAAGCTTGCACTAATTGAGATAGGCCTTGGTTCTCGCGAATCAGACCCTAAGTCAACTTCTTCCAACTCTTCCTCTGTCATAACCTGGATGTCCTTTTCTACCGCAACTGCCTCATCCTTTTCTTCTTCTTTTCCCAAACTTCCTTCAGCAATGCAACATGCCAAACTCTTGTGTTGCCCTTTTTGGGTGGGACCCATTTGCATCTCACCCGTGGGCCCCACGCACCTTCATAATTTATACACAATCTTGCAATTAAGGCCTCGGACCCTGATGCACTGAGGTATCTCGTCTGGCTCTGCAGCAGGCGCTTCTTTTCTTTTCTTCTTTCGCGCCAGTAGCTCTCTTAAGTCGGGTTCTGGGTCATCTTGAACATCTTCCCTCCTTGGCACAAAGGTGTCTCGTGGCTTTGAAACCAAATTTTCCCCAGATGGAGCCCATTGGTCATAAAATATGGTTTCCACCAAGTGGGCTTCTGCTTGCTCAAACGGCAAGGGGTTCGCAGCTATGCGTATCATCTTGCCATTCAATTTTCCTTTCACACATTGGTGGTAGGTGGACGGGACTAGTCGGTGTTTGTGTAACCAGGGTCTTCCTAAAAGCACATGGTAAGATACTTCTATTCTGACCACATGGAAATGACCTAAAGAGGCTATGGGGCCTACTTTCAACCATAACTAAATGTGGCCTGCGGTGTACTCACCTCTTCCACCGAACCCCATTACTTCCATCGGGCATCCTTGGATCTTTTTCTCTGAAATTCCTGTAGCTTACAAGGTGCTCAACGGAATGAGGTTTACGAAAGCACCCGCATCCACCAGGGCCCTTTTGATGGGGATTTGATTTATAGATGCTGCCAAAATAGAGAGGCCTCCTATGATCTGATTGCCCCACCTACATATCTTCATTGCTAAACGTGATTTCTGTTGATTCCTGTAGAAGGGCCCTGTCTTCTAGCATCTTTGCTGACAGGCATTCCACCTCTGCCACGGAGGCGATGCTTACCAAAGCCTCCGTAGCTATTTTTCTTTCTTTTGCTGTAAATCCCAACTGGTTAAATACATTTTTGAACTTGGCACTCTGCTGAAGAGTGGTAATAGCCGTGGCAGGCAGGGCCAAGATTTCTTCCTCGTCTTCTCTCGGGTCTGCACATATCACCACTGTTGCTACACCCTTTCCCTTGTGGTTTGGGAGTGAGTTTCTTTGGACTTCCAGCTGGGTCAGCTCTAATGTGCCTTCTTTAATCCTACGATGCACTAGCCTGCGGAGCGCCCAGCATTCTGCGGTGGGATGTTGTACATAGTTGTGTAAGCGGCAGAAGCGAGGATCCCTCCTTTCTTCCTCCGGAGGCTCTCTAGAAACCTGGTTGGGTTTAAAGATCCCATCCGCTATCCATTTGTCAAGTAGCACATCCAGTTCCTTAGGAGTACATGGCAAGGGTGGAGGCGTATCATACTCCCTCCCCTCTGTTTTCCTTCTCTGATTTCTAGTGGACACCGCCATAGTCTGCGGGGCTTTTCTCTTGTCTGAATTGGGTTTCACTGACTGAGCCGTCTTTCTAGCTTTCTGTAATAGCTGTGCGAACTGGGAAATCTCTAGATTCTCCAGGACAGCTCTGAATTTCCGAATCATATTGGTCATGCACATTTCTACTAACGTCCTTTCTTCACAGTGGTTGTAGCAATCAAGTGCTATATCCCTAAACCGTTTGATGTATTCCATCAGATCCTCTCAATTCTTTTGCTTAGTCACTTGTAAAGTTGCAAGCGTTACCGTTTCTTCCCCGTGAAAGTATTTAGTGCAAAATACATCCACCATGTCATCCTAGGTTGGGATTGATCCTAGTTTTAAGCCAATGTACCAAGTGTATGGCCGATCGCACAATGACTTTGAAAACTCCCGCAGACATAAGTCTTCATCTGCTACGTAAGGGCCAAGGGTGTCAATAAATTTGCTCACGTGCTCTACTGCACTTCCCTTCCTGCCATTGTACTAGGCAACGGCCCTTGGTCCATACCTTTCGGGGTACGGTTTGCTGAGTACTTTTAGAGGATAGGGAGGTCTTCATGCGTAAAACCTCTCCTTTGGTGTTTTGGCTCTCTCTTGCTCCAAAAGGGCCGCTACCTCAACCATGGTAATGAAATGCTGTTCTGCGTTCCGTGGGACACCTCCTGCCAGTGTCTTTTCTCTATCTGCCACATGATCCGGGTCATGCTGGCTGCCTTTCTCTTTTGTTTTGTCTGCCTTCAGTTGACGGATCTCTTCCATCATTTGTTGCTGCGAGTGCTGTAATGATTGTAATACTTCGATGAAGGTGTTGACATTGTCCGCGGGGACTCTTGTCTGAGGCTGAGGATCAGCCCCCGTTCTGTTAGCACCTTCTGTTTGGTTAAGTTGCTCTTGGTGAGATGTTATTGGCCTGGATTCTGCTTGTGAGGGTACGACACTCGTATTCCGTGTCGTCCTGGAATTTGGTGGCATTGTTTGCGAGGGGCTCTGTTTTCTTTTCTTTTCTTTTGCCCCTATCTACTTTCCAATTTTTTAGTGGAGTCGCCAATTTAATGTAGGGGCCTTTTTGTGTATGGTGTGTTGGGCTGGGCTGCCTCCTGCGATGATGGGCCCGAATGTTTCTGAGTATGGGAGTTGGGCCGGTCTAATTGTAACTCAACTTGGGTTGGTTTGTGCACAAACTTATACCTTATCTGCCAGGGGTAAGCTTACGGCAAGCAGAACTATTTCAGACGAATTACGGCAGGCAGATATAATAATAATAACCAAAACAGAGTATTCTGACTATTTAAATAAATGGCTATGTAGTCCCTACTTATAAAGTATGATTACAGTCATGATAATGTCAATCACAGAGAAAGTGAAGAAAATAATACGAACTAATCGAATGGGCATAAATCAAGTTTTAAGTTTAGGCTGCCGAAGTAAAGCCAAAGAGGGGAGAACGCCTCTTCTCAATGCAAATAATCTCCCAGGAAATGATCCTGCCGTGGGGATTAATGGTTTTGAGGAAGTCGGACCTGAATGGTTATTACCCAAAAAAGGAATCCTTCTTTACGTTTTGGAAGAGAGAAGATTTGAAGGGGGAGAGAGGGAAACTGATCTACCGGTGCATGCCCACTGTATTACCTCTCATTCTTCCTTAATTTTCTCTCTTTTCTTCTCTGTTTTTTTTCTTATCTTTTTTCTCTTCTTTTTATTCTATTTTTCTTTTTACTCCGTAAATCCTCTGTTTTTCTATCCCTTTTTCAGGGCACGGCAATGCCCCTTTTATAGCGCCTACCGTGACCAATGTTTTAACACTTTGCCCCTTAACCCTCTTTATCTGGTCTAGGCGTACTTGCCAACCACCAAGTCTGTGTAACATTCACCCTTGCCTGACAAAGGCAGGTTTGTTTCGTTCCTCCGTCTACCGTAACACTTCTTTCCTACCACGGTATAAATGCTTTCTCTCTCTACTCTCAAGGCATGCACCCAACGGTTCCCCCTCAAACTTGCCTCTTTTAGGTGATCTGTCATCCCAGCAGGACGTACCTCCCAAAAGGGCTTGAGCAGGAGTCACAAAATAGATCTTTTCCCCTCTCACCACCACCAAACCATACTCCCTTTACCTCTGGCCTATGGCCCCACCACGTCCTATATTGGCTGGGTACAGGCTGGTGGTGCCTGGGCCTTGCGCGTGCTTTCCTTTCAGATATGTCCAAGAGTATGCCTGCTGCTCATGCGTATGTCGTGATCTGGAGGATCTCCTTCCGTGTTTTCTAACCTTTTATGTGGGCTTTTCTTTGGTTTCCCACTCAATTTAAGAGTTGGACTTTGTTTGATGATGGGCCTTACATTTCTTTGGTCCACTCTTGATTTTCTTTATTTCTTGCAACATTGGACTATTATTCCTACCATAATAATTTAATCCTACTAGACCTCTTTTGGGCCAGCCATTTATCCCTTTTCTCAGTGGCCTGTCATGAGCACTGTTTTGCTTTTACTTATGAGTTCCTATGCCCCTTTGGGCTTTCCTTTGGGCATCCACGGCCCGATTGCTTTCTTTGGGCTTCCTCAGCCCGTTTGCTAATTCCATACTCCTATGGGCTTTTTACTAACTTTATTGGACTTCCCTGGCCCAATAACCTTATTCTTATCTTTGAGGTTCATGGGCCTGCTATAAACCCCTTACTCTCTTAGTTTGCATTGCCTTGGACCTGCGGTGACCCCTTCTCACTTTTCTACCTCATACACTGCCCATGAGATGCTATTTCTTTCTTTCCTGGCTTCTTTAAGCCCACTTGCCTCTTCAAGACCCATTTATTTATTTGTTGGGCCTGTGATCCATTATTCCTGCCGCTTAGGCCTAATGGGTTTTTGCTATCTATTTTGTCAATTCTTTGTTGCCTTTATTATTGGACTTTCTTTCTGTCTGCCTGGGCTTCCACAAATGGCCCTCAACAACTATCATTCGGGAGACCTGAGTAAATAGAAGCATAGCACTAGACTTACTACTTTATCAAAATATTGTGTACATTTAATTAACATTTCAAGAAAAACAAAAAGGCTAAAAAACCTTAAAATTTTGATTCAAGGTAGTTTTTTTCTATTTCTTAGAGATTATCAGAAAGAAACTCCTCCGACATCAAAGGCCAGATTTGGTAGGGGAATGGTAGACTTTACAGAGCCACTATTTTGTAGCCTAGGATTCCTTGTCAAAAACTGTTTGGAAGGGATCCAACTGATACCCTTAGAATTTTTTATAAACATGATTAGGTTGTCCAATTATGCATAATCTTGTTGAGACTTTACAAAGTGATCATTAGGAAATTCTAAAGAGAGTTACCAGGATAGCCGAATGAACACTTAGCTAGTAAGATATCAAAATTCCCCTTTAAAGTAATAGAAATAGTCCTCACCCAAATAAAAAAGAGAGTAACAGTAACACAAACAGGGCATCATTTCAAGATATAGTATACTACAATGCTTTTATGGACTAAAATTTGATTTTACAAATTGGATTCCTTTGACATTCATAGGAAGAAATACTATATTCATATATGCTAATGAAGTGAATTAACTAATAAAAGTACTAACCAGCACAAAGATGATCTAGAAATCATCAAATATTTTTGATAAGTAGAAATCATTAAAATATTGATAAACATGACATTTGCACTAAATATTAAGAAACTTACAACATTTACTTACAACAAAACAAGACTCTTAAGCTTGTACCCCATGTGATACAGGAATTGAAAATACATAATTCTCCATTGCTTGTTCAATAGTAAAGGGCCACATACACCCCAAAACCCAACCACAAAGCCGAGTGCCATGCTTACAAAGAACCAATCCACTTCAAGTCCACCATTATGTTTGCTCCCTTTGTTTTCTTTGTCAGGGTTTACATCATTTATAGTACAATTATTAGAAAGTGGTAGTCCGCAAAGTTTGTTTCCAATAAAACCTGATGCATTGAAGCTCTGTAGTTGAGTGCTTAAAGGAATTTTCCCAATCAAATTATTATTTGACAAGTTCAAATGATTTAAAAATGTCAAACTTGACATTCTTGAGGGAATTTGACCAGAAAGTTGGTTCATGGAGAAATCAATTGATTCCAATGATCCCATAGCACCTATATTCTCAGGAATACTTCCAATCAAGAGATTATATGATAGATTCAATGATTGTAATCCTTGAAGACTAGTCACTTCTTTAGGGATCTCACCTGATAAATTGTTATTGGAAAAGTCTATACATTTTACTAGGTGGAGAATGGTGCTATACTCTCGAGCTTTGCCCTTTATCACAAGCAATTCACTTTCAAGAGGGAGAGTTTCACCGAAAAAATTATTTGGGGGATTAAAACTCATGTCAGGATTTGAACCATTTTTTGTGGCCATGGCACTAAATTTTTTTACACATCCAGGAATACCTCTAGATAGCTTATTATGAGAAAGGTCCAAGATCTGGAGTGAGGTAAGAGCACAAAGTTCTTTTGGTATGTGACCATGGAAATTATTTGAGTGAAGGTTGAGACTCATCAAGCTTGAAAATCTATGGCCTATCCATGAAGGTATGCTTCCAACAAACTCATTTTCAGCAACATCAATAATCACCAAATTTTCACAATTTCTCAGAGATGATGGTAAGTTTCCAGAGAATTTGTTGTTGCGTAGGTGCAAAGACTTGAGAAGAGTCAATGATCCAATGGATGCCGGAATGTTGCCAGTGAAATTGTTGTTTCCTAAATTTAGGATCTCCAATTTGTGCCACATTGTCCAACAATCAGGTATTTTTCCTGATAAATTATTTTTTTCAAGATTGAGATATCCTATGCTTTTGGAGTCATTCATCTTGAAACACAAAAATGATGAAATTGACTTGGAGAATGAATTGTCAGAAAGATCTAGCTCAGTCACACTAGAGGATATATAAGGCAATGAACCTTTGAAATGGTTTGAACTTAAATCAATTACTAGAGCAGCAGACAAAATTGAAGGATTGTTTGGAATCTCACCATTGATTTGATTGTGGGAAAGATTTAGATATGAGAATTGAGAAGACAAGTTCCAAAATGAAGGAGGAATCACATCTGAAATCTGTGTGTTGGATATGTCCAAAAACTGAAGATACCTTTGTGAACAAAGCCATGGAGGAAATTCTGGCCCTAAATTCCATGATCGCAAGCTTAAAGTGTAAAGTTGAAACGGAGGAATCCAATCGTGACTTACATTTAAAGTCAGCCGGTTTCCAAATGCAATAATTGCTTCCAATCTTGTTAAATTGGAAAAATGGGATTCGGACACAGCACCTTCCAACATATTTGATTCAATAAACAAACCGTTTAGCTTGGAAAGCTGCCCAAAATTTTGAGGAAGTGTCCCATTGAATAGATTATTTGAAAGATCCAGGTTTGTCAGAGATGAGAGATTTCCAAAAGACACCGGAAGTGGACCTGAGATTGAATTATTCTGAAGATCAAGATGAGCTAGATTTTTGAATAGACCAAGTTCATCTGTCAAATGACCATGAAATTGAGAATCACTTAAGTCTAAGATCTCTAGTCTATCTGAAACACACCCTGATAAACTTTCTAAGATTTCAGATATCTCTTGACTCCATTTGTTGGATGTCAATATGATTTCCCTTAACTTACAGAGATTACCCAACGATCTTGGCAACTTTCCTCCAAGTTCATTTCTTGACAAGTCAATACTAATGGCAGAGGTTAGGTTTCCAATGGCACTGGAGATTGTACCCTGCAAATTATTGTCGGCAAGGTTGAGAAACTCAAGACAACTAAAACTATACAACCAATTGGGAATTGAAGAGTTGAAATTGTTTCCAAATAGCTCGAGGCGCCTAAGAGAAGTTATGTTGTGGAGATCAACAACAAGAGATGAAAAGTTAACACTGGGTGTCGGTGGATTGAAAGGAAGTTGGCAACGTGACAACCGCAACTCATACAAGGAAGGGAGTGTGTCTGTGACTTGTAGCCAGTCAGAGGCTTTGCTAAGATTAACATAACTCATATCGAGATATTGTAGCAAAGGAAGACCAGAAAGCCATTGAAGGTTATTCACATATAAATCATTATCCCAAGAACATTTAAGATTGAGAGAGAGCAAATTGGAGAGATTTCCAAGTTGAGGAGGTATGAGTCCCACAAATCCCGAATTAGAGAGATTAAGAGATGTTAAACTCTTCATTGAACCGATAAATGAGGGAATAGGAGAAGCATAGAAATTATTGGAGCTGAGGTCAAAGTAATTCAAATGCTTCAAATTAAGCAGAGAAGGATTTAGCTTACCACCAAACATTGACCGCTTATAAGCTTCATATCCTTCTTTAGTTTCATAAACAGGAAAGCGTCCGAGATGGAGTTGATAGACGTGAGACGTGAGGTTGTGGCAGACAACACCATGCCAGTGACAGCAATCCCTATCAACAGTCCAAGAGGAGAGCCGGTTTGAAGGATCAATAAGGTCTTTTGAACTTGAGAAGGGCATGTCGCTCGCTATCGATGCAACGAACCTCAGAGTGAGTGTGTCCGATGCAGAAAATGAAGAAATGAGGAAGAGGAATAATCAGAAAAGTGAGGAAAAGGAATCCTAAGGAACCCTCCATTATCAGATTATTATGAGAAGTAAGGGTTATTTGTGAAAAAAGGATTCTAATTGGATGGTAATTTATAGGAGCACCCCGTTTGAATTTGTTTTGTTTTGTTTTACACTTACAAATTCTACACTCTGTCCGCATTCCGTGGTCTATGCTTCAAGCATTGACTGAAGTCTTGCAATTAGGACCCTCCCTCCATTTTGTGGGGCCTTTATCTTGATCCGGCCACATTTCTTTTTTTCTTTTTTTCTTTTTGCTGCCACATATCAAATTTCATTGCAATTTCCTGCGTCTTTGTAGTCTTTCCTGGAAAAAAACACTTTCCCATTCAAGGGTCAGGGCCATTGGCTTTAATTAATAGATTGACAATATTATTTTAATTTAAAATGAATTGGGGATTTCTAGTTATAAATAAAGTATACGTTAGGATGAAATCATGGCAAAGTGTCTAGCTCTAGAGTGAGGAAATGTTTAGGAAATTGAATAATTGATAGAAACACAAAAGGTTGTCAGCAGCCGAAGTCTTTATAATTTTTGCTTTCTTTTTGCTGACACTTTCTTCATGTCAAGATGATGAACTTGAATAAATAATTTTTTTTTTTTTTTTAGGAAAAGAACTTGAATAACTTTAAGTTTTCATTACACACGTCAAGTTAAAGCAATAATCATTTTGTTTAATCTAATTAGAATTTTTTTTTTTAAATCACACAAAAGTGACATTATTTGTATTAAATTGCTTAAGAAAAATTTCAATTAAAAAAAAATACGCAAAATATTAAAAGTAAAGGCTGAACTTTTATGTGCTGTGTATGATCTTTTAGCCAAGCACTCTAGACTAGTATATGGCCAACAGGTCTAGCCAGATGTCTCGTTCTCTAAATTTAGATGAAAATGTTGTTTAAGTCAATAAAGTTGTATTTGTTCTGGGAAAAAGAAAGAAAAAAAAATGCTAGTCTCTCAAGTCTTCCACTATAAAAAGTTGTTTTTATTTATATATTTTTGTTGAAAATTTTTTTTTATTTTGTTTTGTAAAAAAAAAAAAAAGTTTATTGTTTTATCTAACACAACTTATGGAGAGTACACTTGATAAAATACGAATGATGTTAGTCTGAATATCTCATTTTCAAAAGGAAAAAAAAAAAATATATTATATATAATATATATATATATATATATCCCATTTTCCCTTCCCTAAGGCCAAACCTTTTTATTTATATAACAAATTGGTTCATTAACAACAATTAAAATACACACCACCCAAGTTTTGGATTTTTTTTTTTTTTTTGGGAGGAAATCCACGTTTTGGACTAAAACTCTCATTTTGGCCATCAAAAGGAGAGTCTATTTAGACATGAAAATATAAGATCCTATTTTAAAGCTTTTCTCTTTAAAAACAAAACTTGTACCTTCTATTCATACTAAAAAAGTAAAAATATTTGTACATTGCTCATTTTAATTTAGATTTTTAGACTTACTCCCCAAAACAAAAGAGTGTATCTTTCTAGGGGGCAACTTTAAACATGTTCCCTAAAAAACACCTATTCTTATCTTAATTATATCGTCCTCTAACTTTAACCAAAACTCTAAGAGTCCGTTTGGATAGAACTTATTCTGCTAAAACTGAAAACACTGTAACGAAATAATTTTTAACAGTGCTGCTGACTTGGTCAACAACTGCGGTTAAAAAAAAAAAAAAGGGGGAAAAAGCAGACTTTAAAAATGTTGTATTCAAACCTTTCCTAAATTGCAAAACCCTAAAAAACATAGTAATATTACAAATTTTTTTTCCATCCAATGATATGATAAGCCAAGAATAATAGGTATAAACTATAAGGATGATGACGCAGTGTAGCCAAGTTAAATCATAGATATCATGTCCCTGCTTCGGGAGAATGTATTTTGCCATCTTTAATGAGATGACTCTAATAAAGGAGGGGTGACTATAAGAGAGCTATTTTTTTTTTTTAATATATAAAAAAAGACATATTTTAGAGCTGATAATAAAATATGTACAAATAAATAAATTATAAATAAGGTATATAGAAATTCTATTCAATATGTAGGGGCAGAGGCCTAAGATCAAACAATGTGGACAGTGCTGTCTTGACTATCACAACTCACAAAAAGATGGGGGGATGTCCGATGGGACAGGCACTTAAGTGAAGATCCAGATGATCAACAAGTATAAGGCCCTGATGACTTCGAAAAGACTATATAAGAAAGGGGAGTCCATATGAGGAAGGGGACGAAGAAAAAAGAAAGTTGGAATAGAAGAACAGTGTTAGAACTATAGTCTTTGAGTAAGGACCCGTATACCTTCACCACGTCTCCTCGGACAGAATATCTAATGGATATGAAGGGGATTTCCTCCTTTCAATTGTTGTATGACCCACTCTCTATAAATTCATTGTTTTGGGGCTCCTTGGACTAGAACCCCATACCTGTTGGGCCTGGGCTCTAAATTGCGACCCCACACCATATAATTAAAATGTTATTAAATAAGAAAAATATATACTCATGATATGTTGGGGGTGGAGTGACTAAATTATATATATCTTGTTAGAGAAAATCAAACCCATAAAAAAATGTTATTTTTATGGAATAATTAATGTCTAGTTTGAAGTAGGTTACTAAGTTTGCAATCCCCTAATATTGATGATTGAAGAGCCATATAAGAAGCCTCATTATTATAGTATGCAAGGCTATGTTTAAAATCCATTGTAATATTCTGGTATGATCGTGTCTTAGCTTCACTTGGTTTTTCCCAACTAAAGTCAGGTATCCTTTTTGCTTTAACAAAGACAATAATTTCATAATTAGTAGCCAATGGAGTGATTAGACGTCCATTCATGAAACAAAAGTTGATAGTTTGAATCTCTCTTTTTTTCCTTCTCTTTAAGACCAAAACTTATTTATATTAACGAAAAAAAAAAACAAAAAACAAAACAAAAAACCTTCGCTTCGCTATAAAAGTAGATTGTCTTATCCAAAGTTTCAAACCATTCAAACTTTCCAATCACTTTCTAATCCTTCTTCTTAGAGCGTAGATTTGAGAAAGCAACATAGACATTTTCTCATTACATGTCTAACACGTTTGCTTAGGGTCAAATATAGTTTATTTTGCAACAAACTGAAAATTGAAAACTTAAAACTGAAAACACTATAGCAAAATAACTTTTAAATGTGTAAATAGTGCCGTGTGACCTATTTTTAATGAATAAGTTACTAAAAAGTGAGGTTTATAGGTCCTGTGAATAGTACATGGGGCCCACGGGTGTTGCTGAAAAGTCCAAATTCATGGCTAAAAATTTATTGTTCACTCTTTTTTTTATTGTCCAAACGCTAGTCTTAAAAAAAGAAGAAGGAAAGAGTAGACGCATACATGGGAAGCGCAAAACGCGCTTCCCAAACGCACCCTAAGTATTCTACTACAAACCAAAAAAAAACAGAAAAAGAAAAAAAGAATTTCAAGCTTACAATTGGTTGATGACCTGTTTTCTATATGTCTATCTCATGACTCTCATCACTATTTTGGGAGATGTCCTTAAAAAAAATAAGACAAGGAGTTTGAGGCTTGGAGCATTTCATTAATTGATGGTTTATTTATTTATTTTTTGACCAGATTTATTGATGGTTTAGGACTAATAAATATTTAAAATTATTGTTAGGATTAATCAAAATGATTATAAATGCCGTTATTTAGAACCTTACTATTGATTTATGACCTGTTTTTTATATTTCCATCTCAATGCTTTATGGGAAATGTCTTTAAAAAATAATTGGACAATCATTTTGACGCTTTGGGCATTCTTTAATGGATGGTTTATTTAATTATTATTTTGATTGGATTAAGTGATGCTGTGATGGTTTAAGACTCGTATATATTTAAAATCCAAGCAATCAATAAGGGAGTCCTCCTGTTTGCATCTTATAATAAATTAATAATATAAAAGAAAGTATGGAATTTGTTGTTAGAGTCTCTCTCCTCTTTTCCCCCCTAATTTGGCATAGTCAGTGCCAAATTTCTCTAGACATAACACCCATAAATTCAAATTTTAATAATATTTAATCAAAAACCTCATAAAATTCAAAGAAAAATATCCAAAATTTTGAGTTTCTTATTCAATACTCAAATTAGATTAAATGCCTCCTAATCATAATGGAATTGCTAAGTTGCCACTATTGTGGTCAAAATCAAAATACAATTATATAAAACGATAATTCTGAATTCGTGATAATTAAATAATACCGATTCAATTTTTAATACATTTTTTTTGAAAAAAGAGTTACAAATTTATAGTCCGAAGACTCTAGACCTTTAATTCTTTAAAGTCTTAAAGTTGGTTTTATTTTTTTTCCAAAGTCCTTAGTCTCTCTTATCTAATCTGGGCAGACTTTTTGACTTAGAAAAATTGCTTCCTTTTGACTTAGAAAAATTGTTTCCCTTTCCCACTAACGTTGAGCTAAAGATGAAGCTCGTGTTGGTGTGGCTGTAGAATCAATGCTTTTTTTTTTTTTTTTTTTGCTGAAGGCTGTAGAATCAATGCTTGTGAGAAGAAATCAACATTCATTTAATGGGAATAGGGGACATTGAAATCTAATACCGTATGCACTGGGTTTTTTTTGCTCATGGGGTGAAATTTCGGTGGAGGTTCTAAAAGTCTAGATATTGATGAGTCTCCATCTTCGCTTTTTATTCTAAAAAAAAAGGATATAGAAGAGTATGTGTTTAGATTCGGCTGAAAGCTGCGACTGCGTTTCAGCTTTCGCGTTTGCCTTTTTTTTTTTTTTTTTTTTTTTGGTCAGCCGCAACATTAAACCAAGTCTTCTGTGAATAGTGCATCTGTATACTGTTTACGGATCTCACAAATTACACTTTTCAGTAATTTTTTCATTAAAAATGGATCCCGCAGTACTATTTACACGTTTAAAAATTATTTCGTTATAGTATTTTCAGTTTCAGCAAAAATAAGCTCAATTCAAACGAACCTTAGTCTCCAAGTCAAAGAAAAAAAAAAAGAGGTAGGAGACTACGATGGTCAAATTTTTTTTTTTTTTAACAAATGATAAATTACAAATTACACCCTTAAAGTTTAAGAATGTTTGGATTTTACATGTTAAAATTATAGAATTTAAATTATACACCTGAAGTTTGGATGTGATTAGATTTCACACTTGACATTTTAGAATTTGAATTTTACATTCAAAGTTTGGAGATATTTAGATTTTACATTCCTAAATTCTGAAATTTTTGGGTGTAAAATTCAAACACTCCTAAACTTTGAAAAGTAAAATCCAAACAACCCTAAAATTTATGGGGTAAAATTTAAATTCTGAAACGTCAGGATGTAAAATCTAAATACCTCAAATTTCAGAGGATAAAATTCAAATTCTGAAATTTTAGGTATAAAATTCAAACACACCCAAATTTTAGGTATATAATTTGCAATTTACTCTTTAATAAATAATTCAATGATTACAAAATAGGGGAGATGATGAAAACATATAGAGGTATTAACCAGTTGAACTACTAAACTCTTAACAATGTCAATTACTTCATACAAAGAGTAGTATGGTTAATTTGTTATCAAAAAAAAAAGAGTAGACGTCATGAGTAGTATACTTGTATCTTTGATCTTTTATGCTAGTTGTTTTGGTTAATATTGATTTATATACTGTTAATTAAATTTAATGATTTTGATTGTGGTTCTCCTAATTTTTCAGAATTTTTATAAATTGCATATGGATTTGGTAGAGCTCTTCTTGTTTTAAGAAACTTTAGGTAATGTGTAGGGTCTGGTCGAAGTTTTCTTAATTTTGAGACTCTTAAAAGAAAAATAGCAGTTAATTTAAAAAATGGGCATTGTTTCTCTAATTTGCTAGGTTGAAAATGAAATGCTTAGTTTAATGCTTTCTGAAGATGAGAATGAGCAGCATGACAGACCTCCCAGGCATCCAGCTTAACTACAATTCAATGGCATTGTATTGACATCATGTAAACCTTTTAGCATTATTACATGTGCACCATAGGACAAAACTATACTATACAAATGTTCAAGAAATAACACGTCCCCTCATTAGTACGGCATAGTGCTGAACAAATCTTCCCAAAAAAATCATCATAGTGCCTGCACTATTTTCTTCAGGAACATTGTGCTCTCAAATCTTCTTAAAATGAATTCTGCATTTCAAAATGAACCACATATCATATATTCTTTTTTTTTTTTTTTTTTGAGAAACACATATTATATATTCATATGGCAACAATTTACAAAACTAGATTAAAAATTAAAAACGATGGCTCTATTTTTCTTTTTTTAAAATATATCATATTTCTGAAACAAAAATCCACCGGTCAAAAGTCAGATATGAATTAAATCACATTAGCAGTGCAGTGTTTGCTGGGTTGGGTGTATGGTGTGACACCGTGTGGGTCCAACCCACTTGATTGGTCAAAACTCATTTATGAGCTTGTCTTCTCAAGCCACACAAATTCAGCTTTTGGTTTAATGCAAGGCTGATTAGAAGTGTGTGAGACACGCTAAAGTTGAAAAGAAGAAAAAATTGGGTGAATGATGGTAGGGTGGTAAAATTAGACACTCCACGCAAACCCAATGCCAAGTGAAAATAGTATGTTATGAGTTTAGAGTTAGGGTCCGTTTGGATTGAGTTTATTGTTGCTGAAACTGAAAACTGAAAACTGAAAACTGAAAACACTGTAGCAAAATAATTTTTAAATGTGTAAATAGTGTCGTGGGACCCATGAATAGTGCATGAACAGTGCATAAACAGTGTGTGAATAGTATTTTTTGTCCCCTGCACAGTGCTTTTACTGTTCACGTGCAGAGGAAAAAAAAAAAAAAAAAAAAAAAGGTAGGAAAACGTAGAGCTGAAACGCAAGTTTCAGCTCTACCCAAACGGGCACTTAATATGTTCGTGTTATATTTAGATTGGTACAATTAGCTCATCTAATAATCGATTTGATATATTTAATTTATTTAATTAAATAATGTTTTACTAATATATCTTTTAAATCTTTAATATATAAATTTATTAGTTGTTAGGATTTACTTTCTTTGACATAATGTAATTGATTATTTGTGATATTGAGATATATTTTAATTTTAAATAATTATTTGTAATGTAGTTACTTATTTTTTAAATTTTATATTAAAAATATTTATTTATTTATTTTTTATTTTAATAAAATTTAATAAATTGATTTATATAATTGACTTATTTAATAAATGAATAGTATTATAATTAATGACGACCGATCTGTTTAATTAATATTGACCTATATAATTAGAAACTCCTGAATTGATATGACCTATTGTCATCCGTACACGATGGAATATGAATTAAAAGGATTGAGATCCGTGCAATACCTAGGGTATTGCACGGCGTGCAATAGTTTCAATCCCAACCGTTTATTTAATCCAACGCATAAAAAATTGACAGCTAATAAGGACAGCTCATCAATCCGCGTGACACCCACCTTCTGCCGTTTCCTTGCTCTTTTCTCTTTGCCTTTCAGCTACCAAAAAAGGCAAAAAACTCTCTCCTTCTTCAAATCTTTCTCTACCCAAAATTCAAAAACTCTCTCACACCATTGCTGAATCTGCATGGCCACAGCTAGCAGCCACCGCATCCCACACCTCCACCACCGGCGGTAGTTCCGGTACGTTCTTGTCTCTCTCCTTCGGCCGCTAAAGGTGCTATCGCCGGTGCCACCACCACTGGTGGTCGCCGGGTCCTCCTCCCTTTCTCCTTATTGTCTTTTCTCTTTTATTTTTCTTTTTGTTTCTCTTTTTATTTGCCTTTTAGAAGTGACTGAATAGTTTTGTTTAGTGACTGGGTCTCCTTTTTGAGTATAAAGCTTGATGATCTGCTTAAGTTTGAAAAATTGGGGCTTTTAGGTGTAGCCGATGTGTTTTGATTAAGTGCCTGCGTGTAGTTGTTGTCTGGTGTTGCCTTTGACATTAGTCCAGAAATTGTGTTGCTTGGTCATGAACTCATGATGTATGCTAAAAATCATTATGAAATTTCTCCTTTTTTATTTCCTAATTTTTTTTTAGGTATCTGTTCCTTTTCTAAATTTGGATTGAATGGGTATTTTGCTGGTGGATGATATATTTTGTTTCTTGTAGTTCATTTTAAAGATATAAACTATGGCTCTTGATAGGTAATGAGGTACAATGTTTGTGAGCTTAGAATAATGATTCTTGATTTGTTATGCACAACACAACTGGTTTTGTAAGCTATATTGCTACTCACACTCTTATTTTTGGGCATGAGCTAATTCTTGGTCAGAGTTTCTTTAACAGCTTATGTGACATGACTGTTGTTATGGCTGGATTGTTATGCTCTTACCATAGTGTTGTTGCATTGATCCTGAAAAGTATATTGACCTGCTATTTAGAAACCATTCAGGTTCATAGCTTGGACATTTGACAAATTATGCTTTATTTAGAACACTGCTCGGTCCAGTTACATATTATCTCTGGTATTAGGAATCTACTTGAGGATATATATATATATATACACACACACACACATTTTACCTCCTCTTTCTTTACTTACTACCTTGTGCCTTAAGACTCAAAACTATATTATTGCTCGACATTGGTTGTTATTGCACCTGACAGCCAAAATAATATTCCTTTCTTTTCTTCCCTTTTGCTAACAAAAGTTTTCTTAGAAACGTATTAATTAATATCTTCCAACATGTATATTTTGTGTGGAAAAGTGTTCTGTCTCAATTACATTTCTCTTTTTGGGTACATTTCACTAGAGCTGTTTGTAATTTATGATTATAGTTTATAGGGCACTTACATATGTAATAGTGTGGGTGATTTAGTGTAAGGTTTGGTTTATTATTATTATTATTATTATTATTATTATTTGTTTTTGGGTGGGGTAGGGGGTGTTGTTTGTGTGTTTGGTTAAAAAATAAAAATCTTTATTGATTTATAATTGAAGTACATCATTTGCCAAAAAGGCAAAAAAAAACACAAAGGCAGATTTTCAAGCCAAACAACATATGAACACATTCCATTGCTAGAGGAATGATCAAGTGCATAGACCCGCAAAATCTGAAATAATTCTTGATGAAAATGTCCATGTTGATTATGTAGCCTAAGTTCAAAGTGCTGATGCTGGGACAGTCCAACAAATAATGATATTGTTGCTAGCCTGCCCGAGAGTAAGAGAATGAACTATTTTGTAGGTGATATGCTTGTGTCTATCCCTTTTGTTGATGCCATTCTAATTAAGGTGTGCAATTTTGTTCCTTGCTTATAATCAGTCCTTTTATTTTAGATTGTTGTTTCTTTCTTTGCACTGCTTATAGTGGCCATTGGTGGAGTTGGGTTGTAAGTAGGGTTTCATGGAGCTCTATTGATAAATTGAATCACACTGATGATTTAGGTAACGTTATTGCAGAATGTGATTTCATTTGCTATTATAAGGAAAATTAATTCCAGTCTCATTTATATCTCCGATTCACATTCTTATGGAGCAGTTGATATTTCAATTATAGACTTGATAGTATCATGCTTTGGCTGCCAAATCTATACTAAACTTCTCTTTTCTCTTCTTTTTATTGCATTTTAATTTGAGGCACAAATTAGATATGTCACACAATAAAATGGGAGGGCAGTTAGTAGCAAACTCTATATAATAAATCTTCACGAAATTTCTCTTCACAATGAAATGGGATTAATTTTATTTATTGTAAGCTGTTTTTTAGTTTTTATTACCTTTTACAATTCCTTGGTGTCATTACTTGTTAGTTTACTTAAATTTTTGGCCTAGATATCCTAATTTTTTCTTAACCTTTTTTTTTTTCCTGTAGATACTGTTCAATGGATCACATTCCATGCTTGGGAGGGCAGTTGTTGTGAATGCTAATCCTGATATGATTTGGAAACATGAAAGGCCATTGGTTTAAAGCTACATGTATCTCTATTGGATCTAGTCGACTTTTGTTCTTTGCTTGGAGAGGTGTGCGTGCAAAAGAAGACACAAAAAAATTTTGGAAACCAACTATGGCATATCAACTATTGTTGAAATGAAGATAAAAGTCCAAAGCACAAAACACAGAAGAAGACTGTGTGAGACTGAAGAAGAAACGAGGTCATTTGTAAATAAGGACCTGATGACATTTAGTGACACAACAGCGTTTTGTAATATCTTTAGTAATTATTTTAGTGAAACACTTAGATAGATTAGTTCTAATTTTTGTTATGAATTAACTCCACTTCTTAGCTTGTAATTAATGGTTAGATTAAAACAGTTTTCCTGCTTAATCAAGGAAGTATGTTAGTTTTGCTTATTTCTTTTCCAGATTTTGTATATAAGGGATTAGATATTTTATATCTATTCTCAGTTGCTTGTAATCACTTTTACTTATCAATGAGAAAACTAAGTTCTATTTAGGTTTTTTATTTTTTTATTTTTTTATTTTAAGCTTTGAGTTTTTACAACTCCTGAATAAGCAGTGTTAAAGCAAATTCAATTTGTAAAACTGGCTCTCTCTCTCTCTCTCTCTCTCTCTCTCTCTCTGGGCTGCAATTAATAAAATTAGAGAGGTGTTGTGGTTTGATTCTTTGATATTTGTGAGTTGCAACATTCGTATTTGTGAGATTTCTTTGGTAGTGCGTAGCTTGTGTTTGGTGAGAATTTGCTTTGTAGATCTCTTTCATATATGTGGCTGAAACCTGGCATGAGATACCATAGAAGATGTGGTGCTTAACAATGACAGACGCCACTAATCATGTAAAAAATACTAGCTTTCAAGTGAAGAGTAAAGTCAAGATTGTGTGGACATTAATATAATGTGTGTTTTTATGTCATTCTCAATTTTAGTATTTGCTACAAGCAAATTCATAAACAAAGAACAACTCCATTTAGAAGGATAAAATTTTTGAAATACATTTAAAGGACTAAAAGCTAGTAACAGAACTCCTTCACTACTTGCTATTCGTAAAACAGAGTTGTATACATTACATATATTCATCAAAATAAAGCCATCAACTGATTCTTGCATTTCCCAAAACCAAAATTGCATCTGGAATTAGCCAATTGAAAAAAAGTTATTAACTACAGTGGTATTCCATTGGGGATTCTTGCATTTCCCAAAACCAAAATTGCATTTGGAATTAGCCAATTGAAAAAAAGTTATTAACTACAGTGGTATTCCATTGGGATGGTTTGTGTTAAACTACACAAAGACCTCCCTGACTGTCGTTCCAAGGGGTCAAAAATCTAATCCCTACTTGATGGCATGGCAAACTTGAGAGATTTCTTGTACTCTGTTCCTTGCCTCAATTCCCATCTCTTCCGTAAACGGTAAGTTAATGGAATCAGCCCATTTGGAGAGTAGCCCGGAACATTTATCAACTTGATGAATCTCCTTGAAAACTGCACATCTTGCATATAAAATAGCTTAGTATTAAGCTTCAAAGTTTCTAACAGTTATTCACTTATATTAAACCACAATACAAAAGGGATTATATTAAACCCAAATTAGGTAATGGGTGAATCTTAGAAAACCAAACAAAATTGTTAAATTCATATGTTTCTAAGCTTCCCTACGTTGTTTTCTATAATCTTAAACTCAAACCAAATTGTTCAATTCCACTGAAGTTGATTTTTTGTAAAGAAATCAAGCAAAAAAATCCCAATGAAGCTTCTTTGAGCTGGTGACCTTTGGCTAAGAAATCAAGGACGGGAAAAATGATCATAATACCAGATCTATAATCACATTTTTTTTGGGTGGGCAACTGAAATCTAGATGAATTTATATACTAAAAAGACAATCTCAAGAAACAAGATACTTTTTTTCCCCCTTAAAAATCATGAAATGAAACAAAAACATAACACAAGGAACCGATAAACCCAACAACCAAACATCGGCATCAAAGGACACAACCTCACAAAATCTCCATCAGCCAGTCCTTGGCCATTGACACACACACTCTACTGGTACTGGGCTTCATACCCATTATAAAAATCTCAAAAACATTCAACAATAAATTAATCAGATTTATAAATAAAAAAAAAAATGCAATAAAAGAAATAGATAATCTTCAGTGCTATAAATGAAACAAAGGGATGGTCTTTGCAAAGAAATCACATAAAGAAAAAAAAAATCATAAATTTGATTACCAGATCTAATCACATTTGGGTGGGTAGCTGAAACACTGTTGGTTCACATTCATTCTTTGGTGGAGAGGTAACCGTAGCATCACTGGTGGCTTTTTTTGAGGCATGAGAGAGAGAGATTCTGAGGCATGTTCGGCTGGAACTGGAAGAGAGAGAGTCAAAGAGAGTTTGTGAAATTTTTAAATGGGAATAGGGGTAAGCGTGAAGAAGAGAGAGAGAGGAGAAATTGAAAGAGAAGAGAAAAATGAGAGCTCACACGGATCGCTGACGTGTCTAAATGAGCTGTCCAATTTTTGAGCATTAGATCAATTGAATGGCTAGGATTAAAGTAATTGTACACCGTGCAATACCTAGAATCCTTCAATCCATGAATTAAAACACATTTGCAGCGCAGTGTCTTTTGGGTTGGGTGTACGGTATGACAGCGTGTGGGTCCCGCCCACTTGATTGGTCAAAGCTCATTTATGAGCTTGTCTTCTCATGCCACACAAATTCAGCTTTTGGTTTAATGCAAAGCTGACTAGAAGCGTGTGAGACACGCTCAAGTTGAAAAGAAGAAGAGATCGGGTGCATGACAGTAGGGTGGCAAAATTGGATACCATATGCAAATCCTATACGACACGAAACGAAAATAACCATTTATAAATTAAGATTTAATATGTTTGTATTATATTCAGGTGGACATAAATAATTCGTTTAATAATTGACATGTTTGACATGTTTAATTAAATAATATTTTATTAATATATCCTTTAAATTTTTGGTATAAAAATTTATTAGTTGTTATAATTTACTTTCTTTGACATAATGTAATTAATTATTTGTGATATTGAGATATACTTTAATTTTGAATAATTATTTGTGATGCAGTTATTCATTAATTTTGAATTTTATATTAAAAATAAGACAAGGAGTTTGAGGCTTTGAGCATTTCATTAATTGATGGCTTATTTATTTTTTATTTTTTGACTAGATTAATTAATGGTTTAGGACTAATAAATATTTAAATTTATTGTTAGGATTAATCAAAATGATTATAAATGCCATTATTTAAAACCTTACAATTGATTTATGACCTGTTTTTTATATTTCCATCTCAATGCCTTATGCAAAATGTCTTTAAAAACAATTGGACAATCATTTTGAGAGTCTTTTGGGTTAATATTGTAAAATTCAAAGTTTATTTGCGTTATACCAACTGTTCAAAGATAATTGGGAATATGAGGAGAGAGACTGAATTTCGGCAATGGCATTGCCGAAATTCAGCCAAAAAGTAGGAGAGAGAATGAAGAAATAGGAGAGAGAAAATCTTTGAATTTCGGCAATGGCATTGCCGAAATTCCACTGCCCAATTTTCCCAGTCCTGTGCGTCCGAGTGTGCCCGAGTGTGGAGTGCTCTTAAAATAAAAAATAGCAATGACAGCAATGTCATTGCCGAAATAGGGGAATAATTTTTTTTTTTAGCAATTGTGATAATGGCATTGCCGAAAATGGAAAAAAAAAAAGTGGTTTCGAAATCTCTAGAAGAGTAAAAAAAAGATTTTATGTCCACAATATTTTTACAATAAATCACATATAATTAGTTATTATTAGTTAAAAAAATTGGTGACAACTAATTGTGGCAATGGCATTGCCGAAATAGGAAAAAAAAAATTGTGGCAATATCATTGCCAAAATAGTAAAAAAATAAAAATGACAAACTACTTGAAACAATTACATTTCCGAAATAGGGAGAAAAAAATTGAAAATACCATTGCCCAAAAAATATTTTCCCCTATTTCGGCAACATTGCCGTAAATGAAAAAAAAAAAAAGAAAAAAAAAAGAAAAAAAAAAAAAAACGGCAATGGGATTGCCGAAATAGGGGGAAAATTTTTTCCCCCTATTTCGGCAATCCCATTGCCGTTTTCTATTTTTTTTTTTTTTTTTTTTTTTTTTTTCACAATTACGGCAACGGTATTGCCGAAATAGGGGGAAAAATTTTTTCCCCCTATTTCGGCAATCCCATTGCCGTTTTCTTTCTTTTTTTTTTTTCCAATGTTGCCGAAATAGGGGAAAATATTTTTTGGGCAATGGTATTTCCAATTTTTTTCTCCCTATTTTGGCAATGTAATTGTTTCAAGTAGTCTGTCATTTTTATTTTTTTCACTATTTCGGCAATGATATTGCCACAATTTTTTTTTCCTATTTCGGCAATGCCATTGCCACAATTAGTTGTCACCAATTTTTTTAACTGATAATAACTAATTATATGTGATTTATTGTAAAAATATTATGGACATGAAATTTGTTTTTTACTCTTCTAGAGATTTCGAAACCACTTTTTTTTTTCCATTTTCGGCAATACTATTATCACAATTGCTAAAAAAAAAAATTATTCCCCTATTTCGGCAATGACATTGCTGTCATTGCTATTTTTTATTTTAAGAGCACTCCACACTCGGGCACACTCGGACGCACAGGACTGGGAAAATTGGGCAGTGGAATTTCGGCAATGCCATTGCCGAAATTCAAAGATTTTCTCTCTCCTCTTTCTTCATTCTCTCTCCTACTTTTTGGCTGAATTTCGGCAATGCCATTGCCGAAATTCAGTCTCTCTCCTCAGATTCCCAATTATCTTTGAACAGTTGGTATAACGCAAATAAACTTTGAATTTTACAATATTAACCCAAAAGACTCATCATTTTGATGCTTTGGGCATTCTTTAATTGATGGTTTATTTAATTATTATTTTGATTGGATTAAGTGATGTTGTGATGGTTTAAGACTCATATATATTTAAAATCTTTTTTTTTTTGAAAGGATATATATTTAAATATTTAAAATCCAAACAATCAATAAGGGAGTCATCCGGTTTGCATATCTTATAATAAATTAATAATATAAAAGAAAGTATCAAATTTGTTGTTAGAGTCTCTCCTCTTTTCCCCCTAATTTGGCACTTTCAATTTCTCTGGATATTACACCCATAAATTCAAATTTTAATAATATTTAGTCAAAAAACTCACAAAATTCGAAGAAAAATATCCAAAATTTTGAGTCTTTTATTCAAATACCCAAATTAGATAAAATGCCTCCTAATCATAATAGAATTACTACGCTACCGCCTTTGTGATCAGAAATCAAAATACAATTATATAAACGATAATTCTGAATTCGAGATTATTTAATAATACCAATTCAATTTTTAATACATTTTTTTTTTTTAAGTTACAACTTTATAGTCCAAAGACTTTAAACCTTTAAAGTCTTAAAGTTGGTTTTATTTTTTTCCCGGAGTCTTTAGTCTCTCTTATATGGGCTGAGCAGAACTTTTTGACTTAGAAAAATTGTTTCCTTTTGACTTAGAAAAATGGTTTCGCTTTCACACTAACGTTGAGCTAAAGATGAAGCTCGTGTCGGTGTGGCTGTAGAATCTTGACAATCAATGCTTGTGAGAAGAAATCAACATTCATTTAATGGGAATAGGGGGACATTGAAATCTAATACCGAATGCACTGGGATTTCTTTGCTCATGGGGTGAAATTTTAGTGGGGTTCTGAGAGTCTATATTGATGAGTCTCCATCTTTGCTTTTGATTCTAAAAAAAGAAAAAGAAAAAGAAAAAAAAAATGATATTCTCCAAGTAAAAAAAAAAAAGTAGTTTTTTTTTTTTAATAAATGGTAAATTATAAATTACACCCTTAAAGTTTAAGAGTATTTAGATTTTACATGCTGAAATTTTAGAATTTAAATTTTACTCCTAAAGTTTGTACATAATTAGATTTAGATTTTACACCTAACGTTTTTGAATTTGAATTTTATATTCAAAGTTTGGAAGTATTTAAATTTTACACCCTTAAATTCTGAAATTTTTGAGTGTAAAATTCAAATACTCTCAAACTTTGAAGAGTAAAATCCAAACATTCTTAAAATTTAGGAGGTAAAATTTAAATTTTGAAACGTCAAAATGTAAAATCCAAATACTAACTTCAGAGGATAAAATTAAAATTCTGAAACTCTAGGTATAAAATCCTAACATACACACCCACACTTTAGGTTTACAATTTGCAATTTACTATTTAATAAATAATTGAATGGTTACAAAATAGGGGAGATGATGAAAACAAATACATTGCAAACAAGACTAGGAGACTACCAAAACAATACAAAGAGCCCAATCCACAGTAAGGATAAAACATTATAGATTACAGGACAACGTATCATCAAAAGAAAACAGAAGATAGAAAAATACAAAGGTTAAGAATTAGAATCAAATACAGTCATAGGGATACTTCAAAAAGAACACAACCTTTGTTTCTGGCAGAATTCACAATATGCCAGCTTGATGCCAGTCCATCTAACCTTTACGACAATAATATTGAATGCAGTTTTTTCATCTTCAAGTTGTTCTCATGCCATTGAGAGTTTTCTCCATCCAAGTTGGATATATAAGAGCAATCCAAGAAACTTCGAAAATGATAACAAAGCTTTTCTGCCTTTTAGAACTCGTATTGCCCAAGCTAACTATGCATCCCAACTATCAGGTCTTCTAGGAATGGAACAAAGCCTATTAGTTAGAATACCTAGTAAGCTTGTACTGCTAAACTTTTTGTGTAGTAAGTCTAATAGCATTTCATGTTGTCCCCCACATTCAAATTTTCCTGATTTTATAGTTCTAAATTGACATTTTCTGCTACATTGTGATTGATGTTTGCCTCAAAACACTGAATATGAATTAAAGCTACATGATTTACTCATCTAGACTGATTTGATAGTTAAACTTGAAAGTTCTTATTTGAATTAACACGAAATGAATAGAAAATTTTCAAACACAAGAATTGTATAGAAAATTTTCACACAGACATGAATCTCTTTAACATTATGGGCTATAGAGAGAGAAATCAATTTGGATTGCCTTTGGCAAGATATAGTCATATAGATTACCACTTTTAACAGATGAGTGCTTGTATGAGCTGAAAATTGATTTTATACCATCGAATAGGATTGCCTTGGACGTTTATAGGAAGAAACATCATATTCATATATATTCTATCTATCATCAAAGTAAATGATTTCTTTTAGAAATTAGGTAAAGCAGAACTAGAAAATAATCCTAGAATTGTGCCACTTGTCCCAAAATCATCTGTTCCACGAGAATATTTTAACAAAATAAACAGCAGGTAGTATTTTCATCATCTCTTGGTGTAAGCTCGCAAGTCCACTTAGTTGTGATGCAATCTGGTGATGATAATATGCTTTGTCCAATAACTATGACGCATAGTATACTAAAACAAATGCTGATATGCATTTCTTGATATTGTTTTCCTATCCTAACAAATAAATCCTATCGTGTTTATTATAAATCCATGATGATATCTATTAGGCAAATGCGGCATTTGGAATGGCTGTGTGATGAATGTAAACTGAAATTCTTGGGGCTAAAATTAAAGAGGAATCACTGGTTCATTACTTTCAAAATTGGAGAATCAAAGAAGAGGTGGTGGAGAAACTTGGAAGCCCAGATGAAACCTGAGGACTTTGTAGAGTCTCTGCCTGCCAATGGGTGCTGCCCACGATTTGTATTTCATCATTGATTAGAATTTCCAGAAAGCAAGATTTTTTTCATTGCATGGTAATTCTACTTTTCCTCAAGTAAGTCAATATGCATGCTTAAAGATAATGTTTCTCCTTTGGAATACTGTGCACATAAATTCTGACGAAAAAATCATAGCAAATTTTGCTTCCCAAGTAATGTAACTACTCTCAAAATGTTAATGACACAATAGAACTAGAAATTGGATGCCAAACTAGATTTGGCTTCCAGGCTGAACGCTTCTCCTCTTTGGAGGCGTGTGATTATATTGAAGGCCAAAATAATACAGGTAAGATACTTTGAAATATCTATTATGATACATTGTATTCTCAAAGCTTTTCAAAAGAATATGCATGTTAATAGCTTCTATCCTTTTCAGCTTCATTACAACTCATGTTGGAGAGAGAGAGAGATTGTACCTATCAAAGTATCTGTTTAAACCCCTCTATTAAAAATATTCATCCATTGGATTCATAATAATGCCACAGACCCTACACAATAAACCATATGCTCCAACCCTTTGATTATAGTGATCCTTTAATGAACACTGCTTCTGCCATTAAAGGATCATTCAAATTAAATTTCTTTGTCCAAGCTTTAGCATAAGACTACATTTCATCTCAAGCTACTACCCCTAGAATTGAAGCACCTCGACATTTAAACTTGATGAATCTGTAAACCAAAACATTTACGTCATACTGCTATGTTGCACATATATATTTTTAATTACAAATTATCCTTGCACAAAAAGATCATTACCAATACTTAATCTTAGCATGATTCTGCATGTAATATAGCAAAGAAACCATTGGTAGATTATCCAGTCCTCTCCAACTATCTTATGGGTCTGTGCATTTATATTACAAATCATTTAACTTGCCTTTATGCTGTAAACATGTAGTTGCTTCTTTTTGCAAATTATGCATGAATAAATATTACAATTATCTACTTCCTAGAATGTTCTCTTTAGATCAACCACACCATGGATCTCAAAGAAGGTGGTATCCTTGACAAATGAAAACAATAACTTGGTAAATGCCCTCATCTCTTATAAACCAATTTTCATTATTGCAGTCTAAACATACATTAATAGCCAAGATAAACAGTAAAGCAAATAAGAAACTAATAAACTACTCAAAAAACTTCTAGCTTAGTTGAGTATTCTCTGCACTTAATTTTGTGTTATTTCCCATCTCCAAGTCATCCAAAGAACCTGTCCCATTAGTGAATAATTCTTCCATTACTTATAAAAATTGTTTAAAGAAGAAGAGAAAGAACTAAATTGTACTACTAACATGCTGTTAAGTCAACAAAATTTTTAAGGGTACCACATAGTTCAACTCCTTCCACATCATGGATTAATTTGATAACATTATATAAAGAAATCATGAACAAAGCATGAATGTAATGATTGATTGATGTGCACCAAATCATACCCAACATATAAAATGGAAATTTATATTTATATTTCTACCGTATTAAAATCTACTTACAAATCACTCTAAGAAAATTCCTTTATTCATGTCAAGGATTTTATAAACAATTTGCAATTATGATACCTCATATTTCTAACCAACTAATTTGTAAAGTTAATTTTTATCAACTGAATATGTCCATTGCATTCATAGCTGTGACTAAGAAATAGGGAGTACTAAATAGTTGAACCCATTTCTCTGCAATCTTTCTATTTTCCCTATATCCATCTGACTTCTACATGGTATTTTATTTATTTATTTTTTATTTTTTATTATAAATAACGATATTTCATAAAACAAAAGCTCCAGGTACATCAGGAGTGTACATGGAAAGATTTACATCAAGATCAAAAATTACAATGATCAAGCATAACAAAAAGATTAGAGCAAGAAAAAGAAGAGAAAGCAGAACACCAAGCAAACAAAGAGTGGAGGACGAGAGATTTAATCTCAAGAGTCGACCGTTCTGTTCCCTTAAAGCATAAACCTCTCGAGATTTAATCTGACTTCTACACAGTAATCTACACATAAAACCTCTCATGAATTAATTGATTTACCTAATAAAACTGGAGGTTCTGAGATTAGTCCATAGAGATCCTAATTTTTGAAAGGTATTAGAAATAATGCATTGAGATACGGAAAACAAAAGGCACAATATTATAGAAAGTAAATTGACCTTCCTCACTATGGTGAAAAAAGCAACCCATGCTCCAAAATTACGTTGAAGCACCCTAGCCAGTAATTTTCCTTCAGATTAAAGTTCAACTTTGACAATTTGCAATCTACACAGCAGAACCAAATGAATAAATAAAAAGAAAGGACCATTAAATAGTAAATAATCAAGTTGTGTCTCTCTTCAATAACTACTTAAAACCTAAAAAAATGGAACGTTAAGGAAAAATCTTAAAGATACAAACTTACCCTTATTGTATGGTCCATAAAAAAAGGAAGATGTTTTCCCCCGCCCCCCCATTTTTCAAACAGTTTGTCATAATTTTTGAGTGGTGTATTGGCCAAGTCCAATGCAACCTCCATATACAGTTCAAAGAAGAAAAAATAAAGGCAAGAGAGATAGAGAAAGGGAGTACCTTCAATGGCTTTCAAATTTGGTAGTTATTCATCAATGCCACCACCTTTTCTTATGATTTGGTATTGTTGCCCTCAGTTCCTACAAATAAAATCAAATGCACTCAATTTGCATAAAGTAAGAAATGCAAAATATTAAGTACTCTAAATGGTACAATGGATTTTGTACAGTGATCTTGCCTAATCATATCAAAATATGTCCAAAGGATCTAAAAGCCAAGAGAAAGTACTCAAATTAAAAACTTTCACCCTTGACCATAACACTACTTGCTTTGTAAATCAATTTGCCATATTGAAATGAAAATATTAAATTAACGCGTGTGATGCTCTCAACATAGCTGTGGCAGCCATCCACAATCTTTGGCAAGAAATTAATTCAGTATGGACTATAATAAGAGAACCATAACTATATTTAACAATAATGCCCAAACCTGCATAATTGGTGGCTTTTTGAAAAAGGTAAGCACCATATTCATTTTGAGATGAGGAGAAATAGGTGGCTACCATTGCCATGTTTTAGGAGCTACAGTTATGGGCTAACATTGCAAAACCTAAATAGCTAATGGTCCTAGAAAAGTTCCTAATTTTTGCAATTGAAAATAACCCCCCTTCCCCCTCCCCCCCCCACCAAAAAAAAAAAATGATTAACTGCAATCGAGAAATTCAAACTTATAATTTGCTTGGCTAACATGTTCAGAAAGTGACCAAGTCCTTTGCATTGAAATAGCATCCATGAGGTTTAGAACAAACCACCATCTAAAATCTCACTTGCAATGTTATATTAAGTAGCAAATGAAGGACTCATGAAAAAAAAATGATTTGTTAATTTGATGGACCCAACTTACCAAAGTAGGCAATTGAATTCCCCATGAAAACTTGTTAGGCCTAACCTTTCAAAAGCCAATCAACATTGAACAATTTGCACTAATGGTTGAATTTATGGAAAATAATGGTTCTGGGGAATTAAGATGTGAAAGACCCAAGATGAAATGATTTATCATGTAACTAAAAAGGCTTCAAAGATTGATAAGTCTGAAGAGGACATTACCTGTACTCTAAGAATTGGAGGTAGAATATGCACAACCATACCAGATGGTGGATTTGATTTTAAGGCATGCAAGTGCTTTGTGGTCAACTTCACATCCAATTTCTATTACAAATCTCAACCACGTCTTACATGAAATTCACCTGAACAAAAAGCAGCCAAAACGCCAAAACATTTACAAATTCCTATAAAGTATATGCACCCTAAAAACCAGAAATAAGAAGCTAATGAACACTGGAACCCTTCACTTACTAACCCAACAACTTTTGAGTGTAAATATGCTTTATTAACAGAAAATTAAAAAAAAAAAAATTCCCAAAGCCAAAGTTTACCTGTAAAAAACAGTGAAAACCATTCAAACGAAACCCAAATAACTCAATATAACAAAGTTTTCAACCTTTTGAGGGAGAGAAAGTACCAATTAGATAGCAAGGACCCAAGGCCACACACAAACCCAATTGGCAAACACAAATTGAATATACCAATATGAATATATATGTAGAGCTTACATAGGTCAATCTCACATACATATACTTGAATAAAACCACAACATTAAAAAGAAAACCAAATTTCCAAAGAACTAATATTGATATCACAATCGACAACAAAATTTAAAAGAAATATGTAAATAGCATTGCACGTGCATAAGCAATTAGGTTCCACACATCCAATCCAAAGTTCAGTTTAAGCATTTCTTCAAACACTTATGCGGCATTAAGAAACCAAAGTAAAAAAAAAAAGAAAAAGAATTCCAAAAATTGAGAAACTAAATAAAATAAAAATATGCCAGAATTGAAAACCCAAAAGGATTAAAAAATGAAACATGGATGTTCCAATACCAAACAGAGAGAGGGAGAAAGATTAGGTATTGTTGTCATGATGTACCTTTCTGCATATTCATCTAGCCAATCTGATTGCTAAATGATGTTATTGAAGCTCTTGGTGATGACCTCTTCAATTGTGTAGTCATGGCACTGCAAGGTTGAAAGATAAGTAGAATTGAAAAATAAAAACCAAAACTAAAAGATACATGGAGACCGTAAAAATTTCACCTTGCGTTAAATACCCTACCTTTGGTTTTTTTGAAACAGCAGCAACTGAAAGGACTTGAACATCTGGAGGAAGGAAGAGCCGTGAGAGCCCTGGCATTATGAATCTGAAGTCTAAACTGTAAAGATTTGAAACTGTCTTTGCCAAAGAGAGAGAGACTGCCGTTAGCAAGCTTGAAACCGTGAAACAGGGGTAAAGCAAAAGATGGGGAGACAGAATGGGTTTTTTTCCGTTAAAAATTAAAGACCATTCGGTTGGGTTTGGGCTTTATGGTGGACAACATATAAGTTTGGGCTTCATGCTAGTCATCATTAATGTGAGATACAAGTCTATAATTAAAGCTATAAAGATTGGGCTTTATGGTGGAGATAAAGTTGGAGATCATTTTTCTTTTGTTAGTATTTTAAAGGGACAATTACAGTAAACCCACTTATGGTTAGGCTCGTTTTTACTGTGCCTACCCGTGGTTCAAAACTTATCACTTTGCCCACCTGAGGTGCCTTCCATTAGGGATCTGTTACCCACCTCTCCGTTTGCCGTTAGAAAAACACATTTTTAAAGAAAAACAAACATAACAAAGATCAAAAAGTTAGGACTTTTTATTGCTTAAGAACTTCTTTGAGAACAAAACACAGGAATAGCACAGATCAAATGCTATTCCTAATTAAAAGTGATTTCATTGAGCATTTGTTTTTCTATTTTTGTTTTTTTTATAGATCTCTCCAACTTTTATTCAAACCAAACCAAACCCAAAAAAAAAAAAAATTCCAAATCCTAGAAAACAAATTACCAGAAATATATTTTGCTGTTAATCCTTGTCCTCCATTCTCTGCAACCAATCACAAAAAAATTCATACATATAAATATAGTTGTTGGAGATTGTGGATTCCTGCGAGTCCGGTATGTGCTAGTAATGGGGTCGCCGATCTCGCGAGCTCCAGTCCGACGACCGCAATTGAGGCTTCGCGAGATCGCGCCATCGATCGCGATCTCGCGAAGCATCGATCGCGATCTCACCTTCGCGAGATCGCGTCGGATCGAGATCGCGATCGATGGCGTGATCTCGCGAAGCGTCGAATGCGATCTTGCATTCTCACCTTCGCGAGATCACGCCGGCGAGATCGCGATCCGTTCGCGAGATCGCACCGTCGCGAGATTGCGACGTTGATCGCGATCTCGCCTTCGCGAGATCACGCCGACGAGATTGCGATCTCGGATTGCGATCATTGAAATTGCTTCCTAATCCATACATATACTTGAAATGTTTCAGAATTTATAAACCCTTTTGTGAATTCTTTTTTGGGTTCTGTAATTGCTTCCTAATCCACGTTTCAATGGGTTTTCCAAGTGTGGAGCATGTAATTGGATTGTTAGGAACTATTTGATGAAGTCTTTATTGAAGGAATTGTCCTATACTCCCACCTCTGCGTCATCCTCCTGATTAAAAGTGATTTCATTGAGCATTTGATCTGTGCTATTTTTGTGTTTTGTTCTTATAGAAGTTCTTAAGAAATAAAAACCCTATTTTTTGATCTTTGTTATGTTTGTTTTTCTCTAAAAATGTGTTTTTCTAACGGCAAATGAAGAGGTGGGTAACAGATCCCTAATGGAAGGCACCTCAGGTGGGCAAAGTGATAAGTTTTAAACCACAGATAGGTACAGTGAAAATGGGCCTAACCACAGGTGGGTTTACTGTAATTATCCCTATTTTGAAATTTAGGAAATGCATTTTAAATTATAAGAGAAATTCAGGAAAAATGGTGGTAATGACATGACTGCTGATGTGGCTCAATGAGAGGGTAGCAACATTAAATGCTACGTCTCAGCTTTTAGTATTATATAGATTTGGTATGCAATGTTGCATATGAAAGTTGACTCTCTTGTTTTTACAGGTCAACTTGATACATCAAAAGTGAGAAGTAAGATGGTCTATGCCACCTCCAACGATAGATTCAAGAGGGACCTAGATCTAGATGACACTCAAGTCAAGTTGAGAGCAACAGATCCTAGTAAAATGAGCCTTGACATTGTTAAAGGGCAAGCACTTTGTCATTTCACCCGTTTGATGTTTAGCTCTTCCTAACAAAAACATTCTACGAGCATTTTTTTTTTCCTTTTTTTCTATCCCTTGTCCTTTTTATTCTTTAGTGTTGTATGGGCTCAAACTAAACCTGTAGTATAATGCCGTACAATGAGTTCATCTGTCATGATTAGCACCTTTTAGGTTGTTTTTCAAAGTCATGTTTGCTAGCACATAATTCAAACTTCAGAAGCCCCAAATTTGTGTGGGTTTTAAAGTAGAGTACAGGCCACTTGGAAAAGCACCAAATCTGTGTTTTAATGGAAAGAACTAGGTACCAAGGATCCATACATACATTGACTGGAAAAAAAAATAAATAAATAAGTGGCCCATATTAAGGGATAGATTAATAAATCTAGTTGTTTACAGACTTGCTTAAAACTGGAAAGATATAAACAACTAACCTAGTGTTCTATTCTTTTTGATGCAAAGTGATTAGACATACCACTCCGTACATAAATAGTTCTTACAGATAATAGGCAGAAATCATACCACTACGGTGCACATGAACCTGAGCTGCCTTCGGAAGCATACACAAGGTCCTGCAATAATCAATCGTATTCCCACAGTGTAAGCTTTTAGCAAATTACATGCAAGAAATACTCGTCACAGTGCCAACTCTGTTTCCTTCAGTAGCATTGTGAAGTATGTGGTAGAAATTGAATAATAAAAGAACAAATGAGAAACTAATACAAAATGAGTGTTTTAATTAAAAAAAAAAAAACAAAAAACAAAAAGAAGAAAAAATTGAAGGGGCCATTACCTTAAAGTTTCTCATTATTTTTGTAATTTTCAATGGGCCAAGTATTATCAAAACTCAAAGGGGGCATAAGAAAAAAAATTAAATTTTTTACTTGGCAAGCCACAAGAAAATTCAACAGAAAAATGAACAGTGGTAACAAAGTAGAATTACCCTTTACGCAGAAGTGCTTGTGTATATTTACATGTGAAGGCACAAGGATAGGATACAGAAACCCTTTACATACCCATACGAAATAGCAGAAATACCAATCCTTTAAACAACCGTCAACCACAAACACTCAAGAAGATAAAGAATCCAATAGATACAGAAAACATAATACACAATCAAATTGATACCCTTGAGAGTTATTGATAACAACATATACAAGGCCCACCAATCCTCTTTGGCAGCAAAACCTTATCAGGAAATAAAAAGATTCAGAAAAGAATAGACACAATGTCAAAAATAAGCCAAATTGAGGTATTATAATACATACCTTGGCCATCACTTGTTAACATTCTACGCATTATAGGGACCAATGCTGGTTCAACTTGGACAAAAAGTTGAGAAAGTGCCTGCTCACTGATTCAAGAATTGTGCTAATGGCACGCAAACAGCCAACTGCAGCCAAAGCACTAGGATCATCAGCTTCATCTTCAGCTTCAACTGTGTTCATGCTCCTCCAAAATGCAGCTGTTTGAATATTTATTAAAAAAAGTTGTCAAGCACTTCTGAATATACATGTAAAATCAAAACTATCAAATTTTGGCATAACCCAAGAGCTTATGGTGCCATCTCCTCCCCAGACTTGTCCACTATAGTCTCCAAAATAAAGACAAGGTCCTCATTCTCAACCTCATTCATAAGTTTAAAGAACTCTAGAACCGGACTAATCAAATTTGCATAGTTTAAATCAAAACTACCATAAAAGTGAACAAGTTCAAAAATATATTCCATTTATCATAGCTTACATGCCTCTAAATTTCTCGCTGAAAGACTATCATCTAGATCTGTAAGGTGTCCATTGACAGTAGATGTTGCAGCAACCTGGGCCCGTCTCCTAAAAGAATCTGATACTCTCAGAGAAAGAAGAAAACAGAGAGCAACAGAACCAGAAATATCTGATCGTATTAGCTTAAAATAATTCTGTACATCAAGATCGTATTTATACAAGAAAAACTAAGCTAACTAACTTGCTTAAGCTCTAACTAATTGTGCGCATTATAAGGAACACGTGTAAGAGATAGTTACATCTGATTATAGCACGTGTGAACACTGAGAAAATAATTAAAGTAACAAAACGACATGCAGCTTTGTCATATGTACAGGGTCCTTTTCTGTCGTATAACCCCTATTTTAGATCTTCCTCCCTGATGCTTGCAGCTGGTTCTTCTTCTTGCTTTTAGGTGTTGAACTTTGACAGTCCTCCTCAAGATGAGAACCAGAACTATGAATATTAACTATGCTCATCTTGGTAAGTAAGTATTTGAGTTGTTGACCACTCAAAGCTTTAGTGAGCAAATCTGCCAACTGTGTGTGTGAGGGAGTATAAAACAATCTTACAACTTTATCTTGCACTTTATCTCTAACCAAATGACAATCAACTTCAATGTGTTTGGTTCTTTCATGGAAAACGGGGTTTTCTCCAATGTGAATGGCTGCCTGATTATCACAGAAAAGTAGAGCAGGCTGTGGGTGATAAACTTCCAAATCCTTCAACAAAACAAGTAACCATGTCATCTTACATACTGTCACTGCCATAGCTCGATATTCAGCTTCTGCAGAAGATCGAGACACTATAGACTGCTTTTTAGACTTCCATGATATCAAGGAATCTCCTAAAAATATACAAAATCCAGTAGTTGACCTTCTTGTATCTACACAAGAAGCCCAATCAGCATCTGTGTAAGCCTTCAACTGCAGATCAGACTTGGTTGATGATAAAATGCCTTGGCTAGGACACCCTTTGATGTATTGAAGGATTTTATAAGCTGCATCTAAGTGTGGTTTCCTAGGATTAGAGACAAGTTGACTGAGTTTGTTCACTGCATAACCTATATCCAGTCTAGTGATGGTAAGATATAATAATCTTCCAATGAGTCTTCTATAAATCCCTGGATCAGAAAGTAGTTTGCCATGAAACTTACTTAACTTCAGATTTTGCTCCATTGGCACTTTACTAGGTTTGCAGGCTGTCATACCTGCTTCCTTCAAAACTTCTAGAGCATATTTCCTTTGACAAATGGAAATGCCCTTATTAGATCTTGCCACTTCAAGCCCAAGGAAATACTTTAGAACTCCAAGATCCTTGAGTTTGAATTCTTGATCTAAAGAAACCTTCAATTCTTCAACAGCCTTAATGTCATTGCTAGCAATTAGTATGTCATCCACATAGACAAGTAATGCTATGAATGAATTATTGAATCTCTTAGTAAACAAAGAGTAATCTGCCCTGGACTGCTTGAAACCATACTTCAATAAGGTATTTGAAAACTTAGAATACCATTGCCTTGAGGCCTGCTTAAGACCATACAAGGACTTGTTGAGCTTGCATGCTATATTGACCCCCTTGCTGTGAAATCCCTGAGGAGGCTGCATATATACTTCTTCATGCAAATCACCATGAAGAAAAGCATTATTGACATCCAATTGACTCAAATGCCAACCCTTCACAGCAGCAATAGCAAGTAGAGTTTTGACAGTAGTCATCTTAGCAATAGGAGAAAAAGTTTCAGTAAAGTCCAACCCCTCTTGTTGAGTAAACCCTTTTGCAACCAGCCGTGCTTTGTACCTTTCCACAAACCCATCAGCCTTGTACTTCACTTTATATACCCATTTACAACCTATAGCCCTTTTATGAGGAGCCAAAGGAGTAAGGGTCCAAGTATGGTTGGATTCTAAGGCATTGATCTCAGCTGTCATGGCATCTTGCCATTTTGGGTCTTTAACAGCCTCATGATAGAACTTAGGCTCAGGAATAGCAGCAATTAGGGAACAATAAAGGGAATAGGAAGAGGACAACCTAGAGGAGTCAAGATATTGAGATAAGGGGTATTTTGTACCTGAAGGGAAAGGAGCAGAACCAGACATGTTGGAAAAAGTGGAAAGAGCATGATCATCACAAGTAACATTGCTGCATTTATAATCTTGTAAGTAAGCTGGAGGGTTGGAAACTCTAGCAAATTTTCTTAAAGTGGGGTTAGGGGGAATTGGTGGGGGAATTGGTGAAGAAGAAGAATCTTCAGAATTGGTAGGAGATGAAATAAAGTCTGTAGAAGCACTAGGAACAGAAACAGCAGGTAAAGCTGGTTCAGAAGTGCTGGAATCAACAGAAATGTCTGTGTGTGAAGAAGGAAAGGATTCAGGAACAAGAGGAGATGTAAAATCAGGTCCAGTAGCAACTGAAGGAAGGATGTGAGGTAAAGAAAGAGAGGAATGAGGAGAATAAGTGGCAGAAGCAAAAGGAAACACAGTTTCATGGAAGATAACATCTCTAGAGAGAAAAATTTTCTTGGTGAGTAGGTTGAGAAGTTTGTAACCCTTGACACCAAAGGGATACCCAAGAAAAACACAAGGTGTGGATCTAGGTTCAAACTTATTTCTGGTGTGGGCTAAAGTGGAAGCAAAACATAGGCACCCAAAGACCTTCAAGTGATCAAATGATGGGAGTTGACCATAAAGCTTCTCAAAAGGGGTTTTATTCTCTAAAATTGAAGTAGGCAATCTATTGATGATGTACACAGCAGTTAAAACACAATCACCCCAGTAAGAAATAGGGACATTTGACTGAAATTTCAATGCTCTAGCTATGTTAAGAATATGTTGGTGTTTCCTCTCCACAACTGAGTTTTGTTGTGGAGTAGCAACACAAGAGTATTGGTGAATTATACCATGACTAGCATAGAAATCTTTTAGGAAAAATTCTAGAGCATTGTCAGTCCTAATAACTTTAATGTGGATATTGAACTGTGTACATATCATATTATAGAAAGACATCAATAGAGGCCTAGTTTCAGATTTAGATTTCATGAGATATAACCATGTATCATCTACAACCATCATGAGTAGCTTTAACAAATGGCTCCCAAACATCACAATGAATAAGATCAAAAGCATTAGAAGAGATATGATTAGAACAAGGGAAGGGAAGTCGTTTCTGCTTAGCAATAGGGCATACAATGCAATCTTTATTACTGTGTAAAGATGGTACATTAGGTAAACAATGATGTAAAGCTCGAAGCTTATCATCAAACACATGGCCTAGCCTAAGATGCCAAAGATATGGCTTAGAGACAGCAGAAACAGAATTAACAAAGGACCTAAAAACTAACTGCAGAGTAGAAGAAATATCTGAAACAGAATCACAAATGTTTGAAGATTGCAGCAGGTACAGATTGTGATGTAGCTTACCCACTCCAATCGTTTTCCAACAAGTAAGGTCCTGTATGAAACAATAATGGGATAGAAAAACAAGGCAACAAGATAGAGACTTAGTCAATTTACTCACTGATATGAGGTTGAAAGTAAAGGTTGGTACACAAAGCACATTCTCAAGAAGTAAAGTAGAAGTGACTTGAATGGTACCTATGTGAGTAACAGTTACCTTCTCACCATTGGGTAATTGAACGAAAGTGGCAACACAACTAGTAATTTTAGTTAATAAGGTAAGAGAATGAACTATGTGATCTGTTGCCCCAGTATTTAGAACCTAAGTTTCATTACCAAAAGTAGTTTTATTGCTACGATTAACAGCAAATATTGAATGCTCCATGCTCAAGCACATAGGTTCTTGAAACAATTCACAAGAATTACCTGAAAGTGCAGAATTGGCTGAATGAATTACATCATTGGAAGTTGATGCAGAAGCATGAGCACTTAACATTGACAGAAGTTGCTTGCATTGCTCTGAAGTAAATGGAAAAGAAGCAGTCTGAGGAGTGAAATCAAATTGAGCTTGATCTCCTTCAACTATGACCTGGTTAGCCATGGATACTTTTCCCTTCTGCTTGTATCCTGGTGGAAAACCTACAAGCTTGTAGCATTTTTCCATCATATGACCAACTTTCCCACAATGGCTGCAAATAGGTCTTCCTTTTCCCCCATTACCTTTGATATTCTTGCCAGCATTGCCAAAAAAATTTGAGCTTTGATTGAACCCTTGGTTCTTGACTGCTAAAGCAGTAGACTCAACAGAAGAATTGACATTGAATCCCAAAGCTCTCTGTCTCTCTTCTTGAATGACCAAAGAAAAGGCTTTATCAAGAGAAGGAATAGGCTCCATCATCAAGATTTGAGTTCTGACTTGTGAATAGGCATCATTCAATCCATTGAGGAATTGCATCAACGAATCTTGATGTTGAAAAGATGTAATTTTGTCATTGACTCCACAGGTAGATTTACCACAAGCACAACACGGCAAAGGCCTAAAGTTCAACAACTGATCCCAAGCTGTTTGAAGACCAGTAAAGAAGCTTGTTACTGTTGAATCTCCTTGCATGACCGTGGATATCTGCTTCTAAAGCTGAGAAATTCTCGGTCCATTAGCCTGAGAAAACCGATTTCTAAGAGTATTCCAGACTTCAAGAGCCGTATTTCTGTAAATCACACTGGTTGTGATATAAGGAGAGACCGAATTCAATATCCACGATGAAATCATGGAATTGTTCTTGGACCAAGCTATCTTCTCAAGAGGCGTGATTGCCATAGAAGCAGTGATAGATCCATCCACAAATCCGAGTTTGCTTTTGGCATCCAAAGCCATTCGCATAGCTCTGGCCCATGTAGAATAGTTGTCCTCTGTCAAAGATTGAGAGACCGAGATCAGAATCGCACCAGGCGATTCACCGTGGTGAAGGAAGAACGGGCTTTGAGGATCCTCCATTGGGGAGAGCTCACGCTGAGCAGTAGAAGAAGAAAGGGAAGAAGAGGAACTTTGGGTAGGGTTTGACGCCATTGACAGAAGCTTTAAGCTCTGATACCATAAAAGAATCTGATACTCTCAGAGAAAGAAGAAAACAGAGAGCAACAAAACCAGAAATATCTGATTGTATTAGCTTAAAATAATTCTGTACATCAAGATCGTATTTATACAAGAAAAACTAAGCTAACTAACTTGCTTAAGCTCTAACTAATTGTGCGCATTATAAGGAACACGTGTAAGAGATAGTTACATCTGATTATAGCACGTGTGAACATTGAGAAAATAATTAAAGTAACAAAACGACATGCAGCTTTGTCATATGTACAGGGTCCTTTTCTGTCGTATAACCCCTGTTTTAGATCTTCCTCCCTGATGCTTGCAGCTGGTTCTTCTTCTTGCTTTTAGGTGTTGAACTTTGACATCTACCTTGGATTAAAGACGAAGCCTGGCCAGTGTGCATATTAAATTGAGACTGAATATGCCTGAGTTGTTTCTGCAACTCTAAAGCTTCAGCTTTATATGCCAAAGTTGCAACCCTAGAAATAAATTAAAATTTTTAAGAATTCTTTAAATAAAAAAATCAGCATTGGAAGCAGAATACTAGAATTTCATTATCATTAACCCAAAAAATTGACCACAAATACATCAACAACAAAAAATTTCATCAGAGGCTAAAAGATCGAGTATTTGTCTCCCAACTAAGTGAGATCCTAGAAGGGGTGGCTTGGATAAGGTTTTACCTTCAGCATCTTTTGCATTAAGTGGGCACACAAAAATGTGTCATGTCATAATGAACCTAACACTATGTTTAGTTAATATAATAAAATAAAGTGAAAACCAAATACAACCCAGAAGATAATCATTGGATTCAGCATCAAATTAAGACACAGATACATATCATCGATCATGATTCAAACTTGCTAAAACTTCTCAAGTACAGCTCATGCAAATTACGATAATCTAGTTAATATGGACTTGTAATATTTTAAAAAACTAGATTACGAACTTATATGCACTTGAAATTTGGAGTTTAACTTATAAATAATACTAAACTTTGAAATTTATAATATAATTATTTTGTATTTTATTATTTATACACAAATTTTATTAGTAAAGAGTAATTATTACATTAGAAATTTGTGCTTTATCATTTTTTATCAAGTCAATGGCAGCAATAATTAATATTCTTTTTATTAAATTTGTGCTTTTTTAATTATCCTTTTTTCATCCTTTATTTTTCTTTTGTAGGTTTTGAGTCTTAAAAGACATTGACATAATATGAATTATTTTATTTTTCTTTTATAAATGAAATTTGTAAAAGAAAAAATAATCCAATAGTTATTATATAAATTATAAAGAAATACATAAAAGAAAATTCATGAAACAGAAAAAGAACATAATAGGAAAAAAAAAAATTAAGATGGGAACAAAAAGAAATTTATCCTTGAGTTCTATTCCTCAAAATCTTGGCATGTAGGCATATCATTCATTGGATGTGTTGAACTTAATAAAATACAGCTTCAAAATGCAAGAGCACAATAATAAATTTATTATCAAGCTGGTTTTTTTAAAATATTTATTATTTATTTTATTTTATTTTAAATTCTTTCCAACTAAAAGCTTGTCTTTCCGCATATAAAATTGGTGTAGTTTTTTTGTGAAAGAAATTTTGTCTAGTTGAATACATTCACATCCTTCAATCAATCCTTCTTCCATCTTTGTAGAGTATCGTTCAGAAAAAGACAATATTAAAATTTTCTCACGAAACATCAACATGTTTTCCAAAAAAGAAGTCTTCCACAATCAAAAGCTAGTCTCCTAAAGTCTTCCACTATAATTTTTTTTTTCTTAATAAAAAGAGTTTTTTAATTTTTTAATTTTAGCTAACTAAATTGATTTGGGAGTGTGCTTCATGAAACAAAACTAGTGACTCCAAATCTCTCTTTTTCCCTTCTCTTGACTATAGTGTGGATTTGTTGGGTTGATGTTTTATTCATTTAAATGGGGCCAGTTTAAAAATCTGGTTGGCTTTATTTGCCTATTAGGCTGAATTTACTGAGGATTTGATTTTGGATTTAATTCATTGGGTCATTTATTTAAGGGTTGGTATTTTTCGATTTCAGCCTTTTGCTAAATGAAGATAGGCTAGTGTAAAGTTTTAGTGTGTGGGCTTGAGTCTCGGATTGGGCCTAGGTTAATGGGCTGGCTGTACTTGAGGTTGTATGTTGACTGAATTTCATTGCTTTTGTTCAAGCTGGCATATTTTTGGTGGGATGTTGCCACTCAATTCATTAAATTGTCGTGCAAATACAATGATTGGGACCTAAACAGTGAAGAGCCCATTAAGTCTGAAATTTCCCTGAACAGCATATTACTTCCCCAAGTTTAGGTGAAGCAAAGACTGCCAATGTTTCCAGCAATTAAGAAGGTCCCTAGACAAAATTTTAATGTGACAAATCCATGACCTCTAATTTGTATTCTATATTTATCATACAACAAGTGAAAGGGAAATAGGTCTTGAAAAAGAGTTGGTGGTAGTATTCAACATGGGCAATGGTTTGATATACATGGTAGCCAATGGAGTGATTAGACGTCAGTTCAATGATACTTGAGTCGATCAAAACATGGGATTCACTACAACAAACTTGAGTTTTTTCAACATTTTTTTATCTACGGTTACTAAAAAATGTTAATAAAACCCCTTAGTTTCTACAGTTGTACTCAACTGTTGATCAAAATAAGGAAATTAACCTACTTATTTCAACATTGGCACAACTGTTGAAACAAGTGTCAAAAAAAAAATTAAATAAAAGTTTTATCAACGGGCTTGATGAATGTAGAAGATAAACTATTTCTTTTATCTACGGTTGTCTTGTCACTGTTGAAAATTAGAAACATAAAACATATATAAAGCTATAGAACAAATCAAAGTTTTATAGACAACTCTCACAGTTTCTCATTTTCTCTCTAGTAGCTCAAATCTCTCTCACACAAAACTTAGAAATTTCAAAGCCAATTTAACAGCTCTCAATCATGGAAATTTTGAAGCTCTAGGTCATGGCAATTGCATAGCTATTGGTCTCTCAACACGGTGGCTCTGTCTCATCGTCACTCACAAAATCGAAGTCGAAATCTTCCGTCAACTCCTCTACTCTTCGCCTACCTCATCTAATCTCCCCCAATTTTCTAGGGTTCCAAGCTTAATCGCCACTGCGACACAAAGATCATTTTGCCTGATTCGTCTCGATTCTTCAATGGAGGCAAATTTGGTGCGTTTTCATGTTTTGATTATAAATAGTAATGTTTGGTTCCTGGGAAAATTTTAGGGTGAATATTTAAATTCTTCCTCACTTCCTCTCTCTCCCTAAACCACCAAGGTTCCCTCTCTCTCTCTCCCTCTTCAAAAGGCCAACGAATCTGAGTTTCAGTTTCGGTTTCAGCTCAGATTTCACATTTTTGATTTTCAGTTTTGTTTGGATCTATCTGATTCGAGCTTCACAACTTGCGTTCGATTGATTTCGTTTTTCGAATTCTGCTTCAAATTCTGGTTTTTGATCAAAATTTGTGTATATATATAGCTCGGCATTGTGAAGAAAGATTGATATTCGGGGATGAATTTTGAAGATGGATCTTTTTTCTGCGGTTAGCGAAGAGCTAGCGGAGATTCACGGTGAAATCTCCGATATTTTTCGTGCATTTTCGTAAGAGTTTCGATTCAATCTTCTCTTTGTTTGTTTCATTATAATTCGCTATTTTTTTTGCTAGGCTTGATTTGGTGCTTAATGTGATTGGATTTATAGAGATAATGTCCATCTTAGCAGGGGCAGCCCAACATAATTTGAGGGCCTAAGGCGAAAAATTTATGCGGGATCTTTAATATGTAATTATTAATTAAACAAAATTATTTAATACTAATTAAATTAAGGTTAATTTGATAATTAAATACATAAATAATACCAACTAGACTAATGTTAATTTTATATAGAGAATTGAATATTATAGTTGAATTATAAATATTAATAAAAAGAAATAAAAATATATTGCAATTGAAAAAGATACTTTATTTTGAATGTAAGACTATGCATAGTTAAATAAAATTGTAATCTAATTTTTAATTTTATATTTTGATTTTAAGAGAGAGAGAGAGATATATTATTTGGTGTATGATTTTGTAGGATATTAGTTTACAAAAATCAAAGTCTCAAACTATTAGGGGAGATTAATCTATAATTGATGATTTAACACATTTGCAACATCTTTTTGAAATATTTTAGTGTTTCAATTGAGTTAAGGTTGTCTTGTACTTTGAAAGTCTTAATAGAAATGAAAAAGAAAAATGTGCTAATTAAAAGTACTATAAAATGTTCAAAATATAATGTGATATTATTTCTCATTGATAAACTTCATCAATTTAACTAATGAATGTTTATATCACATTTTTTGTGATTAATAACATGACAATTTGTAAACTAATAGTAAAATTTGTAGATCACTAATTAAAAAAATGTACAACGTTTAGAAAATATATATAATTTTATAAAAATTTAGGTCTTTAATTATAAAAAATGGGCCTTTTTTGCCAAGAAAAATTTTATTTTTTAATGGGGCCTTAGGCCTAGGCCTAACTTGCCTAGGTCTTGAGCCGGCCCTGCATCTTAGTTATGGATGAAAATGTCAGCTTGTTTGGTAATTTTGTGTGCGTGTGTGCGTACGCGCGTGGTGCTATAGCAAAGTATATGATTATTGTGTGGTGTAATGTGACGTGGCAGAAATGGGTTTCAGAAGTTGGAGAAGGTTAAGGACTCCAATAGGCAAAGTAGGCAGTTGGAAGTGCTCACCGAAAAGATGTGCGAGTGTAACAGGTAATTTGTCAATGGACCCTTTCTTTTTCGCTCTCTCTTTCGATATATAATTGTTATTAGTAGGTTATTGTACATGATGTTTATGAGCAGCGTTTGAAATCTCTATTACGAGTCTATGATGCAGTTTGTTAAATCAAGTGGCGTGTATATGCCAATATATAGGTTTTTGTATCTTTCTTAGATGGCTTTGTGTTTTGTTTCAGAGTCTACTACAAAGGATGGTCAAGCTAATAATGTAAGTTTCTTCTAATTTTTTTCTTTGTTCCATAACTAATCCTAAGTTTCAATTATTCTTATTATTATTAATTGGAATTCTATAGTGTTCACTTATTTTCTGCCGAATTAGTGATCATAGTAGTTTTTGTTGTTGTTAATTTATAGTGATTGGTTGAAATTGGGTGTGCTTTATTGCTTGTTTTTGTTCCCATCAAATGTGCTTTAATAATGAATTTTGTTTATTTTTATGAAATAATTCTTGAGATTGAACATGTAGTTCTTACCATTTAATTATCAGCATATGTGCAATATATGGTACTGAGCATTGAGAATGAAACTGACTTGCATTTTTTTTTTTTTTTTATACTGACTTGCCTTTTTTTTTTATTAGATACTCTGTTTTTTGTTGGCTGAGTCACGAATTCATGTTTCCAATGGCAATGATGGTTGTAGAATGTAAACTTGTATCTTGAGTTGGATGATGGTTCAAACTGTGAGAGATTTATGATAAGTTTTTGTTTAGAAAACATGGGTGTGATACTTCCCTTGAAAGCTAAATCTTTTTAGGCACTTTATTAATCCTTGGAAGCTTAATTGCTTATTCAAGAATCCGAAAACCCATTATTAGTGTATCTTTTGAATTTGATAGGAAGGTTTTATTTGACTTGGACTTGGTAGAATGCTAAAGTGACATGGGCAGTTTACTACACCAGTAATTTGTAATTAACTAGAATGCTCAAAGTGTGTATGACGTTAAGAAGCTGTTTCTTATTCTACAAAGTGGGTATTTTTCTCGGGATTCTTGATGCAGAACAGTTTAGGCTCCACCAACTAGAGCAGCCTGAAAACCTTAGGCTTCGCCACCTAAGGGTTGCTTGGAATCATCACCATGGAGATTAAGATATTTCTCATTCACTAATAGTATTCTTGAAAAATAAACCACCTCGAGTACCTATATAGAGCTTCCAGGGTTACAAAAGATTGTGACCCATAGAAGTCTTAACTAAAAATAATCTGAAATCTTATCCCTAATTAAAAAACTTTAAAAAAAAAAAAAAATTGATCCCTATTTGAAATCTAAATAAAAATGAAAATTTTAAAATAATCTAGTCCCATTAGATAAAGAAAATATGAAATAATAAATTCCAAAATAATTTTGGTTATGCTCCCAGCATTAATGATGGAGACCTTCTGGTCTGTCACATATAGTTCCTATGTCAGAAGACTCAGATAGCGTAATTTGGTTAGAAGACTCATGTTAAGGAAGTGAGCATGCAAATATCTAGGGTTCTTTTACTTCCTTACTAGAGAGTTTATTTTTAAATTATTTATTATTAAAGGGCTGAGAATTATTTGCTGAGAGTGCTGAGGTTTTTCTTGTACTTTATTAGTGATCTGATTACTATCAATGCAGTTTGGTGAAGTGGACATTGATGGATCATTGGTTGCTAGTCATTCCTCTGTATCTGAAGACATTATCACGGTTAATAAGGTGAATTTTCAACAAGGTGGATTTTGATTTCTTGCCTTGACATGCTATGGTTCTAAGTTTTCTGTTGCGAAGAGATGTATGTCTAGACTAAAGCTATTTTGGCCGCCCAAATTAATTAGATTTTTTCCCATATTGGCAGATAGATTTAGTTAGTGAGGCTGAGTTGGAGGTACTGACTAAGAAAATCAAGGTAAGTTTTTTCGTTGTACATGAATGCTCTGTTTAGTTTGTTAAGTAGTGAGGGGTTGATAAGTAGGAGAGAAAAGATACAGATGGTAGGTTGTTTGGGATAGGTTGATCCTTCTCGCCCCAGTTCAAAAGATGTAGGGTGGTTGTGGGAAGAGGATGCACTGGAAGCAAAAATGTAGGTTGCCCCAGTGGAGAAATTAGAGTCATGTGATGTACTGATGTATCATGCATACTTTTTTGAAGATCACATGCTCATCAATCAAGAAAAGGAGTGCAAGGTCATTATAGATGAGAAAAGTACACACACACAAAAACACGCCCTTTATTTGGGACATGATAAACTTCATAGTATGGTCTGATGTCATGAAGTTACAATTAATAATTGGTGCTACATGGATTGGTAATATGTCATTTCTATCTGTACCATCTTTTAGTTGCAGCTTTTTTTGCTTTGTTTCATTGAGTTCTATGCATTACCTTCCTATCTAAGAGTTACTTTTATCTTACAACTTTTTCATGTTTTGTTCTTTGTGCCAGCATATCAATGGGATTGCACAAATTAAGCTAGCTAAATTTGGATCTGTTGACATGGACTTTGTTTTGGGAGTGGGAGGATATGATCCTGAAGGGTTGTTGTCTAATCTGTTTCTGCCAGTAATCTTGCAATGTCAAAGTCTTCCTCTTGAATTTTATTTCTTCTTTGTAGTGTTTATTTGCAATTGAACCTACCCCTGTTTTATTGGACTTATGGTTTAGTTGATTTGAGAATATTTATGTGCTTAACCTTCCCTTTTGTGTTTGTGCACGTGCACAAGTTTTGCTTGGCACTACCAAATTTGTAATGCACATTAATATTTCAATCAATATGATTTGAACTAATCTTTGATGATATGTCAAATGCCTTCATTTTGCAGATTTGACTCTGAAGCTCACCTAGATCCTTATATTTCCTTAGAGAGATGTATGTGTTCTTCAACTGATCCTTATATTTCCCTTTCCCTGGCGTTTGAAGTGAAAAGAAAATAATGCTAAGTACAATATTCCATGAAATACAAAGAGGATGTTGTTGATGCTAGTAGAACCTTAAGAAGGTATGAAGTTGGTGATGATCTTAATGAAGGTATGTAGCAAATTATGCAGCAAACAAGAACTCTCCAAATACCTTTTAGTGTACAAGGATTGGCTATTGTAAATACTTTTATTCAAAACAGGTTTTGTGTAGCAAGTAGTGATTCATGTTTCAAATTTAAAAATTTAAAGGGCAATAGTTGAGTTATGTTGATTTGTACAATTTGTTTCATTGTGTTAAAAGAGTAGTTGAATGGCTGTTGTAATTCAATTTGGAATTGAACAATTGCATTTACATTTATGTTTTGAATCAGGTTATTAAATTTTGATCAATATGAAAAAGCGCATTCAAATTTTTTTTTTTATTAAAGAAAAGACTTATTTCAATGTTTACAAACTGTTGAAATTTATCTCAAGGTACCTTTTACCAACGGTTGAGTGCACGTGGAAAAAAGTAACAAGCATACTTTTATTATAATTCTTCGATGTTTATTAACCGTTGATAAAAGTTTAACATTTTTTTTTTACGGTTGCATAGGCCGTAGAAAAACATTTTCGACATAGTTTTTAATGGTGGTTCACAATGGTTACTTTAACCGACGAAAATATTATTTTCAACAGTTTTTAGTACTCTTTTCAACAGTTTCAACCGTTGAAAATAACCAAATTTCTTGTAGTGTTAAAGGAAAATTTCATTGGTCATCAGGGTTCATTTTTCTTTTATAAACAAAGAATATGATATAAAGGCAACAAAAATTCAGGGACCATAAGAACGAGAGAAATGCCATTATGGGCGTTGTTTTGGCGGTTATTTAGTATGTGAACTTTTTGTTGGTGGGAGCAACGGATTTTAATTGATTTATATTAGAAAATACATTGAGAAACCTATATTAATATAGCATGTTAAATTCCTATAAAAAAAAAAGCATTTTAAGTTTCTTATTAATAATAATAGAGTGAATTTTAATTAGATTTTTGAAAAGAAATAAAGATGATAATGGTTCTAATGATATTTTACTTTTATGCAAATAATCCTTATTAGAATTACAAAAATTAGGTTGGATTGAACTAATTTTGGAGCTCTGAAGGAATACATCGCCAATTGATGTATGATTTCACGGTAGGGGCGATAGTCTGCCCATGAAATGAAATGCTAGTGAATTCTCATCAAAGGTATATATCAATATAGGTCCATTTTGTTTGTTTTTGTTTTTTGCATTCTTAGCAAGTAAAAGATTGTCTTTTAGCATATAAAATTTGTCAAGTGAAAAACATTCAAATATTGCAATCCTGTTCCATTTTCATAGATTATAGTTCATAAGTCATAACATGCAATAAATATTTTCTCCCTACACATCAATCTAAGAGTAAGGCTGATCTTTTGTGTGCTGCATGTCCTTCTCAGTTCTCACACCTACCGTGAAGAGATTAGAGTTTAAACTTACGAGTCAATGAAGTTGTATTTGTTCTGGAAAATAAAAAGAAAAAAAGCTAGTCTCCCAAGTCTTCCACTATAAAAAGTTGTGTTTATTTATTTATTGTTGGAAAAAATGTTTATTACTTTTTTTGTCAAAAAAAAAAAGTTTATTAATAACAAAAAAGCTTGAACTTTAAAATTCTTCCACTATAAAAAGCAAGTCTTTCTTTTCTAAAGATAATAATTGCATGAGTAATGTTATGAACATAGCAACTTTCACAATAATTAAATTGTTAAGTTTTTTTCTTTTTTTAATCGATTTTTATCTAAGCACCGTTGAGAGAAATCTCATTTGGAAAAAAGGTATAATGACTTAACTATCATTTGCAAAACTTGAGAAAACAAAAGTGAAGCAATAAACTAATAACTGTATCAACGTCCTAGATAATTAAACCTTGTATTTATTAATTGAAAAGGTATTTTAAAAAATCAATTTTCTTTGGAGATTATAGAAAATATTCAAAATAACTCCAAATATATTCTCCATAAACATTGAAGTGAAGATTCCGCAGAGGGATATTTAAACATTGCAAGGAATCCACCAAATACCCTCAGAATTTGTTACAAAGAGCCATTTAGTCTGCACAATTATGTAGAATCTTGTCGTCTTTTGTTTGAGACTTTACAGAGTGATCTCTAATAATAAACTCAAAATAGAGCTACCATGATAACTGGATGAACACTTAGATCACCAATTGGAATGTATAAACTTTTATTTTTAAAAAGCAGAAACGGAGATTAGGTGTCATGGCAAGGTATAGTTACTATAGTATACTCCATTTTACAGATCTCTGTTTGTATGAGCTGAAAATAGTCCTTGGATTGTACTACTTGTCCCAATATGTCTAGCACACCGTGCATTGTTGATACTGTACTGCAATTCTCAAAAATGAACATTACTTGCTGCTTTCTGTTATTTTATTTATGAAAATATTCTTGACATGCAAACTTTATTCAACGGATCCTACACAAGTAGCAAAAGAGAATAAAATAATTTCTGTTCCATGATGCAAACATTTTGACAAAATAAACAGCAGGTAGCATATGAGAATAAAACTTTATTACCATCGTCTCTTATACTTAATGCCACAATCAAAACAAGAGAAGTGCCTTTGGTCATCTCACAAGTCCACTTGTTTGTGATGCAATCTACGGATTTCTGAGAAATGATAATATGCTTTATCCAATAATTATGACATTTACTTTGTGAAGTTGTGAAAAGGATACTAATTATATGGTAATTTATAGGAGACCTCTGTTTGATTTTGTTTTGTTTTACACTAAAAAATTTTACAGAGCAGCATATAAAAAAAAGAAAAAATCTACAGAGCAGAGTAATTACTGAAGTCTTGTAAGTAGGACCCTCCATTTTGTGTGGCCTTATGTTGAACTGCCCCGTATCATTTTTTTTCTTTTTTGGCGGCCACATACCAATTTGCTTACCTGCAAAATGTTCAACGAATTTTAGACAGAATTTCATTGGTCAATATGCATTTCCAGTGTCTTTGTAGTCTTTCCTAGGGAAAAAAAACCTTTCTTAAAAATGCATTTTCTTACTGTAAGGACTCAATTTGTGACGATCGATCCCAAATGATATGGGCTTCGCACATAAAAAAGGCCCAAACAATATGATTTATAGAGCGTGAGTTTGAAAGGTTAGGCCTTGATCACTAGACGGTGGTTAGTCGTGGTGTTCATACAAGAGTAAGTCGTATTCGCTCAAGGAGTCATTCTCCTCGGTACGGTCTGGGAGGCTCTGGTTTTTGGCCTTTTTTCCCAACCTCCTTTCCGGATTGCTTACTTCTCCTTTTATACTAGCTTGCATCTCTTATCCAACGTCCATGTGTAGGTTTGAATTTCCAGAACTGATACTTGTCCCATCAGCCCATACCCAAAATGGTTGGGGGTGGTTGTAAAAACTGAAGAGTAGTACTCTGTCAGGTGCAGAGTAATTCATTGCAATAATGGTTGTTTTTCCCTTGTCCTTTGTCACTATCCTATTCAAGGGTCTTTTCCGCGTTAATGCAGAGGAGTTTAGCATTTCCATGAACTGTTCCTATACCGTATTTGCCCTTTCCCTCAGGAGGGTCTCGGGAATGCCGAGGACAGAATCATCCTCGGCTACATTTCAACACTACTTGGACTTTCATTACGTATCCTTGGCTATATCCCTCCTCGGCTCGAGCCTTGGGTCCCAATGTAAAAATGGGCCAGGGCCACAAAATATTGGGCCCCACAATAGCCCCTCAAAATCCTGCTGTCTGACCTCTTGGTCGGAGAGAAGGGTTTTGATGATGCCAAGACTTTATTACAGTTCGTTTAGTTTTGCCCTTCATTAATGTTGGCGTCTCTTCATCTGCTTAGGAAACTCGCCGGGTTAAGAGACATTCCTCTAGATTTACACACGATGCGCTCCCGCCGTTTCAGGGTACGAGGCACGTCCATAATAAATTTCCTTTGCAAGGACAATCAAATCTGACAGTTATAGATGACATTGAGGAGTTGAACAGACGCTATATCCTTTGTAGCTCTTCTTGGAAATTTGTACGGATTAAATGCCACCAGACTTACCTTCCATATAAGAAGCCAAATGAGAGGGTATTCCTTTGCATAAAGACCCTTTAACCTTTCTGAAGCCTTAAACCTCAAGTTGCGCTCAAAGTTTTCCTTATCAGCACAGTCAGATCTTATAGTGTGATATGTCTGAGGTGGAAACAGGGGTGAAGAGACCACATCCTTTCCAAAAGCACTGTATCCCTCCGAAGCTTAAGATGGCTCGGTCAGGGTAGGGTTGGCAGAGACTCAAGATATTTCTCATCCTCTTTCAGCCAAAATCCGAAGTAGGAACTAATCACATCAAGTTTTTGGTGCAATCGAGCTGGGGTTGCTCATTATCAGTACCACCCGCTCTCCTATGAGCATAGCTAATATGGCACCAGCGGGTTAGGAGTCAGGGTTGATGCAGGGACTAAGTCTCCCTGCTTCTTCCTCTCTTCCTTCACTGGTGCCTCCTTTTGCCTCCCCTTCTTCTTCTTTCCCATCACCAAATCCATCCTGATGCTTTTTCTTCTTCCTCTTCTTCTCCTCTTCCACCGAGGGAGGTCTTCCTCTCAATATGGGTGCTATTGGGACAGAATTTGGAAAGACCTCGGAGCAAAGCTTAAAAAGACTTCTAGTTGTTTGTTTGTTTTGTTGTTTGTTTTTTTTTTTTTTATTGTTTTTGCAATTCGTTTTTTGTATAAGCTTGTTTAAGCCCCTCATTGTACGCTGGATTGCTTCTTTACATCAATAAAAGTTGATATTGTCTTGCTCTATGTATTCTTTCTTTTTTGCAGTGGTTAAGAAAGCGATATTATTCTGAACTTATTGAAACTATTCGACACAATAATGTCGACATGAAAAAGCAATATCTAGGGCAGAAACCCTTATTAAGAAAGAGATATTATTCTGAGTTTATTGAAACTACTCGGCACAATAATGCCGACATGAAAAAGGGTTGCATACCTCCAAACTAACCGAGAGGGCAGCTGAATGCTCGGTGCCGTGCAAGAGGTAATCATCCGAGGACGTGTAACCCGAAAGGAACAGCCCATGCGAGTCACCAAGTGCCAGGGTGCTTCGCCACCTTCCAAACGACCCTCATAGTCCTGGTTCTTTCTAGCGTCCGGTCTGAGGACTGAGGTGCGATCGTACCAAACTTAAACGCTCGTTTTCACAAGTTCCCTTAAAACTGAGGATCTGAGGACAGGTTGGGACCTTCATTCCGTTTAGGACGTAATCCAATTTTTAGCAAATAACCATCCTGTAGGACTGAGCAGTCTAGAATTCTCCTTAAATGGTTGGTTTTTCCATAGGTTTGAGTTCGAGGACCATACAATACCTTGGTTCTGCCCAAAACCTATCTTTTCTTTTTTTGATGTACTTGGTTTCCCCATAGGTTTGAGTCCGAGGACTATGCAAGACCTTGGTTCTGTCCAAAACTTAGATTTTCAATCTCATGTACTTGGTTTCCCCATAGGTTTGAGCCCGAGGACTATGCAATACCTAGGTTCTGTCCAAAACTTAGATTTTCAATCTCATGTACTTGGTTTCCCCATAGGTTTGAATCCGAGGACTATGCAACACCTTGGTTCTGTCCAAAACTGAGATTTTCATTCTCCTGTACTTGGTTTCCCCATAGGTTTGAGTCCGAGGACTATGCAACACCTTGGTTCTGTCCAAAACTGAGATTTTCATTCTCCTGTACTTGGTTTCCCCATAGGTTTGAGTCTGAGAACTATGCAATACCTTGGTTCTGTCCAAAACTTTGATTTTCAATCTCATGTACTTGGTTTCCCCAAAGGTTTGAGCCCGAGGACTATGCAATACCTTGGTTCTGTCCAAAACTTCGATTTTCAATCTCATGTACTTGGTTTCCCCAAAGGTTTGAGTTCGAGGACTATGCAACACCTAGGTTCTGTCCAAAACTTAGGTTTTCGTGTAGTTTGGGGGATGTTAGCCCCCTGGCCAAGGTGTGGGACATTGGTTTGGGGGGATTAACCCCTCGGCCAAGCCCCTAGTGAGAAACGCAGCCCCTAGTGGAACTTTAGGTTAGGGCGCTGCAACGGGCTGTTGGAGGTGATGGGGGGACTTCCTCGACCCACCTCCGGTGCCAACACACAAGCCTTCCCACAGATGGTGTCAATTGTAAGGACTCAATTTGTGACGATCGATCCCAAATGATATGGGCTTCGCACGTAAAAAATGCCCTAACAATATGATTTATAGAGTGTGGGTTTGAAAGGTTAGGCCTTGATCACTAGACGGTGGTTAGTCGTGGTGTTCATACAAGAGTAAGTCGTATTCGCTCAAGGAGTCATTCTCCTCGATGCGGTCTGGGAGGCTCTGGTTTTTGGCATTTTTTCCCAGCCTCCTTTCCGGATTGCTTACTTCTCCTTTTATACTAGCTTGCATCTCTTATCCAACGTCCACGTGTAGGTTCGACTTTCCAGAACTGATACTTGTCCCATCAGCCCATACCCAAAGTGGTTGGGGGTGGTTGTAAAAGCTGAAGAGCAGTACTCTGTCAGGTGCAGAGTACTTTGTTGCAGTAATGGTTGCTTTTCCCTTGTCCTTTGTCGCTATCCTATTCAAGGGTCTTTTTCGCGTTAATGCGGAGGAGTTTAGCATTTCCATGAACTGTTCATATACCGTATTTGCCCTTTCCCTCAGGAGGGCCTCGGGAATGCCGAGGACAGAATCATCCTCGGCTACATTTCAACACTACTTGGACTTCCATTACATATCATTGGCTATATCCCTCCTCGGCTCGGGCCTTGGGTCCCAATGTAAAAATGGGCCAGGGCCACAAAATATTGGGCCCCACACTTACTATTACCAAATCTCTTCCACTAAATTTATTTTTTAATAATTCGATAGAAATGAGATTTAGACTTTAGATATCTTTATTATAATTTACAAATACCAAGATGTGCCAATAATGTTTTTCTCCGTGTACTATATTTTACGGTATATATGGGAATACTGGGGTTTTTTTTAGTTAGAAATATATACATAGTAGGATGCGAACCATGCATCTCCAGCTTCTTTCCCTTCAACTTCTAAGCACCTGTGTATGGGCGGAGCACTAGTGAAATTTGAAAAAAAAAAAAATTTGCTTTTTTTTATAAACTTTCCCATTTGCTTAGTCTTCCTCTACAAAGAAGGGAGTCTTCCACTATCAAAAAGCTTATGCTTTAAAAGTCTTCCACCATAAATAAAATTTAAAAAAAAAATTAAAAAAAACGCCTTTCTCTTTTAAAAATAATAATTGCATGAGTAATGTTACAAACACAACAATTTTCACAATATTTAAAGAATAAAGTTTGGCAACAAATTAAATTATAGCCTAAGACTACAACTCCACTTAATATCTATTTATTGGATGTGAATTTTGACAAATCTACCATTAAATTACATTTTCTTCTTATATCCTCTATACTTGCAAAATTTCAATAAGATAAAAAATTAATAGCTATGTTATCAATCAAATGCTTAGATTTTGAGTTTATAGTCAAAAATTATACATAAAAAATAAGTTTATTAATCGAATAGTAAATAACATCTGATAGACATTAAATTTGACATGTATGTTAAGAATAAAAAGAACATGCAATTCAATTGTTAGATTTTAAAAATATGTATTCATGTAAATTTTTTTAGCTACAACTAAATTTATAATAGGAGTAACAAATTGTAATCTTATCCAAGTTTAAATGTTTAATACAATTTCCATATATTGAAATTCCTAGAGTATAGAAATTCATGCTTTGATTTAAACTTTAAAATGAAAGTGTTACTTTGAATTTTTAACTTTAGAAATGGGCTCCATATCTTTATTAAAAAATTAAATAAATAATCAAGTACTGTGGAAATAATTCATACTTTCTCGTTTTGAATCTCTCATTTTCATTCCCCTTGAAACCAAAACTCATTTATATTCAAACAAAGAAAAGAAGCTTGTCTTCCACTGTAGTGTGCAATTGTCAGGTTGATGTTTTATTCATTTTAATGGGGCCGGTTTAAAACTCTAGTGGGCTTTATTTGCCTATCGGGCTGAATTACTGAGGATTTGATTTCGGCTTTAATTCATTGAGCCATTTATTTAAGGGTTGATATTTTTAGGTTTGAGCCTTCTGTTAAATTAAGCCCGGATGAAACCTGATGATGACCCCAAGAAAAGTACGAATCTAATTAAAACAATAAACATCATATCATCATATTATATATAATAAAAGTTAGGCTTAGACGTTGTGGTTGCGCCAAGTGACTTCACCAAATTACAGAAATTTTAATAAATTTTTAGATTTTAAGAATAGATATATACATATTTTTTGGATAAATATGACAAATCAAGTAATGAAAGAAAGTAGCATTTGATTTACAATTATAGCAGTTGTGTTTATCTGAAATGTTATCAACAAAGTCTAAAATCAATAGACTCTTCATCTAATCCTTTTTTTTTTAAAAAATTATATTATCATGTGTAACAAAAAAAACAACATAGTACACGTAAAAATAAAGTATTAGATGAAGATTTTGGATAAACATACATCCTATGTTAATTCTTCTTCTCTTATAATTCCTAAAATGATTAGAAATCTAATTTCCACACAATTGAAAATTCTCTCACTCTCCATCAAATTGCAAAAATTTTGTTAGATTTTTTTAAAAAATAGACATTTTTTTTGTTCTTATTTTCCTCTCCTACAATTTCTAAGTTGATAATTTGATTACAATCCAAATTCTTCATCTAATCATTTTCTTATTATAATTTATAAGTTGATAAACAATATCAATTTGATTACAATCCAAAATCTTCAACTTATCCTTATTTTTTAATTTAAATTATATTATTACATGTAAATAAAAAAATAAAATAAAATAAAATAAGCAACGTTGTACACTTTAAAAAATCAGCAAGGTAGTACATGTAAAAAAAATAAAAAAAAAAAACAGCAACTACTCTTAGTATTTAAATAAAACACTAAATTCTTTGAATTTCCTTTTGCCACTTTTTTTAAGATTTAGACTTCAGCTTTACACTCCCACAAATTAGACTAACATTAGACTTTTTATTCATATCAATTTCTTCAATGTGGAGTGTATATATACTAAATAATTTATAATGAATGTGTACTATACAGTTCTTTTTCTTTAAACTTCTCTTCTTCTACCTACAACCTTTTAGGCATGTATTTGTATGCTCTAATTTTTTTTCATTAAATTGAATAGGTTTTGTGTATTTTTTTTGTTTTTTGTTTAACCTACTTTGCCTATAATTTATACAATTTATATGATTATGGTTTGAGAATTAATCATTAAATATGCTTCGGCATATTTTTTAAATTATTTTTTGTTTTTTGACATGGGTTCTAATGGTGATATGTTTCTTTCATCCTCTCAATTTTGATTTGGAGAAAAATCTTCTTTTTAGCTTATAATTAAGCATGTTTTGATATAAATTTGATTATAAATTGTTCATAACAATTTGCTTTTTATTTTTCCTTATTGAAATAGCTTTGGCTAACTATTAGAGTTGTACACTTTGATCTATAAAAGAAGTCAATCTATCCATTTAGTTTTTATTTTTATTTTTTTATCAATCATTAAATATGGCTTGACATGATTTTTTACCAATCATAAAATTTTATAATAAAGAACAATGACAAACAAGAACAAGGATATAGTGTACAAAGAAGTATTCAACAATCTCCCAAAGATACAAAATTCTCAATAGATGAGCACAATTGGTAGGTTACAAAATAATAATTTTATTAGGTGTTATCATTTTACATTTGATAATTATTATACCAATTTTTTTTTCCTTTTTTTATTATAATAATTATTTGAGAGATTATTGTTGTGGGGCCCGGCCCAAAATAATGGGCTAGTCTAAACCACAGGCCTGTCCGAGAAGCATCCTGTCCGAGGAGAAATCACAGATAAAGCATTATTCAAGCCCAATTGCGGTAAAAGAAAGCTGTCCAAGGAGTAACTCCTCCTCGGACATTACGAAGTTCGGTCAAAGATCCCGCCCCAACCATTGCAGTTCATCCTCCCAGCATATAAAAAGAATAAAACCCAAAATATCTCATGGAAAGCTGCCACCACCACATTAAATGTGCCACAACCACCCTCTTGGCCGCATTAATGAGGAAAAGACCCCTGAACAGTACTACATTGGCCACTGCAACTCACAAGGGAGTGATAGGGGTGTCTGATGGGACAGGTGCTCAAGTGGAGGTTTAGATGATCAACAAGTGTAAGGTTCAGATAAGAGTGAGAGAGCTATATAATGTAGTGGAGTCCCTCAAAGAGAGAGGACGGAGAAATGTATTCGGAACTGAAGAAATAAAATCTTCTGTTAGATATCCATCCTTGTGTTCTTGTTCCTGCAACAATATTGTCCATGCATTAGACCGAGTAAGCTCACTGAGGCTAAGTTCTTTGACCCATCCTCTACAAATATTTATTGTGAGTTGCGCCTTGGGCCAAGGCCTGATCAATAGGGTTTGGGCCAGGAAAATCGTGCAACTACAATTGGCGCCGTCTGTGGGAAGAACTAGGGCATCAGCTAGCCCAACGGTCGAGCATGGCAGAACTAGGTCCACACCAGGAGAATCCTCACCAGGCTAACTCCCAACAGACACAACCCGCCGAGTCCCAGAGGCAAAATAACCCCGCCAACCCAGGCGGTAGGGGAAATCATGAGGGAAGTGTGCATACTATCCGGACAAGCCAGAGTCACACTCAGATAGGTAGTCATGTGTCCCAGAGGCGAAATAGTCACCAGGCCATGCAGCGAGAGATAGATGACCTGAAAAGGAAGTTACGACGTGTGCAGCGAAAACGATCTCCCTCTGACTCAGGCGAGTCTTCTAATGAGGAGGATGCGAGTTACCGACGGAGGTCAAGGACCCCCTCAAGTGAAACATTTTCTTACGAAAGGGAACCACGCCCTGTACGGAAGTATGAGAGCCCATCCAGCAAGGGTTTGGGGAACGATGCTATAAAGAAGGCGCTGGACCAGGTTTCAAGGTCACCCTTCACGTATAGAATCGAAGGGGCTAAGCTGCTTAGACGCTTCAACCAACCGATGTTCGCCATCTATAACGGCCGAGCAGACCCGGTAGAGCATGTGAGTCAGTTTAACCAAAAAATGGCGATCTACTCACAAAATGAAGCACTAATGTGCAAAATCTTCCCATCCAGCTTGGGATCAATGACGATGAGGTGGTTCAATAGCCTAAAGACAAATTCCATAGGCTCCTACAAGCAGCTCACTCAGGCTTTCTGCTCCCGCTTTATCACAAACACCAGAGTCCCTCGACCCCTCAGTTCGCTGTTGTCCTTATCCATGCACGAAGGAGAAACCCTAAAACCCTACTCGGATAGATATTGGGAGGTGTATAACGACTTAGATGACAACCATGATGATGTTGCTATCAGCACGTTCAAAAGCGGTCTCCCCACCGAGCACGGCTTAAGGAAATCCCTCACTGGTAAACCAGTTGCCGACGTTCATCAGTTGATGGATAGGATCGACAAGTACAAAAGGGTGGAGGAAGATCAGCTGCAAGGAAGGGGAAAGGAGAAGGTCATCCCCCCCAAAGTAAGTGATTTTAGGTCGAAACGGTATAACCCTAGCCAGCCGAGGAGGGATTTTTCGCGACAGGCTGGACAGAGCAACCTGCAGACAGTGAATGCCGTATTCAGGGAGCTAGTACAATAGGTGCTGGAGAAAGTAAGGAACGAGCCCTATTTTAGATGGCCAGGAAAGATGGCCGGAGACCTTTCCAAACGTAACCAGAACCTGTACTGCCACTATCATCAGGACCATGGGCATACCACTGAGGATTGTAGGAATCTATGGAATCACCTGGATCAGTTGGTCCGAGAAGGGAAATTACGTCACCTTCTGCACCCCTCGAGCGGCCATCCCAGTCAAGCAATACAAGAGTCTCGAAAGGATGTGTCCTTAAGACCCCCCGCGGGAACGATACATGTCATCCTCGCGACACTAGGAAGAACTGGGCCACCCATCCCCAGGGTACTGGCTATTGATCGGCTCCCCTCCGAGGACAGGCAAAGGGAACCCAAAAGGTCAAAAAAGGGAAGCTCTTTGATACTGGGATTCTCAGACGAGGATAAGAGAGGAACTATTCAACCTCACGACGACGCCTTTGTGGTTACGTTAAGAATTGAGGGCTTCGATGTAAAAAGGGTGTTAGTAGACTCGGGAAGTGCGGTAGAGATAATGTACCCTGATCTATACAAGGGGCTGAACTTGAAGCCGGAAGATTTGACAGCTTATGATTCCCCCCGTCTCAGCTAAAAAGGGAGGATTGTTACGCCAAAGGGGCAGATCTGACTACCCATACAGACTGGGTCGGAGGTGGTGGAGGTGAATTTTATCGTGGTTGACGCTTACTCACCCTACACCGCAATAGTTGCCAGGTCATGGATCCACGCCCTAGAAGCCGTATCCTCCACACTTCACCAAAAAGTAAAATACCCACCAGAGGACAAGTAGAAGAGATCCGAGGAGATCAGGCCGCGGCCAGGAAGTGTATGGTGGCCGCCATTTTACATCGGCCCCGTGCCGAGTCCTCGGCCCCAGAGAGCTTATAGCAACCAGCCACCTCGGCAAGGCAAGGCGATGGGCTAGCCGAGGAGATAAGGTGTGAAAGTTTAGATAAGATCGCTGTCAACAACGACCCGGAGAAGTTCTTTCAGGTCGGCTCTGAGTTGCCTTCCCAAGAAAAAGAGGAACTGGTCAGATTTCTCAGAGGAAATGTCGATGTGTTTGCATGGGACGCCTACGACGCCCCGGGAGTTGATCCTAGCCTTATTTGTCACCACCTGAATATCAACCCCTCTTCCACTCCGAAGAACCAGCCACCCCGACGCCCTTCAAAGGAACATGCTAGTGCCGTAAGAGACGAAGTGGCAAAACTGAAAAGAGTAGGGGCTATTAAAGAGGTCTTTTACCCCGAATGGTTGGCAAATACGGTGGTGGTAAAGAAGAAGACAGGGAAGTGGAGGGTCTGCGTGGACTTCACGGACCTGAACAAGGCGTGCCCAAAGGACCCATTCCCCTTGCCCCGAATCGACAGATTGGTGGATGCAACCGTGGGTCACCCTCGAATGAGTTTCCTGGACGCCTTCCAGGGCTATCATCAGATACCCCTTGCGCTAGAAGACCAAGAGAAGACGGCTTTCATGACACCCATCGGAAATTATCACTATAAGGTGATGCCGTTTGGGCTGAAGAACGCAGGCTCAACCTACCAAAGGATGATGACCCGGATGTTCGAGCCACATCTGGGCAAAATCATTGAGGTTTACATAGACGATATGGTTGTGAAGAGTAAAAGGGTGTCCGAGCACGTGAAAGACCTTGAAAAAATCTTCGTTATCTTAAGGGAACACCGATTGCGGCTGAATGCTTCCAAATGTTCATTCGGGGTCGGGTCGGGGAAATTTTTAGGGTACATGGTAACCCACAGGGGAATAGAAGTAAGCCCCGATCAAATCAAAGCAATTAACGGCCTACAGGCTCCTTGGAACCCGAAGGAAGTGCAGAAACTCACTGGTATGATTGCAGCATTAAACCGGTTCATATCGCGATCAACGGATCGATGTCGACCTTTTTACCTCCTGATAAACAAGTGGAAAGAGTTTGAATGGTCGGAGGATTGTGTTCGGGCTTTCCAGCAGCTTAAGGAATACCTGTCACGACCACCCATCATGTCCAGCCTTGAGACAAACGAGGTGCTGTTTGCGTACATCGCTGTAGCTCCCCATGTTGTAAGCCTGGTACTGATACAGGATGATAATGGGGTGCAGCGACCGGTTTACTATGTGAGCAAATCATTACATGAGGCCGAGGTGCGATACCTACCTCTAGAAAAGGCAATTCTGGCGATAGTACATGCCACCCGGAAGCTCCCTCATTACTTTCACGCGCATACGGTCATCGTTCTAACTCAGCTTCCCCTTCGAGCAGTGCTTCAAAGCGTTGACTACACAGGAAGAATCGCCATGTGGAGTGAGCTTTTGGGGGCCTTTGATATTAAATATATGCCCAGATCCTCCATCAAAGGTCAGGTCCTCGCAGACTTGGTAGCGGAGTTTGCTGAACCTTCTATAGAAACAATAACCGAGAAGAAAGACATGGATGGAAAATTAGTTGGTGCAATTTCAGCAGGGAGGACCTTGCATTGGAAGGCCTACGTGGATGGCGTGGCCAACCAGAGAGGATCTAGAGTTGGGATAGTTTTAATATCACCGGACGGTGCTGCCATTGAAAAATCACTGAGGCTCGGATTCTCGGCTACGAACAATGAAGCCGAGTACGAGGCCTTACTTCAAGGGATGACGATGGTTCAAAGATTGGGCGGAAAAGTAATAGAAGCATTCTCGGACTCCAGGTTGGTCGTCGGACAAGTGATGGGTGAGCTGGAAGCCAGAGATGCTAGGATGCAAGAGTATCTAGGACAAGTCAAACGCCTACAGACGAGTTTTGAGTCCTTCAATCTGACGCACATTTCCAGGAGTGTAAACACCCATGCAGACTCGCTGTCTACTCTCGCCACGTCCTCGGCGCATAATCTGCCGCGAATGATCCTTGTTGAAGATCTAGTCCAGGCAAGTCTCATCGGCAGAAACCTGGCCCAAGTCCATCAGATCAGAAAGAGTCCCAGCTGGATGGACCCCATAAAGAACTTCCTCCAAAACGACATCTTACCGGAGGAAAAACTAGAGGCTGAGAAGATACGTAAGAATGCTCCTCGGTTCTGGCTGTCAGAGGACCACAAACTATATCGGCGCTCCTACTCTGGACCGTACCTACTCTGCGTACATCCAGAAGAGTCCGAGTCTCTACTTGAAGAGTTACACGAGAGAATTTGTGGAAGTCACACCGGAGGAAGGTCGCTGGCGCACAGGGCACTCACCCAAGGATACTGGTGGCCGAACATGCAAAGAGAGGCCCAAGAATACGCTAAAAAGTGCGATCAATGCCAAAGATTTGCCCCGAATATCCACCAACCTGGAGGGGTTCTCAACCCCCTCTCTAGCCCATGGCCGTTCGCACAATGGGGTCTTGATATTGTCGGACCTTTCCCCAAAGCTGCGGGGAACAAGCGATACATAATAGTCGAAACCGATTACTTCACTAAATGGGTGGAGGCTGAACCTTTGGCCAACATAAGGGACGTGGATGCCCAGAAATTCATCTGGAAGAACATTATCACCCGCTTCGGAACTCCACGAACACTCGTTTCCGACAATGGTCTTCAATTCGACAGTAAGAGCTTTAGGGAATATTGCCGCGAGTTTGGGATCATTAACCGATATTCCACTCCCGCCTACCCCCAAGGAAATGGGCAAGTCGAGGCCGTGAACAAGGTCATAGTGAACGGACTGAAGAAAAGACTGGATGAGGCAAAGGGGAGATGGGTAGAAGAGCTCACGCACGTCTTATGGACCTATCGGACAACGCCGCGACGTTCAACCGGTGAGACCCCCTTTTCAATGACTTATGGGGCTGAGGCCGTGCTCCCAATCGAGAACAACTTTCCCACACTGAGGTCTAGCTCGTTTACCCCAAACGGTAACGACGAGTTATTGGGAAGAAGTCTAGACCTAGCCGAGGAAAGAAGAGAAAAAGCAATGATTCATATGGCCTATTATCACCAGAAGCTGAGACAAGGGTATGATGCCAATGTTAAACTGCAACCTCTAGATCCAGGTGATCTCGTGATGAGGAAGATTCTCGGCAGCGCAAAAAACCCCTCTTGGGGCAAGTTGGGGCCCAATTGGGAAGGACCATACCGTGTCACATCCGTGGCCGGGATAGGCGCTTACTACCTAGAAGATTTGGATGAAAAAACTGTACCTCGACCGTGGAATGTAAATAACCTCAGAAGATATTGTTATTAATGAAAATGGCTTAGCCCATGTTTTGTTTCGTGATTATCCTCTACCTACTGATCTATTTACGACTATTCATAGTTTTAAACAGAACCTAAGTCCTGCATGGCTCCTCGGACCATAGACTTAGGGGAAATTATTACTCATGACAACTTCTACAAGTTTTAAACAGAACCTAAGTCCTGCATGGCTCCTCGGACCACAGACTTAGGGGAAATTATTACTCATGACAATTTCTACAAGTTTTAAACAGAACCTAAGTCCTGCATGGCTCCTCGGACCACAGACTTAGGGGAAATTATTACTTATGGAAACTATTCATAGTTTTAAACAGAACCTAAGTCCTGCATGGCTACTTGGACCACAGATTTAGGGGAAATTATTACTCATGACAATTTATACAAGTTTTAAACGGAACCTAAGTCCTGCATGGATCCTCGGACCACAGACTTAGGGTAAATTATTACTTATGACAGATTGGGAAATTATTACTTAAGGGAAATCATTTTAAGGCGTGCGCGTAGTCTAGCACCATTGCAACTCTCATTCAAATTCGCTGCCCAGCATCCTTTTTATCTTGACCGTGTACATTTATTTATGTCGCAAATGTTTAAAAAAAAAAAAAGGAAGCAGTACTAGCATACATCCATAGAAAGCAAAGCAAACATTCTATATTAATATTCCGAGGACAATACAAAGAGAGGTCCTTACAAAAGAGCGCAAAAATAGGACGACTCTCATTCAAAAAAAAAAAAGGGAATACAAAAATTAAAAGCCTAAAAGCTAAGCCTTGGCAGGAGGATCTTCTTTCTGCTCTGGCTGAGGAGGAGGAGCCTCGACGGTAGGGTCCGTGGCAGGATCCTTCGCTTTATCAGGCACAGGGACGGCATCAGGCACCACCAGATCCTGCTCCGAAGCCGTTTGGGTGCCCTCAGGATTCTCTCGGATCTCCTGAGGATAGAAGACGTTCTCGGGCAGTCTCAGCGCCGAATCCGCAGGAATTCCTGCAGCATCAAGGGCATGAGCCCATGAGATGCTGCAGTAGTCCCTGCACACCTCAGGGATCTCCTCGGATAGTCTGGCCTCCGTTTCTTGGACCCCAAGCTGGCGAGCAGCACTTTTTTCAGCCTCTGCAGCCTCTCGGATCAGCTGAGCCTCCTCTTTGACCCGCCGCAGCTCATCCTCGACTTTTTGCAGGGCAATCTTGAGATCCAGCACTGCCTGCCTCTCAATGGAAAGGTTGATCTGGGTCGAGTACAGCTCTTTGCGCTGATCCTCCGCCTGGGTCTCAGCACTTTTCAAACCGGCTTCTGCACTCTTGCGCCGTTTCTCCGACTCCTTGAACTTCTCCGTGAGCTCAAGATGATCGTGCTTCAGGGACCCCAAGGTCTTCTCCATCTCCGTCCGAGACTGGTTCTCAGCCTCAGCCCGGCTTCAATTATCACGACAAAATTCCTCAGCCACAAATACCTGCTGAGTAATCTGCGAACGAAACAAGATTGGTTTAAAATTTAACAGGATAAATAAATTAATAAAATAGTAAAAGGACTACTTACCATCGCGAGATCCCTTTTGAGGGATAGGAAAATCTCAAGTTGAGAAAACCGCCTATAGGCCTCCATATCCCGAGGAAGGAGTAAGGGTTGCTCCAAGGCATCAGCCACGTACCCTGCTTGGCCCCGGTTATACTCTCGGACCGACGAATTGTAGGGGATGGCAACTCCATCTAGCTCTAACTTGGGGCTCCATGTACGCGGGGTAGTGCGCACCTCAGCAAGGTTCTCCTCATCCCGGCTTTCCACGGAGTTACCCCTTCTGCTCCTTGGTGCCCGGGTGGTTTTTTGCTGCTTGGTCGGCTGGGCAACCACCTCACCCTCCTCAGGAGTGTCAACCGGCCTTTTCTTCTTCAGGTCCGGATTAACCTTAAGGCCGAGGTCCGAGGGGTCTTGAGGGACCACAGGAGGAAGGGTCTGGGCCTGTGACTGAGCTGGTCCTTTTGATGACTGACCTTTTGATGACTGACCTTTCCCTCGGGAGGCCATCAACTCCCTTAAAGTTTTTCCCTTCCCGGCCATGGGCTCTATCTCTTTGTCCGAGGTGTCGTCCGAGCAGGTGATGATTAAGGGAACACCAACTGCGGAGTGTTGGTCCTGCTCTCCTTCAGGATCAGAAAGCCCAACCAAGGGGGTTTGCTGAACCTCCTCCTCAAAATAAAACTCGTCTATCTCTTCCTCAAGGGAAAGACGAGATGATTCAGTTTCCTCTTCAACCGGAACAGCAACGCCAGACTCGTTTGGCGGAGGTAGTTGCTCTGCTAGGTAGGGATCTCGAATGCCGGGTAGCACGACTGGTGGTAGATCACGTTGAGCTAGGAACCCGGTCTTAGACACGTCAATCCTAGCCAACCTCGAACTGCCAGCCCTTATGGCGTGATCGATAGCTTGGAAAGAATGGCTCAGAGGTTGATAGCCCAGAACCAGATGGGCCGCACGCAACTGTCCGTCCTCAGTAACGTAGATCTCCGACCTTAGAAGGTAGTTCAACGCCGACACATTCACGAGGTTTATCCGAGGAGCGACGTGAACTTTATCTGCAAATGCCCAAGAAAAGTGGAATTAATTCATGAAATTTTTCAATTGTAAAGAAAGCGAGAAAAACAACCCCCCAATACTAGACCCTTTCCCGAAAAGGATTGGCCCTAAAGACGCCGCACCTGGGGTTCCTTCCCGAGTTGGACAATGAATACCATCGAACCACTCCCCCGAAGCAATAAGGAAATCGTTCTTCACGGTCTTATTGGATATTGGGAGACAAGAGATCAACCTAACGACCTCGGATTGGGATTTAAGATAATACCCTCCGTTCTCAATGTGGTGACACTCGTACAGATAAGCCACATCATGCCAGGTAAGGCCTAGATTCATCCGCTCGTCTAGGACATCTACGCAGCCTAGTATCTTGAACATGTTCGGGGCACACTGATGCGGCGTCAACCTATGGTTGAACAGATATTCCCTAGTAATCCTACGCATGGGAAGTGTCATCCCTCCCTCTATGAAAGCAATCATGGGGATAACAACTTCTCCCTCGCCTCTATCTGTCAATACTCCTTCGAGAGAACAGTACTGCAGCCTTACCCCCGGGGGAATGCGGTATTTTGCCCTAAAGGCCTCCATAGCGGCCGGAGTTTTTACTAATTTTTCGAATCTACACATCTGAGCTGAACTGGAGGAATGAAAATAAAGACCGAGAAGAAAAGTAAAGTCCGAGGAGGGAATCGAAATGGCGAAATGAACGAAATTTACTGATACCTTCACAAAACGCTCAATAGAATGCCTGGAAATCTCTCTTGAAGGAGACGCCTCACGAAAAACGGCTACGGTGGCTTAGCGGACACAAGTATTCGTATATCTCTGGAGTTCGATGGAGTTCTCTGGAATCCTCTGGGGTTTATGAGATGCAGATAAAAAGAAAAACTGAACCCCTCTGACGCCTTATATAGCCGGGAGGAGAGAGAAAAGATCGCTCCTGCCTAAAAAATTCAAGAAAAAACGATGGCCGTTCGATCCACGCCGCACCATTGGATGAGGGGGACATAAAGCCTCCAGAAGTAAATGGCCGCGCCTCGTAAATTGTAGCGCGTCCAAAGTAACTGTCCGCACGCTCGCCCTAAGCCCTCCTTACTTCTATCCTCTCACTAACATCAAAACCCCGCTTTTCTCCTCGGAAGGAGATAAAAACAGGAGTTTTGAGGGCTATTGTGGGGCCCGGCCCAAAATAATGGGCTAGTCTAAACCACAGGCCCGTCCGAGAAGCATCCTGTCCGAGGAGAAGTCACAGATAAAGCATTATTCAAGCCCAATTGCGGTAAAAGAAAGCTGTCCGAGGAGTAACTCCTCCTCGGACATTACGAAGTCCGGTCAAAGATCCCGCCCCAACCATTGCAATTTATCCTCCCAGCATATAAAAAGAATAAAACCCAAAATATCTCATGGAAAGCTGCCACCACCACATTAAATGTGCCACAACCACCCTCTTGGCCGCATTAATGAGTAAAAGACCCCTGAACAGTACTACCTTGGCCACTGCAACTCACAAGGGAGTGATAGGGGTGTCTGATGGGACAGGTGCTCAAGTGAAAGCTTAGATGATCAACAAGTGTAAGGTTCAGATAAGAGTGAGAGAGCTATATAATGTAGTGGAGTCCCTCAAAGAGAGAGGACGGAGAAATGTATTCGGAACTGAAGAAATAGAATCTTCTGTTAGATATCCATCCTTGTGTTCTTGTTCCTGCAACAATATTGTCCATGCATTAGACCGAGTAAGCTCACTGAGGCTAAGTTCTTTGACTCATCCTCTACAAATATTTATTGTGGGTTGCGCCTTGGGCCAAGGCCTGATCAATAGGGTTTGGGCCAGAAAAATTGTGCAACTACAATTGTTTATCAAATAAAATGTGTAAGGACACGATTTAGTGACGAACCTAACAGTATTGGGTTCACACGTAAAAGGTCCAGACAATATGATTTGTAGAGCGTGGGTGTAAAGAACTAGGTTAACTGTGGTATTTCCCTCAAAGATTTCCCCTCAAGTCCGTTTAAGGTTTTAAGTCGGTCTAATGAACGTTTTTCTTTAGTGACTAGTACAACTCTCCCTCTCCCCTCTTGCTTTCTTCTCTCTCGTTTATGTCCGTTTCTTGGTTTTCTTTTTCTTCTTTTCTCTCTTCGATCCCCCTTTTTCATGTTCTTCTTTTAGTTTATATACTTCCCTTTGCGCTCCATCCTCGCCGCACACGTGTAGGTTGGGTTCGGAGGATTTCTTTCTATCCCATCTGGCACCTCCTGGAACTTCCTATGGGCAGCTGTAAGGCTGCTTCCCCACTGTTCAGGTATCACCTCCACATTAATGCGGCCAGAGAGTTGGTTGAGAGGTCATTAATGCGGAGGTAGCTGTAGTTTCAGATATTTGTTTGCCTTATCTCTTTCATCTTTAGTCGGCTACTCTACCCTTTGAGATGACTGAATTATGAGATCTGATCGCAATGAGACCACGTCCTAATCGTCCTCGGACGCGTTCTGCCGAGGACCATGGTGTCCTCGGACGGGTATATGGTCTCCGATGGGCCACTGGCCCAACAATCTTGACCCCACTCTGAATCCTATGGGCCTATTAATCGAACGATCCCCACAATAGCCCCTCAAAATCCTACTTTTCGACTCTTCAGGAGAAAATGTGGATTTTGACGTCATAAGCCTGCACCTGTGCGCGTTTTGGGGCATGCCCCTGACGCTTCAGCACCCCGATTTTGGTAGCATTAAATTCTGACAACTCCCTTGTCTCCCACGTTCGACGGTGAGATCTAAATCAAACGGTAGGGGGTTTCTCTTGTTTTGTGAGCGGGAATTTTACCGCTCACAACCTTCACATGACTATAAAGGCGCTCCCAAATTGAACCTGCACCTTATCCCTAATGGTTACGTGGTTCCAGAGCTTATACATTGAATCTGCCTTCTTCCAGTCTTCACTGTTCTCCTGGCGACTACAAATAATCATACGTTGTCCGAGGTCCTTCCTTTGAACCTGTAAGTCCTCTTGAAACTTTTGCCATTGTTATTCAACACCAAAAAGTTTTTTTCTCTACTAAGTCTCTTTAGAAAAATGGGGAAACAGAGGAATCCCTTTCGGCGTCTCGTTGACTCCGAGGAGGGTATTAGAAACTTCCGCTCTAAGTACAATATCCCACCAATGGTAGGGATGAGGTATGCAGCCCAAGGGGAGTGGGTTGACGTCAGGCAAACTGGGGAAGTGGTTATCCCCATGATCGCCTTTATTGAAGGCGGGATGACCATCCCCATGGGCAGTATCACTAGGGGTTATCTTAATTTCTTTAGGCTATCCCCCACCCAATGCGCTCCCAATATGTTTAGGGTTCTGGGGAGTATAGACGCTTTGAATCAGAGAATGGATCTAAACCTATCCCATCACGATGTGAACTGGGTGTACAGCCTTCACCGCCTAGCTGACCAGGATTATTATCTCAAGTCGAGATATCCTGCAGTAAGGCTAATTCAGTGCCTCCCTACTTCAAATAAGTACTTAAAAGAGGATTTCCTTATTTTTTCTGGGGAATGGCATGATGGTCTACCTTGCCCGACAGTAGAAGGAACACCAGGTGGGTGCGAAGTTGCAAACCTATGCCATTTAACTCGTGAACACATTTTACTGACCTTTATTATTTTCGGGTCTTACAATTTTAACTTTAAAATTAACGGTTTTGCAAATAGACGCTACACGAAGCCCAATCTCAGATTAGTCAATAAAGCGAGCCTAGACAGATTATTGAGAGCCAAAATATACGTGAACGAGGCTGATGGTCAGTTACGGGCAGCACATTTAATCCTTGGCTATACCCCCCTTTCTTTTGGCTTTCAGGTGCCGAAGTACGTGATTAGGGCACGCGATCCTCGGCTTCGCCGTATCAGTGTTGCCTACGAAGGGTTCGTTGTTCCAGAGGGTATCCCACTTCCCAAACACACACCTCTCACAAAGCCTCTTTTTGTGGCCAGCGTCTCGGCGGGGCCCTCTTTACCCTCATCTTCCTTCAAGAAAAAGGGAACCAATAGGAAAGGGAAAAGGGGAAAAAACAAGGAAATCGTTGTAACAGTGTCTGAATCCACGGACGACTTAGAGGTTCTCGATCAGCCCACAAGTCCCGAGGAAAGTTCTGACGAGATGGGGGTACACAGGAAACCCCAGAAAAGTTTGATGGAGCTGATGGAAGGTCAACAGGGGAAGGCTGCACCTGCCCAAACAATACCATCCCTGGTTTCATCTCTTCCAGCCAGGTCTCCTCCTACAGTTGCTCGACACCCTCCTCAATCATCTCCGCAACCAGCGCTAACCAATGCTGCCGAGCAAGAAAAGCGCAGAGAACAGAAGGGTAAGGAGGTGGCAGATGCGAGTAAATCTCGCCCCACTCGAGAGGAGGATGTCCAACGAGCTGCAAAGCAGCAGAAAACTAGGCACCCCGCTACACGGGGTCAAGAGAAATCCGATTCCCCACATCCCGATTCACAGGCGTGGCTGCCAGCTCCTATGCTCGGTGGGGAGCCCCTGCGAAACGATGCCTCTATAAGGGACTTCAACGGTGGCATTGGGTGTCATGTAGCCTCGGCCATAGAGGAGGCCTTATTGCTCCCAAAGGATATGGCTGAGATAAAGAACGTGAGGAAGAATCAACTCATCCTTGACAATAAACGATACTTGGGCATGGTGAGAAACTGTTTTTTACACTGTTTCATTGTGCGACTGTGGCTTACTAATGCGCATTTTCCATTAACTAGAACGCTAATTCACACCCCGTTCCTTACAGATCATCCAAAATACTTTCAAGCTCGATGAGATGCTCAATGCTTGCTCCACCCAGCTAGATGGTGAAAGGAAAAGAAGGGCAACGGCTGTACAAACCTTGTCCAAATCTGAACAGGATTTAACCGTCGCAAGGAAAAAACTACAGGTCGAAGAAGAAGCTCGCAAGAGTGCTGAATTGACATCAGAAGGTTACCAGAAGCAGGCCGAGGAACAAGCCAAGCTTCTGCACGAAGCGAATGCCGAGCTGAAGAAGACTCAGGAGCAAGTTCTTGTTCTTAAGAAGCATCTAGAAGAGACTCAGAAGCTAAGGGAGAAAGCTGAAAAGCTCAAAGAACAAGCCGAGAAAGCGAAAATCAAGTCCGAACAGGCAATGAATGAAGCCGAGCAGAGGGGCTACGAACTTGGGATAGCTGAAACCGAGAAAGCCCTAAGAGCCGAAGTTCCGGAGGTGTGCCGCATCTTCTGCGCGAGAACCTGGAGTGAGGCTCTTAACCGTGCTGGGGTTGAAGCCTCATCTGAACTACGTAAGCCAGAGAACATATATTACCCCGAAGCGATACGCTCCTCAGCTCCTCAATCGTACCAGGCTGATACCCCTTCCCCAGCTATTAACCCTAACGAGGAGGTTCTGCCTCGCAATTCCCCCCCAGGAGCTTCCCCCAATAAACCCACCACTGCTTCAAAATCAGAGACGATCTCACACGATTTTCAACAAGAATTGGACTCCACAGTCCAATCAACTGGGGGCATTACCAATTAACAGTAAAATATAGAAACTGTTTTGTAACTTTAACTAGACATGTAATAGAGTACTTTCTCGTTTAGTTTCTTTTCATTCTGATGACTCTAAGTTATCTTCACCCGTACTTTGTCGTCGTAATTTTATATGGGTCCATCTCAATCACCTTTTTCATTATACGCCAACCTTGCATTCGAAGCTTTCTCTTTCTGACTCCTTAATGAATGTCCACAAGGCATTATTTTCACCAAGTTTATGATTTAGAAAACTCATCACCGCTCTATTTACCGTTTAATAACTCGATACACCACTTAGCAGGCCAATTTCTACCGAGTTTGCGGTCTGAGGACTTGGCATGATCTAGTTTCTGTTTAACAATTCAGTATGAATGATAGGATGTTAATTTCCACTAAGTTTGCGATCCAAGGACCTGGCATAACTTAGTTTCTGTTTAACAATTCAGTATGAATGATAGGATGTTAATTTCCACTAAGTTTGCGATCCGAGGACCTGGCATAACTTAATTTCTGTTTAACAATTCAGTATGAATGATAAGATGTTAATTTTCACTAAGTTTGTGATCCGTGGACCTGGCATAACTCAGTTTCTGTTTAACAATTCAGTATGATAGGATGTTAATTTCCACTAAGTTTGCGATCCGTGGACCTGGCATAACTCAGTTTCTGTTTAACAATTCAGTATGATAGGATGTTAATTTCCACTAAGTTTGCGATCCGTGGACCTGGCATAACTCAGTTTCTGTTAACAATTCAGTATGATAGGATGTTAATTTCCACTAAGTTTGCGATCCGTGGACCTGGCATAACTCAGTTTCTGTTCAACAATTCAGTATGATAGGATGTTAATTTCCACTAAGTTTGCGATCCGTGGACCTGGCATAACTCAGTTTCTGTTCAACAATTCAGTATGATATGACAGGATGCGAAATTTATAGGATGCATATTCGACGTAAATTTAAAAGAGAATATCTGAATTGAAACTTCTTTACTAGTAATAATACCTTTTGAGATTATTTACATTCCAAGGATGGAGTACAGGTTTTTCATCTAGGTCCTCTAGATAGTAAGCCCCTATTCCTGCTACAGAAGTAATCTGGTATGGTCCCTCCCAATTGGGTCCCAATTTTCCCCAATTTGGATTCTTAGTGGCCCCCAGGACTTTTCTCAGCACCAGATCTCCTATGGCTAACGGCCTCATCCTTACATTGCTATCGTAGCACCGCTTGAGTTTGTGCTGGTAGTAAGCTAGCTGAACCATCGCGCTCTCCCTTCGTTCTTCAATCAGGTCTAGACTGTGTTCCAACATTGCATCATTATTGCTAGAAGAAAATGTACTGGTCTTCAACGTTGGGAATCCAGTTTCCAGGGGAATAACGGCCTCGGCCCCATAGGTCATGGAGAAAGGAGTTTCTCCCGTCGAACGTCGGGGTGTTGTCCGATACGTCCAAAGCACATGTGGTAGTTCTTCCACCCATTTTCCTTTCGCATCGTTTAGTCTCTTCTTAAGCCCATTGACAATGACCTTGTTAACAGCTTCAGCCTGCCCATTGCCTTGCGGATAAGCTGGAGTGGAATATCTGTTTCTTATTCCCAGTTCTGAACAGTATTTCCTAAAGGCATTGTTATCGAACTGGAGCCCATTGTCCGAAACAAGAGCTCGTGGGATTCCAAATCGCGTAACAATGTTCTTCCAGACAAACTTCTTCACATCTACGTCCCGGATGTTCGCCAAGGGTTCAGCTTCAACCCATTTAGTAAAGTAGTCTGTGCCGACGAGCAGGTACTTCTTGTTTCCTATAGCTTTAGGAAAAGGGCCGACAATGTCCAGTCCCCATTGCGCAAAAGGCCAAGGGCTTGAGAGAGGGTTAAGAACTCCTCCTGGTTGGTGGATATTCGGGGCATATCTTTGACACTGGTCGCATTTTTTAACGTACTCCTGCGTTTCTCTATGCATATTTGGCCACCAATAACCCTGCGTTAGTGCTCGGTATGATAGAGATCTCCCTCCGGTATGGCTCCCACAAATGCCCTCATGCAACTCTTCCAGGATTGATTCTGCTGTCTCAGGAGGCACACAGAGCAAGTATGGTCCAGAGAAAGACCGTCTGTATAACTTTTTATCCTCGGATAACCAGTACCGAGGTGCTCTTCTTCGTATTTTCTCGGCTTCCACCTTATCCTCGGGCAATGTGTCATTTTCGAGAAATTTTAATATGGGGTCCATCCAGTTTGGCAATGAATCAACTTGACGGATTTGGCAAACCCCCTTTTCTGGTGAAGTGGGAGTACACAAGTCTTCGACGACAATTATCCGAGGGAGATCTCGTACTGAGGAAGTGGCGAGGGTCGCCAAAGAATCAGCGTGGGTATTCTCCCCTCGTGGAATATGCAATACGTCGAAAGATTCAAACTCAGTTCGCATTCGCCTAACCTGCTCCAGGTATCTTTGCATCCTTGGGTCTCTGGCCTCCAATTCTCCGGTAACCTGGCCGACAACCAGCCTTGAGTCCGAGAACAGTTTCACCGCCTTTCCATCCATTTTCCGGACCATGCTCATTCCCATTATCAAAGCTTCGTATTCTGATTCATTGTTAGTAGCCGAGAACCCTAGCCTTAACGATTTCTCTATGATGACCTCTTCAGGGGACATCAAAACCAATCCCAGTCCAGCTCCCCGTTGGTTGGCGGCCCCATCCACGTATACCTTCCACACCGGCCCTCCTGATGCGGATATTGCGCCAACCGATTTTTCATCCATGTAATCTTGATTCCTACTAATCTCCTCAGGGCACTCAGCGAATTCAGCCACCAGATCGGCAAGAACTTGACCCTTCACAGAGGTGCGGGGCATGTACTTAATGTCAAAAGCACCCAGAATCGTTCCCCACTTGGCTATTCTGCCGGTATAATCAGCACTTCTAAGTATGGATTTGAGAGGCAATTGGGTCAAGATAACCACCGTGTGAGCTTGAAAATAGTGCGGCAGTTTACGTGTTGCATGGACGACTGCCAGTATAGCCTTCTCTAACGACAGATACCTCACCTCGGCTTCATGGAAGGATTTACTTACATAATAAACTGGCCTCTGAACGCCCTTGTCTTCTCGCATCAAGACAAAACTGACTGCGTGAGGAGCTACCGCCAGATAGGCATACAACACCTCATCCACTTCAGGGCTAGACATGATAGGCGGTTTGGATAAATAGTCCTTCAACCGCTGGAACGCCTCAGCGCACTCCTCGGTCCATTCGAATCCCTGCCACTTATGTAACAGACGGAAAAAAGGACGACACCTTTCAGCCGACCTGGAGATAAACCGGTTCAATGCGGCAGTCATCCCCGTCAACCTCTGCACTTCCTTTGGATTTCGAGGCGCTTGCAAATCGTTAATGGCCCTAATCTGATTTGGATTCACCTCAATTCCCCTATGGGTCACCATGTACCCCAAGAATTTCCCGGAACCTACACCAAAGGAACACTTCGAGGCATTTAGGCGCAACCTATGTTCTCTTAATATCCCAAAGATGCTAGTGAGGTCCTCCACATGTTCAGTCACTACCTTGCTTTTCACCACCATGTCATCAATATAAACTTCAATGCTTCTGCCCAGCTGTGACTCAAACATTTTTGTCATCATGCGTTGGTAGGTTGACCCAGCGTTTTTGAGACCAAAGGGCATCACCTTGTAATGGTAGTTCCCAACCGGGGTCACGAAAGCGGTTTTTTCTTGATCATCGGCGGCTAACGGTATTTGATGATACCCCTGAAAGGCATCCAAGAAACTCATCCTAGGGTGGCCCACAGTCGCATCCACCAGCTGGTCAATCTTCGGCATAGGAAATGGGTCCTTGGGGCATGCCTTATTAAGATCCGTGAAATCCACGCATACTCACCATTTCCCCGTCTTCTTCTTCACTACCACCGTATTGGCCAGCCATTGGGGGTAAAAGACTTCCTTGATAGCCCCAGCCTGTTTCAGCTTAACGACTTCACTTCTGACCGCCTCGGCATGCTCTTTCGACGGTCGCCGAGGGATTTGTCTCCTAGGGGGAATGGCAGGGTTCACATTGAGCCGGTGACAAATGAAACTTGGGTCTACTCTTGGGGCTTCATACGGGTCCCATGCAAAGACGTCCACATTGGCTCGAAGGAAATCCAGTAAACTCGCAGGAAATCCAGTAAACTCGCTTTCTCTTGCAGGGGCAGCTTAGCCCCCACCCGGAAAAATTTTTCTGGATCATCAGTGACAATCACCTTTTCCAGATCTTCACACTCTACCCCATTGGTTAGTACGTTTATACCTGACGCTGGGGGCTTTAATTGCTATGAATCATTGTCGGCTGTAGCCGAGGTTTCTTCCTCTGGCCGATGCCGAATGGCCGCTACTTGGCATCGCCGAGCGACCGCTTGGTTCCCCACTATCTCCAGTACTTGGTCTCCGGATGGGTACTTCACTTTCTGATGTAGGGTGGACGAAACCGCTTTAAGTGTGTGAAGCCAAGGTCTGCCCAGGATGGCCGTATATGGAGAATAAACATCTACAACAATAAAATCCACCTCCACCACCTCCGTGCCTGACTGCACGGGCAACCTGATTAGTCCCATAGGAATGACCAACCTTCCCTCAAAACTGACTAGAGGGGAAGTATAGGTTGTCAAATCCTCCTGTGTCAAACCTAGCCCCTTGTACAGATCCGGATACATTACATCCGCTGCGCTCCCCTGATCAACCATCACTCTTCGGACATCGTAACCACTAATCCTCAGCGTGACCACCAAGGCATCCTCATGGGGTTGTATAGTTCCAATCAAATCCTCGTCTGAAAAACCCAAAATCAAAGGGACACGCCTCTTGGCCCTCTTCGATGCTTAAGAGCGATCCTCGGCGGGGAATCGGGACACCGACAACACTCTTGTGGGGCAGGAACCAGTCCTTCCCGGGGCCGCAAAGATGACATTGATCGTTCCCCAGGGGAGCCTTGATGAAGCATCCCCCCGCACCTCAGAACCTGCCTGGCTTCCCCTTCCGCTGGAATGGTGCAAGAGTTGCTTCAATTTCCCTTCTCGGACCAATTGCTCCAAATGGTCCCATAAATTCCTACAGTTGTCTGTCGTGTGTCCATGGTCTTGATGGTAATGGCAATACAAACTCGGGTTGCGTTTTGTAGGCTCTCCCGCCATCCTGTTCGGCCATTTGAAGAATGGCTCGTCCTTTATCTTCTCCAACACCTGCTGGACAGGCTCCCGGAACACTGCATTAACGACCTGGGCGTCCGCCGAGGCAGACTGCCCAGCGAAGTCCCTTCTTGATCGGTTATTATTATAACGATCCGACCTGAAATCCCTTCTCTCCTGAGGGATCACTTTGGCCTTTCCCTTTCCCTGAAGTTGATCCTCCTCTATTCTTTTGTACTTCTCTATTCTGTCCATCAACTGGCGCACACTAGTGACAGGTTTGCCCGTCAAGGATTTCCTCAAGTCATGGTCAGCTGGGAGACCGGCCTTGAAAGTGGTTATAGCCACAGCGTCATTCTTCCCCCCTATCTCGTTAAACATTTCCCAGTACCTATCCGAATAGCCCTTGAGAGTCTCACCCTCTCGCATAGACAAGGTCAACAAGGAGCCCAGAGGCAAAGGAGTTCGGCTGCATGTAATGAAACGAGCGCCCAAAGCCTGGGTCAGTGCTTTGAAGGATCCAATAGAATTGGCTATTAAGCCATTGAACCATCTCATCGCCGTTGGACCCAAACTCGACGGAAAAATCTTGCACATCAGGGCATCATCCCTAGAATGAATAGCCATCTTCTGGCTGTAGTAACTTACATGTTCCACCGGATCCGAGTGGCCATCATATAGAGAGAACGTAGGTTGATTAAACCGCCGAGGATGAATAGCATCATCTATGCCTCTTGTAAAGGGTGATCTGGAAATTTGACTCGGTGCTTTGTTCATCGCATCGTTACCCAAGCCCCTGCTAGTAGGACTTTTACGCCTTCGCCTGTGACGGCACTCCTCTTCGTAGGAGAAAGTCTCGCTCTGCGGAGTCCTCGACCTTCGCCTGTAACTAGCTCCATCCGACTCCCCGGATGATGGTTCGGAGCGAGGTGGTGAACGTTCCCGTCGTGCATGGCGTAACTCTCTCTTCAAGTCCGCAATCTCACGTTGCAGGTCCCCATCACGCTTCGCGTGGGACACGTGACTCTTCCCGTGTGTACGGGTTCTCGTGGTATGTGTGGTATGTATGCTCCCCTCCTGGACTTCCCTCTGTTCGGGACTCCTTCGAGGACCACCGTGCTGAGAGCCCCTTGACTCCGCCTGATGCGGGCTGACATCACCCTGATGCAGCCCCGCTGCGGGGTGAGGCAGTTCCACTCCTTCCATCGAAAACGTTGTATTAGAGGTTATACAAGCTAACACAAGCTCTTCCCACAGACGGCGCCAATTGTAAGGACACGATTTAGTGACGAACCTAACGGTATTGGGTTCACACGTAAAAGGCCCAGACAATATGATTTGTAGAGCGTGGGTGTAAAGAACTAGGTTAACTGTGGTATTCCCCTCCAAGATTTCCCCTCAAGTCTGTTTTAGGTTTTAGATCGGTCTCTTGAGCGTTTTTCCTCAGTGACTAGTATGACTCTCCCCTCTTTGTTTTTTCTTTTCTCTCTCGTTTCTTTTCTTTTCTTCGTCTTCTTTCTTTTTTTCTTTTCTCTTTCTCCTCCTCCCTCTTTTCATGTTCCTCTTTTAGCTTATATACTTCCCTTTGCGTTCCATCCTCGCCACACACGTGTAGATTGGGTTCAGAGGATTTCTTTCTGTCCCATCTGGTACCTCCTGGAACTTCCTATGGGCAGCTGTAAGGCTGCTTCCTCACTATTCAGGTATCACCTCCACATTAATGCGGCCAGAGAGTTGGTTGAGAGGTCATTAATGCGGAGGTAGCTGTAGTTTCAGATATTTGTTTGCCTTATCTCTTTCATTTTTAGTCGGCTACTCTACCCTTTGAGATGACTGAATTCGGAGATCTGATCGCAATGAGGCCACGTCCTGATCGTCCTCGGACGAGATCGTCCTCGGACGAGTTCTGCCGAGGACCATGGTGTCCTCGGACGGGTATATGGTCTCTGATGGGCCTCTGGCCCAACAATCTTGATCCCATTCTGAATCTTATGGGCCTATTAATCGAACGATCCCCACAGTACTGTTTTTAGGCTCTGTTTGGATTGAGCTTATTTTTGCAGAAACTGAAAACTGAAACTGAAAATATTGTAACAAAATAATTTTTAAATGTGTGAATAATATCATGGGACCTATTTTTAATGAAAAAGTTACTGAAAAGTGGAATTTGTGGGTCCGTAAATAGTGCATGGGTGCACTGTTTACAGTTGAAAAGTCAACCTTTGTGGCTACTATTTATGAACAGTAGCCACATTACTCCCTGAAACGCGTGAAAAAAAAAAAAAAAAAAAAAAAAAAAAAAAAAAAAAAAAAACCAGAAGACGCAGACTTGTAAACGCAGATGTCGAATCCAAACCCCACCTTAAAATATATTTTTTACTAGCATCTCGAGTCTTAAACACTCAATTTAGGGTCTATAAATTGAGTCTCAAATACTCGATTTCCATGGTCTAATTACATCTGATGTGACTTTTTTACACGTGGTGACTACTTGGAAATCAAGTCTTAGATATTCGATTTATAAGAGCATTTTTTCTTTTAAGGGTTGCTCGTCATGAGCCTTGACCATGAAATAAAACACCAAGAGTGAACACCGTCAGTGCGTTCATTGGTAGAAAACCACTTGAGAATTCTTTGAAGCATCAAGAACCCACAGCCGCCAAATCCAGCTAGACCATGCCACCACCGCACCACTGCGCGAGACCCAAGCCACAACGTGACCCAGGCCTCTCTATAGGTTTTCTTTTCTTTTTTTTTTTTCTTTTTTTTTTTTTTTTGGTATTTCTAGGAATGGCAAGATGAGAGACTTGAGACTTAAAATTTATTTGGTTTTAAAATCGAGTCTTAAAAACTCGATTTTCAAGTGTACGCCACGTGGAAAAAATGACACATCAAACGTGATCAGACCATGAAAATCGAGTCTTTGAGACTCCATTTATAGCCCAAAATCGAGTCTTTGAGACTTGAGATGCTAGTAAAAAATATAATTTGAAAATAGTACCTACCAATTATATTGTTTGGCAAACGGTGCTAATTTCCTATTTTGGCCAGGAAAGAGGGAAACTTTGCTCTGTGAAAATATTTGGGGAAGAGCAACAATAATATCAAGTCTTCAATTTGATGTGACAATACACTGTCCATGGGTCCCACAAAGTCACTCTATTTACCAATATGCCACTGAAAACTAAGTTTGAAGCTTTTGGAAACTCTCATTTTCTGTTTCCAATTTTCATCATCCTTTCTCACATTTTTGAGTTTTGAGTGACGTTAACCAAGCCAAACAAAATTTTTTTCAATGGGACTCATGAGTTTTGGAGTATGAGTTTAGAAGTTTTGGATTATGAGTTTAGAAATTAGTAGTGTTTTACCACTGTTTTGGATTCTGAGTTTAAAAATTAGTAGTGTTTTTTAAGTGGAACTCATGAGTTTTGGATTATGAGTTTAGAAATTAGGAGTGTTTTACCACTGTTTGGGAAATATTTACTACTTTTTTAAAATTTGAGAGAGTTTGACATAGAACTCAAGTTTAAGAAACTCGAGTTCCTTGTAATATATTACTTATTACCTATGTTTCAAACTCTTCAACTTTTTCACTACATTTTCCCACAAGATCCTAACAAAAGAAAGAAAAAAGAGAAACCCACAACCACAACTATTGACTGTGTGAGACAGCCACAATTGTTGATTGTGTGAGTGTTGCGGAAGGGGGAACTGTACCACAATACTCGAGTGTCTTTTTCTCGAGTAGCACATTGCGATTTTTTATGTTACTCGAATTTTCTTAAACTCGAGTTCCATGTTTTAAAAACTGGTGCATTGCTAAATATTTCTCAAATAATGGTAAAACACTACTAATTTCAAAAAATAATGGTATTTGGTTATTTTTGCCAGTTTTGGAAACTCCCATTTTTTGTTTTCGTCATCCTCTCTCAAATTTTTGAGTTTTGAATGATGTTAACCAAGCCAAACAAAATTTTGTCAATAAGACTCATGAATTTTAAATTATGAGTTATGAAAACTAAGTAATACCACTCAGTTTTGTAGGTTTCCAAACAGCCTCGAACCTGTGTTAAGTTTATCCAGTGGATCAGGGACGGAGGCATGTTATCCTTTGGGGGGCATGGCCCCTCCAAAATTTTTTAATACCTCAATAATAGTAAGAAGAAATAGGTCTCACCCCTTCTCGTTTAATAGCTAGCCCCCTATTCTATCTTCACGGTCAAAAAAAAAAAGAGCTAGCCCCCTGTGAGAAAAGCTTGGCTCCTCCTCCAATACGTTAGCCATAGAAATTCCCCACCCCAAATCCCTACTTTTCATCTTTTTGACTTTTGCTTCCCTCCTCTGAAACATGTAAGCCGTATCCTACATTTTTTTTTTTTCTTTGAGTGAGACCATATCCCAGAGCTATTCAAGGACCTATGGGTGGATATTGAGATAGTTGTAAAAATTTTAAATGTTTTTTTTTTATTCTAACCGCTGCTCAACAATTAGGATGGTTTAATAATAAGTAGAAGATGATTATTCTAAAAAGAAAAAAAATTTTAATTAAGAAAATTTTATATGTAAAAAAAAAAATTATTATTAAAAGAATATGAGTAGGGCTGAAAAAAAAAAAAGTATCTTCCGTATTTTTTTTTTTTTTTTTGCATCAAAGCTTAGCTTAAAATCATGATAATTACAATAACTTGAACCAAAAACTTGCATAGAATTTCAAAAGACATTTCCAGGTGACCTCATCAGCATGTCCACACATGGAGGTTTCTTGGAAATTTCTTTCATAAAATGCCAAAGCCATTCTTGGGAATTTCTTACATAAAATGCCAAATCCATATCACGCGTAAAAGTAGCCAAGTTCCAAATTAAAGCTTTGTCCACCATCCCCGCCCACCACTTTCTCTCTCTCTCTCAAATTATTGAACTCGGAAAACAAGATGAACCAAAACTGTTGACAAAGACTAATAAGAAGATGAACCAAAACGTGTCGGTTTGTCCTCTTTTCGAAATGCGGGAAGTGTCGGCCTGTATTATCAAATTTCAACCAAACCAGTTATTTGTTTTTGGGTTTTTGCTGCACTAGTATTATAATATTATTATTGGTGTGCAAAGCGTGAACCCCTCCATTCTTTTTTCCGCATAGATAAGACAAACCAACATGATGAAACCCACCAGAAACAGAGGCCAATAATTAGAAGATAAGGACATACCTTTGCTTTTTTTTCTTTTTTAAATATGATAGAATTTAAACCTTGCTCCATGATAATTGACCTTCATGTTACATGTTTCTTTACACTTTCAATTGCAACGAATTAGAATCACTAGCATTTTTCATTTTGTGCATTTTCAATTTACATATGTATGATTATTTTAAAAACAAAAAGAAAAAGTAAATTCTCTCTATTCATCTTATGTTACGCAAATTACTCATAACAGTGGCACTAAAAATAATACAGTAACATTATATAGCCCATATCCAACGAGCATTGGAACACTATTTTGCAGATTTAGTACATCAAAGGAAACAGAGCTCAACATTTTGTAAGATATCGATGATTTTGAAAGTTATATCTTCATGGGATTGTGCTAAGCTTCATGTTCATTACTAAAACTATCAAACACACCATGCTCCTCTAGCCCTATAGTCTTTCACCTTGCCAAACTTCACCAAATGATTACAACCTAAAGTGAAAGAGTCTTCCGTTTGGATTGAACTTATTTTTGTTAAAATTGAAAACTGAAAACACTGTAGTAAAATAATTTTTAAATATGTGAATAGTACTATAAGACTTATTTTTAATATTTTTAAATGCATAAACAGTGCTGCTACAATATATGAACAGTAATTTTTGTCCCTACACAATAAATTCATATGATTTTACTGTTTATGCACTATTAAAAGAAAGGGTAAATTCCACAAACCTACCCTGAGGTTTGGACTAATACCAACGAAGTCCACAAAATTTAAAAAGTGACCATTTTAGTCCTTTTTGCCAAACGGTTTGTAACACCGTTATTTTTTTTTTTTCTTCATTCTTCTTGTTCTTTCCTCTCTCCAGAATCACCTCTCTCTCTCTCTCTCTCTTCATCTGAGTCCATAACCTCTGACCAAACTGAGCAACCCAGCCACCCGACCCAACCCACCACCACTTCAAATTAACCATCCTCCGCTCAAATCCGGCGATGATCAGCCCTCCTTCGCTCAGCGCCGGCGACGATTTTTCTCAGATCTGTTTAGATCCGATGATTTTGGCTCAAATCCGAAGTATTTTCAAAAACCCACTTAGATCTGGCGATGTTTAAGCTTAGACCGGTAATGTTTCACTCTCCTCTGCTCAGATCCGGCGACGTTTCAATCTTCTCTGCTCAAATTCGGCGCCATGGTGGTGGGTTTGCAATTTCTCTTCTCTCTTCCTCTTTGCGGTGGCGCTATGGTGGTGGGTTTTGTAGTGGGTCGGTTTTGGTTTGGATTGGTGATAGAGAATTTGGTTTTTTGTGGGTGTGTTGGATTTTTGTGGGTTTTGGTTTATGTTTTTGGTTCTGGGTTTGTTTTGGGGTGGTCGGTATTGCTTAAGGGTTTATGGGTTTTGTTGGTGGTCGGTGGTTCTGGGTTTGTGGGTTTTGTTGATGCCGTTGCTTTGCTGCTGGTTGATGGTTTTATGGGTTTTGCTGGTGGTCGGTGGTTGGTGGTCACTGGCTTTTTGTGGGTTTGTTGGGTCGGGTCGTTGGCTTTATGGGTTCTATTCTTCAATTTTTTTCTTCTTCTCTAAATTAGAGAAAGGGAAGAGAGAAGACTCAGGAGAGGGGTCAGAGAGAGGACAGAGGGTATGTAACGGTGTTACAAACCGTTTGGCAATAAGGACCAAAGTGGTCACTTTTTAAATGTTGTGGACTTCATTGGTATTAGTCCAAACTTCAGGGTAGGTTTGTGAAATTTACCCTAAAAGAAAAAAAAAATAAATAAATAAATTTAAAAAAAAAAAAAAAAAAAAAAAAAAAAAAAAAACCAAAACGTTGAACACAGACGCGCAAAACACAATCCAAACGGATACTTTGAATACAAATGAAAGCACCAAAAACCTATAGCTCCAGCAATATTTATGGACAAAGATTTATTGCAAAATGTTTGTAGGAGTTGCTGCAAACAGAGTTAGGTGGCAACTTATGAAGTTGACATGTGTGTAAGTTCTTTTGCATGTACTGGGCAAAAGTCTGTAGCAGCATTGATGTGATTAGAGAGGAGAGCTGTGTATATCACATGACTCGCTTGTGTTGTCTTATTCCAAGTCTAAAATATTAAGACTTATTGGCCAAAGTCTGAGTGGGTGACAATAATAGAATAAAAAAAAAAAAAAAAAATAGTGGGTGACAGTAACTAGAGGACCAGAAACAAGTGAAAGCTTCCGTTGGGTTGATTTGAGGAAGGATAGAAAAGGATGATGAAAAATAAGAGGGAAAACATTTATTTGGATTGTTTGGTTGGGAAAAAAAAAAAAAAAAAAAAAGGAAAAATGAATCCAGAGCATCTACCCTGTAACATGCACGGGTTGGTTGTTTAATTGTGTTGTTTTGTTTTTTTCATATCAAACAGCAGTTTTATTTTATTTTATTTTTTTCTGCCGGATGTTTTATTAGTTGTATTAGTTTGTAAATTTGTAGTAATTAAAAAAATTACTTTCTATAAACTATTAAAAAACTTGTATTTTTATGTAATTGAGTCATGAGTGTAAATTTATACAATTTACCGTTTTTCATCTCTTCACTTTTTAATCATTCTGACCAAACATACACGAAAAACTAAATCTATTAAATTTTTCCACTTTTTCATTCTCTCACTATTTTTTATCTTCTTACTAATTTATCACATAACTTATTGAATTAGTATTAATACAAAGAATAAACTTTAACCCATACAAATATATTTATATTTTATTAAAATATGAGTTTTACTACCATATACCTTAAATTGAAGGCATACATTTAGTGCCAACTTAACACTAAATATAATTGATGCATTCACCTAAGGCCCCAAGTATAAAAAAATAAAAAAAATAAAAAAAAAACCTCAAATTTTAATTTAATTAAGCTCAAATATTAACTAATAAATAAAATTTTATTTTTTATCAAATGAAAAACAAGGAAAAAAAATGAGTGACAGAAATGTTGCGTTCTTAATATTTTTCACAATACTTTTACAATTAATCCTAAGTAGCAAGTTGTTACATGCTGTTATTGATAGCAAAAAAATAATTTCAGTGATGGGTTTTATTGTGAATGTAGCACTTCTCAAAAATAAAAAAGAGAAATACACAAAAAAATTCACAACATTTTCACAATAATTAAGTTGGCAAATTTTACTAGTTCTAACCTAGATCTACTACTAATATTACTCTTTTACTTACCATTATCATTTTACCATATCAACAAATGTGAAAAGTTTTATTAAATTTTTTGTGTCTATAGACTTTTTATAAAAAAAATTCTACATAATTTATGTTAATTAATAATAATTTTGTATCTAAAATAAGATAATAGAATTTAAATAATATTTAACTTTTTTAAAGTCATATTTATATATATAAAGGGGCCTCAGTTTCCTTTTTTGCATTAAACCCTAAATGTATTAAGCCCCCAGCATACATTTGTAAACAATTTTAGAAATTTTTTTAAAGAAAAAGTGATTAATTTTTTGACTTTTTTTTTAATTACTCATAAAAAAATTTTGAAAAATTAATTATTAATATATATTCCAGCATACATTAATCGGAAGATATTTATTATTAAAAAAATATGAGTAGGGCTAAAATTAAAAAAAAAAAAAAATATATATATATATATATATATATATTGATGTGACAAAAGACGAAAGAGAAGAGTAAGAAAGCTCTCCAGCTATTGGATGTCAAGTGACTAGCTTGTAGTGTCTTATTCACAAGTACAAAAAATACGGTAAATCAGCCAACGTGATGCACGGATTGGGAGGGTCTTTTCCCGAACCCAACTTCTAAACACAATCATGCGCAAACCAAGTCCAAGATATGATCTTTTTTAATTCCCAATTCGATTCGAAGAAAGGTGAACCTAAAAGCATTTGCATTTTAAACTAGAAAAAGCGCTATATTTTGCACAACCAACTCCCACAATCTCTCACATTTGAAGTAATTGAACTTCTCCGCATGGAAGAACAAATGTGGCAACAGAGAAGTCGGACTCATTGGTTATTATCGGGTGACAGGAATACGAAATACTCCCATAATACGGCATCCCATCACTTTCGCCGCAACTCTATTTCTGAGCTCCGTGATTCACATGGGGTCCTTTTTACAGGGGAGGAAAACGTTTCAGCAATGATTGTTGATTTCTATACAAAACTCTTCTCTTCTTCAAATCCGAGTGGTTTGGAAACGGTGGTTCAACATACTAAGAGAGTGGTGAGTGCAGATATGAATGTTGGTTTGATTGAAGAATTCACAAGATTGGAGGTTGAAACTGCCTTAAAGCAAATGGCGCCCCTAAAAGCCTCGGGGCTCGATGGTATGCCACCAATTTTCTTCCAACATTACTGGGATAGCATTGGGGATGATGTTGTCAAGGCAGTCTTATTTTGTTTAAATACCAGTGATGTATTGCCAGGTTTGAACCATACCTTCATCACTCTTATACCTAAAGTTAAGAGCCGGGAACTTATTTCTGAATTTCGTCCTATTGCCTTACGTAATGTTCTATATAAACTTGTCTCTAAAGTCTTGGCTAACAGATTAAAAAGAGTTTTGCCCCAGATTATTTCAAAATCTCAAAGTGCCTTCCAACCGGATAAAGCTATATCGGATAATATCCTGGTGGCTTTTGAAACTCTCCACCATATGAAGATGAAGAAGGTGGGTAAAGTGGGACATGTGACTATTAAATTAGACATGAGTAAGGCATATGACAGATTGGAGTGGGAGTTCCTGAAAAAGATCATGGAAAAAATGGGCTTTTATCCCACATGGGTAGGGTCGATTATGGAGTGTATCAAATTGGTTACTTATTCTATCTTGGTAAATGGTGTCCCCAAAGGCTATATCCTTCCAACCAGAGGAATTTGCAAAGGGGATCCCTTGTCTCCTTATCTCTTCTTATTGGTATCAGAGGGGCTGAATGGGCTTATTCAACATGCAGTAGAGGGGGGGCAGATTGAGGGGTTTGCTCTTTGTTGTTCTGGTCCGAAGATTTCGCACTTATTCTTTGCGGATGACAGTCTTTTGTTTTGCCGAGCTCGGTTGGGGGATGTGGTAGCCATCCAAGCTCTCTTGGGTCTCTACGAGAAGGCTTCGGGTCAAATGATAAATTCTACAAAAACTACCCTCTTCTTTAGCAAAAATGTCTTGGATGCCACTAAAGAGTCCATTAAAAATCTGTTGGGAGTTGTTGAAATCAAAGAATATGAGAAGTATCTAGGTTTGCCAGCAGTCGTTGGAAGAAACAAGAAGGCGAGTTTGAACTATATCAAGGATAGGGTATGGGGAAAACTCCAAGAGTGGAAAGAGAAGTTACTCTCCCAAGCGGGCAAAGAAGTGTTGTTGAAAGCAGTCGTCCAAGCCATTCCCACCTTTGCTATGAGTTGCTTTCGCCTTCCGGTGGGTCTTTGCCAAGATATTGAGATGCTTATCCGAAAATTTTGATGGGGCCAAAAGGGAGATCGAAGAAAAATTCATTGGAAGAAATGGGAGGTTTTGTGCAAGCCAAAACTAGAGGGAGGTTTGGGTTTTAAGGATCTATGTAAGTTTAATGAAGCCATGCTTGCAAAACAAATTTGGAGACTAACATACGACACAAATTCCCTTTTCTATAAAGTGTTCAAAGCTAAATATTTTCCTAATGGTAACGTGTTTGAAGCAAGATCAGCCTCGGGGTCTTTTGCATGGAAAAGTATTCTTCGCTCCAAAAACTTAATCGAAAGAAATGCCCGCTGGAGGATAGGGAACGGTAAAGGCATTCGGATCTTTCATGATGCCTAGTTACCAAATTTAAATGATGGCAAAATCCTATTCCACAGAGATGTACTTGCCCCAGATGCCACAGTGGATATGCTCATAGATCCTCATTCGGGGTGGTGGAATTTAAATTTGATTGACCAATGTTTCTTCCCCCTTGATGCCAAGATTATAAAATCCCTGCCCCTTTGTATTGTCCCCCAAATTGACTCCTTGGTTTGGCCAACTGAAAGGAGTGGCCAGTTCTCAGTTAAGTCGGGGTATAAGTGTTTATGCGATGACCTTTTTGTAAGTGAATCTAATTCAGAGTCTACAGAGGTTCACAGGGGTTTGTGGAAGGGGGTTTGGAGGCTAAATGTCCTAGGAAAGATTAAACACTTCCTTTGGAAGTGTTGTACCAATGCATTACCTATGAAGGAAAACCTTTTGAAAAGAACCATTATTGCTGAAAGTGTTTGCCATCTCTGTTCTGAGCATTTGGAGGATGTTATGCATGCTATGTGGGGATGTGTTAAGGTTCGTCAGGTGTGGCTAAGGTCTTTCGGTTGGCTGGATCACAACTGAGTTGCTAAAGGTTCCTTCCCTGATCTGGTTCACCTAGTGCAGACAAAACTGAAGTTGCTTCCTCTGTTTGCAGTTATGGCTTGGGCTGTGTGGCACCACCGTAATAAATCTCTGCTTCAAGCAGTCACCGTTCCTCTAAATCGGATTGCTATGTTTGCAGAAACTTACCTTCAAAATTATGCAATAGGTCTTAGTATGCGACGGTCTCCTGATCGTAGCATTGTAGGTGCTGTTAAATGGAGACCACTGAATGAGAATGTAGTGAAGGTGAATTTTGATGGTGCTCTATTTGGGGAGTCTAATTGTGCGGGGCTTGGTGTGGTGGTTCGTAATTCAGAGGGTGCGGTATTGGCTGCCCTTCCTGAAAAAATCGTGAAGCCTCAATTAGCAGAGCTGGTCGAGATTCTGGCTGCACGGCGTGCGGTGCTATTTTCCTCTGAGTCAGGCTTCCACAACTCAATCTTTGAGGGTGATTCTTCTTTGGTCATCAAGCTGCTACAGGATAGGTGTTTGACTCATTCCTAGGGAGGTCATATATTAAAAGACATTATGTCTCATTTAGACTCTTTTGTGAGTTGTTCTTTCTCTCATGTTGGTAGGCAAGGTAACGCAGTGGCGCATGCCTTAGCCCAGAGAGCTAGATTATCTTTTCCTTCTGAGGTTTGGACGGAGTCTGTTCCTCCAGCCATTTCTTCTTTTGTACTATCCGACCTTAGGGTCTAGTTTTTTATTGATGATTTACTTGTCTTTCTAAATAAAAAATAAAATAAAAAGTCCTTGAAATTGTTTATGTATTTTTGAATCTTATTATAAATTATAGCTTTGATATATATGGAAAGCTGATTAATTTATAATTCATCTATGATATATTTGTAAGATTTAAAATATTTGATTTTTATATAAATTATTATTTTACATATTTATTTGCTTGATAGAACTTTTGAGGATTTTGGTTACTTATTGAGTTGTCAACTCATTCTCCTCTTTCTCCTTTTAGATTCTGATCAGGAAAAGTAGCATGTTTTTGAGCTTCTGCTAGGATGTGCGTATGAGTGAAATTTAGGAATCATTGGAATAAGATTTGGATTTTTAGGTTTAAAGTTGTCTTTTGTTCAAACGTTAGTCTCAAAGATTTAGTTTATTTTCTTTATGATGTTTGAAGATTATTATTTTGGAGATCCTTTGAGAATTTCATTATTGAATATATTTTTGGATTTATTGATGAAATTTTCTTTGAGGATAATTCTTTAGTTTTTAAGGTCTTTCGCACTTGTAGAATGTAAACTTTATAAGTGTGTGGTTGTTGTCACGTACTTAACTCTTAGAGCAATTACATCAACTTGTGCATAAATGTGCAAAATGGAAAAAGTAACTACTTTTACACAATTTGAGCAAAAAATCACCCACATAAGTGGGTGTAAACTTGTGTATAAATACACAATTGCTACAGTAACCATGCATATATGCACGGTTACTGTAGCATGTGTATTTATTATTTTATTAATTTCCCGTTTGCACATTTTTTTCTCTCTCTTCTCTGTGCACAATGAACTCAGTCTCCTCATCTTCTTTTTCCTCAGATGCACACAAACACACCCACATCCACACAGACAAATCAACACAGAAACACACCCACACATAAACAGACCCACACAGTTCTTTTTCCGATTATTGTATGTGGTTGCTGTTGTAGTTGTTGTTGATGGCAAACGATCTAAGTCGGCCGATGAAGAAGTCTTGGTATAAAGATGGGTAGAGAGATGGGTTGGTAGTTTTTGAGATGAGAGAGAGAGAGAGAGAGAGAGAGAGAGAGAGAGAGAGAGAGAGAGAGAGAGAGAGAGGTGATTTGTTCAGAAATGGGTATAGAGAAAGAGCAACAAATCAAAAAAAATGGGGAGAGAGAGAGAGAGAGAGAGAGAGAGAGCATGTATGTATGTAAAGGGTAGTTGAGAGAAATAATAAAAAAAATTGAGAAGAATGAATATTTTATTGAAATATCTTGTAAAATAGATAAACTGATGTGAATATTTTGTAAAAATGACGGTGCAAAATAGAAAAAGTAGGTTTTAAGTGTAAAATAGACGAAATCTTATGCACAAGCTGATGTAATTGCTTTTACTTGGGTTCAAGGCATGAAATTTCTAAACGATGTCGGTGTATTTAATTGATTGAGCTATGTATAGGCAAAATGTTGTCGTTCAAGAGAGGCTATTAGTGAGACTATTGTCAATTAGATTAGGTGGGAAAGACAGATTCTACCTCTACGTTTTGCTCCATCTTCCACGGTTCAATTCAATGATTTAATGGCAGTCTAATTAGGTGAAAATGGCCAAATACCATGAATTTGCAAATTTTGTAGCAAAAAAGCACTATTTCAGAACTTATTAGTGATTTACCAAACAAAAACAGATAAACAACATAAAAGCATGAAAGAAAGATGCAATTGCATGAAGACATGATAAAAAGGTACAGATGCAAGAAAGCATGATTCCAAAAGCAGATAAGAAATCAAGTAAAGAGAATCCTACTTTAGATAGAAAGAATTAAAGTAGAGGACAAACAGAAAAGACAATTAAGTCTTAGGTTCCTTTCTTACCCATACAGTACGAGTATTTGGCCGTGAGGATGAAAATGCACATGTCCTAGTGTGTTTACTAAAGGACATAGAAGAATTAGAATTCTCCTGAAATTGATTTAAAAAACTTAAGGTTGTTAATAACTCTCCAAACAAAGGTGTAGATTCTTGAGAGGAAACTTGTAACCATTTGGACAATTGCTTATGAGGATACAACTTAAAGCTATTAGGATGAATGTGTCCAGAAACACCACAATGGTGACAAACATGAGGTCTAACAGAGGATTTAGAATTAGCCAAATCAGTTTTAGATTTTATAACTTTATCACCTTTCTCAGATTAGAGCATAAAGACAGTCTTTGATCCAGAAGCCGTGGAAGAGGAGAGGCCGGAGGAAACAACATATCTTAAGCCAATCTTATCAGAACTAGGCTTTTGAACACTTAATACCTCATCAAGCTTTGCATTAGACATCCTCTCTATTTGAGTTCTAGCTTGACTAAGCTCTAGCTCGAGATTCTTGACCTTCTTTTCTAATGAGATGTTCTCCACAATAAGAGTCTCAACCAACTTTGTAGTCTCATTTAATTTGACTAATAGATCAGCTTTTTCAATTTTTACCACATTAAGCTCTTTTCTACAAAGATGAGAAATCTTTTTAGATTTTATGAATTTAGTGCATAGCTTATCATAGGCTTCCTGAAGGGTCATCTTCTTGGGTACTTCATCATCAGAAGAATCCTCACTGTCACTAGCACTCTCCACAATCACCTTATTAGTTGTAGTAGCAAAAGCCATAAAATGACCACATTCATTCACATACTCATCAGAAAAGTCATCCTCATAATCACTCCAGGTAGCAACCAACCCTTTATCTTTTGACTTCTTGGTCTTTTCCTTCATGAGATAGTTTGGGCACTCTATCCTCATATGACCAAAGTCTTTGCACTCATGACATTGGATGAGGGGTTTCTCATTTTTACCCTTCTTAAAGGATTTAGATTTCCTAGGAGGTTTGCCCTTATTCTTTTTCCTAAATTGAAGAATTTTGATAATCTCATCAGTTATGAAGGTTAGATCCTCATCCTCATCATTATCTTCATCTTCACTTTTAGCGTCCTCAATCTCTTCCTCTATACCCTTAAGAGCCAAGTTTCTACTCTTTCCACCTTTTCCCATTAAACCTAATCCCATCTCATAGGTTTGAAAGTTCTCTACAAGCTCAGTCAAAGGAATTTGATCAATGTCCTTTGCTTCTTCAATGACAGTGATCTTGGCATGGAATTTTCCAAGTAAGGACCTAAGGATTTTCCTAACAATTTTGAATTCTGCTATAAATTCTCTAAGGTTAAAGGTAGAATTCACAATATCCATGAGTTTAGTATAGAACTCATCAAATGTCCTATCCTCCTCCATCCTTATTTCTTCAAAAATGCTAGTGAGTTTTTGAAACTTCACAGTCTTTACTGCCTTGGTACCTTAATAGGTGGTCTCAAGAATGGTCCATGCTTCCTTGACAACTTTTGTGGATGATATTTTCTTGAATTCCTCATCGGTCACCTCACAAAACAAAGCATGTAAGGCCCTATTGTTGAAATTTGCCGCTATGATTGTTGCATCATCCCAATCCACCGGTGCTTCCTTTGGCTTAATCCAGCCAACTTCAATAGCTTGCCATACCTGTTCACCTAAAGCCTGCAAAAAAACTTTCATATGAACTTTCCAGTATACATAATTAGTTCCATCAAATAAAGGAGGAATCAAAAGAGATTTTCCACGATCCATGATAACAGGGTTCAAGGATCACACTCAGGAAATTAATTCAATCAAAGTGTACCCGTTTTGCTACTATTTGTTGGGAAATTTAGACCCCGATTAATAGAATTAACAAGTTTTAAACCCAAATTGTTAATTAGATTTATTATGAATAAAACTTGTTAAAATAAACAAACAAACATCAATATCATGTCAAAATCATGCAGCAGAAAAAATAAATAAGATAAGATATGATGACCCAGAAAAACCAATGAAACAAACTAGTTTCACAATAAAAAAACCTAGGGGGAAACCTTCCCAAAAAGTAATTCACTATAGTAAAGAGAAGTTTCAGATCTAGTACAAAACTTTTGTCCTTAGGCTCTATAATCCCCGTAGATGAACTTACAGCAGAAACCTTCTACCGCTTCAAAATCTTTGAACTCTATAATATATGAATGCTACTCTTTTTGCACGGATCCCAGTATGTGACTAATCAATGATGCACGACTCTCAGTACGTGATTAACACAACAACTTGAAGAAGATGTTGGCTACAAAATTCTTCACTTCATCAACAATGAAGATCAAGAAGTACTTAGTTACAAAACCCTAAGGCGCAAAGATGCAATAGCTTCTTTCAGAGAGAATAAGGTATTGGTCACTTTTTGCATGTGTTCTCATTGTATTCTTTTATGTGACGGCCTCTAAAATAAGCTTTATATATGTCTAGGGTTGTGAGAAAAGAAATCCTACACAAATACATAAGCATGTGCTAAAAATCAGATTTGAAAATCTGAATTTCCATAACCTCAATAGATACTATCTATCGAACCTCATTAAACCTTGATAGATAGATATCTGTTGAGCAGCTGTCGAGCTATCTATCTGCAAGTGTCGAGTTATCTGTCCGCAAGTGTCGAGCTATCTGTCCAGCTTTAGTGAACAACTTTTATTCACTTGTTTCTTGGTCCAATCTTCATGGCTTTAATACTAGACTTGAACAATATGTTTTTTGAAGTATTAAATACATCCTAGATCTACCCAATTATAAGTAAAGTGCATTTTGTCAAAGGATTAGTTAATTTCATAAAATGTTGACATATGTTCCTAACATGAATCACATATGTCCTAACAAAAAAAGTGATTGTTTTGGTTGCAGTGAGTTACTCAAGCAAAAACTCCAATACCCCAACAGTCGAGAAGAAGCCCGATCAAATTGATGGTAAATTGTTTACAATTTCCATTTTCTAATCTCTTTCCGCCATTTTGCTTAATATATTTTCTTAATGACAAGAAATGACTAAGATAACAATGTACATCTATATAATAAAAGTTGGCTCCTAGAAATCATCACGTTGATTTTCTCTCAAGCTTCAAACGAAAATTCCCCTACCTGTTTTTCAGTGGCTTTGGTTATCTATGGCATAATGTCTCTTAGAAATCATCACGTAGTTTTTAAGTGTTTGGCGTGCTAAATGCTAAAAATTTAGAATTTAGCATCCTTAATGCTAATGCTCTAAGATAAATCATAAGAGCATTCACATTAGGTATTATATATGTCATATGTTGGTAATATTTAGCATCAGTGCCTCAAAACCCCCCATTACTCGGTCTTGCAAAGTTTTTTTTGCAATTGTGCTATAGTGGCATCTTATTTTTATGATGGCACTATAGCAACATATATACATTTTTGTATTGTTTTTTCCCTAATGATGGTGGATGGGTATTTTTAATTATTGTTTTGTGAAGAGGAAGAGAGAGAAAGAGTTGGTGAAATTAATATTTTAATGAAAAATGAGATAAATTTGAAATGAGATGTTGGATGTATGATAAAATGATATGATATAATTAATAAACTAATTTCTGAGATGGTAAAATAGAATAGTTTGAAGATTTTGGATGTGAATGCTTAAGAGCGTCTCCATGCTTAACAATGCTTAACGAATTATTCTGCAACCAGGTGGTACCATGACTTTTCAAGTCACCGGTTCTGCAAATCAAATTAATCCAACTCAAGCAAATCGAAACTCAGGAGAGAGTCTCATTATATATAATAGTTACGAAGCTTCAGGCGGCAATCCAACCCGTGATATCCCAATTGGTACTAGTCAAAAAGGCCAGTGAGGGTAACCAGGAAATGAGTGCGCTGAAATAATGTGTGTTCAGTTGTATGTGTTGTACCAGGAAATGAGTGTGCTGAAATAACGTGTTTAGTTGTTATGTGTTGTTTTTCCCTTGGGTCTGCTTGTAATATATTGTGTGTTGAAATAACGCTAGAACTTGATGGCAGTGGCAGTCTATGTACTTTTTTGTAATGTTGTAATGTTTGTCATGTTCCTTTAATAAATCCCTCAGCTTCGGCAAATAAATAAAAAACGACAAAAATGTGTGCGTTTTTGTTTTCTTTTATTTGCTACGGTAACATGAGAGGTTTTGGTGCGTCGAACCAGAGCTCACCCATTTTTTGGCTCGTTGCTTTGGCGGCTGGTCTCTCCTTGGGTCTGTACCAAGGTTTTCCTGACCGAGCCTTGCTAATCTTATTAACTTTTTCTCAAATTTCCTTTTAAATCAGTACAACCTTTCCCATTTAATCCGATTCCTTCAACCATCATATTCATATCTTCCACTAAACCCATCCTATTTTTTTTTTTTTTTGATAGAAAAGCCTTGAATCATTAACTAGAAAAAGTACGTGGTACATCACGAGCAACATGTGCTCAATAAAGCTTGGGCATTCATTAACCCATGTGATACAGGAGTCCTTGTCTTTGGAGAATCTTGCCAGCTGGTGAGCTGGTTGGTTCCCCTTTCTGCGAACATGAGTCATCTCCCAGGTCCTGTTTTCGATTTTGTATAATTTATCTTTTTTATTAACCCCTGGAAAAGAAAATTTATGAAACTACCACTATTTTTTTTTTTGCTGAAATGAAACTACCACTATTGAACAACAGAAATTAACCCCATCTATGATATTTTTGTAAACCCAAATATACAATACAATATACAATATGCTGGAAATATATATATATATATATATGCTAACATATTATTTTATTGTTTAAATATATAATTTTGTACTGAAAAAAATTTATAAAATTATCAATAATAAATAAAAAAGTGATTGTTTTTGGTTGCAGTGAGTCGCTCAAGCAAAAACTCCAGTACCCCAATAGCCCAGAAGAAGCCCGATCAAACTGATGGTAAATTGTTTACAATTTCCATTGCCTAATCTCTTTCCGCCATTTTGTTTAATATATTTTCTTAATGCCAAGAAATGACTAAGATAACAATCTATATCTATATTATAAACTATATAATAAAAGTTGGCTCCTAGAAATCATCACATTGATTATCTCTCAAGTTTTAAGCAAAAATACCCCTACCTGTATTTTAGTGGCTTCGGTTATCTGTGGCATAATGTCTCTTATCCATGACTTCCGTCAAGTTAAGATTTCCTATGTTCATAGGCAAGACAGCAGACTTGTTCACTTGTTAGCTAAACATGTTTTAAGCAATGATTATTTTCTGTTTGAATCGAATAAAGTCCTTATTTCTTACAACAAACTCTTCTCCAAGATGTACTTTCAGCTTTTCATTCTAAATAAAATTCATAGCCATAAAAATTAAAAAAATTAAAAAAACTACTAAAAAAGAAACATACTTACCAACCAGAAAAATCTTTTTTTTTTTTTTTTTTTTTTGAGATGAAAGATAGAAACCAAAAAAATATTTTCATAGTAAATACAACTTAATTACCTAATAAAACATATCCTTAAGAAATGTTATCTTTATGTTCCAATTTGAGTGATCTATCCTTCATTAGTAAAATTTAGGCTAAATTAAAAATTACATCATCTAGCTTTGCTCAAAATTCAATAAAGATTTGTAACTTTCATTTCGATTATTTCAACCCTCCAACTTTAACCGTTATTCAATGTAGTATTTCCATTAAAAATGCATTGTTAGAGCACTCTCATCAGGTCTCTCAAATGTGCCAAATGTCAAATATTTGGCACATTTGACATACCAAACACAAAACAGACCCTCATCAGGTATGCTAAATGTGCTAAAATTATAGAACATGCTACAGTACGCTCTTATTTTTGAGAGCGTACAGATGAAAATGCCATTTCCGTTTATTGTTTTTTTATTCATCTTTCTCTCTCCTTTCTCATCACTTTGCATTTTTCTCTTCTCTCTCCGTCACTCTCTATCTCTTCCCTCTCAGTCCTCCCCGCTCAAGATCTCTCTCATTTTTGCTCAAGATCTCTCGCTGCCTCACCTCGCCATCAACCTCCACAGCCCTCATCGCCAACCTCCATAGCCCTTGTCGCCGACCTTTAGATCTCTTAATCGGGTCGTGGGTGTGATATTTGGGATGGGTTTCGATGTGTGGGTTTTGGGTCATTGATTGATTTGTTGGGTTGGGATTTTGGGCCGGCATTGTTTATGGCTGTAGTGGGCGGTTGTGTTTGTGGCTGTAGTGGGTTTCGATGTGTGAGTTTTGGATCATTGATTGATCAGTTGGGTTGGGATTTTGGGTCAGCGGTGTTTGTGGCTATAGTGGGCAGCAGTGTTTGTGGCTGTAGTAGGTTTCGATGTGTGGGTTTTGGGTCATTGATTGATCGATTGGGTTAGGATTTTGGGCTGGTGGTGGTGTCGTGGTTGTGGCGGTGGTTGGTTGAGTTTTGGGCCGGTGATGTTTGTGGCTGTAGTGGTCTGGTAGTGTTTGTTGAAGATTTTGAGTTTCTTTTTCTTTTTCTTTTCTTTTTTGTTGAGGTTTTTTTATTTGGAATTTGTTGGAGATCCAGTGATTGTGATTTGGGCCGAAATTTGTTGTAGTTTGTGGTTGTGATTTGGGCCGAAATTTGTTGTAGTTTGTGGAGGTTGATTTGCCGTTGGTGGTGATTTGCCGTTGCCGTTGGTGGTTTGTGGAGGTTGTTGTGATTGTAGTTTAATGTGTTGGAATTTGTTTAATATTATTTAATGTGTTGGATATATTATTTTAATATATAAAATTGAAAAATAGAAGATGTGATAAATGGTGAATTGTAAAATGATGTGCTAAAATGATAAAGTAGGTTTTTGATGTGTCAATATAACATTTTTTATAAGAGAGTTGATGAGAATGCTCTTAGTCACCTAAAATACAAGTACATTTTGGTATTTTTAAGTTTAGAAAATTATAAACTCCAAATAATTAATAAAAAATATTTTCTGACAAAAAAGTAAGAAAAAAAAGGACATCTAGCAGACTAACTTTACCCAGCAAACCAAATTTTTTATCAAACTAATTAGTATGATTCTTGTAATGTAATTAAAGCTCTCCAGTCTAGGAAGATATGAACCATGTAAGTTGAGAGAGAGGACTCATATACCTGTAATAGGGTATAACTCCTCCCAGTCTAGAGGACCTCATCCATGATCTAACACTGTCCAAATAGTAGAAGAAATACAAAGCATGTTCCGGCGGTTTCGAAGGATTGATCTCTAGTGGACACGCAGACAAGCATACGGTGCACTACATTAGTAAATAGTCCAAAGTTGTCTTTTGCTGAAATTTACCCTAAAATTTAATCATGTTAACTAAAAGATTTCTACAACTAAACTAAACTAAAGCGTTTCTAAATGATAAATAATTCTCAACACAAAAAGTAATTATTGTATGATAAATACAACTTAAACCTATAACACATATCCTAAGGTGATAACGTCTTCATGCTTAACAATGCTCAACGAATTATTCTGCAACCAGGTGGTACCATGTATTTTGAAATCATTGGTTCGGCAGGTCAAATTAATCCATGTCAAGCAAATTAATCAAAACTCAGGGACTCTCTCTATAAATAATAGTTACATAGCTTCAGGCGGCAATCCAACCCGTGACATCCCAATTGGTACTAGTAAAAAATGGCGAGGCTAACCAGGAAATGAGTGTGCTGAAATAATGTGTGTTCAGTTGTATGTGTTGTACCAGGAAATGGGTGTGCTGAAATAACGTGTTTAGTTGTTATGTGTTGTTTTTCCTTGGGTCTGCTTGTAATATTTTGTGTGTTGAAATAATGCTAGAACTTGATGGCAGTGGCAGTCTATGTACTGTTTTGTAATGTTGTAATCTTTGTCATGTTCCTTTAATAAATCCCTCAGCTTCCGCAAATAAATAAATAAAAAACGACAAATATGTGTGCGTTTTTGTTTTTGTTAAATATAATCATTATTATCAACGCAATGCATGTGTTATTCTATGTTGTATATGCTAGAGTGGATGAGGAAGCATAGAAGAGGAACACCAAGAACACGAGGGTTATGTGATTCAACCTTAACGGCCTACATCTACGGAGGAATCCCTTAAGGGCTACATATTTATTGTGTAAGAGTGTAGTACAATAACCTCTTGTGTTACAATGAACCTTAATATGAGTATATATAGGCGACTAAACCCTAAACTACTAGTACAAGTAGGACTAGGCTTGGGCCTATTACATTGGACTAATATATGTCTAATATATATCTCTAATAGTTTTCTTTTATTTGCTAGGGTACCATGAGAGGTTTTGGTGCATCGAACCAGAGCTCACCCATTTTTTGGCTCGTTGCTTTGGCAGCTGGTCTCTCCTTGGGTCTGTACTCTGTACCAAGGTTTCCTTGACCTAAGCCTTGCTCGAGGTTCATCAAGCTTATTAACTTTTTCTCAAATTTCCTTTTAAATCTCGATAGCCTTTCCCATCTAATCCGATTCCTCCAACCATCATATTTTCCACTAAACCCATCTAATTTTTTTTTGATAGAAAAGCCATGAATTTTCATTAACTAGAAAAAGTACATGGTACATCACGAGCAACATTGTGCTCAATAAAGCTTGGGCATTCATTAACCCATGTGATACAGGAGTCCTTGTCTTTGGAGAATCTTGCCAGCTGATGAGCTGGTTGGTTCCCCTTTCTGCGAATATGAGTCATCTCCCAGGTCCTGTTTTAGATTTTGTATAATTTATCTTTTTTATTAACCCCAAAAAAGAAAATTTCTGAAACTAACACTGTTGAACAACAGAAATTAACCCCATCTATAATATATTTGTAAACCCAAATATACAATACAATATACAATATGCTGGAAAAAGAAATATATATATATATATATTATTCTAATTACCTAATAAAACATATCCTTAAGAAATGTTATCTTTATGTTCCAATTTGGGTGATCTATCCTTCATTAGTAAAATTTAGGCTAAATTACAAATTACACCATCTAATTTTGCTCAAAATTCAATAAAGTCTTGTAACTTTCTGTGTGGGTTCTTTTCTTTTTTAGGACATAGGTCCAAGCAGAAACAAGAATCCTAGGCCCGGTGCTGATTATTTTAAGGGACTGGGCTTGGTTCACCGCAGCTAACTGGGTTGATTTCGAACCAAGTGGTGCACAGAGCAAGGATCCTACAACACATACACGCTAACAAACAGAAAATATATGCATTGAACAACAAGAAACAACAAAGGAACGGAGTGTTAAAAGAAAGGAAAAAAGGACGCAAAATAAAGTGTTAGGAATCCTTCAAACATGTAAAGTATTCCATTAATTTCTTTATCTTGTAATACACTATGCTCACTAGGATGTGTTACAAGGTCTAAATAAGTTCAAAAATCGCAGACTTAGATAGCTCTTTAGGCCTCTAAGACTTGCGAAATTTTAATCCCTTTGAATCCAAGCGTGTTCTCTAGTGGCTGTTTGAGGATACCGGACGATACCTCCCATTCTTTTCTTTCTTTTTTTGAATTCTGACAGAGTTTTTTCAAGGATTTTACTCTAATTCACTGTTGTTGAATGCCCCTCATTGTTGGCTACCTCCCCTTTTATAGTGCCATTCTAGGGTTTTCGGGGTACCACTAATTCCTTCCGTTTGCTCCCTTGGGTACCAGAACCAATGTTGTGTTAGCAACATTGGTGGCTGGTCCTTTCCTCATTCCTCATTATTTTCTTCTTTTAGGGTTTCTTCCTCAAAAGCCTCCTGCCGACTTTCCGTTCTGGGATGTCGTAAAGAGCTGACCTTGGGTCTTTCTTCTTTCAAGGCTTCTAGATCTCACCTTTTTCAAACTTAACTTTTAGCTGCCTTTCCTAAGTGTCTTGACCTAGTTATTTTCCCGGGCTCCCCAGCGACTTTCTTGCCCTTTGATGGCTGGGTTGGGCCTTTTCTCTCATTTATTTCACAGGGCCCGAAACTTGCCCATCCATAGTCCTAGGTTTCTCCTTATGGACCCTTAATAGGTTTGGGCCTCCCCTTTTTTTCTTTATAGGAGGCCCAAATGCTTTGTGATTTCAATCCCTCTTGTTGTTGTTTCTTTTTTTGGGCTTTTGATACAACATTGTGATTTTTTGGACCTCAACATTTAGCCCCCTGAGCTCGTGTGAGTAGTTAAGGCCTTAGGATTTCTTCTCTGCTATTTTAATCATCTTTGAGGTCCTCCTTTCTCCTTTTTTAGGCATCCTACCTTTTCATGTTAGCCCCTGGTATCCTGTCTTTCATGCATTACACTCCTTTTGCAACTTCCCTTCTTTTCACGGAACGTGGCAGTTAAGTGTTTGTGAACTTCCCCTTTACTTTTTACATTTCTCGTAACTCCCATTAATAACTGCCGATGACTTTTCCTCATAAAATTAAATTTTTGCAACTGGCACGTCTTTCCATACATCGTATTCTCCAACTGTTCTTTTTGCTATTATTGCTATCATCTCAAACTTTCTTTTCACTTTTCAGAGATTTCTATTCCCAAACTTATCTTCTCCCTTCTAGTTTTCTGTTTCTCCATTCCCTTTTCTTTGCCCCTCACTCCTTTAACTTCCCTGTTTCCCATTGCACTTGTCGTTCCATGGCTTCTTCTTCCTCACGAAAAAGGAGGGAGCGCACTCCCAACCCTTTTGAGGGTGAAAGCTCTTCTAGGTCTGCATAGGGCAAGATGCAGGAGGTTACAGAGCACCCAGCCTTCCCTTTACGAGATCACTAGTACACTCCCAGCCTGTTTTTTCCTCAGATGTCTCACGACGAAGCCCCTCCTTCCCCCTATACCTGGGTGTTTTCTGGCCAATCTAGATTTGCTAGTATCTGAGGGAGATTTTGGATCTACAAATTAGGCGAGGATCTCATGAGGTGCTTCCCATTTTCTTTGACTTCGTTCCTGGTAAGATTACCGGTTGGCCCATTTAGGTGGATAGGGAGCTTTCTGATGGTGAATTCGTTAGTTGTTTGAAGTGTGCCGAGATCTTGAAATCAGTAGCGATTTTCAGGAACCTTGAAGGTTTTAGGGACGCTAAGGGCCTTAGACACTTGGTGCACCGCTGGTGTCCTTCTCTCCACACATTCTTCTTCTCCGTTGGTGAGCGTACTATCACTTTAGAGGATGTAGTCAATAATCTTCTCCTCCAGTGTTTGGTGATGAGAATCCCTTTGATATCTGTCTCTCTAGTGAGGATCTCGAGGTCGACGACAAGCTTTTCAGTCACTTCGACAAGCGTACTACTTATTCTAGTGGGAATCCGGCCAGAATGGGCAAGTGGGTCATGAACCTTTCTTGATAAAAGGACAAGGCAGTTAGGCGAGCCGAATTCCCAGCGCTTTGGCTCAGTAAGTTCATGTTCAGTGAGTTCCCTGGATACAGGGTTAAGTCTATTTTCTTTCCTCTGGCAATTAGATTGGCTCGAGGTGCTCAATATACTTTAGCCCCCATGTTCTTAGGCCATATTTATTCTCAATTAGACTTGCTTCATGGAGATGAACTTGAAGGCAATTCTTGCTACGATATTACTTTATCCCTTCACTGTGCCATTCTCCAGGTGTTCATATGGGACCGTTCTTTTGTTACTTTAGCGAAGTGCAAGAGTTTGAAATTTGTGAAGGATAAGTTCCAAGGATCTCCAGACGTGATTAAAGGTCTCAGTGGCAGTTCCACTAATAGCCACCCCCCTATTTTTTGCTGGTCTAACTTAAAGGGCGACAATCTCAATTTGGTGGAGCTGTTTGATTAGGCAGGGCACCTAAGTTGGCATTCTCCTCGAGAGTTCAGTCCCAGGTTCGCCTGCGATTTTGTGTTGGCTTCTTTCCTTAGTTCCCCGGAATACTTTTGATTTGCATGGAGGAGATGAAGGTAGCTTGGCGTATTTGGCTTGTATCAGTCCTTTGTGGCTTCCAGTACCCTCCTCGAGTGGTCCCAGGTACACTCACTACTCAGCACACCGAGTCCTTAGGCGGTTTAGTTTTGACCAGGACATTCTACCAGTGTTCAAAGAGGTAGTGCTTTCTCTTCATTCCCTGGATCCGTTTCTAAGGTCTCATGCTTTTTCTTATTGGTCAAGAAAGAGCCCTCAATTTGTGGTGCCAAACTCCCAGAGGGGAGTCTTTGCTTCCAATGACTTTGCAGGCTATTGGAGAAAAGTTCAGAAGTCCTCAGATTTTGTTGGTTTTGGTAAGATTGCAAGGGTTATTGATTCAAGTCTTTTCTTTACTCCCACTTTCAATAAACATTTAGCGTTTCCCACCGCTGGCATTGTGTCTGTTGCAATAAGTAGCAAGATAGGATTTGCGGAGTGGTATGCTGCCAGAGGCAGTTGGGTATGTTATGTGAATGATTTTCCTGAGGCTCGGTCAGGATGTGACCTTATTGTGGGCACCTCTTCTGGTGTGCCTATCAAGAGAGGGGTGATGGAGGCAATTGATGCTGCAACCCTCGTAGGTAAAGGTAAGGAGAAGAACATTAAACAGGAAGCTGTCAAGAGAGCTGAGCTTAAAGAAAGCGTTGAGGGTACTGAGGTTGGCCCTGAGACTAAGAAGAGGAAGACTGCTAAATCCCACAAACAGTTAGTCATTTCTGAGGAACCCGAGAGAATGGACCCTTTTACAGTTGGAAAGAAAGTTGACCATCCTTTAATCCCAAAGATCCGAGTGAAGATTAAAGGTAGAGTCTTCTTTCCTTTTTTTTTTTTTTTTGACATCTGCCCGTGCTAGCTCATTGTTCTTGTTGTGTCTCTTTACTTTTTTTTTTTTTTTTTTTTTTTTTTTTTTTTTTTTAAATTTGACGAATGGTTAGTCCTCTTTTGCAGTCTAAGCGTAGGTCAGACCCCAAGGGAGGCAAGAGTCAGTCGTCTGGTGATGATGTGATACGACCTTCTTCCACTTGTGCCTTTTACTGTTTGCTTTCTTTCCTTTTTCGGTGCTGTGTACATGTGCATTTCTGTGATGTTCCACCATATACACTTCTTTTTTCTTTTGCAGGTGGAGGTGCCTCCTCCTTCGACTAGTGGGACTCTAGTGAAAGAAGTGATGACAGCTCAATTTGCTACTCATTTAGGTGTGGAAAAGGAACCCCCTAGTGGTGATGTGGCTAAGGAGGTCGGGCAGGCGATGAAGGATGCCCAGTCCACTTTGCCTTCTGCTCCCCTGGCTGTTTAGGACCTCGAAGCTTCCCAGCCTCTTATTCCCTAAGATCCCAAGCTCATGTAGACTCCTAGTCCTACCAAAACTGTGACACTTGAGCCCACAACTGAGCCTGCGTTGGGCAAAGAGTCCTTGGGAGGTGCGTCTTCATCCATACAAGCAGGTAAGCCTCATCCATTCTTTATTAACACTCATTCTTATCTCCCTTATCCCTTCTTCTTGAGAGTTCTTGTTTTCTTCTCCCTTATCCCTAAAGCTTTATTTTGTGTCCTTTTTCCTTTCTTTTAACACTTCATTCCTTTGTTGTTTCTTGCTGTTCAATGCATATATTTTCTGTTTGTTAGCATGTATGTGTTGTAAGATTCTTACTCTGTGCACCACTTGGTTCGAAATCGGCCCAGTTAGCTGCAGTGAACCAAAACCAGTCCCTTAAAACAATCATCATTGGGCCCAGGATCCTCGCTTCAGCTTGGGCTTGTGTCTTAAAAAAAAAAAAAGAAAAAGAAAAAAAAAATCCACACATTTTGGCGACTTCGCTGGGGACTAGGTAAAGGAGAGGGAAGAAACAGTCCCTTCACAAAGCATGGCTCCAAGACCAAGGAATAATAAAGGTGCCAATGTGCCACCTACAGCATCTGAGCTCATAGGAGAAAATGAAGTAGCTTCTAGATAGAGGAATGAAATACCTCTTGTGGAGCAGGAGGTCGTTTTAGACCCCATGGCTCGAATGGCAGAAATACAGAAAGATTTGCAACAAGAGATCCACCTCCTCAAAGAAGGAAGGACCTAAGAAATCAGAGATAACGCCCACCCTGTGGTCAACCAAGACAGAGCCCAACCAGAGGGAGGGTCAGTAGTGGGAAGGGAGCTAGTATTTCACGTTAGAAGATGTCAATGCTCTTTTGGAACAAGAAAGGGAAAAGCTTTTGGGGATCCCCAAGAAATTTTCTCAATATCCACCATTTCCACTAGAACTTCTTGGAAAGCCTTATCCCAAAAGATATGAACCCCCAAAGTTCCATCCTTTTGATGGAAGAAATGGAAGTGCTGTGGAGCATGTGAATAGGTTCATTCAAACCATAGGTCCTTATGCAGGGGACAAGGAGCTATGTCTAAGAGAGTTTGTTAAGTCCCTAGTGGACAGAGCATATACATGGTACACCATTCTGAGGCCTGGGTCTATCAAGACCTGGGACAAAATGATGGAAAGGTTTTACACAAAATACTATCCAGGTGAAGACAAGGTCACCTTTCAAAGCCTTCAGATGGTAAAGCAAAGGCCTAGATAGGATCCTGTCCAGTTCATCAATAGGTTTGAGAACGTTTCTCTGGACTGCTATGGAGATCATGAAGAAAAAGAACTCGTAGAAACCTGCATATCCAACATGCTCTTTGATTATAGACTTAATCTCGAAAAAAGGAAGAGACCTGAAGGCAAAGTGGCCAAGGAACCGCCTGTGATCCCATGTACTGAGAAATAATTAAATCATGTTTTGGATAAATGGATTGGAGATGGAATTGTTAGACCATTCACTGTTTCCAGGCCACCTACAGAAGAAGAAAGGAAGAATCTTTTGCTTTGCAGGATTCATAACTATGTTAAGCACTCTACCAAGGATTGTTGGACCCTCCGTAAGCTTTTTCACAAGAAGCTTAGGGAAGGGACCCTGGAGCTCACTCAAAAGGAACTTGAGGTGCAAATGAACCATTTACCCAATCACAAGGGAAAGGGAGTGGTGGCTGTAGTGATCCATGAGAACCCGGTAGAAGCAAAAGAATCTGTAGGATCCTTCCACCCAAGTACAGTCAGGACCTTTCAGAAGAACCCCAAGTTCAGATCACTATTCAACCAATTGGGATTTGGGCCAGAAGCAAGAAGGATGGCCACTGAATCCCTCATTAGTATAGCAGCAAATTTAGGAATGGAATGTTTCATAGCAGAATCCTATGCTAGCCGAGCTTACTTGGAAACAACTAATGCAATAATCTTCACGAATGAAGATATGGAAGTTGAACATCCAGGCCATCGCAGACCCCTTTATCTAATAGTCACCATAAATTGTGTCCAAATCAGGAGAGCGTTGGTAGACACAGGGGTATCACTCAACCTCATAGCTCTAAGTACCTTGGAAGTTGTGGGCCTGACTAACAGGAGGATCCTAGGGGCTCTTATGGAGATAACAAGATTTGGAGGAACAGCAGAATCAACTGGGGGATATGTGCAGTTGGCTGTACAAGTGGGCCCAATAGCAGCCCTGACCAGGTTCCATGTGGTGAACTCAAAAGTGTCTTACCATGTTTTGATAGGACGTCCCTAGCTCCACAAGCATCGCCTTATTCCCTTCATGTACCATCAATGCGTTAAAGGAAGATTGAACAAGAGGCCTATAAGGATCCCTGCCAACCCGAACCCTTTTAGCCAAGGAGAAGTGAACTTTGTAGAAACGATGTTTTATGATGAACTGGAACCAGATGATGAGAGTCTCGCACAGGGGACCCCGGGAGCACCTGTCTTGGAAGAAGAAGAAGGAAGGAGTATCCATGACCTAAGGAACCTCTTGGACAGAAAAAAGCAAAAGAATAAGATCATCTTCTCAGGATCTCGGGAATGCGTAGTAGTACGGGAGCCTGGAGGTAATATATCATTTATAAAAGGTGCTTGGAGCCTGAATGCATCGTGTAGGAGAGTCTCGAACTACCAAATTGTATGATGGCTTAAGAAGGAATCCTAGTGGAACTAGTAAAGGAAGCACAAATCCAACCTGAAGAGGAACTGGAAGAGATAAACTTAGGGGTTGGTTTGGAACCCTAGAAGCTTGTTTTCATTAGTAGTTAGTTGACAGCACAGGAAAAGGAACAACTAGTAGTATTACTCAGGAGATATGTGGATGTGTTCGCATGGACATACGACGAGATGCCTGGTCTAGATCCAGGACTGGTAGTACATTCTTTCAATGTGGACCCGGGAGTCAAGCCAGTGGTCCAACCAGCCAGGGTCTTTCACACTGATGTAGAGGCTCAAATAACTCAGGAAGTCAAGAAGCTGTTAGTAGCTGGGTTCATCAAGCCAATCTAGCATCCTAAGTGGCTCTACAACATAGTACCCGTAAAGAAAAAAAATAGTAAAATTCAGTATTGTGTGGATTTTCATAACCTAAACAAGGCATGTTCAAGGTTCCTGAAAATCGCTACTGATTTCAAGATCCCGGCACGCTTTAAACAACTAACAAACTCGTTGTTAGAAAGCTCCTTGTCCACCCATATGGGCCAACCAGTGATCTAACCAGGGACGAAGTCAAAGAAAATGGGAACTACTACTGATTTCAAGATCCTAGCATGCTTCAAACAACTAACGAACTCGCCATTAGAAAGCTCCTAGTCCATCCAAATGGGCCAACCAATGATCTTACTAGGGATGAAGTCGAAGAAAATGGGAACCGCCTCACGAGATCCTCGCCTAATCTACAGATCTAAAATCTCCCTTGGATCTGGGACCTGAGCGGAACTAACGAACCCAGACTAGCTAGAGTACACCCAGGTATGAGGGGAAGGAGGGGCTTCACCGTGCGACACTTGAGGAAAAAACAAGCTGGGGGTGTACCAGGGATCCCGTAAAGGGAAGGCTAGGCGCTCCACAACCTCTTGCATCTCACCCTGCACAAACCCAGAAGAGCTTTCACCCTTAGAAGGGCTAGGAGTACACTCTTTCCTTTTTCATGAGGAAGAAGAAGCCATGGAACTGCAAATGCAATAGGAAATAGAGAAGTTAAAGGAAGTGAAGGACAGAGAAAACGAAACGGAGAAACAGAAAACTGGAAGGAAGAAGATAAGTTTGGAAATAAAATCTCTGGAAAGTGAAAAGAAAGTTTGAGATGACTGCAATAATGGCACAAAGAGCAATTGGAGAAGACGATGTATGGAAAGACTCGCTAGTTGCCAATATTTAATTTTATGAGGAAAAGTCATTAGTAGTTATTAATGGGAGTTACAGGAAATGTAAAAAGTGGAAGGGAAGTTCACAAACACTTAACTGCCACTTCTCGTGGAAAGAGGAGAAGTTGCAAAAGAAGTGTAACACGTAAAAAAAATTAAAAAAAAAAAAAAAAAAAACCAGGAAACCTGAGGACGGCGGGGAAAAGCAGGATCCTGAGGGAAGAAGAAAAGGGACCCGGAAGTCAAATTAAAATCGCAGGGAAGGAACTCCTATGGAAATTAAGATTCTGGTCTACTCATGCGTGGGCTGCAGGCAATTCACAAGCTCGGGGGGTTAAATATTGAGGTCCAAAAAATCACAATATTGTACCAAGGCTCAAAAACAACACAATGGTTTGAAATCATAAAGTGTTTGGGCTTCTAATAAAGGAAAAAGGGAGAGGCCTAAACCCATTAAGGGTCTATAAGAAGAGATCAGGGTCCATGGATGGGCAAGTTTCGGACCCCATAAAATAAAGGAGAGAAAAGCCCAACCCAGCCCTTAAAGGTTAGCAAAATTGCTAGGGAGCCCGAGAAAATAATTAGGCCAGGATACCTGGGAATTCCCAGGAGTTTGGGATCCTTGGGACGTGCAGTAAGGCCATGTTTGGATTAAGATAGTTCAGGGGGGATGCCAAGAAACACAATAAACGAGAGCAAATATGTCCTTATCAGCCACCCAATGATGCAGAAAAGGAATCAGCTCACTTTGGAAAAATGCCAAAGGGAAAGGCAGCCAAAAGTTGAGTATGAAAAGATGGGATCTAGAAGCCTTAAAAGAAAAGTCCAAAGGTCAGCTCTTTAGGACACCCCAAAATGGAAAGTCAGTAGGAGTCTTTTGAAAAAGAAACCCCAAAAGAAGAAAATAATGAGGAATGAGGAAGGGGTCAGTCACCAATGTTGTTGGCACAACATTGGTTCTAGTTTCCAGGAGAGCAAATAGTGGGAATCAGTAGTACCCCAGAAACCCTAGGATGGCTTTATAAAAGGGGAAGCAGCCAACAGTAAAAGGGCATTCAACAGTGAATTAGAGTAAAATCCTTTAGAAGCTCTGTTATAAATCAAAAAAGAGAGAAAAGAGAGGAAAATACCGCCTGGTATCCTCAAACAGCCAGTAGAGAATACACTTGGATTCAAAGGGATTCAAACTTTGCAAATCTTAAAGGCCTGAAGAGCCATCTAAGTCTATGATTTTTGAACTTATTTGGACCTTGTAACACGTCCTAGTGAGCATAGTGTATTACGCGATGAAAAAAATAATGGAATATTCTACATTGTTTTAAGGATCCCTAACACTTTCTTTTGTGTCCTTTTTCCTTTCTTTTAACACTTCATTCCTTTGCTATTTCTTGCTGTTCAATGCATATATTTTCTGTTTGTTAGCATGTATGTGTTGTAGGATTTTTGCTTTGTGCACCACTTAATTCGAAATCAGCCCAGTTAGCTGTGGTGAACCAAGCCTAGTCCCTTAAAATAATCAGCACTGGGTCCAGGATCCTTGTTTCTGATTGGGCTTTTGTCCAAAAAAAAAAAAAAAAAACCCACACACCTATCTATCGAGATTTACGAAAATCAGATTTCTAGATCTGTTTTTCACGCATATTCAAGTTATTTATGTAGGGTTTCTTTTCTCGCAACCTTAGACATATATAAGGATTATTTTAAGGGCTGTCATATAAGATGCAACTTGATGCAAAGTGATTATTCATGCATATTGTGACCAGAGACAAATTGTCCTAGTTCATCTTTTCATTGTAAAAACTACTGTATCTTTGCACCAAGGGTTTTGTAACCAAGGAGTTTCTTGATCTTCATTGTTTGGATGAACTGAAGAACTTTGCAGTCAACATCTTCCTCAAGTTGGTGTGTTAGTCACGTACTAGGAATCGTGCAAAGGAGTAAGCTGCGTATTAGGATCTGTGCATCGATTAGTTAGTTATGTACTTGGAGCCGTGCATTGAAAGAAGAGATTGTCACTACATTACAAGTCCAATTAGGTATTGGGGTAAAGGTTCAACTGTAGGTTGGTATAAGATACTGGGATTCTTTTACTTGTAACCGCTTGTTTTGATAATAGTGGATTCTCGGGAGTGGTGACCTTAAATTCACCCGGTGGGTTTTGCCTCGGTGATTTTCCCCATTTGTAAACAAATCACCTGTGTCAAATTTTATTTCTGCTGCATTTAGTAATTTGGTGATTTATTTGTGCTACCATGCTTATTGCATGTAATTGAATCTAATTAATTTCACTTGGCTAAATTAATTGATTAAGTTACCAAAGGGGTCAATATATTTTTGGCCTATCAACATTAACAATTGTGAAAATATTGTGCCAATTTGTTGTGTTACTATTTTATTATACTGTGAAACAGTGCAAATTGACAAACCAAAAATAATGTAGTAAAGCTATTGAAGCTTTACCACATTCACACACATATAATAATAATAATAAAAAAAAAAAACCACCAATGAAATAGTATAAATTGAACAAACCAAAAATATTGTAGCGAAGTTACTATAGCCTTTTGCATTCACTCTTTTTATATATATATATATATATATATAAAAGGAGCTCTCTACCAAAAAAAAAAAAATATAAGGAACTAAAAAAAGGAAACAAAAACACAAACATGTAGCTCAAAGTTTCAAACCAAGCTGGTGACAGGTGTACTAATAAAAAAAAATAGAAAGATATATGCCAGCTCATTGAAGTGGTGCGTTTTTCCATTGACCAAACTAAAGCATCTATAGAAAGCACTAAACAGAGCGTTTTTTAGTAGCTAGTGTCCAAAAACTTAACTAAACCAAAAATGATTGTAGATGGAGACATTGGCTTTTTTTATATATAGATTATTTTTTTTGGTAGAACAATTTTATTTTATTTGTAATTAATATTTATTAATTATGATTGCCTTGTAGATTATATTACTATGGACATCAACAAGTTTTTTCAAAACAATATAAAAATTAATCAAATCTCAAATAAAATCTCTTGAAATTTTTGTTACAAGCAAAATAGCATATATATATATATAACTTTTTTTTTTATAAGAATTTTTTTCTTCTTAAATATGAAATTGGTTCAATTTTAGTCCCTTCAACATAAGGTGCCTCAATATTTTGTTAGAGCAACCATATCAGTCATTCCAAAATAGAAAAAGAGGTTAGTTTTACACATTTTATCCCAAAAAACACTCACATCAGTGCTTGTATAACTTTGTATATATCCAAAAGTGCTATAGTAATCGTGCATATATGCACAATTATTGTAACTTTCTATATATTATTTTAATATTTTTTCTCTACCCTTACATTCTTCTCTCTTTCCCTGACTTTCTCTCTTCAACTTGTAATCTCTATAACTGATCAACACAACCTAGCACTACCAACTACACAAAGACCCACCACCGCCAATCACCACCACCACAACATTACAATACATAACAATCTGACCACAAAATCAACCAAAAATCAAACACATCCACACACGGACACACCAATAGAGATAGAGAGAGCATTGTTATGAACTTGTGGCTATGGGTTGGTGCTTGGAAGTTGACTAGAACGAGCCTCGGTGCTTGTGGAGGAGATTAGAGTTTTTGGGTTGACTAGAATGAATCTTTGTGCTTGTGGATTGGTGCTTGTGACAGAGAAGGATACTTGTGGTGGCATAAGGGTTTGAGCAGAGGGAGAGATGTCTGATTGTGAGGTAGAGAGGGAAAGGCTATTTCAATCAAGAAGGGGAGAGGGAGAGGCAAGTTTTCATCCATGGAGGTGGCGGTGTCTTTAAGAATGGAGAGAGAGTTTTTAGATTGGTTAAAAGGGAGCTGAGAGAAATAATAAAAAAAGTAAGGAAAATGATTATTTAAATAAAATAGATAGTAGAATAGACAAACTGATGTGGGATTTTTGGATAAGTGGCCGTGTTAAATAGAAAAAGTGAGTTCTTATACTAAAATAGAAAGGAAATTTTGCATAAACTGATGCAATTGGTCGTAGTTACAATAAATTCAAAATAAAAGAAAAGAGTAAAATATTAAAATTTAATAAATTATGTTAGGACATATGTGATTCAATGTTAGGAACATATGTCAACATTTTATGTAATTGGCTAATCATTTGACAAAACACACTTTACTTGTAATTGGGTAGATCTAGGATGTGTTTAATGCTTCAAGAAACAAGGTTTCAAGTTCAAGTGTTAAAGTCATGCAAGTTTGTCCAAGAATCAAATAATGAAGTGCCAGATTTTAAAGCTCGACAGCTAGTATCTATCGAGGTTTAAAAGAGCCGTTTTAGCCCGAGGATCGACAGCTGCTCGACAAATAGGGTATCCATCGAGATTTATGAAGTTCAGATTTCCAGTTTTGATTTTCATCCAATCCGTGAATGTATGTTTGAGTTTTCTTTTCTCACAACCCTAAACATATACAAGGATTATTTTAAGGGCCGTAAAAGGTGACACAAGTTGCACAAGAGCACAATTCCACAAGTGTGAAGAAAAGTGTAACCGGAAACCTAGTTTGCCCTAGTTTTGCTTTCCCTTCAAGAAGCTGTTGTGTTTGTATACCATAGGGTTTTGTGACCAAGCAACTTTATGATTCTGTGTTAGGTTTATCCAGTGGATACTTTAAAAATGGATAATAAGAAAAAAAATTATATATGTACTAGTGTTTGAGTAGTGCGCATCACTTAATAGGGTGCAAGGTACAGATCTGGTTGACTGACTGGGTGTTATGCATGTACACTTGATTTGTAAATGGCCAAGTGGACTATAATGAAAAAATAAATTAAAGGGATAGGAGAAAAAAAAATTACCCAAGTGGGAAAGTACAGTATATAGTCGTTGGTTCATCGTTCTATTATTTTTGTTGGCTTTGGATTCCTTTGTATAAAGACAAAATTAAGACGGTAGATAGGGGAAGGAACTCGTCTCGCATGTGTCAACTCTATATATGTATGCGCCAATTGCCAAGTGTGAAAGAATGAGTTGTTTCTTCATTATATATAATGTTTTCATCTAATAATTACTTTCGCGTACGTAAGGCATTATTTACGTGATAGTTTGGGTAGAATTGGATTGAAATTAAGGATGTTGATGTTGTTGTTTTATTTTTATTTTTTATTTTTTATTTTATATATATATATATATATATTAATATATATATGAGAAACAAACATATACAAGGGAGTTGTTCTAACATAAAGATATATTACAAACTCCATTCAAAAGTCCTGATAATTTTAAGTGAGGGTATTGAATTTTATATCAAATGTCTATTATGTCGATTTGGACTATATAAATATTTACAAGAAATTCTAATTTTGACTTAGTCCTTTTAGAGTATGAGGCATAATTTTAATAGTATTTTTCTTAGTTTTGACAATTAGTTCAGGGTATGTTCTAAACAAAGTGGGAAGATAAAAGTAAAGGTGACTGAACTAAAGTTAGCATATTTTGGCCACATTTCTCTCTTATCTCTACTCTCTCATCTTCCTCCTCTTACCTGAATCATGAAATTAAAAGTTATACTTGTAAGATAGTGTTGAGGGCCAAAATTTCACAAGAAAACCCATTCCATGAAAAGTAAGGAAAGATCATGGGCCTTAACAAAAGAAGGCCCAATTCATGAAGTTAAGAAGGACCATGAAGGCCCAAAGTCCCAAAAAGAAGGAAAAAGGAAGAAATAACAAAGAAAAAGAAGAGGATCTCGATCAGAGAACATGCAGCAAGGATCTCGGGCAAGACCAGAGGACATGCAGCAAAGATCTTGACTAGGCCAGAGGATATGCAGCAAGAAGAATCAACGTCAAGGCCCTATGTATGTTTAGATTTTCAGCAAAAGGCCATTAAAAATCCATCAAAATCTAGTGAAAGAATTGGGCTAGGATACCCAGAGGCTCGAGATCCTTGGGACGTGCAGCACAGCTAAAGTGGGATTGAGACAGCTCAAAAGGGGTACCATGAAATACAAGAAACGAAAAACAGATATGTCCTTCTCAAGCATCCAGTGGTGCAGCAAAGAACCAGAAAACTTGGAGAGTGATAATTCATGAATAAAAGGCTAGTACCTAGGGGAACCCAGAATGAAGAACTATAAGGGGAAGTGGTTGGGAAAACCTTCAACCTAGCAGAAATGGATTCCGCTCACTTGGAAAAAATGACAGCAAGGAAAGACAACTAAAAGCTGAGTCTAAAAAGTAAAAAGCCTTGAAAGAAGAGAGATTAAAGGTTAGCTGCCCAAGGACGCCCCGGAATGGAAAGTCAGCAAGTGACTTTTAGAGAAACAGCACTAAAAGATGAAAACTATGAGAAACAGGGAAAGAACCAGCGATTAAAGTGGTTGACATAACAGGGCTCTAGTACCTAAGGAGCCAAGGGGGGAGAATTAGTGGTATCCAAACCCTAGAATTACACTATTAAAGGGGGGAAGCAGCCAACATTAAGGGGGCATTATTCAGTAGGAGGAAATCATAACAGAATCATGGAGAAAACACGGTCTAAAACATAAAGAAAGTAGAAAACAATGCCCGGTATCCCAGAATAGCCACTATAGAACGTACTTGGATTCAAAGGGATTCAAACTTTGCAAGTCTTAAAGGCTTAGATAGCCATCTAAGTCTGTAATTTTTGAACTTATTTGGGCCTTATACACATCTTAGTGAGCACATTGTAATTCACAATTAAGAAAAATAATGAAATATCTCATATTGATTTGAGGATCTCTAACAATTATTTTGCATATTTTTTTATTACATTGTCTTCCTTTACTGTTTCTTAGTGCTCAATACATATATTCTTGTTTGCTAGTTTTCCTTTTACTTAGCCAAAAGCTGAGTCTTTTTACCGGTGTTCTTACTTTAACTTGGGTCTTGGACATACTTAGCCTCCAAAGAAACATATGCCAAAACATGCACACATAAGATATCACTCTCTCCCACAAAAATCCTTCTCACCTAACTATCTTGGAAGGCAATGCCTAAGCAAAGCCACTTGGACTTGAGTTCCAAATCCCACAAGTCTTGTGCAAAAGCACTAAGTCTGTGAGAATTAGGGCCAGGATTCTCGTGGCTGAATCATTCTCATGAAATTCATTTACATGTATGTACATGTATTAAAATGTATATCATAACCTAAGAAACTAACAATTATTTGAAGATATGTTTATTGTATAGTGTGTTCTTATGTAGGACCTATAGAGGTAAGGGAAAGGACAAAACTCCATTGCATAATAAGCATGGAGAAAGATCGTGTAGTTCAAAGAATCAACATTCTGGATTCTTACAGGCCTAGTACCCCTAGGAATCATGACAGTATGCCTGGGGTACCAAGTGAATGAACTTTTTAAATGTTTACACAATAAAAGATAAGCCTCAAATACTCTATTTCAATCTCTTTCTCATTGTGAATATTATGAATAATTATTTTATTTGTTTCGTAAGAGTAAAGGGTTATGTTATGACACTAAAACAATTATAATAGTATTTTATTGCTTAGGAGGAATCGCATTTTGCCTTGAGGAGCTTTATGTGACTTGCGCATAACTTGGTTCGTAATTAGCTCCCATTTAGCTGCGGTGAACCAAGTCCAGTCCACCAAACAATAAGTAAAGAGCCCAGAATCCTTGTTTCTACTTGAGCCTAGGTACTGTCCAAAAAGGACCCTCACAGATAGTTAGGATGAGCTTGTACTCATTGATTACCCTGTTATATACTCGTGAATGATTCGATCTCTTCGATCAAATTAGAATAAGCCAACAAGTACATTCTATCAACCACCTCTAAAGTTGATTGTGTAATATATCTATTCCATAATTTAAAAAATAAAATGAAAACCAATTATCTCTATTTATTGTTTTGTGTTTATTATACTTTGAAGGATATTCTTTTCATTGGGACCAATTACGTGGAACCTTTTGAGATAGATTTAGTGAATTTCTTGTGCGTATGAAGTAAAATAATTGTTTCAACAGATTTACAAAGAAAACCTTAAATGTTGGTTGATTTGATTTGAAATCTCAGGCAAGAGAACCAACTAGCATATACGCAAGAATAGAAGCAAAGGACCAATCTCGCTGCTTGAGTTGATTCCATCAGAGCAACCACAAAGGCTTTGCTTTGTTTTAAAATTTATTTTTTCCACAAAGGGTGGGCTATGCTCAACCGTACACAGTAGAAACAGAACCGAGCTAAAGGCTTTTGTCAGAAATACTGAATGAATAATGTTGTATTTCGCAAGTAATAAAATATACAAGGGTGCCTTTATATAAGAGGCAGAGTGTATAGTACAAGTATGTATGTATGTAGTACAAGTAAACAAGGTGGGCCTAAAGTTCACAACCTATTATATGTTAACAGCCCCCCTCAAACTCAATGTGGGTGTGAGACCAACTTGATGTTGTCACCCAAAGCACGAAGGTGTCCCTTGGGATATGACTTGGTGAAGATATCTCCAAGTTGATCGTTAGAGGAGATTGAGAACAACTTGGGAGCACCATAGATAAGATGATAACGGATAAAATGACAATCGATCTCAATGTGTTTAGTCTGTTCATGGAAGACATCATTGTGAGCAATATGAATGGTACTCTGATTGTCATAATAAAAAGGAATAACAGAGGATGTAGACACACTTAAGTTCTTAAGAAGCTATCATAGCCAAAGGAGTTCAAATGTGATATCAGTAAGGGCACGATATTCTGCTTTAGTACTGGAGCAGGCCACAAGGGTTTGTTTCTTGTTTTGCCAAGAAATTAGAGAAGAACCAAGAAGAAAGCAATAACCAGTGGTGGACTTACAATCAGTAGGATATCTTGCCCAATCAGCATTAGAGAATGCACAATAAAAGGAGACTGAACAGAGTAGAAGAGGCGATCATCGAAGTGATCATTTTCCTCTAAGTTGGTTGAAAAATAAGGGAATTCTAGAAGTGATCAAAGTTGGCTAATTTTTCATAATTATTAGTACTTCGGCCCTCCCTATCTTTGAATTTCTTGTTTGGCCCAAGAAAATAAGTCATGTTGACCATCAAGAAATGCCTACCAAAGAAGGGAGAGAGGGTGGGGGTACTATAGTTAAAATGCATGTTGTCACTCCAAGTGCTCCTAAACAACAACAAAAGTAAAAAATAGGGCTCACAAAAATTATAATTTTAACTTCACTTCTTTGGGGTTTAACCGTTGATCTTCTTACACATGCACTTACGCATAATAGATTTTGACACACGTGTTAAAGAAATTCACTAACTACATTATCTAATGCAAAGATGTTTAAAAGGAAAGCAGCACTACTGTTATGAATGTCTACACTAGAAAATTCGTGAAGGCTTTCTATACATGATGCAAACTGATCATATCTCTATAGACATAATACAAAATGATTGGATCGACATAGATGTCATATGATACAAACTGACTATACTCGCTGAAAATTACTTACAGATGGTGGAGTGGCTTCCAATGAACAAAAATGAGATTTTGGGATGATAAGAGAATAACTGGGGAACAAAGAAAAGACAAAATACAATAAATAGAAGACATAATGATGTCAAAAGAAAATCACAAACAATGCATCTCTTGGTTTTTTATTTATTGGAATAGGGATCCATTCAGAGCCAATTTTAGCAACTCACTTCCTTTTTCACCTGTAATCTGCAGGTGTACCCAATAAGTGTTGAAGGGGCCAAGAAAGGATAAATGGATGCAATACAGCTTCACTCAGCAAGTGAAAATAATCAGATTTTGAGGTTTCAGAATTCCAACGGGATGAATGAATTGCAAGATGCATCGAGGCAAAAAAAATTGCATGAAAGCATTCAGGTGGCACATAATGCCTGGCATAACAGCATTCTGAAATCTTATCTCTGAATCACATTGAAGGTTTCACACAAATTTTTTTTTTTTTGATAGGTAGGTAGGTTCACACACAAAAGAATAGGTTAAGTCTCTCAAGCACCTTGATTCATCACTAGAAGCAAAATTTGGTAGATCCAAGTTTCAATTATAACTATGCAGTGACTAACATTTCCAGTGCCCGAAAAAAAAAACAAGGAACAACAAAGAATTAAAAAAAGGCATAAACTTTGTTGACCCTCTAATACTGGCGCACTCAGCATCCCAATCTCTTAGAATGGTGAGTGGTCACTATATTTTTCAATTTTGATAAGAAGGTAACTATGGTAATAACTGATAGCAATTTTATTCACAATACTTTGCATCGTTTTTTCCCAATGTAAGCTTTACCCAAACATTACGCAAAAGCAAACTTCTGTTGTCATCTCTATCAAGCCTTCCGTTACGCTATAGCTTATATTACCACGCCATATTTGTCTAATTCAGGGTTGCCAGCGTACCAATATCTTACAAGTCACTACATTCTAGTAGAATTCAGAAATATTTATTCAAAAAAAGTTTATAGCACTGGAAACGAGTTTTAGCCTCGCTAGCATATCAAGTGGGTCTTCATGTATTTAACTAGGTGAAAAGTTCAATTTTCACCCATCTAAGTTTTGAAGCTTTTGATACCTGGTTAGTTCCAAAGTTCTCTCTAATAGTTTCATGATGGTAATACAACAATGTGCTTTGGATTCTTTTTCTTTTTGGTGAATTGGTAGTTGACACACGCACACACCCAATGTGTTTTGAACCCACAACCTCACCATTCACCCATTTTTATGGGAGAAGGTACTACTATTTGAGTTAGAGCTCATTGGCATAATGATGTGCTTTGAATTACTCTTTTTTCTTTTTTATTTTTCTTTTTTTATAAGTAATAAAGATGTATATTCAAAAAGCTACCTCATGCTAAAAGGCATAATGCAGATCAAAGATTACAGAAAGAGAATAATAAAAACACAAAGAAAATACTAATTACAAATGAGAGAACAAAGGAACATAGGGAGAGAATCACTACAGGTGAGCCCCCAAGCCCTAGACTAGTCAAAAAGGGAGTCACTGAAAAAAGCAAGCAACTGGTCGTCAGAGCTTTGAATTACTAATGCTATATTTACTTTTGATACTTGAGATTTTTTTCACTAGTAGCAGCCCAATGGCCCTATGAGCTATATGATGAAGGCACTCTTTCCCATCTTTCTAACCTCAATCCTAGTTGTCTAATAAATTTAGTTGGCATCTTCTCAATAGTGAGGTCCCCCCCCCCCCCAAAAAAAGTTTCATTTAAAAATTGGTCCTTAGGGTTCCTTTCAAAACTTATATGTTGTTTGGATTAGCACTAAGAATTTTTCCATTAATGCCTTTAGAAAAACCTCATCTTAAACAGTTACCAAGTAGCATTTGACTATTTGCTTGATTGAAGTTGGTGCTGAATTTCCAATTTCATTGTACACAAGTCTCATATGTACACATAAGCCCACTCGAACCGGAGTAATTTCCACTCGAAGAAGACATCGCTTATCAACTTCATGTGAATCAAGATTCCTATGAATCAAAGCTACCATCAAAAGTTGAAACCCCAACCCACATAAAGCAACATTTTGTACCTGGTGATGATCTATCTTCGAATATTCAATGCCTCAAACAACCCAAAGTCAAAACCTCACCCTCATATGAAAGTGTTATGCACACGATCAGAAAAATCAAAACCCCAACTCAATACAAGGGTTTTTTTGTGTTTCTAGGGCTCGTGAGGAAAAGATTCAATGGTTCGTGTTTTTGATCCATGTTATGTTCTTATTTTTAATAAAATGGTGTTTTTCTAACGTTTGAGGGTGAGGTGAGTAACGAATGGGTAAAGGATTGAAGTTTAGGTAAGCAAAGTGTTAAGTTTTAAACCACGGGTAGGCAAAGTGAAAACGGGCCAAATCATAGGTAGGTTTACTGTAATTTCCTCTTTCAATAATATACATGGGTGCATTTCCTTACCTGATTCAGATTTGGTGCACCAGGAGGAAGTCCTCTCTTGGAACGCAACAACACGTAGCTATCTAAGAAGGAGACGTGGTGGTAGGGATGGCAATTTTTCCCTGCCCCTCCCTGCTTCGCCCCGTGCAGGTTTTCCCCGCCCCACAAAGGTGGTGGGGCGGGGATGAGGCAAGATTTTAGCCCCGCACCACGGGGCGGGGAAGGATGGGTTTAGACTTTTTAGACCCTCCTCGTCCCCGCCCTGCCTCGCCCCACGTTGCTAAGAGTTATAATTGTAAATTTTTCATACCCTAAAACCCTACTATTTAAACAAACATACTAATATTAGCTTATTTTATTCTACCCAATGTGGTTCTCTGCCTTTATTTTGTAATGTGTTATACTATGAGATTTTTTTAATTTTTTATGATTGTCTTGTTAAACACTTGAATATACTATTCAATTTTTTTCTAAAAATTAATTTGATTTGATGGGATAAATTTAGTTGTAATTTCAAGTATATTTTTATTAATGAAATAGATTTCAAGTATATTTGTAGGGCATATTAACAAAAAGTAAAGTTTTACGGGATGGGGTGGGGTTTCGCAGGGCCCCAAGGGGTGAGGATGGGATGAGAAAGTTTTTCCCATCATACGGGGTAGGGTGGGGATGGGGCAAGACAAAACCATGCGGGGTGGGGACAAAGACCCTATCCTTCATCCCCGCCCCGACCCATTGCCATCCCTACATGGTGGTGGCTGTACCTCCATTGTCTATAGCAATCAATACAAAGATCATAGGTGTGGCTAGCATTGTCAAAGCATGCAACGCGTGTGAAATAGAGTCCCAATTGGCACACTCCACAACTCTTACACCACACACCTCGGGTTTTTATGATGTAGTACAATGTGAGGACTTCCTAGAAATCCAAGCTACCATCCTAGTTGCGATCCAAACAACAGAAAAAGTTAGGGTCTACAAAATCGTAGCCGGCTTGCTTGAAGAACTGGACAAACTCATCATAGAAGACTCGGTTATTTCCATCTGTATCCATTAATTTGAAGAAGTACACTTTGTTCCGAAGGAGAAATTATTATTTACACCGGGAGGACTACTGATGTGGTCTTTTCTGACCAATGAGATGATGTCATCTATGTAAATATATGTGTGAGCTTCCTAATCAGCATAAGGAATAAAAAATAAAAATTACCAAATAATATCACATTTGCATAAATAATAGCATTTTATTGGTTGGGAGGTTAGGGAGGCCCACGTCAACAGTCCTCATGGTGGACCTAATAATTTCTCGTTCTGAAGATCCTAATTGCAAATATTGTTATAATAAGCTATAGCTGCCCTGTGTAACTTGGAAATTTGCGGGGTTGATTCGCTCATTGCTTTAGGTGTTTCTCTTTTGGGTAGGTGACTACAAGTCTTTTGGCAAAGCTGCATGAGTTGAATTTATAGGGCTCGTTTGATAAGAGATTTCTAGTTAGTAAAGTTGTTTAAGTTTTGTGGAAATATATGTGAGTTAAAAGGTGTTTAAGTTTTGTGGAAATATAAGAGATTTCTAATTTATTCTTAAAAATATTATTGCACACCCTAACTTAAGTCTTATACATCCTTACTACAAGTATTTCCAACTATAAGAATACAACTGCAAGTGTCACTCTTTATTATAAATTTATATTATATGTGTGTGAGTGTGTCTAATATTAATTGTGTGCATTACTTTTTGTTATAATGTTATTTGTGTGAATAATGATGTGTGTGGATATTTGTGTGTGCATTATAAATATAATATAACTTTATATAATTTAATAATTAGGAAATAGAGAGGGTTTATTACATGTGTGTGCATTGTTATCATGTTATAATAACTTTTTGTTATAAAGTCAGAAAAAATCAAGAAGAAAAATTGTAAAGTTAGTGATTATTCAAGCATTTAATTGGTTAAGTAAACACGTAATGTATTATTTTATGTATGAATGAATGTGGTTGTGTGTGTCAATAATTAATACAAAGTCAATGAGTTAAGTTTATTCATTTAGTTTAAAATATTTTATAAAAACAATGACAAATTAATAGATAATAAGAACTGCATAAAAATAAAAATGTTAGACAAACTTAACAAAATAAAATTATCATAACTACTCACATTGGCAATAAATACTCATAATGAACTATCATGTAACAATTCAAAATTTGAAAACTTGTAGAAGAAAATTGTAAAACTTTTTTTTTTTGGTCGATAACTTGATATATTCAAGTTCTCTTTTTATTAAAAAAATTTTAATTTAAGTTTTTTAATGACTCTCTAAACAAAATTTCTGGAGCTGTCACTGACTGAAAACTGTTGTTTAAACAACAGTACCATACACCCCCTATACTAGCACATTTACATACACACGCCAAAGTCACCATATCATAACATGTTCATGAATTTTATTTTATTTTATGAAAAATCGGGTTCATAAAACTGAAATGCCTTTTTTTCTTCTTCTTCTTCTTCTATTTACCCATGGTATAAGCCTATAATAAGGTCATTTTCCAAAAAAAAAAAAAAGCCTATGTAAAGTTGTGATTTATAAATATGTATTTTGTTGGCTTTTATTCCGTGCCAAATTTAATTATAATTTTATTCAATCTTTTGTACCCTGTATCTGTTGTGGGAATTTATTGTAAGGGTTGTGTGATAGTGAGAGAGAGTGTGAAGACTCAAGCTATTAAAGCAAGAAAGGTTTTCACGGGTATCTTGCGACTAAGCATCCCACGAAAAGATGCATGTGCCTTGCACATGACTGGAATGCGAAGAGTCTGTACAGATGGAGACAATTGTGTCTCGCGAGTATCTTGCGGGTAAGGCCTTCCCGCGAGACACCCGCGAGACATTCTGTTCTGCCAGTCTGTACTGTTTGATACACACTTTCTGTACCCTCACTATATATACCCATATTACCCACAAATGTGAAGGAGAGCTTCTGAGAGAAAACCCTAGCTAAAACACTTGAGAGTTAGAAATTGTTTTACTAACAATTCTCTACACATTTGTTTGTGGAATTTCCTCATCTCCTACCTCTCCATTTCCATACCATTGAGAGGTCAATAGCTCAAACACTTACCACACCTTTTGAGAGTGTCCAGTGAGGTTTTGGTGCTGCTGGGAGACATTGGAAGAAGCCAAAGATGGCAGATGCAGTATGGAGTTTGTTGCGGGATTCAGATGCAACATGGAGCTTGTTGCGGGATCCGGAGAGTTAAACAAGACACGGTTCCGAGAAGCCTTGTTGGAGTAGGAGCTTGGAGGGCTTAGGTACAGAGGGTAGATTAGGCTTGGAGGGTCTCTTGCTCATCCATGTATCCCAACTGATTGTCTAGTGAATCGATTACCGCTTGTGGGGCGGCGGAGAGGTTTTTCGCCGAGTTCTTCGGTTTCCTCTTCGATAACACATCTCGGTGTTATCTGTGTTTGCATTTCTCTTCCCTTCTCTTGTTCATTTTATTTTACTATTGTGTTACTTTAAATATGGATTAGAGTAGCTCTCGTGCTTGTATGCTTATGTTTACACTATTCTGCACTTAGTATTAAGTTAGTGTAAAATCAACCAAGCCGTAATTTGAATTGGGGGTTTAAACAAGTTCTTGTGTTTTCACACAATTCGAGCTTTCAGCCTATAATAAGGTCGTCTCTATGTCTGCCATTTTTGCCAAAGTCCAATTGAAAGCGCGATTCTTTGTCGTACCTGAGTAAACTAAATTCCTCGCAATTGTATCGATCAGAACTTGTTAATGTTTTACCAGTTTCCAAGTCCAAATTTATTGCAGCATGAACAATTTTTCTTTCACGAACGGACGACTAACACTGGTGCACGTACAGGACCTTGTCAGGTAAAATGATAGGAGGAATTAAGTCACAGTGCGTGAAAGAAAAGCTCTTACTCTAATAATAATGGACTTGGACTCCACTAGCTCTGTTTGAGATTCGCTTATTTTGCTGAAATTGAAAATTTTTTGTTGAAAGTACTACAAATAAAGGCAAAAGTTTGTTGAAATAGTACAATGGGACTTATGAATAATACCAAAAAGTGCAGTAAGACTCATAAATAATAGCAAAAATAAGTTGAATAGTAAAACAAAATGGCTTTTTAAATTGGAATCAAACGCATACTAAGTACCTGTTTGGATACAATTGATAAAGGCCAGGGTCTGTGTTTTGGCCTTTTTTTTTTCTTTTTTTTTTTTTTGAGAAGAGTGTTTCACGTGCACTATGACAAAATTATGCTTTTCCAGTGGGTCCCATGCACTGTTCACAGGACCCACCAAAATTTTATTTTAAAAAAAAACTTTAAAACTGGATCCCACAGTACTATTCACACATTTAAAAATTATTTTGTTATAGTATTTTCAGTTTTCAATTTTTAGCAAAATAAGTAATATCCAAACAGGTCCTAAATAAGCCGGCAACATTAATGAAACGTGATTTGAACTGTAGTTGGCAATTCAAATTAGGTTGACTCGACTTGACCTCCTAAATTGTTTTAGGGGGTTGGATTCAAATAGACTCATTTTTCAAGCATCCAAAAAATCTTTACCCTTATTAATTTATTTTGGGCAAAACTTAGGTACAATATCTTAGGTACTGTACCTTAGGTTCCCTACTTAAATTTTGGCAATTCAAATTAGGTTGACTCGACTTGACCTCCTAAATTGTTTTAGGGGGTTGGATTCAAATAGACTCATTTTTCAAGCATCCAAAAAATCTTTACCCTTATTAATTTATTTTGGGCAAAACTTAGGTACAATATCTTAGGTACTGTACCTTAGGTTCCCTACTTAAATTTTAGCCACATGTCCAATGAATTAAATTAGCACAGACGGTGTAAAATACTTTAAAAAAAAAAAAAAAAAAAAAAAAAAAAAAAAAAAAAAAAAAAACCCTTCAATTCTCTCGTTTTTGTTAAAAAAAAAAGGCTCCCATTCTCAATCTCCTCTCATCTATTGAAGACCATGGCTGAGAGCTCTGAGCTTTGCCGTTCACCACTCATTGCTGCCAACGGTAGTGCCTTAGCTTTATCTCAACCTCTCTTCTCCCTTCTCTCCCTTTTTCTCTCTCTCCATCACTCTCTATCTGTCTCGATCTAAATAATCCTAAACTCCAAGACCGATTCAGATCTGCCACCGCCACCAGATCTGCCACCGCTACAACCGGCGGTGGCTCCTAAAGTGAACTGGTGGCGAGGTCGATGGTGGATGCCTTTAAGTTTTCTTTCCAAACCCATAAGAATGGGAGAAGAGGCCAGCCACGAATGATGTGCTTAAAATAAAGATACAAGCAAATCCTTGTTGGCCTTTTTCCAAATCTAACTTGGATTTGTTCCAGTGAACATTACCTCTAAATCCTATCCTCTTGGTTTTGAAATTATTTGTCGAGATGGTGATGTTCCTAGTGATATCATTTGCTGGATCTATTTTGTCTATCAAATACCTCTTGTTTTAATTGGATTTAAAACCAAGTGCCCCAAATCAGTGGTGTTTTTTCGCCAATCTGAAAAAAGTGCCCCAAATCAGTGGTGTTTATTCGCCAATCTGAAAAAAGATCGGTGAGCTGCAACAAGAACACAATAAGCAGGGGTGTTTTTTATGGCCAAAAGGTGTCAATCTAACGGATGGGTTTAACGGTGTTTGCTGGTTTGATTCGTTGGACATGTGGCTAAAATTTAAGTAAGGAACCTAAGCAATAGTACCTAAGGTACTGTACTTAAGTTTTACCCATTTATTTTTATTTTTATCGTTCAAGTTTGGTTGAGTGAATATAATTTTATAAGGTTTAGGCCTATTGCTAGCCTACACAATCCTAAATTTAGAGGTTGAGTTCATCCCATACCATTTTACGTTAGTGTTCTCATCAGGTCTATAATAAAAACCAATTATCATGCACTTTTCCAGGTCTATTAGAGAACCATATTTTCATGAAAATAGTATATAAACAAACTTCTTCTATATGTTATCTTATACTCGCTAGTTTGCTCCTCCTTACGGGATATTGGGCTTTTGCCCTTATTTTGCAAAAATAACAACAATATGTTCCTATTTTGAAACTATTTAGGTCCGTGTCCTTGTTTTTGAAACTCGATTTTAATAAAATCAAGTTCGATATAAAACTCGATATCCTCAAAATTGAGTTATATATAAATTTTTAATTGAAACTCGATTTTAGCAAAGTCTAAAGTCGAGTTTCACTTAATTTTTTTTAAAATTAGGTGGCAAAATATGCATAAAACTTGACATTGCTAATGTCGAGTTTCACTTGTAACTCAATTTTGTTAAAATCAAGTTTCAAAATAGGGACACAGACATAAATAGTTTCAAAACAGAAACATATTACTGTTATTTTTGCAAAATAAGGGCAAAAGCCCATATCCCCCATCCTTCCTTACTCTTCCCTTTTCATTTCACACTACACGTTTTCTTTTTTGTTCCCTCAGCTAGACTCGCTCTGATATCGCTTTCCTTGAGTAAATAGTAGGTTTTGTAGTGTTTAGAGGGGATAGGTATAGGGAGAGGAAGAAGAAAATTTTAAATTTAGCTAGGACTTCTTATAAGAAAATCTTACATTCACTAATTACGCCTCCAATTATTTTGTAACACATCAGATCTAAATTTTACAAGTTTTCTGCTACACGTACGGAACTTGTGGATTGCTATCCAAAAGTGTGATCCTAAAAGAACTCAACCCTACCAAATATTGCTAAAAAATGTGACACTATCAGAAAACAGTGGACCTGGTCTGAGTGTAAAAATGATAGGAGGAATTGACTCAAGGTGCTTGAAAGAAAAGGTTGGACAGTAGAACTAGACTTAGGCGCAAACAGATAGCCCACCAAAGCATCTTTAAAGGTGACTTGTATTCCATGAATATAATATCTATGACCTAGTGTAATGTATTGAATATACAATAATAGGCTGGAGTATTAGAGTATTTCAATTGATTCGTCACATATATGTCATGGCTCCTTATTTTGACAGGGTATAAATATCTTAGTTTGATATTTTTAAATATGTTTCATCATTCCTATTAGGATACTAAATAATTGTCAAAAATTTGTATCTATTTTTCATGATAATACGCATGGTTTAGATATATCTTGGCGAATTCCAATTCTTCTTTTCAAGTTGCAATGTGGAAATTAAGAGGACCTACATGTGTAATGAAGCTTGATGGTGGCCAAAATGACTCATGGTGCGTGAAAGAAAAGTTGGTCAGTAAAACTAAAACTGGACTTGGACGCTAGCAGGCAACATGTAATGTGGTGATGTATAAATACATGTGTTCTAGAAGCTTGCTCGTGGAGGAAATGGCTCAAGCTGCGTGAAAAAAAAGAGGTTCAGTAAAACCCGACTTTTTTTTTTGAGAACCAGTAAAACCGGACTTGGACACTCACTAGCAGACAACATTTTTAGTTGCCATTTAGGGCATAAGATTTGAATATGGAAAGTAAAAATGATAAGAAGTTAAAACTTTTCTTAACTCAGAAAATGAGATTAGAATTTAATTTTTTTAACTTTTAATCTTAACCATGGAAAGTATTGCACAACATTAAATCCTAGAACCTACATGTGTTCTAAAGCTTGTTTATGCATTAAGATTTAAGATCAATGCAGACAAGTCCTCAGTTTTCTTTAGTCACAATGCTCCCAGTGGGTTGAAAAATGAAGTACTAGAAATCCTGGGGCCTGTGCAAGACCAGAGACATGGCAAATACCTGGGCCTACCATCAATCATTGGCAAGTCAAAAAAGGAAATTTTTGTAGAAGTAAAAGAGAAGGTGGGGAAAAAATTGTCTGGCTGGAAAGAGAAGCTCCTTTCGGGTGGGGGAAGGGAAGTCCTAATAAAAGCCGTTGTCCAAGCCATCCCGACATACACCATGAGCTGCTTCCAGCTTCCAAAGGGACTTTGTGACAAGATTGAAGGTATGATGCGAAGATTTTGGTGGGGACAAAGGCAAAAGGAGTCATAAATAGCTTGGGTTAACTGGAAGACTATGTGCAAATCCAAGCTAAGAAGTGGAATGGGGTTCAGAAACTTGCAAGCTTTTAACTTAGCTATGCTAGCTAGACAAGGGTGGTGGTTGCTTTCCAATCCTCATTCTCTAGTGGCTCGCATATATAAGGCAAAATACTTTCCCCACGGCGATGTTCTCAATTCGCAGCTGGGAAGTAACCCTTCGTATGCTTGGAGAAGTATTTTTAACAGTTTGGAGGTTATTAAAAGAGGAACTAGATGAAGGGTAGGTAATGGAAAAGTAATCCACATATGGGAAGACAAGTGGCTGCCCACTCCCTCAACCTACAAGGTAATCTCCCCACCTTGTATCCTTACTGATTTCCCAATGGTCTCAACTCTTATAGACTCGGAGAGCAGAAGGTGGAAAGCTAATTTAGTTAGGTCTCTTTTTCTCCCCTTTGAAGCTAATACAATTCTGAATATTCCTTTGAGTTATAATCTGCCTAAAGACAAAATTATTTGGATAGGCAATAAAAGGGGTGAGTTTATTGTGAAGAGTGCGTATTACATTGCTCTCAAGGTGGTTGATTTTGTTGAGGTTGCTGAGTGCTCTAATGGGGATCTAAGAACCCCATTGTGGAGGAAATTGTGGCACTTAAAAGTTCCAGCAAAGATTCAAATTTTTGCGTGGAAAGCGTGTATGAATGCTCTCCCAACAAAGTTGAATCTGTACAAGAGAGGTAAAAATAAAAGTGTTATATGTCCCATCTGTGATCATGAGGTTGAAACCATATTACACTCTTTAGTCTCCTGTGGTCCAGCTAGGCAGGTCTGGGACAAGTGGAAAGATTGTCCAGTGAACCTTAAATCAAATTATTTGGATATTGTAGATATAGCACTGAGATTTATAGCTGCTGGCACTTTACAGGATCTTGAGCTTTTTTTTGTAACAACTTGGTCCCTTTGGTGTAGCAGGAACCTAAAAGTATTTGAAGCAGATTTTCAAACCCCTGACCAAGTTTGGAGTTTTGCTAGAAGACTTATTCAGGCCTATAAGGAGGCTCCCAACTTATGCAATTGTGGAACAGCTTGTGCAGATTCAAAATGGAGAGCTCCACCTGTGGGGATGTATAAAATTAAAGTGGACGGTGCTACATCAGAGGATGGCAGGCCCTCAAGTATAAGCGTGATCATTAGAGATAGCAGAAGTAAGACCATTGCAGCTATGTGTATGTCCCTTCCTGGCCAATACATGAGTTTAGAGACAGAAACTATTGCCATTGAGAAAGGAGTATTATTAGCCAAAGAGATGGGGCTGCAACAGATCTTGCTAGAGACTGATGCACTCACAGTGGCTCAAAGCTTGGCAGCAGGTGACAAGGAGGGATGCCTTGGCCATTTTATTCAAGGGATCAGTGAAAACTTAAGGTCATTCACAGTTTGGCAGATTAACCACCTGAAAAGGGACTGCAACAAGGTTGCTCATGAGCTTGCACAGTTCGTAAAATGCAGCTGCACTAACTAGGTCTAGAAAGGAGTTTCTTCTCCTATGGTGCAACACCTTCTTCAGCTGGATAAGACTTAATGTTTTCCATGTATCAGCTTGTTGCTGCTTCTGTGTTTCTGCTGTGTGCAGCTGTGTTTTGGACTTTATTGTCTTTCTTTTTCAACTTTTTGAATGAAATCCAGTCCAATCAAAAAAAAAAAAAAAAAGATTTAAGAGTGGTGGACAAAAGATTTGATAATTGATTCCAAGAAAACAGAAATTTACATACAGATATATGTACTCAAGCATATTATTATATATACACTTTTTTTTTTTAAGTAGATATAATAGAATTTCAACTTATAACATTCACTTAATAATAATTGCTTTGATCATCAAGTTACTAATTAGTTTATGGTATAGATGAGATTTAAAACTCTAGATATTTTATTCGATGACAAAAAACCTTACTAATTAAACTAATTGAAATACATACTTTAGACAAATAGTAGAAAAAAAAAAAAAAATCATTCATTCATGAGTGATATAGTTATTCAACCCCCCCCCCCCCAAAGAACCAAAAAAAAAAAAAAAAAGCTCACAAAGATATAACATTCATTATATTTTGTTTATTTTTAATGTTTTTTAAATGAATAAAAATTCATTTTTTAATACCAAAATTTATTTCCCAATGCTCACAAAATATGATTGCTTTTACACCAAAATCTATGAATGAAAGCAAATTATACATACATATATATATATATATATATCGCTAGTAACAATAATTTTCTTTACTTCTCCCTAGCTTCTTTATTTTCATTTTTTTCCCCTCTATCTTTGTTTTTCTTTTATAGGTTGCAAACTTTAGAAGACATTGATAAAATACGAAAAAAAATTGTTTCTATTTTTCTAAATAATTTTGATATTTTCAATTAAAAAATAATTTTGATGAATAAAAGATTTGATAGTATATCAATTATAATTATGATATAAACAAATATACCACAAAAATTACATTAAAAATTCAGCAAAATAAAACAGAAAAGAACAAAAAAAGAAATTATTATTTAAGGGGAGGGGAAGGGGCGAAATTCATAAGTGTAAGGGGCAACTATGAACTATGAATTAACACATGCAATGAGGCTTTTTATTTTTTGAGGTTTAGTCTCACAATTTTACTTTCATAACCAAATTTTCTATAAAGGTCATAGAGTTTGTGAGAATTTGAGAACAAAACTTTTGTGTTGCATTAATCAGAAAAGAATGTACAAGAGCCTATTTATACAAGAATTGACAGAAGAGCTAAAAAATATCTAATCCTAACTAACTTCGCTTTATACGGATCTAGCCCTTACAACCAATCAAAACATTACATGTGTCTATGTATAAATAGCTACTAAACTACTGAGGCAACTAATTCAAAAACTGCAAGTCGTATTAGCTGTTATAGAGTGTCGTGTAAGTGTTATTGCTGCAAGTCTTCCAGTGCTCTGTTTTGAAGCCTTGCCTCTCTGCCTGAAGGTCTGCTTCTTTACAATGAATGCTTGTTTCAGCCTTGCTTCAATCCTAGTTCATCCTCAGGCTTACCCTTTTGATAGAGTTATCCATTCACAATATATCTAGTTGAAAAAGTAGAATATAAATTTTGTTCAAAGGCTTACTAATATTTTGATAGGAAAATGCTTGACCATTGAAAAAAATCCAGTATATGAAACAGAGAGTGCGAAAGAAAATAATGTCCGTTATAATTAGGATGAAAAAACAAAGATGAAACAGAGGAAATATTGTGAATTTGCAATTTCAGGGACCACATCGTTAGAAAAGAGAAGAAAGGAACCAATGAAAGAGGATTTTTTTTTTTTTTTTTCCCCACGGAGTTGCAATTGGTTTTTTTGTCTTTTTGAGTAGGTTTTTATATATTTTTTAATATGATATGGGGTAGTTTTTTTTTTTTTTTTAATAGAAAACGTGCAGTGGTTTTTTTTTTTTTTTTTTAAGAAGATGGGGTAGTTTTGGCTGTGTATGAGGTAGTGGAGTTTTTTTTATTTTTTTTATTTTTTATTTTTTACATTTGATTGGAAATATCTATCTACTATCTAGTGGCCACATCAACTTTAACCCAAAAAAATCCCTCAAAAACCACATTAAATTTCACCAAAAATGAAAATTACAAAGCTTTTTCTTTATAAATTAAGGAAAAAATTATAATGCTTTGAATACTTATTACATTCTAAAAAATAGAAAATTACATAAAAAAAAACACTCTTTAGAACCTTGATATTAAGTTTGGAGGTTAGGTTACTATACGAGAAGGTATAAGGCACCAATAATTTTTCCTGATCCTAATGGTCTGTTTGAATGTTATTGATTTGGATTTGAGAAGCCCAAATTCAAATTTTTTGTTTAGGTATTTTTTTAAAAAAAAGAAGGATTTGGATTTGATCCAAATCCAACCAGATTTCAAATCCAAATCCAAATGTTGTCATCCAAAAACAACTTAATGTCGTTCTTCTAAGAATTAATGGTTGGTTTATACAACCAGTCAAAAATTTCATCAATATCTTGTTAAATGCAAATCAAATACCAAAAACAAAAGAAAAAAAAATCATAAAATCAAACTACTAAAAATGAACTCAAAATTCGATATAGTAACCTGTTAATCCATATGCATTATAAAAAAATTAAGATTTGCCCTTATAAATATATATATATATATATTTGCCTCTCCTCCTCTAAAATTTTTAGATATTGACCTACAAAAAAAAAATAAATAAATAAAATTTATGCTCTAACTACAAAAACAAAATAAAAAAATAAATATGGACTAAACAAAAATTACGCACAAAATAAGAAATACTTATTTTGTATGTTATACTTTGTTGATGTGCTTTATAATATGAAATGTTTAAAAAATACTTATTTTATATGTAGTATTTTGATGAATATGAAATAAATGTTAGTTTTTATTTTCATAAATTTTTTATTGGTATTAAGCTTTGCCCCCCCAGTATGAATCCTGGTTCTGTCCCTACATAATGCATGCCAAAACCCAGTTAGTCAACAAGATTTGTAGTTTGCACGCTACTAAACCAGGTCATAGTTTTACAAGTTTTTGCCTTCCTGAAGGGAGCAGGATCCTCCCAACGCTGCAAATTAACTCCACTGCGTATAGCTCAAATCTATCACTAGCAGACAACATTGGTCCACAGGACCTAGTCATGTAAAATGATGGGAGGAATTAAGTCACGGTGCGTGAAAGAAAAGCACTTCAGTCTAATAATGGACTTGGACACTACTAGCTAACTAAGCCGGCAACATTAATGAAACGCGGTTTGAATTGTAGTTGGCAACAATAGCAGAAAACATTGCAAGTTATATATGACATAATAAATAAATAAAAATGCATTTCAATTTTATGAAATTCCAGTTCCAAATGGGCTGTAGTATACTATAAATTCAACACAAAAATTTGCCTCCTCTCTCAAGTCCTCGCCTCCCTGTAAAAAAGCCCAAAAAAACTAGAGCAACGTACTCATCAAAGGTCTTGACATGGCGATGGAGGAGTTACACATGGCCGCTTATGCTTAATTTAAACAAAATTATATATATATATATATATGAATTGCTTAAATTTTTAATACTGTATATGAAATTGCTAATGATATTATTTGTTAAATTTACGTGTAATGATCATATAGGAATATTTTTAGTGTCAAATCTACTATTAAGATTGAGTAATTAATTTTTAGTAAATTTGTTATAGATTTTTCTTCTAAAGTTATTTTTATAGATAATTTAACTTTATTTAATGTTTTTCATATGTTTTATACATCCATTTTCTTTCCTTGTTTTGTGAAATTATTAGGCTTTTAGATTATTAAAATTAATTATTGAATCATAAATTTAAGAATTTATGTCTTGTCCAATTTTTATATATTTTTTAGAAGAATCCAATTTTTGTATTTGAGTGCTTTCATTGTTATTTTATTAATTTGAAAAGAAAGGATAAAAAAAGGAAGTACTCTACTACTATTTAAGTTTGTCTTTTTAAATTATTTTATAAAGAGGTCATGACTAGTTGACTTATCTTGTAAAAAAAATAAAACTAGTTGATTTGATTATCAAAGGCTAGGTCCAGACAAAAACTACTTCAAAAACTTATTTATTATCTTGTTAAATTTATGCTAATTTTATTCATTATAACATCAGTTTGTAAAATTTTGTAGTAAAATTTGTATTAACTTTAGCATTTTTTACAAAAGAAATAAGAATCCGTTTTACTAACCCATGCCCGGATAACTCATGCCTGAATCTAGCAATCGACAATTTGCTAAGTCTCATTATATAAATGCTTGCTAATTGTCCAATCAATGAAATTGTGTTGTTATCTAAAAAAGAATTTGTGCTGTTTTGACTCTATCTTGATTTCATTATATATCTATTGCAGGCACTAGTTCCTGTTCAACCAACTGTTGTTATAAATACACCGGAAAGGGTAAGTTTCTTTGCAATCTATCTCCTATCTCACTATAAAATTATAATAAAAGTTTCATGCATTATTGATAGCCAAAAATTTAGAATTGTATTTTTTTTTTCCCCCTTCTGTGCATGTATTCGTCCAGTTGAATTAAGTAAATTTAAGAAAAATATTATGCAAGAGACGGAGACGTCTGGTGGCATGTATAAATTTAATTTTGAACTTTCATTTTTAATTTTTAATTTTGTTAGGATTCTAGTAGATAGCTTAAATTATTATTCTGCAGCAGATAATACGTTTTGATTGACACCGTCAATTCCTTCCAAATTGATGGTTATAGTACCATACTTCAACGATAAAATGAATATAAATTGTACTTTAGTTCAGTGTAGTGAACCTTAAAAACAGGGGTTAAATATGTTGCACATAAACTATTTTACATAGTTTTACACCATCTTAAAAACAACTAAAATCGTGAACAAATATATCAATGTAAAAGATGTAATTAAGGAGTGTATGATTTTAAAAGTCAAGAGATAAAATTTAATTGAATCATCTGCAAATATCTAATAAATTGTATTTTAAATTAGCAAAAAATAAAAATAAATTGTATTTTAAAAACAATTAAAGAAAAGAAACCATACTATGCAAAGTCTCCAAAGACTTGCCAGGAAAAAACATCATGATTGTCGCTTGTGCATCCAATTATGGCATTGTCACGTAAAAACATGTGTCGATTATATAGTATGTATAAAAACCTTAGTAACTGCAAAATCATTTCCAAGAAAAAATAATGGTTAAATTAATTTTCAATTTACTTCATATAAAAACTAAGAGCTATGCAAATGATTTCCTACTGTTTCAGTCGAGGTGGTGGACAGCAGTTACAGCATTGGAATCGGCGATAGGGGTGCTAAGCGTAGGGAGTTCGATCTTTTCATCACTAAGTTGTAGCATAATGTGATATGATATGATTGATTACGAGAAAATTGAAGGAGTACAAGAATTACCACTAGTTGCGATACATGAAAGGGCATTGCCTCCATACTAAATTTATATCTTATAAAGTTCTTCTATGCTGAAGGGTTTGTAATAATAACAAATTCATGGTCCACAAGAAATTTAATTTGTCTGAAATTTCCAGCCAATTATTTCCTCCTACTCTTATATACTTGTTGTCGGTATTATTGAATCTCAGACTAATCCCAAAATGGGAACATGTTTTACACACACTGCTCATGTGTGCGAAGCATGGCGTTTTGTGAGGATTATTAAATTGGAAGGATTTGCCACCAATAATCGTGATTATTATGTGTGGTTATTTAGCTATACTTTATTTTATTGTTAGAACTAGTAGCTAATATGTGCGCAGAAATATGTGTGCTGAATGAGAAAGCTATTGCAGTATTGCGCACTACAAAAAAATAGGCTATAGCCGCATTCGCAAAACGCGGCTATAGCATATAAAAAACGCAGCTATAGGCTATAGCTGCGTTTTTATGGCTGCGTTTCCAAACACAGCCTATGCGGCGACGCCATAGGCCCTTGCGGGGACCTAGAGCTGCGTTTTCAAAAACGCAGCCCAAACCGGTGTCTGTAGCTGCGTTTCAGGCATACTAGAGCCGCGTTTTTTTACAAACCCAGATGCGACATCTATAGCCGCGTTTCCTATAAAAACGCAGCTATAGGTAACATAGAGCTACGTTTTAAACGCAGCCCAAAAGCAACTATAGCTGCGTTTTTGTTGTCCTGGAGCTGCGTTTTTCCCACTCCCAAACGTGACATCTATAGCCGCGTTTCCTATGAAAACGCAGCTATAAAAGCAACTTAGAGCTGCGTTTTGAACACAGCCCAAAAGGAAACTATAGCCGCGTTTCTGTTGTCCTGGAGCCGCGTTTTTTATGATACCAGGTGAGGAAAACGCGGCTATAGCTGAATGATATAGCTGCGTTTGTCATGTTCTAGAGCCGCGTTTTTTATGCTTCCAGTGAGGGACCTATAGCCGCGTTTTCTATTAAAACGCGGCTATAGATGGAACATAGAGCAGCATTTATACCGCAGCTATAGCCGGGTTCTTCACAGTGGATTGTTGGGGACCTATAGCGGCGTTTTATTTGAAAACGCGGCTATAGGCTGGCTTGAGCTGCGTTTTATATACAAAGCGCATCTATACATTATGTTAGAGCCGCGTTTCAAACGCAGCTATAGGTCCTGCACCTATACGCTGAGTGGAAACGCAGCTATAGTTTTTTTTTTTTTTTTTAATATTTTTTTTCTTCCTAAGCAAATTATTGTCCAAAACAAAACCTGTAATTCCACATACACATTCCTGCCAACACTCAAAGGCAACAATACTGAACCAACAAAACAAATTGCATATATGAAATCATTAAGTACCAAAATATCAGCAAAACAAATTGCATATTTGATACTATATAGTATCAAATCATTACCAAAATATTAATTATATAAACGATAATTTTACATAAACAAAACAATTAAGTTCGTTGCCAAAAGATGAATTACATATCCAAATAATTACATATAAAATAAAAGTTCCCAACAAACTTTGGTTTTTACATCACAAAATAAAAACATCCCTCAACAAACTTCCAGAAAGCGTCATGGTACAGCCAATTACCTGTGACAATGAGAACACCGGAAATAAGCTAACATTTGAAGCCCAAACAAACAGACTCTAAACAAAACCAAGTATTTTGCTAGCTGTACTTTAACAAGGTCAACATCCCTTAAATGTTTGGAGTCTTTTTGATGTAAATTCATTTAAAACCATAGCATCTTAAAACAAGACTAAGAGTGAGACATAGATTCCACTTTGGAAAGTTTAAATCTTTCCATACTCCATACAATACCATAGATTCCACTCTCTTCAAATTCATATATATATATATATATACGTACTCCATATTCAACAATAAAATGCGAACAATACTCCATGTCGAGTATACCATTTACTAATTAACCACATTGTAATTATTATTCTTCCTTTAAAACAATTAAATTAATAATGGAGTACGTGGTTGATATTTAGCAAATGTAAAAAGGCATGGTTGACATTTTCTAATTTCATTTTATATGTCTTATAATACATCTACTTCCCTACTTCTTGCTTCATAATTTGATTTTTTGTTTTTAAATTTTTTCCAATATAGTTGTATATGTTATAACGAATAGTTATATTTGTTTTACCAGAGGATTCAGTTTCATTCCCATGGAGAGTCCCCATCAAGCACTGCCACCCTGAATATATTAAAGGCATCGTATTAATATCACATAATAATACATGTTTTAGTAATGTTTTGCTAAATACACCTTCAATTTCATACCTGAGACATTGACGAATTAGGTACACTACTGCCAGCAAGTTGGGCGAACATACTATCCATGCGCGCAATCACTTCAGCCATTTGTTGTTGCCTTGCTTCTGATTCTCACTGCCTTGCTTCTGATTGGGTAAGTTGTTCATGTACTTGGGCTAGTTGCTCAGTTAATCTAGCAGAGTTGCTCTCTAACTCCAAAATTCTTTGGGTTGTTCTGCTTGGCAACGATGGAGTCGAAGTGAACTGTGAAGCATTTGTTGCACTTCTTCCCGATGGGGTGATTCCAAGTCCCACCCCACGTACACGTCCAGAGCGCTCTCGACCAAACACCTGAGCATATACATCGTTCGGGGACCAGAGAATTCCACTACTAGGCTCTCCTTATAGTCGCACGCCTTCTTGGCGCAGAAGTGCTTCCATCCTAGTCTATAAGTTTTCCCACAATAAGCAAATAGCATATTACACACCATAAACAATACAAACACGAAATGCAATAAAATTCGATTCAAATTGTGCTTACTATGTTCTCCTGCACATGAGGAGTGACACCAGTCCCATCTCTCCTACGGTATACTTTTAGATACACATCAGCGCGCTCAACCACAGCCCCTTTCTCTTTTGCCTAAATGATGAACAAAATTTCATACAATAAACACAATTGCTTTCAGATTTGTCATATTGTTTATCATTTTCATTGACTAAAGTGTTCATGAATTCTAAGTTTATATCTACCACTAACAAGAAAGTAACAATGTATTTTCAACATTTACAGTGATTCAAAAGCATAAAATCAACTAATGTGATACACGAATACAGTAGACTTGTAATGAATTTCTTACCATGTCATGAGAAATTTGTGCAAAACTTTGAGCCCCAGATGTTGCTATCTCCTTCTGTTTCCCTCGACTGACCTTGTTCTTGTTACTTAATGTCTACAACCACATTACCAGCAAAGTATATGAAAAGTAAACATCTCTTGACTAAGGTATATTACTACTTAATGTAAGTTTTTGTCTCGTCTGTGCTTGTAATTGTGCATTCATAATATATTTATGTTTCTAATTACCCTCCTCCTCAGTGTAAAAATAGGAGTTGATAAAATTCGGTTTTGCAACATGTTTGCTATTAGTTTACCTAAATTGGTTATGTCCATTCATTTGGATGGTTTATTGGTGTGATTATGTATTGTGTGCATTTAAGTTATATGTTAAGAACTACGTTGTGATCTTCTAAGTACGAACACAAATTAGTTAAAAAGCGTGTTTTCAGTATTAAAGGAAGAAGATACATCATAACCCAAGCATGGAATAGAACATAAAGGATAAAGGAATTCAGACTAAGAAGTATGTAAGCCTTTGCCCACAGCCTAAAATACATATATTAGGCAGTGCAGCAAGATAAGTGAGTTAAGATAAAATTACTATTTCATTCGTTTACTATGACACAAATGAAATTTTTTTTGTTATATATTTCTTATTGAGACCCTTGACATAAACTTAGAATGAACTTACATACCCTTGTATTAGTCGTACTCCCCAACCAATCTCTAAATAATAATAATCTTAAGTTTATGTTGTTGATGGGGGGAAAACAACTCTCACATCTATTGGAAAGTGTTTTGGAGCTACACTAATTATATTATACATAACAAGAAGATATAATCTTTCTTAGAGTGAAACATGGCCAACATGATATCATTGACTAAATTATGACTAAAATGAGATAGACGAAAGATAGATGAATAAAGTAGCAGTACCACAGTTTTCTCATCAAACCAATAGTTAACCATCTCCACCCACTGCTCCGGCATTACACTCCGCGGTGTCCTCCTGCGTAATACTTGTTCCTTTGTCCGCCCTCGTACGTGAAGCCTCTTCAACCTACTCCTTCGATTTCTCCTAAGGACCCCAAGTATGTGCATTGCCCATCCCTTTTGATCAGGTGGTTTAACAATATCTTCATCAATGAGATACCGTTGCTGAAATGCAAAAATGGAGTTAGCAAAGCACAAGCACGGACCCTACTGAATATGACATTGGATATACGATAGCTACTGTAAATGACTATTACTTATACTTTATTTTCATATTACCGCGATCTCCTTCCAACAATCATGTTTATATTTTTCTTCAACTTTGGGCCACCCAGCAGGGACAAGTGGTAATAACAACCCATTGTGACAGAAAGTTCCCAACCACCGAACAAATGTTTTACTGTCATCACCAACCGGTTGCCCTCGATCATTTAACGGCAATGGGATCTTCCAGGATCCATCCAATGCCCATATGTCAGCTAGGTTTGTAGGACCACGTCGTTTAGGTGTATTTCCCGTTGCTGGCGTTTATTCATAATCATCTGTATATAGAAAACCACCAATATTAGGGCTGAATTATCAATTCTCACAATAAATGAAACATATCACAGCACGGAAAATTTAGACATCTACTAACGTAATGTGATATTAAGGGTTTATAATTTCATTTAAACAAAACATTAGTACATTTATGAATGAGAGATTTTAGGAGGCGATTTTTCGACGGAGAAGCCACCTATATTTTGAATTATATAGATTAAACTTCTACATAGCGATGTATACAATAACATAAAATATATACATAATCGAGAAGATGCAAGAAAATTTTAGGAAGAAAGTCTACATGTTTCAACCATTCAAGGTGCATATACATTTGTAGATGAATTCTTCTACATTAGTTGTTCCTTCTATATATGTGCAGTCTTAACTCTTAAGCACTAAAGATTAAGTTATGCTACATAGACAAACAGGATAATTGATGCCTTCCTTCCACTAAAAAATGTATTTATTATAATATTTATGTGGGACCAATCACAGAAGTTAGCATGTCAATTTATAAATCTTCTATGGAAATGGAAAAAGACAAATGTATGCAATGGTAGCCATTGAAAAGTTATCAGAAGGAGCAAAGTGAAAAGCCTCATTTCTATTAAGCCATTGGAGGAAAAAAAAAAAAAAATCCCCTTCAACAAGTAGCCAATGGGGGAGGGAGTTTTAAAAGGGCAAGTATAATATGAACTTTATATAATATGACATCCTTTGACTCCTCTAAACTTCCTCTAAGATTGTTACATAAAAATTTGAAAGACCATATTTTTTTAAGTCATCATTCTAAAATATATATTTTATAAAATTTGATTTTTGGAGCCACAACTTTAAAAAAAAAAACCAAGTTATATTAATTTAAATACAGTTTAATGACAAACGCATCCTAAAACACTAAACATATCCTAAATTACGTGTTTGATCTTCTGTAAGTGATTGTGTTTGGAATCGTGAAGCAAATTTAAATAAGAGAACAATAATAATTATTCTTATAATAATAGAAATAACTAGAGGCCTTTTTTTTTTTTCTTTTTTTTGATACGAATAACTAGAGGTCTTATAATGAATATTATATGTGATTAGCATGCACTGCTTCTGTACACAATCACATTCTTCTTACTAGAGGTCTTAATAAAAATTCTTCTTACTGATTGATACACTTCTTTTTCTAGCCTTAGGTTTGCACTAATATCATGAAAACAAGTCTATAAGGGTAACTAAAACTCACATGTATTTGACTTTCCCATTATATTTTGATTCTTAAATTTTAATGTCTTGCAAATTTAGTATATGTTAGCTATGATTTATGTTGATTCATATTGGTGGGTATGGATGCCGCTAATATTTAGTTTATACATTGGATACTCAACAACTTATATATATATATATATATATATATGGGTGTGCAGGACATTGCCAAAAGGTATCACTTCTTAATTTTCATCATATCCAAATGCTAATGGAGTTATTTTCGATTTGTCATCTCCTTTTATATTAGTTACATAATTATCTACCGTTTTCCATTCAATTAATTTTGGACTTATATATGATTTTTTTTAATAAAAAACTTTACTTTGGTTTTATTATCTATTTTATTATTTAATTTTAATTAAATTAATAAATATTTTCTTTAGTATGCTAATTATTCTTGATTAAGCCGTGCATCGCACGAGTATAATACTAGTATCTAGAATATTATTTAACGAAATTTAACCATTGTAGACTATTATTACACTACACCGAACTATTAAAAGCATAGTCTGCCAAGAAAAGTTAAAGTAAAAGAAAATAAAAATCAATACGATTTTTATTCAAAGACAAGTTAAGTACCAGGAGCCTGTGTCTCATCGTCATCAGAGGCAACCGGTCTTGCCTCTTGAGAAATATGGGCTTCGTCATCTTGTGCCTCCACCCTTTGTTGTCCATGTGCTTCATCATCTTCTGCCTCCACCCTTTGTCGTCTATGTGCTTCATCATCTTCTGCCTCCATCCTTTGTCGTCCATGTGACGATCCCTCGCCGACATAAACAAGTGACAACTGCCGTTTCCTCTTGCCCATACCTGTGTCCAACACCTTCACAACACAAAGATAATTGTAGTCAACAGCCAATCACAGTAACAAATAACAACATGAAGATGATATTATACTAACAACATGAGGAAATTACAGTTTTAACGTTAATGAGATATGTTAAAGCTGTTATTTCTTCACGACATCCACGAAAAGACATTCTAAACATATATATGCAACCCCATTAAGAAATAATAGTTTCATGTGATAGTTACTTATGTTAAAAAGTGTTATTAATTTGTTAACAACATCAAGAGGAACACAATTTTGACACACATATATATATATATATGCAACATTCTCCAACTTTGCACGCAATAAACCTTTACAATTTCTACTTACAATTTCATTAATATATATAACATGATTACACATACAACAACAGTATCCTATTACACTACTCATCATCGCTGTAGTCGACTTCGTTGTCATCTTCATCATTGGACTCATCATCAATGAACTCACAATCATCTACGTTCTCAATTTGATGAAGATGTCTCTCGCCAATGATGGAGGCATCAATTATCATTCCCTCCACATCATCTCGACTCCAACAACGGTTTTCCCCAACAGCATCATTACTAGTTACACTATATGGAATGTTTTCATAAAACTCGTACGTGTCATCCTCATCACAATGGGGGCCGATACCAGCGTCAAACACATCTCTAGCTTTAGTTTTCACAACAACAGACCAATCTTTGTGTCTTTTATCTTCAACATAAAAAACTTGTGTAGCTTGAGACGCCAAGACATATGGTTCATCCACAATTTCCTCCCCACCATGTATGGAGTGTGTAAAATTCACCATAGGAAACCCAAACTCATCAGTTTTATATCCCCTCCTATTTTTATCATCAACCCATGTACACTTGAATAACACATGTCTGATACTGCCAGAGTAATTCAGTTCAATGATATCTGTTAACACACCATAGAACGTAATGCCACCTTCAGTGACGACACTAACTCCACTATTTTGCATCTTCTTATTTGCCTCGACATGCGAACTCCTAAATTTTAACCCATTTATGACATAATGCTTTAGTCAATTTACCAAAGTATACGGCCCTTTGGAAAGTGTGATAATTGTATCATTAAGTGAAGTTCTTTCCCTATCAGCATCAGTCATCGACATCACCTATTATAACCAAACAAACTTATTACACACCGTACAAGAACTCTACTTATGGGAAAGTTAAAAGCTTCAGAAATTAAAGATATGAAACGTACGTGAGACCTAAACCAACCACAAAACCTTTCCATGTGGTGCTTATGAATAATAGCTGGGGATATACGACGGTGGCCCCTTCGAAGTTCGTCCTCCACTACACGTTTGTGCATCCTACATGCGATGTCAATTGTGTTAGTGTTAATACACTTAGCGTACATTGGAATGTTCTGTAGTCTATATTGGTGTCTGTAGTACTTACTCACGAAACTGGTAAATGTTCTCGGAATTGAATAACACGTAGCGATGAGCTTGGGTGAACTCCTGATTGTCTAGTGTCACGCTTGAAACTACCCCTGTTGATTCCTCCATTGCTCTTCTGGGTCGATTGAATATAGTTTCAACTCCTTCCATATATCGTGAACAAAACGTTAAGCATTCTTCCACTATGTATCCTTCAGCAATAGAACCTTCTGGAGCAGCCCTATTTTTTACGTAAGATTTTAGACGAGACAGGTACCTATAATGCGCATGAGAAGATTAGTAATTGACACTAGCTATTAGAAAGCGCACATGTACATGTATTACATATGACTTACCTCTCAATGGGGTACATCCAACGGTACTGAACTGGACCACCAACCTTGGCTTCAGTAGCTAAGTGCATGATCAAATGTACCATCACAGTGAAGAAAGATGGAGGAAATATCTTCTCCAATTCACACAATATGACTGAAATCTCTACCTCATCATTCTCAATCTCTGAAACCGTAAGGGTTTTGGAACAAATTTTTCTGAAGAAACAAGCTAACTTTATCAAAGGCCCAGTAACGTGCGATGGCAAAGATCCTCGTAAAGCGATTGGAAGGAGTTGTTGCATTAAGATGTGATTATCGTGACTCTTTAAACTAGAAATCTTGCGTTCTTTCAGATTGACACGGCGTGAGATGTTGGAAGCATATCCATCAGGCACTCTTACGTCCCGCAAAACTTGCAAGAAACCATCTTTCTCAGATGGAGTCATATGAAAACACGCAGGCGGTATCGTATATTTATCATCACCTTTTCGCTGTAGGTGAAGTTCCCGCCTTATTCCCATGTCTGCCAAGTCAAGGCGTGCCTTGCAATTATCCTTTGTCCAGTCCCTCAAGTTCAGCACCGTGCCAAGTATATTGTCCATCACATTCTTCTCTATATGCATCACATCAAGATTGTGTCGCAACTTTTGATCCTCCCAATAAGGCAAGGTGAAAAGTATACTTCTCTTCTTCCAACCACAGGGAATTGCCTCACCTCTCTTTCTTTTGTTGTAAAGAAGTTGACATTTCTTCCCCAGACAACGTCCAACTATACTTTCAGTATCCACAAGTATGTCTGACGCAACTGGTGCCATAGGAGCCCCTCGCATATCAGTAGATCCATTAAATAGTGTACCTTCACCCCGAAATTTGTGGTCACTATCCAACCATCGCCTATGTCCCATGTAACAGAATTTGTGGCCATGTTGTAAATATCGAGAATCGGTGTTCGAGGCACAACAAGGACACGCGAACTTACCCTTCGTACTCCAACCTGACACGTCTGCGTATGCAGGAAAATCATGTATGGTCCACATCAATGCCGCACGCAATTGGAATACATTTTTTGAAGATGCATCAAACGCTTCTACTCCAACATCCCATAATTCCCTCAGTTCTTCTACTAAAGGTTGCAAGTACACATCTATCGCAATCCCTGGTGATGTAGGACCAGGAATAAGCAGTGATAGAATCAAGGATGACCGTTTCATGCATAGCCAAGGCGGGAGATTGTAAGGGACTAGCATCACAGGCCAAGTGCTGTGAGTAGAACTCATAATTCCAAAGGGGTTGAACCCATCCGCAGCTAATCCAAGTCTGACGTTACGAGGCTCAGACGAGAACTATAAATGCATGGAGTCAAACATTTTCCATGCATCCGAGTCAGCAGGATGCCGCATGGCCCCATCATCTGCCCGACCATTAACATGCCATTTCATAGAACTAGCCAGGTCGACTGACAAAAACAGTCGCTGCAATCTTGGCTTTAAGGGGAACCATCGTAGGATCTTTGCAGCTTTCTTCTTTCCCTTACTCGATGAGGCATTATTACTTGTAACAGATGACTCATTCATTTTCCACCTACTTTTCTTGCAACAAGGACACGCCTCAAGGTCAGCATTCTCCTTCCAAAATAGCATACAATCATCCGGACAAGCATGGATCTTCTCATAACCCAAACCCAAATCTCGGACTATCTTCTTAGCCTCATAATGGTCCTTTGGCAACTTCGCATCTGAAGGAAGCATATCCATCAGGACTTGAAGCAACATAGTAAATGACTTGTTCGTCCAACCACAAAGAGTCTTCAACTGGAACAGCACAACGATGGCTGAGAATATGCTAAATTTCGTACAACCAGCATATAAAGGTTTGTCGACATCATCTATCATTTTGTAAAATTTTTGTGCACCATCATTCAGACCTTCAGCATGTTGTTGCGCAGTTTCACCTTCTCCCATTGGTTCATCTGCCATTTCATGCGTGAGGCACAAATCATGCAACATCCCACGGAAGTCACCGTATTGTTCATGGGAGTCTTGCACATGACTACTCCCACATTCGGGAGCTGTTGCCACATCCGCCAATTCTCCATGATATTTCCAATGTGTGTAACTGGGAAGCATCCCGTTAGTCCACAGATGGGCCTGTGCCACCCCAGGCGATACTAAATTCAAGTTCACACACACTTTACAAGGACATAATATCTTCCCCTCATGTGCATGTAAAGATGCAAATTTCACAAAGTTAAGTACACCTTCAACGTATTCCCTGTCACCCCTCTTCTTCTTCATCCAACTTTTATCCATTGGTATATAAGATTTACAAAATCTGACCTACAACAACATTTCATTAATGCAAAGCCAATAAACCTTAAAATTAGATTCATACGTGCTTTGTTAAGAATAGGTGATTTGTTACGAACATACATACTTAGCTATGCTTAGATATTCACGGACATATATATAACACTAATTCACAAGTAAAAAGATTCACAATTTCAATTTTGTAAATACTCACACTAAATCAATCATAACTTACTGTGAGTTGTTGTGGAATATTTTATGTATAATTGTTGGAATAAACTTTTTGTATTATGTAAAGTTTTTTAAAGCCTCAATTATTGTAACTATAGTCGTATTTTTAAACAAATAAGACAGTCAAAATAAGGTCATCCAAATGGAATTTCAATGATCATTTGCCACTTCTTTAGGTAAATGTAAAATGTACAATATTTATATATCCAACAATCTTTAACTTTAACTAATATATCAGTGTTTTTAAAAACGCAGCTATAGTTCCCCTCTGTTTGTAATAGCTATTTCTTAATTTATGTTTGTAATAATAAGAACTTATTACAGAGGAACCTCTAGTTGCATTTTTAAAAACGCAGCTATAGGCATATCATTTTAGCTGCATTTATAAGAAACGCAGCTATAGGGCAGCTATAGCTAGCTAGAATTTTGAAAACGCAGCTATAGGCAAGTGGAGTTAGTTGCATATATAAGAAACGCAGCTATAGGGTAGCTATAGCTAGCTAGATTAGGGAATACTGTTTTTATTTTTTGGAAGCATAAATTACACACAGGTGCATTTCCCACAAAGCAAGTAATGAAAAGAAAGCTACCTTATCTTAAGAAAGCAGTGGAATATGAAGAAGAATCGCAGCTGCCTCAGTGTCTTCCTACCTGAAACCCCCATTAAGAAGAAAAAATAAATAAGTCCGGTAAGATGCAGAACATTGGACCACATGTACACAATGTAGTCCAATCATGTACACAGGTAAGATGTAGAATAAAGCTAAATATTATATTACACACCAAATATGAGCAACATAGGTTTAGGTTCACTTCTACTTTTTTAGCAATTGTTTGGATACAAGCTATCCACCTGATCCTATTGGATCGATCTGTCTTATTGCTGATCGTTCACCTTCAATAAACATGATCATTTCACAGGCCCTACCAAACATTTCATTAATGAAAAAAATGGTGTTCATCAATTCTACCTCATCATAGTTATAGCATATAAACGTTTAATTAGTCTTTTTGTTTGATTCTAGTCTCTAAGAGTTGCTAATTAGTTACTGCATATTGGATTGTGTTGGAAGGAAATCTATTTCTTTCCTTGATTAAATATTTGTGAAGAAGGGGATTGTTTTCAAACTGTTGAATGAATGCTTCTTTGGCATAATTACCCTTTAGAACTATAATACCAGCCATGCCAGCATTAAATGCAGAGATGAACTTCAAATGAGAAAAGGACCCAACTATAATTAATCAAGGAGGTGGGGGTTTTACAAGCAGCCTAAGAATTTCTTATGGGTAGTGAAGTCTATTTCTTGTGTGGACATATCCTGGCACTAACTCATGCAACAAAAAATAAAATAAAAAATAAAATACAGTCAAACAACTTGCCCTGCATGTCAAGATGACTTACAAGTATTGCAGATTTAAAAGCTGACCAAGTTGTGGAACCAGTTGACCAGAAAGATTTGCAGTAGCCAATTCACAATAACCAAATCAAGCTATTAAATTCTTAACCTGTACATAGAAAAAGAGATGGAACATAAGTAACATACAAGGTTAATTAAACAAAATCAGAAAACATTCTTCAACAGTCGCATAAATCCATACTTCCTATTTAGAGATGGAAAATAGGCCTCATACATCTAAGATGATAAAATAGGCCTCATAGATTAAAAAAAAAAAAAAAAAATACTAATACTAAATTGAAAATCATAGCACTAGTACGATATATAGAATTAACTAAATTTGATAGGAATTTGTGAAGGTCTAGGACTGAATAAAACTTGCCATGAATATAAGATTTGGGGTAACATTCCAAAACTCATTGGAATGGGTTGATTTTTCAAGAACATGTTTCCAATTATTTTTATAAGATGGTGGATCTTGATGTTTTTGTTTGCTATTAATATGATTTTATTTTATTTTTCCAACTGGAACATAACAAATTTCTATAACAGAACCTAACATAAAATACTTTTTATTTTATGTCATGACATAATTAATTCCTTCTCTTCAACAAATATAAACAACATTGATTAGACACTTTTTTCCCTCTCTTTCTTTGTCTAGGCATCACGCCTAACATGCTGCATGCTTATTCATAAATGCATTATTGTTTCCAACTAAGTAATACATTACCCTTATCTACAAGTTCTTGATCTTACACTTAGGTGGGGTTTGGACTTATTATTTTGCACTTATCTCTTTGTCTCATAATTAAGCCTGATTATTCTGAGAACAAAATGATATTATAGAGGGAATCCTTTTCGTGGCAATGTGCCCTCACCATTCTTTAAATGTATTGTCCTTGTTTTTCTTTTTAAATTCTAATGATTGTATATGAAAGATGAGACATGACATGGTTTTATCTTAATTTATTACAACATCTATTATAATTCTTTATTTATAGATACCATACATATAACATATGACATCTACACTATGATGATTGCTTTTTATTTTAAGAGAAAACACAAATTAGTTTTGTATGTATATGCGAGACTTGAACTTGAGTCAATCTTGTATTTAAGAATAAAATACTTTACCAATTGAAGTAAATGTACATACCTTTTTCATATTTGTGCTTTACTTTTAATTAGTCATCCATAAACTTAAAAGTTAAAATTATAACGATAGTTGTTTTGATTTGAAGATAGAGATTGTGCGATGAAAGCTGTAAATGCTACCCTCAGGCCACAAAATAATAACAAAAGTAAAAAATTATTATTATTTTCATTATTGTTATTATTTTTTTAGGCCAAAAATAATAGAGGAATCTTGTTATTTTGCTATGGATGGACCTACATCATTGGTTGGACCTATTAGAGCTCCCTTTAAATGTCAAGTGTAGGAGGCAACAATAAGACAAATGTCAAATTTTAATTAAAGACGAGTTTTTTTAGAAACAAATTATATATATAATAATAATTAAAAATGAGTTATGCATGAAAGTTTTACACGTGGGATTCAAGTTCCACACAACAACTTAGGTTCATGAATGATTTTATCGAAGAAAGAAGCAAATCATTATTATTATCATTCATTATTATTAGTTTTACTCATATGCTTGACATATACAACCTATATGAGACTGGCATATGGGCCCACAACTACGAGGCCCGCATATCTGTCTCACATAGGTCTTATATGCCAAGCATATAAGATATTTTTTGTGGGGTCTATATATCAGTCTCACATAGGTTTTATATGCTAAATGTATAAGATATACTTTCTCCTATACTCGAAACTCACAAGTAAAAAGGTATAACCCTAAAGAAGAAAAGGTAAACAAACAAAACCTCTAATTCCTTACAACAAAAGTAAAACGTGTAAAATCAAAGATATATGTCACTTGCATCTCATTTCATGTGTTTACTTCTGAAATATAAAAAAGTGAAGAAAAAAAAAAAAAAATCTTTCCATTTCCGTATAAGTATACAACATTATCATACGAGTATAATTTACTCATATCAAGTTCTTAGCAAATAACGTTTACATTAAAAAGAAGACACATACATATAATTCTGTAATGTATTTACCGGAAATTTTTAAGTTGGATTTGTGTATTTATAAGGTCCTTCTGAACATGATAGGCTAGCTATATATATATATATATCTTTCTTGAACGTGTGGCCAAAAAATGTGTCGTTAGCTGTAAATATGAATTTAAAAAAGAAAACATTTAACCTCAACTTCATGGAAGTTCTATAATTTAGCACGTTTTTTGGATTCCTTGGGGTAATTCTAATGTATATGGTTCTTAAAAACCTAAGCATTTTTAATGAAATGAATGATTCTTTTCATTTATTTTTTACCACCACTATCTTTCATGTATATAATTAGTGCTGGTTTATATTTGTTACATTGATGACCAATAAAATTTTGAATAATTTCATGAAAGATTTATTGTTATTATTATTATTATTGATAATATTATTAATATATTAGTTAAAGAGTTCTAGAGAATATCTTTGGGGTCCAATTATTCGAGGTCCAAAAATTAGGTACGTTGAATTTTATGCACCTTTCCTCCTTTATTAGAGACCATAGATTTGGAGATCTAACTGTGTGGGCTCACCTTGCCCGGAATGTTGTAGAGACCATAGGAACCTCACATATCAAGGCTGACAAAAAATATGACAGGAAAGATTTGGCAAAACAATAAACTTTCTATTTTAAAATTATCACATCCTCCATTAGGGATGGAGAAAAATTCTCTTCAGTACTTATTGGATTTGTCAAGAACACCTTATTGTTTACGGCTTTCCATTTCAGGAAAAAACTAAAATGCGAATCTGACTGTAATGGATAGTTACAATCTGGACTTGACACATCCAGTGCCTAAATCCAAAGGTGACTCAGCTCACAGCCTCAGGAGTAAAAGTGGTGGTGTAACTAGTCCTACAGTATACCATACATGTTTTTTAAAATCAAGATATGTTGTTGTCAAAAGCATGTTTTATTCGGACCATTGGTCCATATAGCACTCTCTCTCTCTCTCTCTCTCTCTCTCTCTCTCTCTCTCTCTCTCTCTCTCTCTCTCTCTCTCGTGCATGTCATGGGTTCTTAAAGCAGCTGACCAATCTCAGTCAGTGCAGTAGGACACATCATATAATTACAAGAAAGAATGGTCCAAGGTATTGATTAGAAGATTTGAGCCCGGAACTTTATGGATTACATGAAGCAGAGAACCATTAATTAGACCAATCACTTGGTCTTGGTCAATAGAAGCTTATAGCTGTAAAAATTTTCCTGACCACATAACAAAGTATACATGCTTAAATTGACAATGATATTTTCTTTAAACTTTACCTGTTTTAGAGTCTCCAACAAGGTTCCGGACTTCTAATCTGCAATGCACATATTGGAGCTTTGATGGTACTGATCAGTTCCGCCAAAAAAGTAAAGAATATTAAAATTTCAGTTAATTTTGGATAGTCATATGCAAGAGGGTGAACTTCAAAGATAAGGGCTAGATGGAGAGTGAAAGACTACTTGCATGGCAATGCACGAAGATGAAGACGTGGACGTGTACTTTCTTTTTGAAAATTTTTATGTAAAGCTTATCTCTCTAACATTGTTGACTACAATGATAAAGGAAACAAAAGCATGAGAATGGGTAGCGATTAGGACAGGGACAGATCACTTTGCTGGGCTAGAAAAGGAAAAACTAGTTAAAGCGACTAGGACAGGCTAAACAATTTGAAGAAATAAAGAAGTTGCGAAATAAAGAAGTTGCAAAAGAAACTAGCTAGCCCTCCTAATTGTAACTTAAAGAAGAAAAAACATAGATTCTACCTATTTAAGATAGCATGTGCCTATCTAGCTACTTAGTGACATATGAAAGAAAGAGAAGTAATCTGTATATAAAAGAGAGAGGGCCAGATAGAGAGACTGCGTGTATGAGTGTAGTCCAGAATGATTGGAGGGAGATATTTTACCGGCCAAAAAGCGACTTAATCATTAGAGTAATATTTATTGCACACAAATTATTATACATAATTTTACACACATCTAATTTTTAAATTAAAACTGATTGAGAAGTCACAATTTCAATTCAAAATGAAATGCATATAAAATTATGTAATAGTTTATGTATAATAAACAAAACTCTAATCATTATATCACAATTGGTGTGTAAAGTCAAAAGAAAGTGAGTGGGGATTAAAAGCCTACGCCTAAGAGAAGAACACGCGGCGCATGGTACTATCACAAAACAATTTCTCCTTTTATGTACATTTGTGCACATACACATATGGAGGCATGAACAAAACATAAACGGCCATGAAACATGTTCAAGAAGGAAATGGCCATGAAATTAAGAAGGGTCCACAGTATTTTCAAAAAAAAGAAAAAAAGAAAAAGGTTCTCTTAAGTGAAAGGGAAACCCATCATCTTAGAAGATAGGACTTCTAATGATGCAAACTGTCCTTCGCATATTCTTTCCGCAATTTTATATTCCAAAAGCTCTTAACACATTGAGAACTTCAAGTTATTTGCTTTACCCACCACTAATGTCCCTTTTTAACTCGATTCATTATATTAGGACTAGAGAATTATCGCACTCCTAATGTGAAAAAGACACATAGTTTGGCCAAAAATAACCGTTTATCACAATCAAGGAAGGAGTATCTTTTAGCTATTGAAAAGAAAAAAAAAATTAACACCTTCAGAATTACAATCACAAACATAATTCTTATATTTTTTGAGTAAATTTTAATAATTGACATCCATCATAATTTGGAATTGCTATATTTTTCAATCACAAAAATTCTTAAGAGTGTGATGAATGTTATGGGTGTGTGTGAAATAAGAATGCCGTTCCAATAAAGAATGATCATAAGCTGCTTGTGTTTGAACTTGCAACATTGTCCTGGAATGGCAAGGAAGAACCAAAAAAATACTGAACTTTATGGAGAAAGTTACTTACAAACTCAGTTTCTAAGTTCAACTTCCAAAGTTGCTAGATATTTGAGAAGTTTAAAAAATGCAAGGATTTGGCTACTAATTCAGTTCAGAGGACTAAGAAATCTTGCTCAACAAAAGGAAATCTTTCTATAAAAAAAAAAAAACAAAACAAATTTGTGTGCAACCATGTAATAAGCTTTCTATAAAAAAAACAAAACAAATTTGCAACTATTAGATAAAATAAAAAATGCAGAAAAATTCAACAGACGCAATACCCATCAAAATCATCAACAATTTAAAAAAGAAAAGGCAATACCTCAAATTGCCTTGCGTTCGAGGGCTCAGGTGACAACTCAAAATCCAAGATCTCTTCCTTTGGCACTACTGCTTTCTCAGCATTAGGATTCGGGGAAACCTATAGAATATCAAGCATGTGATTATGTGAAATTACAAATGCATTCAACTATCTCTAAGGACCAAAATTATCACAAAAACTTACACACATACAATGTCGAGAAAAAACAAACACGGCAATCTTGAAAACAATTTTTAGCAATCCACTAAGCAACCAAATCAGCCTGCAAACAAAACAAATAGTTTCATTAAAGAAAGAATCATCAAACACATAGTTTCATTGTTCGTATTTGGTATTTAACAAATCTAAAGACGAATAAAATCAATTAGGTAGCATAATTCTTCATTCACAAATGAGCAATGCTACATACACAATACTTTTCACAACTGTTAAATTATCAAATTGTTAAATTATCAAACTGTTAAATTACTTTATTGTCTACCATCTAGAACCCAGCCCAAAAAAAAAAAAAAAAAACGTGATTCTAGAGTTATTGTTCACAAATATATGTCAAGCACTTTTCCTATAAAAAAAGTTATAAAAAAAAAAAAAAAAAAATGTCAACCAAACATTTCATCGAACACATATAAGACTCACCGTCATGTATATTGGCCCGCTGTACCCACATACTTCCGTGAAGTAAGGAAGTGCACCAATGTGATCCAAATGGCTATCCAATTAACAAAATCAATAAAAATACAGTGATTTCAATCAAAATTGAAAAAAAAAAAAAATAACAAAGAAATAATAAGCTTGGGTTGAGAAAGTAAGGTACAAGTGGGTGATGACAATACAAGTGAAGGCGCTGTCGAAATCGCTGGAGTTGGAGATGCGAGAGAAATCGGGGTAGCTTTGTTTCTAGAAACTTCGCCAATGCCGCTGCCTTGTTCGTCCTCAACAGTCCTCCTGGGTGCACCAACCTTCAATTTAAAATCAATTTCCACTATCAATACCAAAAACAAAATACCTAGAAGAAGGGTACGTACACCTGGGTTGGGAACGGTGAGAAGAAGAAGGTCAAGGGAGAGGTGCAAACAACTGAGCCAAACCCAAAACCTCACCTTGCAACGAATCTCTGAAATCTTGGCCACTCGGAGCCCGAGAACCAGTTCTTCGCGGTCAAGCTCTCTGAGCGTGGGTCCAAGCAACAGAGTCAGAGGCCAACTGGGTCACCCTGCATTGTTGAGATTGCGGACTGTGGGTTGAGATCGAGCACGGCGGCGAGATTACCGGGAGCTAGGTTGAGAAGCTGAGTGTTTTTCAATTTAGGGATTGATTGGGTTTCAATTTTAGGGGTTTTTTTGAATTTATAGGAAGGCTATAGCTGCAGCATAAATGAGTCTGGAGCTGCGTTTAAATAAACGCAGGTCTACCACATAGAGCTAGAGCTGTGTTCTTCTAAACGCAGCTTTGACATGTCTGGAGCTGCGTTTACAACAACGCAGCTCTATAAGTTTTGAAGCTGCGTTTGTTAAACGCAGCTCTCAGATATATTGAAAAAAAAAAAAAAAAAATTTTCCAGGTTGGAACTAAAGCTGCGTTTTTGAAAACGCGGCTTCAATCCTACCGGGTTAAACGCAGCTCTAACATCAAAAAACGCAGCTTCAGAGATGGTTTATAGCCGGGTTTAATAAACACAGCTCAAACAGCATCCTGAAGCTGCGTTTAATCAGAACGCAGCTTAAAATTCGACCCTAGAGCTGCGTTTTTGGAAAACGCAGCTTAAATTACCGATTTTAGTAGTGGCGTATGAGATAGTTAGGACTTAGGATCTGTTTTGATATAACTTATTTTATTAAAAACTGAAAACACTGTAGTAAAATAATTTTTAAATGTGTGAATAGTGCCATGAGACCCATTTTTAATAAAAAAGTTACTGAAAAGTGAAGTTTGTGGGTTCTATGAATAGTGCACAGGACCCACTTGTGTTGCTGAAATGTATACTGTACATTGAAGAAAAGTCAACAACTACAACTAAAAAACAATCAAATAAACAAACAAAAAAAAAAGAAAAAAAAAAAGAGGAAAACGCAAAACGTGAACGCGCAAAACGTGAATCCAAACTGCACCTTAATCTTAGTTTAATTTACTACAATCATCATATCAATATAATTTAATAGGAAAATTTAGTTTGTATAAATTCGTAGTATACTTAGAAGCATGAGGTAACATTAATAATATACAAATTGTAGTGATTTTGCAAGATGAAATTTAAAATAAAATTGAACATGCATAATAAATTATGTTGGGTTCTAAGACTTTAGGTTTAAATGTATTAGAACTTCATTTTGTAATGTTGGCAAATCATGATCAAAACGTTTAGTCTTATTTTAGACTTGCTCAAAGTATGTTTATATGTAAAGTTGGAATCAAGTGTACTGTAGGATTTATTGTGTAAATCTGTCTAGCTCGATCGATCAAGAATTAGACTCAATCGATCGAAACTCGTGCAGATTGTATTTCTGTAGAATTTTCCAATTCAGCCCAAGCCCGTTTGACGTGTAGGGTTTGTTTTTCCTTAAGTATAAAAGGAAAAACCCTAGCCACATTTTGTAGTTGTTGTTTATGCTGTGTATGTGAATCTCTTGTGAGATCTAGAGGTGTTTGCCTTCAGATATACTTAGGGTTATCAAGAATCAAGATTATGTCAAGAGCTTGATGATTGGTTCAGTTGTTGCATAAAGAGCTTAAAGATACACAAGTGAGAGTACTTGTGCTTGCTGTGAATCCAAGAAAAAAGTAGTCCGTGGACTTGGAGCTGTTATGTGGTCATGGTAGTAAGTTTCCTACTCAAGGTAGCAATATAATGTTAGTAGTCTAAATTGCTATTGTGTAAACTTCAATTCTTTCATAGTGGATCTGTTTACCTTGAGAATAACTAGGTTAAATCTTCCACGGGTTTTTTATCGGTTTAGTTTTCCTGGGTCATCATATATTTGTGTTATTTATTTTCCGCTGCTTTACATGATATTATATATTTGTGTTAACCTAGATTTGAATATTTTGACTAAGGAATCACTTGGCTAATTAACTATGTTAATCTGGTTATGTTTTAAGGGGTCTAAAAACGAACAAATTAGAATATAAAAATTATTGGGTTTCAATTAACTTAATTGATAAAGTTTCTTGTAATCATTATAAAGTAGACATTGTAGGTTTGAAATACTATTGTATCCAAAAAAAAAAAAAAAAAAAAACTCAAACTTGAGTACTATTTAAAAATATTGTAACTCTTTTGGGAATGGACCTTAAATGAGCACAAAATTTAGCATATTTATTTATTTTTCTAATATATATACGTGTGTGTGTATGAATATTTTGCAAATGTAAATTTCATAGATTTTTGTAAAAAGATTTAAACAATTCTTCGTTTCACCAATACCACTAAGGGCAACTCAATGGCAGCAATTTCAACTTCGGTAGCACTAACAACTTCATCTTGGGTGACATAGCACCATTAGCTTGTGTAGCAACTGATATTTGGGAAGAGGGTGCATCAGTGTAGGGTTCCTTAAAAAAAAATCAAATCTAAGTATTATCAAACTAGGAAAACAAGAACAACTAATAATAACCTCACAAACTAAAAAGGAAAAATAGTATCCTACTTATGCAAAAAAAAAAAAAAAAAAAAAAAAAAAAAAAAAAAATAATAAAAGCAAAAAAAAAAAAATGATCTCTCTATTATTATTATTTTTTTTTTTTTTGTGTATTGTAAATTGCAGTAACATGGATTGGGTCTGAATGAGTCTATTTATAGGCTTAATGGGCCTTACAAAATTACTACCCAATTTATTCTGATTAATTAGGTCCAATTATTCTGATGTTGTGGGTGTTACAAGATTAATTGTTGGATATTAATCTGATGGGCTGGAGTTACACAATTTATGGTGAGATAAGGAGTTTTTGAAGAATGAATAGGCCTAAACGGATAGTCCATTAAGTGGGTTAATGGCTCTTCATTGTCCATAATAAAAATGGAGTATTAATTCGGGCCATTTACTCACCAACGGATGTGGTAATTATTCTGAATGGGCTGTCAAGTAGGAGGATCCAAGGGGCTGATTCATTTCCATTTTTGATACCTCCACTCTTCACCTCTCCCTTGCGTACGTATCTAACCCAATATCTGAGACAATTCATGTTAACCCATTAATCACCACAATTAAAAAGAATAAAATAGTCTCTCTCATTTTCAATGTGGGATTAAACATTTTCACAACTCTTCATCTTCCATATTTACTCCCACATCTTTACATTTATGTTATAACATTTACTCATTTTAATTATTTAATATTAAAATGTTCCAACAATCCCCCACTCATTTTAATATTAAATTTTAGTTATAGAGAGATTACCAGGCAAAGATGGGTCACTATGCATCATGAAGGTGTGCTCTGCATTGAACCTTCACTTAGTAAAACAACGATCTCAACTCCAGGGTCGTAGTGATCTTCGACTTGAACTAGGACTGCTTTAGGGAAATTAAGCATCACTGCTTACACATAACAACCCAGGTGTTGACATGAGCTTTTATAGCTAGCACTTTACGGCCATGTGCTGATCCCAGTTTCATGAGTGTATTTGAGATTAAGTCCAAATCTCATAGGGAGCGGCCCATCCCCACACTCACATAGGTGAAATTTGTCAAGGGTGCTCCTGTAATTCTGACACCCCACTCATATGAGCTACAAATTTCATTAAGAGTTTTTTACTCAACCTCTCCACATTACAGGATAAATGCACTTACATCATAGGGATGAACAATTAAAAAATTATTTACAGAATAAATAATTAAAAAAATAAATAAATAGTGCATTTCTTACGACCATCATATGATTCGTTCCCATTGAACCCGATTCTCAGGATCTCTAGTCCTTGGGTTGGGTATCCTCATACATGGCTCATGATTCTATGGACTTTAGTCCCATCCCCCTCGATGTATTCCAGACTCTATCTTTTACCAAGGCCTTGGTAAATGGATCTGCAAGATTATCATTAGATTTAATATAATCCACAGTTATGATGCCACTACTCAAATAAGATCGCACGGTGCTGTGCTTTCTTCTTATAGGTCTGGATTTACCGTTGTAGTAACGGTTTTTAACTCTACCAATCGCGGCAGTGCTATCGCAATGAATTAATATAGGTGGAATTGGCTTTTCTCAAAGTGGAATTTCATATAACAAATCTCTAAGCCAATTTGCCTCTTCACTAGCTGAAGCTAATGCTATTAATTCAGCTTCCATTGTTGAATTAGCAATTATCGTTTGCTTTTTAGATTTCCAACAAATAGCACCACTACCTAAAGTAAAAATATAACTGTAGGGACACAATTTCTAACGACCCAAGGATGGGCTAGTATATAAAGGGGTCCAAACAATACGATTTGTAGAGAGTGGGCTTAGAAAGGCTTGACCTTGGTCGTCGGGCAGCGATTTAGTCATGGTTTTTCATGGGAGCCCATACGAAGGTGAGTTTGGCCTGAATAACTGAGCCTTACACGGGTGTGGCGTGAAGATCTATCTCTTCGGAATTAGTCCGAGGAGAGTCTCGTCCTAGCCACCCTTCTTTTTTATGAGTTCGTTCTACTCCCTTTTTCTCTCCCTTCTGGGCCTCCCTCTGTTAATGCAGCAAGCTTCCCTTTTATACTAGTATTTCCTTCCCGTTCTTCACCTACGTGTCCGTTTCTCCTTGTTCTGGGTGGTTACTTGTCTTGTCAATCCTCACGTCAGAGTGGTTGGGGATAGCTGGATAGCAGGATATGTGTATGGGTTTGTCAGGCGCTGGGCTCTACATTAAGGTGCTGGCAGCCTTCTCCCTTGTGCTGTTCCTGTGCTGAATCTGTCCTTTTCTTCCAGCGTTTCTGTGGGATATTGGACGTAAAGTCGTCCTCGGCCACATTCTTGGGCTTTCGAGGAGATTCCATTCCGCGTCCTTGACAGTAGGGCTCCTCGGCTTGGACTTTGAGCCCTTAATACAAAGTGGGCTGGGACCTCAGATCTCAGGCCCTACAATAGCCCCTCAAAATCCTGCTGCCCGACTTTTTAGTTGGGGAGGAGGGTTTTGGTGACGTTAGGCCCACATTATGGCTCGCTCAAATCCAGTACTCCACCATTATTTGTATTTTTTCATTTACATGGGAGGCGTGTCAAGATAGGGGCCACTCCTTTATTTTTCGCTCACGCGGGATCCTCTGACATTTCGGTACTCGAGGCGCGCCTTCACGAGGATCTTCCGATCCTACGGCTGAGGATGAGGTTGGAAATTGAGCTGAGTCTGCTTTGTTCGTAGCATCCCATGGAAATTTGCATGCATTAAATGCCACCGGTTTACTTCTGTGTATAAATAGGGCAGGGGGTCACTCCATCTGCACATGAACTCTCCTGTTTTCTTCAGAATCATACTTCCTCTTTCATATTCGTGATCTTCATTTCTAGTGCCACTCTGCCTCAAAGCAAGATGTCTGAGGCGTGGATGGAGGTGACGATATTGGATTTTCCAAGCCTTGAAGAGAATAGCTCTAAGCCTCTAACCTTGTTATTGGCTTTGCTAGCGATAAGCCTTCCAATAAGGCCAAAGGAAGAGAGCTCACGAGCTATATATATTGGGTTTGGATGGTAGAGAAATGGGTCTGCTGGTGTAGTGGTTTGACGTTTGAGATAGGTGGGTCTGCTATTATGGTGAGAGATCGGGTTGTTCTGGGTTCATGATGAGAGGCGGTTATGGTTAGGATGGGGCAAAGGCCAATGGGCAAGAGGGTAGGTATGGCGGTGGGGGAAATGTTACCACATGAAGTGGGAAGCACCCTTAGACAAGCTTGACAAAGCCACAGCCACTACTGCAGAGAGAGTGGAAAACTGTCAAATGTCAATATTGCATTGTAACAAATTTATGCTTTCCTTTCTTGAATTGTACCTGGGGTTTTGATTTTGGGAATAGATAGTTGAATGGCAGAAACGGTGTGTCACGTTGCAGATCCTATATATGTTTTGTGTAATTGTTTTTATAGTTTGGGCAAAACGGTGGTGTCGTAGGAATACCCAGAATTTTCGTTTTGAGTTGGCAAAACGGTGCCATCTAGAGAGATGGTAGCAGTACCTTTTTTCTTCCTTTGAAACGGTGTCATTTTGAATGGCTGATTTGTGAAAAATAAAACATGCCAGTACACCTCTATGAAGGGTGGAGTTTTGCTGACAGAATCAAACTTCATGATGTAAAATCAAAATTTTTAAACTTTAAAATGTAAAATTCAAGCAATCTCAAAATTCGGGAGTGTACTTTGCAATTTACCCTAATATATAATATAGATGCTGAGATCGCAAATTATTATTGGATGGTATAAATTATATGGGTTTTGGCTCACATCCTTATCAAATTTGTACTCTAATTTTAATATATTGTATAATAGTCAGTAATCTGTAAATTGTATTAGAAACTATAGTATGTTTATTAGAATCTAAAAAGGCCAGCCTCCAAGCAACTGACATATGTCCACGCAAAAAAAAAAAAAAAAAAAAAAAAAAAAAAAAAAATATACACTACTTCCAGGGACGAAGCCAGGAAGTAGAACAAATTTTTTTTTTCTTGAAAATAAAACTAGCATCCATATAATATCAACAATATTTAATAATAAAAAAATTCAAATAAATGAAAAAATGCAAAATAGATGTTTCTTAATACATTGCAATACAATTTATCAAAATTGAACTTGGCTATTTTGGTTTGGTTAAAGGAATAAAATATTTTGGTATCAATCAATAGCAGTGTACTATTTCAGTATCACCATTGTTTTTATATATGATATCATATTATATATATAAAATAAAAGTTGGGCTTAGACGTCGTGGTTACACCACGTGGCTTAACCATATTGCAGAAATTTTATTAAATTTTTAGATTTTTAAAGAACTAAAAATGAATAGTATACTACCAAGGACTCTAATTCATTTTTATCATTAAGTAGTTCATCTCTTTTAAAAAAAATAAAGAAATAAAAAACTGTTTCACATTTGCTTCATGTAAGATTGTAGGTAAATTAATATTAGATTAATCAGGACACTAATTCATTATTATCATAAAGTAAGTGTATACGTGTTTAATTGTAGATATAATTAAGTTTTTATTTTATTTTTCTTTCTTCATATTGCTTGGTTTCTGAAAAATTAAGAAAGGGGTACAAGTTTCCGAAATTTGAACTTTGATTTAATTTTTTCACCCTCTAATTCAAAAAAAAAAAAAAAAATCATCTTTATTTGTTTTTAGCTATTAAATTTTTTCATACTTAAGCTTTGGATCAATTTTTTTTTTTAGGTTCTTGCAAGGAGAGCCAAGAATCAATATACCTAGAAAGGGTTTGGTGCAATCCCTATAGCGTTAAAGGAACTCAAGGTTAAGGCCTATAAAATTTTATATCATGCGCACAACCAGTCAAATGGGGTAAATCAAAACCCAATAGGTATAGCTTTTCCCTCTTTGTAACAATTTGGGCATTGAAAAATTGTTTTGGGTATTTTAATTGAAAATGTTATTTGTGTTTTGGGCAGGTTTCAGATGATGAAGTTGATGATGATGAAAGACTTTCCAATCCTAGTTCTGGAAGTCAGAATGACAAGTCGAAGCTTACCAATGCTGTCAAATACTTAAATGCTTGCTAAAAGGTATTAATTTCTTTTTGGAACCCTTTTTTAAAGAACTAAAAAGGAATAGTATACTACTTAGAACTCTAATTCATTTTTTTCATTAAGTAGTTTATGTCTTTTAAAAAAAATAAAGAAATAAAATTCTGCTTCACGTCTGCTTCATGTAAGATTGTAGGTATAGATTAATATTAGATTAATCAAAAAAATATTATATAGTAAGTGTAAAATAAAAACTGCTTCATGTAAGATTGTAGGTAAATTAATATTAGATTAATCAGGACTCTAATTCATTATTATCTCTAATTCATTGTTATCATAAAGTAAGTATATCTCTAAAAAAAATGAAATAAAAAACTGCAGATTAATATTAGATTAATCAGGACTCTAATTCATTCATATCTCAAATTCAAAAAATCAGGATGCTGTGATTACGCCACATGACTTCACCAAATTGCAGAAATTTTATTAAATTTTTAGATTTTTAAAGAATTAAAGAGGAATAGTATTCTATCAGGACTCTAATTCATTTTTATCATTAAGTAGTTTATCTCTTTTAAAAAAATAAAGAAATAAAAAACTACTTCACGTTTGTTTCATGTAAGATTGTAGGTATAGCTTAATATTAGATTAATCAAAAAAAATTTATATAGTAAGCGTAAAATAAAAATTGCTTCATGTAAGATTGTAGGTAAATTAATATTAGATTAATCAGGACTCTAATTTATTCTTACTTCTAATTCATTATTATCATAAAGTAAGTGTATCTCTAAAAAAGAAATGAAATAAAAAACAACAGATTAATATTAGATTAATCAGGACTCTAATTCATTCATATCTTAAATTCAAAAAATCAGGACTCTAATTCATTCTTATCTCCTCTAATTCATTGTTATCATAAAGTTAGTGTATTTCTAAAAAAAAACATACTGCTTCCCATAAGTTTTTTTTTTTTGGTATTAACTTTAATGTAAACAAAAAAAAAATTAAAAAAAAAAATCTAATAACAATCTAGCTAATAACATTAACTATTTTTTTGGGATAAAGTTTTTTTTTAAAAAAAAACTAATATGTAATTAACCTAAACTTCTTGATTAGGTAACTTCAAGGAGTTTAGAATATTTGATTTTTACTTGGATTCCTTTTCTAGGTGGAGTATGTACATATATACACCGTTCGTTGGTGTAGTTTTTCATTCTCCAAGTACTTATTGTATAGTTTTTTTTTTTTTTTAGGCTTCCCATTTTCTACCTACAATCATGTAGGTATGTATTTTTTACTCTAATTTTTTATTATAATCAATTAAATATGTTTTATGTATTTGTTGCCTTTTGTTTAAGCTAATTTCCTTATGTTTGATCTAATTCATATGTTAATGGTTTGATCCAATTTAATTAATTTTCTTCTTGATTTTTTTTTAAAAAAAAAAAATGATTTCAAGCATCCTAATAAAGGTTTGTAATCTAGATGTAGAATTTTGCAATTTTTTTTAATTAGAACAAAGGTTTTATTCCTTGAATAGTTCTATTTTTAAAAAGTGGCAATTTTATGTTACTTTGTCTAAAGATTTTAATCATTAATATTGTTGTTAACAATATTGCAAATCACTTATATTGTAGATTCCTTAGATATAAAATTCATATGTGAATAGTTTGATACATGTAACTACAAATGATATTATAGCACAATTGGTATGTTAGAAGATAATTTTGTATTAAGGTGCTATCATTTTATATTTGATGGTTGTTATACCAACGCAATTTATTTCTTTCGTTATAATAATTACTTATTTAGTTATAATAATTATATATATTCTACAAGTTTTAATATAAAACCGTGCAACACACAGGCCTTTAACTAGTTTATAAATAAAGATGTAATTTTTTTTTTATTTTATAGTTAAATAATTAAGTAGCTGACTCTAAATTTGTAAAATCTTCCATTTTGGGGATACGTCAGTATTAGTTGCATTGCATACCCACATCGGAACTTATAGCAGTTTGTGGTTTCTAACTTCTAATATTGACATTTTTTAACCAAGAAAACCTATAAAATCATGCAAGTGAATAAGCACTTAAATTCGTAATCTTGAAGGTATTGTTGTCGAGGCAATTAAAGGAAACTTTCTGATAGCATTGGTCATGGTCTGTCCGGGGTATAATAGGCATATTAGTTCGCGTCAATGGACATTTAAATTTCTTAGCCCTTGTCATAAAAAAAAAAAATAATAATAAAAAGAGTTGTTAGCCCATATTGTTGCAAAGTGGGCCCTTGCTTGTGATGTATATGAACACCTCTCTCGCTCTCTCTCTTTATACATATATATATATATATATATATATATATATAAAGAGAGAGAGCTATATATATATATATATATATATACGGACATTTAAATTTCTTAGCCCTTGTCATAAAAAAAAAAAAAATAAAATAAAAAGAGTTGTTAGCCCATATTGTTGCAAAGTGGGCCCTTGCTTGTGATGTATATGAACATCTCTCTCCCTCTCTCTCTCTCTCTTTTTATATATATATATATATATATAACTGAATTTAAATTATATTTTATATTTAAACCCTTTATTAGAATCTTGACACTTAAATTTTCTTTAAACGGTAGAATATATAACTTATCATACTCTCTTTTAAAAGTTATCATAACTTTTTAGTAAAATTTATAGTGTACTCTTATGTTAGAATCTCTTTCCTTTTGTATGTGTTTGTTTCTATTTTTTTTTTCTTTTTCTTTTTTAAATCATATATATGAACACAATCATAATAAATGCATGATTCTAGAATACATAATTCTATATACAAATATAATATAATAATTATAAATGCTTATTAATAACTATAATAAGTATCCTATTTTCTTCTATTAAAAAAAAATCCTATTTCATATTTATTTAAAAGAAATGATATAAAAGAGGAGAAAACAAAATAGAGAAATGCTATTGTTAGGGTCATATTTTTCTATGTAATTGACTAATCATTTGACAAAATGTAATTTACTTGTAATTGGACAGTTCTAAGTTAGGTTTAATGTATCAAGTAATATGTTATTCAAAGTTTCAAACATATTAAGTGGTAGCATTAAAGATATGAAAGTTGATTCAAAAAACAAGTGAAGAAAAACTGTTTCATTAAATCTTGACACTAGCTCGACAGATGTTGTTATCGAAGATTAATGGAGAAGCTTGAGTTAAGCTTGATCTATCGAGATCTACAATTTCAGAAATCTCAAATCTGAAATTCAGCCCATGATGACTTCAATGATTAGGATTTCTTTTCTTACAACCTTAGTCATATATAAGGCTTATTTTAAAAGTCATCCTACACGAAAACAGAGACTTGGAACTCATACACTCTGTGAAAAGTTATTACATTTGTGCGCCTTAGGGTTTTGAAACCAAGTGTTTTCTGATCTTTATCGTTTATGAAATGAAGAACTTTGCAGCCAACAACAATCAATCAAGTTGCTGGAGTTAGTCACATACTGGAATCCGTGCAAAGGAGTTAGTCATAGATTGGAATTTTGTGCAACAAAAGAAAGAAGTTTGCTACAAGATCAAGTTTAATTGGGTATTGAAGCAAATGTTCAATTGTAGGTTGGTATATTGGGATAGGCCAAGATAGTGGTAAGATTCCTTATATTTGTAACCGTTTGATTATTGATTAGTGGATTCTTGGGAGTGACGACCTTAAATTCATCCGGTGGGATTTTAGTATTGCGAGAGGTTTTCCCCATTTGTTAACAAATTACAATGTTAATTTATTTTCCATTAAATATTAGTTATTTGGTAATTTGTTGGTGCCTCTACAATTTGCATGTAATTTGACCTTATTAATCAACTTGGGTAATTAGATTAATTAATCGAGGCCAATCTATTTTATCTCAATAGTTATGTCAACAACATTTTTACAACAAATTTTAAAATAACATATTGTTACGTACTATTATTCAAAGTGGTAGGTTCAAATTAAAACTAGAAATAATTTGATACCTAGAATTTTGTTGTGAAAATGTTGAAAATATTACAGACGAAACACTTCTAAAAAAATATATTATGTTAACTAGTTTAACACTCATTAGGAAAACCAAAGCACGAATAAATGGTTTGATGAGTTGTTAAAAAAGAAGAAAGCAGAGTGAAAAATAAATGCAAAGAAAGAAGACATATAATCTTCTGTTAGCCATGTTGATTCCTGCGTCGTGCGTGCCAATCCTTGTCCTCTTCCAAACAAACCATCACATGATGCTACATCCAAGTTGAGCAGCCAAATTCCCAACACTAAGAGCCATCTCCAGTGCTTGAAATGCTGTCCACCTCCTCTGAAAGCGTACTCAAACAAGAATCGGGTACACTTGAATCAGAAATCAAGGTCTTACTTTTACATTCAATTTTTTGGAGTAAATTGAATATATAATTATACCGTTTATGGGTGTTAGAAGTTTACAAACCATGCAGTAGAAAATGAAGTCAAGCTAATTAATTTTGCTCTTTTAGTTGTATCTAATGATTCTAATCCAAATTTATAATAAAAATATAACTCTTTAGGATCCAATTGTCTATATTTCCAAAAAACAACCCTATTATCTACTTGAAAATAATTTAATAATATGACAAGACTTAGATATAACTCCTTAATTACAGTATACTAGGTTACCCAATTAAATTTCAATGCATATATGTGTTAACTGATAGTACTAAAAGTGCAGGAATGGCCCAAGGAATGTTTCCTAATTAATGTTGTGTTTATTTTATCTTTTAGTTTAGCATCTTTATATCAAAGTGACAAAGAGTATTGTTAGACACAAATAAATAATCTTATAACATTAATTAATCTTAGCATCAAATTTTGTATAAAACTATTTGCCTCTCTATTTCTTTTTGTTTGTCTATTTGTGATTTGTCATCACATTTTTTTTTTTAGTCTTTTTTTCTTTATTTATTTATTTTTATTATGCATTCTTTGTTACTTACAACAATAATTAGCATTTTCAAGAATCATTTTGTTAATACTTTGCCCTTTTTCTCACTTGAAACCCTGGACTTGCCCCTTGTAAATAAGAAGCCTCATATTTTGGCCACATTTTCCTCTTCTCCTTTCTTGTCTCACTTCTCCAATGTGAAACTAACATCCTTTCCATTTTAATTGATATGGAGACTCATTTCATTATTAAGATTTTATTTCTATATCATTACTATTTTAAACTTTTCTCGAATAGAATTTGTACGAACCGAGAATAATAGGCCGATCCTGAACTGCAGGTCCACTCATTAGATAGCCTTGGCTCATCTCAGCCTACTGCCGAACTATCTGGAATAGGCCGAACATACAAATAAAGTACCCCAAGACATGCCATGATCAAGAGACAATGCCTTAGGACTTAGGAGAATCCGTCTACCGAGCAATAATCGACATCAGGCATAAGTTATTAGAAGGTCAGTCAATAGCAGGAAATGGGTCCCCTCTGACTAGAGATATGATACAGAGGGCCTACTAACATGTGGAATATTCTCTCATTATGATGAACCCACTAAGAGAGGGATATAAATAGGGGAGGAGTGGTAGGAAGAAGGGGTTGGAAAATTTTGGGAAGTGAGACATGAGAGCAGTAAGGAAAAATACATCCCAGAGAGAAGGAAATCCTATTCAGATTTCAGGGAGAAGGCTTGGCTACTTAGCAGCCTTCTCGGCTGAGCTAAGATCAAGGTGGTTTGGTGTCAAAGTAACACTAGAACTCCAAAAGTGACATCAATAGCCACATCTTAGATCTCCCATTGTGGGAAAAGCCCAACCCAAACTACAAATAAATTGGGGGTCCAAGCCCAAAAACTCATGATTATTAGGAATAGAACACAACAGAATTAGTAATACAAAAATCCGCAAATGTTCAAGCCTTCATGCATATATGGCATGTGTAAATAACATGGAACATGCTATACAAAAAACTTGACTTGTTTCAACTCACCTTTAAATCTTTCGACACTTTTGAGATATTTATCATTATTTTTAACTTTTTAAAGGGTCAAATATCCTCAATAAAGATAAATCACTTGTTTTTTGAGGGTCACGAAGGCTATCAAAATCTCTTTTTTGATGGTGTATATTTTAAAGGTCATTGAGGATCATCCTGACTCTCAAAATAATGTTTTTTCGTGGGTTTTTCATTTTTTTTTTTCATGGGTTTTGACCCTTGTAAAAACCTAACCTTTTTTTTGTAGTAAAAGCCCTTTGCATAGTTTCTCCTTTGACATGCACCTGGTGCTATTGCAACCTTTCAATGGGAGCCAAGAGGTGGTGTTAAAGTCTTTGACTATGAGGCATGGATGAGTTGAGAAAGTATCTACTGTTTAGAGGCCACACTATTTGCCATTCTTAATCAACTTCAGCTTGTACTTGGTGATCTTGGCAACATCCGGGAGACTTAAGCTTCACATGGTGATTGTCTTGACCATCTTCTTGATGAGATGTGTCAAATGAACACTAGGATTAGAAGTGATTGAGAACACTTACCAAGGTTTTGAAGATCAATGGAGGCCAAAAATGGGATTGGAGGAAGAAATTTGAAGAAATGTTGAGTGCGGGTAATTGAATTAATTAACGAAGGTCTATCTATAACCCAATAAGTGGTATTAGAGCAGAATCTACTAGTTTTGTTAGAACACCCATGAGTTCTAATGTTAAGCTCATTATTGACTTGTTGGGTAAGAGTGTTGATCCCACCGTATATAGAAGTATGATAAGAACCCTCCTTTATCTAATTGCTAGTAGGCATGACATTAGCTTCAATGTTGGACTATGGGCCATGGATATGAGTTGAGAAAGCATCTATTGTGCCAGATGTATGAAATGCATAAATGATTTTTCCATGAGATCAAGTGGAGAAAGATATAAATAGACGGCAACAATTGTACCAAGACATAGTGCACAGGAAGGCCTTCACCAAAATATGGGTCTAACTGAAGTAACCAACTCAGTAAAAATGAAACATCACCAATGAGTTGTAATGAGCATTTTTGGGGTTCTAGAGTTCTTTGTGGACCTCACAGTCTCAAGCTATCTACGATCTCTTGTTAGCTTTCCACCCTCTTCTCTGTTTGTGTCCCTCTCAAGTTTCATTTGATTTAGTTTTTGCTTCTATTAAAAAAAAAAAATACTTAAAGTCCACATGGCATCCATGTGGCATCAAAATGATTATTTTAATAACACCTTTTGACATAACATAAAAATGTTAGGGGCTAAATCAACACAATTAAAATTTTTAGGACCATGCCATTTTGAAATATGAGACAAAGGTCAATGATCAAAGTTCTAATTAAACCCTAAAAAATAAGATATGTTTATTGATATATATGTGCACTATTAATTTGTTGAGATATTCCATTAATTAAAAAGAAAAACTTTTCTCCCATATTGTAAAATTTATAGTGTATACTATTCGCCGGGTTAGAACAATCATGGTTTTCACTTGCAAGTACTCCTTCGAGAATTTATAGATATTGGTTTAACTCCTTTTTTTCCCCTTTTTTTTGTGTGTGCGCGCAGGGAGGGACGGGTGGGTTCACATTTCTCAATTTTGTAGGGATGAGCCGCTTGTATTGACAACATATCATTATAAGTTAACTTAATGACTTGATTTTTAAAGTTGAGGGATGCAATTAAAACAATTAATTTTTGGGAGTGAAATTCACATGATTAAGTGTATAAGATGAACTGGAAAAGACTCCCATGGTTGGGGGACCAAAAGTATAGTTTGACCTAATTTCAACTACCTACTACTAGTTTAGGAAATTTCAAAAAATAGAAGTTCAAAATAAAAAGTAATTTCCACACCATCTTTTCTTGCATAATATTAACTAGCATGTAACTCACACTATGTGTAGCTGCAATTCTACATATTCCAAGATTTGTACATCATACATTTAGCTATAGTATTATAATATTTTTAGGTTGTATATTTTATTTTAAGTCTTTTTTAACTGTAGCTTATATATAACTTAAGCCATGATAGTTTCATGTAATTTTTTGTTAATATCTAAATTTTAAATATTCTACCAATATATAACAATACTTATCATTTTTTTGGTTACTAAAATGAAACATATCGGTGGCACATAATATTTCTAGTATGTTACATACTATTCTAAGATCAACCTTAAGGTGATTTAGATCATAGGTACTAACACAACAACAACAAAAAATTATGAAATTAAATGTGTGATTGGTTTGTTTAATATATATGATTTTAATTTCCAAAATTAACTTAATTCAAGTGGTTTCTCAAAAAAAAAAAAAATTTAATTCAAGTGGATCAATGTGCAAATGCAAGAAAAACTATTATTTAAAAAAAATTTGTGTCTATTAATTGTTAAGACAAAGATGTTAACTTATTAGTAAAGGAGAAAATTAAAGAAGAAGAAGAGAACAAAGAAACTTACCTGTTGTGGTGTATTTGGAGCACATCGTGGAACTAATGCCTGTATTAAAAAATTAGATCAAGTTTAGAGTTTTTCTTCTTCTCCTTTTTCTTTTTTTTTCTTTTGCTAATTCAATAGCTGGAAGATGGAGTATTTGAACTCCGATATTTCCATTGGAAACACCAAGAACTATTAATTGAACTTCAAAGCTCTTGACATATTTAGAGTTATACAACATAATCATTTGTATATAGTTTGATCTAATTCAAACTATCTACTACCTCTTCTAAAAAAATAAATATAAATAAATAAACTATCTACTACCAATTAGTACATTTCAAAATACAAATTCAAAATAAGCTTAATTCAAAAAAAAAAAAAAGAAGTTTTTCGCACCAACGTCCTTGCATAATATTAATTTTACTAAATTAACTTAATTCAAGTGGATTTACATTTGCAAGAACTACTATTCTTAATTTGTGTCTTTTAATTGTCAATATAAAAATATAAAATTATCAGTAAAGGGTTTTTTTTTTTCTTTTTTCTTTTTTTTGAGAAGGTAGTAAAGGGGAAAATTAAAGAAGAAGAAGAAGAAGAGAGCAGAAAAAATTACATGTTGAGATATATTTGGAGCATGTTGAACCGCTGCCTGCATTAGACAATTATATATATATATATATATATATATTTTTTTTTTTTAAGAATCAAAGTTTAGAGTTATTACAGCACAATTTATTTCATTGGTTTGATGTGTCAATATATATATATATATATATATATATATAATTTGACCTATTGATTTGATAATATAGATACATGAATAAGTGAGTAAAGCATTTATATTCATCCCTAAATAGGATTTCCTATTATCTATTAGCATTTCCTATAGTAAAGCATTTCCTATTATCTATTTTACATTATGTGAGTGATTTTGATAATAAATATGTAAAATTAATATCTTTTTCTATTTTACATTAATTGATGTAAATGCTCTTACTCTAATTTCATTTTGAACTTACTACTAACATTTTTTTTTTTTTTTTTAAATAGCCAAATATGAAGGAGTTACACATATACGGTTATAAACAAATTTTATTTTAGTAATTTTTCCTATACTTGCTGACTTGCTGTTTACTCTTTATATTTTTCAAACCAAAATGAAAAAGAAAAAAACAAAAACATTTTCCTTACCTGTTGAAGATTTGGGGCACCTGCAAGAAGAGGGAGGCCTGCCTTGGCCCGGAGCAAGACGTAGCTATCCAAGAAGTAGTTATGGTGGGGATGCTGCTGCTGGTGCCTCCGTGCCTCATAGCACGTAGAACAAAGGTCGTAGGTGTTACCTCCAGCATTGTCAAAGCATGCAACGCACGTGAAATACAGTCGTCCCATTAGGCCAATTCTACAGTAATCACACCACACATTTGGGGCACCTGCAAGAAGAGGGAGGCCTGCCTTGGCCCGGAGCAAGACGTAGCTATCCAAGAAGTAGTTATGGTGGGGAGGATGCCGCTGCTGGTGCCTCCGTGCCTCGTAGCACGTAGAACAAAGGTCGTAGGTGTTACCTCCAGCATTGTCAAAGCATGCAACGCACGTGAAATACAGTCCCATTAGGCCAATTCTACAGTAATCACACCACACACCCCTGGTTTTGAAGATGTAGTAAAACGTGAGGACTTCAAAGAAATCCAAGAACCCATCTCCATTGCGGTCCAAACCACGGAATAAATTGGGGTCGACCCTGTTGTATCCGTTTTGAACGAAGAATTGGACGAACTCATTGAAGCTAACTCCCCCATCGCCATTCGTATCCATTGAATTGAAGAACTCTGTTGCTCGTTGCCTAAGTTCATTGGAGGCATTCCTATAGTAAGCTGAAGCAGCCATGTGTAACTCTTCCATATTTGCCATGTCAAAGGCTGCTTGAGCTGCTTATTGAGTCTACGTTTAATTTGGCAATATGATGATAGCATTAGTCTTAATTTGCTTCAGTTAAATAGAGAAGTATGTAGTGGTTTGCATAGGCTAGCTAGGTCCAGCTGTTCTAGCACACCCCTTGTGTAAAAGTCGTGGTTTGGAGACGTTGACCGTAGCAGTGATAACCAAGATTCTGTGCTAGCTAGGTCCAGCTGTTCTAGCACACCCCTTGTGTAAAAGTCGTGGTTTGGAGACGTTGACCGTAGCAGTGACAACCAAGATTCTGAGTTAGATCTATCCAGTGGATACCTTAAAAATGGATAATAAGAAAAAAAATTATATATGTACTAGTGTTTGAGTAGTGCGCATCACTTAATAGGTGCAGATCTGGTTGACAGACTGGTTTTAGAGCATTTTCAATCACTTCTTTAAAGTCAATTTTAGAGAGAAAATACTTTAAAAATTCACTCCAATAGCTTCTTCATCTCTATTTTTTTAGAATTGCTACTATGCTTCTTTACAAGTAGAGAACACTGTAGCATTTCTTGTTCACACTTCAAATGTTTTTATCTATTGTAATAATTAGCTATTGAATAAAAAAATGTTGGAAGATGTATAGTTATTAAAAAAAGAATAAATAATGAATAAAGAAATAATATTTAAATGAGATAGAGAAATGATAGAGAATCTGTTGGAAGAAGTATTGAAAAGAATAAATAGGTAAAAGGTAAATATTACTGTTTACTATCCAAACAATACAAAAATATTAAAAATTGCTGGAGATGCAATGCATGTGTACTTGATTTGTAAATGGCCAAGTGGATTATAATGAAAAAACAAATTAAAGGGATAGGAGAAAAAAAAAATTTACCCAAGTGGGAAAGTACATTATATGGTCGTTGGTTCATCATTCTATTATTTTTGTTGGCTTTGGATTCCTTTGTATAAAGACAAAATTAAGACGGTAGATAGGGGAAGGAACTCATCTAGCATGTGTCAACTGTATGTATGAACGCGCCAATTGCCAAGTGTGAAAGAATGAGTTGTTTCTTCACACTACCAAAAAAAAATTTGTCTTTTAGCAACGAAGAAGTTTTGACGGACCCAAAAAGTCATCTCAAAAAATCTTATTTCCAATGGTAAAATAAAGTCCTCGCTTGCAGTCGCCACAAATGCTAACATTTTGGAGGGAAATTTTCCCTCCATATTATTTGCAAGGGACAATTTAAATTCTCTTGCAAAAAGTGTATTATTTGTGAAGATTAAAAATATGCTGTCACTAATACTAAATTATTTGCAAGGGTCAAGATCGACCTTCACAAATACTCATTAAAATGTCAATTTTTGGAAGGAAATGTTCCCACCAAATTATTTCTAAGGCACAATAAAAATCCCTTGTAGAAATTTTTTTTTTTTTTTTTTTTTTTGTGGGTTAAAAATATGCTCTCACTAATACTATATTATTTGCGAGGACCAAGATTGGCCTTCGCAAATAATCATTAAAATATAAAAATTTTTTGGAGATAAAAGTTTTCGTCAAATTATTTGCAAGGGGCAATGAAAATCCCTCGTGGAAATGATATTATTTGCGAGGGTTAATAAAATGCCCTCGCTAATAATAATTATTTGTGAGGACTAAGATTGGCCTTTGCAAATAATCATTAAAATATCAAAACTTTTGGAGGGAAATTTTTCCCTCCATACTTTTTGCTTGGGACAATAGAATTTCCTCACAAAAAAGTGTATTATTTGTGATGGTTAAAAATATACACCCACTAATAATAAATCATTTTAATGACCAAGATTAGCCTTTCGAATTAATCATTAGAATATCAAATTATAAATTAATGCTTCTCATAACACATTTACCAAACATTTATTCATTGTAGTTTTTATTTTATCTTGTTTATTAAAAATTAATAAGCAAAATTATTAGATGTGAAGCTATAACTTAAACAAAAATAATATTTCAAATGCATACCTACCGAATTGATTAAAAATGGCTAAGACAACCAAAATCGATTGGAATTTGAGTCAAAGTGGAACAGAGGGGGTTAAGTGTATTGGTTTAGTGACCTGAATGAAATATTTTGTTAAATTAAACCGAAATAGAACTAAATGATTACTATGTTTATAGTATTTTTTTTTAAATAAATATAATAGACTAGTTGAAAATATTTTTCTACAAAAGATTCAAGATAAATTTATGCCTAGTAATAATTTGCCCATGTAATAAAGGGTAAATTTTAGGTACAGTCTTTTAGGTGTAGTACATTAGTTTTTTTTTTTTTTTTTCCTAATTGAATTCAAAACTTTGGGGCATTAACAAAAAAAAAAAAAAAATTGTCTTGTTTTTTCCAATGACAATTAAATTCGATGTAGCCAAACATTTGAATTCAATTGGAGATCCTAATATAGTACATCTAATGTATTGTACCTAAGTTTTATCTTTTGATAAATTAGTTTAATGATATTCACTATTTTATTACCCATTTGAAGTGGGCATTAAATGGTTTACCATTCAATAACTTTTAAATAATTGACTTTACTCAATAACACTAACTCTTCAAAATAACCACAATACTACACGAATGACTAAAATGATTCAAATACCTTTGATGTGCCTAATATGATCAAAATATCTTCAAAACCTCAAAAATTTCCAAAATACTCCCTAAAACATGCAAAATACATTGAAAAGTTCAAAAAGATTGAAATATCCCTAAAACCATTAAAATGACAAAGATACACATAAAATTCCAAAAAGTCTCATCGGAACCTTCAAAATGACCCAAATATCTATACAATGACAAAAGCCTTAGTCCCATATGATTTTAAGCCAACTATGAATTCTCAACACTTTTGTGTTAGAACCCCTTTCCCTCTCCCTTGTGTGTGTGTGTTCTTAAAAAAAAAAAAAAAAAAAAAAAAACAACAGCTTAGTCAAAGTTGACCATATGTATTTTTTTCCCTCAATTATATTCAATTTGAAATCATATTCTATGTCATTTCCTTAATTGACATGTCTTTTTTTAAAGGAAGTAGTTTGGGTTAACTCTCCCTATCACAACCATTTGTGATCCAAGGGGACACTTACTCAAATCTTGGATTTAAAAAGAGATTGGTAAAAGAATGGATTAAATGCATGATTTAAAGGAGGTACTTTGGGCCAAAGTTCCATGTCACTCACATGTGTTATTCAAGGGTATGTCTACTACTATCTTGCCTTTAAAAGAGAATTTTTGAAAATCAAGACTTTTGGTGAAAAACAAGGTTTAAAACATAACTTAAAAGAAAGTGCGTTAAGCTAACCCCCCCTGTCACTCCTATGTGTGATCTAAACAGATATCTACTAGCAACTTGCCTTTAAAATGAAAAATTTGAAAATTAGAACCTCCAATTGACCAAAATGCTATCGAAACTACAAAATGAGCAAAATACTCATGGTACATCCAAATAATGATACATGTTGCACCAAGAACGATACATGTGTAAAGATATTCATGGTTTTGATTTTAAAGGGAAAAATTAGTTTTAGTTTGAAAATCGTTTTGAAAAATATGTGACAACCAGGAGTGACGTTAAGATGGAATGAAAATCCCAACATTTCCCAAGTTGCAGTCACATTTTGGAGAGACCCCTAGCCATCATCAAGATGCCATCATTCTGTAGTGAATGATGTGATTCGTCGATTAATGAGGATTGAACTAAGTGATTACACAAAAAGAGACCTCCTTCATGATTTCATTAGCCAGTGAGGTTTAATAGTAGACCTATTATGAAACGAGTTCTCCCCAAATCAAATGCCAAGAGCCCTTAAATTTAAAATTTTTAATTTATTGTATGTGATTTAGCTCATTGTGGGGATTACATATTGTTCATAGCTCACTATGGTGATTACCATGGTTTTTAGACCCAGACCGTTCAATAAACTGTAAAAGTAAGAGGTTCAAGGTTTTTAAGGTCGAACCGTAATGATGTCATAATTAATTAATAATTATTTAAATTATAAATAAATATATTAAATTAATATAAATATAAAAATTAATATAAATATAAAAATTAACAAAAAAAATCCAATTAAAATAAAGATACATATTTCAAATATATTTTTCATATCATAGCTTTTACAAACAAATAAGAAATACCAAATCCTAAGCAAATATAGATATAGTATTTCTTTATTTTTTTATATGTTGATTAGTAAAACTTGTGATAATACTAATAATAATGATAATAATAGTATAAGTTAAAAAAAAATAAAAATAAAAACACAAAAACAAAAATTTATTGTTAAGTTCATATATATTTCCACTAGTATGTCAATTTATTTAATCCCACGTATCAGTTCAATAATACTAATATAAATGAAAAATTAATAATAGTTTTTAAGCTTTAGTAAAAGTAATCATAAAACAAATGCTAAAAAAAAAAAAAAAAAAAAAACACCTAGATATTCATGTAAAGTGGAGGAAGTCTGAGTCACGTGTTGGCTCACAAATCTAAGAAATTACAACACACAAAAAAACTGAAAGAGAAGTAGAGAAGAAGTAGAGCAAAAGGATGTGAAACGCAGAAGAAGAAGAAAGGAGCGACCAACTTTGGGCTGCTTTAGGCGACCAACGGCATGCTGCTACAGGATGAGTTCATTCAAGTGAAAATCGTTTACAATGTAAAATGTGGCTCTCTGTTTTTCTTTTTTATTTCTCTCGATTTTTTTAGCCTTTTAACATGTGACTTAAGATAAATATCAGTCTTCAACTTGCTCGTTTCTTTTAACAGCTAGTTGCGTTATAAGGGGTTCTTAGACGCTTAAGCTGCAGGGTTTTTCTCTACGGTGGGGCTCTGTAGTATTTGTGTTTCCTTTCTCTTTGAGAAAGAAGCATTTGTCTCCCTATAGTGATACGGTCACTAGGAGGGCTTGGGTTTTCTCTTTTTTCGTGGGGTGGGGAAACAGAGCAGTGAAGAGATGGAAGAATTAACGTGTAAATGCGATAACATGTCCTTGTCGGCTAGGGAAGGAAAATCTGTCATTTTGTCTAATAAACACCAAGAGTCTAAAGTTTGTTCTAGCAGCAAAATTTTACACTAGACGAGCTTTGAATATGGAGGCGGTGGCTCGTACTTTCCGGCCTCTCTGGAGAACGAGGGAATGTTTTCATATCTCAAACGCAGGAAACAATATTTTACTATTTGATTTTGATGTGGAAGTTGACGCCGATAAGGTCCTTCTCAGTGAACCTTGGTCTTACGATAGACACTTGGTGAGTGTCCAGCAATTTGATGGTAGTAAGGCCATTAAAGATATTGATTTTAAGTTCTATGCTTTTTGGATCCAAATACATGATATACCTTACATGATATACCTTATAAGTATATGACTGAGGAGACGGCAAGGGAAATCGGAGATACTATCGGTCTCGTCATCAAGCCAAGTGATGATTCTGAATGGAAGGGAGGGACGTTTCTACGCGTCAGGGTAAGAGTGGATATGACCCATCCCCTTTGCCCTGGAAGGAAAGTGACCTTCGAAGAAGGTCAGGAACGGTGGGTTTCCTTTCAGTATGAAAGACTCCCTAACGTTGTTTCTGGTGTGGCAGGCTCTCGTATGACGATAAAGAGTGCCGAAATATGGATAAAAAGCAAAGGGACTCTCTCCGTCGACCAGTAACAATTCGGTAACTGGAATAGAGCTAACCCGTTTGGCTCAAATAGGAGTAGGAGTATCGAAGTCAAAGGTTTTGAGTCAAGGCAGACCAGTCCACAGGGGGCGAGAGAGGGGAATGAGGACAAAGCCGTTAAACAAAGGGCTCAAATCAGTGAGGTCGTGGCTTCAGGTGGTGGAGAAGTAGAGCGGACGGAGGTAGCGACGGAGGAAGATTTAAATTTACCTGAACCCAGCTTGGCAGCCGGTTTTCGAGGCGGTTGGTACGGAGAGTGAAAAGGTAGTTTCACCAACGCAGCTCTTATCAAATCCCAGGAAATCCGATAGTGTGCAGCAGACAAAGGATAACTTTATGGGATTAGTTTCTCAGAAAGACCCAGCGGATATAATGGAGAGTTTAGAAAGTCAATCAAAAGTTCAGATTTTCCAAGGAGAGGACAGTCAGAGCAGGGGGTTAGCTTCGTTGGGATGTGGTTCAGAGTAGGCTACACCAAATGAACTAAATAAGGGCGCAAAAGAGGAGAAAAGCAAAACTATAAGAATAGGTGTTGGGCCTGGCCCATTGAGTGAAGGGAAAAATAGTAAAACTACCTCAGGAATGTTGGGGAAAATAGGTATTGGGCCCGGCCCATTAGGTGAAGTTAAAAAAGGCCAGTGGACAAGATTAAAAAATAGGCCCAATTCGGAATTAAGGGAGGAGGTTATGCATGGGACTGAAGTTCTAAAACATAAAGCAGGGGAGATACAAGGCAGTGAGGAGTTTTCTGCAGAAAATGAGAAAAAATAGAAAACAGAGGAGGAAACAAAAAAGCTAAGTGTGCTGTTTGCTACACATTTGAGATCGGCGGAGGTTGTTGAGCAACCTCGCCGGAGTCAATGAGTATTCTATGTTGGAATTGTCGGGGGCTTGGGAACCGGCAGATAGTTCAAGAGCTCGGCGACTTAGTTCGGGCACAAGATCCCTCAGTGATGTTTTTAGCCGAAACATGGCTGGATGAATTTAGGCTAGTCGGTTTACGTGATTCGCTTCATTTTGGTCATCATCATGGGGTCTCAAGATCAACTCGTGATGGTGGTTTGGTGTTGTTTTGGAAGAAAGATTTGGATTTACAGGTTATGTCTTCTTCTCATAATCACATTGATGCTTTGATTAATAGAGGAAAGGAAAATGGTTAGCGTTTTACGGGTTTTTACGGAGCACCAGAAACTTAGCTCCGTTGGAAATCTTGGGACTTGTTAAGAGATTTAAATAATTGATTCTCGGTTCCATGGTTGTGCGGAAGTGATTTTAACGAACTTTTGAAATCTCATGAAAATCTAGGAGGTCGGTTACGACCGTATGGTCAGATGCAAAAATTCCGAGAAGTTCTTGATGAATGCGGTTTGTTTGATCTCGGTTTCGAGGGAAATAAGTTCACTTGGTACAAAAATTATCCGGACAGTGGTGTAGTTTGGGAAAGGTTGGACAGAGCAATGAGTTCAGTAGCGTGGTATGATCTATTTTCTGCTTCGAAGGTTACTACATTGGTTTGTGCTTCCTCTGACCATAGCCCTATTTTGGTCTTACCCGAGGGGATCACTTCGAAGCCCCAACGCCCCTATAGGTTTGAACAAATGTGGCTTGAGGAACAAGGCTGCCACGATTTTGTTAAAAGAGCCTGGAAAGCTATTTCCTCAGAGCCGCCCATGTCTAGAGTTATTCAGAATGTTGATTCCTGTAAAACCCAGTTGAAAGTTTGGAGTAAGAAGGATTTTTGTAATGTAGTCAACACTTTGAAGGAAAAAAAAAAAAAGACTTTGAAGAAAGCAGAAGAGGTGGCGGTGAATGGAGGAAGTATAGAGTTTTTTCTTCAATTAAAAGGTGAGGTTGCTGAGCTTCTTAGAGTGGAGGAAAAAATGTGGCAGCAGCGAAGCCATGTTCACTGGATGGTATCAGGTGACAAAAATACTAGTTATTTTCATAATCGAGCTTCACAACGATTCCGACGAAATAACATTTCTGAACTTAGAGATCTTGAGGGCAGATTGTCATCGGGTAATGAAGAGGTTTCGGGGATGATTGTAGAGTACTATAAACAATTGTTTACTTCCTCCAATCCGCAAGATTTCGAGGAAGCAGTTCAATTTACAAAATATGTGGTTTTCAGAAGATATGAACAGCAGCTTAATTAGAAATTTCTCAAAGGAAGAGGTGGAGATAGCCTTGAAGCAAATAGCCCCTTTGAAAGCGCCGGGTCCAAATGGAATGCCTCCGATCTTCTTCCAATATTATTGGGAGAGCATAGGAGATGATGTAGTCAAAGCGGTGGTCTCTTGTCTAAACTCATCCTCAATTGAGACAGGTTTGAATCATACTTTCATTACTCTTATTCCTAAAGTGAAAAGCCCTGAATTTGTAACTGAATTCCATCCCATTGCCTTGTGTAATATTCTTTATAAACTAGTATCAAAAGTGTTGGCAAACAGGTTGAAGAAAGTTTTACCCCACATCATTTCTGAATCTCAGAGTGCTTTTCAATCAGATAAAGCTATTTCCGATAATATCTTGGTAGCCTTTGAGACTTTACACCACATGAAGAGGAAAAAAACAGGGAAAACGGGATATATGGCCTTAAAATTGGATATGAGCAAAGCGTATGATCGCTTAGAATGGGTATTCCTCCAAAGGATCATGGAGAAGATGGGATTTCATTCAACTTGGATAGGCTGGATTATGGAGTGTGTAAAATCTGTGACTTATTCGATTTTGGTCAATGGGGAGCCTAAAGGCCACATTATTCCTACTCGTGGCATTTGCCAAGGTGACCCTCTTTCCCCTTATCTTTTTCTAATATGCTCCGAAGGTCTAAATGGGTTAATTGAACATGCTGTGGATAGGAAATTTATTGAGGGTGTGTCTCTTTGTAGAAATGGTCCAAAGATCTCCCATCTCTTTTTTGCAGACGATAGTTTATCATTTTGCCGAGCCAAGATGGGGGATGTGGAAAAAATTCAAGAGATATTAGGCAAATATGAACGGGCCTCGGGTCAAAAAATAAATTCGGATAAGACGACTCTCTTTTTCAGCAACAATGCCTCTTTTCCTACTAAGGAAGAAGTAAAAAATCTGCTTAGGGTGCCTGAAATTAGGGAATATGAAAGGTATTTAGGCTTGTCGGCAGTGGTGGGAAGAAGAAAAAAGGTGAGCTTGAACTACATCAAAGATAGAGTGTGGGGTAAGCTTCAAGGGTGGAAGGAAAAAATCTTGTCTCAAGCGGGTAAAGAAGTCCTTTTGAAGGCAGTGGTTCAAGCCATCCCTACTTTTACCATGAGTTGTTTTCGATTGCCTATTGGGTTTTGCCAAGATATTGAGAAGCTCTTTAGGAAATTTTGGTGGGGATAAAGGGGAGATAGGAGGAAAATCCACTGGGCAAAATGGGAGGTGTTATGCCAACCAAAGAGCGAAGGGGGTCTTGGCTTTAAAGATCTTTGCAAATTTAATAAAGCTATGTTGGCTAAACAGCTGTGGAGGTTGCTGCATGATAAGGAATCTCTATTCTATAGGGTTTTCAAGGCGAAGTATTTTCCAAACAATTCTATATTTGAGGCAAAATCTTCTTCCGGCTCCTTCGCTTGGAAGAGTATTCTGTGGTCCAGAGACTTAATTGAAAGGGGATCCTCTTGGAGAGTGGGCAATGGCGACTCTGTTCTAATCTATAAGGATGTATGGCTGCCAAGTCCTGATGGTAGAATTAGATCCCCAGTCTTTCATCTTGCTCCGGAGTCTACTGTGAAGTCCTTGATTGATCCAAACACAGGGTGGTGGAACATCAATCTTATTGATTGGTGTTTTCATCCACCTGATGCTAGACTTATCAAGTCTCTGCCTCTTAGTTTCACTCCTCAACCCAACACCTTGGTTTGGAATTCTAAAAAATTGGGAAGTTATTCCGTTAAATCCGGATATAAATCTCTCTGTGAGCTTCACAATAGGGACACGAATAGCCCACTTGTTTCAGATTCACAGAGGGGTTTTTGGAAATGTTTATGGAAGCTGAAGGTTCTGGGTAAGATCAAGCAATTTCTCTGGAAGGCTTGCACAAACTCGTTGCCTACCAAGGTTAATTTATCAAAGCGGAAAATTCTGGAGGAAGCAGAGTGCCCTCGCTGTGCTGGTGTTCCGGAGACGGTTGAACATGCTTTATGGAGTTGTAATTGTATCAAAGTTGTATGGGATTCAGATTTTGGATGGGTGGATAGAAGTGCAGCGGCCACTGATTCCTTCTCGGATGTACTGCAAATTATCCGAGTCAAACCAGCTTCATTAGCGTTATTTGCTGTAACTGCTTGGGCCATCTGGTCTTAGAGGAACAAGACACGTCTCCATGACAACCCTCTGCCTCTCTATAATGTTGCTAGTTTTGCCAAGAATTATCTCAGTGAATTCAAAGACACGGTCAGCCCCTCTATTCTCAGGAAACGGGTTATTCCTCGCAGGTGGTCTCTACCGGCAGCCGGTTTGGTGAAGATAAACTATGACAGAGCAATGTTTGGGGAGTCTGACAGGGCGGGCTTAGGCGTGGTAATTCGATCTTGCGAGGGTCAGGTGGTGGCAACTTTATCCGAGCAAATTGCAAAACCTCCAACAGTGGAGATCCTTGAACTCCTTGCGGCAAGGCGTGCGGTATTTTTTTCTGCAAAATTGGGTCATACTCAGTGTGTCTGCGAAGGTGACTCTCAATCAGTGGTTAATGCTTTAAAGGGACCCGGTATGGACCATTCTAGTGGGGGGCATCTCATCTTAGATATCCTTTCTGATTCAAACTCTTTTCAGAGTATTTCTTTCACTCATGTAGGTCGGCAAGGCAATGTAGTAGTGCAAGCTTTAGCCCAACGAGTGAGATCCTCTCTTTCGTCTCAAATTTGGTTGGAGTGTGTTCCAACGGATATCATGTCTTTTGTGTTGGATGATTTTCCAAACTCTTGATTTTAATATAACAAGTAGTTTTCTTCTCCAAAAAAAAAAAAAAAAAAAAACAAATGTGACTTAAGATAATTAATATTTTTTATTATCTATTTTTGGCCAACTATTCAAATGTGTGAATTGTATCTAATTTATTTCGTTTTTATTTTATTAATTAATCTATGTGTTGCATAGACATGTTCCATAAAAATTATTATAGTTTAAACTTTAAACTTGTAAATTATCTTTGCTAAAAAAAAATTATAACATAACATGTTAATGCTACTGTGTATAGTGTATATTACAACAACATCAAAATAAAAGTACAAAACATCGGAAAATTCAAGGAACTTAGTTGAACCGTACTTGTGATAATGATCATCTAAAATGACTTTAAAAAAAGGTTAACTATATTAGGATATAGATTAATTGAAATTTCATGTGTTACTGATTGTAAAGTGACGTCAAGAAAACCCTATCTCTTACTATTATTTTTTTTACTATGTCTTATTGATTATCTAAAAAGCTTTGCAATTTTTTTTTACTATTTAATAGTATCTAACTATTTAGGGCCATTTGGTATGGCATTTCAAACACCTATTTTTAGTTTTAAAATAATATTACACATTTTTTCACACACTTTTTCACCCACAAGTATTTCAAAAAACTACAAACAACACTACTCAAACTATTTTACCAAACGGACCTTACCTTTTGGCTGAAACTAAAATGGTTATCTAATGATTAAATTAAAAAAAAAAAAGAGTTTTACTTTCGGAGGACTCCCGCCACTATCCCAAATTCTACCTCCAAAAAAACAAAAATGATGTAAAAGCTCACACTATCCTTATCCCAAAAACCAAAAACATTCCGCACGAATCTCCTATTTTTATTTTCGTATTTCCCAAATTTCAACCCCAATCCCATCTCCTGTGACCCACACCCACCTCCGATAACCACCACCATCACCCCACTCCTGCTGGTCATTCACTGTACATTAGCTTCTCACCCATAGCCACAGGTACGCTAACTTTTCTCTCTAATTTTGTTTCTTTTACCTTTCTGTCTCTTTCTTACCAGTGGCAACTTCAAGAATTTTTTCTAGGGTGTTCCTAAATTTTTTTTTTAGTTGAAAGATCCAAAACCATCATCAAGAAGATGAATCTTGGGTACGTGATTTTTTTATCAAATATTTGTCCATAATTCTAGCAAAAGAATAAACAATAACTATAAATTCATTTGAAATATTAATAAAATTATTAATTATTATTTTTTAGTTGTTTCATTAATTTGTTTGTCTTTTATAAACTATAATTTGTTATATTGTTGTTTCATTAATTATAAAATTATTAATTATTATTTAGCCTAACATAATTTAATTTGTTTATCTTTTATAATATATTGATTAATTAAATTATTAATTATTGTTTATTAATTGCTCCCCTTAATTAATTATTGATTAATTAAATTATTGTTTATTAGTTGCACCATGTGCATTTACTTCTCCCAATTCAAATTCCTCATCTGGCCCTATGTGATGTGCCCATCCACCTCCCACCCCACTCAACAGACAATGAGACAAACCCCCATCACAAGAGCCAGCTGCCAATCAGAAAATTTCACAATCACAAATCATAATAAAACAATTAATTGTATCTCACCAAGTCTCACCAACACAAACACACACCAACACCAACGGATAAAGCCAAAAAGAAAAAGTCAAGAATAGGGCCAAAATATTAATAAAGTTAAAGCTAAGCTGAGCCAATTTGTTCAAAAGAATCATATAAATTATTAAAGTTAAATTGTTAAAGTCTTAAAAGAATAAAGAGAGAGACTCATTCATTTCATTTCAGATTTCAATTTCATTTTAATTTTTCAGATAAAGAGAGAGAGAGACTAAGAGAGTCAGAGAGAAAAAAAAAAAAACTCTTTCATTTTAATTTTTTAGATAAAGAGAGAGAGAGTCAGAGAGTCAGAGAGAGAGAGAGAGAAAAAAAAAAAGAAAAAAAAAAAAGAAAGGGAGAGAAGTTATGAAATACCTTGAGGTTGAGATTAAGGGAGCACCAGAGCAAGCCGAGCGACAAACGATGGGCGATAGAGCAAGCGATGAGCGACGGAGCAAGCGATGTGACCAAGCCAAGCAACGAGCACCGTGACCGATCAGCGATCTCCAATCCGGTCCAGTGAGTGATCTTCAATGCCCGAATCCTGATGTGATGTTCTCTGGACTGGAGCTCGAATTGTGTTGGCTGACTAATCTCCGATGTGGCGATGCCCGATCCATTTGTTGGCTTGTGTTGTAGTGTTGGCTGCATTGCTCTATTGACGTTTTTGTCTCTAGGTTTGCTTTAGTGATATCTAATTTAGTGATTTGAGGTTTCTGATTTAGTGATTTGTAGTGTATATTGGGTTTTGGTTTTTTTTTTTTTTTTTTTTTTTTTGAGAATCTGTGGGTTTACTTTACTGTTACCATCTGTTGGGTTGTTTTTTTTGTTTAGATTGGGTTTGCTTTACATTTAGGATTGATGTTGGCTTTTTTGTGGGCTTACTCTGTTACAAATTTTTTTTTTTTTTGGCTTGAAAGTAGAACAAATAATTTTTTTTTTTTTTTAATTCGAGAGTGTTCCTCCTTTTGGTTGAGGGTGTTCCTCATTTTTTTTTTTTTTTAAGGATAAACAAATAAATTTTTTTTAATTATTATATATAATTTCTTTTTTCAAGTCAGGGTGTTCCTGGGAACACCCTGACTCCAACGTGGCGTCGCCACTATTTCTTACTCTATGGCTCTTGTTGTTGAATTTTTGCTTTAAGCTTCTTCCCCTTGCCTGCTCAAATTTCTCCCTTGTTTGCGTATGTCACTTTTTTTTTTCTCTGTTGGGTATTGAGTGCAAATTTGTAGCTGTTTAGGACGTTTTTGAAGATTGGGAATCGGGTATTTGTTTGGGTATTGTCAGGGGCGTTTTTTGTGCGCGTAGCCACATGCCTTTGGAGGTGTGACTTTGCTAGGCTCGGATTTGTTTTGGGGAGGTCAACCCGGAACTCGACATTGGGCCGCATAGACCAATGGCTACCGGTGTATTTTTAAGCCTACAAAATAGATAAAGCCCAAAGTCTTAGAATCATGATAATGGTTGAAATAAATAAATAATATGCTTAGCATGATAGCTTTGATTGAATGGTGAGTTGATATGTTATTATTATGTATATTGGGTGATGTCCAATATTAGAAAATAATTAATTAGGTGTCAAATGTCCAACAATGGGATAAGTCCAATAGACCATGTCTAGTTGCGGTTCATGGTTCATGTTCATCATAATAAGGTATGTCTAGCAATGGTCCATGTCCAAATAATATATGTCCATGGATGGTTCATGTCCAAATGATACAAGTCCAACAGTGGTTTATGTCCAAGTAATATATGTTCATTGGTGGTATATCAATTTATTAATATTTATGTTTATTATTAGTGAGACCATGTTTATTAAATAGTGAGATAATGGTAAAATGATAATGAGTTAACATATACTCAATAATGTAATTTCAAAGATGGAGAAAATATTGACTTATCTTTTATATTTCTGACTCCAGCCGTGTAGCATCACTTTGTTCTTCATGTGATTTGTGGCTCCAGTCGTATAATGTTGGTGAGCTTCATAGTTTGTGGCTCAAGTCTTATAGTGTTAATGAGCTAATAAGATTCCAGCAGTATAATGACATTAGTTGGGTGGTATAATAATAATGAACAAAATATACTTGATAATATAAGTTTGAAGGTAAAATATAATGACTTATCTTCATAGTTTGGGGCTCCAGCCGTAGGACAGTAGTGGACTTAGACATTTCAGCAGCGTGATAGAATGAGTCCAGCAGTACAATATGATATTATGAGTCCTTCCATGGAGACTTCATGATTGAAGGGGAAAAATGGGTGCAACTGGAGGAAGAGAGAGTATGTCCAGCCGTGTGCATAGGTTGGTTAAGTTTATCCCCTTTCATCATACACTTAAATGACTTTCCCCATGTAATACTCTTTTAGTTTTTAGTCAAATATAAGTGATATTGCCTTCCATAAGAAGGGCTTTTGATTTTATAAGTTTTTGCCTTTCATAAGAAAGGGCTTTTAGTAATAAGTTCTTGAAAGAGTGTTTGATATATTTTAAGATATGTGGAGATGGTAAGACATATGTATATATTGTGAGATATGGTGTTTGTAATATGTATGAGAGTTATTTGTAGATACTTTGTTGGACATGGATCTTGTATATGTATACTTTGTGAGACATGGAGTTTAGAGATATATGAGAAGTATGTATGGGTATTTTGTGAGGAATGTGTTTTGTAAAATAAATGAAAGTATGAGATAGATAAATGAAGGTTAAATGTAGTAAAGGTTGCTGCTGGGATTTTTTTTTGTATTATGACATTGGTTATGTTGCTTTCTAAGAAGGAAGATTTTGTATGAGAAATAAAGAATGAGATGGAGATGTGTTTTGGGCAGCAAAAATGATGAAGTTTCAAAATAATGGAGTGTGGGAAAAATGGGTAATGGATAATGGTGTTGTAATATGTGTGTTGTGTTGTTATCTATGAAGAGAGATTTTGTAAGAAGGATGAAGAAAGATATGGAGGTCTTTTAGAGATATGACAGCAAGATGAATGGAGTTTCAGAATATTAAAGATGAGAGAGGGCTAATGTGTAATGGTGTGCTCTAAGAAGAGATATTTTTGTAAGGCAGATGGAGAAGTGTAAAAATGTGTATTTTGCAGCAAAATGAGTGAAGTTTCTGCATAAGAGGGTGAGATGGATCAGAGAGGGCAGAGATCAAAGAAAGAGAGTGGAGAGAGAGAGAGGGACCAGAGAGAGCGGAGGGCAGCCAGAGAGCAGAGAGAGAGAGGGACCAGAGAGAGAGCAGAGAGGGGCCCCTTGGTGTGTGGCTTGGTCCTCTTTATATAGAGCCAAGCTATGTAACTAGATCAGAACTAGTTGAAAGGAAACTTAGTAAATTAGGAAAAATCTTTGACAAAGTAAGTGGTCTTTTGTTTTTTAGCCAAAAGAAGAAAGTTTGAGACTTAATGGTTGAAGTTATAACTGTAACAGCTGTCAATCACAACTGTTACAGTTGGATGATGTCATCCGAATGACATCATTTGCTTGGAGGAAAGTATATGGCATTAAATTCAAGATTTGACTAAAGATGTTGAGATAAGCTTTATGAGATTTTTCTGTTACCACAGTTGGAGCTACTGCAGAATGTGCTAGAATTGTTTCAACTTCTGCAGAAGGTGTTTCTGCTTCTACTGGAGCTGTCTGCAGCTTAGCTGGAGCTGTTACAGCTTCTACAGAAGCTGTTTGCAGCTTTCGCTGGAGCTGTTTCAGCTTCTACAGAAGCTGTTGCAGCTTCCGCTTGAGCCGTTTTTGGTGTTTTCGGCTAAGTTTTCTTTTTTCGAAAATATATTTGATGAAGTTTTAGAGATGTAATCATGGTGTTTTTGTATCTTAACCAAATCTTGGAGAGTAAGAAGAGCATTTTAATGCTAGATATGAGATATTAATATATATTTAACCATGTGCTTGGAATTGATTTAGATGATAATAATATAATTAATATGAAATACTATAGTTACATTTTTAAACTTTTATTATATGATGAACATTAATTTTTATGTAAAGAGCATGGGGAGTTTTATCATTTTAAGTGTTATATGATATGAGAGGCTTACCCAAATGTCATCTATTGCACATTGACCCATCAAAGTTCAGGGAATCGGGGAAGGCACGCCAAGCAACATGCTTTCCTTTATCAACTTTGAACTACTAGAGCTTTACTAAACATACTTCTTGGTCCTCCAAACCATGACTCCCAAAATTCCCCCGATGAGACTCATGAGCTTGGATCATGAGCTAAAAATGAGATGATGTGCTATGAGCTTAGACCATGGGCTTTGACGCCTTTTGTGTAAGTATGGGCTCTTTTAGGCTTTAGAAGAGATTTTCCCAAAATCCATGATAGTGTTGATGTGGTGCGAGTTGCCAATGAAATAAAGCCATGTGGCATGAAAAATTTGTCCTCAACAGGTATTAGTGCTTGTGAACTATTAGAAGGGTAATATACATCTTAATCAATAAGAACTGTGGTTATATTCAAGTTTCAAGTTCTATATCAGTAATGTGCTTATCCCGAAAAAAGGAATTGGGATGGTGTGTTATGGACTGCAATATCTGGTATTGAGGTAAACCATATTGAAATTAAATTCCACTAAAAGTTCCAAAACATATTAGGGTCCAATTAATGCATACTCTAAGAGCATGTATTAATTATCAATTTTAAAAAACTTTTTATGAGAGTTTGAAAAAGCTGTCAATCTCAATTTCAATCTCTCTAATGTAATTTTATAAGTCTATTTCTTAATGCTTTCTGCATGTGGTGTAATTGTAATGCTTGGTTGTACCAAAATATTATTGTTTGTGCTCTAGTGTGATTAGATATTGTATTATTATAGTTATAGACTGGTCAGAACCGTGCGGTCTGCGTGGTTAGGCTTAGGCCATAAGGTTCTGTGACTGTGTGGTAGGTCAAGGTTTGTTTGTCGTTGTCCCACCATCCAATTGAATAAAGAATCAAATCTCATGTCTTATAACTTATAAGTCATAGCAACTAGATCAGGTATGGAAATTTTAGACACTTATTTCATCACTTTTAAAATAGTTTAATTTCCGATTGTTCAACTAGGTAGCAAGGTTTTGAAACCCGGACCGGACCGTACGGTCCGACCGGAAAAACCTCGAACCGTTCATGTTTATGGTTCGTTTAGCCTCAAAAACCGCTGCATGGGAAAATAGCAGGAACCCGTGAGAACCACGGTCGGACCTCACGGTTCTGAGAACCGTGATCAAACCGTTTCTCACGGTTCCCTACTTCCGTGAATCTGAACCTCAAAAAAAAAAAAAAAAAAAAAAAAAAAAAAACAAACAAACACAGAAAAACAAAAGAAAAAGAAACACAACTCTGCTGGGAGTACATCATGTCTTCAGAAACATTGCCACTGCCATCTCTAGAGAAACACAACATGTCTTTATGTTTCTTCTTCTTCTTCTCTCTTCAGAGTACATCACGCAGCTCCCTCTATTAAAGAACTCTTCTCTTGGGCGAATCAAGCTTTAAATTTCGGCTTTGTTCTCCGCCGGTAATGTGTGTGTGACAGGGTGAGAGTATGAGAGAAAGAGAATGAGAAAGATAGGGCTAGAGATGAAGAAAGAAAAATAAAAGCAGAGAGGACACGATCTGGACAGTGGAGGAAGAGTTCTTGAAAAATAAAAACATGATGAGACTTGAGAGGAGTGGGTCAGTGGGGATGGGGATACGTGTGTGGAGGAAAAAAAACAAGAGAAAAAAAAAAGAAAAGAAAAGGAAAAGAAACGTATGGACGGAAGGGGAGGAAGTATAAAGAATAAAAAAATAAAAAATCACAATTAAATGTTGCTATAATATTTTTACAATATTTCACAATAAATTTTAAATAATAAATTGTTATTAATTAATATTGGTGAGTACAAAAATAATTTCAATGGTGGGTTTAAATTAAAACTAGTAACAATTTTTTAGATAAATTTTGTTGTGAAAGTATTGCTAAAAATGATGTAAACTTACTGCTTTGGGAGACTTCTTCTTTGCTCTGCGTGCTTGCTTGCTGTCACAATATACTGCTTGCTTGCTGTCAAGCACTTCCTTCTTCTTGGAGTTTGTTATTTATTTAACTTTGACCATTTTTAAATGCATGGAGTCAGATCTAGCTTTTGATTTTTTTTTTTTTTTTTTAATTCATGATAAATGGTGAACAATGACTATTCAGATGGGCTTGGGAAAAAAAAAATTGATCCACAGTCAAATGGGCTTGGCCATGAGCAAATAACTAATTTGTCTCTTAACTATTTTATTGAGTTTCATAAAATAAAAATTATTGGGTACTAAAGTATGTTTGTCATGACTTAAAAATAATATAGAAACTCAATAGCTATTTATGTTTTTTTAGAATTTAATAATTTTTATTTGTATTATGAAAGTTATGTTATAAAAAATACTATCTATATTTGTTTTGGACTATTTTAGTTAATTTTTCTATTTTTTTTATTAATTTAATGTTATATATATTTAAAATAATTATTAAATTAATTATGACGTCATCACGGTTCGACCTCGGTTCGACCTCGGTTCGACCTTAAAAACCTTGAACCTCTCCCTTTTACGGTTCAATAAACGGTCCGGGTCTGAAAACCATACTAGGTAGTCCAGCCAAAGAAAATTACCAGCTATATGTTATATATATAATTGTTTGTTGCAAGAAGTTTTTATAGTTCTAAACCAAAGACTGGCTCTTCCAATTTTAAATGTTATTGAGAGGAGTAAGTGGAGTGTCAACTTATAACTGATTATTATTTGTTACATGGTATCTTTAAATATTAGGAACCATAAGAGAGGATACGTATGTAATTGACCAATTACATTTATAATTAATGCTAAATATATGATTCTTTGTAGCCTAATATTTGAATACCTATGTCTTTTGCAGCTTGTCAATTTGGAAGTTTAATTTCAGTGGCCAAAAGAAATTATTTGAAAATTGTTATTTGAAGATCTAGAGTTTGGTATTGTGGGTTTTGATGTAGTCAATGAATAATGTTGTATTTCGCAAGTAATAAAATATACAAGAGTGCCTTTATATAAGAGGCCGAGTGTATAGTACAAGTAAACAAGGTGGACCTAAAGCCCACAACCTATTACACGTTAACAACCCCCCTCAAACTCAAGGTGGGTGTGAGACCAACTTGAGGTTGTCACTCAAAGCACGAAGGCGTCCCTTAGGATGTGACTTGGTGAAGATATCTACAAGTTGATATTTAGAGGAGATTGAGAACAACTTGGGAGCACCATGGACAAGTTGATAACGGATAAAATGACAATCGATCTTGATATGTTTAGTCTGTTCATGGAAGACATCATTGTGAGTACTATGAATGGCACTCTGATTGTCACAATAAAAAGGAGTAGTAGAGGATGTAGACACGCTTAAGTCCTTAAGAAGCCATCGTAGCCAAAAGAGCTCAGATGTGGTATCAGTAAGGGCACGATATTCTGCTTCAATACTGGAGCGGGCCATAAGGGTTTGTTTTTTGCTTCGCCAAGAAATCAAAGAAGAACCAAGAAGAAAACAATAACCAGTGGTGGACCTGCAATAAGTGGAATCTCTTGCCTAATTAACATTAGAGAATGCACGGAGAACAAGAGGAGACTGAGCAGAGTAAAAGAGGCCATGGAAGATAGTGCCCTTCAGGTATCAAAGAATGCACAGAATAGCAGTATAAAGAGTCGATCGTGGAGCAAACAAATACTGGCTCACCTGGTGCACAACATAGGAAATGTCTGGATGAGTGACAGTGCTGGTTAAGATTTTTGAGAATGCTGCTAGGTCATGGTGGGGTTTGAATTTGATTGGATGATTCTAGATTCTAGAGGACTGTGCATAGGGCCAAATCGGCCATTTACCACTTTTCGCGAAAATTATTAGCAACATACCACTGTTTGCAAAATAAGTAGCAATATACCACTTTTTTGAAACTCAAGTTCATAAAACTAGAGTTTGCTGGGTAAATCGAGTTTTAAACACTCGAGTTTTCATAAAAATGAAATAAAATACAATAATAAAAAAAAACTTGTGTTGATGTGGATTTTTTTATTGAAAAAATGTCACATGGAACTCAAGTTCCATGCAACGCAATACTGGAGCTTACCAAGCTCGAGTTATTTGGAATTACAAAACTCAAGCGTAATGCTCTTTTTTTTTTTTTTTTTCTTCTATGGTACTCGAGCTTACCAAGCTCGAGTTCCTTGTAATATGGAACTCGAGTTTGGCAAGCTCGAGTTCCTTATACTTTTTTTTCAATAATCAACAAGTAAACATAGACATAAAAATAAGTAATTTTTTTCATTTGAACGCACAAACATATGTTTTTATTTATTTAAATAGAAGCATTTTAAAATATAGAAATTTTAATTTCAAAATATTAATTTTTAGGCCACTCATACCCTTGTTTATTCATTTTTAACACACTCATCAATTTCTAACTTCTCGGAAGCGTTATGGTCAAATTGGTTAAAATATTGGGAGTTACAATGAGAAATTAGAACAACATATAAAAGGGAAATCTCACTCCATTTTTAGCCATAGGCACATCGAAAGAAGTTTAAGGTACATATTGTTACTTTATCAATCCTGTTTCAAATTACTATATGGTTAAATGATTGATAAGTATTGTAGAAAGAGTGGACCACTCAGATATAAAGAACTTACGTCTTACCATGTCTAGATATGTAAGTTCTTGACTTGTAGTGTGTCTAAGAGAAATGTGAAATATTTTTTCTATACATCTAAATGTTTGGCTGATGACATGAAAGTTGCTTTAGCAATTTTTTTCTAGGTGAGTCGTACCACCAAGAAACACTTCAAAATAAATTTCTATTTACAATTTCTATATTTTATAATGCTTCTATTTAAATAAATAAAAAGATATGTTTGTGCGTTCAAATGAAAAAAATTACTTATTTTTATGTTTATATTTATTTGTTGATTATCAACCAAAAAAAAAAAAAAAGTATAAGGAACTTGAGCTTGCCAAACTCGAGTTCCATATTACAAGGAACTCGAGCTTGGTAAGCTCAAGTACCATAGAAGAAAAAAGAAAGAGCATTACATGTATTTACAAAGAAATCGAGCTTGGTAAGATCGAGTATCGTGTTGCATGGTACTTGAGTTTACCAAGCTTGAGTTCCATGTGGCATTTTTTCAAAAAAAAAATCCACATCAGCACAAGCTTTTTTATGAAACTCGAGTGTTTAAAACTCGATTTACATAGCAAAATTGAGTTTCATGAACTCGAGTTTCAAAAAGTGGTATATAGCTATTTATTTTGTAAACAGTTGTATGTCGCTAATAATTTTCGTGAAAAGTGGTAAATGGCCAATTTGGCCCTGTGCATATACTTAGAGACCAAGAAATTTCACACATAAGGCTGTACAGGTATATACCTAATCGTTTCATGTTTTCAAGTTTCAACATTATCCTTTCTTTGCAAACAAATCTAGTTTTGACAATGCCTTTGACTTGTCCTTTGTCAGATGGTAAGGTATCTCATATTTTCATATTACAGTTTAGAATGTCAGACATGTTTTTTGTGTCAAGCTTTTTTTTTTTAGTATTTTATTTATTAATAACTTGATATTTAGGATAGAAGGATTTGAACACTATTGCAATTTTCGAGATTTATTACAGGGTACCCACCATGCCTTAGATATGTGAAAAATCGTAATTGGAATAATATTATATATTCACAACTTATTGAAATAAAAACTCATGATTAGAATAACTTAATTTTCATGTGTGAAACTTTTAATATATATATATATATATATATATATATATATATATACCCCACAACAAGTTATCTCAATGTTTGTGAAAATTTACATATCACTAAATTAATTGATTTTTGTGTGGTCATAAGAGATTACAAATCATTTCCAAAACATACAATATTAAAAATAAAATAAAAATAAAAAAATAAACAAAAAAGATTATTGGTTTTGTGATTAGAACAAGATTCAATCAATTATTGTAACATCATAAATAATTTAATTTATCATCTATTTGATGATATGAATTGTGGGAGGCCAGTAGGATTGGCTTCCTAAAAAAGCATTCATCACCTCTATATTAAATGCACTGCACCAATCATGTTAGCCGCATTAATGGGTGAATGACTTGAGCAGTGCCAACACAGCTTATAACCTACTCAGCATAGCCTCAAATTGGAGGATGGGACAAGTATCTTGGAGGGAGATCAACAAGCCTCAATGTGAAGGGATAGGAATGAAATAGGAGCACTATAAAAGAAAAGAGATCCCTAATGACTATGGATCGAATCCTAACAAAACACTTATCCTTGTAACCTATCAAGTGTAAAAGGCTCTTCATCCATTCTGAGGAAGATAAACTTACCATTTTATTCCTAATCAACTTGTTTAAACCCAATCTTTTTGTTTTTACTTTATCTTTGAGCATAACCTACCATTTAGGAATCTAAGTGTTGGCTTGTAAACCCATCTTTACAAATTAATTCTAGTGGGTCTTGATCCAGGCCCAATCATCTTTTGGTCCTTAGATTTTCACCCCATACATGAATAAAGTGAATAAATTAAGAGTCATGGCAGCTTACACCCCCAAGAAAAGTGCACTAAGGCTATATTTGGTTTCTTTATTTTCATCACCCAATATTCTATTTTCATGACTCATTTCCCAAATTTTGTGAGCTCCACCACAATTTGTCTTAATTGGATTTGTTTCTATAACTCAATTTACCTCAGTCAAAACTCAAAATTTGAGTTTGAGTTGTGAAAATTAAGAACAATGTTTTGTTGTTTTTGGGCGATAGAAAATGAGATATGGTGATATTTTTGTAATTTTTAACGACCGAGTGGGACCCACTTCTTTGGCCTAGTACTAAGACTGGCCTTAACTCCTTGTACAAACTCTTCTTTCTTTTTCTTGGCCAAAATGGCCAACTGGCCTTAAAATCATAACTATCTAGTTAGTAGGCGCTGTTTAGAAACATATTTTGTTTATAGCATCTCGAGTCTTAAAGACTCGATTTTGGGCTTCAAAATCGAGTCTTTGAGGCTCGATTTGTATGCTTAGACCAGTTCTGATATGGCACTTTGTCCACATGGGTGTCCACCTGGAAATCGAGTCTCTTTCAAACCCAAAATTTTTTAAAAATAATTCTAAGTCTCTACATGCCGAAATACCCAAAACAAATTTAAGAAATTTCACCGCTACGCAGATCAGAGGGAGAGAAAGAGAACACACAGCTACTCAGATTAGATCAGAGGGAGAGAAACAGAGAACCTCACCGCTAAACCTCACTAGTGCGGCCTGGGGCTCGCGCCGGCCAGCGTCGCGCACGGCCAGGGGCTCGCGCCGGCCTGGGGCTCACGTGAGCCCTAGGCCGCGCACGACCCAGGCTCGCGCGAGCCCCTGGTCGCGCTCGACGCTGGCCGGCGCGAGCCCCAGGTCGCCTGGGTCGCTAGTCAGTTTCTGGTCATGCCGCGCGCGTCTGGGTCTCCGATCTCGATCTTCTCTCCCTCTTTGTTTCTGGTTTTCTTTTTTTTTTCTTTTTTTTTTTCTCTGGGTTTTTCCTCTGATGCTCTGGTGTTTGGTCTGAGTGTTATATATAGGGCTTAGAAATCGAGTCTTAGAGACTCGATTTCCATGTAAATGCCATGTGGCAGTTCTGCCACATCAGAGTTGGTCCAAGCTACAAACCGAGCCTCAAAGACTCGATTTTGAAGACCAAAATCGAGTCTTTAAGACTCGAGATGCTATAAACAAAATATGTTTCTAAACAGCGCCTACTAACTAGATAGTTACGATTTTAAGGCCAGTTGGCCATTTTGGCCCTTTTTCTTCCTCGTTTGCTTTCCTGATTTGAAAATGCCACAAATTCTTCCTCAATATTTTCTTTAAAGTTGGTTGCATTTGAAGATGAACTTCAATCTTAGTCCTAGTCCTAATTTCGGTCTAGGTCTCGCATCTCTCCTTCACCTTTTCCTTTCTCTTGTTTAGATGGTGCTTTGGTATTGATTTTAGCTCTCTCTATCTCATATCTCTCTAATCTAACTTATTTTGGGAGATTTGAGCCAAAGGTAAACACAAATCTCTCTCCATCTCTAAATTCCTACTCGTCCAAACATAGATTTGTTTTTCTCTCTAATTTATTTTTCTTTTTCTTTTTTTCATAATTTCTTGTTGGATTTTTTGTTAGATCCGTGTGCTTAATCTTCAACATTGAAAGTCTAAACCAAACCACCACCACCTCTTCAACAATATTCACCTTCTTTGAACTACTCTCTCTCTCTCTCTCCTTTGAAAGGTATGCATATCTCTCTCTTATTATGTGTATGTGTGTGTCTCTGTGTAGAGGTTTATTTATTTATTTATTGTTGTCAAGTCAATTTAAGATCGTGACTTGAAATCTAATTTGACCAACTATAGGCAATTTATATCAATTCAATTGGACAAGAACTAAGATATTAATTATATAGTGAAAAAAATATGGTTTTAAATGGTTTAAGACCTTGGCATAGGAACCTGAATGTGAAGTAGCTAAACCCTAACAAAACCCTAACATCTTAAGCCTTAAGTAGCCTAGAGTGGCATTCTTTTCATGATCTATTGCTTTGTGTAAGATTCTTTTTGTAGATAATCTCCGAAATAGGAGAATTATGATTATAGATTGGTGTTGTATGTGCAAGCGTGTGGAGAATCAGTGGGTCATCTCTTTCTTCATTGCCCTATTGCATATGAGTTGTGGACAATGTTGTTAAGCTTGTTTGGAATCCATTGAGTTATGCCGCAAACGCAATATAGCTTTGTAGAGGTTTGTTCCACATTGCAGAATGTAGTGTTTATGGAGGGAACAAAAGGCTAGAAGTTATGAGGGATGTGAACGTTCTATTCTTGAGATTAAGTCTTTTTTCTTCCATAATTTACTTCAATGGAATTCAAATTTATCAACATTTTCTTGTTTTTCTATTTCTGAGATGTTGGATCATTATCTTTTAGGTCTTTAATTGTACTGTTTCCATAGTACACTTCTAGTATACTTTTATTCTGTTTTCAATAAATTTTTCAACACTTATCAAAAAACAAGAAACAAGCCTAAATGACAAACACTAGTGTGTGTTTAGGAATAGATTATAAGCCAATTTTTTGCTTTTTAGCTTTTATGTACAACTTTTTAAAATTGCACTTTTTTTCCTCATTTTTTCAAAGTACAAATATATTTTAGCACAATTTTAATAAAAAGCTAAATAAATTATTCCCAGACAGACACTTAAGATTTTCTTTCTTCACTGTCAATTCTAACAATGGAATTTAGTACTTACTACCATCACCATTCACACTAAGAAACACCTCCAAAAATTTTATTGTATACCTCACATTTTCATCATTCACTATACTTTACTGAACGCCATCCTCAAAGGAGACAAATACTTATCATCGAAGTGATCATTTTCCTCTAAGTTGGTTGAAAAATAAGGGAATTCGACCAATCCATTGTTGTGCACAACTAGACACGCTTTTGCATTCACCACACTCTATCTCTATGTCTACCCTTTTAATCCAATGATATTATTGAAAGAGTTATCTTGGTTTACAATTTTGCTATTGCAGTAATAATCATTGTTTTTGTTATGGCTAAGTATACATCATTTATGAATCTTTCAAGGTTGGATATCGAGCTTTACTAATAGTTGAAATTGTTTTGTTTCAGATCTATATTTATCACTAAACGTGTATTATAGTGTTTCATCTTACTGCTGGAAAGTATAATAATCGCTCTCATTCTACTGCTAGACACTCGCTATTTGGTTTGTTTCTTCCTACTGGATTTATATTGTTTTGATCCTTACTTTACCAATGGACATAGATCAAAGTTTATTTACCTCATGTATCTTGCTTCTCGAATTTTGGGTCTAGCTTCTTTTGTAAGCTGAAAAGGCGCACGGTAGCTTTTGGTCTTCTTTGGGCTAATGTTGAAGTTTGAGTTTGGTTCACAAAAACAAACATAGGTTTAACAAAGCCTACCTCTAATGGTTGACAGTTGACCATTCATAGAAAAGGCTTCAACAATACATAGTACCCAACAAAGCCCACACCAAATTTCATGGATCTTAATTGAACTCAATGGTCTCATGGTGACATCCTAACCGATCACATTGACAAAAATTCCAAAGAAGAAAGAACAAAAATAAATAAATAAAAGATTCCTACAGTTGAGCATCCACCATGCCAGAATAGTAACCATACAGAAGTAATAATTAGCAGTGTTTAGTGCATACTATATACCATGATTAATAGGGTGTTCTTAGTGAATCTACCTATGCCTTTATTTTTAATAATCTGATGTGAATAAAATAAATAAATTGAACTAGGGTCTTATAAAGCATATATATATATATATATATATATATATATAAGTAATACTATTAAGTACTAAGGTGAGAGCCCACATACAGAGGAGTACAAATTGAATTTTGATGCCGCTGTTTTCTCAGACCTGCAATGCTCGGGATTTGGAGCAATTATTAGGAACACAAATGGAGAGGTTATGGTGGGAATGTCATCTAAGGGTCCCTATGTGCACAGCAGTGAAGAGGCCGAGGTTATGGTGTGTCGAAGAGCTATCAAATTCTCCAAGGATGCAGGATTCTCTAGGCTGATCATTGAAGGAGATAGTTTGAATGTCACGAGAGCTCTGTCCCATCCTGCAGAGAACAAATCCTTGCTTGGACATATTTATGACATCAAATGCAACCTTAGAGGAATGCCGGTTCTGTCCTTCAGTCGGGTGAAAAGATGTGGAAATATGATGGCTCACTCATTAGCAAAACATGCTAGGAATTTACTAGATGATATGCATTGGATTGAAGATACTCCACTGCCTTTGGCGGATGCTTTGTACTATGATTCTTTACATATCAATGAATGATTAAATGCTTCGCCTTCCCAAAAAAAAAGTACTAAGGTGAAAGCCATGCTCTCTCTCTCTCTCTCCTGCCTGCCTTTGTCGCAAGTATTAAACTTCCAACACAAGCCACCTTTTCCAATCTAAAAAAATTAGAAACAAAAAGAAAGGGGGTAAAGAAAATAAATACAGGTAGAAAATAAAACGATCCATTTATGCTAGTCAACTCAGAAGAACTGCATGTATTTGCAAGATGCATACCATCATAGCATAAATTACAACTGCAGATCAATGACCCACTAATTTCCTGTGAGACCATTCTTGGTGTTGTTCGATACTGATAACTGTTCTCGAACACTATCTACAAGTTTAAAAACATCCTGGTCCAACTTTAGGCGACGCCTCCGTAAACTCTGCAAAACATCAACATTCACATATCTCTACCTCATGTATGTTATTGTCCCAGAATTGAGAAATATAAGTGAGCGATACATACCTCAGAAGGCCACAAGCAATCATGCACCTTTCGAGGGATTATATGAATATGAGTCTGAAATTTATATAGCAAAATTAGCAAAGGCTAATATTTTCCTATGTACACATTTTAAAACAAACGAGAGAGAGAGAGAGAGAAAAAAAAAAAAAAAGAAGCTTGACAGGCAGCAGTGGTCCTGATGCATTTGACATTCACCTTTAATAAGATCTAGACTTAGAGTACGTTTGGATTGGGCTGATTTCCAGTGTGTCTACGTCTGCGTCTAAGTTTTTTTTTTTTTTTTTTTTTTTTTTTTTTTTTTTTTCACGCGTTTTTTAGACTTGCAGCTACTGTTCATGCACTGTTCAATGAACAGTAGCCGCAAAGTTTGATTTTTCTAACTTTTTTCAGCCAATCAGTGCATATTGTGTACTGTTCATGGACCTACAAATTTCACTTTTCAGCAACTTTTTCATTAAAAATGGGTCTCACGGTACTATTCACACATTTAAAAATTATTTTGCTACAGTGTTTTTCAGTTTTCAGCTGTATCCAAACGGACCCTAAATATGTTATAGTGGACATATCGTTACTTGAATATAAATGAAGAGGAAAAAAAAAATGATATTACGTACATGAAATATAACTTGTCCAGCAGATGCACCATTGTTAACTACCAAGTTGAATGAATCTGCATGAAATACTTCCAGTTAAGTTTTTATAATGCTAAAATATTCCAAGCTACCCTAGAGACGGAAACTTAACAACTAAATAGCAGTTAAATTCTGCTGGTATATATTCACATTCCACTCAAACAGAGCAATGTATTGGAGTATATTTAAGCACTTTGAATTTAATATGATTTGTTTTTCTTCTTTTTTGTTTTGGGGGGGGGGGGGAATGAATGATAAGATTTCATTAGTCAAAACAAAGTAACAACACCTGCAAAGCAGAGAAACATAAACTCTCAGATAGAAACACAACAGAATATCTGTACCAAGACTGTTGCCAAGCCCCATGTGCTGGACAACCAGCAACCAGAAATTCTGAACACCAAAACAACTCATGAAGCCAACACAAAGTTAGGAATCTTACACATGCTGCACAGAATCCTGTTTCGGATTTTGTTACAACAGAATATCTGTACCAAGACTGTTGCCAAGCCCCATGAGCTGGACAACCAGCAACCAGAAATTCTGAACACCAAAACAACTCATGAAGCCAACACAAAGTTAGGAATCTTACACATGCTGCACAGAATCATGTTTTGGATTTTGTTTTTAATATTTTTACACCAAGTAACTCTTCCCCTAACGTCCTGACATACTTTCTGAATCAGTTGCCTTTCTGCACTAACACTTCCCCCATGTAATCTAGCATTCCTTTCAACACAAATATGGTAGACATTTTTTCTTGTATTTTGTATTCTTTCAATTTTTATAGTTAAGAAAATCTAAAATTGGTTCTCTAATACCTAATTTTCCATGAAATTTTAAAATCAGGAATCCAAAGACTACTAAATGATCTTGCCTCTTGGGCAGTCTACTTGTTGTTTGGCACAATATCAGTGACCCCACTGTACCATGATACCAACACTCTCTGTAAGTAACTATTTAGTTGCTTAATCAGATTCCTGCTATATAATCTTATCTTCTTTGTTGGAATTTTTTAGATATATGTAGTTTTGCTTAACGCTTTGTTTCCCATTGTACACTACCTGTGTACCTGAGGAACTGCTTTCTTTGTTGTACCTCTTTTTTATTTACCGATCAAAAAAAGAAAAAAGAAAAAAAGAAAAAAAAGCCAACAAGTTAATGAAAATCACAGTAACTTTGTGAATGTAGATATATTGCCGAACCACATAAATCTTTTTGTAGTGTAGTTGTTCTTTTTTTCTCTATTTTCGCATCTCACAGGTTATGAGAATTAGGTTAAATTTTCAACACAACATCCGCATCCTACAAATAATTAATTGGTAAGGTAGAGTGCCTAAGTCAATTTGACTTGCAAAAGACCACATATGATCTAAATTTAACTTTTGATGTCCTTAACAAAAGTGCAAAGATATAAAATCAAATCAAACAATAAATAACAGATCATGTAGGAAAGTATTCAACTTTGGAAAATTTGATTGACAGGAAAATTAAAAAAGAAGAAATGTTTTTTTTTTTTTTTTTAATGAGGAAGTGCTAATATGAGTGAAAGGATGGAAAAGTCATTACTCACCAAATCACAAAGAGAATAAGAAATAAATGAGATACTTTATTTAAATTTAAGACAGAAGGAAGAGCATAGCAGTACTGAAGGCAACTGTGCAAGTAGTGGAGAGGTTGTTTTCCCATATCTTTAAGAATGGTATCAGTGGGGTTGTCTCAGTCTCTCAAAGTAAAACTCCTCATTAGAGGTTCTTGTTCTACTGGGTCATGCCTAATAAATCAATTATAGTTTTGCATTTTTCTTTCACAATTAACAATCATCAATTGACAAATGAGACCACAATTAACAGACAAAGAGGCTACACAATCCTTTATTGCTTGCTAAAACACTACATATCACCTTGCTGTTAAAAGAATAAGCCCAAATTTCTGCACTATCAAGGTTGTTCAATTTCTAGGAATTGAATCTTTGGTTCTAGGAATTGATGCTTTTGTATTATCTAGTAGTCTAGCCCTATTTTGATTTTGTTTATATATTTCAAGGGGTCATGAGTTCATACTTCATAGTATAATCATGTTTCTGTTGATAAAATGCCAAACTCCCTTCCAAGGTGAACCTGAAGTACCTAGATTTAGAAAAAAGACCCTTTTAAAATCTAGAATCACAATGAGAAATTGCATAGATAAGCACTAAAAAGAAACAACCCTACCCACTTCTACCTACAACCTCAGCCAAGTCAAAGAGCACATCACTTCATTATTGTACAATGTACCAGCCATATAACCTACAAATATTGTCTCAAACTTAAAGACAAGCCAAAACTAACTATCAAATTACAAAAGCAACATGATAGATAGCAACTTACACTTGCTGAACCAGAGCCACCATAGGGGTAAGGATGATGCATATGCCCTTCTGGGGCTTCCTTATCAAGTGACCCAGTTCATGTATAAGCAGTACAGCAATGTGGTCATCCCACAACCTGTCCCCAAATAAACAATATTCTCCTCCAACGCTTTCTGGCATAGCTCCAACTGGTACCTTCAGAAAACATATATATAAAACAACATACACCACACTAAGGTCCTATTTTCTTGGAAAAATACATTTTATTTAAAGGAAAAAAATTGCCAGCAAAGCCAAACACAACGAGCTTGCTAGAGCTGTGCTTATGTTCTGAAAAGTTTCTAAGAAAATCATAGGATTAGAATATATATATATATATATATATATATGTGTGTGTGTGTGTGTGTGTGTGTGTATGTGTCTGCGTGTTTGTGTGTGTGTTTTGAAGGGAAACCCAAAAATTGAGAACTCAAGAAATAAGTCAAGAACCGCTATTTCAGCCCATATAATTCAAAAGCTTTTTACCCTTTTCACACTAATTAACCTCAAGTTTCCTTGTAGCCAAACAGAAATAGCCCCAAACCCAGTTCCACTCCATCATCATCAGCATCAACCCCATAGACACTTAAAGACAGTGTAGTGGTTGTTGGTAAGCACCAAACCCTGTGCTCTGGCAGTAGCCTGATCAACTCTGCCATCCGACATTGCATAGCCTCTTTATCTGTTATTGGTTTCTAATTGAAAAATAAGATGATGAGAAGTTTCTAATTCCAAATTGTCCAAAATCGTATCTAGATGCTTGTACACTAGAAAAGAAAACAAATTTAACTAAATAAACAAATAAAATAGAAGTTTGTTTAGAGCACAACAATAAAGAATATTCTGATCAGCAATAACACAATAAATGATATTTAATTGATAGAAGATAATCCATCAACTACAACATTATAAGGAAAGATAATCCACACACAAACACACCAGGAGTTCTAGACAAAACTTCATTTCTAAAATTAAATTGTTTAAATGAAAAAGAAAAGAAAATTGTAATTAAGTTTCTTATATTGGGATCCAAAAAAAACAATAGGAGCCAAATTCAACTATTACAGGCCCAATTCTAGGGCAAACTCAACACAAAATCCGAAAACCAAATGGCAAATTTCAAAAGCTTCACAACTGATGTGGCATTATTTTCCTACTTGGAAATCTAGTTTCTAAGACTCGATTTAAAAACCAAAAAAATTTCAACTCTCAGTCTCTCTCGTACAAGCCAAAATATCAAGAACCCAGAGGAAAAAAAAAAAAAAAAAAAAAACCCAGAAAGAGAAAGAGAGAAGAACCTAGAACAGAAGAACCTGGATCGGCGGAGAAAAACCCAGGCGCACGCGGTGCGCGACCCAGGCCAGGCAGCGCGGTCCGTCGGCCCTAGTTCTTCTCCTTTTTTTTTTTTTTTTTTTTTTTTTTTTTTTTTTTTTTTACTCTGGGTTCTTCTGGGTCTGGGTTCTTCTGGGTAATCTTTTAGACTCGAGATGCTAGTAAATAATATAGTTTGGTAACTAAAACTACTAACTATATATTTAGGATTTTATGGCCATTTGGCCATTTTGGCCTTGGATAGCACCAAAACTAAATGATATATCACTAAGATTTCATGATCCATCATCGTAAATGAGTCCCACATTTGATAAAGTGTTTGGCTTAGTTTTGGATTGAAAACACAATTTTAGTGTTTTCAAGTGAAAACATAATCTTAGTGTTTTCACATTTTTAAGTTATGAGTTACCTGACATTTTAGTAAATACATATAAAAATAATGGACCCACCTAAAATATTGTCACATCAATTTTCTTTCTTTCTTCAAGTCACACGCCTGGTTCTCTCTTTCTTTCTATTTTTTTTTTTTTTAATTCTTTTTCTTTTTCTTTCTTCCTTCTTCACTCCAACTCCAACGCCATTCTTCTCTTCTCTTTTCTTTCTTTGTTTCTTCATAGCTGCTTCTTCATTTTTTCTTCATCTCTTCACACCGATTTTTTTCTTTCTTTCTTCATACCCTTTTTTTTTTTTTTCATTCTTTTTCTTGATGGGTTGTTATAGTATTTTTTGGGCATTTTTAGCTTTGATTTTCGAACTAGATTTTTTTAGATTTTTTTTTTTTTTTGGGTATTTTTTGGGTTTGTGATGTTTATGCTACTTATGGGTTAATGACATGAGATTAGAGTTTCAAATATCAACACCAAACCCTTAAAACTGAGATCTTTTGGCTTCATTTTCTAGGTTTATTTTATGAGATCAAAGCTTTTTTTTTTTTTTTTTTTTCACTTTGCATTCTTCTTTTATCTTCAGGTTGTAGCTGTTGGGTTATGTTTAAAGAGATGAAGATGTGAAGTGGAGAGGGTGCACTTTGCTGAGCATTAATTTTTGTGGGTTCCACAACTTTACTTAAAATTGAGTTTTTGAATTGAAATACCACTAAGAATTTCCAGCCAAACACAGTACCAATAGAATTATGGGAAAATTGAGTTAGAGATATGAGAATTGAGTAATGAGTTTGAGTGATGATATTTGAGTGTTGAGATATGAAAATTGAGTTAGCACCAAACCAAACAAGACCATTCGAATATTGCAATAACTTAAATCAAGTTTCGTCAAAGACCTTAGAGCATGTTTGGTATATGTATTTAAACAACAGTTTTCAATTTTTTTGAAAATATGTATGGGTAAAAAAGTGTGTGAAAATACTTGTAATGTTGTTTAAAAACTGAAAACATGTGTTTAAATATATGTACCAAATGAGAAGCCTTGTAAACAACACTCTAACATGCCCATGAGATCAGGACTTCTTTTTCGTTACATTAAAGGAAAACTTAGGAGCTTGTTGAATGATTTAGATGATAGCCCCACACATCCACAGAGAGATATTACTTCGAGATTTCTTAAGTGAACAACAGACAAAGGTAGCCCTGTTATAGTAGTTCCACTCACGTCTAGCTTTTCTAGGCCTTCAATATTACCCAAATTCTCTAGTAATTCATCAAGTTTTGAGCAGCCAGATAAAGTGAGAATTTTTAGAGACATCAAACAACAACATGCATTCGAAAGACTTGAAAGGTTTTTACAATCCCTTAGATCCAATTCAATAAGGCCAGTTAAATGCTCCATTGATAATGGTAGATATTTTATAACTGTCCCACTAAAACCAAGTTTCGACAAACGTGACATATTTCCTACAATTTCTGGAAACTTCTTCAGTCTTGAACAACCACCAAGATTGAAAATTTCAAGTGCTTCCAATCTAATCTTGTGAGGAAGGCTTTCAAGACATTTGCAACCATTCAAATCCAAATCAAATAAGTTTTTTGAGATCTTCTATAGATGCATGAATTTTATATAGTCTTGTGCAATGTCAAAAAATCAATTGCTTAAGCTTCGGGGCTCCACTATGGTCTGGCATCTCAATCAAGTTTTGAGAGTCACTTAGGTCAATGAGTTTTAACTCGTCTAAACTTTTCTATAAACCAAAAAAAAAAAAAAAAAAATTATTAGATAAAATCAAGCCTTAATGAAAATGAATAAAATGCACATTTGCATAACTAAAAATCTTACCATGTTTCCATTCCATAGTTGTTTGATGCCACTACAATGCATTCTCAATTCAACAAGTTTGTTTAGTTGGAAATTGGTTGGTAAACATTTTAAATGACATCCATGCCATTCGAGAAGATGTAACTCATTAGAAAGATAACTGAGGCCTTGTGGAAGTTGCACCTTACCTCTAATGAGGTCTTTTGGAAGTTGCATATTACCATTCATGAAGTCCTCTAGAAGTTTCTCACTACTAATTTTAAGCAATCTCAAATTTTTCATTTTTGAGAAGGCTTCAGCACTGAGGTGTTCCACTTTTTAAATAGGTATATTTAGCATTATGCCTTCAACTACCTTTGTTCCCTAATAAACAAAAACAATGAAATTAAAATAATTGGTAAATTCTTAGAAAAATTTATAATAACATAAATACTTCTTTAAGTTTAGGCTTGTACTAGTCGACTTACAATATTATTCTTCAACACATGAATGACATCATCATAAATCCACAACCTATTACATCCACCAGGCTCTTTAGGAGATTCACGATGAACGATTTCTTGACCCATATCTTGTAGCAAATCATGCATCCACAAAGTTCTATGGCCATCAATAGTTATGAGAGATTTGTCCTTAAGAACACCAATATTGTAGTCTGGATAATAGCAAAAACTTTCCAGTATATCTCTTATGCAATCTATGTTCTCCCCTTTGAAAAAACATGCAATATCTAAAAACAATCCTTTTTGTGTATTTGTTAACCCATTAAAGCTTATTTGAGGTATATTCAAAATGTTGGCAAAATTTGCCAAAAAGTATAATTCTGGAAAAATTTTAGGTGGATGACATGCGTTCAAAATTTCTTAGTTAATTGGACTTTTTTTGGAAGTCGATTACAGCAAAATCGACTTCCAACCAAAATCGATTATGGTAAACTCGTCTTCTAGCATATAAATAAGTCTGACGTGGATTAAAAAAAGGAAAAAAGCCACGTAGAAGTTGAGTTCACTATACTTGACTTCAAGCTTAGGTTTAAAAAAATTTCATAGGGGGTAAAAACGGGAATCCGAGTTTAATAAAATCGATTTTGAGATTCCATCATCCTACACCATTTCCTTCTCTTCAATACCCTTCTCTTTCTCTCAGGTGTCCCTCTTCGTCCATCATCTTCCTCTGTGGCGAGGAATCTGACTCGACCAGCAGGTTCTCTCTCTCATGCGATTTCTTTCTCTTTATTTATTGGCTGAAATGAAATGGGTTTTGATTTGCTTTTTAGGTTTAGTGATTTGGAGATTTGGGTTTCATTTGATTTGTGTTTAGTTTTTTTTGTTTTTGTGTTTTTGTTTTGGGCATTGCTCCTGTTGCTGAAGCTAGCAGGTAAATTGCTCTCAGTCTCAGATATCAAATTTTTGAAAAATTTGATTCATTTAAGAGAAAATTGCAGATCTACATATGTATTATGTTTACACTTAGCATTGTGAATCTGTTGGGTTGTTGATGATGAAAGTCTTGGCAATGTATTTCCAGAAACAGGTTCAGTATGTGCATCTCATTCATCCCATTCGTCACAAATATATCAATAGTGGAGCACATACAGTAGTGGTTACGATAGGAGCAGTGCTTATTGCTTAGTACTGTTGATACTTTAATTTTGGATTTATTTCTCAGGTCACATTTTTCCTAAGCCAAACAAACCCAAGTGTGGAAGAAGTATATTCATCATTTGGATTCATAAAATTAGCAAATGTTTTACTTTGAAATGAAGAGTTGCAATTACTATCTTTCATCACATTTATATCAACTTTGAGGTATTTGATGAATCCGTGTATCTTTCATGTATTCAATCATGTGAGATAGTATGTTTTGTAGATGCTAGATGATAGCCTTTAAAATCTTTTATCAGAAGTTGTATATAACTTTTGTAACTTATTTTTTCCTCTTTTGGGGGGTGGGGAATTTGTAAATAATCAATAATTTTATGACCTTCAGAGCTAACCTTTACAGAAAGGTGCATATGAAATTTGTCTAACTTTTGTTCATGATTTAGAAAATAATATTATTAATATACATATACTAATATAATTCATTATACTAGACAATACTCCATAATGAAAAATAATTTCTTGAGAGTTTTATAGGGTTGTCTCTTTTTTGGTTTTTGCTTCAATTGTTTAAGAAAAAAAAAAAAAAAAAAAAAAAAAAAACCTTTATCATACATGCTCGAGTTGTTCCTTATAGTGGTTCAATGATTTATGTGAATTTGGTATAGGTTGATCAGTGTATTTTTTGTCAATGGCTTGTAATTTGTCAATAATAATAGAAGTATTTACTGGATATCAGAAGAAAGTAAAGCGGAAATTATGGCAAAGACTACATGAAAATGAAATTGAAAAATGAAGTTTGGTGACCATGTAACATTTGCAACAATAATTAAAGAGAAGTGCAGAAGTAGAGTTTACTTATTATTGTTTCAAGAAAAATTTGTGCATTGCTTAGTTTGACGACAGGAGGAATGTGATATTGTAGTGCACACTCATCAATTAAATGTTTTTATAAATTCAATGTTCTACATAAAACTTTATGTTTAGTTTATTGTCAAATTAAGTTTTCTAAAGGTTTCAGTTGGATGATCTCTCAATGTTTTTCCTTTCCCCTTATTTCCTTTCTCCAGCAAAGGCTTTGCAATATCTCCATAACCTTGGGATTGTACATAGGGATGTAAAACTAGCAAATATTCCTGTAAATATCTTCCTTAAGTTCTTGATCTTGTTTTCAGTTGGTATTTTTATTTTCTAAATTCAGTATCAGAATTTTTCTTTTTACTTGAAGGTGGTTAACTAATGTATATGTTTCTGAAAAATGCAGCTTGGCAAAAACCTTACCCACACCTAGCAGATTTTGGTTTGGCAGAATACAAAAAAGATCTGAAACGAGTTTCTGTTGATAAGTGGGAATCAACTGGCAAGCCAACTGGGTTTGAACTAATTTCTGTCACACCCTATTGTACAAATTTCTCTTGGAACTAATTTCTCTAGCTGTGTTTAGTGTATACAATATACTATGTTCAGTGTATACAATATACTATGATAAATAGGGTGTTTTCAGTGAATCTACCTATGCCTTTATTTTTAATAATCTGATGTGAATAAATAAAAAAAAAAAAAAATTGAACTAGGGTCTTAGAAAGCATATTTAATTTTTTTTTTTTAATACTATTAAGTATTAAGGTGAAAGCCATGCTCTCTCTCCTGCCTGCCTTTGTTGCAAGTATTAAACTTCCAACACAAGCCACCTTTTCCAATCTAACAAAATTAAAAACAAAAAAAAAGGGGGTAAAGAAAATAAATACAGGTAGAAAATAAAACGATCCATTTATGCTAGTCAACCCAGAAAATCTGCATGTATTTACAAGATGCATACCATCATGGCATAAATTACAACTGCAGATCAATGACCCACTAATTTCCTGTGAGACCATTCTTGGTGTTGTTCGATACTGATAACTGTTCTCGAACACTATCTACAAGTTTAAAAACATCCTGGTCCAACTTTAGGCGACGCCTCCGTAAACTCTGCAAAACATCAACATTCACATATCTCTACCTCGTGTATGTTATTGTCCCAGAATTGAGAAATATAAGCAAGCAATACATACCTCAGAAGGCCACAAGCAATCATGCGCCTTTCGAGGGATTATATGAATATGAGTCTGAAATTTATATAGCAAAATTAGCAAAGGCTAATATTTTCCTATGTTTAGGTTTTAAGACAAACAAAAAAAACCTAGTCTACTAAAATAGTTGACAGGCAGCAGTGGTCCTGATGCATTTGACATTCAGTTTTAATAAGATCCAGACTTAATATTTTATAGTGGACATATCGGTACTTGAATATAGATGAAGAGGAAAAAAAATGATATTCACTTACATGAAATATAACTTGTCCAGCAGATGCACCATTGTTAACTACCAAGTTGAATGAATCTGCATGAAATACTTCCAGTTAAGTTGTTATAATGCTAAAATATTCCAAGCTATACTAGAGATGAAAACTTAACAACTAAATAGCAGTTCAATTCTGCTGGTATATATTCACATTCCACTCTAAACAGAGAAATGTATTGGAGTATATTTAAGCACTTTGAATTTGATGTGATTTTTTTTCTTTTTTCTTTTTTGGTTTTTTGGGGGGGGGGGGGGGGGTGGTGGTATATGAATGATAAGATTTCATTAGTCAAAACAAAGCAGAGAAACATAAAACTAACAGATAGAAACACAACAGAATATCTGTACCAAGACTGTTGCCAATACCTTATGCTGGACAACCAGCAACCAGAAATTTTGAACACCAAAACAACTCATGAAACCAACACAAAGTTAGGAATCTTGCACATGCTGTAGAGAATCCTGTTTCGTATTTTGTTTTTAATATTCTTACACCAAGTAACTCTTTTCTGAATCAGCTGCCTTTCTGTACTAACACTTCCCCCCAGGGGCGGAGCTAGGAATTTTGATTTGAGGGGGCCGAGATTAAACCATCTCATAGTGAGTCACAATTCAAGAAAAACTCAAAATACTACATATATGTTTTTGTGCATTAGTTTAATCAATGCAATTCTTATTAGCACTTAACAAAACTAAATGACCAATTAAGTATCTTAAGTTCATTTTCCCTTCTAAGTTTCTCTAGTCCTTTTAACAAACCATAAGTTCAAACCATTCAAGAAATTAAATATAAATATAACAACTACATATATAAGAAGATATAATATTTTTAGAAAATAAAAACAACAAAATCCTTATAAACCAATATGAAATTATATATAAAAATACAAGATGACTTTCACATTTGGCTGTTTGAGTAAAATGGAAGCCAAAAATGAAATTTTGAATAAAGCTTATTGATTGGTTTATTAAAAAAAAAAAAGGAGAAGAATACTCTAGTACTTCTCAAGATCTTAAAGTAATTTTTGCTAGTTCCAAATAAGCTCAACACTTGTTTTTGAGACAAAATTATAAATTTTATGCAAAGGAAAGAAGAATACAAAGCCAAAAGAATGGCCACAGCAAAATAGAGAAGGAAAAATAGCAATAGGTATATTCAATAATAGAGAGCAACATTTACTAGCAAGTAGCAACAAATGCGGAAAACAATATCAGCTTACAACATAGAGCAATACAATGTACAATAAAGAGCAATATCAGCTCAAACCAGATCAAGAAAAATATATTGAAGCTTTGGAATTGAAAAAGTAAAATTTCTAATCAAGCCAATGGTCTAACATGTGAAGGAGTTTCAATAGTAAAGACTAATAATAAATGAGGGAAAATATTAAAAGATGAAAAGCAAGTTTGGAAGGAACACTAAACGTGGACAAATGGGGGGGCCAAATAATTTTTCATGTAGGGGCCAGTTCTTAGAAATATGGTTCAAGTGCAATTTTACCTGCTCTAAATTTTTTTTTTTAACTTTTGGGGGGGGGGGGGGGGGCAGTTCTTAGAAATATGGTTCAAGTGCAATTTTACCTGCTCTATTTTTTTTTTTTTTTTAACTTTTGGGGGGGCCATCCCCCCCAGTCACCAACGTAGCTCCGCCCTTGCTTCCCCCACGTGATCTAGCATTCCTTTCAAGACAAATATGGTAGACCTTTTTTCTTGTATTTTGTATTCTTTCGATTTTTATAGTTAAGAAAATCTAAAATTGGTTCTCTAATACCTAATTTTCCATGAAATTTTAAAAGTGCCACAGCAGGTATCCAAAGACTACTAAATGATCCTGCCTCTTGGGCAGTGTACTTGCTGTTTAGCACAATATCAGTGACCCCATTGTACCATGATACCAACACTCTCTGTGAGTAACTATTTAGTTGCTTAATCAGATTCCTGCTATATAATCTTATCTTCTTTGTTGGATTTTTTAGATACACGTAGTTTTGTTTAACGCTTTGTTTCCCATTGTACACCACCTGTGTACCAGGGGAACTGCTTTCTTTGTTATACCTCTTTTTTATTTTCAATGAAGTTTTATTTACCGATCAAAAAAAAAAAAGCCAAACCTAAATTAGAGGACCACTTTCATCAGGTCTTATTTCAATCAGTGCAACTATTAGTCTATTACTGAAGATGGAGACTATTTATTACGGAAGGTGATACATCATGAAATTAATAAATTAGAACATATTGCCAACCTTAAACAAGCTGTAGTTCTCCCAGATTAAATAGGAGAGAGCACCTAATGGCTGTAAATAACACAAACAGATATATATATATATATATATATATGGGTGTGTGTGTGTGTCATGAAATTAATAAATCACAACATATTACCCACCGTAACCAAGCTGTTGCTCTCCCAGTTTAAGTAGTATATATGTGTGCGCGCGGGCATGCATGCATGTTCATAGCTTTATATATTACACCAGGTATCAAACTGACTGGTTGAATCCTAAATAACTTCTTACGAGACTCAATGTCAAGTTTACTACTGGGGTTATTTTTCTCCCTATAGCCCATACATTCCATGTTGATCTAAGTTAGAATCATCTCATTAGTGTAATCCTTATCAAAAAAATTTCTACTTTATATCTATAGATGGAATTTTGGGTTAGTGCATTTAATTAATGATACATATCGCCGTCCAAACAACAAAATTATGGCATGCATAATGGACATCATAGGCATGACTATCTAAGAATTTTTTTTTCTTTGATAAATAAAACAATCTAAGAATTTTAAGTTTGGATCATTGTACTTTTTGAATTCTCCGTCTGGGTGAGCTTATTTTCATCAGTTTATTTAGTTCATTGTGTAAAAATACAGTTATACCTTAAAAAGGTCATACTTTAAAAAGCCATACATTCTCTTTTGAGTTGAAAATAAGCTCATCCAAATGAAGCCTTTCCATTTTGTTTCTCTCCATTGCTTTTTTTAGTTTTCTTGTATGTTTCCCTCCTAGTACAACTGTGCCCTTTTCTTTTCCTTTTCCTTTTTTTTGAAACTTTTTATAATAAAGTTTATTAAACGCCATTAATCCCACCAAAGTGTGGTAAAGGGGGGTGTCTTCAGATATTTTTCAACGACTGCGTTCAAGACTCGAATCTGCGCACTTGTGCCCAAGATTACTGAGTGTTGGTTCTACCTAAAGAAGATTAGAACTAGTGATTTCTGCTTCACGAGGCATGGTTCTTCGACACCTAGACCAACCAATTGTAGAGTTTCAAAATTCTGAGAAAAGAATACAATTCGAGTATACAAATGACATGGAGTAGATTGGTGGCTTTTTTTCCAACGACCGGTATATGTTTTGTCTTTTTGGACCATCTGCATCGTCACAATTTAGCCAACCCAATCCAACAAAACCCAAAGCCACTACTAACTGTTTCTAAAGAAAAATCAAATTCCCATGCTGTTTGTATTTTATGCAATAACATTAAGGTAATCATGTAGGTGGCCATTTTAATTTTTATACTCTTTCGGTTAAAAAAGAAAGAAAAGAACAGTCATAATTGTGATTGCAGTGAGCCATAAGTACATACCACTGTCAGTAGCTTTCATTATTGCACTGCTGATGAAGGGCACTTTTGAACACATTGCAGCCACCACCTGCACAATAAGTTGACTAGGAGACATGAAAAGAATTTATATTTGGATGCCTAGAGAGAGAGTGAAAGAGAGAGGCATGCTATAAATCCTTTTACTGCTCTGTACTCCTTGCACAGATACTAATAACAAAGAACTTTAGCTTAATAGATGCACAAGAAATGAGAGAGTTGACATATCATGAGATGAAGCTCTAAAAATAAAAAATTGTTAGCCTCCTTGAATAACTTTAAAACATCCAACAAGATCTATATAGGTAAGAAAAAATGCATGTGCATATGTAAAAAATCTTCCACAGATATCATTGAATTCAAGGAAAGAAGCAGAGGCAGAACTACATATATGCTTAGGGGTAAACTTACTAAAATCTCAAGATTTACACTTTATATTTCAGTTTAATTTTACATTAAATATAGAGGTGTGTACCCCAAATATTCTTATTTCCTAGATGATATTATGAGCCTTCTAAGCTGACTAATTTTTCATAATTATTAGTACTTCGGCCCTCCCTATCTTGAATTTCTTGTTTGGCCCAAGAAAATAGGTTACATTGACTATCAAGAAATGCCTACCAAAGGAAGAGAGAGAGAGAGAGAGAGAGGGAGAGAGAGAGGGGGTGGGGGGACTATAGTTAAAATGCAAGTTGTCACTCCAAGTGCTCCTAAACAACAACAAAAGTAAAAAACAGGGCTCACAAAAATTATAATTTTAACTTCACTTCTTTGGGGTTTAACCGTTGATCTTCTTACACATGCACTTACGCATAATAGATTTTGATGCACACGTTAAAAAAATTCACTAACTACATTATCTAATACAAAGATGTTTAAAAGGAAAGCAACACTACTGTAATGAATGTCTACACTAGAAAATTTGTGAAGGCTTTCTATACATGATGCAAACTGATCATATCTCTATAGACATAATACAAAATGATTGGATCTACATAGATGTCATGTGATACAAACTGACTATACTCACTTAAAATTACTTACAGATGGTGGAGTGGCTTCCAATGAACAAAAATGAGATTTTGGGATGATAAGAGAATGCCTGGGGAACAAAGAAAAGACAAAATACAATAAATAGAAGACATAATGATGTCAAAAGAAAATCACAAACAATGCATCTCTTGGTTTTTTATTTTAAATTTTTTTTATTGGTATAGGGATCCATTCAGAGCCAATTTTAGCAACTCATTCCTTTTTCACCTGTAATTTGCAGGTGCACCCAATTAGTGTCGAAGGGGCCAAGAAAGGATAGATGGATGCAATACAGCTTCACTCAGCAAGTGAAAATAATCAGGTTTTGAGGTTTCAGAATTCCAATGGGATGAAAGAATTGCAAGAGGCATCAAGGCACAAAAAATTGCATGAAAGCATTCAGGTGGCACATAATGCTTGGCATAACAGCATTCTGAATTCTTATCTCTGAATCACATTGTAGGTTTCACACACAAAATTTGTTTTTGATAGGTAAGTAGGTTCACACACAAAAGAATAGGTTAAGTCTCTCAAGCACCTTGATTCATCACTAGAAGCAAAATTTGGTAGATCCAAGTTTCAATTATAACTGTGCAATGACTAACATTTGCAGTGCCCAAAAAAAAAAAAAAAAAAAAAAAAAAAAAAGAATTAAAAAAAGCATAAACTTTGTTGACCCTCTAATACTGGTGCATTCAACATCCCAATCTCTTAGAATGGTGAGTGGTCACTATATTTTTCAATTTTGATAAGAAGGTAACTATAGTAATAACTGATAGCAATTTTATTCATAATACTTTGCATCGTTTTCTCCCAATGTAAGCTTTACCCAAACATTAAGCTACTAATCCAAAATCTTACTCAACCTTCAAGTTTGTAGTGTCCACCATTAGTCCATTTTGAAAATGCTAAAGCAAACTTCTGTTGTCATCTCTATCAAGCCTTCCATTACGCTATAGCTTATATTATCACACCATATTTGTCTAATTCAGGGTTGCCAGCATACCGATATCTTACAAGTCACTACATTCTAGTAGAATTCAGAAATATTTATTCAATAAACGTTTAGAGCACTGGAAACGAGTTTTAGCCTTGCTAGCATATCAAGTGGGTCTTCATGTATTTAACTAGGTGAAAAATTCAGTTTTCGCCAATCTAAGTTTTGAAGTTTTTGATACCTGGTTAGTTCCAAAATTCTCTCTAATAGTTCCATGATGGTGATACAACAATGTAATTTGGATTCTTTTTCTTTTTGGTGAATTGGCAGTTAACACACACCCCCAATGGGCTTTGAGCTCACAACCTCCTCATTCACCCATTTTTATGGGAGAAGGTACTACCATTTGAGTTAGAGCTCATTGGCATAATGATGTGCTTTGAATTACTCACGTTATATTTACTTTTGATACTTGAGATTTTTTCACCAGTAGCAGCCCAACGGGCCTATGAGCTATATGATGAAGGCATTCTCTCCCATCTTTCTAACCTCAATCCTAGTTGTCTACCAATCTAGTTGGCACCCTCTCAATAGTGAGGTCCCTCCCCACCACCCCCCACCCCCCCCCCCAAAAAAAAAAAGAAAAAAAGAAAAAGAAAAAAAAATCAAGTTTCATTTAAAAATGGGTCCTTAGAGTTCGTTTCAAAACTTATATGTTGTTTGGATTAGCACTAAGAGGTTTTCCATTAATGCCTATAGAAAAACCTCATCTTAAACAGTTACCAAGTATTTGACTATTTGCTTGATTGAAGTTGGTGCTGAATTTCCAGTTTCATTGGATTTGCTAAGATCCCTGATGCTCACTCAACATAAACATGCTAACTCATCCTAACACAAGAAGCATGACTAACACAAGAAGCATCACAAGTAGATGCAAATATATCCTAATCTTTCCCCTCACCCCAAGCCCAGAAAAGAAGGGTTAATTCTGTTAGGCTTTAGAATTTGTAACCTATTTATGATTAGATACTACAAGTCTGTTTTCACAGGATGTGTCAAAATGCTCTGTTTATGAGTACAAAGAATTGAACAGCTATTAGCACGGATTAAAGGAAGCAGGATCTCTTCGTTGGCAATATTTCCCTCAGAAAACTCAGAAGAATAACAGGGTAACCAGGGCAGAGATGCAGAAAGCTGTGAAAGGAGATGTGGAATTGTAGGCAAGCTTTAAATCTAGTGACAAGCTCTTCCTCAAGGAGTACGCATGAAAGAATGAATGTAAAAGTTGTGAAGTACAAAGAAAGGAAGTTAACAAGGAATGACTTCAAGTAACAATTTCTAGCTGTCATTATGAGATAGGTTAAAGAAGATAATTTGAGAGAATGTATACGGGTTTGGTATGGTGGCAAATTAGTCATCTATAAGTATTTAGTGGTTAATTTGTAAGAAGAACAGGATGTAAATAATCAGAAATTTTGTACAATCTCCATAAAAAATTCCTAGATCTAGTGCTGCTCATAGGTCAGTTGGGCTTCGGTTGATGGTCAACCCGTCACTCGATCCAAGCACAATCACTTTGGAAATTTAACACCTGACATAGATCGATATGCATTGGTTTATTGACTGCCGATCTTTTTCGGATAGCCAGTCAAGCTGGTTGGATTCAATGGGTGGTGAGTCAGTTAACGAATAGTGGCTGGATGTCATCAAAGCAAGCAACAATGGCAGCAAAAGGGCAACAGCCAGCAAGCAGACCCAAAATCTCATTCCAACCACAAACCAATAAATTCTTTGGAATTTATCATTGAATGACTACGAAACAAATTTAACAGCAACAAAATTAGAACTAGACTTGCCAAGAATAAGAATCCATAAAATAACAAAAGAAGATCGTATCTAATGCTCAAAGCTCTCACTTTCTACTAGGTCTAAGAGAAGTGATTGGTAAATAGCTTTACCCCTTTTTTTTTTTTTTTGGAGAGGTTGATTCCTAACTCGAACCCACAACTTGTCACTTTTGGGGAAGGCACTTGCCATTGCACCAAAAATTCATAAAATAAAAATGACCAGAATTTAAATTCACACAAAACCTCCTAACTAAGACTACTATAAAGAATGAAAACCTTTTTGAATTAGAGAAAGTGAAACTCTTAGTCTGTCCTCTTTGAGTTTCTAGAGCTTGCATAATTGCATGGATTAGATTGGATGATGTGTTTGTGTGTGTGTGTGTGTGTGTGAGAGAGAGAGAGAGAGTGCGAGAGAGAGTATGGAAGGGCCAAAAAAATAAGGGCAGGGGGAGGAAGAGATAAGATAAGGACTTGTGTAAAAAGAGTGGAGGGGTCTAATCCTTATAACGAATGGCTCCTTGATACCTCTGCAGCCATAGAATTGCTCAAGTTTGGTAAACTTCAGGTCAGAATGAAAACCCGACAGTAACTGATATCTTCTGGTTGCAATCTTCAGAACCCATTGTCAACTGAAACAACTAAGATTTTGGAATCACCTGGATCAGCTTGGGTCAAGTCAGATGAGGCACTTTTGCAGGTTAACCCAGTTCAAGCAATTTTCTTAGAACTTCTGTTAGCAGCTCTACAGTTTTGTCAATTCTCCAATAAACCACATAATGTCAATATCATAGTAAAATCTAAACATCATTCTTATGCTCTACTGATCAGATCAATTATTCAGCTCTTTGAATTACTAGTTCTGTGCTAATTGTGTTCACATTCAGAACCAAATTGTAATTCATGCTTAAGAGGCGGCATATATTGGCTAGAAGCAAAAAGAGCCTTATAACTAATCCAGTTTATTTTATGGCATTGGGCCAAGTAATAATAATACAGATTGAACTGCAATTATCACGGCTTTAATAAAAGAAGCTTCAGCATGGAAAACCTTCAGTGTCCTAGCCCTAACTTATCTGCAGAGACAGAAGTTACTTGAAACCCCAAGGCTATAAAAGACACAAGGGTCGGCATAGTATGTGTACTGAGTAACATTGGAGATTTCTTTAAGCTCTCAAGTAACATAACCTATAGAAAAAATTTAAAAGGTAAAAGCTACATTACTTTTAAGGGTTAATATTTTAATAGTACCCATTAAGACGTGAACTTTAAACCACAGTAACTCACAAACATAAAGCAAAATGAAGCCATACCAAGCAAGAAGATATAAATTGCATCTTGGATGTATGATACCTTACCCATGACTCAGTGGATTTCTGTCCAAAATACACAGGCACATATCATCTTCATAGAGCTGCAGAATCAAATTCAATTGTAGAATAAGTAAAAGGAAGAACCAAAGTGATCAGAAAATGCATTTTCACAGCATAACAAGAAATGAAGGCAGCAGCTTTACATTATGCATAGGATTAGGTCTTGATTTGAAATGCTTTCAGAAGAACTCATATGGGAATTTTATATTTTTGCAACCACAAATGTCTGAAGCATTAAAAATCAAGAAATTTGGTTCTATATGATTATCTTTTCAAGCAAAAAAAAAAAAAAAAAAAAAAAAAAATCAGATATTCCAAGGGGAAAAAATAGATCTTGTACTTTGCCCCACAATCAAGACATTTGGATATTCCATGGAAATTGAGAGTAAAAATTATCATTTTTTTTTTTTTTAGAGATAATTACAATATGTTACTAACCCCGCAATTCAAAACTTTTCCCCGGTCCCCTAAGCACTTTGTGCATGGAAAAATATCAATTCAACTACATGACCTTTGACAAGAGTACAAATTATAATTGTTTATGAAATGAGCACACTTTATCAATCGGTCCAAATATTTATCATTGAGATTCATTAACATGCATGCATCTTATATATATCTCTCACATGTATGAGCAGTTTTAATCCTTAAATATAAAGTAACCCGGTTTAGTCTGCAGTAAAAAAAACTTATAGTGACTGTAACAAACTTAAAAACTTAAAGTCCTGTGAAGTAAGGACATGTCAGTTTTTAGTTTATTTAGATCTTTTTTTTTAAATGACTGGGCCCGTCTTTGGGTGTAAACCACATATACACGACCCCACCTACCACAATGTTTGGGTCTACGGCTCATCCCAAGCCTCCGGCCACGACGGGTTTTAAAGACCCATCGTGATTTAAATCGCACATAATCCTATTTTAAAGACCCAAGTGTAGTAAAGAGCCTCAAAAAAAAAAAAAAAAAAAAAAAAAAATTTGACAAATCAAAAATTGAGACCACGAAATTCTACTTATTCCTGTGCAAGCAATAAAATAAAATTCAAAAGTCAAAATTGGAAACCCAAATCGTGAAAAACCTTAAAATTCACATTTCAATTTTTCTTTTAACCAAAAAAAAAAAAAAAGGAAATATTAAAATTGAGGTGAATTATTACCTTAACAGACGGAGATTCGTTGATAATAATCTTGCAGAAAACGCAGTCGTTTTGGTGGAGATTCTTTTTGTTGTTCTCAATCTCAGAGTCCGAATTGGAAACCCGTGAAGAAATCAGGTGGGTCGGAGCGTGACCCGAATCCGACGCCCCGAGTGGACGGAGATGGGAACAGAGAATGGAGAGCCTCCTCCTTGCCTTTGCCTCCTCCATGTCATAAAACGAACCGTTTCACGCGAACAGCAATAGCGATGAACATATTGGTTTTAGAGAGAGAGAGAGAGAGAGAGTGATTGAGACAATGGCCGTTGGTTTTGGTTCTGGTTTTATCCAGAGAAATGAATGACTGTAATGTATGAAATATATATATATATATATATAATTATCATTACTAGGACTAACTAACCGACGGATCACGTTCTAACATACGTGTCAAGTTTTGCATATATAAAAAAAAAAATAATAATAATAATATAATCTAATATTAAATTTGTCAAAATTCATATTTAATAAAAAAAATTTATTAAATAAAATTGTATTGCTATTTTTAACAACCCACACCATAAATATAGAGCTACATTGTTGGTGCTATTGTCAATTTTTTTAGCAATTGAGTTATAAAAAAGTTATAAAAAAATTATATTTTTATATTCATTGCTTCTGTTTTTCAATTAAAATAACTTCTCTTTATCTCTCTCACTATTCTCTCTATTTTGTTCTTTTTTTTCACACCAGCTCTCTCTCTCTCTCTCTCCCCAGCCCTCTCGCCCAAGCCCTTTCTTGCTCGTCCCTCTCTCTCACTATGGTTCGTGGTTCCAGTTTGGTTCATGGTCTGATTTTCAACGGTGCTTTGGTGTCCGATAGTATTTTTGGTAGTCAGATGATGGGGCTTTAGTGGTCTGAATTGTGCTTTGATGGTCTGACCTATTGTCCAATAGGATTTTCTATGGTCCAATCTAATTTTCATTAGTTCTTCATGGGTCTGGTTTGATTTTTTATGGTGGTTGGTGTTTTTGTTTTTTCTTTTTCTTTTTCTTTTTTGGGCTGGTGGTGGTGGTGATGTGTTAGTGGGGTAGGGATTGTGATTTGGTTGTGATTTTGGTGGTTAGGGGTTGCAGTTATGGGTGTCGGTGTCAATGGCAGTGGCAGTGGTTGAATGGGTTTCGTGGCTAGTGGGCTGTGGTGGCCAGTGTCTTATATATATATATATATATATATATATAAAAGGTGGTGGCTGGCGGTGGGTGTAGGTTTGCTAGGTTGAGAAGGAAGAGGTGTGAGTTTGTTGGTGGAGAGAGAGAGACAGAGAGAGAGAGAGAGAGAGAGATAGAGAAACATAGAGGAAGAATAAATAAATAATAAAGAAAAAATATTTAAATGAAATTGTAAAAAAAATAGAATTATTAATGTTGGGTTTTTTTTTTTTTTTTACTCGATAAAATTTCTTCTCTATTCTAATCTAAGTGTATATGTGTATAAAGTTTTTTTTTGAAAACTTGAATACTGTCTCTTGCCCCCCACATCTCAAAGCACTTGTACTTGGTGGTTGGGTGTCTTGTAAAGTGAGGTGTTAGAATAGATAAAATAATCTTTTGAGTTGCTAAAAACTAAATTTTTTAACATTATCACTATGAATACTCTTAGTCTACAACCAAGTTTGTAGTTAAATATTGTCATTTTTATATTTTTTCATAAAAGTTGTATAAAATTTTTTTCTAATGTAGGTCATTAACAAATGCTCTAAAGTACTGTTAACTTGACTCAAGTTTATAAATTTAAAAATGCTTCTTCTTTTATTGTGGTAATTACGCTATTCTCCCTTAAGGTTTAGGAGACTAACTCTCCATCCCAAACCTAAAGAAACTTAATCCTACTTATTCATTCCTTCTTAATCCAGAGGAAGTATGGCAATTATTTGTTATTTCCTAGTCTTATTGAGATTTGGGTTGCGAATGAGAACAGTTCTGTCCACCCTTACGAACCAACAAAACCCCTCTTCCTTGTCCATGTGGATTTGCATTTAGGTATATTTCCGTCCTTAAACTTGTTTTTTCTCATAATGTTAAGATGTTTATTTAGATTAAAACATGCTAGGCTATAAGTATCTTGTTTTAACATGCTCGAGTGTTCTTCACAGATGTTTGAATGTTCTTCACTTATTCTTGGTTGTATTTCACATATGGTTGCTTTTTTATATTGTGACAGCAGAGCAGAGTAGCCCTTTATATTGCTATAAAATCCAATATTCCACAAGAGGACTAACCATATAGAATTGGATTGTCACTTTTTTAGGGGAATGATCCAAGTTGGATTGGTTAAGACATTTCATATTCCACCAAAACACCAACTTGCATATCTCATTACCAAACCACTTGGGCACACTCAATTCTTCAATTTTCTTCCAAGATAGGCTTTCTAACATCTATACTCCATCTTGAGGGAGGAATATTAAAGCACATCAAAATTCTAGATTCAGTGCTTCAGTTCATTATTTACAATGCAAATAGTAAAAAGACTTGTAGTCTTTAGTTTTTATTGCATATTGTTGTTTTACTACTAGTCTCATCCTTCTATAATGGTTCAATACCTCTTCTTATTAAATAGCTACATCAGGCATCCGGATAATTTTCAAGATTTTTCCCACTTGGCATAATGGACTTTTATTAGTCTCTTATTGTGTAAGAGTTAGTCATACGTTTTACATGGTTTAAAAAACCAACCATGCAGAAATAATTTAGTTTTTGCTATATTTTGTTTTGTATTTTTTATAATTTTTTTTTTTAATCTAAGATAGAAATTTCACTCTAGCATAATATAAATGTATGTGTGTGAAACTCTTTTTAGTGACTTGAACTCCAACCATTGCTCCCAACCCATACAAACTTGTATTTATGAAATGACTATTCTGACAATGGTGTGTGTGTGGTTATAATTGCAAGTTTGTAATGCTATTAAATGATTAAAGTTGACTACCTTGGAAAGATCACGGCGGTTGTCATTGTGGTTGGTTGCATTTATGGTCGAACATTGTGTCGAAAAAAGAGAGAATAAGTCTAGTGCTACACATTTTGGCACAACAAATGCCACAACTCGCCAATGTGGCGAGTTGTGGTTGGTGGAGGAGTGATGGTGGGTCCATGTGGGGACACCCCTTCACCAAGCATAACTCGCCACATGGCGAATTGTGGTATTTGTTGTGTCAAAATGTATGGCAGTAGACTTATTCAAAGAGAGAACCATGTAATTAATTTAGCATGCATTAATGATCAAAAATTGTGTTGAAAAATAAAGCATTATTTCAATCAAAAATTGGAGAAAATATACCGTGTTTCGGTAATACCAACTCAATATTTGTTTTGATATTTCTTACTTAATAAATGAGTGACACCCTGTTTCAAAATATCACATCAGACTACTCTAATAAATTAATTACAATCTTCTATACTATTGGGAAGATAAATTAATCATTTATTGGAGTAGTTTGATATGGTTTTTTAAAATAGGTGTCAATAATTTATTAGATAGGAAATACCGAAACAGATGCTGAGTTGCGTATTACCGAAATATGATATATTTTCTCCAAAAATTAAGGAAAATCATGCATTTAGTTGAAAATGAGCCACTCCCTTGATTCACGCATCCCAAGTTGACACACACTTAAAGGCTCGGTTGCCATGTTTGCCACTCCAAATCCTACTAAATGCTAACGGGTGCCCTTACAGTAATAGTTAACCATCTATTTTAAGAAAGTTTTGACACCATTTTTATGGGAAATAAAAAAAAGCTATCAAAATATTAATTTTTTTTCCCTTTTCCTATAAAAACTTTCTTTAAATGAATTATTAACAATTTCCCTAAAGGCATCCGTTAGCATTTTCTGTTAAAGATTATAAGTAAAAAGTACTTATTTAGAGAAAAAAAAAATGCAAGTGTAAGTTAAATTGGTATTTTTTTTTTTTTTTTTTGATACAAGAGTAAGTTAAATTGGTATAAATTATAATATTTGTAAGCAAATTATTATCATGCTTAATTTTTTTTTTTTTGATAAATATCAGGCTTAAATTATTATTATGTTTAAACTACTTCATAATCTAAGATAATTATAAATATATAATTGAAGCAAGTAAAAGGAAAAAAAATAATTGAAGTTGAAAGATTGTTAAGGGTCGTTTTTTATTTATTATTGTTATTATTATTTTATATTTACACGATAGACTTGTGTCTTGATACTAGTTGACATCTTTTAGTCTAAGCTTTTTGCTAAAATGTGAGTCGATTTTGAGCAAAAAATAGGTTTCAAGGTCCAATTCCACCACTGCCAATCTGTGCACAAATTAAATCTAGTCCAAGGAACATTGCTGCAAAATGAGCTTATTCTCTCCTCTTTTATTGTAGAACAAACCTTTCTCCATCTTCTACTCTAGGATGGATTTTTCTCAACGTAACGGGTGCCCTTACGGTAATAGTTAACCATCTATTTTAAGAAAGTTTTGACACCATTTTTATGGGAAATAAAAAAAAGCTATCAAAATATTAATTTTTTTTCCCTTTTTCTATAAAAAATTTCTTTAAATGAATTATTAACAATTTCCCTAAAGGTATCCGTTAGCATTTTCTGTTAAAGATTATAAGTAAAAAGTACTTATTTAGAGAAAAAAAAATGCAAGTGTAAGTTAAATTGGTTTTTTTTTTTTTTTTTTTTTTTGATACAAGAGTAAGTTAAATTGGTATAAATTATAATATTTGTAAGCAAATTATTATCATGCTTAATTTTTTTTTTTTTTTTGATAAATATCAGGCTTAAATTATTATTATGTTTAAACTACTTCATAATCTAAGATAATTATAAATATATAATTGAAGCAAGTAAAAGGAAAAAAAATAATTGAAGTTGAAAGATTGTTAAGGGTCGTTTTTTATTTATTATTGTTATTATTATTTTATATTTACACCATAGACATGTGTCTTGATACTAGTTGACATCTTTTAGTCTAAGCTTTTTGCTAAAATGTGAGTCGAGTTTGAGCAAAAAATAGGTTTCAAGGTCCAATTCCACCACTGCCAATCTGTGCACAAATTAAATCTAGTCCAAGGAACATTGCTGCAAAATGAGCTTATTCTCTCCTCTTTTATTGTAGAACAAACCTTTCTTTATCTTCTACTCTAGGATGGATTTTTCTCAACGTAACGGGTGCCCTTACGGTAATAGTTAACCATCTATTTTAAGAAAGTTTTGACACCATTTTTATGGGAAATAAAAAAAAGCTATCAAAATATTAATTTTTTTTCCCTTTTTCTATAAAAACTTTCTTTAAATGAATTATTAACAATTTCCCTAAAGGTATCCGTTAGCATTTTCTGTTAAAGATTATAAGTAAAAAGTACTTATTTAGAGAAAAAAAAATGCAAGTGTAAGTTAAATTGGTTTTTTTTTTTTTTTTTTTTGATACAAGAGTAAGTTAAATTGGTATAAATTATAATATTTGTAAGCAAATTATTATCATGCTTAATTTTTTTTTTTTTTTTGATAAATATCAGGCTTAAATTATTATTATGTTTAAACTACTTCATAATCTAAGATAATTATAAATATATAATTGAAGCAAGTAAAAGGAAAAAAAATAATTGAAGTTGAAAGATTGTTAAGGGTCGTTTTTTATTTATTATTGTTATTATTATTTTATATTTACACCATAGACATGTGTCTTGATACTAGTTGACATCTTTTAGTCTAAGCTTTTTGCTAAAATGTGAGTCGAGTTTGAGCAAAAAATAGGTTTCAAGGTCCAATTCCACCACTGCCAATCTGTGCACAAATTAAATCTAGTCCAAGGAACATTGCTGCAAAATGAGCTTATTCTCTCCTCTTTTATTGTAGAACAAACCTTTCTCCATCTTCTACTCTAGGATGGATTTTTCTCAACGTAACGGGTGCCCTTACGGTAATAGTTAACCATCTATTTTAAGAAAGTTTTGACACCATTTTTATGGGAAATAAAAAAAAGCTATCAAAATATTAATTTTTTTTCCCTTTTTCTATAAAAACTTTCTTTAAATGAATTATTAACAATTTCCCTAAAGGTATCCGTTAGCATTTTCTGTTAAAGATTATAAGTAAAAAGTACTTATTTAGAGAAAAAAAAATGCAAGTGTAAGTTAAATTGGTTTTTTTTTTTTTTTTTTTTTGATACAAGAGTAAGTTAAATTGGTATAAATTATAATATTTGTAAGCAAATTATTATCATGCTTAATTTTTTTTTTTTTTTTGATAAATATCAGGCTTAAATTATTATTATGTTTAAACTACTTCATAATCTAAGATAATTATAAATATATAATTGAAGCAAGTAAAAGGAAAAAAAATAATTGAAGTTGAAAGATTGTTAAGGGTCGTTTTTTATTTATTATTGTTATTATTATTTTATATTTACACCATAGACATGTGCCTTGATACTAGTTGACATCTTTTAGTCTAAGCTTTTTGCTAAAATGTGAGTCGAGTTTGAGCAAAAAATAGGTTTCAAGGTCCAATTCCACCACTGCCAATCTGTGCACAAATTAAATCTAGTCCAAGGAACATTGCTGCAAAATGAGCTTATTCTCTCCTCTTTTATTGTAGAACAAACCTTTCTCCATCTTCTACTCTAGGATGGATTTTTCTCAACTTTCTACTATGCAATGAGACTCTCTCCACTTTCCATAGAATAAGCATTTCTCCTTCTTCTTTTTTTTTTTTTTTTTTTCCTTTTTGGTGGGAACGTTACTCTATTTTTTTTTTTTTTTTTGGTAATCGTGGGAACGTTACTCTACCTTCCACAAAATGAACATTACTGTACTTGCTCTGTTGTTAAAAGTTTACAAATAAACACTAAAACCCAAAGAAAATATTTACAAAGCAAATGTTAGTTTCCAACATGTTAGCGTGCATATTCTCAAACACACACACACTAATACGTATTTGTATTTATATAAAGTGAGCATTTGGTTTCAGCTGAAACCAACGTTCACGTTTTCATTTTCACGTTTCACGTGCAAGTTTGGGCCAAAAAACTCTCAGCTCCAAGTCTTACAGTCTTATTGCCATATGAGCACAAAACTATGAGGTTTTGAACATAAGCCAGATTGGCCTTTGCTTAAATGAGCTCAGGAACTTAGAGAGGATGTAATTCGTGGGAGAGAGAAAGCCGCCCTATTGGTGTATGCCAAGTTTGCTTCTCTGCTAAGTTACTCTCATTCTGTGGTGATACTACATTCTAAGAGTACTCTCCTGACTCTGTATTTTTCTCTACTATACTTTTCACTAAGACTTTTCATTTGAAATGCAAGGTTGTGTGTAGTTGTGTGTGTGTGTGTGTGTGTGTGTGTTTTTTTTTTTGGTGGGTGAGGTCCTTCCTTTTATACATGAATTTGAATGGGTGTTCTCCCATTTTTACCATTCTTCTTTGATTTCTTGGATTTCACCATAAGCCCCCTAACATCTCCCTATGATTGTGGGTATTCTTTCTCTTTTTGGGCAATTACTACCATGAAAGGGATTTTAGTTCTAACTCTAAATGGAATATACACTGATTTTTGAATAAGCTTTTGGTTACGACAGAATTAAGTTGGTAGGTTTTTCTAAGCATAAAATGGTTAAAGGCCATTAATTTTGTTTGTCTTTATGCATATGGGTTTCTATGAGGCATGCACATTGAAATTGTTGCTCCTTTAATAAAAGGTGCTTTCCCCAGTGAAAGCATCCCCAAAAGGATTTTGGCAAAAAAGATTAACCCATCTTTTGATGAAGTAATGTATATGAACATTTAAAAAGGCTATGAATGCGGATGGGTATGCTCAATATTGAGACCTTTATCTAGTTGCATGCAAACGAATTGAAAAATTAATGACTGAGAGTTTTTTTTTTTTTGCTTGAATAACGCGATAAGTGTATGCCAATATAAAATGGTTGTAGTAGAGTTAAAAATTTATATTTGAAATTATAGACATATAGTGTCTATAAGTATGAAAATGGTGAAACCGAATATATCAATGAAATTTGCATAAATTATGGATGTTGAGTTCTATTTTTTTAACCGTTTATAGCCAAAATAAACTGCATTTCAAAATAAAATATGATATTTCCTTGAGTGTGTGTTACTTAATATAGACATGATATTCATAAAAGAGACCATATATAAATAAGTAAATAATTAAACTTTGATGTATATTCTCAAATTGAAACAGTGTGCCAAACTTCGATCATTTAAACTTCTATTATGTAATAAATTTCATGGAATCGACACCATAAATTCGAATCATTATTATCAATAAAAATTGAGAGTAATCATTATATTTTTTAGGAAATTTATGGAAAAAATGTAGTAGTTGTTTGAGGACTAATAATTACAAATAAAATAAAAACCCGTGTAAGAAAAAATTATTAGAGACTGAATACTACGTTTCTTGTGAGTTGTGAGTTCTAAACTTCTAGTTAACTCAATTGATAAAATCTTGTGTTATCAAATAAAAAACACAATAGTTTCAATTCTCGTTGTATCTATAAATAAAAGTTTATATAAAAAAATAAATTAGAGAAGAGAAAATTACATCTGTTTTGAATTACCATAATTCTATTATAGTTCACAATTAATATATATATATATATATATATATATTTATAACATCAATAACAATAGGCTTTCAACAAGGTTGGATGTACCCAACTCTGATGAGCTGGTACTCTAGTTGCAAAATTTGCTAAAGTGTAAACAGTGTTCAGTATATGCCTAGGAACAAAAAGGGCTTTACAAGTTAAGACCATGTTGCTGCAGGTTTAGAACATCAATCACCATATTCGATTCCATAGCAACAATAACATTGGAGATTATTATGGCAGTGTCCACAAAATGCTTTCTCCCATTTTTGACATTTTTGACATTGACGACCACAATGAAGTGAGTAGAAGCACATTTCGCTCCATGATTTACTATTCATTTGAAAAAGGTTCCTCATGATTATAGGACATTCCTCCTTGCAATCGATAAAATAAGAAGAAGAAAAACCTATAAACAGAGGTAAGTTAACAAAAGGAATTAAAGAGACATATTAGAGTAAAAAAAATACAAAAAAGGATTCTTGTAACCAAACAACAATACGTAGTTGGTTATATTAATAGAAAGATATCAAAGAACTCACTTGTCTTGTGCTTTCAGCAAGGATAAAGATGAAGATGAATAAGTGATAAACATTTGTAAGAGACATTTTAATTTGGATAAGTCCAAGGTGGATAGTGGCGACTCCAGGAATTTTTTTCAGAGTGTTTCTCAATCATTTGAAAAAGGTTCCTCATGATTATAGGACATTCCTCCTTGCAATCGATAAAATAAGAAGAAGAAAAACCTATAGACAGAGGTAAGTTAACAAAAGGCATTAAAGAGACATATTGGAGTAAAAAAAATTACAAAAATGGATTTTTGTAACCAAACAACAATACATAGTTGGTTATATCAATAGAAAGATATCAAAGAACTCACTTGTCTTGTGTTTTCAGCAAGGATAAAGATGAAGATGAATAAGTGATAAACATTTGTAAGAGACATTTTAATTTGGATAAGTCCAAGGTGAACAGTGGCGACTCCAGGAATTTTTTTTCAGGGTGTTTCTCAACAAGTAGAAATTACACAATCTAATAAAAAGAAAAATTTGTTTCTCACCGTGGTCAAACCGTGACGATGTCATAATTAATCTAATAATTAATTAATATGAAAATAAATAAAATAATTACATAAATTTTAACAATCTTAACAAAAACAATATTTAAAGATATTAAAAATATATCTTGATTAAAGATTAGAAGATATTTCTCATAATTTACTACAAAAATCAATAAATATCCTCTAATTATTTAAGATATTCTATTAAATTTGTAATTTACTAATATAATTAGCCAAACTATTAACCTATTAACCAAACTACTAATATATAAGATATTCTATTCATCCGTAGCACACAGTTGAAACTATTAATAACATTACATGTATTATATTTATATACATTCAAAGGCCTTCAAAAAGTAACGTTTATTTTATTAAAAAAAAAAACTACATATATTAAAGTTTGAAATTGTAGCAGGTATTCAACTTTTTTTTGAGAAAGTAGTAGGTACTCAACTAGTCTAAAACACGTTTTTCAAAACTAAAATACATGTCAAAGTAACATGAAAACAAGTGTGTGGCTGTGGAATTTTTTTGTTTAAAAAAATATAAAAGATCTCATCTCTATCTCATCCCCACACAATAAGAAACACAAACAAGTTGGTCTCTTCTGAAGTTGTCTTTCTCCTGTCCTCTTTGTCTTTGTTTCTGTTCTCTTTTTTTGAGAATCTCACCTCTTAGTCTCTCATATAACAAGTAGACCAGAGCACACATCTCTTCCTCTATAACCTTTCTTCCTAAGCAAACTGATCTATCATCTATAACCTTTCTTCCTAAGCAAACTAATCTATCAATGGTAGATCTAACATCTATCTAAGGTTTGAGATTTTGGTGAAGATGAACAAGTCCAACCACCGGCCATTTTCAGTGAAGATTTCTGTGTGAGGAACCGTGAGAACCGGGAGGTTTGAGCTTTTTTTTAGGGTGTTCTTTGATGATGCCGGAAATACCACCAGTAAGTCACGCGGTCCTCGCGCGCTCCAAATAGCACCTGCACATCAAAAAGAAAGGACCTAACAGAGAGTACCGATGTGGTACTGGCCAAATACCCTCCGAAAGTTAAGTCAGAATTGTTCTCACTGCTCTAGAGTGCTAAAGAGGGTAAATTATGCGTACCTCGGTTCATGAGAGTGCTTGGGTTTTTATAGTAGTAAGGCTTGAACCCTTTTCCTTGGAGTAGAAGTCTTTTCCTTATAGGAGTTTCTTTGGGCGTATTTTGCGGGATCCTTTCCATATAGGAATCCCCCTTACCAAACATGGAGGGCAAGTCATTTACTTATACATGCAAACGTGATAAGCAAGCATTCTTGGACTAGTGCCGTCAGCTTATATTACGCCTTCGGTCTTTATATCGTCAGCTTCAAGATGACCCTTCAGCTTTATTTATACCGTCGGCCTATAATGCCTTTACTTACAACTTTATCCCGCCGTCTGTCATTAGACTGGTTGACAGCCAAGTAGATACCGTCACCATAACTTCGTCGGCTTATGTTGACCAATTTGTTTTATCCTTATCATTCTTAATTTTGATTAAGGGTGTTCCTAATTTTTTTTTAAGGGTAAACAAATAAAAAAAATTGAATTATTATATATAATTTTTTTTTCAGGTCAGGGTGTAGGGTGTTCCTAGGAACACCCTGACTTGAACGTGCGTCGCCACTGAAGGTGGATAAGTCTCCTCAGAATGTGGGAACTATGCGTGGGGATATTTTGCATAAATACAATGTGGGCTTACCTGGGGAAAGTCTAGACTTCGTACTTAGGTTAGAAAGTGTGGGAGGTTAGTTAAGTCTAACATGGGGAATGGTAGGCAGATCCGGGTTTGGGAGGATAATTGGGTACCTACCTCTTCTACTTACAAAGTAATTTCATAGAAAGGTATGCTTCCGTTGGACTTTAGAGTTTGCAATTTTATTGATGTGGAGAACAAGTGTTGGGATTGGAACCTTTTGAATAGAACTTTTCTTCCTTTTGAGGCTGAGGCTATCACTAGAATTCCTTTGAGTGTTAGAATGCCTGATGATAGGCAGGTATGGGTTGAAACTTCAAGTGGTTTTTTCTCTATAAGAAGGGCTTATAAGTTAACTCTAGAATTAGAGACAAATAGGGAGATTGGCTGTTGTTCTAATGGAAGTAATATACGGTTTTGGAAGAGATTATGGTCAATTCAAATTCCCCATAAAATCAGACATTTTGCTTGGAGAGTTGCCCGTGACATCTTACCTACAAAAGAAAATTTGGGTTGTAGAAAGGTTTTGGTTGATAGCATGTGTGAGGAATGCGACAGTGCTTCAAAATCTTTCTTTCATCTGTTTTGGGAGTGCTCTAAGGCTTGAAACACATGGGTTTCTTCGTCTCTCTTCACTTTGCCATTATTGATTCCTTTTTGGACCTTCTTTGAGTTCTTATGGCATGTTTTGATGGATGCATAGAGGGTTATGGAAGATGCTGATCTTACTGTTACTATTGCATGGGCTTTGTGGACTAATAGAAATGAAGTGATTCATGGCAACTTGAGGAAGACAGGTCTGTTACTGGTTGATTGGTGTAGATCATACTTGGAAGAGTATTGGGCTACAAGCAATACCCCTCTAACACAATTGACACAACAAACCCAAGTGGAAGTGAAGTGGTCTCCTCCTATTTTTCCATTATACAAGATTAATGTGGATGCTGCTATATTCTCGGCTCAAAAGGTTGCTGTACATAACACCACTAAGGCATGAGAGAATGCAAAAGTGATTGAATCTGGACCTTACACATGGAGCGGCTGTGAGCAAGGGGAGAGGAAGCATTGGTTAAGGGATTTTGTCTTAGTCAGTACTAAAGGCGTGACTGTCTTGGGGAGGGAGTAGGATTTGCACCTGACATGGTACTCAAGCACTCACAAAAAGGGAGATAGTGAATTTCTAAGGTTAGAGGCTATGAAGACACCCCTCATTGGTTGAATGCATGATGAACCACCTCAGAGACACGTGTGTTAATCATAGTACTTTTGATGTCTCTCTCAATGTCCAAGACTTGTTTTCCAAGCAATGGCAAAGTCACCTACCTACGGGTCCCAATGCCACGTTGGTGCAGTTCTTATCTTCTAGTCAGCAGATAATATCATAGCTGTGAAAATGTCCAAAATAGATAAATAATGACTTGACACCTATCTTTGTACTCAGCCATATTCCTCAGAGTATAAGAGGAACATGAAGCTATGTTATTAGAGCAAGAACCTAAGTAGATATTTTGAGAAGAGAGTAGAGAGTTGGTAGGAAAGAAAAACAACTTGGTTGTAGAAAATTGGTCTCTTTTCACACATAATACAAGCTAAATAGAGCAAGAATGCATTCTTGCTCAAACCATGGTTTTTTATCCTTACCTTAGGGTTTCCACATATATCCTGTGTTTCTTTAGTCATCAGTTTCTTCTTCTTGCTTAAATGTGCGTCTTTTTCATGTCTTATCGTCACTTTCTTCTTCTTGTTCGAGTGTCATGTCAAAGCTAGCATCTTTTCAAGCTTTCTCATGTAGATGTATTGTTAGATAACTTATTTTACTTCTCTATATAAGCTCAAATCTAACTTGCACGTACAGCTGCTGGTGTTGGTGTTTTAATTCGTGACCATGATGTGAATTTTATTGCAAGTTTGAGCAAGAAAATCCATGCTCTATTGGGGATTATTGAAGTTGAAGCAAAAACATTTGAAACTGGTATTATTTTTGCTAAGGAAGTGGGCATCAGAGAGTTTGTTCTTGAAGGAGATTTCTTAACCATTGTTCAGGCTCTTAAGGAATGTTCACTTGCTCCATCTTCTGTTTTTTCACTGATTTATGGGATGTTAGCTAAATGTAATGAGTTTAGAAATGTGAGTTTTTCTCATGTTAGACAACAAGGCAATAGGCTGGCTCGTTTGTTAGCAAAACAAGCTCTTGGCTTGATTGATTTCTATGCTTGGATGGAAGAATGTCCTTGTTTCTTAGAAGAAGTCCTCATCCATCATGTTTCTTGTATTTGAATTTCATGAATAAAGTTTTAGTCTGTTCATCAAAAAATAAAAATAAAAATACAATGGCTATGGATCTAACTTTTATAAATTAATAATTTAAAGGGTAAATTACAAAATTGATCCCTATCCTTCACACCATATTTCAATTTAGTCCATAACTTTTCAATTGTAACAATTTGGTCCCTAACCTTTTTAGTGTTGTATCAATTTAGTCTTTGCTGTTTTCCTTGGATGGAAAAAGCTGATGTCAAATAGAACCATAAAAGAAAGAACTTATACCACATCAATTGCCAACTATACCGCCACATAAATTTAAAAAAAAAATAAAAAATCAAATTAGAATCTACACACATGAGATAAGTTTGGGGAAACTAATAGGTTCTAAAATCCCTAAAATCCATCTCTTTTCCCTCATCTCAGTTAAAATCCCTGAAGTTGCAAATCAAAGAGGCTGTCATGGCCTCTGAGGTTGTGGTTGTCAATATGGTTCCTCTTTTTCACTTTCAAATGTTTTATTTCTGAGTTATACATTTCAAACGTTTCACTTTCGTCGCTATTATGTTGCGCCTTTTTTTTCCCTTGACATTTCTCAATCACTGTTGATTTATCATGTTTATGCTTCAGTGCTTTTAAATAAAGCAATCTATGTGAATCTTGCTTGGAATTGTCTGACTGAAACTCCTTCCTTCCCATCTTCATTTAGTGGGAGTATAAAAGAATCTCATTTTCCACTTGCGCGCCTTCCTACACATCTTTTGTTGTGCCTAGACAAAACAATCATCAACATTCATTTGCTATCACTGCCAGCATAATATCTGCTATCCAACCAAATATTCATATTCAATCAAATAATTTTTCCTATCGATTTACTAACTATGATTGTAATTACAGATTGGCTAGAACTTCCAAGTGCAATTCTTCTTATTAGTTTCCCAAATTTATCTCACGTGTGCAAATTTTAAATTTAGAGTCTGTTTGGATACCGCTTATTGCTAAAAATTAAAAACTGAAAACACTGTAATAAAATAATTTTTAAATGTGTGAATAGTATCGTGAAACCCATTTTTAATGAAAATTTTGCTAAAAAATGAAGTTTGTGGGTCCTGTGAACAATGCACAGGACCCACTGACAAATGCATTTTTCAGTCTTGAACGTAATATTTTAGCTACTGTAGCCATGGGTCCCACTGTGTGTAAAATGCAAACGCACAGGGGCAGCGCCACGATCAGGCCAGGGTGGTCCCAGGACCACCCTAACCTGAAATTTTTTTTTTTACTATAATAATTTAAAATTTTTATTTATCTACCCTTAAAAAAAAAATAGGAATGCCCTAAAAAAAGAGAGGAATACCCTCAAACTCGTCAACACAACATGTCATTACTTGCTTTGAACGCCTAAAAAACAAATCCAGCCATCGCAGAGGTCGCCCCTTCTTCTTCTTTGCTTTGTCCCAGACGCTCCGCTAGTCCGCCTCTTCTTTCGTTTTTTACTCTAGTTTTTGCTTTGTCAAGTTTTTTCTTTAATTTGTCTTTTACACTTTTAGTTTGCTGACCCCACCCACACGACAATGCTTTGGAAATCACAAAACTCAAAAAGCTAAGAAAAGAGTTTGATTTCAAACTTATTTATTGAGTCTTGCGTCTTCCCAATGTGATATACATGTATACACTCTGATTGTATTGTTTTTGGTTGTTATTTTTCATTATTTAATTACATATTTATATTTTAATATTCCAAAATAGTAATGGTTATGTAATAACAATGATTTGAGTTAAAAAAAAAAAATAATAAAATAAAGCCCGTTTGGTAACATTGTTCTAGTAACATTGTTTGTATTTTTTTAAAATACATGTGGGTAAAAAAGTGTGTAAAAATATGTGTAATGTTCTTTAAAAACTAAAAACATGTGTTTAAACACATGTACCAAGCAGACCCTAAATGATTTGTTTTATTTTAGGTTTACTTATTTGGATCAATAATTTTATGTTGTATAAGATAATATAAATATATATTATTTTTAATTTTTTTTAGAAACTCCGAAATACCCTGAAACGATACGCCGAAATAGACTGATACCGAAATATTCTGTTTCACTAAACAAATCGAAATAGAGTCCAAAACAGCATTCATAACATTGCTTTCAAGCAAAAAGAAAAGGCTAAAAAAAAATTTTTGAACTAAAATCTGAATAAAAAAAATTGTAACAGAGAAAGTCCACCCAAGAATACCCTGAGAAACATTCTTGGAGCTGCCACTAGCACAAACGCAAACTTAAAACACAATCCAAACATACACTTAGTTTTTTTTTTTTTTTTTTTTTAAACTATGTGGCAGTATGGTTGCATTTGATGTGGCATAGAAAATAATTTTTTATTGTTCCATTTGACATATCAATTTTTTCCCTCCAAGAAATAATAACAATAACTAAACTGACACAACACTAAAAATGTTAAGGACCAAATTGACACAATTAAAAGGTTAGAGACTAAATTAAAATTCGGTATAAAGGGTAGGGACTAATTTTGTAATTTACCCTAATTTAAAATTAACCTATTTAATTAGCATAAAGTAATGTAACATCAATTATAAAAACTTAAAAAGAACATAGACAATTTAAACTATTTATCTTGCTGATGAACTCAAATCTTAGATCGTACTCTCATTATCAACTCTCTTGTTATAGGCTTGACTAGTTACCTTACCTAGCCCTCATTATTCTTCAATTTTATTAGTCAAGGCAAAATATTAAAACAGAAAAAAGAATGAATAGAGCCCGTTTGGTTGGGCGGTTTGGTTGGGAAAATGCACATTTTTTTAATGAAAATGCTAATTATAAGTTGTTTGGCTAGGCAATTTATAAGGAAGTTAGTACAAAATGCCAAAAAGCGCATTATCAATTGACAGCATCAGTCAATTTTTTTCAAAACACAAATTTAAATTGGTATCACGTTCTCCTATTTCACTTGTTTTGGGTTCAAAATACCGAATATACCCTCAAATACATACCCTTCCTTCTCATGAATCTCCTCTTATTCTCTATCACCACTGCCCCAGCTATTGTGTCACTCCCTTTTTTAGCGGTGCACCTATATAGATGATTCGAGTCACTCATCTATCCCACTTTTTATGGGGCAGGGTTCATATTTTTAGTTTTTCTTTTCTATCATTTTCTTTTTGGTTTTAGTTCAATGTGGTGGCACTCTAATTTAACGCCAGGTAAACAAATCCATGTTATGCTCGAATTGGAGTTGACATATGGATAACATGCAGGAATAATGGTAAATGTTAAGGGCTTTTTTATTTTTTATTTTTTTATTTTATGAATAGTCTGCCAAACTTTCAAGAAAAGATTAACAACCATTACATTGAAACAGTGAGACTTATGCTACAGCCATAAAAAGGCTAATAGGCTGCAATTTATGATAAGCCCATTATAGTAATTGCTCCTATTATCTAAATGTTCAATGAATAGAAACAACATTTTTCTACATATTTTACCAAATGCTTAATGTGATTTTAAAAACTGTGTTTTAAAAAGAGGGATGTTACATCCATAACATTTTTACAATATTTTTACAACAAATATAGGTGGTTAGTTGTTATTGGTTCAAATTTGAACCTAACACTAAGATTAATTTATTCCTCAAATAATAACAACCAGTAATAACCTACCACTTAAGATTTATTGTAAAAATAATGTAATCATATCAATTTCTCTTTAAAAACACACTTTTTCAAACGCTTCTTATTTAAGGGTCATACTAACGAGTGCCCTTAGGGCACTTATTAATAATCTTTTTTAAGAAAATTTTGATAATATTTTTATGGGAAATGAAAAAAACTGTCAAAATATTAATTACTTTTTTTTTTTCCATAAAAATTTTCTTTAAATAGATTATTAACCAGTATCCTAAGGACATCCATTAACACTTCCCATTATTTAAAAACCGACTTTTTTTTCAAACAGCTTATCCACACGGAAGTAACTCTCACCACAAAACGCACCCCAAAGTAGGACCAGAAAAACAAAAATTCTAGTGCCAAACCACAGTTGTGAACCTGTGACTTACATTCAGTCAATGCGTTTGACTCAAAAAAGTAAGCCTGTGCGTGATAATATGACATAACTATCCAAATGATGAAGACGAAGACCAAAAACACCCACCTCTTCTACCTCCACCACAATCATCATCATCATCATCATTCTGCTTGAAATCAACTCCAATTTTTTTTTTCTACCCTTTTTGCTCTGCATGCATGGGTTGCTTCTCATTCTCATTCTTCTTCTTTATATGTTGCGTTTTCCTTCCAAGTCTTACTTTCTCAGCCTCCATTTCCACGCACTCAATCAGCCCCGATTTCACAGCCTCATACTTCCAATTCAAAGACACCAGAGGCGCTTTCTTACGCTCTCAAGATGGTACTTTCAAAGCCACAATTGATGCCGCCAGACCCCCCTCCACAAAATATTACTTCTCTGTCGTACACAGTGCCACCAACATCATAATCTGGTCAGCCAACCGCAACACGCCCATGTCAAGCTCCGACAAGTTGTCACTGACTGTCAACGGCCTCATGGTCACAAACCAAACTGGTCAGCCACTCTGGTCAACCCCGCAATTCAATTCTGATATTTCTGCTATGCAGCTTTCAGAGACAGGAAATCTCGTTTTAGTTGATGCAGGAAACAATACGTTGTGGGAGAGTTTTGCTCATCCGACGGACACTATTGTCATGGGACAGAGAATTCCTACTGGAAAATCATTGCAAAGCGCTGTGACAGCCGACGAGGACATGTCGGTGGGTGATTATCGACTTGAAGTTACTGACAGTGATGTGGTGCTGCAATGGAATAAGATGAATTATTGGAGTTTGTCCATGGATCAAAAGGCTGTCAGGAACTCTAAAAAGGCCGTATCGTTGATGGTGATGAATGGCACAGGTTTGTATTTGCTAGCAAGTGATAATTCCACGGTTGTTCAAGTAGCTTTGAGTGGGTCATCAAGGTTTAAGAGTGGTAAGTTGGGTCCCGATGGCAGATTTAGTATCGTCAGACCACCTCAGACTCAGAGCGATAAATGGGAGTTAGAATTTGCAGGACCATTTGAGGATTGTGATCTTCCTCTCAATTGCAAAGAATTTGGATTGTGCAGAAGAAAGCCTCTGGGTGGAATTTGTTCTTGTTTACCAGAATTCAGTCATCAAAACAATGGTGATAATTGCATGCCACTGAATCGTTCGCTTTCTCTGCCTTCAGCTTGTACTGCAGCTAGAAATGGCAGTCAATTGAATTCCTCTATTTCCTATCTAAAATTCGGCCCTGGTATGGACTATTTTGCCAATAATTTCAAGGAGCCCGTGAAAAATAATGTAACGTTGTCGGTTTGCCAAAATTTATGCTCTGAAAATTGTTCTTGTTTGGGCTTTTTCCATGAATTTTCTTCTGGTTCTTGTTATCTTCTTGCAAACCATTTAGGTTCTTTCATTTCGGCAGACAACAATAAGGACCGTTTCGGTTATATCAAAGTTTTGGTTGGTTCTTCTAACATAAATCAGAAACAAAACTTACCAGTCGCTGCTTTGGTACTATTACCTTTAACAGGATTCTTAATACTAGTAGTGTTTGTAATCATTGCAATCCTTTGGTTAAGGAAAAAGCGGCATTCTAAAACCAGAACTGTAAAACTAGGCCGGAGTAACTCGTCCTCGTCTGCAGAGCTAGAGATGATCTCTATCCCAGGCTTACCGAGAAGGTTTGCTTACGAAGAGCTTGCAGCTGCTACTGAGAACTTCAAGACTCAGATTGGTAGCGGTGGATTTGGTACTGTATACAGGGGTACTCTGTCAGACAAAACTGTTGTGGCGGTCAAGAAGATTACTAGTTTGGGAATCCAAGGGAAAAAAGAATTTTGTACTGAGGTTTCAATAATTGGGAACATCCACCATATCAATTTGGTTAGATTGAAAGGTTTTTGCGCACAAGGGAGGCAGCGCTTTCTTGTTCTCGAGTATATGAACAGAGGTTCGTTGGGCAGTACACTCTTCGGTAATGGTCCTGTTCTAGAATGGCAAGAGAGATTGGAAATAGCCATTGGAACAGCAAGGGGGCTTGCTTACTTGCATGGTGGATGTGAGCACAGAATCATCCACTGCGATGTGAAGCCAGAAAACATTCTCTTGAACGACAATTTACAAGTGAAAATCTCAGATTTTGGGCTGTCGAAGCTGCTAAATCCTGAACAATCTTTTCTATTTACAACAATGAGAGGAACTCGAGGCTATCTTGCGCCTGAGTGGATAATGAGTTCCACAATTTCCGACAAGGCTGATGTATATAGTTATGGGTTGGTTTTACTAGAGATTGTGAGGGGAAGAAAAAATTGCTCAATACAAACATGGAGCCACAGCACAAAAACTAGTAGCAGTGAAGGAAATGCCTCATCCTCATCCCCTTCTGTTTCGGAACACAGACTAATATATTTCCCTCTATTTGCGCTAGAAATGCATCAGCAGAGAAGGTACTTGGAACTGGCAGACCCAAGGTTAGAGGGACGAGTGACAAGTGAAGAGGTTGAGAAGCTAGTGCGGATTGCCTTGTGTTGTGTGCATGAAGATCCAGCGCTGCGGCCTTCTATGGCTCACGTTGTTGGCATGTTGGAAGGTGGTTTGTCTTTGGGTGAGCCGAGGTCCGAGTCACTAAATTTCTTGCGGTTCTATGGCCAGAGATTCATCGAGGAGTCAAGAATGGAAGGGTTCAATGAGCTGAAGGACTTGGGGTTGTATCCAGATATAAATGCTACTTCTAATAGTGCTGCAGGTGTTTCATATAACCCAATGTCTTACATCTCTTCACAACAGCTTTCTGGCCCCAGGTAGTGCTCAAAGTTTCTGTACTAGTTATTAGGAAATATTGGCTGAATATGGATGTGCATGTGTTGAGAGTTTTGGCTGCAGGTTTCTGAACCTGCAGACTCTCTATGCTTGAATTGTATCTACCAATATTGCCTGCAATTTCCGTTGCCCAGTTGTAGATATGCGGGTTTTGGTTCTCTTGGCTTAGATAGTAAAATTATTGTTAAATAGCGTGGTAGAAGATTCCACCTTTGTGACTCTTCATGGTTGATCTTTTTTGATTTTGATATGAAAAATTGGTATTATCATTAATACCTTGGAGTCCTGGTATAATTTGAACAGTTCCAATTGCATCAACTAGTCCTCCATTTTTAACCAAAGTAGTTAAATAATAAAGATAACAATTAATGCTCTTGCAAACTTTCTTTCTCAAATCAATGCATCAGTTCTTGCTCTCCCTCCATTGGAACTTGTTACAAAAATTTGGTGTCTCAGTGTAATTGTGTAATATATATCAATACAGCACAAAGACGGTATAACTCTTCATGTTCTGCTCAATGTGAATTTCGACCGCAATTTGGCCAATGTGCTTGATATCCTAGAGCATTCTGTTCTGTTATTTGAAATGATCAAACTTGGCCAAATTTGCTTTGGCTATAAGTGGTGACTTGCAATTCTTAGCATGTTAAACCAACATCTACCGAACCAAGGTTTTATCTTTACAGATCAAATTAAAAATGAACCAAAATTATTTGGTCAATCAAAAATAAGAAATATACTAAAATTTAGGATTAACAAAGTTAGTATCTTTTACTAAATTTTTTTTTATCTATTTAGAATTAATAAAAGGAAAGGATTTAGCTCCAATCACTAATAGGAATATGACATTTGTCATTGTTATGTGCAATGCACATGATCACTTAAATTATTTAGGTTAAGTGAGTCATAAAGACAAATATTATCTTCCTATTGGTGTTTGGAGCCAAATTTTGTCCTTAAAATGGCAGAATTTTTCTCACAACTAGTTTGGAGGAAAGTTCCTCTAGCCCACTACATAGCAAGTCAACAAATCATCAACGTGTACTTCTAGTTACATGACCTATTTAATGTAGTCAAGTGAAAATTTTAATTATTTAATTAAAATGAGATACATTGATGGTTTTTTAAACCACCACATGTTAAGTTAAAAGAGATTTCTCCAATCCGGTTTGGAGGATAACATTCGCCATAACAAAATATAAACAAAATAAAAGAAATAAAATTTTCTTGATACATTTTAACTCAATCATTTATGATATATCCAAATGAAAATCAACCTTCTTTTAAATCCTGAAAATAATTTATGATTGATTTTGTACTAAATTTCACAACAATTTCACTTTCTATATACAAAATCAAATGTTTCGTTAGAGTAGCATCTTCCATTTTGTTGCAACATTTTTGTTAGGATTTGAATATCTAGATTTATATTGGCAAACACATAAATAAAAAACTTGTCTTGTTATAGTCTTTAGAGTCTACGGGAATTTCCAGACAAGTGCTTAAGCTTTTGGTATTCAGTGTGCAAGAACATGAATTTGATTGTTTCAAGGTATTCAGGAATTAACAATTTTGATCGATCAAAGTGTGATTATGCAGATTCAGATTTTCAGCTTGCCAACCGATCAAGTAATTAGGGTTATAGATTTATTTCACTTAGTAAATAAAGGAAACCATCAGATACATTTTAAGAAAGACTTTGGAGCTACTCATTTGAGATCAAAAAGGTTCTATACCTTCTCCTTTCAAAGTCACTACTAGAAATCAATCTACATATAATTTGAATTGATAGATTTAAAGTTCCCGCATTCTAGTCATCAAAAGTGCTAGATCTAAACCTTCAAGTGTAATCTGGAAGTCATGAACTGGAGGTCTATGTTAGCGTGCATATTCTCAAATACACACACACACTTATAAGTATTTGTATTTATATATAGTGTGTTTCGTAGAATAAGTTGGGCCAAAAAACTCTCAGCTCCAACTCTATCAGTCTTATTGCCATATGAGCACAAAACTTGAGGTTTTGAACATAAGCCAGATTGGCCTTTGCTTAAATGAGCTCAGGAACTTAGGGAGGATGTAATTCGTGGGACAGAGAAAGTTGCCCTATTGGTGTATGCCAAGTTTGCTATTCTGCTAAGTTACTCTCATTCTGTGGTGATACTACATTCTAAGAGTACTCTCCTGACTCAGTTTTTTCTCTACCATACTTTTCACTAAGACTTTTCATTTGAAATGCAAGGTTGTGTGTTGTTTTGTGTGTGTGTATTTTTTATTTTTTTTTTTGGTTGGTGAGGTCCTTCCTTTTATACAATTTGAATGTGCGTTCTCCCGTTTTTACCATTCTTCTTTGATTTCTTGGATTTCACCATAAGCCCCCTAACATCTCCCTATGATTGTGGGTATTCTTTCTCTTTTTGGCCAATTACTACCATGAAAGGGATTTTGGTTCTAACTCTAAATGGAATATACGTTGATTTTTGAATAAGCTTTTGGTTACGATAGAATTAAGTTGGGAGGTTTTTCTTAAGCATAAAATGGTGAAAGGCCATTAATTTTGTTTGTCTTTATGCATATGGGTTTCTATTAGGCATGCACCTTGAAATGTATGTTGTTGCTCCTTTAATAAAAAGGTGCTTTTCCCAGTGAAAGCATCCCCCAAAGGATTTTGGCAAAAAAGATTAACCCATCTTTTGATGGAGTAGTGTAAAAGAACATTTAAAAAGGTTATATATGCCGATGTATATGCTCAATATTGAGATCTTTATCTAGTTCCATGCAAACAAATTGAAAAATTAATTATTGAATTTTTTTTTTTTTTTTGCTTGAATAACGTGATAAATGCATGCCAAGATAACATAGTTGTAGTAGAGTTAAAAACTTATATTTGAAATTATAGACATGTATAAGAAGCATTTATTAGTATGAAAAAATTGAAACCGAAGATATCAATGAAATTTGCATAAATTATGGATGTTGAGGTCTATTTTTTAATCGTCTATAGCCAAAGTAAACTGCATTTCAAAATAAAATATGATACTTCCTTGAGCGTGTGTTACTTAATATGGACATGATATTCATAAAAGAGACCTTATATAAATAAGTAAATAATTAAACTTTGATGTAAATTCTCAAATTGAAACAGTGTGCCAAACTTTGATTTAAACTTCTATTATGTAATAAATTTCATGGAATCGACACCATAGATTCGAATCATTATTATCAATAAAAATTGAGAGTAATCATTATATTTTTTAGGAAATTTATGTAAAAAATGTAGTAGTTGTTTGAGGATTAATAATTACAAATAAAATAAAAACCCGTATAAGAAAAAATTATTAGAGACTAAATACTACGTTTCTTGTGAGTAGTGAGTTCTAAACTTCTAGTTAACTCAATTGATAAAATCTTTTGTCATCAAATAAAAAACACAATAGTTTCTATTCTCGTTGTATCTATAAATAAAAGTTTATATAAAAAAATAAATTATAGAAAAGAAAATTACATCTGTTTTGAATTACCATAATTCGATTATAGTTCACAATTAAAATTCTTTTTTTTTTTATAACAACAGTAACAATAGGCTTTCAACAAGGCTTGATGTACCCAGCTCTGATGAACTGGCACTCTAGTTGCAAAATTTGCTAAACCGTAAACAGTGTTCAGTATATGCCTAGGAACAAAAAGGGCTTTACAAGTAAAACCATGCTGTGGTAATTAGTTTCTCACGTTGGCTAGGGTTTTCTCTCTAAGCCGCGCGTAGAATATTGTCCCTAACCTAGTTTAGGGTTTTTATTCCCTTCACGTCTACGGACGGATAGGACAGTGAGTGTAGTCTCAGTTGTAGTATACTATTTATTCTCGTTCCACTGCTAAACGTTATCTTGGCTGGTTTGGAAGTTCTATGGGCTAAGTTTTCTCTCACAGAGGATGAAGAAGGTGGTGCTGATGTGCCGAACCAAGAGGCAATAGGGGGTGCATCATTTGGCCGGGAAGTTTTTCACGAAGAGAGTTTTGAATGTTGAAGCAGTGGCTCGTACATTCAAACCATTGTGGAGACCAGTCGGTGAGTTGAAGATTCACGATTCAGGGGACAACGTGCTGGTTTTTGAGTTTGAAGACATGATGGACCTCGAGAGGGTACTAGAGTATGAGCTATGGTCATATGATAAAAGCTTAATAGCTTTCCAGAGGGTTTTCGATGTAGAATAGATTCCGCACTTGGTGTATAATCAGGTCTGGGTGCAGTTACACAACATCCCATTGAATAATCTGAATCATGAAACTGGTGAAGCTATAGCCCGAGCAATTGGAACAATGATCTAGGTTGTCGATCCGGAGGACGACGGTGTAGGCAATGAGTTCTTGAGAGCTCGTGTAGCAATGGATATATCTAAGCCTCTGCCGTGTGTATCGAAACTGAAGTCAGGTGGTAAACAGATTGGGTTAGTGGGATTAAAATATGAACGCCTTCCTAATTTTTGGTATTGGTGCGGTAGAGTCACTCATGACGAACGGGACTGCGAAGTGTGGTTGAGAGGCCAGGGGAAGTTAAGCAGGGATGATCAACAGTATAGGGAGTGGTTATGGGCGGAACCGGTTCGCCAAAGCAAGAAGACCATGGCTGTAATTTCAAGCAGGAAGCAAAACCAGCCACCTTGGTGGAGGAAAGGCCAACCGGGTCAAGGGAATGAGTCCTCAATTCCACACCGGGATGAGTAGCATTATGGCTCTCATTCAGCGATGGAAGCTAAACACTATATGGACAATTTTGGCATGGTCGGGTTGTGCCTAAGCAAGTGGTAGGTGATTAGGGTGATTCTCAGAGCAGTGCTTTCTCCGGAGAGCAAGTTTTGAAACAAGGAAAGTCGATCCAAGTGGAGAGGTTGGACGAACAGGTTGTTGGGCTATCTCTTCAAGAACATGATACTCCAACTTGCAGAGCTATGCCCACTGATTCTCCACAGCAGTCCCAAGTACAATCAAGGCCAGTTCTTAATCCTATCCAACTCCAAGACTGTACTAACACAGCTACTAAGACAAACTCCCATGCATTAGTCAGAACTTGGAAGAAGTTAGCCCAGGAAATAGGTATTATAGTTCCAAATTCTTCCTCTATGGTTTTTGATAGAAGGCCTAGTATTGATGTAGTAGATATGAGGGAAGGGAAAAAAGTTTGCATGGTTGGTGGTAGTTCCCATGACAAAGAAAATATGAAGGTGATGGCTGGTCCCCAGCACCACCGAGCCCAATGAGTTGCCTTAGCTAGAACTGTCGTGGGCTTGGGAACCCACAGACATAAGAGGAGTTAGTTACGTTGGTATGTAACAAAGGTCCCATGCTGATTTTCTTAATGGAAGCGAAGGTTGAGAAATCAGTTTTAGTCAAAATTGGTAGAAAGATGCAATATAATAATTGTTTTGAGGTTCCTCGCCATAATACCGAGGGTGGTTTAGCTTTATTTTGGGCTGCTGATTCTAATGTAAATGTTCAGTCTTTTTCAGATAATCACATTGATGCCATTATTGACCATGGAGTTGATGACGCTTGACGGTTCACAGGTTTCTATGGAGACTTTAAGATCGTCAACCAGGAAAACTCTTGGTCCATGCTTAGAAGATTAAGTACTCGGTTCACTCTCCCTTGGGTGTGTATTGGTGATTTTAACGAAATCTTGTATGCAGATGAGAAATAGGGTTGGCTAGATAGACCAAAAAGACAAATGCTGGGCTTTCGTGAGGCTTTTGATTTTTGCAGGTTGAAGGACTTGGGCTATACTAGCTATCCATTTACTTGGTGTAACCGACGCCCTGGTAATCAGAATGTGTGGATTCGATTAGATAGAGGGGTAGCTACTGTTGACTGGATTCTGAAATTCCCGTCTTCCAGAATACATCATTTGGACGCTTTCCACTCTAATCAAAAACCTATTCTTCTAAGCCCCTATTAGGTTCTAAAGTTTAGAATTTTATATATTTAGAACTCTAATGTGTATTGTTGGCAAACCATGATCAAAACAATGTGTTTAGAAGTGTTTAAAACTATCTCAAAGTTGTGTGTCAATGTAAAGTTGGAATCGAGTTTAAAGTAGGAAACACTGTGGCTTTCGGCCTGGCTCGATCGATCGAAGCTTAGGCTCGACCGATCGAAGCTCGGGCAGATTGCTTTTCTACAGATTCGTCCAACTCAGCCCTATTTGTTTTAAAACGTTTTTAGGGTTTCTTATTTGTCCTAAGTATAAAAGGCAAACTCTAGCCACGTTTTAGTGTTGCTCATATTTGCGGTTTGTGTAAATCTCTTGTGAGATCTAGAGGAGCTTTCCTTTACATAAACTTAGGGTTTTCAAGGAGGAGATATTTTCTACATCTTGATGATCAATTCAGTTGCTGCCATTAAAATTTAAAGAATACACAAGCAGGTGTGCTTGTAGCTGGTGGGAATCCAAGAAAGAAGGAGTCCGTGGATTCGGAGCTTGCACGTGGTCGTGTCAGTAAATTCTACTGGTTGGTAGTAATAAGAAGTCGAGCGTGGGGACTTGTAAGTCTTATTGTATGAATTTCGGTTCTTTCAAGATAGTGGATTCAAGTTTACCTTGAGGATAGCTAGGTCAAATCCTCCTCAGGTTTTTACCGGTTTGGTTTCCTGGGTGATCATATCTTGTGTTATTTATTTTTCGCTGCTTTGCATGATTTGATCTTGTTATTGTGATAACCTAGACTTGTTTAATTGGACTAAGTAACAACTTGGTTAATTACCTAGGCTAAGTCAATTGTTTAAAGGGTCTAAAAACCAACAAGTGGTATCAGAGCTGGTAGCTCTTTTGTTGTTGATCCTTTGATCACTAAGCTGATCCTTGACCCCTGTTGTCATGGAACACGGACACTCTCTAGTTATTCCTCCTCACTTTGATGGGAATAATTATGCTTACTGGAAAGTAAGGATGAAAGCATTCCTGAAATCCATTGATGAGAGGGTGTGGAACTCCGTTGAATAAAACTTCAAGCTCAGAAAGTGAAAGTAAAAGAAAAAACAAAACTTCAAGCTCAGAAAGTGAAAGTAAAAGAAAAAACAAAACTTCAAGCTCAGAAAGTCATAAACTCACCTAATAGAGAGAAACACGAACGGATCAAGACCCAAAATGTTAACAGAAAATCACGAGTTGGTAACGCTCAAAACCCAGAATCTATGGGTCTCCTTCTTCCTTGGTTTCGTTGCACAATCAAATCCAAGATGATTCTCGATCTAATAAATCAAGTAGGTAGCAATGTAGCATGAAAGGTTTTGAGAGGGTAAGCAAGTGTAAGAGAGGGTGTGTTTTGGGGGAGAGGATTGTTTGATCTGTTTTGTATTTTGATTTTGAAATAAAACATGCTAAAGTAACGGTAGATTGGGAGGTGGGTTACAAAGTAGTAATAGAATGACTACAAGTGGGTAATGTGTCAAAAATGAAACCACAAGTGAGTAAGTTAAATTTGAGGCAAACCACAGGTGGGTAAGTTGTAATTACCCCTTTTTTTATATGTGCTAATCATAATAAATCATATCCATAATTATGAAGTTAGAAAAAAAAGTTTTAGTTAATTCAACTAATTACCCCTTTTTATATGTGCTAATCACAATAAATCATATCAATAATTATGAAGTTAGAAAAAAAAAAGTTTCAGTTAATTCAACTAGTAAAGTGTTTTTTTTTTTTTTTCCTGAGAAACAAGTCTCTTATCTTTTGAATAAAAATTTTAGGGTTCAATTTACGCTTACACCAAAAAGTAATTAATATCTTAGTCCAATAATACATAATGTTTTTGTAAGCCAAGAATGACTACGAAAAAAAATATAAAAGCTTGCTCTGTTTTAGATTTCAAAAGCCTCTTCATATAGGTTAAGATCCTCATCCTATTCAAACACTTCAAAACTGACCACATATCTATTAGAGAGGTCACATGGAACTCATCAGGTGAATAATTTAAAGGCAAGCGACCTTTTATACTAAAGCAAAAAGGAAAAGAAAAGAAAGCAGTGAAAAAAGAAAAAGAAAAAAGAACAAGAAAGGTCACGAAACTAAAGCAATGTAGCTACGGTGCTTGATGAACAGTATAAATACACTGAATGAACAGTACCAAAATACTGTATATAAAAATATCTTGTTGATGAACTCAAATCTTAGATCGTACTCTCATTATCAACTCTCCTGCTATACGCCTGACTGGTTACCTTACCTTACTTTCCCCTTATTATTCTTCAATTTTATTAGTCAAGGCAAAATATTAAAATAGAAAAAGGAATGAAAATAACTCTCATCACAAAACTCCTCTCAAAGTACGACTAGATAAATAAGTGTCGGAGATAGAGTTTGAATAATGTTATTTGAGTGTTTTTAATATGTGCGTAGAAGTAGTAAGTTGAAAAATATGTAAATAGAAAAATGTGTAAAAAAATATGAAATATTATTTAAAATACTCAAGAGTGCGTCCAAAACACACGGCCAAGGTGCCAGAAAAAGTTGTGAACATGTGACTTTCATTCAGTCAATGCATTTATGAAACAAAAAAGTAAGTCTGTGCGTGATAATATGACATAACCATCCAAATGATGGAGGCGAAGACCAAAAACACCCACCTCTTCTACCACCACCACAATCATCACCATCATCATCGTCATTATTCTGCTTGAAACCAACTCCAATTTTTTTCCTACCCTTTTTGCTCTGCATGCATGGGTTGCTTCTCATTCTCATTCTTCTTCTTTATATGCTGCGTTTTCCTTCCAAGTCTTACTTTCTCAGCCTCCATTTCCACGCACTCAATCAGCCCCGACTTCACAGCCTCACACTTCCAATTCACCGACACCAAAGGCGCTTTCTTACGCTCTCAAAATGGTACTTTCGAAGCCACAATTGATGCCAGACCACCCTCCTCAAAATATTACTTCTCTATCGTCTACAGAGCCACCAAACTCATAATCTGGTCAGCCAACCGCAACACACCCATGTCAAGCTCTGACAAGTTGTCACTGACTATCAACGGCCTCATAGTCACAAACCAAATAACTGGTCAACCACTCTGGTCAACCCCGCAATTCAAATCTGATATTTCTGCTATGCAGCTTTCAGAGACAGGAAATCTCGTTTTAGTTGATGGAGGAAACAATACGTTGTGGGAGAGTTTTGCTCATCCGACGGACACTATTGTCATGGGACAGAGAATTCCTGTTGGAAAATCCTTGCAAAGCGTTGTAACAGTCGACGAGGACATGTCGGTGGGTGATTATCGACTTGAAGTTACTGACAGGGATGTGGTGCTGCAATGGAAGAAGATGAATTATTGGGAATTATCCATGGATCCAAAGGTTGTCAGGAACTCTAACAAGTCCGTATCGTTGATGGTGATGAATGATACAGGTTTGTATTTGCTAGCAAGTGATAATTCCGCGGTTGTTCAAGTAGCTTGGAATGGATCATCAAGTTTTAGGAGTGGTAAGTTGGGTCCCGAAGGCAGATTTAACATCGTCAGACCACCTCGGAGCCGGAGGGATAAATGGGGGTTGGAATTTGCAGGACCATTTGAGGATTGTGATCTTCCTCTCCATTGCAAAGAAATTGGATTGTGCAAAAGAAAGCCTCTGGGTGGAATTTGTTCTTGTTTACCAGAATTCAGTTCTCAAAACAATGGTGATTGCATGCCGGTGAATCGTTCGCTTTCTCTGCCTTCAGCTTGTACTGCAGCTAGAAATGGCAGTCAATTGAATTCCTCGATTTCCTATCTAAAATTCGGCCCCGGTATGGACTATTTTGCTATTAATTTCAAAAAACCCGTGAAAATTAATGTAACGTTGTCGGTTTGCCAAGATTTATGCTCTCAAAATTGTTCTTGTTTGGGCTTTTTCCATGAAACTTCTTCTGGTTCTTGTTGTCTTCTTGAAAACCATTTAGGTTCTTTCATTTCGACAGACGACAATAATAAGGACCGCTTGGGTTATATTAAAGTTCTGGTTGGTTCTTCTAACAGAAATCAGAAACAAAAGTTACCAGTCGCTGCTTTGGTACTATTACCTTTAACAGTATTCTTAATACTAGTAGTGTTTGTAATCATTGCAATCCTTTGGTTAAGGAAAAAGCGGCTTTCTAAAACCAAAACTGTAAAACTAGACCGGGGTAACTCGTCATCGTCTGCAGAGCTAGAGATGATCTCTATCCCAGGCTTACCGAGAAGGTTTGCTTATGAAGAGCTTGCAGCTGCTACTGAGAACTTCAGGACTCAGATTGGTAGTGGTGGATTTGGTACTGTATACAGAGGTACTCTGTCAGACAAAACTGTTGTGGCGGTCAAGAAGATTACTAATTTGGGAATCCGAGGGAAAAAAGAATTTTGTACTGAGATTTCAATAATTGGGAACATCCACCATGTCAATTTGGTTAGATTGAAAGGTTTTTGCGCACAAGGGAGGCAGCGCTTCCTTGTTCTCGAGTACATGAACAGAGGTTCGTTGGGCAGTACACTCTTCGGTAATGGTCCTGTTCTGGAATGGCGAGAGAGATTGGAAATAGCCATTGGAACAGCAAGGGGGCTTGCTTACTTGCATAGTGAATGTGAGCACAGAATCATCCACTGCGATGTGAAGCCAGAAAACATTCTCTTGAACGACAATTTACAAGTGAAAATCTCAGATTTTGGGTTGTCGAAGCTGCTTAATCCTGAACAATCTTTTCAATTTACAACAATGAGAGGAACTCGAGGCTATCTTGCACCTGAGTGGATAATGAGTTCCACAATTTCCGACAAGGCTGATGTATATAGTTATGGGTTGGTTTTACTAGAGATTGTGAGGGGAAGAAAAAATTGCTCAATACAAACATGGAGCCACAGCACAAAAACTAGTAGCAGTGAAGGAAATGCCTCATCCTCATCCCCTTCTGTTTCGGAACACAGACTAATATATTTCCCTCTATTTGCGCTAGAAATGCATCAGCAGAGAAGGTACTTGGAACTGGCAGACCCAAGGTTAGAGGGACGAGTGACAAGTGAAGAGGTTGAGAAGCTAGTACGGATTGCCTTGTGTTGTGTGCATGAAGATCCAGCGCTGCGGCCTTCTATGGCTCACGTTGTTGGCATGTTGGAAGGTGGTTTGTCTTTGGGTGAGCCGAGGTCTGAGTCACTAAATTTCTTGCGGTTCTATGGCCAGAGATTCATCGAGGAGTCAAGAATGGAAGGGTTCAATGAGCTGAAGGACTTGGGGTTGTATCCAGATATAAATGCTACTTCTAATAGTGCTGCAGGTGTTTCATATAACCCAATGTCTTACATCTCTTCACAACAGCTTTCTGGCCCCAGGTAGTGCTCAAAGTTTCTGTACTAGTTATTGGGAAATATTGGCTGAATAAGTATGTGTATGTGTTGAGAGTTTTGGCTGCAGGTTTCTGAACCTGCAGACTCTCTATGCTTGAATTGTATCTACCAATATTGCCTGCAATTTCCGTTGCCCAGTTGTAGATATGCAGGTTTTGGTTCTCTTGGCTTAGATAGTAAAATTATTGTTAAATAGCGTGGTAGAAGATTCCACCTTTGTGACTCTTCATGGTTAATCTTATTTGATTTTGATATGAAAAATTGGTATTATCATTAATACCTTGGAGTCCTGGTATAATTTGAACAGTTCCAATTGCATCAACTAGTCCTCCATTTTTAACCAAAGTAGTTAAATAATAAAGATAACAATTAATGCTCTTGCAAACTTTCTTTCTCAAATCAATGCATCAGTTCTTGCTCTCCCTCCATTGGAACTTGTTACAAAAATTTGGTGCCTCAGTGTAATTGTGTAATATATATCAATACAGCACAAAGATGGTATAACTCTTCATGTTTTGCTCAATGTGAATTTCAACCGCAATTTGGCCAATGTGCTTGATATCCTAGAGCATTCTGTTCTATTATTTGAAATGATCAAACTTGGCCAAATTTGCTTTGGCTATAGGTGGTGACTTGCAATTCTTAGCATGTTAAACCAACATCTACCGAACCAAGGTTTTATCTTTACAGACCAAATTAAAAATGAACCAAAATTATTTGGTCAATCAAAAATTAGAAATATACTAAAATTTAGGATTAACAAAGTTAGTATCTTTTACTAAAAAAAAAAAAATGTATCTATTTAGAATTAATGAAAGGAAAGGATTTAGCTCCAATCACCAATAGGAATATGACATTTGTCACTGTTATGTGCAATGCACATGATCACTTAAATTATTTAGGTTAAGTGAGTGATAAAGACAAATATTATCTTCCTATTGGTGTTTGGAGCCGAATTTTGTCCTTAAAATGGCAGAATTTTTCTCACAACTAGTTTGGAGGCAAGTTCCTCCAGCCCACTACATAGCAACTCAATAAATCATCCACGTGTACTTCTAGTTACATGACCTATTTAATATAGTCAAGTGACAAATTTAATTATTTAATTAAAATGTGATTTAATATACATCGATGGTTTTTTAAACCACCACATGTTAAGTTAAAAGAGATTTCTCCAATCCAGTTTGGAGGATAACATTCTCCATAACAAAATATAAACAAAATAAAAGAAATAAAATTTTCTTGATACATTTTAACTCAATCATTTATGATATATCCAAATGAAAATCAACCTTCTTTTAAATCCTGAAAATAATTTATGATTGATTTTGTACTAAATTTCACAACAGTTTCACTTTCTATATACAAAATCAAATATTCCGTTAGAATAGCATCTTCCATTTTGTTGCAACATTTTTGTTAGGATTTGAATATCTAGATTTATATTGGCAAACACATAAATAAAAAACTTGTCTTGTTATAGTCTTTAAAGTCTATGGGAATTTCTAGACAGGTGCTTAAGCTTTTGGTATTCAGTGTGCAAGAACATGAATTCGATTGTTTCAAGGTATTTAGGAATTAACAATTTTGATCGATCAAAGTGTGATTATGCAGATTCAGATTTTCAGCTCGCCAACCCATCAAGTAATTAGGGTTATAGATTTATTTCACTTAGTAAATAAAGGAAACCATAAGATACGTTTTAAGAAGACTTTGGAGCTACTCATTTGAGATCAAAAAGGTTCTATACCTTCTCCTTTCAAAGTCACTACTAGAAATCAATCTACATATAATTTGAATTGATAGATTTAAAGTTCCCGCATACTAGTCATCAAAAGTGCTAGATCTAAACCTTCAAGTGTAATCTTGAAGTCATGAATTGGAGGTCTACGTTAACGTGCATATTCTCAAATACACACACACACACTTATAAGTATTTGTATTTATATAAAGTGTGTTTCGCAGAATAAGTTGGGCCAAAAAACTCTCAGGTTCAACTCTTTCAGTCTTATTGCCATATTAGCACAAAACTTGAGGTTTTGAACATAAGCCAGATTGGCCTTTGCTTAAATGAGCTCAGGAACTTAGGGAGGATGTAATTCGTGGGACAGAGAAAGTTGCCCTATTGGTGTATGCCAAGTTTGCTATTCTGCTAAGTTACTCTCATTCTGCGGTGATACTACATTCTAAGAGTACTCTCCTGACTCTGTTTTTTCTCTACCATACTTTTAACTAAGACTTTTCATTTGAAATGCAAGGTTGTGTGTAGTTTTGTGTGTGTGTGTGTGTATTTTTTTTTTTTTTTTTGTTGGTGAGGTCCTTCCTTTTATACATGAATTTGAATGTGCGTTCTCCCATTTTTACCATTCTTCTTTGATTTCTTGGATTTCACCATAAGCCCCCTAACATCTCCCTATGATTGTGGGTATTCTTTCTCTTTTTGGGCAATTACTACCATGAAAGGGATTTTGGTTCTAACTCTAAATGGAATATACGTTGATTTTTGAATAAGCTTTTGGTTACGACAGAATTAAGTTGGGAGGTTTTTCTAAGCATAAAATGGTGGAAGGCCATTAATTTTGTTTGTCTTTATGCATATGGGTTTCCGTTAGGCATGCACCTTGAAATATATGTTGTTGCTCCTTTAATAAAAGGTGCTTTCCCTGGTGAAAGCATCCCCTAAAGGATTTTGGCAAAAAAGATTAACCCATCTTTTGATGGAGTAATGTATATGAACATTTAAAAAGGCCATATATGCGGATGTATATGCTCAATATTGAGATCTTTATCTAGTTGCATGCAAACAAATTGAAAAATTAATTATTGAGATCTTTTTTTTTGCTTGAATAACGTGATAAGTGCATGCCAAGATAACATGGTTGTAGTAGAGTTAAAAACTTATATTTGAAATTATAGACATGTATAAGAAGCGTTTATAAGTATGAAAAAATTGAAACCAAATATATCAATGAAATTTGCATAAATTATGGATGTTGAGGTCTATTTTTTAACCGTCTATAGCCAAAATAAATTGCATTTCAAAATAAAATATGACACTTCCTTGAGCGTGTGTTACTTAATATATACATGATATTCATAAAAGAGACCATATATAAATAAGTAAATAATTAAACTTTGATGTAAATTCTCAAATTGAAACAGTGTGCCAATCTTTGATTTAAACTTCTATTATGTAATAAATTTCATGGAATCGACACCATAGATTCAAATCATTATTATCAATAAAAATTGAGAGTAATCATTATATTTTTTAGGAAATTTATGTAAAAAATGTAGTAGTTGTCTGAGGACTAATAATTACAAATAAAATAAAAACCCGTATAAGAAAAAATTATTAGAGACTAAATACTACGTTTCTTGTGAGTAGTGAGTTCTAAACTTCTAGTTAACTCAATTGATAAAATCTTTTGTCATCAAATAAAAAACGCAATAGTTTCAATTCTCGTTGTATCTATAAATAAAAGTTTATATAAAAAAATAAATTATAGAAAAGAAAATTACATCTGTTTTGAATTACCATAATTCTATTATAGTTCACAGTGGGACTAAGTGTCCCACATCGGGCAAGTGTGTGTGTGTTTCCTTGTATATAATTCGCTTCGCGCAAGTAACTGCCGCATGCAGTTTTGCTTGTGGCGTGTGAGTTTATCAAAAAAAAAAAAAAAATTCTATTATAGTTCACAATTAATATTCATTTTTTTTTTTTATAACAATAGTAACAATAGGCTTTCAACAAGGCTAGATGTACCTAGCTCTGATGAACTGGTACTCTAGTTGCAAAATTTGCTAAACCGTAAACAGTGTTCAATATATGCCTAGGAACAAAAAGGGCTTTACAAGTAAGACCATGCTGCGGCAATTAGTTTCTCACATTGGCTAGGGTTTTCTCTCTAAGCCGCACGTAGAATATTGTCCCTAACCTAGTTTAGGGTTTTTGTTCCCTTCACATCTATGGACAGATAGGGCGGTAAGTGTAGTCTTAGTTGTAGTATACTGTTTATTCCCGCTCCACTGCTAAACATTATCATGGCTGGTTTGAAAGATCTGTGTGCTAAGTTTTCTCTCACAGAGGATGAAGAAGGTGGTGCTGATGTGCCAAACCAGGAGGCAGTGGGGGTGCATCGTTTGGCCGGGAAGTTTTTCACAAAGAGAGTTTTGAATGTTGAAGTGGTGGCTCGTACATTCAAACCATTGTGGAGACTAGTCGGTGAGTTGAAGATTCGCGATTCAGGGGACAACATGTTGGTTTTTGAGTTTGAAGACGTGATGGACCTCGAGAGGGTACTAGAGTATGAGCCGTGGTTGTATGATAAAAGCTTAATAGCTTTCCAGAGGGTTTTCGATGTAGAACAGATTCCGCACTTGGTGTATAATCAGGTGACATTCTGGGTGTAGTTACACAACATCCCATTGAATAATCTGAATCATGAAACTGGTGAAGCTATAGCTCGAGCAATTGGAACGGTGATCCACGTTGCTAATCCGGAGGACGACGGCGCAGGTGGTGAGTTCTTGAGAGCTCGTGTAGTAATGAATATATCTAAGCCTCTACCACGTGTATCGAAACTGAAGTCAGGTGGTAAACAGATTGGGTTGGTGGAATTAAAATATGAACGCCTTCCTAATTTTTGTTATTGGTGCGATAGAGTCACTCATGGCGAACGGGACTGCGAAGTGTGGTTGAGAGGTTAGGGGAAGTTAAGTAGGGATGATCAACAGTATGGGGAGTGGTTGCGGGCGAAATCGGTTCGCCAAAGTAAGAAGACCGTGGCTGTAATTTCAGGCAGGAAGCAAAACCAGCCACCTTGGTGGAGGAAAGGCCAACCGAGTCAAGGGAATGAGTCCTCAATTCCATGCTGGGATGAGGAGAATTATGGCTCTCATTCGGCAATGGAAGATGAACACTATATGGACAATTTTGGCATGGTCGGGTTGGCGCCTAAGCAAGTGGTTGGTGATCAAGGTGATGCTCAAAGTAGTGGTTTCTCCGGAGAGCAAGTTTTGAAACAAGGAAAGTCGATCCAAGTGGAGAGGTTGGACGAACAGGTAGTTGGGCTATCTCTTCAGGAACATGATACTCCAACTTGCAGAGCTATGCCCATTGATTCTCCACCGCAGTCCCAAGTACAATCAAGGCCAGTTCTTAATCCTATCCCACTCCAAGAATGTACTAACATAGCTACTAAGACAAACTCCCATGCATCAGTCAGAACTTGGAAGAAGTTAGCCCGCGAAACAGGTATTACAGTTCCAAACTCTTCCTCTATGGTTGTTGATAGAAGACCTAGTATTGATGTAGTAGATATGAGGGAAGGGAAAAAAGTTTGCATGGTTGGTGGTAGTTCCCATGACAAAGAAAATATGAAGGTGGTGGCTGGTCCCTAGCACCACCGAGCCCAATAAGTTGCCTTAGCTGGAACTGTCGTGGGCTTGGGAACCCACAGACAGAAGAGGAGTTAGTTACATTGGTACGTAACAAAGGTCCAATGTTGATTTTCTTAATGGAAACGAAGGTTGAGAAATCAGTTTTAGTTAGAATTGGTAGAAAGATGCAATATAATAATTGTTTTGAGGTTCCTCGCCACAATATTGGGGGTAGTTTAGCTTTATTTTGGGTTGCTGATTCTAATGTAGATGTTCAGTCTTTTCAGATAATCACATTGATGCCATTATTGACCATGGAGTTGATGACGCTTGGTGGTTCACAAGTTTTTATGGAGATCCTGAGACCATCAGCTGGGAAAACTCCTAGTCCATGCTCAGAAGATTGAGTACTCGGTTCACTCTCCCTTGGGTGTGTATTGGTGATTTTAATGAAATATTGTATGCAGATGAGAAACAGGGTTGGCTGGATAGACCAGAAAGACAAATGCTGGGCTTTCGTGAGGCTCTTGATTTTTGCAGGTTGAAGGACTTGGGCTATACTGGCTATCCATTTACTTGGTGTAACCGATGCCCTAGTAATCAGAATGTGTGGATTCGATTAGATAGAGGGGTAGCTACTATTGACTGGATTTTGAAATTCCCGTCTTCTAGAATACATCATCTGGATGCTTTCCACTCTGATCACAAACCTATTCTTCTAAGCCCCGACATAGAAGCTAATAGGTTTTATAAAAAGGGGCGCCCATTTCGGTTTGAAGCCATGTGGTTGAAGGATAGATCATGTGAAGAGGTCATCCGTGTCTCTTGGGGAGTTGAAATGACACAACCCACGGCTTGGGGATTCAATAGCAAAGTTTTGGCTTGTCAGTCAAATCTCAGAGAGTGGAACAAAAAAACCTTTGGCCATGTGAGAAATTCTTTGAAGCAAAAATTAGCAGAGTTGAAATCTAAAGAGGAAAGTGGGGGATACAGAAATAATCCTTTGAGAATCCAGGGGTTAAGAGATGAGATTCAGAAGTTATAGGCCAGGGAAGAATGTATGTGGAAGCAAAGATCCAGAAACAAATGGCTTAAAGAAGGGGACCGGAACACAAGCTACTTCCATTGTAGAGCTAATTAAAGAAACCGAAGAAATTTGATTACAGGCCTAGAAGATGACAATGGCACCTGGATTGAGGATGAGGCCGGTATGGGGAAAGTGGTGGAGGGGTATTTTGAGTAAATTTTCACTAGCTCAAAGCCGAGTGGTTTTGATCATATTTTGAGTGGCATTCAAAGTATTGGTGAGGTAGACTTGATTAAGCAGTTGGAAGGAGATTTCCAAGCATGTGAGGTTAAAGAAGCTCTCAACCAAATGGCCCCTCTCACTGCTCCAGGCTCGGATGGTATGTACCCTATTTTCTATAAGTCTTTCTGGCATATTATAGGGGAAGATGTGTCTGCTGTTGCTCTTCATGCACTGAACTCAGGTATTGTCCCAGATTCCATAAATACTACCCTCATCACCCTCATACCAAAAATCAAAAATCCTAGGAAAGTTTCTGACTTCAGACCCATAAGTTTATGTAATGTTTTTTATAAACTTTTTGCTAAAGTTGTGGCTAACCGGTTGAAAAAGTTTCTAGCTAATGCTGTTCTAAATTCTCAGAGTGCATTCCTTTCAGGTAGATTGATCTTAGATAATATACTAGTGGCTCTTATTTGAAGAGAAAAACACAAGGCAAAATGGGGTATGTGGCTCTTAAGTTGGATATGAGCAAAGCTTACGACAGGGTGGTGTGAGATTTTTTGGAGGTACTTATGCAGCATTTGGGGCTTGGTGAGAAAATGAGGAAACTTATTATGTCATGCCTGAGGTTTGTGTCTTATTCTATCCTCCTAAATGGTCAGCCTGTGGGCTGTATCAAGCCCTCTAGGGGGCTGCGCCAGGGTGATCCGCTATCACCATACCTGTTTCTCTTGTGTGCAATGGAGTTACAAGGCTTAGTGCAAAAAGCTGAGATGGAGGGGAGTTTAAAGGGTGTAGCAATCTGTAGACAGGGCCCTCGAGTATCACACTTATTCTTTGTAGATGATAGTGTCCTCTTTTGTCGTGCCGCTAAAGATGAATGCCAAAGGGTTTTGGATATTTTGGCTGTCTAAGAAAGGGGAACGGGTCAAAAAATTAATAGAGAGAAGACTAATATCTTCTTCAGCTCAAATACCAGTCACTAAACCCAAACTCGCATCCAGCAGTTATTGGGAATCTCGGTGATCAAAAAATATGAAAAATATTTGGGCTTGCCTGCACTAGTGGGGAGGCTAAAAAAGAGAAGCTTTATTTATATAAAAGAGAGGGTATTGAAGAAACTACAGGGGTGGAAAGAAAAACTTCTATCTATTGCGGGCAGGGAGGTTCTTATAAAAGCTGTTATTCAAGTCATTCCAACCTACACTATGAGCTGCTTCAAGCTTCCAAGAGGGCTAATAAAAGAACTAGAAGTCCTTATAAGAAAATTTTGGTGGGGCTACACTGAAGATTCAAGGAAAGTTCATTAGGTAAGTTGGGAAAGGTTGTGTGAAGCTAAATAAGTGGGTGGCATGGGTTTCAAAGAAATTGAGAAATTTAATGATGCCCTACTCGCCAAACAAGTTTGGAGGATTTTGCATAATTCGGACTCATTGTGCTTTCGAGTCTTTAAAGCCCGTTTCTTCCCTAATTGCTCTATTCTAGATGCAAAAGAATCCAATTCCGGATCCTATGCATGGAAGAGTATCCTTGGTGCTAGAGATGTGATAAAAAAGGGTATGGTTTGATGCATTGGGAATGATCAAACAGCTCAGATTAAGGAGGATAAGTGGTTGCCGGTGAAACCTAGTAGAGTAGTCCTTTCCCCCCTCCCTTATATGGTGGCTGAATCAAAGGTTAGCTCTCTTATTAATCATGAGTTGAGTGTGTGGAAATCTGAGGAGGTGAACTGTGTTTTTCTACCCTATGAAGCTTCTATGATCCTGGCCATCCCACTAAGCCGGAGACAACCCCCTGATTGTGTCTCTTAGTCATGCACCCCATCCGGAAATTTCAGTACCAGTAGCACTTACAAACTGCTGGCTACATCGGCTTCATCAGAGCGTGCTAGGTCAAGCAACCAGTCTAGTTAAAGTGGTTTTTGGAAAAGGTTATGGAAGATGTAGGTGCCCAACAAAATCAAACACTTTGTTTGGAGGGTGTATAACAATGCCCTTCCCACAAAATGTAATTTGAAGCGAAAGCATATAGCTGATTCTGATGTTTGCGAGCTGTGCAATGATGCTCCGGAAGATGCTCTCCATGCTCTTTGTTTTTGTAGTCAAGTTGCTCCTGTGTGGCTGACCCACCATTGGTTCCAATCCATGATTTCCCCCCCTCCCCTGAGTTTTAGAGATTTACTTAACAAGTTTATGCAGGTTGATGATGAGTTCAGACCAGAGATGTTCACAATAATCTCTTGGAGCCTATGGAATAGACGGAATGCCCTCCATTTTGGACGTGAAGCTCTTCCTATTGCAAAAGTCAGTTCTGCCGCTTGCACTCTGCTCCATAATTTCATCAACAGTCAAATACTAGATGCTCCACCCGTTCGGCCTATTGTGCAACACCAGTGGCGTCCTCTAGAACAAGACTTAGTGAAGGTGAACTTTGATGCTGCCCTTTTCAAACACAAGAACTCAGCTGGAATTGGTGCTATTGTGAGAGATTGGTGAGGCATGAACCTGGGTGCTCTGTCCATGCTGGTTTCGCTTTCTTCAACAACTGCGAAAATGGAAGCTCTTGCTTGTCTCGGAGCTGTTCAATTTGCCGCAGATCTTGGTCTTCAACGCGTGATATTTAAAGGTGATTCGACCACTATAATCTTTGCAGTTTCCCAAGGATCTTCAATGTTGGCATCGTTTGGTAATATCATAGATGATGTAAGGCACTTGCTGCCCAGTTTTTCTGTTGTTAGTTTTAATCATGTTCACTGCTCGGGCAATGTAGTTGCAGATGCGCTTGAAAAAAAAGTCTCTTCCATGGGTGGCTGTCACATTTGGATGGACACTTTGCCTTTAGATATTGCCGAGCTAGTCAGTTTTGATGTTCATTAACATTCTGCTTCAATAAAGTCCCAGACTTGGAATCTAGTTTCTCAAAAAAAAAAAAAAAGTAAGACCATGCTGCTGCAGGTTTAGAACATCAGTCACCAACTCACCATATTCAATTCCGTAGCAACAATAACATTTGAGATTATTATGGCAATGTCCACAAAATGTTTTCTCCCATTTTTGACATTGACGACCACAATGAAGTGAGTAGAAGCACATTTCGCTCGATGATTTACTACTCAAAAGATGGGAAGGCAAGTGTTTCAGTCAGATAATTCCAAGCAAGGAGAAAGTATATCATTTTTTGGTAATACCAACTCAGCATCTGTTTTGGTATTTCCTACTCAATAAATGAGTGACACCTTTTTCAAAAAAGCACATCAGACTGTTCCAATAAATGATTAATTTATCTTCCCGATAGTATAGAAGATTGTGATTAATTTATTAGAGTTTTCTGATGTGTTTTTTGAAACAAGTGTTACTCATTTATTGGGTAGGAAATACCAAAACAGATGCTGAGTTGGTATTACCGAAATATGGTATACTTTCTCCCAAGCAAAACATCCATCAACATTCATTTGCAGATTTATCTCATGTGTGCAGATTTTAAATTTAGTTTTTTTTTTTTTTTTTTTTTTTAAAAAAAATGTGGGCAGTATAGTTGCATTTGATGTGCCATAGAAAATAATTTTTTATTGTTCCGTTTGACGTATTAGTTTTTTTCCTTCCAAGAGATAATAATAAAGACTAAATTGACACAACACTAAAAATGTTAAAGATCAAATTGACATAATTAAAAAGTTAGGGACTAAATTGAAATTTAGTGTAAAGGGTAGAGACTAACTTTATAATTTACCCTAATTTAAAATTAACCTATTTAATTAGCATAAAGTAATGTAACATCAATTATAAAAAACTTAAAAAGAACATTGACAATTTAAACTATATATCTTGTTGATGAACTCAAATCTTAGATCGTACTCTCATTATCAACTCTCCTGTAATAAGCCTAACTGGTTACCTTACCTTACTTGCCCCTTATTATTCTTCAATTTTATTAGTCAAGGCAAAATATTAAAACAGAAAAAAGAGAAAATAACTCTCAGTCCAGAGGCAGAGCTACGTTTTACAATGGAGGAGAAAATGCTCAAAAATTTATTATAGTTGCTAAAAAATAGGTTATACAAAATTGTTGTAAAAGCTGGCCCCTCCAAATGAAACTAACTGGGCCCCATGCATCCTTAAGTGCTTGTTTCATTCATATTTACTTAATTACTTAGACTTTTTTTTAATCTTTCCTCCATCTCTCCTCCCCCAACACATCAACAAACTCACAACTTTTATAAGTTTTACAATTTTACTCACTTTTACTATTAGCTTCTCTTTTTAATATGTATTTTCCAATGTTCTACTTTCCAGTTCCTTCCAAAAGAACTCATCACTTAGTGCAAATGTTCTCATAGTCTTACATTAACTCTCTTCAATCTCTTTACAAAAATCCATTAGAGCATTGATGAGTGGGTCATATATATATAAATAGACACATATATATTTTTTGTAAATCAATATGATTATTTAGTTTTGACCGTCCTCAAAAGATAAATTTCTAGCTCAGCATTTACTCTCACCACAAAACTCTAACCCAAAGTAAGACCAGTAAAACAAAAATTCTAGTGTCAGAAAAAACCACAGTTGTGCACCTGTGACTTCCATTTAGCCAATGCATTTATGACACAAAAAAGTAAGTCTCTGCGTGATAATGAGGGCGTTTGGATTCAACTTAATCCTACGTCTACGTTTTGCAACACGTTTTCAGTCCTTTTTTTTTTTTTTCTGTGCATGAATAGTGATTTTACTGTTTAGGAGACAATTTTTACTGTTCACGCACTGTTCTGTCACTGTTTATCGCTGTAGCAGCACTGTTCATACATTAAAAAAAATATTAAAAATGGGTCCCACGACACTATTTATACATTTAAAAATTATTTTACTACAATGTTTTCAGTTTCAGCAACAATAAATTCAATCCAAACAGACGCGTTGAAGGCGAAGACCCAAAACACCCACCTCTTCTACCTCCACCACAATCATCATCATCATCATCATCATTCTGCTTGAAACCAACTCCAAATTTTTTTTTTTTCTACCCTTTTTGCTCTGCATGCATGGGTTGCTTCTCATTCTCATTCTTCTTCTTTATATGCTGCGTTTTCCTTCCAAGTCTTACTTTCTCAGCCTCCATTTCCACGCACTCAATCAGCCCCGATTTCACCGCCTCACACTTCCAATTCAAAGACACCAGAGGCGCTTTCTTACGCTCTCAAAATGGTACTTTCAAAGCCACAATTGATGCCGCCAGACCACCCTCCTCAAAATATTACTTCTCTATCGTCCACAATGACACCAACCTCATAATCTGGTCAGCCAACCGCAACACACCCATGTCAAGCTCCGATAAGTTGTCACTGACTGCCAACGGCCTCAGGGTCACAAACCAAACTGGTCAACCACTCTGGTCAACCCCGCAATTCAATTCTGATATTTCTGCTATGCAGCTTTCAGAGACAGGAAATCTCGTTTTAGTTGATGCAGGAAACAATACGTTGTGGGAGAGTTTTGCTCATCCGACGGACACTATTGTCATGGGACAGAGAATTCCTACTGGAAAATCATTGCAAAGCGCTGTGACAGACGAGGACATGTCGGTGGGTGATTATCGACTTGAAGTTACTGACAGGGATGTGGTGCTGCAATGGAATAAGATGAATTATTGGGAATTGTCCATGGATCCAAAGGCTGACAGGAACTCTAACAAGCCCGTATCGTTGATGGCGATGAATGGTACAGGTTTGTATTTGCTAGCAAGTGATAATTCCACGGTTGTTCAAGTAACTTTTTTGAATGGGTCATCAAGTTTTAGGAGTGGTAAGTTGGATCCCGATGGCAGATTTATCATCTTCAGACCACGTCGGACTCGGAGCGATAAATTGGAGGTGGAATTTGATGGACCATCTGAGGATTGTGATCTTCCTCTCAATTGCAAAGAAATTGGATTGTGCAGAAGAAAGCCTCTGCGTGGAATTTGTTCTTGTTTACCAGAATTCAGTCAACAAAACAATGGTGATTGCATGCCGGTGAATCGTTCGCTTGCTCTGCCTTCAGCTTGTACTGCAGCTAGAAATGGCAGTCAATTGAATTCCTCTATTTCCTATCTAAAATTCGGCCCTGGTATGGACTATTTTGCTAATAATTTCAAGGGACCCGTGAAAAATAATGTAACGTTGTCGGTTTGCCAAGATTTATGCTCTCAAAATTGTTCCTGTTTGGGCTTTTTCCATGAAATTTCTTCTGGTTCTTGTTATCTTCTTGCAAACCATTTAGGTTCTTTCATTTTGGCAGACCACAATAAGGACCGTTTGGGTTATATTAAAGTTTTGGTTGGTTCTTCTAATGGAAACTCGATCGGATCTAACATAAATCAGAAACAAAACTTACCAGTCGCTGCTTTGGTACTATTACCTTTAACAGGATTCTTAATGCTAGTAGTGTTTGTAATCATTGCAATCCTTTGGTTAAGGAAAAAGCGGCTTTCTAAAACCACAACTGTAAAACTAGACCAGAGTAACTCGTCATCGTCTGCAGAGCTAGAGATGTTCTCTATCCCAGGCTTACCGAGAAGGTTTGCTTATGAAGAGCTAGCAGCTGCTACTGAGAACTTCAAGACTCAGATTGGTAGTGGTGGATTTGGTACTGTATACAGAGGTTCTCTGTCAGACAAAACTGTTGTGGCGGTCAAGAAGATTACTAGTTTGGGAATCCAAGGGAAAAAAGAATTTTGTACTGAGGTTTCAATAATTGGGAACATCCACCATGTCAATTTGGTTAGATTGAAAGGTTTTTGCACACAAGGGAGGCAGCGCTTTCTTGTTCTCGAGTATATGAACAGAGGTTCGTTGGGCAGTACACTCTTCGGTAATGGTCCTGTTCTGGAATGGCAAGAGAGATTGGAAATAGCCATTGGAACAGCAAGGGGGCTTGCTTACTTGCATAGTGGATGTGAGCACAGAATCATCCACTGCGATGTGAAGCCAGAAAACATTCTCTTGAACGAAAATTTACAAGTGAAAATCTCAGATTTTGGGCTGTCGAAGCTGCTAAATCCTGAACAATCTTTTCTATTTACAACAATGAGAGGAACTCGAGGCTATCTTGCACCTGAGTGGATAATGAGTTCCACAATTTCCGACAAGGCTGATGTATATAGTTATGGGTTGGTTTTACTAGAGATTGTGAGGGGAAGAAAAAATTGCTCAATACAAACATGGAGCCATAGCACAAAAACTTGTAGCAGTGAAGGAAATGCCCCATCCTTACCCCCTCCTGTTTCGGAACACAGACTAATATATTTCCCTCTATTTGCGCTAGAAATGCATCAGCAGAGAAGGTACTTGGAACTGGCAGACCCAAGGTTAGAGGGACGAGTGACAAGTGAAGAGGTTGAGAAGCTAGTGCGGATTGCCTTGTGTTGTATGCATGAAGATCCAGCGCTGCGGCCTTCTATGGCTCACGTTGTTGGCATGTTGGAAGGTGGGTTGTCTTTGGGTGAGCCGAGGTCCGAGTCACTAAATTTCTTGCAGTTCTATGGCCAAAGATTCGTCGAGATGTCAAGAATGGAAGGGTCCAATGAGCTGATGGACTTGGGGTTGTATCCAGATATAAATGCTACTTCTAATAGTGCTGCAGGTGTTTCATATAACCCAATGTCTTACATCTCTTCACAACAGCTTTCTGGCCCCAGGTAGTGCTCAAAGTTTCTGTACTTGTTATTAGGAAATACTTGTCACGAACCCGTGCGTTACGTGTGATAATTTTTTTTTTTGCAAGTAGTCTAATACAAAGTAATATAACAATCCATACTACAAGAAAACACTGTTCACCCAAATGTATATGCTACTGAATTTGATCTTTATTTGCATTAAAGGAGCTGTTATGATGGAGGTAATGATCCTTTTAATTCTAATAATTGTTTCCATAAATTTTATATTTCAATTTATAAAATGGAGGTAAGTCAATTGTTCAAAAAAATGCTGGAATAAGTCTTGTGGCATTTCTTCAATGGTAGGTAGCTTATTTGATTGCCTTTGTGGACTCGGCGAGCCCTTCTTGCTATATTGGATGTCAATGCCTTTCTGTGTTTAGGTCTCTTGGTTTGCCAAACTCTGTTGTGCTGATTCTTGTATGTTCTTCTTCGTTCTCAATGTATGTATCTTTTTGTCTTGCTATTCTGCAGTTATGACAATTTCTAAGTACTTTTATCTCATTGGAAAATACCTAAACTTAAGGTCATGAATTGTTACCACCCATATGCCTTTTGGATCTTTGGTCAATATTTTGAGTCTTCTGTTTTTTCGAGGCAATCTATTAAGATTAACATTTGCATGCTTCAAACATTAGCTTCCTTTTATCTTCAATAGATAGGGTTTCAAAGGCCATACTCTCTTGTATCTCTAGATATCAATATTCTTTTCCTAAAGTTTAGAGGTTTCATTTTTGAATAAAGATACGAGTTAAAAAAATTTGTTGGAGTGATGTAAGGTTGAGATCAAGTTTCTCTTTGGTTTTCTCAACAATATCCTATTGATTTTTTTTTTCCTTATTGTTTCTAAAAAAATTTATATTGAATATTGATAACCTTTTTAATTTATGATTATGTCTTATTATTTATATCCCATTTACTGTTGTTTATGTCTTATGTCTTATATCTTTAGACTTTCACAATTTTTGGTAATGCTTAACTGTACTTTCTTTAAAAAATATTGCATTTGCATCTAAGAGAAATGCACATATGATTAAGTGGTTATAATAATATTTAACTTGAATGGAAGGTCATTAAAAAAAACTTTAGTAAATTTTTTCATTCCTTCTTTTTTATCAAGCAAATGCAGCTTCTAAAGTTTGGATTACACCAGAAATATCGATGTTATAATCAGTTTTTGTTTCTTCTCTCCTTCAATATCTTTGCTGTAATACTAATGTTAGTTTCATTTATTTCATCATAAACGTTTATGTTATAGTCAGTTTCTATTTCTTCTCTCCTGTGATACTGATGTTAGTGGAATTATTAATGTCAGCACTTTGTTAAATGTCTTTGTTATATTTGAAGGTTTTTTTTTTTTTTAAGAAAAAAAGTTTTGTAGTGTTGACAGCAGATTTCAATTTCATAGTCATAATACATTATTTGATGTGTCACAATATGCATTCTTTGGCAAAAATGTTGCTTAGTAGAGGGTTGCCATTCTTTGTCACTTGGAGTTTTAAAAATTGTAAGTTATGTGTTTACTTTAATTTTTTGATTTTCCCCCTTACCTGCTCTCATATTTGTTAGTGGGAATGAAATTGGGTTTTTGCATCCAGCTTGGCCCTTTGGTTTACTAATCTATTTAAATTTTGTTCATTTTTCAAGGTTTCTGAGCAAGGTATGATCTTATCAAATTAAAAAAGTTTATGAGGAAGGTATGCTTCTTCAGTTTTCAATATTAATTTCTGGGTTATAATGTCATTTAATTACTGTTTTATTTGTATATTTAGCTGTTATAGTATCTTTTCTTTTTCTTTTTCATTTTGGGTTTTCTTTGCTGCATGTTATATTATTTATTTGGAGTTTGATATTAGAATTCATGTTTGTTTTATGAAATTTTAACTTTATATTTGCATTTTTTATTTCTGGAGCCTAATTGGTTTATTTATGGGAAGCACGGATATTATTTATTTCTTTTTTTCCCTTAAAAAAACAGCACCATTATCATGGCAGTCTCAATGGATATTGGAAGTTGAATATAAACATTTTAAAGCATAAAATAAAAACTTAGTATACTTTTTTATTATGTTGCACTGTTGCAGCCTTGTATATAATTTTTATTATGTTTTTATATATAATTTTTTCTTAAAAAATCTTGTATACTAGATTTTCAAACATGATATTGTAGCTACTTAATTTTAAAACCTAAACAAAATTTATGTCCAAAATTATTTAAATATGCCTAAAAATAAATACTAATTAATTAAATAATTGTTGTATCCGTGACATATCGTATTCTAAGCGTTTGAAAAAATGCCGTATCCCCTTTACTTGTACCCATATCGTACCAATACCCATATCCATACCCGTGCATCATAGGTTTATTTTTGCATATAATAAAAGAGTTTAGCAAACCCTGCTCCACTCAAACTAACTTGCACATCCTCTGCTGGGTCTCTATCTCTCTCTCTCTCTCTCTCTCTCTCTCTCTCTATTCTTATTCATCCTCAAACTGAGGAATATAGCAGCAAGGTATGATTTTGAATTCTAGGTTCTATATTTTAGTTTGAGAATTGGAAGGTTTCATCTCAATTGAGACATATCAAGTGCTTTCTTATTTCTCAAAAAAAAAAAAAAAAAACAAAACAAAATCATGTGCTTTCTTATGATATAAAAGCCATGGAAGGGTTGGGTTTTTGGCTCTACACTATTCATGGATTCATTGAATTAGTTATATAATTCCATATATTTGATACTCTTTAGTTTGTTTGTTTATGTTGAAATGAGCATCTTAGCCTAAAGAGAGTTTGATTTGTTATTATTTTTTTTTAAGTGGAAAGTATAAGGTCTTGATTTTGATGAGTTGAATGTTAAATTTAATTGGCTAATGAATCAATTAATATTTTGCTTTGTTTAAACGTGACTAAAATTTTATCAATTTTGTAAACGTGACCAAAGTTTTAAAAATCTCACCAACTTTTGACGATTTCTAAATTATTCTTTATGCTGGTGCTATTTTATCAATTGTTTGTAGAATGAGAGATTAGGGGTGAGAAATCTGGATACTTTTTAACCCAATTTTTTTGGGTAAACAATTGTGGAGATTTGGAGAGGAAAGAAATCACCTTTGGAAGTGAGTTACTTGAATAAAGTATGGGAAGGTTGGGGACAATTCACATTTGATTTTGAGACAATTACTTTTTGTTGCAACCTTTGGAGAAACAAAAAGTTAGGTTGGGATAGATTTTCAGTCTTGCCACAATGTCGTATTCGTTAACAGATTAGAGTTAGATGATTATTGAAAGGAGATATGAACACCTAGCTAAAAAAGGTTGTGCTTAGTGCACAAAACTCTCACTTTTGTGGGGTTTGAGGGAGGCCATGGTAGGCAGCTTTACCTCTCATTTGTTTTGGAGAGATTGATTCCCAGACTCAAATCTACAACTTGTCACTTTTAGTAAAAGGCAATAATCATCACACCAACTACTTAGGAGTATTTTGGTGTGGTTTTGACTTTATAATTCATTCCTATAAATCAGCAAACAACTTGATCTGGCTTTTTCTTGTAACATGGGCACCTCAAAAGGGTGAAGCACCTTTGTCAGCCAATCAACTAGACTACTGTGGACAAATACCCACCTACCAACCAGCCGGTCTGGTAAACAAAGATGGCAACACGCATTTAGTTAATTAGCAGAGCTTTACCTTTAGGATTTATGTAGGCTATACAGAGAGAGTGGAACATTAGAGCATTTGAAGCGTTAGAATGGTCTACGACAAGTTTTAAGATGCTTTTACTATATTCCTTATATGAATGGATGACTGCTTTATCATACCATTCAAGTTCTAATTTGTTCTAATTTCTTGATGATTGTAATTTCCCTTGATTTGACCACCTGCATGTACTTGTGTGCAGGGTGATGTTCATATTTTTAATAAAGTTCAGTTATTCAAAAAAAAAAAAAAATGAAAAGTTTGTCTCCCAAGCAAGCATTTAGACATTATCACTACTTCTACCTCAGTCTATGGAGTGGTTTATTCTGGACCTATTACTTTTTCCTCTGTTTATTATTCAGTTTCTCTTGCCTTATTTTAAAGTCTATGCAAAGTCTTCTACAGTGTTATGGGTCAAAATTTTCAGAGTTTTGGTTCGAAAAAGTAGGAAGTAGGCAGAACAATATCATAGATTGTATAAAGTATGTGGTCTCCATTCCAATATTCTATTAAGTTGTTGTATGGTGTTTGTTTATCATCTTGATGCAAGCTCTTATAAACTAGGCGAAACAAAACCATTGGTCCCTTTAAGTGTACCCTTTTAGCAAAATTGGTCCCTGAAGTTTCAAGTGTCATTGGTCCCCCAAGCTAAAAAAATGAGCATTGTTAGTCAGTTTGTTAACTGTTGTTAGTGTTATTATTTATGTGACAAATGGAATAATGAGGAGACATCTTTTTACATAAACCAACCAAAAAAAACCATGTCAATCAAAAAAAAAAAAAAAAAAACTATGTAAGCTCCAACTCGCCAAAACTAACAAAAGCCTTTATATTTTTTATTTTCTCTCATCTCCGTTAACCACAAGGTCTTGATCATCTCCTCCGTCGTCCTCTGCAGCACCCAAACTCACGCCATCAATGCTCATGATGGTCATCCACCTCTTTCATCCTCCACCCTAGTTGAACCCATGAGTTTAGGTATAGAATTCTGTAGATCTATTCTTCCCCTGACCCTAGTTGGTGTGGACACCACATGATAGCACATCTGTGGAGATTATCTTTATCATTTATGTTATCTTTATTTGGGTTTATCTTTAGTATTGGATTAGTATTTGAGGTTGTTAGGATTATCGTATTAGTATTTGAGATTGTTTAGGATTTGTTTAGGATAGTTTATCTTTATCATTATGATTCCTGGAAGCTGTATATAAAGCTTCGGATGGTTCCTTTTGTATTTTACAGACTATTATTATCATTATTGAGATTATTTGTGTTAGTTTTTAGACCCCTTAAAAACACAATTAGATTAACCTAGGTAATTAGCCAAGTGATTACTTAGTCCAAATTACAAGTCTAGGTTATCACAATCAAGCAATCATATCATGCATAGTAGCGGGAAGATAAATAACACAACGATATGATAACCCAGGAAAATCAAACCGGTAAAAAACCTGGGGAGGACTTAACCTAGCTATCCTCAAGGTAAAAAGCAAATCCACTAGAAAGAATCGAAGTTTATACAATAAGACTTACAAGCCCCCACGCTCGACTTCTTATTACTACCCACCAGTAGAACTTACTGACACGACCACGTGCAAACTCCGAATCCACGGACTCCTTCTTTCTTTGGCCTTTGCAAAACACAAACACCCCCGTTTGTGATTTTGAGATCCCACTCAAAGGTTTAACAACACTAACTCTCCTATTTGTGACTCTAAGACTACTCTTGAAGGTTTAGATCATCAACACCTTTGGTGACAAGAGAAGGCAACAACTTCTACAACACCAGATCTTAAGATTCTTCAAGGAATAACACCGGTAGAAGACATAAGAGAGTTTTTTAGGAACAAAACCCTAAATTCAAAAGAGGCACACTCTTTTCTCTCTGAAAAGACACATAAAAACGTGCTTAGGGTTTCCTTTTTATATACTGGGAGAAGTAGATTAGAAACCCTAATCCTTAATGGGCTTGAACTGCTGTTTGGGTTTAATTAAAATTCTATAGATACGACTTTCAATCAATTGAGCCTGTCTTTCGATCGACCGAACCAGACAGATTATGAAATCTTCTACCTGCAGCTTGTATGTTCTTGAATCTTGACTTGAATCACCTTAAGCATTGTCTAATAATACCTATAGACCCTAAGATCTATATCTAGACAAGTTTGTGTTCACGATTTGCCAGTTGTTCTAAACATTTAGAACCTAACAATTTGCATTGATTTGTTTGGTGGTGATTCCAAGCACCTTAGGTGGGAAGCCTAAGGTTTTACGATAGGACTAATCTAGGTGGGAAGCCTAGGTTGTCCTACATCAACTTGGTATCAGAGCCTAACCCGATCTTCCCTTTCAGCAACCAAAATCACGACTAACAACCCACAGCCACACTCACCGTCAGAAAAAAACTCAACCACTAGACATGCCATTACTCAAATACTTCCCCCACGAGATTTGCAAACCAACGCAACCTAATTTCTTACCTCACGAGATCTGCAAACCAGAATCAGAACCAGCCCGAACCATATACCCCCTTTGACCACACGAATTCTTCATCCCAAAACCAACAGAGAAAACCCACTACTCCCTCCAAACCCGTAACCCCCATTCGTGCCCGACTTTAGGACCACCACCAAAAATAATAATAATAAAATAAAATAAAATTCAGATTCATAACTTCAATCCACCAGATCGGAGATAGAGACAGAAGAGAGTTGAAAGCCAACACCAAACCATCGATCCTACCAACGGAATGACACCATCACACAACCCGCCACCGAAATCATCACCAAACAGCCGCTATCGACACGCCATCACCTTCTCTCCCACCATGCCGCTTCATGGGTTCTAAGATCTGACTCACCAGTTCCGATCTCCACCTTCGAGTGTCGCTGACAATCATCGCCAACGAGCCCAGCTGCCTCTTCGCCGTCGACTCCAAAGATGTTTCGTGTTTGCTCCACTGTCTCTTTTAGTTTTCCGTTGTTTCTATTTTCTCTAGTTTCGGTGTTTAGTTTTGTTTGAACTTGGTAGATAAGGACTTTAGCTTTATATTCTAGTTATTTCTTTATTGTATTTTTATATATATTTTTTTTAAAAAAGTCAAGTTAGGTCCACGAAGCAGGCAAAATTCTTAAGAAGGCTCCACGTTCACTACATGTGAGGAACCACAAGCCCACTTTCACCATTGTTGGTAGTGTGACCCATTGTCTAGTGAGGCCCAGGCTGTTAAGTCAGCCCATCCAAGGTGTGAACTTTCCTATCTTAATGAATTGAAATGTACTTTCAAATTTAATATCAATATGTCTACTATGTGCCTCAATTTTATCTTAGTCACATGCTACTGCCTTTGTCCTTTGTTTTGCTTAAACTTCCACATGACTTTGTTATTTTAGCTGCTGGTTTTTTTTCTTTCAGCATTTTATTTTAGCCAAAAAAAAAAAAAAAAAAACACACAAAAAAAAATCCTTTAAAGTAATTACTTCTCAGTATTAGTGGTTGAACTAGCCTAATCACATTGTCATAATTAGGTCCTTTTTAATTTAATTCTTGTTAAAGCTAGTACTGCTTGAATGCAACAACCTGTGGAATTCATGACTTCTCTTCGCATATAATTTAACTTGAGTATTATCCTTACTATTCACTTGTTAGAATTAGTTTGTTGATCTCTTTGCATGCATTTGCGTAGTGGTCGTCTAGTAATTAGTTTTGAAGAACATTCTAATTCCAAATCAGAGTCTAGTTCTGAATCCCAGTCTAGTCCACAATCCCACCTAAACATGGATCCTTCTCCCCAAGATGAATTAAGACAAGCCATTGTAGAGCTTACTGTCCATCTAGGCCACTTAGAGGCTAAGTATGATGAGGAAAATGCACATAATGGAAGAAATAATAATAGGCATGGCCCTCACCCTAGGCAAGACCATTGAGACAATGAAGACAACTCAGCTAAACATATCAAAGTAGAGGCTCCTACCTTCGATGGTGTTAGGAACCTTCAGGTCTACAATGATTGGGTGCGAGAGATGGAGCATTTTTTTGAGTGGTATGACCTGTCTGAGGATAGAAAGGTTAGGTTTACCAAAATGAAACTTGTAGGAAGAGCAAAACTCCATTGGGATAGTGTTGTCAACCACCTCCGTAAGACCCGCCAACCACCCATAACTCTTTGGGAAGAAATGAAGGCCAAGCTCAATGAAAAGTACTTCCCAGTCTCTCATCAAGGCAACTTGTTGGATCAATGGCATGATTTGAGACAAGACAAGAGGTCTGCTACTGAGTATGTAGAACAATTTGAAGAGTACAGGATACATAGCAATGCAACTGAAGATGAGCCAATTACCTTGAGTAGATTTAGGAAAGGTCTCAATTATGATCTTCAAAGAGAATTGGTGGCTCGACAGATCTCAACTCTTGATGATGCTTATACCTTAGTGCAAGATTTAGAGTTGATCCCTAGGCTCCAAGGTGGAAGGAGATCTGACAATCGCATGTTGCCTCACAACAATTTTGATGGTCCCCAAGGTAGATACCTCCAAGGTACCCAAAATAGGCCTTGTCTCAACAACAGACCCTTACACATAGAAGAAAATCCTTAGGGTAGATACCAACAAGGTCCTCAAACTAGACCCAATCCCAACAATAGGCCCTTACCCAGAAGACAAAGGGAAGAGTATGGTTAGAGAGACATTTAGGCCAAATTCTAGAATCCAGTGCTTTAAGTGTCAAGGCTTTGGTCATATGGCTGCCCAATGTCCTAATAAGACTTTGTTGATTGAAGAATTGGATGGAGAGGAAGAGGTAGAAGAAGTAGTCTATGAGTCTAATATTGAAGACATTGTAGAAATATGAGAGGATGATCCCACCCAATTAGCTTGCATTAGAGCCCTACCATCTTTTGATAACCTCAATGAAGGTAGTCTTGATACTCCTGTAATGAGTGTTGTTAGGTGTGCTCTAGCACAGTCCGAAGAAAGTGATGATTGGAAAGAATACTATCTTCCAAACCTTTGTCAAGTGTGGAACCACAAATTGCAAGGTTATCATTGACAGTAGAAGTTGCATTAATGCGGTTTCTTCTTCTAGGTTTGAAGTTAGTTGCCCATCCTAAGCCCTATAAGGTTTCTTGGGTAGATGATTCATCTATCACCATCAAGGATAGGTGTCTTGTTCCTATTCATATCCTCTCATACAAGGCTCAAATTTCATGTGATGTGATTCCAATGGATGTAGGACACATAATTTTAGGACAACCATGGCTCTATGATTTAAATGTCACTCTTTATGGTCGCTCGAACTCTTTTTCCTTCATGCACAATGGACAAAGGAATAAGCTTAACCCAGTCAAAACTAAGTTTGTTAGTGCAAGTAAGGCTAGAGAAGAGCCCAAAAACCAAAATATGAACCTCATTAGCCCAAAAGAACTTGAAAGAGCTATCAATCAAGACTCCATCATCCATCATCTTTGCTTTGGTTGTTAAGGAAACTGCACTAGATAACTTTGAAGAACCAAGAAAAGAAGTACGGTCAGTGCTTCAAGAGTTCCAAGATGTTTTCCCTAAGGAGCTTCCAAATCAATTGCCTCCTATGCATGATATTCAACACGCCATAGATCTTGTCCCGGGAGTAGCACTCCCAAATTTGCCCCACTATAGAATGAGCCCTCCTCAACATGATAAGATGGTTAGACAAGTGGATGAGCTCTTGCACAAAGGATTTGTGCGTGAAAGCTTAAGCCCATGTGCAGTCCCTGCACTCTTGACACTAAAAAAAGATGGATCCTAGAGAATGTGCATGGATAGTCGCGCAATCAATAAGATTACTGTGAAGTATCGTTTTCCTATCCCTAAGTTAGATGATATGTTTAATATGATGTCAAGAGCCACAATCTTTTCGAAGATTGATTTGAAAAGTGGATACCACCAGATTAGGATCCGCCCAGGTGATGAAGGGAAGACTGCTTTTAAGACAAAGGATGGTCTATATGAGTGGCTTATGATGCCCTTTGGTTTATCAAATGCTCCTAGTACTTTTATGAGAATGATGACACAAGTACTAAGGCCTTTCATGGGCAAATTTGTGGTAGTGTACTTTGATGACATTCTCATTTATAGTAACTCAAAAGAGCAACATTTGGACCTTTTTAAACAAGTTTGTTCCACTTTGAGGAGAGAAAACTTGTATGCCAACCTAAAGAAATGCTCTTTCTTCACTGATAGTGTCATTTTCTTAGGTTTTGTGGTTTCATCTAAAGGAGTTTCTGCTGAACCACAAAAGGTCAAGGCCATAGTGGATTGGCCCGGACCCAAGAACATTCATGAGGTTCGCAATTTTCATGGGCTTGCAACTTTCTATCGCCACTTCATCTATGGATTTAGTACAATCATGGCACCAATCACTGATTGTATGAAGCAAGGCGAATTCCAATGGTCAAATGCTGCTAGTAAAGCATTTCAAGAAATCAAGAAGAAGATGACAAAAGCACCGGTGATGCGCCTACCAGACTTTGATAAGGTCTTTGAAGTGGAATGTGATGCGTCTGGTGTAGGCATAGGAGGAGTTCTTAAGCCAAGATTGTCACCCTATAGCTTACTTTAGTGAGAAATGAAATGAGGCTAAGAAGAAGTATTCAACATATGACAAAGAACTCTATGCTGTGGTACAAGCTTTAAGATATTGGAGCCATTATTTGACACCCCATGAGTTTGTCATTTATTCGGATCATGATGCTCTCTGCCACATCAATTCCCAAAAGAAATTAAATGCTCGACATGTCCCTTGGGTTGAGTTTTTGCAAAGATTCTCTTTTGTTTTGAGACATAAATCTAGTGTTGAGAATAAGGTAGCTGACGCTTTGAGTCGCCGAGTCACCTTACTTTCGATGATGAGCACAAAAGTCATAGAGTTTGAGAAGTTACAAGAGGAGTATGAATCTTGCCCAGATTTCGGAGAAGTGTACACTACACTTAAGACTGAGCATCTTTAGGTTGTTTATGATTTTATCCACCGAGATGGCTACTTGTTTAAAGCTAATAAGCTTTGCATCCCCCGCACATCAGTTAGAGACTTCTTGGTTTGGGAAGTGCATGCGGGAGGACTTTCAGGACATTTTGGACGTGATAAGACAATTGAAGAGGTAGAGAGACAGTTCTATTGGCCAAGTCTTAAGAGGGATGTTGCCAAGATAATTGGTCAATGTCGTCAATGTCAACTGGCTAAGCATTGCAAGCAAAATACTGGTCTTTACACTCCTTTACCAGTTCCATACTGTCCTTGGGAGGATATTAGCATGGACTTTATACTAGGTCTTCCCCGTACCCTTAGGAAGTTTGATTCCATCCTTGTAGTGGTAGACCGGTTCTCTAAGATGGCTCACTTTCTTCCATGCTCTAAGACTTCTGATGCATCCAAGGTAGCCAAGATTTTCTTTGATGAGATTGTTAAGTTGTATGGGTTGCCTAAATCAATTGTGTCAGATAGGGATGTTAAATTCATGAGCTATTTTTGGAAGACCCTTTGGCACATGATGGGAACAAAGTTGAAATTCTCCACAGCATACCATCCTCAAACTAATGGTCAAATTGAGGTTGTCAATAGGAGCCTAGGAAATCTTTTAAAGTGTCTCATAGGTGAGAATGGTAAGACTTGGGAATCTATACTCCCTGTAGCCAATTTGCTTACAATAACTTAGTCAATAGGTCTATAGGTATGAGCCCATTCGAATTTGTTCATGGTTATACACCTAGGAGACCTTTAGACCTTCTCCCAATGTCCTCACATGATAGGGTTTCTGTGTCTGCAGTAGAGTTTGCTAGTCACATGCATGAGCTGCATAAAGAAATCAACAAACGAATTCATGCTAGTAATCTTAAGTATAAGACTCAAGCTGATTTACATTGACGTCATTTAGACTTTGATGTAGGAGATTATGTTATGATTCGTATCAGGCCTGAATGGTATCCTTTAGGAACCGTTAAGAAATTGCAGGCTCGCAGTGCTGGCCCATTCAAGGTATTAAAGAAATTTGGACCTAATGCTTATGTGATTGATATACCTTCAGATTATGGTATTAGTTCTACTTTTAATATTGTTGATTTACTTGCTTTTAAAGGTCCAACAGTTATTCCCTATGACCCTTTTGATGATCCTCTCTCTTCTTCTTTGGCTAACCTATCCCTAGCCCTACACCACCTTGTTTCCAAAAGGCACATAAAGATATTATTGATGTTATTTTGAATGAGCAATCTCTTTTCACTAGGGATGGAATAGTTCAGCGCTTCTTGGTTTGCTGGCGAGGACGGCCTAATTCTGATTGTACATGGATCACCAGAGAGTAGGGGTGACCACGGGTCGGTTCGGGTCGGGTTTGTGCCCAACCCGCGACCGACTCGACCAAGTCGAGTTCCAATTTTTCAGACCCGCCGCCGACCAATCAGAAAATCGGATCGGATTGAACAGTTCTTGCCGGAAAGTGGTCGGGTCTTGGTCGAGGTTGATTATTTGGAAAACGGCGAGAATCCGGCCAAGAAAATATGAAAAAGGGCAGTATCCAGCGAGGAAATTTTGAAAAACGGTAGAAATCTTGCCAGATCTCGCCAATCTAGCGAGATCTTGGCCATTTTGGCAAGATCTTGGCTAGATCTAGCGAAATCTTGCCGAATCTAGCTTAAATCTTCCTAAAGAAAACTCAAAACTCGCCGGATCTACCCAAAAAAATCTCAAAACTCGTCGGAAAAATGATACGTCGGTCAGATCGAGTTTCTTGGATTTAAGAGGAGGAGATCCAATCTCTGACCTGTTGATCTCGGGTTTTGGAGAATGAAATCCGTCGTCTACTACCGGAGCAGTCGGTTTGGTCGGCGGCGGGTCAGGTTCGATTGGTGGCAGCAGGTGGGTCGGTTCCGGCGGGTCCTTGGACAGCCTTACCAAAGAGGAGTTACAGTAGCTTGATCCCGCTCTTTTGGAGGCTTACTTGGATACACTTGCTACCACCTCATCTCTACCTCCTATCACCCGCACATATGAGCGTAGATGGAGGCGCCATGCTGATCCAATGAGCTTGTGGCTTGATGGAGTTTATTCTGATGTCACTTGATCCTTATAAGCTTTACTTGACGGGGTCAAGTTTCTCCCACCCCAGGGGAGTTGGTGTGGACACCACATGATAACACATATGTGGAGATTATCTTTATCATTTATGTTATCTTTATTTGGGTTTATCTTTAGTATTGGATTAGTATTTGAGATTGTTAGGATTATCGTATTAGTATTTAAGATTGTTTAGGATTTGTTTAGGAGAGTTTTTCTTTATCATTATGATTCCTGAAAGCTGTATATAAAGCTTTAGATGGTTCCTTTTGTATTTTACAGACTATTATTATCATTATTGAGATTATTTGCATTGATTTGTTTGGTGGTGATTCCAAACACCTTAGGTGGGAAGCCTAAGGTTTTACGGTAGGACTAATCTAGGTGGGAAGCCTAGGTTGTCCTACATCACCAGTATAGCCCACAAAAGGAAGAACTTACACAGAAACCCAAAAGAGAAAAAGAAATTTTAGGTTGACACAAAGAGATCTAAGTGAGAATTAGGCTGAAGAGAAGACCAACTCTGCTCCGACTTCGACTACCCCAATCATCAAACTCAAGTCCTTCTTTGACCCAAACAAGACATTCACTCTCGGTCTAAGGATATCCATGGGATAGAGGAGTGAAAGAGATGAGGGATGAGTGATGATCTTGACGCAGTGAAGAGATTGTTATGTTTGTTTTTCTTACATGGATCTGACTTAGATTTTTATTTGATGTGGCTTATTTGGGTTGGTCCAAGTATGTAAAAAGATGACATATCATTGTTCCATTAGCCATATAAATAATAACACTAACAGCAGTTAACAAAAGGATTAACAATGCTCATTTTTTTAATCTTAAGGGACCAATAATGCTCACTTAAAACTTAAGGGCCAATTGTGCTCTGAAGGTAAATTTCAAGGACCAATAGTCTTGTCTTGCCTATAAACTACTTTGTCATCAATCTGTTCCATGTTAATCTACTGCCTTAGGCATTCAGCTGAATTTTATTTTTCTTTTCAAGTATTAAATCTCTTATGCTACTCATACACAAATAGTTAGTAACTTATGCAATGCACAAGAAATTAAAGAAATATGATATTTATTTATTTATTTATAAATAAAATATCTGATAATTATGACAGTTATTATGATTGTGTTTGCAAATAGAAATATTTATTCTATTATTTATAGAAAATATAATGTGGTTATATTCTAATGGAGGGTGTAAATATATGAGGTTTATAAGGAATCTTCATAGAATTTAAACTCATTTAAATAACATATATTAGAAGAATGACAAAGAAAAATTTGGGCTTTCAAAACTTAAGTGTTATCTATAGAAGAAATCAACAAAATTCAAAGACTATGCTTTTATGTACATTATAGATTATATCTTATTTGGGCCATGATGATTTTTCATTAAGAGGTTTCTTGGACATAGTTACCATGGTTTTGGTTTCAATTATAGCATTTGGTTGTGTTTTTTTCCTTGCCTTTATATACTTTGCTAAATCAATGCAACAGATTGGAGTGGAAGGATTTAATTCCTTGGTTTGCAAGAAAGCACTAGGCATAGGCATAGGATGATGGGTAAGATAGCTTGAGTATGTCTGTAGGACCACCTCGCTTGGGAAAATCATCTCCTTGATAAATGAAGTCAATTAGAGATATAGAGAGGCATATGGTTATCTAGTTTCCACATTAACGCATGAGTTAAGGACATTAGTTCTCTCACCACTTATATATGTGATGGTCGGCCTTAATCTCGTAGAGTTTGAAGCTGTGGATTGCTTAAAATGTCTACCAGAGCCTCTTTTTTTTTTCTTTTTTTTTTTTTGGGAGTCCATAGGGATTCCCCATGAGGGACTGAAGACATGTCTTGTAATGAGTCAAGCACTTTGTGCTTCGTGGCAAATTAGTGGTGAATCTTCCTTACATCTCGCTAGTGGACGCTATGAATGGGAAAGATTGCAAGTGGTGAAATTAAGTGGATAATGGCATTTTGCATTTCTATTTGGAGGTAATGTATTTTAATGCCTACATCCTTAACTTCATGTCCTGATAGAGATGATTTGCGTAATGTGAACACTGTATGGGATGGCACCCTAAGCATAGCGGCATGTTGGGATCGAATCTAGAATTACATTGGAAAAGTAAGACAGTCGCTTCATATATTCGGTGAGGTGGGGGAATTGATTTATTTATTTAAAATATTGAAGTCAAAAGTTTCTTCTTTAAAAACTAATAACCCCATCATAGTCTAATGTTTTTCATAAATCTTTTAAGCATCACTGAAAATATGAGAGTGATGCTTTGACCTAGAGGGAGAGTGCCACTAGATGGTGAATGTGATTTCTAGAGTCCTTAGCGGTGTGGTATCTTTTTTGGATTCTCTCGTCATTTATGGACTCGTAGAGAGTATTGTGCTTTACGCGTGCTTGTTACAAGTGGTTAATCATTGTGCATACACAAGGTCTTGGTACACAGGTTTGAGTTCTGTGTTAAATGGTTGACGATTGATGTAAATAGTTGTCCTCTCTCATGCATATCATGTTTGGTATGTCATTGTGGCATGATTTGAATATTAGTGGACAAGTCACACGTACACCATGTGGCTGGGAGCAATGGAGTAAAGGTATGTCTTTAGGCTCTGTTTGGCTCACTCACATCAGCAACCACCTCCGATGCATGAGTAAGCGGAGATGAGACATGGTGTTCTCTGTGCTTGGGAAGTGTGCAAAAAACCCTTGACACTTTTAAGAGCAAGGAGAGGAATAACACCAACTTATTGGTCACCTCGAATTGGATTGAGATGAGGTCTCCATTATGAAAATGAGACCGTGCATGATTTTTTCTTATGACCACGTAGCCTGGACAAGCCAGATGTGAGACCTCTCAGATGCTATGGGTTAGCAGGCTTATAGAGAACTCGAGTTAGGCACTTTGGTAGTGACTAGACTAAGATCTGTACGGTGTATTGAGTTTAGACATATGCTCTTTCTTGAGAGAATTCCACCGTAACATGTATTTCATACATCATGTGCTTATTCGACCGACAATGGAGGTGAGTGAATGGATCCCTGCTTCCTCATTGTGTGACTTACGGGTCATCATATATGATCCTATTTATGCCCTATGTGACTTTTGACCATGTCACAAGGTAGAGGTTTTAGTATCTGCTACTTTGACATTTTGCCTACAACTATGGATGATGCGGGGTCTAAAGGGGCATTGTTGGGAAAGCAAATGGACCAAAACTAAGTGGCATGATGGAGAAAGGAAGACTACTTGGTACACATCTATGTTATGTTTGTATTCACTGCTGGCAAATCATGTAGCTCCTTGGATGTTGCAACATAACTGTGGGTACATCATATTAGTGGAGGTTAAGCAGAGCTCTGAGTTGTTGAACTCGAGAGGGATGGAAGATGCTTAATCTGATGTGGCCATATGAGTTGGGGTGGGGCATAATGAGATGCTTTAGGATGTTGCTATGCTGGTCTTTTCTAATAAGATTTGGTATAGTGCTCCCAATTTTTTTTTGCAGGTGTGCTTGATGGTGGCATAGCCTATTAAACAGCATGAACAGAGAGGACAATGGCATGTGAAATGTGTGGTTGAGCCATGCCCACTATATGCGAGTAGAAGATGTCAGAATTTGGACAGTCACCCATTAGAGGGCATGACCTTTGACTAGCCACATTTAATGGGATTAATTCCCATGTAACATAGATTACATGAGAATGGGTTACAAAAGGGTGTAACCTCTCTCATTTGTTTAATTCACGGAAATCTTCTTCCTCACCATCATTTTATCATGTCTTTGGGTTCTTTCCAATGGTTCTTAGGCTGTGGATATTGTGTGACTTACTCTAGTAGCAAACACTACCATGAGCATGGTTTACAACATGGGAAATCCCACAAGTTAATAGAAACAATGAAAATAATACTGTAGTCTCATCAAACACACTACACACTTGTTTAGAGGGTTTTTACATTTTTTTTTTTTTTTTTGAATGTCAAAATTATTTATTCATCCCAATTCAAAGTTTATGCATTTGCTTAGTGAGGTTTATGCCTCTTATCAATAACTGAAATAGTTTAAAGTTGGATGGTCCTAACATAAAAAAATAAATAAATAAATGAACACTATATAAATTGTATTGCAAACAATGGACTTAGAATACGGTATAAATTGTATTGTTTTGAGTCTTGACAGCAATTTAACCAAAAAAAAAAAAGCACAACAAAAGATAAAATCAAATTTTATTACACGCAATCAAGAATTAAAAAAAAAAATGTAGGCTTATGTGGGGGCCAGTCAATCAGCAGGCCCATTAAGGTCAGGATCGTTGGGCCTATGGCCCATCCGAGGATGCATATCCGTCCGAGGAGGCCAAGTTAGGTCATAAGGCAATTACCGAGGGGGGGTGGTAGTCAATATCACGAAAGTAGAGTTTCGTGTTAGTCCGAGGACACCATACTCCTCGACAGTATGCATCCGAGGACGATCATGACGCGGTCTTGTTACAACCGGACCTCGGAATTATGTCACCACTGAAGATGGGATAACAGACCAAGGGTAAGAAAGAAAAGACAAACAAATATCTATAACTACAGCTGCCTCCGCATTAATTACCTCTCAACCAACTCTCTGACCGCATTAATGTGGAGGTGATACCTGAACAGTAAGGAGGCAGCTGTAAAGTTCCAGGAGGTGCTAGATGGGACAGAAAGAAATCTCCAGAACCCAACCTACATGTGTGTGGTGAGGATGGAACACGGAAGATGGTATATAAACTGAAAGAAAAACATACAAGAGAGGGGGGAGAACAAAAAAAGAAAGAAAGAAAGCACAGACTTAAGAAGAAGAACGTAAAAAAAAAAATAAAAAAAAAAATAAAAAAAAAAAAAAACGAAAGAACTGTATCGAATACCAAAACAAAACTATCGTTGTGCCAGCTCTGAGCTTTCAGTATACGTGAGGGTGAATCTTTTCATTCCACAAAAGTTAATCTAGTTCTTAATACCCACGCTCTACAAATTATATTGTTTAGGCCTATTTACGTACGAACTCAGTATCATTTTGGGTCGTTACAAATTGTGTCCTTACAATTGGCGCCGTCTGTGGGGAGAACTTGTATTAACTTAAAGGACTTTTGGTGCAACGTTTCTGATGGAGGAAGCGGGTCCACATCACCACGCTGCGGGACCGCATCAGGAGGATGCCAACCTGCACCAGGCAGAGTCAAGGGGCTCCCAGCATGGTGATCCTTGAAGGAGTCCTGAGCTGAGAGAAGGCCATAAGGGGAGTTTACGTACAACTCATATCACCAGAAGCCACTCTCGTGGGAAGAGTCACGTCTCCCATGCGAAGTATGATGGGAATTTGCAACGTGAGATTGCATATTTGAAAAGGGAGTTGCACCATGCACGGTGGGAGCGCTCCCCGCCTTGCTCCGAGCCATCATCTGAGGAGTCGGATGGAGCTAGTTATAGGTGGAGATCGAGAACTCCGCCAAGCGAGACTTTCTCCTATGAAGAGGAGCACCGCCATCGACGTAAGCGTAGAAGTCCACCTAGTAGGGACTTAGGAAACAATGCCATGAACAAAGCCCTGAGTCAAATTTTCAAGTCGCCCTTTATGAGAAACATAGATGATGCGATTCATCCTCGGCGATTCCATCAGCCTACGTTCTCTCTGTATGATGGCCATTCAGATCCGATGGAACATGTAAGCTATTACAGCCAGAAGATGGCTATCTACTCCAGGGACGAGGCTTTGATGTGCAAAGTTTTTCCATCGAGTTTGGGTCCGACGGCGATGAGGTGGTTCAACGGCTTAAGGGCCAATTCTGTGGGATCTTTCAAAACACTGACTCGGGCTTTTGGTGCTCGCTTTATTACATGCAGCAGGAATCCTCAGCCTTTGGGATCTTTGCTGGCTCTGTCTATGCAAGAGGGCGAGACTCTCAAGAATTACTCGGATAGGTACTGGGAAATATTTAATGAAATAGAGGGAAAGAACGATTCTGTGGGTATAACCACTTTCAAAGCTAGTCTCCCAGCTGATCACGATTTGAGAAAATCCTTAACGGGTAAACCTGTCACCAGTGTGCGCCAACTGATGGACAGAATAGATAAATACAAAAGGGTAAAGAAAGATCAACTTCAGGGAAAAGGAAAGGCCAAGGTGATCCCTCAAGAGAGGAGGGATTTCAGGTCGGACTGTTATAATAATAGCCGACCACGGAGGGATTTTACTGGGCAATCGGGTTCGGCGGACGCCCAGGTGGTTAATGCAGTATTTCGAGAGCCAGTGCAGTAGGTTTTGGAGAAAATAAAGAACAAGTCATTCTTCAAATGGCCGAACAAGATGGCGGGAGAGCCTAGGAAGCGCAACCCGAATTTGTACTGCCATTATCATCAAGATCATGGGCACACGACGGATAACTGTAGGAATTTGTGGGACCACTTGGAACAGTTGGTCCGTGAAGGGAAATTAAAACAACTCTTGCATCACTCTAGTGGAAGGGCGAGCCAAGCAGGTTCAAAGGTATGTGGGGATGCTTCATCAAGACTCCCTCTGGGTACGATTAACGTTATCTTTGCGGCCTCGAGAAGGACTGGATCTTGCCCCTCCAGAGTATTGTCGGTGTCCCGATCCCCGGTCGAGGATCATTTCCAAGCATTGAAGAGAGCCAAGGTGCGTGTCCCCCTAATTCTAGGCTTTTCAAATGAAGATATGGTTGGGACCATACAGCCCCATGAGGATGCTTTAGTGGTAACGTTGAGAATTGGCGGGTACGATGTCAGAAGAGTGATGGTTGATCAAGATAGCGCTGTGGATGTAATGTATCCAGACTTGTACAAGGGGCTAGGTTTGAAGCCAGAGGACTTAACAACCTATAACTCTCCTCTAGTGAGTTTTGAGGGAAGGATGGTTACTCCCAAAGGACTTATCAGGCTGCCTGTGCAAGCAGGTACGGATATGGTGCAGGTGGACTTTATTGTTGTAGATGTTTTTTCTCCGTACACGGCTATTATAGGCAGACCTTGGCTTCACACCCTTAAAGCGGTGTCGCCTACTCTGTATCAGAAGGTGAAGTACCCATCCAGAGACCAAGTATTGGAAATAGTAGGGAGTCAGGCGGCTGCTCGGCAGTGCCTAGTAGCGGCTATACAGCATCGGCTAGAAGCAGAAACCTCGGCTATGACCGACAATGAGTTATAGCAATTAAAGTCCCCAGTATCGGGCGTGGACGTACCAGCCGATGGGTGCGAAGATCTGGAGAGGGTAGTTGTTGCTGGTGATCCGGAAAAATTCTTCCAAGTTGGGGCTAAATTGCCTTTGCAAGAGAAGATGAGTTTGTTGGAATTCCTCTGAGCCAATGTGGACGTTTTCGCATGGGACCCGTATGAAGCCCCAAGGGTGGACCCGAATTTCATTTGTCATCGACTCAACGTGAACCCCGCCGTTATGCCCAGGAGGCCACTGTGGGTCACCCTAGGATGAGTTTCTTGGATGCCTTCCAAGGGTATCACCAAATACCGCTGGCCGCCGACGATCAGGAAAAGACTGCTTTTGTGACCCTGATTGGGAACTACCATTATAAGGTGATGCCTTTCGGCTTGAAAAACACTGGATCTACCTACCAACGCATGATGACGAAAATGTTTGAACCACAACTGGGTAGAAGTATTGAAGTTTATATCGATGATATGGTTGTGAAAAGTAAAGTGGTGTCCGAACACGTGGGGAACCTCACAAGTATCTTTGGGAACCTGAGAAAACATAAGTTGCGCTTGAATGCTTCAAAGCGCTCCTTTGGTGTAGATTCCAGGAAGTTCTTGGGGTACATGGTGACCCATAGAGGAATTGAGGTGAACCCAGACCAGATTAGGGCCATTAACGATTTGCAAGCACCTCGAAATCCAAAAGAAGTGCAGAAACTAACTAGGATGACTGCTGCGTTGAATCGGTTCATCTCCAGGTCGGCTGAGAGGTGTCGTCCTTTTTTCCGCCTATTACATAAGTGGCAAGGATTTGAATGGACCGCGAAGTGTGCTGAAACGTTCCAGCAGTTGAAAGAATACCTGTCCAGGCCACCTATCATGTCTAGCCCTGAGGTGGATGAGGTGTTGTTTGCTTATTTGGCGGTAGCCCCTTATGCAGTTAGCTTCGTCTTAATACGAGAAGACAATGGCGTCCAAAGGCCAGTTTATTATGTAAGCAAATCCCTCCATGAAGCCGAGGTGAGATATCTGTCATTAGAAAGGGCCATATTGGCGGTGGTCCATGCAACACGCAAACTTCCACACTACTTTCAGGCCCATACCGTGGTTATCTTGACTCAACTATCTCTTAAGTCCATACTCAGAAATGCTGACTACACCAAAAGAATTGCCAAGTGGGGCACGATTCTAGGTGCTTTCGATATCAAATACATGCCTCGCACCTCTGTGAAAGGTCAAGTCCTTGCCGATCTGGTGGCTGAGTTCGCCGAATGCCCAGAAGAAGTTAATTTGAATCAAGGTCACATGGATGAAAAATCGGTTGGCCTAATATCCGCACAAGGTGAGTCCTCTTGGAGGGTGTACGTGGATGGGGCCGCAAACCAACGGGGAGCAAGATTGGGATTGGTGTTGATATCCCCCGAGGAGGTCATTATCGAGAAGTCGTTAAGATTAGGGTTCTCGGCTACTAACAACGAATCAGAATACGAAGCTTTGATAATGGGAATAAGTATAGTCCGTAAAATGGGTGGAAAGGCAGTGAAGTTATTCTCAGACTCGAGATTGGTAGTCGGCCAGGTGAGAGGAGAGTTGGAGGCCCGAGACCCAAGGATGCAAGGGTATCTAGACCGGGTCAGGCGTCTACGAACGAAATTTGAGTCTTTCAACTTATTGCATATTCCTCGAGGTGAAAATACCCACGCTGATTCCTTGGCAACCCTTGCCACCTCCTCAGTACGAAATTTTCCTCGAGTGATTATCGTCAAAGACCTGCGTACCCCCACTTCACCAGAAATGGAGGTTTGCCAAATCAATCAAACCAGTCTGTCGCTAAGCTGGATGGATCCCATATTAAAATTTCTTGAAAGTGACGTATTGCCCGAAGATAAGGTGGAAGCTGAGAAAATACGAAGGAAAGCTCTTTGGTATTGGTTATCTGAGGATAAAAATTTATACAAACGGTCCTTCTCTGGGCCATACCTGCTTTGTGTGCCTTCTACGACAGCAGAGTCAATCCTGGAGGAACTGCATGAGGGCATTTGTGGAAGCCATACGGAAGGAAGGTCTCTATCATGTCGAGCCATCACGCAAGGATATTGGTGGCCAAATATGCGGAAGGAAGCACAGGAGTACGTTAGGAAATGCAATCAGTGTCAAAGATATGCTCCAAATATCCATCAACCTAGAGGAGTTCTTAACCCTTTCTCTAGCCCTTGGCCTTTTGCCCAGTGGGGGCTAGACATTGTTGGCCCTTTTCCTAAAGCCATAGGAAACAAGAAGTTCCTGTTGGTTGGCATAAACTACTTCACTAAATGGGTTGAAGCTGAGCCCTTGGCGAACATCAGAGATGTAGATGTGAAGAAGTTTATTTGGAGGAACATTATTACGCGATTTGGGGTTCCCCGCACTCTTGTCTCAGATAATGGACTCCAATTTGATAGCAATGCCTTTAGGGAATATTGTTCTGACCTGAGTATAAGAAATAGATATTCCACTCCGGCTTATCCACAAGGCAATGGGCAGGCTGAAACTGTTAACAAGGTAATAGTCAATGGGCTTAAGAAAAGATTGGATGACGCGAAAGGAAAGTGGGTGGAAGAATTGCCACATGTGCTTTGGACGTATCGGACAACACCCCGTCACTCAACAAGGGAAACTCCCTTTTCCATGACCTATGGGGCCGAGGCCGTCATTCCCTTGGAAACTAGATTCCCCACGTTAAGGACCAGTACATTCTCTTTGGATAATAATGATGCGATGTTGGAGAAAAGCTTGGACCTGATTGAAGAACAAAGGGAGAGTACGATGGTTCAACTAGCTTACTACCAACATAAACTCAAGCAAGGCTATGATAGTAACGTGAAGATGAGGCCGTTAGCCGTAGGAGATTTGGTGCTGAGGAAAGTTCTGGGGGCCACCAAGAATCCAAATTGGGGAAAACTGGGACCTAATTGGGAAGGGCCATATCGAATCACTTCTGTAGCAGGAATAGAAGCCTATTATCTGGAAGACCTAGATGAAAAAGTTGTACTTCATCCTTGGAATGTAAATAATCTCAAGAGGTATTATTATTAATGAAAGTATTTCAGTTCAAATATCTCTTTTAATTTATGCCAATCATACATCCTGTGCTCCTGCGTCCTATGATGTATATTGAAATGTTAAACTTAAGGGATAATTACACATAACCCACCTGTGGTTTGGGCGAAAATCACTTTGCCTACCCGTGGTTTGAAAAGTATCACTTAACCCACCTAAGGTGTGTTTCCGTCACTCTCTGTAACCCACCTTGGTCTCTGCCGTTACAAAAACACCTTTTAACCCCAAAACAGAATATAACGCGAATCAAAACCCCCAAAACTCAAACACTTTTCGAGAGAGAGACCCAAGGTGCAATCAGGCTTGTTCTTCGTGGTTTAGAACATGTAGAGAGGGAGAAAACACTTGTTTTGCATCATCGAACCTAGGCAAGGTATGTGTGACTGCTGTTCATCTGTATTTGGGTCTGTTCCTGATTCAGGGTTTCAGATTTTGGTCAAGTGTAAACTTACTGTGTGAAAGTCTAAATTTGTACTTCCCAAGAATCGTGTTAAGTTGAGATGTCTTCATCAAGTGGTAATTTCTCGGGTTCATGTGGACATATGTGTAATGAGCAGACTTGTGTTTTGAGAACAAGTTTGAGTTTGCACAATTTTGGGAAGAGGTTCTTGGGTTGTAGCCGTTATAAGGTTGGTCCTAAGTGTCCTTTCTTTGTTTGAATTGATAACCCAACCTGTCCTTGTGGGAATGAAACTGCACCTTTGGCTCTAGAGAAGATGTTTAGGCTTCAGACTGCTCTCCAACTTGCAAATGAAAGGGAAAGGATAGCTCTGGAAATGGCAGAAGAAGCTAGGCAAATGGCAGAAAAGGCTCTTGAAGAGGAAGCCAAAGCCAAGGAGAGGGAGAGAAAGGCTCGAGCTGTCTGTGCAAAAGCTAAGGAAAAAGCCATTCTTGCTGAAGAGAAGCAAAGAATGTGGAAGTCTGCATGCATTTTGTCATGGATCTTTTTTGTTATTGTTATGTTGTTGTGTTTTGGCTCAATTGAGTTCTCTGGAGTGAAGAGACCTAGATTGTTACTCCTGAAGTAGTTAATTGGTTAGTAGAGATAGTTATGGCAATGGTGTTAATGAATTTGCATTGTAATAGCACTAGCCTACTGATGTAATATTTTGATGTGTCAATGAATGAAGAATTGGTCAATTATTGAGTATTTTGTGCATATCATAACAATCATTCAATGGAAGAAGTAATGGTCAATTATCAATTTGGCTATGCATACCATAACAACCATTCCACAATAAAAACTTCCATACACTATATTAGAAAAATATACTTGGACACAATTTATAGTAGCAATAAATAAACTTCCATATAATTTGGCTGTGCATACCATAACAACCATTCCACAATAAAAACTTCCATACACTTTATTATAAAAATATACTTTGACACAATTTGTAGTAGTAATAAATAAACTTCCATATAATCTAGTTTGGACAAATATTGTTCCATACAAACTGTAATATCACAACTTCCATATAACAACCTGGAGTGTATTGTACCTTAATTACAAAAAAGCACATTCCAAGGCCAGCAGTGATTGTTTTTTACACTAATTAATAATTACAAAAAAGCACATTCCAAGGCCAGCAATGATTCTTTTTTACACTAATTGATAATTACAAAAGGCCAACAGTGGTCTTCACAAAAAAAAAAAAAACCAAAAAGGCCCACATGTTCCCACTAGCTTTACTCCCAATGCTGGCATGCGTACCCACTAGCTTCATTCATTTCTTGCCTTTACTCTTTCCTCTTTCCACCTACTGGATTCATTTTTGGTGGCCTTTGTGCAGCAAGTTGTCCTCTAGTCCTCACACCACCAGTGCTCCCACTTGCATGTGAAGGCTACAAAATAAAAATTTAAAAAATATCCCAAGCTACACAACCATCCAGGACTAAGTTACCTGTGAAGAACTTGGTAAGGTATCTCAGGTCTCCCTAGGTGTGTGAAACTCTGGTTGTGAGGAAGAGAACCATCCTACTCTCTTATGAGATGGCCTAGGTTGATTTCCTTGCTGTGAGGATGAAGGCTGAGTGGCAGACATCATGTTGTAGGTCTGGGTAGGCTGCTGGGATGGTGGCTGAGGTGCAGGCTGAGGTGCAGATCTAGGTGCAGGCACCCCTTCCCTTGCCTGCAACAAAACCCAGTTTCAATACAGTGTCTATTGTAAGTTTAAAAACAAGTTTTTTTTTTTTTTTTTGCCATTTAAATCCTAATTACTTACAGCTTTTTCTCTTTGAAGTCTCTGTCTCCTCTGCCATGGTGTCTCCCCAGTGATGCCAGCCTTGCACCCTCTTGAGTTATGCCCTTCCTTTTTGCATTTCCCACATCTTACAAGTCTGTTCTGTCTACTTGCTTTGTAAGGGTTCCTAGGCTCATCAAAAGCCCTCTTTCTTTGCTTGGGTGGTCTGCCTGGTGGTTTGTATATGTGAGGTGCTAGGGGAGCAGCCTGTCCAGTCTCAGCCCATTCTGACTGGCCAGGCATGGGAGGAAGTACCTCCTTGTATATCTCCATGTAAGTTTCTTTGAAGTAGCATGGGTGGGTATAGTCTTTTGGTGTCTCAATGTTTGTATAAATAGCTGTTATGGCATGTTTGCAGGGAATGCCATTTAAATCCCGAGACCTACAGCTACATATCTTCTTCACCAAATCAACTACATGCCTCTCATACTGACTGTCTACCTCATAAAGGAATCTACCAGCTGGGGTAGCACTAAATGCCTTACTTTCAACCTTCAATTTCTCCAACCTATCTTGTATGCTTGGACACAACTTTCCAGCATACTTCTGTATCCCTTCCCTTTTTGTGTAAAGCCTAGTCATAAGTCTAACCCTAATCCACTCCAACATTGTCAAGATAGGCTTGTCCCTTGACTTCAATATCATTGCATTAAAAGACTCACTCAAATTATTTACCAAACAATCTATTAAGGCTCTAGGAGTGAAGTGTGACCTTGTCCACTGTGCAGGTGCAATGTTTGCAAGATACTCATATGCCTTTTCATCCAAATCCCTTATGTACTGCATGCATCTCTCAAACTCCCTTACTGTTGTAGCAGCATTTCACCTCCACAATGCATCCTTCAGCTCCAATCCCTTGTGATCAACTTTGAAATTGTTGTAGATATGTTTCACACAGTATCTATGCTCCACGGTAGGGAATAGTGTCTCTATTGCAGGTATAAGCCCCTGTAAATAAGCAAACAAACAAACAAAACAAGTTAGTTCAGCAAACAAAGTCAACTATTCAAGTGTAACTGAACAAACAAAACTTGCATACCTTTTGCCTATCAAAAATGAAGACCAACTGAAACTCGTCTGGCCTCCCCATATCATCAGCAAAAATTTCCAAAAACCATATCCAAGACTCCCTGGTTTCTTGTTCCACAATAGCCATGACTACTGGAAAAATGTTGTCATTTGCATCCTTAGCAGTGGTAGATAAGATTTGCCCACCAAATCTGTGCTTTATGTGACAACCATCTAAACCTATAAATGGCCTGCATCCACCTAAAAATCCTACCTTCTGAGCATTGAACCTAACATACATCCTCTTAAATTTTGGCTGGGAAGTCTCCTCAGCCATTTCTATTTGCAGTATAACCCTACTCCCCTTGTTTACAGTGGTTATCATTTGTGCATAGTCCCTAAGGACACCATATTGCAGTTGCTCATCTCCATTTATCAAATCCTTTGCCTTTCTCTTTGACCTATACACTTGGTTTACACTTAGGTCAACAGATAAATTTTGCATCACATGGTTGTGTACACCACTCACCTCCCAATTTGGATTTTTGCTAAAATCCTTAATGAACCTCTTAGCAACATAAGCTGATGTTACTTGACTGTTTTTGAAAGACTTGGGACAGGTACAGTCATCAGTCAAGGTCTTAATTTGAAATGTTAGCTCTCCACTTATTTGAGATGCATAACATCTCCACCCACACCCATTCTTGCAGTGAACTGATATCTTGGTCTTCTCATTAAGTTTGAATTTGATGTCAATAGGTTTTTTGATTGCATACTCCCTCAAAGCAGCTCTGAACACCTTTGCATTAGGGAACTTCATCTCCTTCTTCAGTACAACATTTCTCATGTCACTCTTAGTACTAAACTCTACTTGCTCAGGTACCTGCTCATCATCAGACCCATCCATGCTTACCAGGTCATCCTTAAGGGCTGGCTCAGCCCACTCAGGGTCTGTGTGGGGTGCATTGCTTGATTCTGGGGCTGTGTGGGGTGCATTACTTGATTCTGGGGCTGTGTGGTGTGCATTGCTTGATTCTGGGTTTGTATTGGGAGCAGAACCTTGTGGAGCTGAGTTTTGAGCAGCAAATACATCATCACCAAAGCCATCCCCCTCTAGGCCTTCATTTAGCCAATCATCATCATCATCGTCATCATCTCCTTCAACATTCTGTTCTTCATCTCTTGCATCAATGTCAACATCCTCAACATCTTCTTCATCATCACTCTCATCATTATTCTCATCATCATTCTCATCATCTTCATCATCATCACTATCCAAGTCTATTTCAACCCTTGCTGCATCACCACTTATATCACCACCTGCATGACCACCTACACCATTTGCCACTCCCCCTCCATCACCACCTACACCACCATCTGCCACTCCCCCTGCATCAGGATACTCAACTGCCAATGGCTCCACATCTATGTCAGTATAGATTATGATTTTTTCAGCATACCATGCCTTATGAAGGTTAGTCATGTTTACGACATTTGTATCTGTTTCTATGTCTCTTAAATCATGCTATAGATCACCATCAGAAATTAAATACTTATATCTACTGTGTTTCTTAGGAGCACCAACTAGATGGCATAAATCCCGAATTTCAAAATAACTCAACTTGTCAGGGTCAATCTCTGTCAGTAAACGTACAGACCCACCCACATATTGTATGGTTGGCTCCTCCACAAAACATCCCCCAACATGAATTTCAAGGTCAAATGTGAAGTCAACCATCTGCAATTAAAATAAGTATTTTGTTTACACACTGACATGTAGAAAGTGACAAGAAGCCAAAAGAGACAACAAGCCAACAAATTGACAACAACACACGGACAAAGGACCATATAAAGCACATGCAAAACCAGATTCCCAACAAATTTATAGGGACCACACTACCCACACTTCACAAACAAGTGCAATCATTGACAAATAAACTTGATTCTTTCAGGTATATGCATTATAGAAACAACCATAGCAAAATGCATATCCTAAGCGATTCTACACACAAATAGCAAAATTTAACATACAAAAAAAAATTTATTTGTGCAAATGAACAGCAAAACCTAACTACGTGGGTGGATCACCATAAAAAAATGACATCAAGAACCTAAATGCAAATGAAAAACAATCACACATACCTTGCCTAGGTTCGATGATGCAAAACAAGTGTTTTCTCCCTCTCCACAAGCTCCAAACCACGAAGAACAAGCCTGATTGCACCTTGGGTCTCTCTCTCGAAAAGGGTTTGAGTTTTGGGGGTTTTGATTCGCGTTATGTTCTGTTTTGGCGGTAAAAGGTGTTTTTGTAACGGCAGAGACCGAGGTGGGTTACGAAGAGTGACGGAAACACACCTCAGGTGGGTTAAGTGATACTTTTCAAACCACGGGTAGGCAAAGTGATTTTCGCCCAAACCACAGGCGGGTTATGTGTAATTATCCCTAAACAGAAACTAAGTTATGTCAGGTCCTCAGACCACAAACTTGGTGGAAATTAACGTCCTATGATGTATATTGAAATGTTAAATAGAAACTAAGTTGTGTCAGGTCCTCGGACCACAAACTTGGTGGAAATTAACGTCTTATGATGTATATTGAAATGTTAACGTCCTATGATGCGTATTGAAGTGTTGAGCAGTAACTGAGTTGTGATAGATCTTCTAATCACAAACTTAACGGGAAATAATGCCCTATAACACTCATTGGGGAATCAAAGAGAGATCTTTGGACGTAAGTTGGCGTACAATTAAGGTACTGAAGGCATGATTTTATTTATTTTATGAACTTTCATAAAGAATTGCAATTGATTGGAAAGAATACATGCATATCAAAAACGTCTCCCTAAAACTCTGTTGTATTAACGCTTATTGCTTATTGCTAATTATCGATTGAAGATATGTATGAGTAAAAATACCCCATGCAAGCAAAAGGTAGTTGAAATGAACCTATTCAAATTACGATAACACAGCAAACGAGTACAAAAATAACATAAAGTAGTAAAAGCGGTAAGAAAATGAGTAAGTAGGTCCCCTACTAGATGTCTAGTTAAGCTACAAAACAAGTTCTACTTTTTTTAATTTCAATTGGATCTTTGGGTTCTGGCTAACAGGTATGTCTGCCTTCAAAGTTATGATTCCCTCTTTGGTTTTGGTAACGCGCCCAGTTAGTAGAACTTTGGAGTCTAAATCCCGTTGAAAACCTTGGGAAGCCGTCTCTGCCTCCGGAGCGGTGGTGGTCTTGTCTGGGGAAGCTCCTGGAGGGGCAAGTCCCTCTTTAGCTGATTCCGGCTGGCCACGAGGAGGAGAATTGCGAGGCGAAACCTCCTCATTGAGGTTAATAACAAAAGAGGGAGCATCAGCCTGATGGGGTAGAAGAACTGAGGGGCGGATCGCCTCAGGATAGAATACGTTCTCTGGCTTACGTAACTCAGATGAGGCTTCAACCCCAACATGGTTAAGAGCCTCACTCCAAGTCCTTGCGCAGTAGATACGGCACACCTCCAGAACCTCGGCTTCCAAAGCCTTCTCAGTTTCGGCTATGCCAACCTCGTAGCCTCTCTACTCAGCTTCGTTCATTGCCTGTTCGGCACAGATTTTTGCTTTCTCGGCTTGCCCCTTGGACTTTTCAGCTCGCTCCTTTAGCTTTTGAGTTTCCTCCAGGTGCTTCCTAAGAACTAGGACTTGCTATTGAGTCTTCTTTAGCTCGGCATTCGCCTCACGCAGAAGTTTCCCTTGGTTCTCGGCTTGCTTTTGGTAGCCTTCTAATGTCGACTCGGCACCCTTGCGAGCTTGCTCTTCGGCCTATAACTTTTTCTTTGCATCGGCCAAGTCCTGTTCAAATTTAGACAAGGTCTGTACAGCCGTTGTCCGTCTTTTTCTTTCATCATCTAGCTGATCAGAACAGGTGTTGAGCATCTCATCTAGCTTGAAAGTATTTTGGATGATCTGTAGGAAAAAGGGTTAACACTATAGTCAATGAAAAATACATATTGGTGAGTAACAAACACAGAATGAGAAAGATAGAAGTTAGCTCCTTACCATGCCCAAATATCGTTTGTTGTCGAGGACAAGTTCATTCTTCCTCATATTCTTTATTTCGGCCATATCTTTTGTGAGCAATAAGGCTTCCTCTATGGCCGAGGCTACATGACACCCAATGCCGCCATTAAAGTCCCTTATAGATGCATCATCTCGCAGGGGCTCCGTATCGTGCATAGGTGCTGGCAACCATGCTTGTGGTTCAGGATGTTGGGAATCAGATTTCTCTTGGCCTCACGCGGTTTGGTGCTTGGTTTTCTGCTGCTTTGCAGCTCATTGGGCATCCTCCTCTCGAGTTGGACGAGACTTGCTCGTGTCTACCACCTCCTTGCCTTTCTGTTCCCTGCGCTTTTTCTGCTCGGCAACGTTAGGAAGCGCTGGTTGTGGTGATGGCCGAGGAGGTTGACGAGGAGCAGAAGGAGGAGACGTAGCTGGAAGAGATGAAGCCTGGGATGGTATTGATTTTGCAGGCACACTCTTTCCCAGCTGACCTTCCATCAGCTCCAACAAGCTTTTCTGGGGTTTTCTTTGTATCCCCATCTCGTCAGGATCTTCCTTGGGGCTTGTTGGTTGATCAAAAATCCCAAAATCGTCTAAGAACTCAGATACTGCTACAACCTTTTCCTCGCCTTTCCCCTTTTTCTTTCTCCCTTTTATTTCCTTTTCCCTGAGGGTAGGTAGGGATGACGAAGTTCCTGTCGAGACGCTGGCTACGAAAAGAGGCTCTATGCGAGGTGTGTACTAAGGAAGCGGAATACCCTCTGGAACAATGAACCCTTCATAGGCAACATTGATATGGTGAAGCCGAGGATCGCGGGCTCTAATCACGCACTTCGGCGCCTGAAAGGCAAAAGAAAAGGGGGTATAGCCGAGAATTAAGTGTGCTGCCCGGAGCTAACCGTCAGCCTCGTTCACGTATATTTCAACTTTCAATAACTTATCCAAGCTCGCCTTATTGACTAACCTAAGATTGGACTTTGTGTAGCGTCTATTTGCAAAACCGTTGAATCGAAAGTGAAAATTGTTAGAGACAAAAATGATTAAAAAGAAAAAAGTAAACGAAATGTGTTCACGAACTAAATATTATAGATCTATGACTATGCGCCCACCTGGTGTTCCCTCTACTGTCGGGTAAGGCAGACCATCATGCCATTCCCTAGAGAAAATAAGGAAATCCTCCTTTAGGTTCTTGTTTGAAGTGGGAAGGCACTAAATCAGCCTTACCTCAGGATATCTCGACTTGAGATAATACCCTTGATCGGTTAAGTGATGAAGGTTGTACACCCAATTCACATCATGATGGGTTAACTTTAGGTCCATTCTGTTATTCAAAGCGTCTATACTTCCTAGGACCCTAAACATGTTTGGAGCACACTGGGTGGGGGATAGCCTAAAGAAGTTGAGGTAACTCCTAGTGATACTACCCATGGGGATAGTCATCCTGCCCTCTATAAAAGCAATCATGGGAATAACTACTTCCCCAGTTTGTCTGGCATCAGCCTATTCTCCTTGGGCTGTGTACCTCATCCCTACCGTTGAGGGGATGTTATACTTAGAGCGAAAGTTTCTAATACCTTCCTCAGATTCAACAAGACATTGAAATGGATTCTTTTGTTTCCCCATTTTTCTAAAAGACTTAGCAGAAAAGACTGTTGGGTTTGAAATAAAAGTGGTAAAAACTGCGAGAAGACTTACAAGTTTAAAGGAAGGACCTTGGACAAAGTACGATTATTTGTAGTCGCCAAGAAAATAACGAAAATAGAGAAAGGCAGGTTCAATGTATGAGCTCTGGAACCACATAATCATCGAAGGTAAAGTACAAGATTGATTTGAGAACGCCATTATAGTCATGTGAGGATTGTGAGCAGGAAGGGAGGCCTTCTACCGTTTGATTTAGATCTCACCGTCGAACGTGGGAGACAAGGGCGTTGCCAAAATTTAATGCTGCCAAAATCGGGATGCTGAAGCGTCAGGGGCATGCCCCAAAACACGCATGGGTACGGGCTTATGACGTCAAAATCCACCTTCTCTCCCGAGGAGTCGAAAAGTAGGATTTTGAGGGGCTATTATGGGGGCCAGTCAATCAGCAGGCCTATTAAGGTCAGGATCGTTGGGCCTGTGGCCCATCCGAGGATGCATATCCATCCGAGGAGGCCAAGTCAGGTCATAAAGCAATTACCCAGGGGGGGTGGTAGTTAGTATCATGAAAGTAGAGTTCCGTGTTAGTCCGAGGACACCATACTCCTCGGCAGTATGCATTCGAGGGCGATCAGAACGCGATCTTGTTACAACCGGACCTCGGAATTATGTCACCAATGAAGATGGGATAACAGACCAAGGGTAAGAAAGAAAAGGCAAACAAATATCTATAACTACAACTACCTCCGCATTAATTACCTCTCAACCAACTCTCTGGCCGCATTAATGTGGAGGTGATACCTGAACAGTAAGGAGGCAGCCTTACAGCTGCCCATAGGAAGTTCCAAGAGATGCTAGATGGGACAGAAAGAAATCTCCAAAACCCAATCTACATGTGTGTGGTGAGGATGGAACACGGAAGATGGTATATAAACTGAAAGAAGAACATGCAAGAGAGGGGGGAGAACAAAAAAAGAAAGAAAGAAAGCACAGACTTAAGAAGAAGAACGTAAAAAAAAAAAAAAAAAAAAAAAAAAAAAAAAAAAAAAAAAAAAACGAAAGAACTGTATCGAATACCAAAACAAAACTATCGTTGTGCCAGCTCTGAACCTTCAGTATACGTGAGAGTGAATCTTTTCATTTCACAAAAATTAATCTAGTTCTTAACACCCACGCTCTATAAATTATATTGTTTGGGCCTATTTACGTGCGAACTCAGTATCATTTTGAGTCGTTACAAACTGTGTCCTTACAGCTTATATTAGTGGAAATAACTAAATATTTGTCAATTCATTCAAGAAATTTATTCATATTCCCATGTTTGAACTGTGTCAAACCTCATAAGTTTAATCTATGGATTAATTTCTTTTTTAATATAAGGAAATTCTATTTGAATATATTATTTGGCTTTGTATAATTTCCCAGTTTCACTCACCTGAAACATTTCTTCGTGATTTGCTTTTAGACTTAATTCTTCAAAGGATCAAGTGACCTCACATTGCCATTCTAGTTTGAAGCAAATTACTCTGATTTGAATTTTAAAAACAAACTTCAACTAAGAAGAATTCATGATAATGCAAGCAATGGAATCGTCTTTCAAATATAGTACAATTTATTTGAAATTTTTCGTACTTATAAATAAGTTACATAGATAGATGAATTTTGAACAGAATTATTGACGACCCTTTACTTGGGGAGCATCTTGGTGTTGAAACTTACTTTGCAATTTGGCTACGCCAATTGCTACCATCACATAAATTTTGTCATTTTGTCATTTAAGTCAGCACTACAAGACCCAATATACGACTGTCAAGTGGGCCTGGCTTTAGACGAAAATAAGGACGGCCCAGTTGCGATGATGTACGAAGTAGATGTGGGCTGTGTTGCGGAAAACTTAGGCCCAAATAGCGGTCATTGGAAGAGAAGGGCCCGGGCTGGTTTGTGTAAAGAAAGTAAAGAGATGTTCGGCCCAATTCAGAGGAAAAGAGAAGGACCTACACAACTGGAAGAACTTGACCAGCAGCTCAGAAATACAAAACGTAAGAAGGGTGAGGCGCAAAGCAAGGAAAGTACAGGGAAAGCAAAAATCAAGGATGGCAGAGTGGCGGTTGCTGCGAGGCAGCACCGCCGAGCTCAATGACTATCCTAGTGTGGAACTGCCGGGGAATGGGATCAGCTCCAGCGGTTCGTGCTCTCGCCGATGAGGTGAAAGGTTGCGATCCGTTATTGGTTTTTCTAGCAGAGACCAAAGCAACTCATAATAGAATTAAAGGTCTACAAAGAAAAATCGGTTTGACACAAGGAATTTCGGTCAAGTCAGATGGCCGTAGTGGGGGTTTGGCTATGTTGTGGAAAGAAGGGTGTGATGTTCGTTTGAAGAGCTGCTCCAATACACATATTGATGTGGTCGTGAGCGAAGGAAACGGTGAACAGCCGTGGCGTGCTACGGGGTTTTATGGACACCCCGATTCAGGTATGAGATCAATCTCCTGGGATTTACTTGTCTCTTTAAAAAGTCAGTGTCAAATGCCTTGGATTGTGTTTGGGGATTTTAATGAGATTCTTAATTATGATGAAAAGTTGGGTTGGTTGGAAAGAGATGCTAGGCAGATGAAAGGGTTTAGAGATTGTTTGTGTTATTGTGGGCTTATTGACATGGGTTTTGTGGGTCAGCGGTTTACCTGGTGTAATGGGAGATTTGGGGAACAACGAACGTTGGTTAGGTTAGATAGAATGGTAGCTAATGAGGAGTGGTTAAACTTGTTCCCGGAAGCGAAGGTTTATCATAGAGCAATGGCAGCTTCTGACCATTGTTTACTGTCTCTGTCTCTTAGAATGAGAGGTCCAAAAAGGGTAGTTAAGAGAAGATTTATGTTTGAAGAGATGTGGACTAGGGAAGAGAGTTGCAGAGAAGTTATAGAATCGGCGTGGGATCCGTGGAATTGTAGTCCAGCAATGTCAATTCAGAAACGTCTTCAAAGATGCAAAGGTCATCTTCAGGATTGGAACTACAAAGTATTTGGGAATGTTAATAGAGTTCTGAAATAGAAACAAAGGCGCCTACAGCAACTGGAAGAATTAAATTTGCTTCATGAGTCAGCGGAAGAGATTCAAGGCTTAAAAAAGGAAATAAATGAGGTGCTATTTCGGGAGGAATTGATGTGGAATCAGAGATCAAGGGCGCTATGCATCAAATGTGGAGACCGGAATACTAAGTTCTTTCACGCCACGGCCAACAATCGACAAAGAAAAAACAGAATTGAAGGAATTTGTGATCCGCAGGGAAGATGGAGAGAGGACAGAGTGGTGGTTGAAAATATAATTCTAGAGTATTTTACTGAGATCTATAGCACATCCTACCCAACAGAGTTTGAAGCAAGTCTTGGTGCTGTTGGCAGAAGAGTTTCAGAAGCAATGAACACTAAGCTCCTGAGGGAATTTAAGGAAGAGGAAGTGTGGCGAGCCCTTATGCAGATGCACCCAACTAAGTCCCCTGGCCCAGATGGTATGTCCCCTATATTTTTTCAAAAGTATTGGGATGTGGTAGGTCCTCAGGTTATTCAAAGTGTTATGCATATAGTTAGAACTGGAATAATGCCTAATGGACTAAATGATACATACATCTGCTTGATTCCCAAAGTGAAATCCCCCCAAAAAATTTCTGAATATCGCCCTATTAGCTTGTGTAATGTGATATATAAAATTGTATCCAAGGTTCTTGCTAACAGCCTGAAAGGGGTACTTCTAGAAGTGGTTAGTGATGCTCAAAGCGCTTTTGTTCCTGGTAGACAAATCACAGACAATGTCTTGGCTGCTTTTGAAGTCATGCATTGCATCAATCAAAGAAGGAAGGGTAAAGAAGGTCAAATGGCAATCAAGTTGGACATGAGCAAAGCATACGATCGGATGGAATGGGGTTTTCTGGAGGGAATGATGCGGAGAATGGGCTTCCAAGATCGGTGGATATCTTTGATGATGATGTGTGTATCCACGGTCTCGTATTCGGTTTTAATTAATGGGGAACCTAAGGGTAAAATTGCTCCAACAAGAGGACTTAGGCAAGGGGACCCAATCTCCCCATACCTATTTCTCCTGTGTGCGGAGAGTCTCTCGGCCATGCTAAGAAGAGATGAGTCTAGCAAAAATCTAAGGGGTATTTCAGTGTGTAGAGGAGCCCCAAGGGTGTCCCATTTACTTTTTGCGGATAATTGTATTGTTTTCTGTAAGGCATCGATGGAAGAGGGGCTAAAAGTCACCAAAATTCTGGATAACTATGAAAGAGAGTCTGGGCAGAAGCTAAACAGAGAAAAGACATCCCTATTTTTTAGTAAAAATACAAAGGTGGAGGTTCAAGAAGTGGTAAAGGATATGTTTGGAGCTCAGATCATTCTCCAACATGAGAAGTATTTGGGTTTGCCCCCTTTGGTTGGGAGGGGAAAAAAGAAAGCATTCAATCGCATTAAGGACCGAATTGGGCGCAAAATAGCAAGTTGGAAAGGAAAATTGTTGTCACCGACAGGCAGGGAAATTCTCATAAAGGCTGTTGCCCAAGCTACTCCAACTTACACAATGAATTGCTTTAAAATCCCCAACTCCTTGTGCAGCGAGCTAAACTCTTTGGTTTGTAATTTTTGGTGGGGACAGCGTGACAAGGAAAAGAAACTAGCATGGATTGCTTGGGAGAAAATATCCAAACCAAAAACTGATGGGGGGATGGGCTTCAAAGATCTCAAGGCGTTTAATTTAGCTTTACTTGCAAAGCAAGGGTGGAGGCTTATGCAAAATCCGGATTCTCTTACACACAGAGTCTTAAAAGCGAAGTATTTTCCGGAAAGCAATTTCATGGAGGCACAAGTAGGTAAGAAGCCTTCATACACATGGAGGAGCTTGATGGAAGCTAAAAATGTCCTTGAAAGGGGGCTGCGCTGGAGCATAGGAAATGGTCAAAGGGTGAGAATATGGGGTGATAGATGGTTGCCAACCCAAAAATCCTTCAAAGTTACTAGTCCTTGGCCCCATGCTTTTGAGAGCAATATGGTGGATTCTCTTCTAGATCGAGAGGGAGGCGGTTGGGACAAAAACTTGGTATGCAGCGTTTTCCTTCCTTACGAAGCTGAGACTATATTAAGCATTCCAATTAGCCACACTTTTCCAGAGGATGCTATAACTTGGGCATGGACCCAAAATGGGAGATTTACTGTGAGCAATGGGTATAAAGTGGCATGTCGTTGGCTGAAGGAACAAAGGGGATCGGCTGATGGGGGAGAGGCATCAAATCCAAAGAAGTGGAATGAGTTCTGGAAATTTATCTGGAGTCTGCACTGTCCAAGCAAGGTAAAGCATTTTATATGGAGAGCGTGCAAGAATATCCTCCTACAAACTACGGTCTTAAGCTCAAAAGAATTACTGTGGAGGACGTATGTGGAGTATGTGGGAAAGTAGAGTCTTCGGGGCATGCGCTTTGGGATTGTGAGTGGCCGAGGCTGTGTGGAGGGAGTCAAAGCTTGCTTTGCCAAAGTTTCAAAGCCCGATGCAGGATTTCATGGAAGTTGTGTGGAAATTATGGGAGGAAAGAAGGGAAATCAGCTGGGAGTTTTTTGCCATCATAGCTTGGTGTATTTGGAAAAATAGGAATGCTGTAAAGTTTGAAGGCTGTGGCAAGTCAGGGAAGACAATTGCTAAGGAAGCTGAAATTATGGTGGAGGAGTTCAATTCTTTGAATGCAGCTTTGATTAGTACTCCGTCTTCGAGAACTGAGAGATGGACGCCTCCATGTGAAGGGTGGTACAAAGTAAATGTGGATGGGGCAGTGTTTTTGGAGTCGGGTAGCTGTGGTGTTGGTGTTGTAATCAGAAACGCACAAGGCCAGATTATGGGAGCTATGAGTAAAAAGCTGGAGTTATCGTTAGGGGCTGTGGAAGTGGAAGCTAAAGCTTTTAAGGAGGGAATACTGCTTGCAGGGGACCTAGGACTCAATCAAGTGATTTTGGAAGGTGATGCTCAAGTGGTGACCAATGCACTGCTGGGGAAAAGTTTGCCACCAATATCAATCCGTCCAATTATTGAAGGAGCAGCGCATTGGAGGCAGAAGGTCCAGGTATGGACTACTAGCCATGTTCGGAGAACTGGAAATGTTGCAGCCCACTTAATGGCTCGAAATGCCAAACTTGTTTTTGACTGTGTAGTATGGGTGGAGGACACTCCACCCATTATTCAATGTCAAGTGAGAAGAGATGTAATCTTATTTACTCAGAATTCAGTTTAATGAAAGTTCTCTGTGTTGTTTTTATCAAAAAAAAGGAAATGGAAATAAGCATACCTCCAAGTTCTTTTCAAGAGTAAAGAGCCCCAAAATACCCAAAACCCTGTAATAAATCCGAGTCCCAAACTTACATAGAATGAATGTATTGCATAGCCATCTTAGTTTTCTTCATCTCTTTTGTCATTGCTATATTGTGGATCTCCAAATGATTTATTGCTCGAGGATATCTTTGAAAGCGGAATTCCACAAAGTTGAGGATTCCCTGTGTAGGATGAGTTATGAAATCTATTAAGCAGGAGACCACAAAAAATTACCCCTGATAAGTTGTTATGTGACACGTCCAAACTACAATGAATGTCAAATTAGTCATGCCAGGAGGGATGGTGAATGAAAGGTGGTTCCTTGACAAATCAAGAGACTCTAGTTCTCTCATTTCGGCAATGTTTGGTGGGATTGGTCACCAAATGATTTGTTGACAAATTCAAATTCTTCAATCCAACAAGGCTCATAACTTCTTTAGGAATCTGCCTTGTTAACTTACTGGATGAAAGATCAAGTGATTTTGCTAAAGGAAAAACATGTTGGAATATATAATTGTAATAGATCTTGTAAGGAAGATACATAAAGGTAAGAGTGTCCCCAAAGGAAGTGTCAATGAAGGCGCATCGTGGAATGGTTCTAGATAAATTATTTGAAGCAATGTTCAAATATTTTAGCTGGCACAACTGCAACGGAATGCTTCCATTGAATTAATTATATTTCAATGCAAGAATCATTAAGTTTTGTAAATTTTCACCAATCCATGTTGGTACACTACCCAACAGCCTGTGCTCGCCAAGATCCAAAAACACCGAGGCAGTCCAATTCTGCAATGATAAAGGCAGTTCTCCCGTAATATGATTCTTGTCCAATTGTAGTGTTTTAAGATGTATTAATTGGCCAATTGAGTTTGGGATTTGTCCAGAAGATGGTTATTAGCTAAGTTTAAAATGAACAAATTATGTCTATATGGAATTTCCAATGGTCTAGAATCTCTCCTGATAAATTATTTCTGGACATATCCAAATAAATCAAAGAGTTAATTACAGACAAGATTTCACGTAAGTGTGAAATAGTTCCAAAAAATGAATTGGTAGCCAGAGCCAATATCCTTAAGTGGCAGAGAAGCCAGGAAGGGGACTGTCAAAGCTGTTGGAACTCAAATCTGAAAGTTGGAGTTGCATTGACAAATTTGGCACATATCCGTAAAGGTTATTGGAAGACACATTCATATACTTTATCCTAGAGGACAGGTTCCAAGACCAATCTGGCACGACATCTACACAATTTTAGCATTACGGATATCATGGAAGATAAATTCTTTTGTGCACAAAGCCACAATGGAAATTTTGGGCTTAGTTGGCAACACCTCAAACCTATGGTTTCAAGTTGAGGGGATTGGAATCCAGCTTGTACTCAATTTTAACACCAACCGATTTGAAGACAAATCTAACGCTCGCAAGATTCTAAATTTTAGTAATTGAGCTTCTGTGATGCTACCCTCCAAGTTATTCCCAGCCATATCCAAGACAATAAGTTGTGAGAGCTGTGCAAGACTTTTCTCCATGGATCCATTCAATTGATTGTTGAAAGATACAACTCTCTTAGTGATGATGAACTGTTATCGCTTGCTTTCTTCTTGAAACAAGCCTAAAGTTAGTGGTATTGGACCTTCAAGATTATTAATTGAGAGATCAAGAGAAGTGAGAGAAGTCACGTTCCCGATAGCATCTGGGATCAGAGCTTGTAACTAACATCTTGAAAGATTAAGGTGAACAAGGCTATGGCCAATGTCAAACAACCACTCTGGTATTGTAGAACTGAAATCATTATGTGAGAGATCAAGGATTTTAAGAGAAGTAAAATTCACAAGAGGCAAATTTAGAGGAAGTTTGTAAAGTTTACAAAAGAATAAACGCAACTCTACCAGAATAGGTAGTAAATTTACTGCATCAAGCCATTTCTCTGCATTGCTAAGATCAACACAACCCAAATCAAGAACTTTCGAAGAAGAAAGACAACAAATCCAATTGAGATTTTCGGCTTTTAAAGAAAAACTATTTCCACTGAAATTCAGAACCTCCAAGTGTGAGAGGTTTCCAAGATTACTGGGAATGGTTCCCCGAAAATTAACATTAGATAGGTTGAGATATTTTATATATTGAAGAGAACCAATATATATTGAGGCTCAAGTCTAGGAATTTCAAATATGGTATGTCAAGCGAAGAAGGACTTATCTCACCTTGCAATAAGCCAATAAGTTGAATAGGTCTTGACTGTGGAGATAAAAGTATGGTCACATGACCATTTGTGTTGTCACATCCAACTCCTCTCCATTTGCAACAATCTTTTTCGGCCGTCCATGAAGAGAAAGGGTCTGAACTCTAATAAAGCCTTCTTTGATCTTGAGAAGAGCTTCTTGCTCACTATCCATACATGGTACAGCATGAGTCAAAGCCATTTCCATGCAGTGAAGCCCGATAAAATAAAATAGTTACTTCCTTTAATAATCATGCACATGATTGTATTTGAAACTGCAAGGTATCAGTACAAAATGAAAGAAAGTTTACAAAAGGAAGTCTCAAACTTGTGAATAGAGAATATGACCAACTCTTTTTGCACTTGCCTCTTGTTGAATGAATTAATTGACTCTTCATTAAACGACATCTGCTTCCTTATTTTTATTTTTCTTTCTTTCTTCTTCCTGTACATCTCTATCTAGTATCTAATTGTTTAATCGTGTAGTGGTATTTTATATCAATATAAAACGGCTTATAAAATTGAATCAATATAAAAAGACCTGTAAAATTTAATCAATATATATCGAAATAATTATTGTATTGGCTATGATAATTGAATAATTGAATCAAACTAGGAAATTGCTTCATATATCACCAGGTTTCTAATTACAACCTCCGAGTTAACATCTAACATTTGTTGGGGAGTTAAATATTTGTGAGAAATTCATTAAGTAATTAATATAACATATAAAGACATACTTAACCCAAAAGACTTATTGTATTGGCTATGATACCTACCATAAGGAGAAAAAAAGAGCATGAAATAAATATTATATACATGAGTAATAGAGTAATGTATATTACTTTTTTCATAACCTTACTATTATTTACTAAGATGATAAATTGTGATTGGAATAAATTGTTTTCAAGCCAAACCGGGGCCTAGGTAACTTAGGCCATGGGCCTTGGCCCCTACTAGAGAGAGGCCACCAAATGTGGGGGCCAATAAATTTGTTTGGGCTGCCCATGTGTTGACTTGAGGGTAACAAAAGAATTTGCAGGTGGTACCCACCTAATGATTTTGGCGAACTTAATCATGTGGGCTTCGGTTGGGTAGGCTATTCCCTTTTACAATTTTAAGCAAGCCCATTCACCCTGAAGTTGAAGGTATTCTCTTTCTTCCGTTTGTGCAATGTTTACCATTCCCAAATTTTTGACGTGATAAGAGTCCAAGACAAGGACTCTTACTCTTATCTTTCCTACTTTGGCATTGTTTAACTGATGAATTATGAACGTGTGTTTCTATTTTCAATGTATGCTCTCAAGCTTTCCTTTCTTGGTTTTTGTCATCCGATCCGGAAGTATGCCCCTTTTATTTTTATTAGGATTTGTTTTAAAAATGTTATGAAAATATTATGAATATAATATTTCTCGTTATTTTTATGTTTCACAACATTTACTCCACTATTCACAACTCACCACGTGGACAAGACGTGGCTTTAATTGTGGTTCTAGCATTTTTGTTTCATATGCATGTACATCTAAAATTGAGAGTTTTATTAAGAGATCTAAGATTCAATTCTCGTTTATAACAAAAACCGATTGATATTTTAATTTGATGATAAAGAGCTATTATCAAGAGTGGACGCCATAAGTTAAAATCCTCTCAAAAAAAAAAAAAAAAAGAGTTTTATTTTTTGGTAAAATGTGCTTGCTGCTTTTTAGACATGGGTAGCCTAAAAGAGTTATGAATGAATATTGAAGACCCATGTCATCCGTGGGTTGGGTTAGACTCATGGGCCACAGCATTTACCCAAAAAAAAAAAAAAAAAAAAAAAAAAAAGATCCTCAACAGTTGTGAATGTTACACAGGGGAATAGGCGTGGTCCACGTGGATGTATTTAGTGTCCATTGCGGAAGGGAAAGAACCCAGAAATAGATTAATTGATGATACCATTGGAATCACCATTTACCCCTTACTTCCATCAAAAGCCTCCCTAAAAGCTATTGATCACTAGTCTAGTAAGCAAAAGCAAAAGATTTTTGTCAAATCTTCTTTGATTTATTATTTGGGTTTTCTTTTATTTTCGTTTAACATTTTTTTTTTCAGTTTATATTTCCCATCCTTCTTCATTAACTTCCAACTATATATTTACATTCTCTTTTAATTCTAGCTTTTCTTCAAGAATTTAAATACAAAGTAATCATATCCTATATATGTATGCACGAATAATTTTCTCAAACATGCACCCACTTTTCACACAAAGGCTTTGGGAGTCGGGGTCCCAAATATATAAAGAAATGATTTTGAATTTTTGAACACCTATTACTTAAATGAAAGCATGTTTATCCCTATGTTAACCATAATACTGCACATTTGCAGGCTAAATTCTTATATTCATTCAGTAATTGATGAATGAAAAGAAGAATGCAATTGAAAACTTTCACTTCATGAATGAGAGGGAAGGTGAGAGATCCATCAGAGAGTCATTTAGGTTTCTTTTTTTAATTTATACCAAACCTGTAGCCACATTTAGACAAACGTAGCTACAAACATGCCTTAAGTCGCATTTATAAAAAACGCAGCTCTAGGTAGGGCTTAGGCCATGTTTTTTAAATGCGGCTTTAGGAAGTATATATATATATATATATATATATATAAAGGATGGGTCTATAGCCACATTTTTAAAACACGGCCTAAGCCCAACCCACAAAAACACAGCTCAAACATCAAAAAATGCAGCTATAGAGCTGATCTTTGGGCTGCGTTTGATAAACGCGGCTGATGTAGCTACATTTTTGCCAAACGCAACTTAAACCTAGCCTATAGTCGCCTTTTTGTAAACACCGCCTAAAAAAATGCAGCTAAAACTCGCGTTTTTTGTAGTGATTGGAAGAGAATGTAATATAGTGGCAATCATCATAGAGGTTAATGTAGAGTCTAAATTTTAGCAACTTCTTGTTAGCGAGAACTATGAGTGTGTGATTGTGTTTTTGGACTAGTTTTGACCTTGTCAATTTAATTTCATATCCTTCATTTGTATTCTTGAAAAAAACAAAAAAAACAAAAAAAAAAAAAAAATCCAAATGGTAGGATTACTTTTCTAAAGATGTACACCAAAGTTTTTACTCCAATTAGTAGAATAGATAATACAATAGAGATAAAGCAAGCACAAATGCCTTGTTACTTATTTTAATACAAAATGTAATGCAATTTGTTAGATATATATATATTAGACAAATTAGCTTGGGCCCAAGCCCTCAACTATTTTGTGTGTAAGACAAGTCTCTTACTTGTACTAGAATTCTAGGGTTTAGCCTTCTATATACACAAATGTTATGTCTGTTGTAATACAAGATTTGTACTACACTATCATATATTAAAGATGTAACCCTTAAGAGTTTCCTCTGCTCTCATGTTCTTGTATTCCTATTTTATGTTTCATTTTCTACATCTATTCTAATGCATTCAACTTGGTATATCAATGCTAATATTTAACATAATTCAAAGTTATAATAATTGCACCCGAGAAATTTTGTTCATTACCCCACATTTGCGATAAATATCACAAATTGTAACCAACATATATTCAAGAAGGAATTGAAGGATGAGAAGAAGATTAATGTGGTGAAATCGAAGAAGAGGATGAAGTAATTCCATATTGTTAGATACGTAAGTCACGTGTTGGTGCTATTAGGTGGGTGTTAGGGCATAGGGTAGAAAGGTGGTGGTCTATGATTGAGTGGTGGATTATGGTGTTTGATTTTGGGCATATCAAATATATAACTTATTTTGCTTAAATAATAAAGTGAGTATATAGATTAATAGTGAAAGTAAATTGTATTTTGGAGATCAAGTGATAATCTAGCGGTAGATTGATAATGACACTCTTTGTAGTGTTTGATATTTGTAGTTTTAACCTGACCTCGCTCTTGCCCATTATCTACTTATTTAAAAAACCAAAAGGAAAAAAAGAAAAAAGAAGAAGCTAAGTTGTACTTTAAGCTTATTCAAACACATAATAAAGCAATGAAAAATAGGGATGTTCATTCATGCTAAAGAACTCAATCTAACCCATCCAAACTTGTTATGTCGTTTGATTTTTTGAGGGTTGATGGGTTGAGTTATGTTATATATATATATATATATATATATATATATATATATATAGCTTGGGTTGGATTGTGTTGAGGTTGGTGAATTTTTTAACTCAAGTAACCCAATACATTTATGTTTAAAAAATAGATTGAATAATAAGTTTAAATTAAATTTCAATCATTTATGTAATAATGAAGTTTGAATATTAGGTTTAATTGGGTAAATTACAATAATTTGTTAAATAATAAGTTTAAATGGAATGAAAGCGTTATTTTTTCATTAGGCCCAATAAAATGACCTGACCCAACAATCCAATCCGCCCCATACAAGTTGGGTGGGACTTTTTATTTTTATTTTTTATTTTTTTAGCTATAATAAATTTTGGAGCTCGATTGAGTTAGGGATTTCTCAACCCATAATATTGAGAGATGATATACCAAATGCATAAGACTCATTGTCAATACCAACCCATAATACAAGCATAGTGGCAATATGTGGAAAATTTGATGGGACAATATATTTGATTTAGGATGGGGGTGTTGGGTATGTATCAAAGAAGTCAATTCCGTACCATACTAATCGGTATATACCATACCAGTCAATGCACCGGTATAGGTAAACCCCTTGTTTGGTACTAGAAAAAATATTGGTTGTACCAGTAAAATTTGACTGTTTCAGACCGGTACAAACAAGAAGAAAAAAGAAAAAGAAAAGGAAGAAGAAGATGAGAAAAATGGGTCTGTGACTCACTGACTTTGTGCCTAATGACTGAGGTCTGTGTTCCAAATCTTTCAATTTTTTTCCCTTCTATACCCTTTTCTAATTTAGATCCCATTCCTCTCCATTGCAACTGCCACTGCAACTTCTTTTTTCTCCTTCTTCTTCTTCTTCTTTTTTCTTGCGTCTTTCGTTTCTTCACTGCTAATGCACTACAACAATTTTCTTATCTAATATTTAGTCAATGATGTCAGATAGTTAGGTGGAAGTGGTGTGGCAATTTAATGCACTTACTGTATATCTTTTTCTATTTTAGAGCCATTACGTGTCCATCTTTTCTTTTCTTTTTCTTTTTTTCTTTTTTTTTTTTTGCTTTAATTCATTCCTTCACTTGTTGTTTATTGTAAATATTGTAACTTATTAGTATTATTTATTTTCTTAGTATGCAATGAATAATTAAGCTTTTTTTTTTTATACTGTGTTTTTTTTTTTCTTTTAATTGATGTTAAAGTCTAAAATCATAAGTAATTTGTTCTGAATTGATGTAATATTTTATGGTAAACTTTTATATTTATATAAAATTTGACTAATAAATATATAAATAATATATATAGCGGTAAACCCGAAACGATACATTGATATTAACCAGTACCCGAAATATATCGTGCCGCATGCCAAACCGATACAACCTCTGGTACTTCCTTGGTATGTATGTGTAAGTGAATTTCCAAACAAAAAAGAAAAAAGAAAAGAAAAGAAAGTTAGTGAATTTCATTATTGAATAAGAGTAATAAGAGTAAGTGTTTAATATAATATTGTTGGAATCAACTTTATAGGCATGCTGTCTTATATTGAACTAAGTCAAGAGTTTTGTCTTATCAAAAAAAAAAAGTCAAGAGTTTTGTAGTTCAATTGGTTGACATCTTCTAAATGATATATCAGAGTTTAAATCTCCCTCCTTCAATTATCAATTAAAAAAAAAATTGCAACAACAAGAAAAACTACAATGGCATACAAGTTGAAATAACGCACAATATTTTAACTTAAGGCATTTGTTCTGGGGTAATGTCGGAATGCAGATTCCCTTCAAAAGAGTTGGGTATCCACTTTCCTATGTCTAAAAAAAATGTTTACATTTTTTTTTTTTAATATGTACATGTTATTTAGAAAATATTATACTATAGTGTTATTGAACTTGCCATGATTTATAGTTTAAATTTTGTTTCTCATTACTTATTTTGAGGAAGATTATAATAAATAAATAAATAACTTGATATGTGTTTACAAACCAAATGATGTTTTGAGATAAATAAATAAATAAATATTGTTTATAACAAGATTCCCCTCTTTAATTGCACTTTTCTAAAAGTTAAAAAAAAAATATATATATATATATATATATATCTTATTCCATAACCAATAACTTCTTCTACAAATGTTCTAGGATTAGGTCAATTCTAAATATTTTGGTAATTAAAAAATGCAATAATACTGAATTAATATACTTAAAAAAAGTTTTGTCATCTAAAAAAAATAGAAGAATCTATGAGCATCTACAACGTTCTAACTTCTAAGATATAGAAGATTCCTTTTCTTTTTTTCTTTTTTTGATATAAATGTGCAACTAATCAAATCAAATATAGAAAGTATCTGTTTGATAACGTTGTTTGAACAACAGTTTTCGTTGTTTAAACAACACAATACGTATTTTTACAATATTCTTCACTTATACGTATTTTCACATATTTTTACAATATTCTTCACTTATACGTATTTTCACAATACTTAAAAAACATTACTAAAATAGCATTACTTAACAGATATTTTTAGGTATCCGTATTGTTAGCATCATTTTTTTTAGAAATTTAGATGCCGAGAATAATGTAAATTCTCTCTCTAAATAACGTTTTGTCTTTTAATTGTCACTTTCTACTATAAAGCAGCTTGGGGAACAGCTTGGCTAGCTTATAACATTCTTCACACCGCCGGGCAATAAAATTTTAAACATGCTTATTATTCTCTAATTTTGAACGTTTCCATTTCCTGGGCCGCACGGTTTCTAGAAGCACAGCCACCCACACCAACACCAACACGTAATCCGATTTCCCCTCTTTGCTTCTTAGTCATCCCTCACCTCATTTCATTCCCTTCTTTTCGGGCCCTCCTTCCACTATTTTTTCCAACATCGCTAACCCCTCCCCCAGATCTTGCCACTTGTCAACTCTCTGTCAAATCTTGCTCATTAAGCATCACTCACGCGTTATAAAAACCCGTTTCTCAACACCCGGGCTCCCAAATTCTTGTTCAATCTTAAAATATTTTGTGAAAAATAGTCAAATTTCGTGGCTATAAATTTATTACTTTCACTATCAACATCTTGCCACGTGTCGACTCTCTCTCAACTCAAATCTTGCTCATTAAACATCACTCAAAGTCTTATAAAACCCATTTCTCAACACACAGGCTCTCAGATTCTTGATTATTCTCGAGTCTCAATTTTTTACGGTTGTAAAATATTTGGTGAAAAATAGTCATAAGCGTCTTCGTACCGGCGTACGCACGTGTTAACTCTCTTTGAAATCTTCTTCGTCAAGAAAAGAAACTCACATTACTCACGCCCTCTCTTAAACCTTTATATAAAACCCATTTCTCCGCCTCACACATTAGATCCCAGATTGTTGTCTGAACGGTTCCTTCCAAGTTTCCGGTCATGAAACTCGACGAAGAAGAACTCCAACAAATCCCAGCCTTAGATCTTCACAACCTCGAAGTGATCTCGGCCGTCGGTCGAGGAGCCAAAGGGGTGGTGTTTCTTGCGAGAGACAAGGCCTCCGAGTTGTTAGCTCTAAAAGTGATCTCCAAGTCTTTGATCGAGAAAAAAGGCAAGAACGACGTCGTTAATCGAAACGAGTACAGGAGGATCTTTTTCGAACAGGAAGTACTACGTCGTTTTAACCACCCGCTTTTGCCGAGGTTGCGTGGAGCTTTGGCCACCCAAAACGTCGTCGCTTACGCCATCGATTTTTGTCCCGGTGGGAACCTTAATTCTTTGAGGAAGAGACAGACCGAGAAAATGTTCTCCGATGAAGTCATTAGGTACGCACAATTTATTACACCTTGTTTGGACAACCTCATTTTTATTAGATCATTGAGTTTTTTTTTTTTTCTTTTTTTGGAGAAACAAAATAATTAAAAATAACCATAATAATCTTATTTTACTCTAAATTTTCGGGATCAAAATGTGTAATAATTAAAAATTTTCTATTTGCTAAAAAAATACAATATTTGTTAGTTTCGTGTTTCGATTTAACAAAATTTTTTTTTTTTTTTGAACTTAATAATTATGTAATATTTTCGCATAATTCAACTGACAACTTCTCTTATAATTAACTAGTACGTCAAGGATTTAAGTCTAGATCTTCCATAATGATCAAATTATATAAAAAATTGAAAATAATAATTGAGAGTTGGATTTGATTTTTTATTATTTGTGGTACATTCAAGTATTGAATGTGACATAAATATGACACGAAACCAAAAATTTATTGCTCGTTGAATTTCGTAGTCAGTGCACTCATAAATTAACATTTGTGGATGGTTGTGATGGATAATTTATGATTTTAAAGAAAAAAGTAGGGCATAATTTGACAGTGATTTTGTGTTTTAATATATAGGTTTTATGCGGCAGAGCTAGTTGTGGCATTGGAGTATTTGCACAGTTTAGAAATAGTGTACAGAGATTTGAAGCCAGAAAACGTTATGATTCAAGAAAACGGTCACATAATGCTAGTAGATTTCGACCTCTCCACAAGATTTTCCCCTAAAACCCCTCGATCTTCCCCAAATTGCAACTCAGTCCCCAAGACCGAGTTGCCCAAAAAGAAGCGCCTCTCTCTACTACACAAGTTTTTCTGTAACACGGGCATTGCGCCGAATGATGACTCACTGCCGAGTCGAAGGCCGAACTCGTCCGAATCAGAGACCGAGTCGAAGTGCAACTCGTTCGTTGGGACAGAGGAGTACGTGGCACCCGAGATCGTGTCAGGGAACGGTCACGATTTCGCAGTGGATTGGTGGTCGCTTGGGGTTATGCTTTACGAAATGCTGTACGGTACGACGCCGTTTAGAGGGTCGAATAGGAAGGAAACGTTTTATCGGATTTTGTCTAAGGAGCCGGATCTCGTTGGGGAAACGACGTCGTTGAGGGACTTGATTGCAAAGTTGTTGGAAAAGGACCCAAAGAAGAGAATTGATGTGGAAGGAATCAAGGGTCATGATTTTTTTAGAAAGATTGAGTGGGACTCGGTGTTAAGAATCTCAAGGCCACCTTTTATTCCAGGAAATGAAAATGAGGTGGGCATGGAGGGGAATAAGAAAATTGATGTGGAATTATTTGTCCAAGAAATATTTTTTGGGAATAATAATAATGATGATGTAAATGAAGAAGAGAATTTGAGCAAGAAGGTGTGGGTGGAAGAATTGAATCAGAAACCCATTGAGAATGTTGATACTTTTCCAATTTTTTGATTTTTTAAAAAAATTATTATTATTATTGATTATGATTTGTCGGAGGGATCATATAGTGTGTTTGTTGAATATTTTTAGTTGTAGATATAGATGATGACATAATGGCATATGTAAGCTTTTTAAAGTTTTATTCTCAATCACAATTTTGATGTATATAATTGAGAATTGAGAAATGCTAATTTCATAATAGTTTCCCAACAAATTTTGACAGTGAATTGTTATTGGTTCTAATTTAAAATTATTAGTGAAATTTTTTTTTTGTTTGTTTATCAATAATAATCAGTAATAATCTGCTATTTAAGATTTGTTATGAAAATGTTTTTTTAATACAAAATAGAAATTCTACTCTAGTCTAATATATGTGTATGAAACTCCATACTGGATAGATACTTGAATCTCAGCTCTTACCCCTTATGAGTACTTATACTTGTAGAGTGACCACCGCACCAAAGATGCACGGTAATGTCGTGAAAATGTTGTTAATATAACATTTATTTTTTGTATATAATTATGATGAATCTCCCCCTCAATTTTGATATGTAATTAAGATTGAGAATGGGCTGGCGGGTCCTACCACTCATTCCCACCATGTTGGGTTGTGAATGAAACAACTTGTTGTCAACTACGCACCATTAGGTTATCAATTGAGTGGTTCCATTATTCCATGTTTTCAATGGCCGGAATCCTAGTTGACAACTCAATAGCAACGACATGATAAGGCATAATAGATATGTGAGGGGACAGTGATGGTAAGTCATCGAAAGGTTAGAGATCAGTCATCATTGCCAAATTATGGTCTCGCTAGATCTCGACCTTGTCAATGTCGAATGGCCTCTCAAGATGTCATATGCTAATAGCCATCAAAGAACAAAGTTTCTCTCCAACCCTTCCAACTTCTTATATATTTTTATATTGAGTATGAATTTTGAAAATTTAACCCATTGGATTGTATGTTCTTATTATATCCTTCATACTTGCAAAATTTCAAGAAAATTAAAAATCAATTGTTATACCATCAAAGAAATGTTAAAATTTCAAGTTTTTGTAATCTAAAATTGTATATAAAAAATAAGTTTATTAATCGAATAGTAAATAATATCTTATTTAAACGAAATTTGATATGCATGTTAAAAATATAAGGAAAATTAAATTCAAAAATTAAATTTTCAAATTTACACATTAAAAAAAAAAAATGAGAAGTTTGAAAAGTGTCTCTCTAAATTAATTTGAAGAAAAACATTATTCGCCATTAGATGAGAACTTGGAAAAGGTGGTCATATGGTTTCAAGTTTCAACCATTTTACACCCCATGGTTTAATATTCAAAAAAAAAAAAAAAAAAAAAAAAAAAACGAAAGAATTTAGCACCAAAGAATCCCTTGCCAACCAAAACAATGACCAAAATCGACTGAAATGCTTTGGATTAATCTAGGTTTTACGAGTAGATCAAGTTCAATGAATTATTGCTCACCCCTAATGATCAAGTAATATTTAAATTTAAAATTTATTTATAATTTAATACTAAGTATGATAGTCTAAATTTTTTATTTGTGAAGAAAATATTTTTAAATACTAAAAAATGATAATATTTAAAATATAGAACTTAAAATTGTCAAAATAAGAAGACAAAAGTGTCCTTGAATTTGAGAAAAATGTGGTAAAAAGACAAGACTGATAGAATTCGGTTGTCTTCTAAAAATTGAATTATTCATATTTCATATGATAGAAATTGATTATTATTTTTAATAAGCGGGTAAAGTATGCTTATTTTTTTATATATAAAATAAGGTTTGAGTACATGCGGCAGTTAAATATTATTATTTGATCTTCTTTTTCATAGTCTTAAGAGAAAATGACAAAAATCAACCATCCAACTCTCTATAAAACAAGAAATTCTTATGAAGTTTGAGTGTAGTACTTGATCTCTTATGTAGTGAAAACAAATAAAAATTTTATTATGCGATGACACATGCACATATTTAAAATTATATTTTTCACATAAAAACTGTAGGGGAACAATTCGGTGACCTAGTCCTTGTCGTTCAAGTCTTGGTCCAAAAAGTCCAACATAATGAATTCTTGTAGAGTATGAGTTTAAGAACTAGGTTTAAGTAAGTTAAACGGATTACTGCATGGGTTGAGGGAATGTATGAACAAGAAACAAAGTCATTATGTTTCAAAATCTCCCAGAAGGATCAGGATAAAAACTAATTTCTGGATACAAAGTGATGCAGCAGGACCTCTTTTCATGTAATAGTCTTTTTTCTCTCTTTTTCTTTTTTCTTTTTCTCCCCCTTTTTCTCTGCCTCTTTTTACGGGGACTTATACACATTATATAGGCCTCTTCTTATCATCTTGGCTTTACACTTGCCAATCATCCAAACCCTTACTTGAGCACCTGTCCCATCAGACACCCCTCTCAGTTCTTCACTTCTTTGTGAGTTGCGAAAGCCAAGGTAGCACTGTTCAGGGGTTTTCTCCACATTAATGCGGCCAGGAGAGTAGTTGTAGTGCATTCAATGTGGCGGTGGTAGCTTTAGCTTAGATGTTTCGTTTTTCCCTCCTGTTCATGTATCCAGGATAGGGGTCTTAGTGGCTGGGATGTACATTTGCTCTAGGTCTTAGTATCCGAGGAGAAATATCTCTTCGGACATGTCGTCTTTGTTTCCAGTGACGTTTGAATATGGATGGCTTGAGTCACCTTGCCTTCTCGGATGGGCCGGGGTCCTTGGACGGGTCTAAGGCCCAAACTGTCATTTTGGGCCGGTCCCCACAAAAACAATACTTGGAGAGTTTTGTATTATACTCAAAAACTCCAAGGAAGTTAAAAATTACACAATTAATGGTTTACACATGACACTACAACAAAGGGGTTAATTAAGTATGGGAAATGCTAATGAGTGCCCTTAGGACACTGGTTAATAATCTATATAAAGAAAGTTTTTATAAGAAATGAAAAAAAAAAAAGTAATTAATATTTTGACTGTTTTTTTCATTTCCCATAAAAGTAGTATCAAAACTTTTTTAAAGTGGATTATTAATGAATGTCCTAAGGGCACTCGTTAGCAAAACCCATTAAGTATTTACACTCAAAATCTCAACTAATTTTGTGTTTTACAAGAAAATCACCTTAAGAGTTTTGTATGTTTTTCCCTGATTTTAATGTTCTGTCTTTTTATTAAGTTGTTAACTAAGATGACGATTGGCATCTTAATTTTAAAACGGCTGTATGATTTTTGAAGATATGTATTTTAGAAACTATACTAAAAAATCAGAAATAAAACTTACAAATATGGTATTTTTAATAGCTTAACACACTTTTTTTTCCTGAATTGGGAACAAAAAATCACATATTGTTTTTGAGAACACTAATCTTAAAACAGTTTTTTTTTTTTTTTTTTTTAATTAAAAAGATCATTTTTTAGAAAAGGAACCAAAGAATCCTCTACTTTTCTAAAGTAATGGTTCTAAGAAAATTTGAGATTATCTAGAGTAGTTATACAAGATGTAACTGGTAAAGTGTGCATAATTTTGCAAATTCTATTTGTGGGTTAAAAATTCACTAGCTTACATGACAATTAGCTAGCTCAACTGGTAAAATCTATGATGGTTGTATAAGAGATCTAAGATTCAATCCCCGCCTACACCAAAAATTGACTAGTCTATCATAAAAAACGGACGCCATAGTTTGAAATTCTCTCAAAAAGAAAAAGAAAAAAGGCCAGATTATTCTCACCGGAATTTGTTTATTCTCATTGTATTGACAATTAAGTATTAATTGATTATTAAAATAGTTGTATCTACTATTAATATTCATATCTAGTATAAACTTTCACGGCTGATCCAAAATAATATATATATATATATATATATATATATATATATAGAGGCCTGGCAATTCGTCATTTATTCAAGTATAATAATATCTGATTTCATAATAGTCCTAATTCTGTTGAACTCAAATTGATCCGAGATCTTAGGTAAAAGACAAAGAAATGTTATTAATTAAACTAATTAACATTTTCATTTTTTGCATTTTGTGTTCTCTCTCTGTGTCTACCTTTATTTTATTTTATTTTTCTTTTGTCTGAGTTTGTTCTTTTTGTCTTTTATCTTGGTGGGATTACACTTTACACCCCACAAGTGTGTGTATTGCTTTAAACTTTCATGAAGAAAACATTATCACTTTTCACTAAAAAGATGACTGAGCTTTCATATGATATGAGTTCCATGCTTCCATTCAACAACCCTAGGCATTATAGAATATTATTAAATCGAAATTTTCATGAATTGTTAGAAATGTGTCTCAATTCTCATTGCTGAACAAGTCATGCTTAGTTGTTTACCTAAGACTAAGAGGAAGCTTCACATGAAGGCTGTAATGTGAATCACATTGGTTAACGAAATCTAACTTTTTTTGCACACGTGATTGACCAAATAGTTAATACTAAATGCATTTTGGATATGTGAGTTTCAGTTAACTTAATTAGAACGGACACTATAAATTGAAACTCTTTCTAAAAAGAAATTGCATTTTGAATCTTACTTCTTCTTCTTGTTGCCAAATTTTCTATACTAGGCAAAGATTTAAGTTAGCGACCCAAGCGGACTAATAACAAGTAGAATAATTTTATTATTTCAAACTATTCTTTTCCTGTTTTTCAAGTTGGGTTGGGTTAGGAAAGAGAACGAGAGGTGGATGCACAGAAATAGTCAAGTACAGCTTAAAAACTGTTGGAACATTATAATATTAAAATGATTTAAATAAATTAATTAATAAAATAACAAGTTGACTAAAAATGAAAAACGTCGGAATTTTTTAGTAAAAATTGAAATCTAAAAATTAAAAATACTGTAATAAAATAATTTTAAATTATATAAATAATATTGTGGGACTTAATTTTAAAATTGATTTTACCAAATTTTATACTTGCAGATACTATAAACAATATACAAAACCCATTATTTAAAACACAAATATAAACATATTAGATTTTAACTGTATCCAACTCACGCGAACTTTACCACGAAAGGGAGATAGACTTTTTATTGGTAATTTATTAAAAGGAATGGATACTGTTAAATTAAGAGAAATTGACAGGTCCTCCTTTTGGTGAAAATGTCAAATATGTGGGTATATACCAAAGTACCCTGAAGATACTTCACACTTTCACGGTTCACACCTACACCCCCAACAACCTCATTAAAAGAGGAGACATGCTATTGGTGAGAAAATATGAGTTCTTGTGTGCAAGGCATCAGTCAATTTTCAACAATCCCCAAGTTTTCTTCTTCTGCTTTTTTTTTTTAGATATTTTTTTTTCCATTGGCAATAATATCTTAAAATCACGTTCTCATTTACTAAAAATATTAGCAAAAGGTTTTTTTTTTTTTTTTTTTTTTGTAATTTGCATTGGACTAGGTGCACCCATCTTTATGTGGTCAAGAACCATTCTCTTTAAGCACTCATTTCGAAAAAGAATCAATCTTGCACCTATGCACCTAGAAGACCAAAATAATAATAATAATAATAAAAATAAATCGTAATCATAAGATTTTGGTAGTAAACAATGATATAATATGAATATATCCTATGGAACAAATAAATGTCCTATGTCAGACAGAGCCACCCCTTTTTAATTAACAATTCAATTAGTCAAACAAAGGTTTAAAAATTCAAATAGTTGTTTGATACCCCCTCCCTCTCTCTCTCTCTCTCTCATAGACACAGATGCTAGTCTCTTATTCAATAATAAATAACTTTACTAATTTAGAGTATTCCCATTAGCTCTCTAAAAAAAATACCATTTTGGCACATCAAAAACTAACTTTATCATTCTAACACATCATTTTACAACATATCATTTATCAGATGTTTTATACTACAATTCTATACATTAAAATAATATTTCCTATACATTAAAATAATATATTACCCCTCCCCATTCCTATCACTATCTTCATCATCATCACCAACGGCCACCACCGGCATAAACACCGACGGCCACCACCGGCAACAACACCGACGGCCACCACCGGCAACAACACCGACGGCCACCACCGGCAACAACGCCGACGGCCACCAACGCCAACTCAAAAAAAAAAAACAACAACTAGAGAGACCAAACCGACACAAACCCACATCCCAAACCCACCACTGACATAAACCCACATCCATCACCGGCACAAACCACACCACCACCGGACATCCACCACCGGCACAAACCCACATCCACCAACGCCACCTCAAAAAAAAAAAAAACAAAAAAAAAAAAAAAAAAAAAAAAAAAAAAAAACACAACCAGAGAGACCAAATTCAACAAACCAACATCCATCCACCCAAATCAAACAAACCCACATCCCAAAACCGGCTATAAACACCCGATGGCCACCACCAGGGCAACAACCCCGATTGGCCACCACACGCCACCTCAAGAAAAAAAAAAAAAAAAAAAAAAAAAAAAAAAAAAAAACACAACCAGAGAGACAAATTCAACAAACCCACATCCATATACCAAATCAAATAAACCCACATCCCAAACCGGCATAAACACCGACGGCCACCACAGGCAACAACCCCGACGGCCACCAACGCCACCTCAAAAAAAAATAATAAAATAAAATAAAATAAACACAACCAGAGACACAAATTCAACAAACCCACATCCATCTACCAAATCAAACAAATCCACATCCCAAACCGCCTTCGTCGCTGTCGCTGATGGAAGTTTTCACTTCCGGCCACCGTGTTCTTCACACTGGAGTTCCTCTTCGTCGCAAAGTGGGTCGTGATCTGTGGCGAGCCGGGCGGTCTCTGTTTCTCAGCGTGGCGAGATCGGCGTGGTGAGATCGGCGATCCAGAACAGAGAGAGCGAGAGATGTAGAGGGAGAGACATGCCAGAACAGAGAGAGCGAGAGAAGGAGACGGAGAGACATGAGAGATATCTGATAGAAGGTGAGAGAAAAAATGGATTAAATAAGGTGAACAGTGTATAGCATTTCTCTCCGTACCGTCTCATATTTGAGACGGTACTGTAGCCGTGTCTCAAATTTTTTGAGATCTGGAAGAGCTGATGAATGGTGGTTTTTGTTATTTGGTGTGCCAAATGCCAAATATTTGGCATTTGGCACACCTGATGAGAGTGCTCTTAGCTAGTTTGATTCTCTTTCTCTCTCTCCCATTTTTTATTGTTATTATAAATACAAATTCAAATATATTATTTGACGATAAAAAAATTAGTAACTAATTCAAATTCACTGTTAGTTGTTAATATTTTTTTTAATATATAAATATAATAGTATTTTAACTTACGACGATCCCTAATAATTGTATGTTATTAGCAGGCTAAGAGGTTAAGACACTAATTAAGGGTGTGTTTGGATAGAACTTATTTTGCTGAAACTGAAAACTGAAAACACTGTAGCAAAATAATTTTTAAATGTGTGAATAGTATTGTGGGACCCATTTTTAATGAAAAAGTTGTTGAAAAATGTAATTTGTGGGTCCATAAACAGTGCACAAATGCACTGTTCACGAACAAAAAGTCAACAAGTGTGGCTAAAAAAAAAAAAACAGCTGAAACACAGGAAACGCTAAACATGGACGCAGAAGCTAAATACAAACACACACTAAATGTTGATGTAAGTGAGATTTAAACTCTAAATTTCTTATTTGATGACAAAGAATTTTTTTTATTTTATTTTATTTTAAGACCAAAGAATTTTACCAGTTAAACTAACTAAAACTCACATTAGGCCTTTATACTTGATACAATAATTTCAACCAAAAAATAATAATTTTAGTTGGCACATATGACATATGCATTGGCATCATGCTAGAACCGCACATTATTTTTCCATAAAAACCATGTGAGATTGCATCACGAACGTTAAATTGTGAAATGGATCACTTTTTTGTTCTTTCTATCAATCCATGTAGGAAGAGATAGAATTAGGTGGGATGCGAGTGGGCGTAGCCTCTAACGCTATAAATATAATAATTAGGCATGGACGATCCTTAATTATAGAGTACAAAAAGATGATCGCGTGCTAGTTTTAAAGTCTGTTTGTTTTAATTGTATTTTCTACTTCAAAACAAAATAAGCTCATTTAATTATTATGTCATATGTCATTGTTTGGCCTATAAAATTTAATTTTTAGTTTAGCGTAGCCATTTTCATTATTTTATGGTGCAAGACTTTTTTTTTTCTTTTCTTTTTGGATCCTCATTATTTTGATCCATCTAATATCAAAATTGCAATTTAACAAATATTTAATCTTATAAACATTGTTGATGTTGCCATTTCATTAAAATCTTTTAGAAAAATACAAGTTATTACAAATTATACTAAAAAAAAAATTATAAACTTATATGATAATAAATGTTACTAACGTCGCCTCAACAAAACATGTAATAAAATTTGTAATACATCTTTCAATCAGTTAAATATTACACCGTTAATATCCCAAAACTGCATCCTTAAGAAAAGATACTATGTCATTTTGAGATGTTCAAAGATTCAAACATGATGGATTTCCTTTAGGTAAAAAAGTTAATGGATTTTATGGAGAGCAGAACATTGAAAAATGCTTATAAAAGTTTTAAAACTTAAGTTAAACTATATGTTTTGATACTCAAATAGATTAAAATTACCCAGCTGACACAAAATTTAGGGGGACCAAAAGATGTATATTTGACCTTTATTGTTAGTATATTAACTTATTGGTGGTGATAGTGTGTCGTGCTGCATGTGGCACCGGAAATGGCAGTGAGTTTATTTACTCGAGTTGGACTATATAACATCAACATGTATTCTTTCTCATTATTCAGTTGTACGTACGCCGCGACATGCAATAATATTAGGTTTGGCTTATTTAATACGAGTATATATATGTATATATATGACAAGAAACAAAGTAGGAAATTAATGGATGTAACATAATGTGAGCTAAATTGATAAGGTCCAACTGGCTATGTCACTGTTACCTCTCTACTATTTAAAGCGTGTTTCCAGAGTCTCCATCAGTGCCAGAGAACACTTGCTCCTTCACTATCTCATAAATTGGCCTCTCTCTCTCTCTCTCTCTCTCTCTCTCTCTCTACTTTTAAGACAGAGGTTTTTTTTTTTTTTTTTTTTTTTTTAATAAAAAAAATCAGCAGTTATAAGCACATGAATCTCTTCTTCTTCTTTTCTCCCTAATGAAAAAAAATGTATAGATAATTAATCTAATTCACAAGTACAAATAAGGATATTATAAGTACGATAAGGATACCAATACAGGGATACATCATTTTTATTTTCAAAAACCTACGGAACAATATGCTGGAGATACGTGTATCATTACTTATTAAATATATCTTATTTGTATTTTTATATTGGTGAGTATTTATTTTTCATATATTATTAAGTATATCAATTTAAGAGTAATAATGGATAATATAACAAATTCATAACCTTTAATGTTTAGAATACAAATCATGATAAAAAAAAGTAAATAAAAGATAACTTGATAAGTGTTTAACATTGAAACCAATATATAAAAAATAAAAATAAAAATCCTTACAATTTTGGGCTTTCTCTTACTATTTATCGGGGGTTGGGCTACAACGGTATTCAAGCCATATTATGAGTGTATATTGGATGTATTAGCTTTGTTTTAAAAACAAATAAATAAAGACTAAGTATATGTATTATTATTAGAGGTATCTAGTATGATATTGGTACGATATGTATCGTATACTAAATACGTGGGCCAAAAAGAGTATATGTGCATCCTATACAATTATAAGTAGTTCTTTTAGAACAAAAAGGAGAAATAAGAGTACTTGTAGGGTGTGGGGGATAAAGGTCGGGGTTTAAGTCTCTAGGAAAGAGGTTCACACTTAGATTATTTTAAAATAAAATTTCTATCTTGTATCAAAAATAATAATAATAATAATAAAAGTACAAAAAGCATAGGACGTGAAAAGTTATACCATTGAGTATTCCCAATGGGTTATGAAAACCCAAAAAAATACAAAATGGATAACACTACTTACAAAAACGCACAATGTTATCTACATTAATGACATCCATTTTGCATTTTTGATTTACAACATGCTAACATTGTAGCATCATGACCACCGTGCACCCCTGATGCGATGATCACTCTACAAGTATAGGTACTTGTGAAGTATGGGGGGCAAGGGCTGGGGTTCAAGCCTTTAGAAGGGAGTTTCACACACTTATACAATTAGATTAAGTTAAAGTAGAAATTCTATCTTGTATCAAAAAAAAAAACATTGTAGCATCATGAAAATATTAAACTTCTTCCTTTTTTTTTTTACCCCTCTTTTTCTCTCCTCTAACATTTTCCGTTGCCCCTAACACTCTTTGATCCCTCTCTCTTCTATACTCTCTTCCTCTCTCGGCATTTGGATAGCATGGTTGTGGCTTGTTGGTGTAGGGTTGTGGGCTTGATTAAGCATTTAGAACTTGGTGGAGCTCGTGGGGTCTAGACAAGCTCAAGTTGGGCTTGATGGGAATCTCGATTTCGATGGAGCTTGCCGTGGTTGGATAAGGTTAGATTGGGCTTGTCAGTGTTGCTGTGTGGACGTTGTAGCAACGCCACTATGGAGATGGCTCTAATGTTGAGATTGTTGCGGTGGTCGTTGGTGAGTTGTTATTGGTCCTTGGGTGGTGGTTGTTGGATTGTTACTAGGTTATTGCGATCAGTGCCAAAGTCATGATTTGAGTTTAGGAGGGGCAAGATCAAAAGATAAGATTGAACGCAATTATTCAAGACATTAATCTAAGTACATGAAGTTTAAACATGTACTTCAATTACTCAAAATAAATTGAAAAAATTAATCAATGTAAAAAGTGTTAGAAAAAAATATAGCAATTCATCTTGAAAGTTTTATATATCAACTGCCTTGATTGTTTTTAGAAAATAACGTAAAATTCAAATTTTTATCTTTATATTTTTTCTTCTAAATATTTGAAAGTAAAGTTAAAGGGGGGAAAAAACCCGAGAATTTGAAACTTTGAAAGGTTGGAGGGATGGAGGCAGGAAAAGATTATTGGAGGATTAGTGTTGTGTGTTTTGTTTTTAATAATTATTTTAATTTTAAAATATGTGAATCCACAATATTGGGTTGAAGTATAATGAGAGAATAGAGATGAACTTTATTTAAACTTTAATATGTCGTGATATGGGAAAATGAAATTTCGATTATTGTAAAAAATTACAAGCACCGATTGTCAATTAATCTTTATGTTTTCATGTTATACTTATCCCTCTATCTCTTTTTTGCTAAGTTCGGAATTTGAAACTAAGATGTGAATTGAGAAAAAGTGACTTGCACGTTAGAAATATGTTACAACCTTTTGCCCCCCTGACTGCCTATGGTGTGGTTGTTGATATTAGCATTTAGCATTGGTGGTTGACGACGTTGGCATGTTGTTGGGTGTTTTCAGATTTTGTTGGGTTTCTTAAATTTCAATGATTTTTTATTTTTTTGGGTGTTTTTGCATGTAGTTAGTGGCCACTGGTGTTGGCTTGGGTAGTTACTAGGTCCGGGGTGGATGGTGTTGGGTTTTGGATTGTAGCCATGGCGGTGGTGGTGTTTTGAGTTCACTTGTTGCTGTTGGTATGGATAGAAAATATATTATATACGGAATGAAAAATAAGAATTAGATGTAGGGCATGTTGTTAAATTGGTTATGTAAAATAGATAACAAGATTTTTTGGTGATGCAAAATGCATTTCTTGTTTTTTCACATTTCTCGATGGAAATGCTCTAGTTACTTCTTTCATAGTTTAGTTTATATCGTATTTTAAATGTGACATAAAATTGAGCCTTATGAAATACCAAATATATTATGACCCTATAATTTTGGAAGTTTTAAAAGTTAATGTGTAAGAATATTTTAAACCATTCAAAAAGGTGTATACAAAGAGATCTTTCCTTTTCTTTTTTCTTTTTCTTTTTTTCATTAGAATTCTGAATACAAGCTCTCAATAATAAGTAGTTGCAAATCAATTAGAGGTTAAAGAGAAGAAATTTCAAGCTATGCTCATTAATATATATGTTAATTTGGTAATTTGGGAACCAAATCAAGTTAAAGTTATTAAAGTATTCAAATTATCCTCTCATTTGGCATCCCATCCAAAACCTCAAGCATTGGTTCTCTTTCAAGCAAATGGATTTTATACTGGCCGAGAAATGGAGGCCTATTATTGTTGTTGGAACTTGGAAGTTATCAATAATATATATACACACACACTAGCTTGTAACCTCATGTATTTAAAAATAAACAAAATTAGATGTAATTTAAAATTCTTATATAAGTAAAATACTATTGATGGTCATTCTTATATTTTGATTACTCTTAAAAAAACCTTGTAAGAGTATCATTTGGTAAAACATGCATATTGTTTGTTTTTGTTTATTTTATTTTAGGAAAAAAAAAAAACATTTTGTTACTTCTTAACTTAATTTTTGTTATTGTGATACAATAAATTTCTTTCATGTGTGCATTTTCAAATAAGATATTAACAACCAAATTGTAGGTCTCAGTATACTTTTTCATTTAAATTTATGTTTGAACTAATAATAAGTTTTTGTAAGAAAACTTGGATTAGTTTTTAAAATATTAAAAATTGGTTTCAAATGGTATCTAAATAGAATGGGATATATGTAGTTTTATAAATACGTTGAAGTTGTAAGGACTCGATTCGTGATGAACCGTAACAGTATTGGGCTCGCACGTAAAAAGGCCCAAACAATATCATTTATAGAGCATGGGTTTGAAAGGCTAGGCCTTAATCACCAGGCGGTGAGTCTTTTTGTGGTGTTCATACATGGCTAAGTCATTTTCGCCCTAGGAGTCTCTCTCCTGGAGACGGGCAGGGAAGCTTTGGTTTTTGGCCATTTTTTTCAGCCCCCTTACTTGGTTGCTTCTTTTTCTTTTATACTAGTCTGCGTTCCTTATCCTTCGTCCACGTGTAGGATCGGCATTCCAAGACTGATACTTGTCCCATCAACCCTTATCCCGAGTGGTTGGGGGTGGTTGTAAAAGCTGGAGAGTCTGGCTCTGTCAGGTGCAGAGTATTGAATGGCAGTAAGGGTAGCTTTCCCTGTTTGTTACACTTTCCAGCGTACCCCCTTTTTTCTTCTGACACAAATATTTTAGATTTTTCCCAAGCTGTTTTTATACCGTTTTTGCCCTCCCTTCCGGGGAGTCCTCGGATATGCCGAGGACAGAGTCATCCTCGGCTGTATCTCAAAGCTACTCAGACTTTTATTCCCTACTCTCGGCCCTAACCTTCCTCGACTTGGGCCTTGGGTCTCAAAATAAAAAAATGGGCCAGGACCACCAATTAACGGGCCCTACAATAGTCCCTCAAAATCCTGCTGTCCGACCTTTTGGTCAGAGAGGAGAGTTTTGGTAATGCCCTGCCTTAATTGCGGTTTGCTTGAGATCTACCCCTCATTAATGTGGGTGTCTCTTTATCTACCTGGGAAACGTACCGGTAATGAGACATTCCTTTGAATTCATTCAGGACGCATCTTTGTCGCTTCATTATTCGAAAACGCGCCTTTAATGATCTCCCTTTACGAGACCATTTGAATTCAACGGCTATTGAAGGCGTGGGGAAGCGGAATGGATATTCTCTCGCTTACCGCTTTTCCTGGAGATTCGGGCAGATAAATGCCTGCCGTTTTGCCATTCATATAAGAAGGAAAGCAGGAGGTTACCTCCCTTACACGGAGACCTTTTAATTTTCTTGAAGCCTAAAAACTCTTAACCTCCCTCAGAATTTCCCATATCCGTACATTTACACTTTGAGTCGTAATTTATCCATGATAGGAACGGGAATGAAGAGATCATACCTTTCCCAGAAATGTTACGTGCTTGTGAAACTCAAACTGGCTCGGTCAGGACAGGGGTGGCAGAGACTCAAGACACTTCTTACTCTTCTTTCAGCCAAAACCTGAAGTAGGGACTCGTCGCGTCAACCTCTTGGCTCGGCTGAGCTGGGGTCACCCATTATCAGTACCAGCCGCTCTCTCATGAGCATAGCTAACATGGCACCAGTGTGTTAGGAGTCAGGACTGACGCAGGGACTAAGTGCCCCTGCTTCTTCCTCTCTTTGTTCACTGGTGTCTCCTTTTGCCTCTCTTTCTTCTTCTTTCCACCACCAGGTCCATCCTAGTGCTTTTCCCTCTTCCTCTTCTTCTCCTCTTTCTTTCTCTTCATCTCCTCCCTCTTCTTCTCCTCCTTCTTTCTATTCATCTCCTCCATCTTCTTCTGAAGAAAGTCCTTCTCTCAATATGGGCGCTACTGGGGCAGAGTTTGGAAGGACTTCGGAGACGAGTTTAAAAAGGCATCTGACTGTTTACTTGTCTGCATTGTTGTGTTTTTTTTTTTTTTTTTATATTTTTTTTGTAATCCACCTTTTTTATAGGCTTGTTTAAGCCCCTCTTTGTACGTTGTAATACATCTTTATATTAATAAAAATCGTTATTACTTTACTTCACATGTTCTATCTCTATATTTCCGAAATGATAACACGGTGAATAGACGTACAATCTTGTAAATTCTTTTTATTTTTACACTTTGACCGACGTTCAGGACCAAAATCCTAGTTAATAAAAAGATCTTGCTCTGTGTTTATAGAAACTATCCGACTTAATAATACTGAATCGAACAAGTGATACTTAGGGCTGAAACCCCTATTAGGCAGAAAAAGAAAGGACATTATGATGAGCTTACTGAGTCGGCCTGACAAATACCGCCGACCTTAGAGCACAATACTTAGGGCCGTAATCCCTTATCAAAGAAAAATGCGCTATTATGAACTTACGAGTGTTGTTCGGCACAATAATATAGCATTGAATTAATGACACCTAGGGTCAAAATATTTGCTAAGGAAAATATATTATCATAACTTTAATAGAGTTGTTTGGCACAACAATGCCGACCTGCGAGAACAACACTTACCCTGAAATAGCCAAGATGACAACTGAATGCTCGGTGCGGTGTAGGAAGTAATCATCCGACTAACCCAAGAAAAATGAACAGCCCTTCTAGGTTGCCGAGTAATAGGGCGCTTCACCATCTTCTTAACAACTTTGATAGCCTTAACCTTTTATGGTATTTGAGCCGAGGATTGAGTAACTTAGAATTTTTTATTAAGCTGCCCGACCTTACAAAACTCAGTTTTTCCTCAAAAACTGGGTTTTCTCAGTTTGAGTCTGAGGACCATACAATACCTTGGTTCTGTCCAAAACTCAGTTTTCTCATCTAAGTAGTTGGTTTCCCCATAGGTTTGAGTCCGAGGACCATACAATACCTTGGTTCTGTCCAAAATTCAGTTTTCTCATCTAAGTAGTTGGTTTCCCCATAGGTTTGAGTCCGAGGACCATACCATACCTTAGTTCTGTCCAAAACTCAGTTTTCTCATCTAAGTAGTTGGTTTCCCCAGAGGTTTGAGTTCGAGGACCATACAATACCTTGGTTCTATCTAAAACTTAGTTTTCTCATCTAAGTAGTTGGTTTCCCTATAGGTATGAGTCCGAGGACCATACAATACCTTGGTTCTGTCCAAAACTCAGTTTTCTCATCTAAGAAGTTGGTTTCCTCATAGGTTTGAGTCCGAGGACCATACAATACCTTGGTTCTGTCCAAAACTCAGTTGTCTCATCTAAGTAGTTGGTTTCCCCATAGGTTTGAGTCCGAGGACCATAAAATACCTTGGTTCTGTCCAAAACTCAGTTTCCCCATCTAAGTAGTTGGTTTCCCCATAGGTTTGAGTCCAAGGACCATACCATACCTTGGTTCTGTCCAAAACTCAGTTTTCTCATCTAAGTAGTTGGTTTCCCCATAGGTTTGAGTCCGAGGACCATACAATACCTTGGTTCTGTCCAAAACTCAGTTTTCTCAACTAAGTAGTTGGTTTCCCCATAGGTTTGAGTCCGAGGACCATACAATACCTTGGTTCTGTCCAAAACTCAGTTTTCTCATCTAAGTAGTTGGTTTCCCCATAGGTTTGAGTCCGAGGACCATACAATACCTTGGTTCTGTCAAAAACTCAGTTTTCTCATCTAAGTAGTTGGTTTCCCCATAGGTTTGAGTCCGAGGACCATACAATACATTGGTTTTGTCCAAAACTCAGTTTTCTCATCTAAGTAGTTGGGGGAATTGACCCCTCGGCTGTGACAGGAGACATTGGTTTTGGGGTGTTAGCTCTTCGACCGAGCTCCTAGAACCATCGGTGCGACTGACGCTACATAGCGTAGCCCCTAGTAAAGAAACATAGCCCCTAGTGGAGCTTTACGCTAGAACTCAACAACCGGCCGCTAGAAATGACAAGGGAACTGTCTCGACCTACCGCCTATGCCAACACACAAGCCTTTCCCACAGACGGCGCCAATTGTAAGAACTCGATTCGTGACGAACCGTAACAGTATTGGGCTCACACGTAAAAAGGCCCAAACAATATCATTTGTAGAGCGTGGGTTTGAAAGGCTAGGCCTTAGTCACCAGGCGGTGAGTCTTTTCGTGGTGTTCATACATGGCTAAGTCATTTTCGCCCTAGGAGTCTCTCTCCTGGAGGCGGGCTGGGAGGCTCTGGTTTTTGGCCATTTTTCCCAGCCCCCTTACTTGGTTGCTTCTTTTTCTTTTATACTAGCCTGCGTTCCTTATCCTTCGTCCACGTGTAGGATCGGCATTCCAAGACTGATACTTGTCCCATCAACCCTTATCCCGAGTGGTTGGGGGTGGTTGTAAAAGCTGGAGAGTCTGGCTCTGTCAGGTGCAGAGTATTGAATGGCAGTAAGGGCAGCTTTCCCTGTTTGTTACACTTTCCAGCGTACCCCCTTTTTTCTTCTGACACAGATATTTTAGATTTTTCCCAAGCTATTTTTATACCGTTTTTGCCCTCCCTTCCGGGGAGTCCTCGGATATGCCGAGGACAGAGTCATCCTCGGCTGTATCTCAAAGCTACTCAGACTTTTATTCCCTACTCTCGGCCCTAACCTTCCTCGGCTTGGGTCTTGGGTCTCAAAATAAAAAAACGGGCCAGGACCACTAATTAACGGGCCCCACAGAAGTATTATGCATTCAAAGTTTTACATAGAAGTATAATACATTTTTATTTAAGTCTTTTAATATTTTTTAATTTTAGATTCATGAATCTACATGTAAAAATATTTGACACAAAAATGAGAGATGGAATGACACTTGGCACAAATTGAAGACCATTTAAAATGTAGAGATAGTTCGCATAAAATTTGAACTACTATTAAGTTTTTGTAAGAAAATATGGATTGCTTTTAAATAGATCAGAACTGGTTTCAAATGGTATCTAAATAGAAAGGGTTAGAACTTGGAAGTAGTTTTAAATAAGTTGGAAGTATTACACATTCAAAGTTATACACAGAAGTATAATAAATTTTTTATTTGAGCCTTTTCATATTTTTAAGTTTAGATTTATGAATCTACATGTAAAGACACTTGACACAAAACAAGAGATGGAATGACACTTGGAACAAATTGAATACTATTTAAAATATAAAGACATCTAGCACCAAATTAGTTGACAATTAGAAGAGCGCTAAGCACAAAATTAGAATCTAATTTGGATTCTTGATTGAAAATTTTCTCAGCTTCCACTTTAATGTATTGTATTTGTACTCTCCAAAATATCACAACAACGTATTTAACATTAGCTTAAACTATTTCTCATAAAAATAAAAAACATTAGCTTTAACTAAAAAATAAATGAGGACAAACAAGTTCAATATATATATATATATATATATATAATTAATTTTTTTTTTAAAAGAAAAAAGAGACCACACGGTCATTTTCCTAAAAACTAGCGCACTATCTCTAAGGGGAATATTACACCTTACAGCCAATTTTTGCCAACAATTAATCAATGAGTACATATCATCTTTCTCAATTATTTTCTCTTTGTATTGCAAATTTCACTATATTTTTTTGGTTATTTTATTCGTGAGAGAGAGAGAGATTAATAAAAACAAATAAAGAATTATATATTAAAGAAACAAAAATAAGCAATTCATAACTAATAACAAAAAATTCAAGAGGTTAATCTAATTCATAAAGTCAAACATGTTATTTGATTGGTCAAAATAAATCAATGTAAAAGGGTTAAAAGTATAAAAATATACTTCAAAAGTTGTATACCACTTTACTCCCTTGATTGCTTTTAGAAAATATATATATAGATAATTCAATTTTCTTTTTTTGTTCTAACATTTAAAACTTGAGTTTATAGTAAAAACTCAAATTTGAAACTATGCAAAAGTCAACATATTGAAGAAAAAAAAATATTACAAGGGGATGAGAAAGTATTTGGTATATGTCATAAGATATAGATATATATATATATATATATATAGAGTTTAAGTTTAAAATATGGACACATTGCTTTGAGATGGTGTGCATGAATTTGTTTTGTACGATATGGGAAAATTGAATTCTAGTTGCTGTGAAAAAACAAGTACTGTGAGTAGTTTTCATATTATCTCTTATGCCTTCATTAAAAAAATAAATGCTATATTTAAGGATGTTTTGGAGAGGTTGGAGGGGGAAGGAGGGGCGGCAAATCATGTTCACGTGTCAGATTCGTATCAAATTGAGTTATGAGTACAATGTTATATGGGTCAACATGAACTCGACCCATTTAGTAAACGGGCCAAGATTCTTCAACTCTAACATACTTGTTATTAAACAGGTAACCTGACATAACATGTTTAACCTGTTTAATTAGTAAGTCATGTTAGGGTCGACACAAATGACCCGAACCTGAATAACCTTTATTAATTCCCATATATCTAAAATTATAATACTACCATAAATTAAGTAATAAATATTTAGTCACAACTTACCATCATAAATCTAGTAACAATAACAAAAGCAAATAATTATTTTCTTCCTTTAAAATCAAATAATTATTTTCTTCCTTCACGATCTAATATGTGACAACTGTATCATATTTGAATTCCAAAGATCCAAGAAAGTGTGTATGGATGTATGGAGTCAGGACTTGAGGTTAAGGAGGGCAGAAATTAAAAAAAAAAAATGCAAAGCACAATCAAATGTCAGCTGCTACAGTGAAGTCACTCTTCTATCTTTGCTTCTCTTTAGTCGGTTTTCTCTCTTTTTCCTTTTTTTTAAAAAAAAAAAATATTAAAGTGTCAAGTAGCTCCCTACTTATTAATATACTTTTAATTTATTTATATATAATTTTGAATAAAACCATGCATCACACATGTATAATACTAGTTAAACCCAAACCAATACCCTTAGTCCACAAAAACCAACTACACAATGTTTATTTTTTATTTTTGTTTAAAAATGTTGTAAATTAACAGTATTGCTTAGTCTTCTTTATTAGAAAATTATGTCAAATTCCCCTACCACCTGTAACAAGGAAATATATATATATATATATATATATTTTTTTTAAATCAAAATTTTTCCTTATTTGCTTGTTTGTTTTTGGTGGAATGATGCTCAATGGGTCATTACTCATTACGCCACCTCTGGAGGAAAGTCCTCGCACTTCTTGGGGGAAATCTTTATCATCTATAATTAACATGTGACATGTGTTGCGACCTTTTTGCCCAAACTCTTTTGACATCAAAAGTCCTCCAAGAATAATATAGTCTCGTTGAGTTTTGACTTATTGGCCACCTTATTAGAATGGGGGGACACCCTCTTTTGAAGAAAATAGACATAGCCACGTAGTGTCTAATGGTTAGTTCAATTGGTTGAGTACGCTTGTAAGTGGTTGGTCAAGAAGGGTAACTACGAACCAGCTCATCTCACATCACTATTTGGTTCTATTGAAGTCATTTAGGTAGCATTCCTACCACACTACTCTTCCCTTTTTTCTTTCTTTCTTTCTTTCTTTTTTTTTTTTATTTTTTTTTATTTTTTTATTTTTATTTTTTATTTTTTATTATAAAATAAAATAAAAAATAATTCAATACTTCAAAGAGGAAGAATTTTAACCACACATTTTGGTTGAAAATACTAGAAAGTATAAGTTAAAGTTATAAGACTATTGTTCCCAACTTTTTTTTTTTTTTTTTTTAGAGAAAAGACTATTGTTCCCCACTTATTTACTTTGTTTGCATATAAATACCTGTAGGGACACAATTTTCGTTAACCCGGTCCTGGACGATCAGGCCCTGGCCCAAGAAGTCCCTCATAATGAATTTGTAGAGTATGGGCTGAAGAACTCGGTTCCAGTTGGCTCAATCGGTTCGTTGCATGTTCTTAGTGGATGTAGAAACGTAAATCAGGAAAATGTATGTGTAAGTGGAAGTTCTATTCATGGATATGCTCTCATACAATGATTTCTTTCTCTTCTCTCCTCCCTCCTTCCCCCTTTTTTTTTTTTTTTTTTGTCCTCCTTTTTGGGGGACTCTTACATATGATATAGGCCCTCTTTTATCATATGGGCCCTACACTTGTTGATCATCCAAACCCCCACTTGAGCACCTGTCCCATCAGACGCCCTTACCAGTTCTTTGTGAGTTGCAGTGACCAAGGTAACACTGTTTTGGGGTCTTCTCCTCATTAATGCGGCCAGGAGAGTAGTTGTGGTGCATTTAATGTGGTGGTGACAGCCTTTGCTGGGATATTTTGAGCCTTCTTTCTTTTTATGTGTTTGGGGTGAGGGCTACAGTAACTGGGATGCATCATTGATCTGGATTGTGGGATGTCTGAGGAGGAATTACTCCTCGGACGTGTTTTCTTCGCCCAGTTGGCTTGGGCAGGGATTATGGGCCGCAACGTCTCCTCGGACAGGATCGTCCTCGGACGGGCCCAAGGCCCAGCCACCTTGTTATTCTGGGCCGGTCCCCACAATACCCATGACCAATGTTAGAGTGAGAATTTTTATTATAAATAGTATAAAAGATTGAACCTCCATAATGATTTGTTCTTTACCATTATGCCAAGACATCAATTAATGTCATATTTTGCCAATCATATAAGGAAATTTGGCCATAATGTTAGGATAGTAACAAGAAATCATTTTTCTTCTTAAATGAAGATCCAAGATCTGAATTGGAAGTCAATGTATCTATAAGTTTCTCCATCTTGATTACTGTATCTACAAGTAAGAAGAAAATATAGTATAGCTTTGTTAAAGAACCATTCAAACCATAGATTATTTATTGATTTGCAGTTTATTGACTGTTTTGTATAGAATTGGAAATGATTTAGGACTTTTTTTAGGTAATTTTGTTACTCATAGTCTAGCTAGATATGCCATTGACATTCCAAATTTTTTAAGTGTAGATGGAGGATGTTCCACCACAAGTTCTTCATGTTTTTCAAACTGATTTAGTTGGTGTTCATTAATAAAGTTTTGCTATTTTCCCCTCAAAAAAGAAAAAAGAAAAAAAAGGACTTCTTTTAATTAGGTTTGAATGACATTTGTTTTTTTTATCAAAAGGAAAAAAGAAAAAAGAATGACATTTGTTTTTTAAGCAAAACACGTTATTTAAGCTTCTCAATTAATACTTTCTCCTAAAAAAAAAAGCTTCTTAATTAATGCAAGATTTATGTTGGTATGTAAGTTTAGAAAATTTATACTTTTAAAGTGTTGGCGTGCGCAGCACTAAAAATAAAAAGAGTCGCCCCAAAAAAATTATGAAACACGTTATTGATCCAAAATAAAAGAACTAATCTGTATAACATAAAATAATGTTTGTATGGGTAGAAAATATATTATTTTAATGTGGTGGAATGAAAAATAAGAATGAGATATAGCCTATAGGAATAGATTTTTTGGTAATGTAAAAATGCATTTTTTTTTTTTGTTTTTTCACATTTCCCAATAGAAATGCTCTGACTACTTCTTCCATAGTTTAGTTTATATCATATTTTAAATGTGACAAAAAATTGAGCTGTATGAAATACCAAATATGTTATGACCCAATAATTTTGAAAGTTTTTAAAGTTAATGTGATTAATGTGTAATAATATTTTAAACCATTCAAAAATGTGTATACAAAGAGATCTATTTTTATAATAATATCATATACTATAATAAAAGTTGGGTTCTACAAGTGTTGTTGTTGTTGTTGTTGTTGTTGTTTTTTTTTTTTTTTTTTTTTTTTTTTTTTTTTTTTTTTTTAAGAAGCCCTTATCAATAGGGATTGTTATTGATTAATAAAATGGAGATCAAGATTGTAAACATCATTCGTGTCTAGAGGAACAGACTCCATCCAAACGTCCAAGGGATTTGTAATAGCTCGTCTAGCTAGTTTATGAGCTATACAATTACCTTGCCTCTTAATATGCTGAAAAGATACATAACTAAATAAAAAACAAAGAGAAGTAATGTCTTGCAAGATATGCCCAAACACAGATTGAGACATATTGCCATCCTTGATTGAGTTAATAATCACTTCGGAATCACCTTCAACTACCAATCTATGAAATCCCAACTCCATAGCAAACCAGAGAGCTCGGCGCGCTACTAACACTTCCACCATCTCCACCGAAGTAGGTAGTGGAATCTGTTGTGTCAAAGCAGCCATAACCAATCCGACATCGTTACGGATTATAATGCCAAGGCCAGCCTTGTTGTCTTCTATAAAGTAAGCTCCGTCAAAATTAACTTTGAGCAAACCTGTCGGTGGAGGGCACCATCTCACAGACCTCGCTGTACGTGGGACCTTTGTGTGAATAGGACGCAGTTGCTGGTATTCCTAAAGACCTTCGCTAGCCAAGGAGTTGATCTTAGCCAATGGGAAAGTCTCCTCCTCTGCCCGAAGCTTGTTTCTACGCATCCAGACAAGAGAAGTCGTCCATGCAAACAGAGCAAAGCATGATCTGCCCTGCTGGGCAAGCTAAATAACATCTAAAAAATCAGAGACAGCGTTAGATCCATCCACCAAATCAGCAAAAGACACCTGCCAAACCATTGAGAGAAGTGGGCACTTCCATAGAGCATGTAATGTATCTTTAGGTTCCAGCTTACACAGCGAGCATGTGGACTTTGTTAACATCTTATGGCGGGTCAAATTGACTCTTGTAGGTAATGAGTCATTCCCAACACACCACAAGAGTAGTCGAACACGGTTTGGGACCTCCAGCTTCCAAATTTCGTTCCAAATGCTCTTCATTGCTCCCGTAGAAGACGAACTAGCATTAGCACCATTCCCAAACTCCATCTCCATGAGCAACTTGTATCTGGACTTGACAGAATAGATCCCATCATGGTTCCTCGGCCAAATAATTGTATCACACCTGTTAGAGAAACTCAAGGGAATAGCTTTAATGGTTGAAGCTTCCATAGGCAAAAATATTCTATCAACCTCTGCCTCTTTCCAACTGTACAGCTCATGATCAATCAGAGTGGACACCAAAGCCTCTGAGTTGGAGTCCGAAATGGGAGAAATAACCCTACCATTTTCATTACCTGGTAGCCATCTGTCATGATATATCCGGACTGAACAACTGTCACCAATCCTTCATCTCATACCCCTCATAATGACTTCCCACCCTTTGAGTATACTTCTCCAAGCATAGGAACCATTTTTTTCCTTAGCATCAAATATTGATCCATTAGGAAAAAAATTTGCTTTAAAAAACCTGTAAAATAGAGAGTCTTGATTTGATGCCAATCTCCAAATTTGCTTGGCCAACAAAGCCTCATTAAATTTTTCCAACTCACGAAAATGCATGCATCCTTCGCTCTTAGGCTTACAAAGTTTGGTCCATTTCATCCAATGAACCTTCCTTCTATTACTTATTTGTCCCCACCAAAATTTCCGAGTCATGGAGTCAATCTCATTGCATAATGTGGTTGGAAGTTTAAAGCAACTTATAGAATATGCCGGAATGGCTTGGACCACCGCCTTCAAAAGAATTTTTTTACCAGCTTGAGAAAGAAGTTGAAAGTTCAAAAATGTGTATGAACACCCTTGAACGTTTAGACCCCCAAATTACAACTTAACCAATTCAAGCAATATGTCAAACAACTAGTGTGCGGAAACTTAACATATGCTATAATATGAAATTGGTAAAACCTATCTAAGCTGAAACAAAACACAATCCACAGCAGATAATAAAAAGGCAAAGATAGAGAGGAAGGAAGATGCAAACACAAAGACAACACGCGATATGTTATCGAAGAGGAAACTGAAGCCCTCGGCGTAAAACCTCTCCGCCGCCCTCCAAGTGGTAAACAATCCACTAGAAAATACAGTTGGGATACATGGACAGCAATAGACCCTCCAAGCCTAATCTACCCAGTGCACCTAAGCCCTCCAAGCTTCTTGCTCCAACGAGGTTGCGCCGAACCTTTTTCTTTTCTAACTTCCCGGATTCCGCTACTAGACCGTAGCATCAACCAATGAAGATTGGTTCCTTCCTAACTGCTTCCTAGAAATCCAAACAGCTGTCTCACAGTGATGATGATGGTGAGAACCAGGTTTGGTATAATGCCTCTCAAGGATTTGGCAATGGAGAGGAAGAGAGTTAAGGAATTTGGAGAGACTCTAAGGTATAGATTGTGGGTGAATCAATCTTGTTTTTCTTTAGGGTTTCTCTCTCAAAATTCTCTCTGGAAGCTCTCTTACAATCGTGGGTAAAAGGGGTATTTATACTAGAGTGGGAGAGGAATGTGAAACGTCAGGTTTTACAAAATAGGGGTGGCTCGCGGCTTGACCTCGCGGCTTGACTAAGTCGCGAGATAACCGTATGGCTAGTTGTCCTGTTTTGTCCTGTAGTGCTCCAGCTTGCATGACTGTTCACCTTCCAGCATGCTTGGCATGTGTGCTGCGTCTGGCGGCTTGCAGCCGCGAGTCACCCGCGAGTCCCAGCCGCGAGTCTCTGTTTTCTTACACACTCTTGAGCAATCTTCACTCTATCTCACTCACTACCCTTACATCAAACCCACCTAAATACAGGGTTACAAAATGCTGAATTACAAGCAAATTTGGCACGGAAAAAAGCCAATTAGATGGTTGAATAAATTTAACCTTACAGAAGTTTCTCCTTCCATCCCCTAATTTTTGACCACACACGTTCTTTTATATAGAGAAGGCTAGCTTTTTTGCTCATACCCACAAAGGAAGGGAGACCCAAATACTTCTCATATTGCTTGATTTCAGGCACACCTATCATAGAAATAATTGTGTCTTGCATCTCTTGAGGAACGGCCTTGCTAAAAAACAGAGTTGTTTTATCTCTATTTAGTTGCTGACTGGAAGCTCTTTCATAAGCCATAAGGATGTTCAAAACATGTTGGCACTCCTGGCTAGTGGCCTTGCAAAACAAGAGACTGTCGTCTGCAAAAAAAAGTGAGCAAGTCTTGGACCATTCCTACAAATGGAGATTCCCCTTATCTACCCTGCGAATACAGCTCGACTGATCAAGCCATGGAGTCCTTCGGTGCAAAGGAGAAAAAGATAAGGTGAGAGAGGGTCACCTTGTCTTATACCTCTGCTAGGATAAATGGTACTTGTAGGCTCTCCATTAATTAAAATCGAGTAAGAAACAGTGGTAATGCACATCATCATTAGAGCAACCCATTTCTCATGAAATCCCATATTCTTTAATAGCCCTTCCATGAAACCTCACTCCACTCAGTCATAAGCCTTGCTCATGTCGAATTTCAAAGCCATAAAACCTATTTTGCCTGATTGGTGATGTTTCATATAATGCAGAGTTTCAAAAGCCATCAAAATATTAATAATTAAAATTAATTATTTTGTTGTTGATAACATAAAGACAGTTTATAAAAAATTAAACTCAAAAATAGTTTACTTTATATAAAATTTTATTATTTGACTTTCAAGAAATGTGAAATTATACTTCAACTTAAATTCAATTACCAAAGTTTCAAGTATTTCAAAATAAAATTCAATATTTATTTAATTATTTTGCTTATATATCATAATTTTATATTTTAATATAATAACATTTACACACCATACAAATTGTGTACGCTATGTGTCTTAACTCTTAATATATGCATTACACATTTTAAAATTAATTATGTAGAGATTTAATTAATTTTTTAGGTAAAATCATTGTGCGGGTTTTTTTTGGGTTGTTATTTGAGTTTAAGTTTGTTATTGATAAATTTTGTTGTTGGCCTAATTTGTTTGGCTTGTTAAATTTGTTTTAGATTTTAGATCAATAATTTTGTTTATATAATTTTTTTTTTAAATCATTGATATTGTTAAGAGGGGCTAAGTGTAATTTTATTAAACCAAATTACTAAAATCAATACATACATACATACATATATATGATAATGCAAAAAATCCTTAGTTGAACTCCTCGTCTATATGGCTGGACGACGTCAACACACTGCTTTGAGATATTGCAAAAAAGGATAAAGTTCTCGGAGCACACCAGTGTGGCGTGTGCCAAAGGGCCTCCAACGAGCTAGTCAGTAAGATCATAGCTTAATTGTACGGAAGAACTGCTATTTGGCTAAAGAATTGTAGTGCATATGTTGCATATGAGTTGCGTACCTTTGTTCTAGTTCTTTGTGCCCTTTTATAGGTCTTTGCCCCTCATTTGAAATCATCTATTGGGTCATTGTGAGCTCAAATATGTTTGTTGGACTTATGGCCTACGTCACAATATAATGCCCTAGCAAATATATCTTTATTGTATTCTCCATTGTGCATTACAATATAGGAAGCACGGATATAGATTTGGGTATAGGTACAACACTGTGCCACAAGAAATTTTTGAAAATTATAATATGACACAGCTGGTAGGACACAAATTTAATATAGGTATGACACCCCATGAAGTGTACGTACTTCCTAGATTACAATGAACCCAAGTATGGTATATATAGAGGCTAGAGTTAGGTTTACCTGAGCTTACAACATAATTAGATCTATTGGACCATTGCACATAATTTACTTATAAACCTAATATCTTTAACCATAGTATGGCATGTAGTATGTTTTCCTATTTCCCTTTTCTTATATATTTTTGTAATAGTCACTTTTCTTTACTTCAATTATTTTCTCTTCTGGAACAAGAACAGGGTAAAAAGTAAATTTTCAGGAAAACGTTGCATTTTATTCTTGAAAGTTATTTTCTCAGTGGGAATAACTTTTAACTTTTCTTATGATAAATTATTGGTCAAATTGAATGCAGAATTTTCTGGCAAGTAAGGGAGGAGGAATTGAAAAGGTTAAAGGCTATAGAGAAAGCTGCTAAACTGTAGGCAACTAGAACATGTTTTTTGTAGAGCGGATCATATATTTACATGACTTGCTTTAATTAATTATTTATGCATATGAGGATTGTATAATAATTAGTGTGTTCCATTTTTTTTTTTTTTCAGAAGCAACAAACATCATATAATAGAAAAAAGAGTGAAAAAAAATGTATGAAATTGATCATAACTGACACTTTTGTACTATTTTCATCCATGATTTTGCTAATCTAGGTGGTATGCATGGTGGGAGAAATCTGGGTTCTTTGTTACAGATGCAAACTGCGAAGAGCTCCAAACCCCCATTTGTTATCGTGAGTTTCTTTCTGGACTTGTTTATAATTCTAGAATTATAAGAACATTTTTGTTGTTTAATGTATTTTTATTATCGATATCATTGTATTCCAAGACACATAGTCACATTTAGGCATCTAGTTGAACATTTCAAAAGCCATTCCCATCTAATACAATTTGGAGTTTCCATAGATCATATTGTCCCCAACAAAACGAATTTGGATTTGGGATCCTCAAATACACTATCCAAGGATAACTCACTTTTCCCAACTTATATTGTAACTAGAAAATAAAGTTATGTAATCTTCTCTTTCTTAGATTGAATCTAGGATCAAATCCTTGTAAAAAAAATTTCCAACAAATAAGTGAGTCTATAGAAAGTGTTACAAATAATTTTAGAGATAATCATCACATTCTAATAAAACTTATTTCTATACTATTAAAGGTAACTGAGCATTGAAATTAAATTATTTCGTAGATGGTGACATGAACTAATATTTTGTAACATATAAATTATAATTAATTGAGATGGGTAGTCTAGATTTAAAGAACCAAATTTTAAGGGTGGAAACTTATGGATTTTGAATCTATGAGTAGATGAAACCCATACAATAAGCCTAAAGCCCATCCAAGCCCACAGACTGAAAGTACAGCCCACACATTTGATATAGCCATCCAAAATTAATTCAAAATAGATCCATAATAAGCCCCATGACATCAGCTTCAAAGCCCACATGTGGACAACAAAGTCCAAAAGCCATTTGATGGAATCAACCAATTGAAGCCCACAAAATATTAGCAACAGCCTATGAAAGCCCACAGCTGTAACAAATATCAAGCTTAAGTTCAAGTGTTTCCCTCCATCGCTAGTGAATCATGCTCACTGAGGAGAGTGTAAAGTTGTGATTTACAAATATATATTTTGTTGGCTTTTATTCCGTGCTAAATTTGATTGTAAGTTTATTCAATCTTTTGTACCCTGTATTTATTGTGGGATTTGATTGTAAGGGTTGTGTGATAGAGAGAGAGTGTGAAGACTCAAGCAATTGAAGCTAGAAGATTTCTCGCGGGTAGCTCGTGACTAAGCATCTCGCGAAGTGAAGCATGTGCCTTGCACATGACTGGAATGCGAAGAGTCAGTACAGATGGAGATAGCTGTGTTTCGCGAGTAGCTCGCGAGTAAGGCCTTCCTGCGAGACACCCATGAAACATTCTATTTTGCAAACTGTACTATCTGATACACACTTTCTGTACCCACACTATTTATACCCTCATTACCCATAAATGTTAAGAAGTTCTTCTGAGAGAAAACCCTAGCCAAACACCTTGAGAGTTAGAGATTATCATACCCATATATCTTTACACAAAAGCTTATGGATTTCTTCAGCTCCTACCTCTCTATTTTTATACCATTGAGAGGTTATTAGCCCAAACACTTACCACACCCTTTCAGAGTATCAAGTGAGGTTTTGGTACTGCTTGGAAGCATTGGCAGAAGTCAAGGATGGCATATGCAACATGGAGCTTGTTGCGAGATCTGGAGAGCTAAACAAAACACGGTTCTAAGAAGTCTTGTTGGAGTAGGAGCTTGGAAAGCTTAGGTACAGCGGGTAGATTAGGTTTGGAGGGTCTCTTACTAACTCATGTATCCCAACTGATTGTCTAGTAGATCGATTACCGCTTAGAGGGTGGTGGAGAGGTTTTTCGCCAAGTTCTTCGGTTTCCTCTTCGATAACACATCGGGGTGTTATCTGTGTGTAAGCGACTAAATTTCTCGGTTCAAAATAAATCAAACAAGTAAAATAGTTTCACAAATGCGAATTTGTATTGATGATTGTGTGGTACAATTCTCTGTGTTTACAAAAGATTGATCCTCTGATTCGATCTCCTTCAAAGATTTGTTGATTGGATTTGTAGTGATGTGATTTTGATTCGAACACCCAATGTACTTCAATTTGGCTGAAGAATGGATCGAAGATCTTTGGAACAGAATTACAATGAATTTCTGGCTATAAGCTCGTTGGAAATCCCTTGTTCTTCACGTTCTTCGTGTTCTTCGTGTGTTCTTCGTATTTGAGGGTTTGTTGTGGAAGTTCTTCGGGGCTTTAGAGGCTTGAATCCGTGGAGCTTCACTGATTTGTGGTTGTTTGAGGTTTCTGGAGGCTTTTGAGCTTGATTCCAGTGAACTTTGAGATCTAGGCAAATATTTTGGATGATTCTGCTTCAAATGTTCTTTGTATTTGAGGATTTGTGGTGGAAGTTCTTCGGGGCTTTGGAGGCTTGAATCCATAGAGCTTCACTGATTTATGATTTGTTGATGTTTTCGGACCTTTGAGCTTGATTCCCACAAACTTTAGGATCTAGGCAGATGATCTGGATGATTCTACTTCAAATGTTCTCCGATTTTGGGGTTGAAGTTCTTGAAGTTCCTAGAGACTTCAGGGCTTGATTCCAGCAGAGCTTTTTCACTTCTGAATCCTGGTCCTTTTAAATGTCTTAGGAAGGCTTCTATTTATAGGAGTTTGGGGGTGGGTGAGCGACACGTGGCGGAGCTTGATTGGTGACACATGTCAGAACCTGATTAGTCCGCTTATGTCATCGCTTACACGTGCTGGACTGCTTGTGTCATCGCTTACACGTGCGAGGTTGCTTATGTCATTGCTTACACGTGCGAGGCTGCTTGTGTCATCGCTTACACGTGCGCTGATGCGTGATTGGTTTTTGCATGACACTTGGCAAATTTCCATTGGCTTTTGAATAGTGATAACAAAACCTAACAGCAATACATGGTGCTTTGTAATTGGCTGTATTTTGTGGACTTGGTAATGTGACGTGTCAGCTTGTGATAGGTCGGGAATTTTCCCTCTCTACACTGTGATTGCATTCTTCTTCCCTACTCTTTTACATTTCATTTTACTGCTGTGTTTATATGAATATGTGTTAGAGTAGGTTGTTTGTTTATTCACTCGCATTTACACTATTCTGCACTTAGAATTAAGTTAGTGTAAAATCTATCGAGCCATAACTTTGATTTAGGGGTCTAAACAACTCTTGTGTTTTTAACACATTTTCAAGCTTTCAGAGAGAAACGGCTAGATAAGGGAAATATAAGAGCAAGGGATTGAATCGCAAAATGGCCGTTTCATGTCAACTTGGAGCACTTGTAAGACCGTTGGATCTATAGTTTGATTCCATGTGTAAGTAAAAGAACTTATTAAAGCAATAATGCATCTATTGTGTTACAAATTCGTGTCCATTTGAAAATAACTTTAGTTTTTTTGCTGAAATTTTTTTGCTAAAAGTGTGATAAAATATACTTGCACTTTAAAAAAAAAAAAATGAGAAAAATTAAGACAAAGTGGGGTTTTAAAAAGCTTTAGATAAAATAAATAATAATAATAATAATAGCTAGCTTATAATCTAGTCCCAAACACACACAAGTCATCTTTACCTCCATAAAACAAGGGCCAATTATCATTAATGCAAAGCTGCTGAAATCCTTGATTTCATCAAGTCCAAATTGGGGTCTTCCCCTTAAGGAAGCAGTTTTTAGGGTGATTATTTAGCCATGCTATTCTCCCTTAAAACAAGACATAAACAATGCCTCCTTTTAAGGAGGAACACTACTATGTTGGAAAATTGTCTCAAATTTCTGTTGTGACTAGGAAAGTTAATTGGATTTTCTTATCAATGAAGAAAAAAAAATTTGGTTATTTTCTTGAATTTCCTTGGTGTGGAAGGAAATATTATTCCATGTCAAAGAAGTAATGCATTCCTTGTATATCAAAGAATTTGATTTGAAGTCTTATAAATAGACAATTTTGCAAAGAATTTTGATGGTTTTGGCCCAATGGTCCTCCCCTGTGAAAAGAAGAGAAAAATAATAGAATTGGGCATAAAACCAAAAGAGAAAAATGAGATTTTTGCTTAGGAGTTACCCCAAGAATAGAAACAACAAGGTTTGAGTTTTCTCTACAAAGCTTTTGTAAAATGCACAAATCAAGGAAAAATTGTGAGGCTTTGTTTCATGTTGTGAAGTGAAGAAAAGAAAAAAAAGTGTTGCCATAGTGTGAGGATAGTGGAGAGCAAAACATTGTGTGAAAAGAAAAAGAAACCACAGTGAGTGCAATGAGTGTGTGTGAGAGCAAAGAAAAACATAGAGATTTTTTCTTTAACCCTTAGACATACACAAGGGAGATAAGTTTGAGATTTCTTGAGAAACATATTGTAATTGATTTTATAATAGTTGGTTTATTCGGAGTTTGTCCTATGGTTTCTCTCTTCAAGGAGAAAGAGTTTTCCACTTAAATTTATGCGTTCTTGCATGTGATTGATATTTTGGCTTGTTTATTTTGCTGATAATATCTTTTGGTGATTGATTAAAATTGTTAATTGATTTTCTTAATTGACACAAGACTAGATTGGGACCCAACATGCTTAATTACAAGGAAAGTTAAAACTCAATGGCCACAACTGATATTGCCCTCATTCAATAGGTCTTTAAGCGATTTAAACATTGTGAGAGTGCCTTTTTCGTGACACTCAGGCCCAAGGATCCCGGGCCTAAATGAAAAGGAGGATTTGGTGAACCGGGCCTTGACTCACCGCAGCTAACGAGCTGTTTAAGAATCAAGTGGGATGCAGAGAATGCTCCTAACAATATGAAAAAATGACAAGCAAGGATATCAAAGAGTGCCAAAGATTAACAAGATAAATTCAAAAGGAAAGAAATAGGATTAGCAAAGCGATAAGAAATTAATGCTGAGGGGATCCTAGGAAATATGAAGCATGTTTCATTAATACATTGTTTGTTTGATTACAGGAAGCTCACTAGGACGTGATACAAGGTTCAATCAAGCTCAAAAATTACAGTCTTGAATGACTATTTCAGCCTTCAAAACTGGCAAAGTTTGATTCTCATTGAATCCGAGTATGTGCAATAGTGGCTTTTACAGGATACCGGGAAGCAAAGTTTGTTTTTCCCTTAGTATTTCTCTCTTCACCACGGATTTTACTGATAGTTTTTCTAGAAAATCTCTTTTTTCTTGTGTTTCTCTCTTTTTTTTCGCTGCCTTTTCTTCACAACCCATCCCCTCCTTTTATAATGGAGTTTTTTGGTCTTCCTGGGGAACCGTTGGTTCTCCTGTTTTGCTCTTTTGCAAACAGAGCACGTCCTGTTCCCATCGTCTCGGTAAGTCCCTTTTCCGTTTTTTCTCATTCTTTCCTTCTTTCAGCTCTGATTCTTTTGAAAGTTCCTAGTTGGCCATCTTCTTTAGGACGTGCTGAGGTATGTCCTTCTCGACATCCCCATTTCTGGCGTCTTCCACTTTTCCCTTTTCTTTCCCATTTGGGCGGAATCCTGTTCTGCCATTTTTGAAAGTCGTTTGTTATCATTCTTCTTCCCTGTCCTGATTCCCCGAGGCTTTTTTCTGTCTGTGCCATGAGAGGTCGCTCGCGTTCTTTTTGCTTTTATTTTCTTCTTCTGTCTTTTTCTATCGAGCTGTCCTAGTCTTTCTTTGTCTTTGTGCCTGAAGGGATCTGTGCCTCTTGGTGGTTCCTGAGGATCCTTGCTTCTTATCCCTTACCGTGGTTCTTTTTCTTTTATACTTCTTTGTCTGAGCTTCAGGATCCTCTGGGCCTCCTGTATCTACTACTTTGGGCTTAGCTTGATTTTTCCTTTTGGGCTTGACTTATTCTTTTTGGGCTTATTTCACTATGATCCTTTTTAGACCTCAACAAACATCACCATAAATTAGAAAGGACTCGAAATGTGAGGGGGGAGGGGGGCTAAAATTAACTCTAGACTAGAAACCACAACGCACATACAATACACACACATTTGAAAAACATTGAAGCACTTATACATCTTGGGAAATTAAGTTACATTTAGTAGAGGTGCAAACCATGTTTTTGAGCTCTCAATTACACAAATAGAAGTGTCTCTTTCTCCTTCAACTTATTAATCCCCCTTTCCCTTATTTTTTGGAGCTAACATCTATTTTCCTCAAGTTGTGTAAGCTGTTTTTTGCAAGTTATTATAGTTGCTAACTTTTCACACTTGCTAGTATGAATAATTGGGGCTTGACTTACTGCATGCACCTCATTATTTGTTTCTGCCAAAAGAGGAGAATGAGTTGCTTGTAGCTAGCTAAGAGCCTAAGACAGGTTTCTAATACTTACCCTCTTATATATACTTGCTTGGCATTGCTTGCGATAAGCGACAATATATTTGTCTATGCCAAAGTTAATATGAGCTGCTTGTCTAATATACCTGCTTGGCGTTGCTTGTGATAGACTAACATATTCCTTCATATTTATTTGCGTATACTTTATAGTTTAAATTATTTACGCATGAGAAAAGTTTTTTTTTTTTTTTTTTTTTTTTTCTCATTAATTTATTATTTCTATCACTCATTATTTTATGTTTTTGCCTAGAAAACACACGATGGTAGTTGCTATCAGGTGACTCATTAATTTATTGCTTTCATAGTTAGAAGCATGCTAGGTTAGCTTTTGATTTGTTTTACTTGCTATGTTGTGGCTATCAGGTGACTCATTAATTTATTGCTTTCATAGTTAGAAGCATGCTAGGTTAGCTTTTGATTTGCTTTACTTACTATGTTGTGGCTGCGTTTCTGGGCAAGGATGTGCCATGCACGCGTACGCATCTGCATATTTTGAGTATGCACGCCAACGTTCAAGCCCAAAAACCTAGATTTTGTGTGTTTCATTGTCTTGCTGTTTTATTTAGTTTTAATTCATGTTTAAGGTTTGTTTAACTTAGTTTTCACATGTTTAGGCTTAAATTTAATAGTATTACATTTTTTTTACATGCTTTGATTGTTAGATTGAGGATTAGGGTTTGTGGGTGTGATGAACAATATGAACATGCATAATCACATGAACATGCATCAATGCGTAGGTGCTAAGGTGCTAAGATGCAGTGAAGTAAGTAAAGGTAAGTCATGCATATAAATATGAACATACATCTTTTGACATGATGACTTGTTTCCCTATATATAAGGAATGCTTGGATGCAATGCTTTGGATGTAAATGTGCTCGATTGATGTCATGCCTCTAATGATATGATGTTGCTGCCTCTGTGTTAATAATAATATGATGACGGTTGTCGAGCTGGAGAGGAGCAAATGTCAATTTGATTCAAGGCTAGATTAAGCAAAAGATGTAATTGCTAAGCTGCGATGCTAGAGAATAGTTGAACTGTAACTAATTGTTGTGACCCACTTTTTTGGGTTAGCTACCAAATTTATAGGATGGCTTGTGGATTACTAATATTCTTAATAAATATTTGGATTTTAAGTTGTTGAGTGAAAATAAAGGAAGTCTCTCCTATTTGAGAAACAAAGTAAACAAATCACTTAAAATGAAATCAATTACAACCATAAATGGTTCATGACTTTAATACTCAGAGAAACATAAGCGAATTTCTTTATTTAGCGAGGGGCACCACTCACTATATAAAGGAGCGCCAAACTGGACATTGTATACGGAAAGCATAACACAAATTTTCGTAGAGAAACCACTTTTGCTTAGGAGAATGTTGAGGAAAAATGAAAAACACTTAACCAAAAAGTGGGATGGGGATGGGCATTTGGGTCTTCATCTCAAACTTTTTTTTTTCATGATATTAATTCCTGAATAATGATAAATTCTAAAGATTCTATTGACAAAAAACCAACCACATCTGTTGGCTTTGCTTCATGCCATCGAGGTAGTAATCTGTGTTGTTTCATTCAACTTCATTCTTCCTTACTAATAAAGATTCTATAAACAAAACATTAAAAATAATGACACCTTCAGCATGATAACAAGGCTGGTATCAAATATTCAAAAATACAATCTTTTGAACCAGATACTTTTGTTTTTTAATTGCCTCAATTTCCTTAAATTGAACAAAAAGAGGACACTCTGCGGTTGCGGAGATCTAGAACACCTACTAAAGTTAATCATGTCTGTTGCTTGAGCTTCAATATGCTGGCCTACTTCAAGAAACAATATGAGGGAGACTCTGACATTCTCCTGTTAAATGTGAAGGAACCTTTTCTTTGTAGGCAAAAGCACTCATGACCTTGGACAGCCTGTCATGTTGCCTGAAAAATAAAAATTAATCATTAGCGGCCTGCAACATACAGTTCTGTGTAAAAGAATAAAAATATTGAAATAGTTCAACAATTGATGCTGATATTATTTTTCTGGCAATAAAATGGTCTCAAAGTCACCATTAGCCTTTACATTTTCAGGATATAGCTAGCCCTTCTATCGTAGGATTCTAGAACTTCATTGCACAATCTTAACCAATAAATACTACTCTCAACGCTATAGAAACAATGGAAAAACTCCTTTCAGGCTTGACTATATCAGTTGTAAGGTTTACGAGGTACAGTGGGCTTTGCCTCAATATAATTTTTTTTTTTTTTAAGTAAAAGAATATTTCATGAATAAGAGACTAGTTCATATGGTTGAACACAAAGTCTAAAGTGATAAAACAGAAGCCTTAGGATCCGTTTGGATACAGTTGAAAACTGAAAACTATAAACTGAAACTGAAAAACACTGTAACAAAATAATTTTTAAATGTGTGAATAGTATCGTGGGACCCATTTTTAATGAAAAAGTGGCTGAAAAGTGTATTTTGTGGGACCCATGAACAGTACATAAAAGCACTGTTCACACCAGAAAAGTCAAAAAGTTACTGCTTGACAAAAAAAAAAAAAAAATTGTGAAACGTAAACGTGCGTCTGGGAAGCGCAAAACGCACTTCCCAAACGCACTCTTAATACAAAATCTAGCCATATGAATTGAGCTAGAATTATAAATAGAAATTGAACTATACACTGATTGTAACAAAATGCATATACCACACAGTGTACTGGACAAATAAATACCTAATTAAAATGTAAAAAAATCCAGGATCTACTCTAATAGATATACTTCAATCAGAGGTGATACAAATTCAGTTCAGCAGATGCTTATGAATAAGTTGGCTCAACAGCCATACCTGAAATTAATAATTCTCATACACAATATACAAAAAGCCAACAAATTTTGCCTCGTTTTTTTTTTTTTTTTTTTTTTTTGGGGGGGGGGGGGGGCACTTAGGAACATAGAATTTTGGCTTTCTTTGATACTAAATCTTTTGTTTAATGTTTTGAAGCGCTTCATGCATTCGCAAACTCATTCCCAAACTTCACACCATTTCTTATCATTTTTCTTACCTTTGAATCTCATCCTTGAAGCTCAAGATAAACAGAAAGGTTTTCATTTACAAAAGATTCTGCACATCCAGCTGGAGTCGCACCATTCTCACCGATTACCTGTATAATGTTTATTTCGCAGTACAGAAGTATTTTAATCAGAGGAAATGAACTAGCAAAATGCAACATTGGCCTCGATTCAAAAGCAAGAATTGATATAGTCACACAGCATAAGGCTTTGTTTGGTTGGAAGGATGGAAAAATGGATAGATGAAAAATAATAAGGAACGAAAAAGTGGGAAGATAAAAAAGATTAGTTTTCCATCCCCCATTAATCACCCCCAACCAAACACACCCTAATGGTCAACTTTAGTATCTTATTCAATCATATGATAACAAGTTTGTTCACTGCCAACTATATGAATGGACATACAGTAAAACAAGAAACAAAAACTTAGTCCCAAAACTTGGGGTCAGCTATAGACAGAAAGTAGCATAATAATTTCTCAGGAGCATTCAAGTACAAAGACACACATATGTAACAACATGGCAACGAAGACTTGACTGAGATGAACATACATTACAAAAGCAGGCAAAGAAAGACAAATAACATCATCTTGTCTGTCCTTTGGGCTCCATAAGAATGTATAAAGCATGCCTGAAAAGAGGGTGGGTGTGTGTCTGTGTGTGTATGTATTTTTTTGATAAGTAATGCCTCAAACATGAATATACAAGAGCCACTTTAAGAGCAACATATGTGACTATAAAGCATGTCTGAAAAGAGGGTGTGTGTGTGTGTGTGTGTGTGTGTGTGTCTGTGTATGTATTTTTTTGATAAGTAATGCCTCAAACATGAATATACAAGAGCCACTTTAAGAGCAACATATGTGACATACCCTCAAAGATGATAAATTGGCAAGAGTAATAATTTCAAGTTCATGGCTGCTAATAATCTCTGCAAATGCATGATTTCTGCAAAGCACAAAAGCAGGTCGCCTGAAGACAGAAGAATCATAGCCAGAATTAGGGTATCTTGTAATTTGAACATTTTCAATCAGATTAATTCAAATAAATTAAATCAGAATTACACATGCACCTATCAGAATTACACATGCACCTAGCACTTGCAAGGTTAGGAGACGCCAGTTGAGCTAAAGCACATTGGTGACCAATTCAAATAAATTTAACATAAACTTGCACAGATTTACAATTACAGGCAGTGTATTAAACCTGACCCGGCCAGTCGGATTGATAACCTGGTGACCCAGCACATAGTCCGGTCCAGGTGATGAATTGGATCGGATGTGCACAAGAACCGGTCAAAACCAGTAAACCCATTAAGTTTTAAGCAAACCACGTGACCACTAAGTTTTAAGCAAACCACTTGCTTATCAAAAAGAAAGTGCAAGTTCTTATATTGTTAAGCAAAAGAATGATGTCCTAGCCAATTTAAAAAAACAAAAAAGAAAGTGCAAGTTCTTACATTGTTAAGCAAAAGAATAATGTCCTATCTACTTTAAAAATAAAACAAACAAACAAAAACCAAAAAATGAATGAGTGAACAAACAAAAGTCGATGCAAAAAAAAATTGAAAGACACAGGAAAATTTTGTTTCTTTTTAAAAATAAATAAATAATAATTTCCATGTACCTTTCTCGTCTTTCATTTGCAAGTGACCTGAGAGATTTCACTGTGGAATCTACAAGATCCATCTCATACTCCACCCTTTCATTTGTCCAGCACTGAGATAAACAAGAAAATCATCAAAAGAGTGATAATACAAATTATTAAATCAAATAGTTACCATCGTCCTTTTCAAACAGCTTATGCAATATGCTTCCCCTCCATTCAATGTTGTTGGTCCCTACCACTCCATTTGAAATATCCAAAAATGCAGTTCACTTTTAGAATTATTAATAACAAATTTATAACTTTCTAATTGCCCTTTTTTTTATGAATAATGCAATTTTTATTGTAATCAAAATAATAGTCACCCAAGTATATAGGATGTATACAACTGGGGACCATACAATCAAACACAAAAATTACATGAATCTATCGATTCACTAACCATACAATCAAACACACAAATTACACGAAATCTATTAATTCACTAGCAAACCATATATCTACTGATTCATTAACAGACCATATATATATATATATATATATTAATTCATTAACAAATCATATAGACTGACTATGCAAAACATCCAACCCAATCAGGCATAGATCTCTCTGTGTCCTAGAAACCCCACTTGTTCCTCTCCCTCCATATACACCACATCAAGCAATGCAGGGCAGCCATCCAAAATCAATGATGCCAATACAACCTGGCCAACAAGCTAACAATTGAATAATAAACATCGGCATCACCCAACAAACCCCAATAAACCCAACACAATAGATCACAAATCTACAGCAATTGGGCAATGAAGTAGGAGATAATCTGCTGATTCCCCATTGCATTTACACACATCACCAATCTAAACGCCACACATTCATTTTCCGTAAATTGCCAATTGTCAAGATTTTCCATACAAAGAAAACAACTCTAGAAGGAATTTGCCAAAACAAAGAAATCAACTCTAGAAGGAATCTTGATTCCACATGTACTTCCAAGGGAAAGATTGATTGCCATTACAATCAAGAAGCCTGTAGTAACCACTCATTGTAAATCCCTTCTTATTGGGTTTCCAACATAGCTGGCCAGGCAAGTTTAGCAAACATAGAAATGGGATGATTTGGAACATGGTCCCCCACTGATTAATGCAGAGTATTTGGGGGGAGAGGAATTTTTGGATCTTTGAAGGAACAAAAAGATCAATTCAAGACTTAAAGACTTCTTTCTTCCAGACTTTGTGTGTCCGGTGTTCTCTCTTTCAGTTCTTTGTCTGATTTGATCAATAGATGTAGTTTTAATTCTTCTTAATTTCTTATAGTTTTGTTTGTCCCTTGTTTCCCCCTTAGTATGCGTCTAGTGTGCTTTGGTTTTTCCTGTACTTGTTTTTCTATCAATAAAGTTTATTACTTATTAAAAAACTAAACTTACCTCTACAATTGATGGGTACTTGCATATCATAATTGATTCCATTGCTGTCTGGTCCCTTGATGAAGGAAGGCGCTGCCATAATTCTTCCGTAACATACGGCATAAAAGGATGAAGCAATCGCAGCCCATTGTCAAGACATAACCAAAGTGTGTCTCGAGCAAACCTCCTGGCAATCTCAAACTTTGGATCACTCCCAGCAAAGAAAGGCTTAATTGCTTCAATAAAAACATCACACAGTTGGTATTGCCACCATGAATACACAGTACTTGCTGCATCTGAGAATTTATACGATTCCAAAGCTGCAATAGTTTTGAGTATGGCTCTGTTTAATAATGAGAGTATCCATTGACAGCTAAATGGCAAGTCATCTGGATTTACATTTGTGGGCGGAACATAATCATCCCCAAGCTTGCTCATAGAAAATCGTACAGCATTCCACAATTTATTACACCACTGACGATACCCCACCACTCTTTGAATATCCAGATTTATTTTATCAGACTGAGACAAAATGATTACACAAATCAGTAATTCAATTAAAGGAAACAGCCAAATGAGTGATAGAAATCTGAATAAAGAAATGAACCTGAGCTGTGTAAGATATAAGTGCGAAGCGAAGAGCATCTGCACCACATTCAGGAATACCATTAGGAAAGTCTTTCACCTGTCCCTCCTTAGCAACAGTCAGTTCCTTGGGATCTAAGTTACCCTCCTCTAGCCTCTTATGAAGACCTTCCAAGGATATCCCATTTATTACTTCAAGCGGATCAATGACATTTCCCAAGGACTTAGACATCTTGCGCCCATGTGCATCACGAATCATGGGATGCAAATAAACCTACATAGAGTTTAAGGTGCTTCAATCAGATCACATCACCTCTGTTATTAAAATAGATTTGCACAGGAAAATGTACACTGTATAGAAAATAATCAAAAAAATTCCAAATATATACCGAATACATTTTTTTTAAGAAGATATAACGGGGCAAGGTCAAGTTACCTTTCTAAAAGGTACATCACCACCCAACTCCATTCCTAGCATTACCATGCGAGCAACCCAAAAAAAGAGAATATCATGGCCAGTTTCCAAAACTGAAGTTGGATAAAACACCTTTAGATCTTCCGTATTATCAGGCCAGCCCAAAACAGCTAATGGAAAGAGACCAGAAGAAAACCAAGTATCAAGCACGTCAGGATCTTGACTTAAATGAAACTTCTTCCCATTATATAATCGGCTAGCCTCCTCCTGAGCATTGTCCTCATTTCTTGCAACCACCCAGTGGTCTTTGTAAGAATTAATTTCCTTCAGCTCATCATCCTCCAGAGTGACATACCATGCAGGAACACGGTGGCCCCACCAAAGTTGCCTCGAGACACACCAGTCACGAATGTTTTCAAGCCATCTGTGATGTTTAAGACCCAAATGCCCACATTTTTAAGCATAGAATAACATACCAAAAATAGATATGCTAAATAATAACATTTTTAATCTTTATGATGTGAACATCAAAAATTTATAACGCATGGTTAAAAGATATGAAAGACCACCTCTTCCAGTCAGCAGCATACTGTTTTGGGATGATCTCAATCTTCTTTTTTTCTTCATCCATGATAGCATCAAGGCCTTTCTTCTTCTTTTCTTCATCCATGACAGCATCATGGCCTTTCTTCTTCTTTTCTTCATCCATGTCAGCATCAAGGCCTTTCTTCTTCTTTTCTTCATCCATGACAGCATCAAGGCCTTTCTTTGCCATTTTACTGCAGTCAACATACCACTGGGGCTTCGAAAGTGGCTCCACAACATCATTGGTTCTTGAACATATGCCTAGACGCATCTCATTACCTTTAGCACCTCGATAAAGACCCTAAATGCAAATAAATAAACAACATTGAGTAATAAACAGCATCACACATAAACAATAAATGAACATAGAACAGCTGTTAAGTAATAAACTTGTGCGGCCTTTGGCATCCATTTCTTTTTTTTTCTAGAATGTAACTTGTGCAGCCCTTATACAAGTAACAAGAAAAGAACACAAATAACATAAGCTTGCATTTTTGAATTGGACACAAAAGACATGAATATAGGATAAATTTTACGTAACACATAGAGAATTAACAAAAACACTTTCAGGCACCAAGAACAGGGCATAAAACGTACTTATCAATAAGAACAGTGACTTTTTTTTTGGGGGGGATAAATAATAAAATTTCATTGATAAAAAAGGTATTCCATGTTAACGATGATGAACACAAAATACAAGCAACAATTACAAACAAATCAAATAGAAATTCTAAGGGAATATTGAAAATCACAAATGGAAGTACAACGTAAGACCAATCAAACAAAGTCCTGATTAGCAAGGACTTCAAATAATCCACAGGTTTCACATAATCTTCAAAACTACAGTTGTAGTGTTCCCACCAGCTTAATAACATCAGACTATAACTATACATGTCCAATCCTGACATAGGAAAACTACCATGGTGGAGCAAATTTTATTGAGCAGTAAAGTCTTTCTAGATTTCAGCCAAAAAAAAAAGTCTTTCTAGATAACTCCTAGGATGGTCCACTCCTATGGTCCTTCCACAAGGCACCAGGGATGCTCCCTAATCAGAACTCCAGCAGAGCCAATAATTCCTCTCTATGTTTATCCAAAAAGACAGAACAAAACCCCTCCCTCCTACCACAGGACAACTAGGATGGTCCCTTAGCAGAACATGTTGCAGCCATAAAACTCACCAGAGCCAAAATTCGTCCAAAAGCCCACCCCAAAAACAGAAGATACCTTATAAACATCCTCTCATACAGCCAAATAAAATATTTTCCAGAACCAGAATAAGTGTAGAAACCTGACCTGAAATCTGAACTCGTTACGGTTGGTGATGTGCCGAATGTGGATTTTTTGGCTGCTATTTATGAGTTGTCAGGTAGCTGAATTACCTATGACATATTTGGGTCTTCCCTTGGGCTCTTCTTTTAAATCAAAAGCTGAATGGAGTAGTGTGATAGAGAAAATGGAGAGGTGTTTGGCTGGTTGGAAGAGAATGTCCTTCCAAAGGGGGTCAGATTACGTTGATTAAGAGAATTCCATCCCGTTTACCTACTTATTTCTCATCATTGTTTCCTATCTCGATGAGCATTGCTCAGCATATTAAAAAACTTCAGCAGGATTTTCTACTGGGAGGAATGGATGATGAGTATAAGTATCACCTGTAGGTTGGGGGAAGGCCTGTGAACCTCTTCAAAATGGGGGGGCTAGGCATTTGAAATTTGGTCATATTTTACTAGGAAAATGGTTATCGTTGTTCACAGTGGAAAGGGAGGCTTTATGGGGAAGGGTGGTGGACGCTAAATATGGTATTATATGGGTGTTGGTGGGGGGCTGCCGGGTGGGGGTTGGGGCAGGGTTGTTGTTCTCATAGGGTGCAGGGACCTAATAGAGTTTGTCTTTGGAAGAGTATCAGGAAGGGTTGAAGGGCTGGGACAAAGTCCACAAGTTTGTCATTTTTAAGGTGGGGGAGGGCTCTTCCATCAAATTCTGACATGATCCACGGGTGGAGGAATTCCTCTGCAAGATAACCTCCTAAGGCTTTATTGTATTACTTGCAACAGAGAGACTTCAGTGGCTGAGCTTTTATCTCCTTCAGGGATAGTTTCCATTGGAATATCAGTTTTGCACAACCGGTTCAAGACTGGGAATTGGAGTTGGTTGCATCATTTTTGGATACAATCTATTCTGGGTTGGCGAGAAGGAATGGGGTGGACCAGCACTGGACCAGCTATGCTGGAAACCCTCTTCCAAGGGGGTTTTTGATGTTAAAGACCCTATTACACGGTATTACATTCCACCACCCCAAGCAATTTTCCATGGAAGACTTTGTGGAAGTTGAAAGTGCCATCTAAGGTTAGTTTTTTCCTTTGGAATGCAGCATTAGGGCAAATTCTACCCATTGATAATTTGCGGAGGCGTCAAATAATTGTGGTTGATTGGTTTGTAAGAAGGATGGGGACACTATTGATCATTTATTGATACATTGCTCTATAGCTAGAGAATTATGGAATTTGGTGTTCTCATTATTTGGTGTTCAATGGGTCATGCCAAGAAGTGTTATGGATCTTCTAGCAAGGTAGTCAAGCAAGTTTAATGGTCGTATTACTGCGTTGATTTGGAGTATGATTCCTCATTGCTGCATGTGGGGTTTTTGGCAGGAGAGAAATGCTCGTACCATTGAAAGACATGAGAAATTGATTCATCATCTGAAGTTATCCTTCCTCCAAACTATGCTAGCGTAGCCAAATGCTGCGGGCATTTTACTTTTAGTTCTTTATATAAGTTGCTTAATAGTTGTACTTCCCATGCACCTTATTTTTTATGTTGTGTTGGTTCTGTAGCACACTGCCTGTGTGCTTTGATCCTTTGTAAGTTTTTGTTTTCTTTTAATGAAGCATTATTACTAAACCGAAAAATTGAAAAAGAAAAAAGAATTAACTTATATGAACAGTATTGTACCTTCTTTTGTAATGCTTCAATAACTGCCTCTCGAGCTTTAAATCGTGGCATCCCTGCAAACTCCAAGCCACCATTGCTGTTTACTTTCCCGTCATCAGTAAAAATGTTGATTGACTCAAGATCATGATTCCTATGAACCTCAAAATCATTCCGGTCATGAGCCGGGGTAATCTGCAGGAATATTTATGCATTGTGAGTTCTTACAGCCTGGAAACATAAAACTCAAAAGTGAAATTTTGATGCAAGTGTTGATATCATTGAAAATAACTTTACCTTAACAGCGCCTGACCCAAACTTCGGATCAACAAGAGTCGCATCACAAACTATAGGAAGCTTTCTTCCATTGAAGGGATGAATGGCATATTTTCCATGAAGATGATTGTACCTTGGATCATCAGGATGTATAGCTATAGCAGTATCTCCAAGCATAGTTTCCACCCTAGTAGTAGCCACAACAATCTCACCAAGCTCTCCTTCCAAAGGGTAAGCAAATGAAGTCAAAACACCAAATTCCACAGGTTTCTCATATCCTGGAACGTTTAGTAAAGTCCTTTCTTTGATTTCAATATGTTCCACCTACAAGATCAAGCAACTTTCAATAAATTCAGAAACCATGAAAGACCTTTTTTTAATAAACAAATCTTAAAAAGCTCATTATAAAGACTTGCCTGTTAGGGACTTACCTCAATATCAGATATGGCAGTCCGTAACACACAATCCCAATTCACTAGACGTTCATCTCTGCAAAAAAAAAAAAAAAAAAAAAAAAAAAAAAAAAAAAGAGGATACAATATAGAAACTTCAAACTGTAGACAAATAGCATTAGAAGCCAATGCTTTTTAAATACCAGATCGACAAAAGAATTGGAAAATGAGAGATTCAAGGATTTGAGGTTAGCCTGGGGTTCAACTAGAGATCAGACCAAGATTCAACTGGGGTCAAACCATAATGACGTAATTATAAATTTAGTAGCTAATTAATATGAAAATAAATTTGTAAAAATTATCAGTCTTGACCAAGACAGTATTTAAAGAGGTCCAATATATCTTAATTATAGATAAGATGACATTTTTCACAATTTATTATAAAGATTTTTTTTATAAGTAATTAACTTCATTGAAAATTGATGAAATAAAATTCAGAGAAAATTAGGCACATAGGCTAAAGAGGCAACAAAGAATTAAAAAAAAAAAAAAAAACTAGATAACAATGAAAGTACAAAAATCAAGCATATTTAAACACACAACATACAGTAAAAAAGCCACTTTTCTTTTGTTTGCCCTTTTTTGGTTAGTTAAAAGGATTTTTTTTTTTGGGGGGGGGGGGGGGGGGTGGAATCATCTCAACAGGCATCTAATTTCACATGGGCTGACTGTATCCAAATTTAGGTCAAAACTTTGAAGAGAGAACTTGAAGCAAGTGATTGAAAAAAAAATTAGTTTAAAGGAACAACCACCATGATAAAGAATGCACAACTTTTCTTGGTGTCAAAGCATACCTTTTAATAAGCCCTTTCTCGTGAAGTCTAACAAAAGCCTCTGTCACAGCTCTTGAGCTTTTCTCATCCATTGTGAAGCACTAATAGAAGAAAAATAAGCAAAAATCACTCAGAGAGTGGAGGAAGAAAAAATAATAAGAGATTCATGACTGAATCTGACATGAAAAAAAAAAAAAAAAAAAAAAAAAACTAATTAAGAATGGTATGCTTTATCCACAACTAGTAGAGCAGAGGACTCAATGTCCTTGTATCACCAGTTCAGATCTGATAGCTGGCACATGATTAATTTGTATGAGTATCCATTTTACAAATTAATTGATATGGGCCAACATATACATTTATTAATATTATATCAGAAGATATATAAGTATCCACGGACAAAGTGAAAATGAGTTATATCAAACTAAATCCTTACCTCACGAGACCAATCTAAAGAGGCACCCAAGCCACGTAACTGTTGTAAAATGGTGCCACCATACTTGTTTTTCCAATCCCAAACCTTTCAGCACAATATAATGGAAACATCAGAATATGTGTGTGTGTGTGTGTGTGTGTGTGTGTGTGAATAGACAAAGCAACATGAGGACATCAAAATTATGAACAGAATTTTTTCCATTGGCAAGGACACTGATATTAGCTAGTGTTTGAACTCACTTCAGATACAAATTTCTCTCGACCAAGATCATGCCTGGTTAATTTTCTTTCGCGCATTATCTTCTTTTCCACAACCACCTAAAAAGATTTAAGTAAAAAAGAATAAATGCCACATATTAAACAATTGACTGACAAATAGTTGTATTCTAAAGAATATTCAAAATTCATTCACCACATGCAAGCATAAGTATGGATTTGATGCGAGTAAAGCAAGCTTGAAAAATGGGCTATTAGCCAAAATGCTTATGGAAAGGCATGTGACACAAAGAGTTCATGCCTGATAGTGCCATATAGTCATAGGATTGGACCCTTTCAAAGGTCCTCCTCCCTAGACCAAAATTCAGTGCAAAGCCACATCAGAATGATTTATGCAAAACATTGGGTGCAGAATGCAAAGGCCCCAAACAGCTTTCAGTTAACTGTTGCTACAGAGCTTTGGGGGAAAAAACGGAATATTAGCAATCATGATGTCTCATCCGGCTAAATGCTGAGGAGTGACATCAATCAATTAAAAGATGATCATATGTACAGGGGTAAGTGTTGGTAGAACATCTCTTTAATAAGTTATTGTTTCCAAAGAAGTCAAATAGTCTTTAATTAGTAATTCCCAGGGAATTATCAGACCATATGTTTTAATTCACCTAGGCAGACAGTCTTTTATTGTGTTTCTAGTTCCTTGGTGTTAAGTCTGACTTTGGTCTAGCAAATTTAATGTTCTATTTGCTAATTTCGTTCTCCCATGCTTAGAGGGCTATTCTAAGCTTTATATAAGCTTTTTGGATGGATTAAACCAATAAAAGTGTATTTTCAGATTATATATAGCCTTTGTTCTTTAGAAAATGGATTTTTTCTTTTCAACTCTTATCCCATTGGTGGACTCCTTGGGTGGCGAGTTAGGATTTTGTATCTCTTTGGGTGGTGTTTTCAAGTATCCCATAGAGTGGTGAGCTAGGAAGCACCGACGCGGCTGGGAGGGTGCTGCACTGGAGTCCGACGCAGGGTGCGGCCACCGACACCACTGCCCGTGCATCGGTGCTGCACCTGAGATTTTTTTTTTTTTTTTTTGGATTCAAGCCAACTCGGCTCCGATTCATGCCGACTCAGCTCCGATTCGTGCCAACTCGGCTCCAATTCGCGCCAACTCGGCTTCGATTCAAGCTGATTCGACCAGAATCAGGTCGTATCGACCGAATCAGATCGTGTTAGCCGGTGGCCAAAACTAGCCGAAATAATGATGCCAGAACAGCCGAAATCGGCTTTGAATGAGGCCCAAACATCCTGAATCTGTCCTTCCTCAATTTTATTCTGAATATTCGTTGCTTCCTTTGTTTTTTCTTTTCTGTTTTGTGTCTCTTGCCATCTTCTTTCTTTGTTTTGTGAACCAAGGCCATTGTAATGTGTTTTTTAAGAATATTTTAATAGTAAAAATATATAGAAAATAAAAATAAAAATATTTTTAATAATTTTTTAATTGCCACACCCGCACCCTACTCTTTCAAAAGTTGCCAAGTCCTGCACCCGCACCCGAATCCGGAAACACACCCGTGTTTCATAGGTGGTGAGCAAATTTCCCCTTTAATTATAAAGGGTTTGGTTCAATCCATCATTCCTATAATATTCCATCCATCCATCATTCCTATATCGGATCGGTTTGGGTTTCCCCTTACAAATCCAGTATCACAGCATTATGGCCCTGAGTGATATGTGAGCTCACTCTCCCAACCCAAAATATGCAACTAACATTCTCAAAGCAACATGTCATCGAGCAATAAAGGACATCCAAAAGCTATGTGCTCACAGTCAACAGTAAACCGAAATTTTAAAAAGTATAATTTACTAACAACTTGTTTAAGAGGAAAAAGGAAGAAGAACCTGTGTTGCAATCCCAGCATGGTCCATACCAGGAACCCACAAGGTATTGTATCCTGACATTCTCCGCCAGCGAACAATCGTATCCTGCATGCAGTATATACCAATTCATATTAAAAAACCGCAAGATGGAAGATGTATAGCATAAACATAAGATTTTAGGTGACCACAGGACCTCTATAGCAACAGTAAGGGCATGGCCTATATGGAGGGCACCGGTCACATTTGGAGGTGGTAAGACCTGCAAAATAAAGAAACCAATTTAAGAACAGAAATTATTAGAACACAACTAGATAAAATAATTAAAATATACATACATGTATCTTACTCCTTCCAGTTAAACTTTTTTCTATCTGAACTTGCATTTAACTTAATCAATTCACCTTTACATGTTGCACAGCATGCTTCATACATTTCTTTTACATTTGTACAGTATTAATTATGAGAATTCTCGAGATTATAATGCATTCATCAAACGGCTAAATTCTAAAGATTAGAGTTTTTACCTTGCAAACATCCTCCATTCATGCATAATCAATGCATAGGAGTTAAACAGGCAGTTAAGACCAAAATCACAAACAGCCAGAATGTACAGGCAAAATTAACCAGTCATAAGTCTAGGAAGTACGGACACTTCATTTGAGGTGCCGTACCCATGTCCTATTGGTGTCGCACTCATGTCTTGCCAATATTGTACTCACCGTGTCTTTTTAAAAAAAGAAAAAAATTGCTCATGTGGCTGTGTAGTACCTGTGTCCGTGCTTCCTAGGTCATATCTCAAAATCCTAATTAACTAATTGACAATGAATTGAGTTAAATTTACTAGAGGTGGTTGTTTGCCAATAAAACTTCTTGTTGGACAGGCAGAAAGCAAATTGTAGGAACCACTCCTTAGTCTCGTCCATGTTAGATACTATTCTCATCTCCACCAACCAAATCCCTGTAGTTTGACTCACTTCTCAGCAAAGTTTAATCAAACTCTTCAACGTTCTAGAAATGTTAAAACTTCCCAAGATGCACATGAAAACTGTATTGAAATCTAATTCACACCAAAGTCGCTATTTGTTTCTGTCCAGAGTTTACTTTGAGAGAGGAAAACAGAAAACACTAACAAAGAAAAAATGTGCTTATAATTCAAGAAACAATTTTAAATAAGTCCAAAAAGAAACTCACAATAACAAATGGGGGTTTGGAGCTCTTCGCATCTGCAACAAAGAACCCAGATTTCTCCCACCATGCATACCACCTAGATCAGAAAACATAGATGAAAAGAGTACATAAGTTTCAATTATTGTCAATTTCATACAGGAAAAGATAAAAAGAAAAACACATACGATTTCTCAACTGCAGTAGGACTATACTGCTTTGCCATTTGACTAGAAATTCTTTTCTTCTCGCCGAAAGGTGTTGGAGGGTCAAGAAACTCCTCAGGATTCTCTTCCTTCACCCTGCGCTTTACCATTTTCTTTTCACTCTTTTTTTGATTATTTGATGCTTGTTGCGCCTAAAACAAAGTGGAACACACTAATCAATAATCATTACAAAGAATCCTCATCCTCATATGCATCAATAATTCATTAAAGCAAGGCATGCAAATACATGATCCACTGTACAAAAAAAAAAAAAAAATTCTTGTTACCTGCAGTTTGGCAGCTTTCTCTAAAGCCTTTTGCCTTTTCAATTCTTTCTCCCTTGCCTGCCAGATAATTATGTATTCAATTTGACCAATAATTTATAATAAAAAAATAAACGGAAGTAAGAAAACACAATAAATAGCATACTAGGGTTAAATATATTAGGGTTTATAGGTAAATTATGTGTAATAGTCCAAGAGACCCAATTATGTTGTATGCCAATGTACTCCTAACCCAAGCCTCTATATATACCATACTAGAGTCTAGGGTTCATTGTAATACACAATTGATATTACAATACAGACCCAAATTTACAAGGCAGGTAATCAAATACATCATAATCAGCAACTCACAGTCAGAGAAAACAAACTATGTATATATATATATATACTCTTACAATAGTAGCAGTTTGGGCAAAGAGCAACTTAATAGTAGTGGATGTTTCTAAGTTTTCTTTATCTAACCTACCAAAGAATCATATGCCATTATGAGTCACATTGAAACAACCAGGGTAATTAAACTTACTTTAACTCAACTTGGAAAAGAATGTATAAAAATACGAGATTATATACAGAGTCCAAGACACACAAATACATGCTTAAATACATAAACAGATTATCTTGAAGTAAAACATATCCAACACAATACTTAACCGAAACACGATTAACCATAAGTCAAATGCCTAAGACCAATCAATCACAATATCTATTGACACCTTAATGCTATCACATAAAGGAAGTTTTCAGGAAAATATTGAAAGGAAAACACACTTATACTTGGTCACATTAAGTGAACAACTACTTGATGATTTGAATACCGTGTTAATCGATCTTATATCTAAATTCAACATAGAAAAGAATGTATGAAATTACTATAAATATAATATTATGTACACAACACACATATACATGCTTTAAATACATAAATAGTAATGCAGGACGATAAAAATTGCAAACTAACACCAATCCCAAAAAAATTTCGTTAGGTAGCAACGTTTCTAAACTATTTAGAAAACTAACATCTCAATTTTAAGAAAATTTTGCTCTTCGAACTCGAGCCTAAGAGACTCGATTTCTTTGCTTTTCTGCCTAGTTGCAATTTTTTCCTTTGCTTTCCTTCTTCCTTCATTCTTTTTTTTTTTTTTTTTTTTTTTTTTTCATCTTTCTGCTCCTGCCATCCCTCTGCTCTTCTCCTTTCTCAAATATCCAGCGCGTTCTTCTTCTCCCACTCTCCTTTCTCAAACTTCCAACGCCCCAGGAACAAAACCCAACACAAAAACTGACCCTTCCAAAACCCAATAAAAAACCCCAGAACTGATAGGATCAGCAGCAAGTATCACCGGAGCGGCAGCGAGCATCAAGGCAGCTTGGGTTTGTGATTGGGTTTTCTGGGTTTTTGGTCCGACTCTGCTTTCTTAAGCTTGCTTGGGTTTGTCTCGGGTTTTGATTTCTGGGTTTCCTAAAAAAAACCCATGTAAACCATTTTCTTAAAATCAAACATTTTTTTTAATGTTTTGACTTGGGTTCTTAAAAATCATTTTCCTAAAAATAAGTTTCTTTTTCCTTTATTTTGAATTCTCTTTACAAATGATTTTTAAACTTAAATTTTACTTTTATGAAAACTCATTTTCTTTGGCTATCCTCTCAAAACATAAAATTTAGTTTCTCTTGAGAGATGGATAAAAACCATGGTTTTTACTAAAGACATGAAAAACCTTTTCTTAAAATCATTTTTGTAGAATGTTTTTAACCTGAGTTTTGAGCATCTTCTTTCAAAAAGCATGGGAATTGCCTTTTCCTAGAATAAAATGGTTTTTAATCTTAAACCTCCCATTCTTCAAAAACCCCATTTTAACCAGGTTTTTTCTATCTTAAGATAAACAAAAATCATGGTTTTTCACTAAAACCATGGAAACCCCTTTCTTAAAAACTCGATTTCTGGGTTTCCTTTTGTAGAAATCGAGTCTGTAACATAAATTTTTATAAAAATCAAGTTTTTGATACCCGAGTTGCTACAGTCGAGACTTATAGACTTGAAGATGTGAGTGTCCTAAATAATTTGTAAACGATGCTAACTAACAAAATCGTTTCGAAATGGGTGTTATTAAAAATAAAAATCCATGCAGGACAACCTAGGCATGTAAACGTTGAGGCAAGACAACAAAGTAAGAATAAAAATAAAAACCTTGTCTTCTTTATTCTTCTTCCTCTTGCAGTCTTTTTCAGTAATTTCCGGGTTTTCCTCCGAATCCGCCTGAGAAAAATTAAAAAAAAAAAAAGGTGAGTTTGCGTTTCCAAACTGAAACAGTGATAGAATCAAACAGTCGAGTCGAGTCGACTTTACCATTTTGTTATTCGTATCTGAGAAAACTCGGGGCTGCCGCTGAGATTGTGAAAACTGCAGTGGATGCCTTGCTTACGGCCTTTCAGAAACCCTCACCGCCTCCTCTGCTTCTGCCTTGGTAAACAAGCAACCCCCAGTTATATACCTTTGGTTCTCTCTCTCCAAAGAACTATGCTTCTCTCTTTGTTATATATACACTACCTGGTCGGTGAGTGTCGGTTATGAGAGTCCGAACTCCTAACGTATGTAGAACTTCAACTTGGCCGAATTTTTTTTTTTTTTTTTTTTTTGGTAACAATGGAAAATCAAAGAGTGTGCACAAAAGACTGGGTTGCCATCTTCGCCAATCTTGGCCGAATATTAAACCACCGACATCAATAAAATTTTTTTTTTTTTTTAAGGTTAATAAAAAGGTCAAAATAAAAGGTAAATTTTTTTTGGGGAAAGGTTTTCCTATTTTGTGAGCGATATTTTAGTGTAAGGTAGATATATGTTTTTACTTAACTATGTTTTAGTTTTGTCTTTACTTGAAAAAGACAAAACTAAAAAATTGTCAAAGCAACTATACGTATATTGTTTTTTTTTAATATAAAAATAAGTTAAACAACCTTTTTTTCCTATTAAAAAAAAAAACCTACATTTATAATACTTTATTATCATTAAAAAAAAAACTCCTAGTTTTTTTGTGATCGAAAAATGTAGTAATCCCAAATTATTGGAGGTTGGTAAAACCTAAATTAGCAAGGCTTGGCCATCTAATGGGTCCAGTCCTTGTTTTTGCATTGCCCAAGCCCACGTGATCAAAGGAAAATCCGTGTGGTTTGATTTGGCTATGAGTAGGCTTCTATTGTCTATAATCTATAATCTATAAATATTATATGTGTAGGGACAAGGGCCCAAGATCGTATATTGAGCATTGGGTTTTATCCAAGGATATAAATGGGTTCGAGGAAAAGCAAATAATTATTAAATATTCTTAGACCGGATTCCATAAGTAGAGAGCAAATGAAAGGTTGTCTGAGGAGTACATCCTCCTCGGACCTAATGAATATGGTTCAAAATATATAATCCAGCAATTAAAGTGACCTTCCAAGAAGTTTCAATGACAGGGATGTGCTTCATGGACATATTAGAATGACGAAAACCTAAAAATATCTAAGGGTAGGCAGACACTACCGCATTAAATGCACTGCAGCTACTTTTCTGACCGCATTTATGTGGAGAAGACCTCTAAACAGTGTTACTTTGGCTATCGCAACTCACAGAGAGTTAGAGAGGGTGTCTGATGGGACAAGTACTTAAGTAGAGGTTCGAATGATCAACAAATGGAGAGTGAAGATGATTCAAAAGAGGATATATAAGGTGAAAGACTCATGGAATGGAAAGGGAAAAACAGAGAGAAAGAATAGTATAGCAATCTAAATCATTCTGATATCCAAGAGTGATCATTATATGCATGTTTAAACCCCTTGAACTGAAAGTTCAATGACATCAGCATCCTTTATTTATGTCTGATCGTCATGCAATTCAATACCAGCCGTTTCCCAGCTCATTAGGACCTAGTTCTTTGACCCATTCTCTACAAATTCATTGTATTGGGCTCATTGGACCAAGACTCCATACATTTTGGGCTGAGACCCCAAAATTGTGACCCTACAATAGGCTAATACAAAAATGACCCTCTAAGTTTCTTCATATTTCATTTCAGTTCTCTAGTTTTGCTTTCATTCATTTCAGTTATCTAAGTTTCAAATTTATTTAATTAAGGCCTTTCTGTCAACTTTTGTTAAAATTTTTTGAAAAAAAAAATTCTGAAAAAAAAAAATTTCAATCATTAATTGAATTATTTAAATTTTAAAATTTTGAATAAAAATTGAAAAAATAACCACAACATATAACAAAAGTTGATTAAAAAAAAAAAGTCTTAATTGAATAAATTTAAAAGTTAGAGAACTAAAATGAACGAAAACAAAGTTGAAAAACTAAAATGAAATCTAAAAAAACTTAAGAGTCAGTTTTGCCTTTTAGCCAATATTATATAACCAAAACCTTTAATTTTTTGTTGACCTTCTTATATTATGTCACCTAAGCTTTAGAAGCCTCACAATTTTACACTATCTAATTTTTGTTATTTTTATGCATATTTTCTTTTTTTTTTTCTTTTTACTAATTAATGCTTATTTTCAGGTAGATGTTGCCTGATATTTTTTCTTCCTCTCCTCTTTAGACACTCAAATCTTTGTCTCTGTTCAAAGTCGAAAGCCTCCACTTTTGTCACTTTTTGTCCTAACTTTTTCCCTCGATGCAGTATACTCTCTCTCTCTCTCTCTCTCTCTCTCTCTCTCTCTCTAAGCATTTATACTGCATCAACCCATATAAAACTGCAGAAAGTTAAGTATTTATAAGTTTTCCCAAGGTTAAATCACATCCCCAGTGGAGTATAGATTCGACTAACAAACTTTTTGTTTTTTGACTTTTTATGGTTGTTTATGTCTATGGAGGGAGGAATCGGAGAACAGAGGATCGTTGTGAGAAGGCTCCTGAGGAGACAGTTAGACCTCACTATTCATCAGATTGGGCCCAACCCAAACGAGATAACTAGATGCTAGAAACCAAAGAGAGCAGCCCGTCCAAGGAGATTGAGGAGCAAGCATTCCTCGAGAGACCAAGGTCGAACCCCAAAACCATTAGGGTGAAGGTCAAGGAAGGAAGTGATAAGGGGCAAGTAAAGGCAAGAGGAAGCTTCTTGGAGAAGTTTCCATCACCTCCAGATTCAATGCTCCCTACCAACCCATCTTGCCGCATTAATTAAATGTAGAATGACCCCTGAACTGTGCATCCACAGTTTGCACAGCCTATTCATGAGTCCAAGGGTTTAAGGGTGCTATATCTCTAGCTAGCACCATAAACCCTAGTTTACCAAATAGTGAATGCCTTGGGTAAACAAACCTCTAAAAGTGTGTTTTCAAAAGATGAAAAAAAATGCTCCAATGGCCATCCATTTCTTAAAGAAAATCTTTTCAAAGAAAGCTCCCTTTGGAGTTCATATAAACCTTCCAATGGGGCATCTTTCAAATCCACTATTTTCAAAACCTTCTCTTTTTCAAATTAAGAAATTAAAGCATTTTATCCCAAAAGATTAATAAAAACCATGAATTTTTACCCCAAAACCATTTTTTTATATATTATAAAAAAAAAAACCATGTAAACCATTTTCTTAAAAAAAAAACCTTTTTTTTTATAAATGTTTTGACTTGGGTTCTAAAAAATCATTTTCCTAAAAATAAGTTTCTTTTTCCTTTATTTTGAATTCTCTTTACAAATGATTTTTAAACTTAAAACTTTACTTTCATGAAAACTCATTTTTTTTGGCCATCCTCTCAAAACATAAAATTTAGTTTCTCTTGAGAGATGGATAAAAACCATGGTTTTTACTAAAGCCATGAAAACCCTTTTCTTAAAATCATTTTTGTAGAATGTTTTTAACCTAAGCTTTTTCAAAAAGCATGGGAATTGCCTTTTCCTAAAATAAAATGGTTTTTAATCTTAAACCTACCATTCTTTTAAAACCCCTTTTTAACCAAGTTCTTTCTATCATAAGATAAACAAAAACCATGGTTTTTCACTAAAACCATGGAAACCCTTTTCTTAAAAACCCTCCTCCCACTCTTAATGTTTTCAAATCCAAAATCTAAGTTTAGTGTTTTTCCTTCCCAAAAAGTTTAAAAACCCTTTTCTTTCTTTTTTTCTTTTTAATAAGAATTTTCAAAAAGGTTTTAAACCAAAAAGTTTTGTTTCCTAAAAGTTTTGTGCATAAAAGTTCTTTTTACTTTCACAATATCATTTGTCTTAAAATTAGCACATTTTTGTGTTTTCTCATCAAAGAAAACATTTTCATGTAAAATCAAGAGAAGCCTTTTTTAGGTCATTTTCCAACAAAATTTAACAATTGTTTTAAAACAAACCTTTTATCCAAAAGTCATGAGGTTCTCCAAAAGAAAATGCCCATGTTTTCAAAAGAAATCTAAAGGGCTCTATTTAGGTAAGTTGTTTTGAGCCTTTTTGAAATTGCACATTTTTTAAAAGTTTTTATCTATGATTCATTTCCATTGAACCAATAGATCCCTATCAAGCTAACATACTCTTCCCCTCCCCTTTGCACTAATGTTTTGGTTCATTGTGTTTGTGCATGAGAATGACAATTTGGAGAAAAAAAGTGCTAAAAGATGACATCTTTCCTCTCCTCTCTTTTTATTTTTATCTACATAATCACATGTTAAATATGTAATAAATACATACTCGCATGCTAGCTATATGTTTTATCTTCTCAAAAAAGAAAAGCTATATGTATTATTTTCTTGCAACATCATAAATTCTTTCACATTTTATGTATACATTACTTACATGTTTTGATTGTATATACTTCTTGCCATAAATATTAATATGATACTTTATAAGTAAATAAAAATACTCACATGATATGTGTAAGGACCTGGTTTGAACTTTTAGCCCAACAAATATATGGACTTAAGCCCAAAAACCCCAAAGCAATAAATTTGTAGATAATGGGTTGGAAAACTGAGCTTTAGTGAATTAAGTAACCAGCCAATAGATTTTGATGACAAAGAAAGAAAGATAATAGATGTTCACTAAAGAAAAAAGTCCCTGGCCAAGTCTGGGGAGACTGATTCTTAAATATTATTCTCAAATCTTTGCTACAAGTCTGGTTCTAGATTGCTACAGTGTTTCTTCCCTTTTCTTTTCTTTTTTGACTCCCTTTCTCATGGAGGGTCTCTCACATTATATAGCCCCCTTTGGGCCATCTTGATCTCACACTTGTTGATTATCTGAGCCCTTACTTGAGTACCTGTCCCATCGGACACCTACTTTGGCTTTCTGTGAGTTGCGGTTGCCAAGGTAGCACTGTTCAGGAGTCTTCTCCACGTAAATGCAATGGTAGTAGCTTTCCCTTAGATATTTTTTGGGGTTTCCTTCTCTCTTGTACGTTTCTGGGGTACATCCTTGTCACTGAAGCTTCCTGGAAGGTCGCCTTGATCATTAGGATCTGTGTTTGACCTATTCTTAGCCGGTCCGAGGAGACACTCCTCCTCGAACCACCTTCCCATCCATGCTCTATTCGTAAAGTCTTTAACTCAAACCATTTTGTATTGGTTGCTCGTCTTCGAATTACTTACCTTCTCGGATAGGACCGAAGACCCAATATGTGATTTGGGGCCTTAACCCCACAATAACTTCTCAAAACTACAATTTTTTCCCTCTCATCCGAGGAGAAAAGTGGGGTTTTGATTTTTAAGAAGTTACATCAATTGATTCATCGATTTGTACGTGTGAGAGTGTTGTTTTACGTGCCCCATTAATTGCTCCTGACGTTTCAAAGCCCCAAAGCGTCATTAATTGCTCCAGGAGGTGCTTTGTTCCCCAAATCTAACGATGAAGCACAGATCTAATGGTTGAGCTTTTCCTGGAATTTTGAGTGTGATAACTCCCACTTACTTTCGCTCCCTATATAAAGCGTACAGAGAAATTTTTTCTCCATTTTTAGAAGTCTTCAAGTTTCCAGAGGTATCAAACACTTAAGCTCTCAACAACTCTCTAAGATACATAGTCTCTCACACCCTTTCCTTAAGAGATCTTCAAAAACTTTTTCAAAGGTATAAAAGATTGGCATACATTTCATTTCCTGCAAATTTACACTCGCACATTTTTTTTTTTGAATACTCTTTTTTCTCCTCGGTCAGTCTCTTCGGCCCGCTAGTTCTCACATCCTTATTTACGAATCCCAGTCATTTCATCTTAGGTTGTCCAAATGGGTAGATTCGAGAGCCTAGTAGATTCCCCCGCAAAAATAGAAATTTTTAAACAGAGATACCATATACCCCAGGAAGTTGACCTACGATATTGTTCCCCAGAACAAATCATTACACATAGAGAGGTGGGGGAAGTGGACATTCCTATAATAGCCTTCATAGAAGGAGGGATGACCCTTCCTATGGGTAGGATAACCCAGGACAACCTTATTAACCATAGGTTGTGTCCCCAACAGTACGCACCTAATATGTTTGGGATCCTAGGCTATGTCGATGCTCTTAATGAGCATCTCAAATTGGGACTTACATGGCACGACGTGGTCCATATGTACGAGTGTCACTCACAAGCCGACGAAGGGTTTTACCTCAAGTCCAGGTCGTCTATCGCCAGGCTTATCTTGTGCCTCCTCAAATCCAACAAAGGGATGAAAAATGACAACCTCATCGCTTTAGGGGCATGGCACGATGGTCTCCACTACCCAACCCAAGAGAGAGAGCTAGGTGGGATGCCTTAGAGTTAGGTTCCTTAGCAAAAGACTTAGATTTTTTAACCCTACCCATGTACTTCATTTTACTTTCCTTTGATAATGGACTTCAATTATCTAATTATGTTTGGTTTCTCGGCTATTTCTGCAGATAGGAGGCAAGTTGCCCCTCGACTTAGTCATACTAACGTTGCAAGTCTCAACTACTTACTTCGGTCAGAAATTTTTATGAGTGATGATCGACATTTGTGAGCTATCCATTTGATACAAGATTTCGATCCTATTTCAAAGATTTTTCAAGAGGTTGGCCACGCCATCAGAGCTGGTGATCCTCAGATAAATTGTATTGACGTGTCAAAGCCGGATTTCCTGGCTCGAGACGACCTTCCCTTAGTCATACTACCAGTTCATCAAATCCCTCCTCCACTCGTAATACCATTACAACAAGTCCCTCTCAAAACAGCAGTTGCAGTAGAAGAGGAAATTGCCTTCTCGCACTTATCATTTGAAGAAGAAATGGACCAGTTTCATTTTGAAGGGAAGAAAGGAGCACCGGAAAGGCCTGTGCAACTCTCAGATTCCGAAATCGAGTCTGACAGACTCTCTGCAGCTTTCCAACCCAAGCTAGTTGTTGCCCGTGTTGACACAAGTTCAGAGGAAAAAGGAAGGATGAATTCGAAGAGAAGACCAAGCTTGAAAGGTTTAATAGCCAATAGGAACGAGGGGGGAACTTCGAAAGACGTCCCCAGGACCTAAATTCCTACCAATCTTCCCCCTCTTCATTCTCCTTCCGCTGATCTCGGACTGCACACTGCACAGGATTTAAAGAAGAAGAGGACAGTGCAAGAACTGGAAGAAGGTGAGGTAGCCCCTCAGAAGGGCACTAAATAGCAAAAGACCAAAGATCCTAGGGACAAGAAGGCCACCTCCGTTGATAGTAGGGAGGATGTCGAAGTGCGCTGACAACAGCGCAATTAGGCTCCATGGATAGAGCTGGATGGAGCCCAAATTCCCTAGGATGCTACTATCTAGGAATCCCAGAGAGGTCATGCGGCCTATCTGGATCAAGCTCTAGAGCAGCCTTTCTACTCCCACGGGATATGGAGGCTCTCAAACGCATTAGGCAACCGGAGTTCTTCATGTCATTGAAGAGGGACCTTGCCATGGTAAGTTAATTTTCACTTTTCTAAATTAAATGCTAAGAAGCTCCTTCAATTATCAATGTCATTACCATCATTTTTGTATATATGATCCCTTTTTTATTGTTATGCAGGTCACTCAACAAGTTTATGTGGCTGAGGAGTGGGTTTGGAATGCCCATAACAGATTTGAAGCTGAGTCCCACTTTAGGCGTGAGGTTGAGAAAACTCTCGGGACCCTGAAAGAGGAGAAGACACAATTGACCGAGGAGTTGAAGGTATCAGAGCATAAGTGTTTGAGTGCCACAGTGGGGCTAAAAAATGCTGAGGCCCAGCTCGAGGACCAGCGCAAACTGCTCTACAAAACAGAGCTGAACCTGGCCACCGAGAAAGTGACGGTTCTAAGTTTGAGGGCTAAGCTGCAGAAGGCTAAAAAGGCAGTTAAGGTGGCCAGGGAAACTGTTAAGGCCGCGGAGGAAGCTGCCTATGAGCGTGGGGTGGAGGAAACGGAAAAAATGCTGGCCGAGGAGGTAGCCAAAGTGTGCAGGGATTACTGCACTGAGTCTTGGGTAGAGGTGCTCAACCGCGCGGGGGTCCCTGCTGACTCCGAGCTAAGGAAAGCTAAGAGCGTATTCTTCCCTGAACACATCAGAGAAGCCCCAACTGACCTGCCTCCAACCACTGCTCTATCCCTCCCTCCTCCTGAGCAGGTCTCTGATACTCAAGTCATTGTTGTGGGTGCTGAGATTCCCATAGGGGTAGTAGGGAAGGGTAAGGAGGTCCTACCCTCGACCAAAGATATCCCTATCAAGGATTCCCTTAACATCAAGGATGTGGTTTCCCAAGCCAAAGCAGCTGAGTCAAAGTCTGGCGTTGGGGATGCCAAGCATAAGGCCACTAATCTCAAGAAGGGCGCTCAACCCGTAAAAAAAGTAGTTGTAGGATCTTTCTTTTTCATTATAGTTTTTTTTTTTTTTTTTTTTTGGCGTGTGCCTTTTGCCAACATTTATAATGTACCTACTTTTGATTAATGAACAGACTTTCCTTCATACCTCTTGTATCTTTGCTTTATCTGCTCCCTAGCTTATTAGTGTTATAGATAGTATTGCATTGTTGCTGTTTGTCTTTATTAGAAGCTAACAATAACTTACTGCTAGCAAGTTAAGTAATTTGATAAAATACCAGCAACAGACAGGTTTACCACATATTTGTATCAAGAACTAATCCTTCTATACCGAAGGCTGATATCAATGAAGATGAATATATACTTAGTAAAAACAGAGTAAAAAGGAGAGAGTGTCTTTGTCCCAATTATTACTTAGATAAGTAGATAAGGACTTCTACTTATACAAAATTATTGATCCGTGGGGTTAGGTATAACCCTTGTAAAGATGCCAATGAGTATTAATTTCACCCAAGTATGTGGTCCAAGAGACCTGACATAACTTAGGATCTGTTTAAACTCTTGTAAAGATATCATTGAGTATTAATTTCATCCAAGTATGTGGTCCGAGGGGCCTGACATAACTTAGGATCTGTTTAAACACTTATAAATGATGTCATAGTGAATTAATTTCCCCAAAATATCTAGTTTGAGGACATCAGCCATGACTAAGGTTCTGTTTAAATACTTTATAAAAGATGTCATAGTATATTAATTTTTCCAAAGCATCTGGTCCAAGGACATCAAGCATGACTAAGGTTCTATTTAAACACTTATAAACGATGTCATTGTGAATTAATTTCCCTAATGCATCTGGTTCGAGGACATCAAGCATGACTAAGGTTCTGTTTAAACATTTTATAAAATATGTCATAGTGTATTAATTTCCCCAAAACACATCAGACATGACTAAGGTTCTGTTTAAACACTTTATAAAAGATGTCATAGCATAGTGTGTTAATTTCCCCAAAGCATCTGGTCTGAGGACATCAGACATGACTAAGGTTCTGTTTAAACACTTTATAAAAGATGTCATAGTGTGTTAATTTCTCCAAAGCATCTGGTTCGAGAACATCAGGCATGACTAAGGTTCTGTTTAAACACTTTATAAAAATGTCATGGTTTGTTAATTTCCCTAAAGCATCTAGTCCGAGAACATCAGGCATAACTAAGGTTTTATTTAAACACTTTATAAAAGATGTCATAGTGTGTTAATTTCCCCAAAGCATTTGGTCCGAGGACATCAGGCATGGCTAAGGTTCTATTTAAACACTTTATAAAAGATGTCATAGCATAGTGTGTTAATTTCCCCAAAGCATCTGGTCTGAAGACGTCAGGAATGACTAAGATTTTGTTTAAACACTTTATAAAAGAAGAATAAAAGGAAGAACAACGCACTTATACAATGAATGGACGTATTTGTAAAGAAAACTTTTATTAATAATAGTACCTCTTCAGGTTGTTTACATTCCAAGGGTATGGTATTACATACTCGTCTAACTCTTCTAAAAAATGTGCTCCTATACTAGCCACTGAGGTGATGCGATACAGTCTTTCCCAATTGGGCCCTAGCTTTCCCTACATTGGGTTCTTTGCAATACCTAGAACTTTTCTCAATACTAAGTCACCCGGCGTTAATGGCCTTAGCTTTACATTGGCATTATAACCTTGCTTGAGTTTGTGTTGGTAGTATGTCAATTGAACCATTGCGTTCTCTTTTCTTTCTTCAATAAAGTCTAAACTCTTTTCTAGCAATTCACTATTATTGCTTAGACTGAAAGAGCTAGTCCTCAGTGTAAGGAAGCCGGTTTCCAAAGGAATAATAGCCTCGGCACCGTAAGTCATCGAAAAGGGGGTTTCCCCGATGGATCTACGAGGAGTGATTCGGTATATCCAGAGGACATGTGACAGCTCTTCCACCCATTTTCCCTTTGCAGCATCTAACATCTTCTTGAGTCCATTCACTATGACCTTGTTAACAGTCTCGACTTGTCCATTCCCTTGGGGATAAGCTGAGGTAGAATATCTATTCTTAATTCCCAAGTCACAGCAGTATCTTCTAAAAGATTTGCTATCAAACTGAAGGCCGTTATCTGAGATGAGGGTATAAGGAACTCCGAATAGGGTGACAATGTTTTTCCAAACAAACTTCTTGGCGTCAACATCCCTCATATTTGCCAAGGGCTTGGCTTCGACCTATTTAATGAAGTAGTCTGTGCCTACTAGCAGGTATCTCTTGTTTCCCGCTGCTTTGGGGAAAGGGCCTATAATGTCTAAACCCCATTGCGTGAACGGCCAAGGGCTGGACAGAGGGTTAAGGACTCATCCCAGTTGATGTATATTTGGTGCAAACCTTTGACATTGGTCGCATTTCCTTACATATTCTTGTGCTTCCTTTTTTATGTTCGGCCACCAGTAGCCTTGAGTAATGGCCCGATGCACCAAAGATCTACCTTTAGTGTGGCTTCTGCAGATCCCCTCGTGTAGCTCCTCAAGGAGTAATTCGGTTGCCTCGAGGTGTATGCATAGCAAGTATGGCCTGGAAAAGGAGCATTTATATAACTTTTGGTCATCGAACAACCAGAATCGAGGAGCCTTTCTATGTATCTTATCTGCTTCTAGTTTCTCCTTGGGCAGGATGTTGTCCCTCAAGAATAGTACCACGGGGTCCATCTAGCTAGGCCCTACCCTGACTTGGTGCACGTGGGCCACCTCTCTCTTCACCCAAGCGGGTTTGTACAAATCCTCAACAAGGATGACCCGAGGTAGACCTTATGTCGAGGAGGTCGCAAGAGTGGCCAAGGAATCAGCATGTGTGTTTTCGCTCCTAGTGATGTGCAGCAGATTGAAAGATTCGAATCCTGATTGTAGGTGTCTCACCTGACTCAAGTACTCTTGCATTCTTTTGTCCCTCGCTTTAAATTCTCCTTTTACTTGGTCAACGATTAATTTTGAGTCCGAGAACATCTCTACTGCCTTCCCGCCCATTTTTTGAACCATGGTCATTCCCATCAACAGGACCTCATATTCAGCCTCGTTATTTGTGGCCGAGAAGTCCAACCTCAGTGACTTCTCTATAGTGATTTTTTCGGGGGATATTAATACTATCCCCACTCCAAACCTCTTTTGGTTTGCTGCACCATCGACATACAACTTCCAGGCTAGGGGGTCCTGCTAGGAGATCATGTCGACCGATTTTCTATCCATGTGTTGTGCTTCTATCACTTCTTCTAATGGGGGTTCAGCGAACTCGGCTACCAGGTCCGCGAGGACTTGGCCCTTGACAGAGGTACAAGGCATGTACTTGATATCAAAAGCCCCTAGAATCGTGCCCCATTTAGCAATCCTCTCCATGTAATCAGCACTTCGAAGTATAGCTCTAAGTGGAAGCTGAGTCAGGACGACAACTGTATGTGCTTGGAAATAATGGGGAAGCTTTTGTGTACCAAGTACCACCGCCAAGACGGCCTTCTCTAATGGCAAGTAACGAACCTCGGCCTCATGTAGTGATTTTCTTACATAGTAGACTGGCAGTTACATGCCATTATCAACTCGTATCAACTCCAAACTTACAGTGTGAGGGGCCACGACGATGTAGGCAAACAGGACCTCATCCACCTCAAGGCTAGACATGATAAGTGGCTGCGATAGATATTCTTTAAGTTGTTGGAAAGATAATGCACACTCCTCGATCCATTCAAATCCCTTCCACTTTTTCTTCAAGAGGAAGAAAGGTCTACACCTATCCGTTGACCAAGAAATAAACCGGTTCAGGGCGGCAGCCATTCCGGTAAGCTTCTGGACCTCTTTAGGATTCCAAGGCGGTTGTAAATTGTTATTGGCTTTGATTTGATTAGGGTTGACCTCTATACCCCTGTGAGTCACCATGTATCCCAAGAACTTGCCTAATCCGACACTAAATGAGCACTTGGAAGCGTTTAGGTGCAACCTGTGTTTCCTCAGGATTTCAAAGATGTTTCTGAGGTCTCTCACGTGCTCGGACACCACCTTGCTCTTCACCACCATGTCATCTATATAGACTTCAATACTTTTGCCCAACTGTGGTTCAAACATTCTTGTTATCATCCTTTGATAGGTAGACCCTGCGTTTTTTAAGTCGAAGGGCATCACCTTATAGTGGTAGTTTCTAGTGGGAGTGATAAATGCTGTCTTTTCTTGATCGTCGAGGGCATCTAAGAAACTCATCCGAGGATGGCCCACCGTTGCATCCACCAATTTGTCTATTCGAGGCATAGGGAAGAGGTCTTTTGGGCAGGCCTTATTCAGATCCATGAAGTCCACGCACAATCGCCACTTTCTGCTCTTCTTTTTTACTACTATGGTATTGGCTAACCATTCAGGGTAGAAAACCTCCTCAATAGCCCCTACCTGTTTAAGCTTCATCACCTCTTCCCTGACAGCATCTGCATGCTCTTTAGATGGGCGCCGAGGCGGTTACTTCTTGGGAGTGACGGATAGGTTAACGTTCAAATGATGGCAGATGAAATTCGGGTCCACCCTCGGGGCCTCATAAGCGTCCCATGCAAACACATCAATGTTTCTTCTAAGGAATTCCAACAGCTTTTCCTTCTCTTGAGGAGACAGCTGATCCCCGACTTGAAAGAACTTCTCCGGATCACCACCTATAACAAATTTTTCCAAATCCTCGCATCTCGGCTCTTCGGCTGATCCACAGGCTGGCAACTCCGGAGTTTTTGATTGCTATAAGTCCCTTTCAGCAGTGGCTGAGGAACTAGCTTCATGTCGATGTGAGATGGGCCGCCACGAGGCATTGCCTAGCCACAGATTTACTCCCTACAATCTCTTTGACGCAGCCCCCCAAGGGGTATTTCACTTTCTGGTGTAGGGTAGATGAGACGGCTTCCAGAGCATGAAGCCAGGGTCTAGCCACAATAGCCGTGTATGGGGAATAGACATCCACCACAATGAAGTTTACCTCCACCACTTATGAACCAGTCTGTATGGGTAGTCTAACCTTAACCCCTTGTATAGGTCGGGGTACATGATTTCGACATCGCTACCCTGGTCTACTAACACTCTTTTCACATCATACCTCATATCCTGAGTGTGACTACCAAAGCATTGTTATGGGGTTGGATGGTTCCGATCTTATTCTAGTTTGAGAAGCCTAAAACCAGTCGGATTTCTAATCTGGCTCTTTTTGGCTCCAAATCGTTGCTCTCGGCGGATAACCAAGCCATAGACATCACTCTGGAGGGACAAGAACCGGTCTTACTGGGAGCAGCGAAGACGACATTGATCGTTCCCAAGGGCGGTCTTAAAGAATGATCCCTCCTGGGTTCTGAATTTGTCTGGCCCCCCTGGCCACTGGAATGGTGCAGCAATTGTTTCAACTTTCCTTCTCAGACCAGCTGGTCCAAATGGTCCTACAAATTCCTACAATCCTCTGCAGTGTGCCCATGGTCTTGATGGTACTGGCAATAAAGGTTCTGGTTACGCCTCAAGGGGTTTCCAGCCATCTTGTTCGGTCATTTGAAGAACAGTTCTTTCTTAATTTTCTCCAAAACCTAGTGCACCGGTTCTCGGAACACTGCATTGATCGCTTGAGCATTGGTAGATCCTGACTGACCAGCAAAATCTCTCTATGGCCGATTGTTATTGTATCAGTCCGACTTAAAATCCCTCCTCTCCTGAGAGATAACCTTATCCTTTCCTTTTCCTTGTTGCTGGTTTTCTTCGACCCTTTTATACTTGTCACTCCTATCCATGAGCTGACATACACTAGTAACAGTCTTCCCTGTCAAAGACTTCCTTAAGCTGTGCTCGATTGGGAGGCCAACCTTAAATGTACTGATGGCTACGTCTTCAAAGTCGCTGTCAGTCAATTTCATTGTACATCTCCCAGTACCTATTTGAGTACATTTTCAGGGTCTCTTCCTCTCTCATACTTAAGGATAGTAGGGAAGATAGGGAACAAGGGACTCTGCTACAGGTGACGAATCGAGAACCAAACGCCTGGGTGAGTTCCTTGAAGGAGCTTATGGAATCGGCCTTCAGACTGTTGAACCATCTCATTGCTACGGGTTCGAGGCTGGATGAGAAAACCTTACACATCAGGGCTTCATCTCTTGAATGGGCAGTCATTCTCTGATTGAAGTGACTCACATGCTCAACAGGGTCTATGCTACCATTATACATGGTAAAAGCGGGCTGAGTGAACCATCGGGGGAGTTCTGCTCCCTCAATTCTGTGCGTGAAAGGCGACCTGAAGATTTGATCCAACACTTTGCCCACAGCGTCGTTTCCCACACCTCTACAAGGTGGGCTCTTATGCCTACGTTTGTGGTGGTGCTCCTCTTTGTAGGAGAAAGACTCGCTGGGTGGGGTCTTTGACCTTTGTTTGTAGCTAGCATCCTCTTCACCATCAGGGGAGGCATCCGGGCTGGGGGAGGCTCGCCTTTGCTATGTATGGCGCAGCTTTCTCTTCAGCTGGTCGACTTCCAGTTGCAGTGCTCTGGTATTCTTCTCCTGAGAGAGGTGACCTTTTCCCCAAGACTGACTTTTACCGGTTCGGACACTATTCACACTCCCTTCCTGATCTCTTCTCCGCTCAAGGTTGACAAAAGGATTTTGACGTTGGGATCCTATGGACTTTGCCTGTCGTGGACCTGAGCCTACCATGGTTGAACGTTGCGCTCACTATCACCCAAGTATTCTTCCCACAGACGGCGCTGATTGTAAGGACCTGATTTGAACTTTTAGCCTAACAAATATATGGACTTAAGCCTAAAAAGCCCAAAGCAATAAATTTATAGAGAATGAGTTGGAAAACTGGGTTTTAGTGAATTAAGTAACCGGCCAATAGATTTTAATGACAAAGAAAGAAAGATAATAGATGTTCACTAAAGAAAAAAGTCCCTAGCCAAGCCCGAGGAGACTAATTCTTAACTATTATTCTCAAAACTTTGCTACAAGTCTGGTTCTAGATTGTTACAGTGTTTCTTCCCTTTTCTTTTTTTTCTTTTTTGACCCCTTTTCTCATGAAGGTTCTCTCACATTATATAGCCCCCTTTGGGCCATCTTGATCCCACACTTGTTGATCATACGAGCCCTTACTTGAGTACTTGTCCCATCAGACACCCACTTTGGCTTTCTGTGAGTTGCGGTTGCCAAGGCAGCACTATTTAGAAGTCTTCTCCACATAAATGCGGCCAGAAAAGTAGCTGCAGTGCATTTAATATGGTGGTAGTAGCTTTCTCTTAGATATTTTTTGGGGTTTCCTTCTCTTTTATATGTTTCTGGGGTACATCTTTGTCACTGAAGCTTCCTAGAAGGTCGCTTGATCATTAGGATCTGTGTTTGACCTATTCTTACTTCTCCACATAAATGCGGCCAGAAAAGTAGCTGCAGTGCATTTAATATGGTGGTAGTAGCTTTCTCTTAGATATTTTTTGGGGTTTCCTTCCCTTTTATATGTTTCTGGGGTACGTCTTTGTCACTGAAGCTTCCTAGAAGGTCGCTTGATCATTAGGATCTGTGTTTAACCTATTCTTAGCTGGTCCAAGCAAACACTCCTTCTCGAACCACCTTCCCATCCATGCTTTGTTTGTAAAGTCTTTAACTTAAACCATTTTGTACTGCTTGCTCATCTTCGAATTACTTACCTCCTCGGATAGGACCCAAGGCCCAATATGTGATTTGGGCCCTTAACCCCACAATATGTATATGTATTTGTTTGTACAAAAAAAAAAAAAAAATTAAATCAAAATGCTAAGTGTTTAATTTATTTTTCCCAAAATGTTAACATTGAGTTTAAATTAAAATAAGTTACTATCCTTTAGATAGGCGATGTGAGGTGCCTAACACATTTTCCACTCGTAACTAAACTTTCAAGTCCAAGAATCTTTGGTTCGAAGACGTTGGTTTGCCTTAATTAATTTAAAGACCCTTGAATTGGTTTTTAGTTTAATTAGGTAAAACAAATTAGAAATATGTGACTAACCACTGCTCAAATCAATGGTTGGTGGCAACTCCTAAAAATATTAAAAGACTTACACATACACACACACACCTCACCCTATAAACACATGCACACAATGAGACATGTCGCCAATCCCCCCAATGTATGACACAACTCAAAAATGAGGGTTGTCCACAATGCTTCAAAGCTGTGGATGATAATGATGAACTAAAAATTAAAGCACATCCCAGTGTAGATCTACAACGAAGCAAGTTTAGCTTCAAGATTACCTTTTTCTTCTACTTGCTTGGGTGATTTGCATATGGGTCTTTGTTGTTAGTCAGCAATCTGAAATGGGTATTTTGGGCATATGGGTAATTTAATGTTTATCAATATGTGGTAGAGAGCTAGTGAGTGACTATTCCTACATGCATATTTGTCAGTTCGTGGTGGAACCAATCACTAAAAAGTGACACGGAAGTAGTTACTACTTACTAGAAGTTTTCCAAAAAACAAAAAACAAAAAAAAATAAATAAATAAATACTAGAAGAATAACCGTCCAGATTTTGTTACTTGATTTTAAATTGAAATGTTATAAGACTATATGAGATCAACAAACTGAAACGGGTCAAAATGGTACGCTGAAATAGAATTGTACCGAAATATTCAATTCCATTGGAAAAACTGAAACGGGTTATGAAACAGTATTCGTAACTTTGTCATGAACCTTTCACCTACAAACCCAAGCCTAACAAACACGCCACCACCTTATCCTAATCGAAAGTTGCAAACCTAAACCCAACAACGCACCACCACCTCATCTTGATCAGAAGCTGCAAACCCAAACCCAATAACACACCACCACCTCATGGGCTTTTGATCCGGAGTTTTGACCAAGAGAGAGAGGAGAGAGAACCACCTCGGTGGTGAGCTTCGGCCTTAGAGGCCTGATTTAGGCTTAATCTAGAGAAAAAGCCAGAGAGAAGAAGAAAAAGATGTCCAAAGAATGAAGAAGAAATTATTGGTGAGGCTTCAAATTTTTTTTTTTTTTTTTTCTTTTGGCCTTCTTTTGAGGAAAGACTCGAGTTCCACGTGGATTTTTTTTTCACATTTGTTTTGCCACATCTTGGAACTCAAGTTCCTTCTATGAACTTACTCTCTTGCCATGTTTGGTTTGCTATGTTTTTATCACTCATCACCCAAAAATCGTGGGCCCCACCGGTGCAAGTTTTATTTGGTTTGATTCTCATCACTTTAACTCAATATTTTGAGTTAGAGTGATGGGAATTGAGAACAAATTTTTTGGGTTTTTAGATTTCAAGTTATGAGTTAAGAGGCATTTTAGTAAATATACAAAAGTAATGGGACCCACTATAAGGCCTTGTCACACTCACATGACATACCAACTCTCTTTTTCTTTTATTTCTTTTCTCTCGCTTTTTTTACTTTATTTCTTCTTTAGTTCATGCCTCTTTCTTTTATCCTTTCTCTTTCTTTTTTTCTTTCTTTCTTTCTTCTTCACTTCATGCTTGCCTTTCTTCTTTTCTCTTCTTTCTTTCTTTCTTCTTATCACTCTCACATTTTTATGGTACCTTTCTCTTTTTTGTTTATTGAATTCACCCAAATATTACCATCTTTGCTTGGCCCAATGGAGTGAAGGCTTTGGGTTGAGATCCCCAATTTGCTTATATTGTGGGTTAGGAGTTCCCCATCGTGGGAGGCCCCAGAAATGATGTTGTAGGCTTTTGATAGAGCTAAAGAGAGGTTTTAGCTTTTCTGTTCACAACCTGTCCCCGCCAAGATGATTATTGAGTGACCTATCCCTCTTTGTTAAGTTCGAGCAGGACTCCTTTACCCTCAGGTATGTATTTCCTCACCTTTCTCTCGTAGCTCTTTTTCCCAAATTTTCCCACCCCTTTCTCATATTCTTTTTCCTCCTTTTATAGCCTTTCTTTAGTGGGTTTGCCATCATAAGGGGTGACCTGCCCTAAGCAGATGATTCCATCTCTACTCCATATTGGTAATCAGATGGAACCCATTGCATACTCCTGAAATGACATCCTTGGAACTTGCACTAGATAGCCGAACATGTTCGGTAGGCAGATTGCCCCAAAGTTTTATCTCTCGTCCATGGCTATCCTCGGTAATGTTTACCAACATTCGATTCAAGGTAATGCTCAAAATTCATGGTAATGCTCGGTGTAGTATCAAGGTGAGCCGGTCTTAGGGAGCAGGTCATGGTCTTGGGTTGGGCTTTCGTTCGTGGTTCGTACAATTACACATTAAAGAAAATTGCAAATCCAAAATTAAATATATTCTAATCAACCCATAAACACGTGTATTGATCAAATCCAGAAATACAAACCCATAACCATGTTCATCCACACATAAATCCACAAATTTCTTCCCCCAAAAATCAAAAACCCAAAAGTAAGAAAACCACAAAACTCTTAAATGAAAGAGACTACGAGAGATAGGGGGAAGAGAGAACCCACTTGAGGAAATCCACACTACAGGGGAGAGAGAAAGGGTTACCAATATGGGGAAAGAGAAAGGATGCTGATCTTTGGGTTTGGGGTGGAATAATTGATGAGCTTTGTTGAGGTCTAAAAGGATCACAGTGAGAGAGGCCCAAAAGAGTGAGCCAGGCCCAAAAAGAAAAACAAGCCAAGTCCAAAGAAGCAGGTGCAAGGGGACCATAAAAGAATAAAAAGGCCCAGGAGGCTTGAAGCCCAGACGAAGAAACATCGAGAAGAAAAAGAAACCCACGGCAAGAGATTAAGTAGTCGGGATCCTCAGCAACTATCAAGAGGCGCGAATTCTTCCAGGCGCACAGTCAAAAGAAGATTAAGACAGCTCGAAAGAAAAGGACAGGAAAAGAAAATAAGAAACAGAGCAAAAAAACACAAGCGCCAAAAGACCCAGCGACCTCTCATGGCACAAGCAGGAAGCGTCTCGGGGAACCAGAACAGAGAAATACGAAAAAGAGAATGGCAACAGGCGACTTTCAAGTTGGCAGAATGGGATTTCACCCAGATAGGAAAAAAGGGCAAAAGGGGAACTGCCAAACGGTGAGACCGAGAAGGGCATACCTCAGCACATCCCGAAAAAGGTAAACAATACAGGGACTTTCAAAGGAATCAAAGCTGAAAGAAGGAAAGAATGAGAAAAACGGGAAATAGAACTTGCCAAGTGATAGGCACGGAACAGGCTCTGTTCACCATAAGACAAAACAGGGGAACCTATGGTTCCCCTGGGAGGCCAGAACTTCATTATAAAACGAAGGGGTAGGTTACAAAGATAAGGGGAGGAAAAAAAGAGATTTTTAGAGAAAAGAACTATCAGTAAAGTTGTGGTGAAAAGAAAGAAAACACTAACGGAAAAGTGAATATTGCTTCCCGGTATCCTGTAAAAGCCACTATTGCACATACTCGGATTCAAAGAGAATCAAACTTTGCAAGTTTTGAAGGCTGAAATAGCCATTCAAGACTGTAATTTTTGAGCTTGATTGAACCTTGTATCAAGTCCTAATGAGCCTTCTGTAACCATAACAGAGAACATATTAATGAAATACATCTCAATAATTTAAGGATCTTTTTAACATTATTTTGTGCCTCTTTGTTGGTCCTTTTTTTGTCGAATTTACCTTGTTGTTTTGGCATGTCTTTCAATACGAATATCCTTGCTTGTCATTTTATTTGTATTGTAGGAAGCATCCCCTGTACATTACTTAACTCTTAAACAACCTGTTAGCTGCAGTGAGTGAAGGCCTGGTTCACCAAACCACTTATTAGGCCCGGGATCCTTGGGCCTGAGTGTCACAAAAAAAGGCACTCTCACATTTTGGCGACTCCGCTGGGGACTGGGCAAAGAAGAGGGAAGAAGCAATCCCTTCACAAAGTATGCCTCCAAGACAAAGAAACAGCAAAGGAACTAATATGCCACCTACGGCCTCTGAGCCCGTGGGAGAGAACGAGGTAGCTTCCAGGCAAAGAGGCGAGATACCCGTGGTAGAACAGGAGGTTGTGTCAGGACAAAGACACACAAGGCAGGAACCAGACCTCATGGCCAGGATGACAGCAATGTTGAAGGATCTAGAGCAAGAAGTTCGTCTTCTCAAAGAAGGCAGGACACAGGAAATCAAGGACAATGTTCCCCTTACTGGTCACCAAGATGGAACGCAGCCAGAAGGAGGGTCAGTAGTGGGAGGAACAGTCAACCCTCAGTACTTAACACTAGCAGATGTCAATGCCCTCCTGGAGCAAGAAAGGGAAAAACTCTTAGGGATCCCCAAGCAATTCTCTCGGGATCCCCCGTTCCCTCCAGAACTTCTTGGCAAACCATACCCTAAGGGATACGAACCCCCAAAGTTCCATCCTTTCGATGGAAGAAATGGAAGTGTTGTGGAACATGTAAGTAGGTTCATTCACACTATGGGCCCCTATGCAGGAGATAGAGAATTGTGTCTAAGGGAATTTGCCAAATCCTTAGTGGATAGGGCATACATTTGGTACACCACGCTGAGACCCGGGTCCATCAAAACCTGGGATGAAATGATGGAAAAATTCTGCGCCAAATATTATCCTGGTGAAGACAAGATCACCTTCCAGAACCTTCAGATGGTAAGGCAGAGACCTGGAGAGGATCCCGTCCAATTCATTAAAAGATTTGAAGATGTGTCCCTAAACTGCTATGGGGACCACAAAGAAAAGGAGTTTGTGGAAACCTATGTAGCCAACATGCTTTTTGATTTCAGGCTCAACCTTGAAAATCTGTGTATCACGCAGTTTGCTGACCTGTTACAGAGAATCAGAAGGACGGCGCAAACTATGAAGACAAAAAGGATGCCCGTGTCCCAAGCTATGACGGCATCAGTAGGAGAAAAAAGGAAGAGGCCAGATGGGAAGGTGTTCGAGGAACCACCGGTGATCCCATGTACAGCTGAAGAGTTAAGCCATGTCTTGGATAAATGGATCAGAGATGGAGTTGTTAGGCCATTCACTGTGTCCAGGACACCAACTAAAGAAGAAAGGAAGAACCCTTTATTTTGCAGAATCCATAATTATGTCAAGCATTCCACCAAGGATTGCTGGACCCTTTGCAGACTCTTCCACAAAAATATGAGGGAAGGAACCCTGGAACTCACTTAGAAGGAGCTAGAAGTGCAGAGAAACCCCTTGCCTAACCACAAAAGGAAAGGGGTGGTAGTAGTAGTAATACATGGGAACCTGGCAAAAGCAGGAGAATCCGAAGGATCCTTCCACCCGAGCACAGTCAGGACCCTCCAGAAGAATCCCAAGTTCAGGTCACTATTCAACCAATTGGGATTTGGACCAGAAGTAAGAAGGGTGGCCACAGAGTCTCTCATGAGCATAGCAGCAGATTCAGGAATGGAATGCTTTACAGCAGAGTCACATGCTAGTCGAGCTTTCCTGGAGACAACCAATGCAATAACCTTCACCGATGAAGACATGGAGATTGAACACCTAGACCACCGTAGGCCCCTTTATCTAATGGCCACCATAAACACCCAGACCACCGTAGGCCCCTTTATCTAATGGCCACCATAAACAGCGTCCAAATCAGAAGAGCACTGGTGGACACGGGGGCGTCGCTTAATCTCATAGCCTTGAGTACCCTGGAAGCTGTGGGCTTAGTTGACAGAAGGATTCTGGGGGCTCCTATGGAAATAACAGGATTTAGAGGATCAGTGGAATCAACAGAAAGATACGTGCAGCTAGTCTTAAGGGTAGGGCCAATAGTAGCCCTGACAAGGTTTCACGTGATTAATGTAGAAGTTTCTTACCATGTGTTGCTGGGACGCCCATGGCTTCATAAGCATCACCTTATTCCATCTACGTTCCATCAATGCATTAAAGGGAGATTGAATGGGAGGCCCGTGAGAATCCCTGCCAACCGTAATCCTTTCAGCCAGGGAGAAGTGAACTTTGCAGAAATGATGTTCTATGATGAATTGGAGCCAGATGATGAGAGCCCCGCCCCTGGGACTCCAGGGGCACCCATCCTAGAAGAAGAAAAAGAAGGGAGGGGCACCCGTGACTTGAGGAACCTTCTGGAAAGAAAAAGACAAAAGAGGGAGCCCAGTTCTTCAGGATCCCAAGAATGTGTGGTGGTACGGGAACCTGGAGGGAGGCTAATCTACCGTTTGTGAAGGTGCGCGGGACCTGAATGCATTATGCAGAAAGGTCCTGGACCACCAAGCTACATGATGGCCCAAGAAGAAATTCCGGAAGAACCAGTTAAGGAAGCCCAGATTCAGCCTGAGGAAGAATTAAAGGAAATAGATTTGGGAACTGAACTGGGATCCCGAAAGCCTGTCTTCATTAGCAGTCAACTGGTGGCATAAGAAAAGGAACAATTGGTAACCTTACTTCAAAAATACAAAGATGTGTTCGCATGGACCTATGATGAAATGCCTGGTTTAGACCTGGGATTGGTAGTCCATTCTCTTAATGTGGACCCAGGGATGAGGCCAGTAGTTCAACCGGCTAGGGTCTTCCACACCGAGGTAGAAGCTTAAATAGTTCAAGAAGTCAAAAAGTTGCTAACAGCTGGTTTTATCAAACCCATCCAACACCCAAAATGGCTTTCCAACATTGTACCTGTGAAGAAGAAAAATGGTCAGATCCGTTGCTGTGTGGACTTTCGCAACTTGAATAAGGCTTGCCCTAAAGATGAATTCCCCTTGCCCAATATCGACCTCCTTGTAGATTCAGCTGCAGGAAGCTCAATGTTCTCATTTATGGATGGGTACAGTGGGTACAACCAAATTCGCATGGCTGCCAAAGATGCAAAGAAGACGGCATTCAAAACTCCAATTGGGAACTTTTACTACACTGTAATGCCTTTTAGCCTCAAAAATGCGAGGGCTACGTATCAGTGAACCATGATAGCCATTTTCCATGACATGATATATGAGGAGATGGAAGATTATGTAGATGACATTGTGGTCAAATCAAAGACCAGAACAGGACATTTCCAAGTACTTGAGCAAGTCTTTGAAAGATGCAGGAAGTACAAATTACGTATGAACCCCATGAAATGTGCCTTCGGAGTGTCTACTGGAAAGTTCTTTGGGTTTCTGGTACATCACAAATGCATAAGTGTGGATCCAGCCAAAGCCATAGCCATCGTCACAATGAGAAGACCGACTACTGTTAGGGAACTCAAAAGCTTCCTGGGAAGCGTCTTCTATATTTGGAGATTTGTACCTGGTTTGGCCTCAGCTACGGCAGGTCTATCCAAACTATTGAAAAAGGGGACTGAATTTACTTGGGGAACGGAGTAGCAGGAGGCTTTCCAAAGAATTCAGGGCATCATGAATCATTTGTCCACCCTCCAGGCACCAGTACGTGGGTGACCTTTGCTGTTATACTTAGCATCAAATTCCTAGGCAATAGGAGCTTTGCTGGCACAAGAAGACGACTAGGGGAATGAGCAGCCTATTTACTATGTAAGTAGAACACTCAAGGATACCGAGACCAGGTACCCCGGAATAGAGAAAGTCTACCTAGTAATCATCTACGCATCCCAAAGGCTAAAGAGGTACTTCTCAGCTCACCAAATCCTTTTGGTGACCAAGTCCCACCCTATAAAAGCACTCCTGCACCAGGCCCTTCTGACAGGAAGAATGGCACAATGGCTAGTCTTGCTCTCTCAATATGACATAGGCATCATAACTCCCAAGGCTGTCAAAAGCCAGGCCATAGCAGATTTGCTAGCTCAATTCCCAGGAAAGGAGAAAAGCCCGCTGAGCGAAGAGATCCCTGGTGAGGTAGCAGTAACAGAGATCCCAGGAAAAAAATGGACCATGAGGTTTGATGGGTCGGCTACGGCAATTTCAAATGGGGTAGGAATTGTACTAAGTTGTGAAAATGGGGACATCATACCCTTCTCTTTCAAGCTTGGTTTCTCGTGCTCTAATAATGCAGCTGAATATGAGGCATACTTAACCGGACTGACTATAGCACTCAGCATAGGAGTGAAACATATTAGAGTGTTGGGAGATTCCAATCTTGTAGTTTCCCAAGTGAAAGGTGACTTCACGTTACGGGAACAAAGCTTAGCAGCCTACAGAACTTGGGCACAAAGGCTGGAGCTGGAATTTCAGACCTTTAGCATAGAGTACACTCAAAGAAGTGAAAACATGTTTGCTGATGCGCTCGCCACTCTGGGATCCCAAATACCATTCAATGGGAGAGACACGCTGATAAAAATAGGAAGGCAGGAACATTCTATTGTAAGGATCCTTCAAGGGATATACCCCGGAGAGTCCAAACAGTGGGATTGGAGGAGCAAAGTCAACGAAAAGATGAAAGAGGCAGGGCGTAGAGGGAACATCAAAAAACTAATGGATTACACTCAGATAGAAGGGGAATTATATAGAAGGCTGTCGGGTGGAATATTGTCCAGATTTATCACCGAGAAGGAAGGAAAGCTGAAACTAGAAGAATTACATACCCAAGCTTGTGGAGTTGCAGAAAAGGTCAGCCTATATAGAAGGATGCAACGCATGGGGTATTACTGGCCAAATATGGACAAGGAGGCAGCAATTATATAGGAGAAATGTCAGGAGTGTCAGTTGGCAATAGATAAGGAAGAAAGCTACGCTGTGTTTGTTGCAGAAGATTGGCGGGTTCCTTTCATATGATACCTAGCTCAGGGGATCCTGCCAACTGACAGGACACTAGCCCACAAGCTCAAGAAACTAGCGAACAAATATTTCCTGCAGAACTACATCTTATTCAAAAAGGGATACAGTGGGGATCCCCTAAGGTACCTGGGGCCAAAAGAAGCTAGAAAAGTAGTCAGGGAAGTTTATTTCGGTGATTGTGGAAGTCACCCGGGGAAAAGAAGGCTGTATAAGCAATTATTGTTGTTGGGATATTACTGGCCAACAATGAAAAGGGATTCTAAGGAGTTAGTCAAAACATGCCATGCCTGCCAAGTCCTGGGAGATGCAATTCACATTCACCCAAATGTTTTACAGGATATGACGACACCATGGCCTTTTCACACTTGGGGGCTTGATCTCATAGGGCCTATAAACCCTCCATCCAACGGTTACATATGGATCTTGGCAACCACCGAGTACTTTATAAAATAGGTAGAGGCCATCCCTTTGAAAAAAGCCACTGGAGCAGCCGTAGCAAATTTTATTCGAAACCACATCATTATAAGGTTCGGGATCCCCAGAAAATTGATCAGTGACAATGGAACCTCATTCATAAACAAAGATATAAAAGGGTTAATTGAAGCATATCACATCAAGCATGGGAGGTCTACCCCATACTACCCACAAGGAAATGGCCAAGCTGAAACTACCAATAGGGTAATGTTGAAGATCCTTAAGAAGATGAAGCATGAGTATGGAGGGAAATGGAGTGATCATCTGGCAGATGTACTCTGGGCATGTAGGAGCTCTGTAAAGACAGCCATAGGATTCTCGCCATTTTCCCTAGTCTATGGAACAGAAGCTATCAGCCCCATGGAGTTAGTCATTCCTACAACAAGGGTAGTTCTTGAAGAAAGCCAAGAAGAGAGTGAGAACACAAACAATGAAAGGAGGCTGGCAGATCTGGAAGGGGTAGAAGAAGAAAGAGAGCTAGCCAAGAAAAGAAGCCAGAGGTACCAGCAAAGAATGATTAGAGCATATGCACAAGCAGTACGCCCAAGAATGTTCACTGAAGGGCAATTGGTACTAAGGATGGCGGAGCACGTAAGGAGGAACCTACCAAGACCCTCTAAGTTTACCCAAAAGTGGGAAGGACCCTACATCATCAGTGCAACCCATGAAAGTGGGTATTATTGCCTTACCAAGGAAGATGGGACAGTCCTGACAGAACCCATAAACGGGAAATGGCTGAAACAATACTATGCATAAGGATGAAGGGATCCCAGCACGTCAGGATCCTTTTGCCAGCTTCACAACCCGCTAAGTGTTTTTATTTATTTTTATTTTTTTTCCATAAGCTTTTGTCATGAATTCTGGTCTAAATTATTTTGTTCAGGAACCTATGATAGATTGACACTCTATGGTCAATACTATACTAAATGATTTTCTCTTTGTTCCTTAAAAGATGACCATATTTTAATGAAGTTCCTTTTTCTTCAATATTTGAGTTCTTCTTTTAACACTGCAAAGTCCAAGAAGGTATGTAATACCCTTTTACATATGGCCCAGGATTCACCTCGCAGATAATTTCAAATACCCCACAGATAGTTCCAAGTGCATAGGTCTAGGATCACAGGCAAAGTAAAATGCCCAAGATATCTAGCCTAGCACTTGGCAAAAGGGGGGAGCCTGTCAAAGTTCATGAACTTGGACCGTATCTCAAAAAAAAAAAAAAAATATATATATATATATATATATACAAGGGAAAAGATACCAGTGTACCCAGTTCAGTACTTGCACAATAAACCATCGGGTACCTGGACCAGAACTTACAGTGAAGCCTATAGGAACCATGGTCCAGGACTCAGGAAAGAAAAGAGAAAAGTCATATATAAAAAAATAAAAAAAAAGAGAGGGTAATATATCAAAGAGAAAGGCAGATCCACATACTAAGAAATTAGAAGCAGTTTTGAAACACAAACACAAAGTAAAAAAAAAAGAGCAGTGTTCAAAAAGAAAAACTTATACAATCCCAAATTGTTTATACAAATCTAAAGAAAGCTAAGGAATGAGGTCAGCCAACAAGGAGCCATCCAGAGGAATGACAGGCACAGTTGAAGTAGAAAGAATCCTTTGCCGCTTGACCTTCAAATCTTGTAAAACCTTGTGAGCACGAGCCAAAGTTTCCTCAGCAGCAGCTATCTCAACATCTATGCTCTTGGAGGATTGCCTCTGAAACAGCATGTGAGCCAACAGGCGCAAGTGATCCAACAAAAAAGATAAATTGAACTTGGCCTCTAGAAGGTGTTGGATCACCCCTCTCTACTCCAAAAGCCTTTCTTCAGACAAAGAGTCCACAGAAGAATTCCTCAGTGAAACCAGCACAGTACATAACAACTCCATCAAAATATTACCCAAAAAAACGCCTCCCCTGAAGCCACTGGTGAAGTCCCCGTGACTCTTGAGCAGACTCTCTAACAGCGGCAGGCCTTCAACAGGAACAGAGAAACGCAGGAAGCTACCATAAGAAGACTTAAAAGAATAGAAGTGGCTGGCAGGAAGGTTGTTAAACTCCAAGAGGTCAAAGCGAGCTAGGAAGGAGGAAAGCCTTGAATCAAGATCTGGGGCAGCCACTCCCAAAACGTCCCCTATCACTGTGTCACCGCCTGCAGAGACTGGAGAACTTGCAGCCTTTTGCTTTGACTGAAGATCGGCAATTTGAACGGATCTCACAATTCCTTCAGGAATAACAGGCTCAGAATCTTTAAAACCTGTATCAATATTTGTAAAAGAAAAGAAAAAGGGAGAGCAGATTTAGTCTTTAAAAAAAAAAAAAAAAGAAGAAGGAAAGGAGTGACAAAAAAAAAAAAAAGAACGAACCAATACCAGCTTCTTGAGGCAGAGCCTCTTCCTCCTGATCCTCTGATTTCCCCGAAGATTCTGGGAAAGAACATAAAGCAAGTTGAAGAAAGGGTGAAGAACTGGTGGCAAAATGGCTAAAGGAAGGAAGAGATGCAGGGGGCTTCGCCATGGAAGAAGGAAAAGAAAAGAGGGTAGGGAAAGAAAGAAAGAAAAAGGAAACACAGTGCAAACAGCTCGCACTCACCTTCTGAACTTTCTAATTCCAAGGAGGAGGCAGCACTGGGGGCAGACCTTACACTGGCTTGACCTAAAAGGAGAAAAGAAAGAAGAAACTTAAAAAAAAAAAAAAAAAAAAAAAAAGGAAAAGCAAAATAGAGATGAAACGTTATTTTAAAGGGAAATATGGCTCACTTGTTTGTTTGGATAAAGGTGTGTCTCTCAAAGTCCCTTATCTAACAATGTTTAAGGAAATACAGTTCTGATAGGACTAGGAGTGCGCTCAAGATGAGGACTTTGAGATGTAGGGATCTTAGAGGCTTCGGGATCCTGAGAACCCTGGGAACCCTGCATCGGTTGCCTGGTCTCCTCAGCCAGGCCACCACTAAGGGCTCCTCCCCCATAGGCCTCGTCAATGGGCCGGGCCGGGCCGGCCCGACCCGTTTTTACTTGACCCATGGGTCTAATGGGCTGGGTTTAATTGGCTGTTAACTAGTCAATGGGCTGGGTCGGGCCGGGCTGGATGGAAAAACTCTAGCCCATGGCCCTACCCATGGGCAATGCCCATTTAGGCTTTAATGGGCTGGGCTAGTGAGGTGGGTTTAATGGGCTATCCATGGGCATTTTTAACAGGTCTTCAATGGGGTTATAAAAATTTAACCAAAAAAATTATAATTATATATTATTACAAACTATCAAATTGAACAATTAAATCTACAAAAAAGATTCTATTAAAAAAATGCTAAGACATACCTCTTAAAAAGGTACTAAAATAAGATTAATTAACTTTTATTGATAAGAATAAATAAGTACATTGAATTAAATATCAACTCTTAAAGGAAATATTTGAAGAATAAAATATCAATTCTTAAAGGAAATATATGAAGAATCAAATATCAACTCATTAAGGAAAGAATTTCTTCCAACCAACGGTAAGCTTTTTTTTTTTTTTTAAGGAATTTCTTCTATAATTGTAACTTGTAAGGAAAGAATTGGAATTTATCAAAGGAAATAATGAATTTCTTTCCAGAGGCACAGAGGTAGGGCAACAGTCATCTTAGTAACTTTGTTTTAAAAATCAAAACTACTAGACTAATACCAAAATATATATTTATTATGCATATTGTATCACAATCATTCCAAGTATTTAGTGGTTAGGTGTGTGGTCTTAAAGTTTTTATAATGTCTAAAGTTCAATCCCTCACCCACCCAACCCCCAAATTATTTTGTTATAAATTTTGGATAATGAGTCAGGCTAACGGGTTGGGCTACTGGGATGGGCTAACGGGCCGGCCCACCGGGCGCCCATGGGTAAAGAAACCAACCCATAGCCTGTCCCATTGGGCTACTGGGCTGCCCACGGACTTCAATATTACCGGGCTAGGCTGCCCATTAGCCTGGTGGGCTAGCGGGCTACTGGGCCAACCCATGGGTAATGGGCTATTTGATGACCCTTACTCCCCCATAATAGGAAATGTAACAGAAAGGGCTGTAACAGCTTCTTCTTCTAGAATTTTGCCGGTTTTAGAAGGAGACACCTCCACCTAAAAAAAAAAAAGAGGGGGAAGCAGTGCTAAGTGAAGACAACGGGGTGATGCAAACAACACAGTACCAGAGCAAAGGGGGAAAACATGAAAAAATAAAACACATACCACGTCATCACCAGAAGATTGGCTTTTGCCCTTCTTGAAATCAGACTTGCGTTTGGACTGCAAAGGAAACCATCACTCATCAGCAAAGAGGAAATGACTGCAATAATATGAACAAGTGAAAAAGAGAGAAGAAGGAAAGAGGTCTTGCCCTTCTCTCTCTCTCTACAGATTCTTTGGAAGTCTTTTGTTTACTACGAGTACGCCCAGGGGGTCCTAAGGGGGGTTGGGATACAAAATCAGAGGATCCTAAAGAACCATGGACTGAAGCAGTCACAGGAACCTGGGAAAAAGAAGACTCTACCTTGGTCTTCTTCCGGGTCCTTGAAGCCAAAGGTTGCCTGACATCCTTGCCTTCCTAGGATACCAAGTGTGTTTGAGATTTCCTAGTTTTTCTTCTTTTCGTCTCAAGACCAACCTTCACGCCCTCTGTACTTTCCTCAACATCAACTGTTTTCATTTTTTCCGGCTTGACATCCTTGCCTTTACCTGAAGTGGTAGCAGCACCTATTGTCTCCACTGTACCTTTCTTAATAGGTACTCCAGAGGAAGTGCCAATAATGAGACTGCAACCCAACCAAGTCTCAGGAAAATCTTGTGCATAAGTCACCCAACCTCCCCTGGAGGCATGCCACTCTGCGAACCCAGTCTTGCTGCTTACGGCAGCAGAAACAATCCCAGCAGTAGGAAGGGATAAACGCCTATTGGATGTCGGAGCAGAGGCAATACCAAGATTTGGGGTTTTCCGAACTAAACCAGAGCCAACATAGTCGATGAAAGACTTCTGTATTCTTCTCCAATAACTAGTATAGTCACTAGAAGCAAAAACTCCTCTCTGGGAGTTAGGTACTGCAAATTAGGAGCTCCTCCGTGACCAATAAGAAAAGGCTTGCAGCCTCAAGAAAGGATCCAAAGAAGGAAGGGACGGCACTATGTCCTTAAAAACTGGAGGAATGTCTTGGTCAAAACCAAACTACCGGAGCACCCGGTGTGCTGAATAATGGGTATATTTTGGGCCACTCAAAGAGGGCACAGGAAGCCAAGAGGGGCTAATGCAAGCAAGATAAGCTAGACTGCCCTCATCACCACGACGTAAGTCAAAAGTATTACTTGTAGAAGATAAAAAGGAAGACAACACAGAATCACACGCAAAGCCAGGGCCAAACTCACGAGGAAATCTCCAATGTAAGTTCCTTGCTTGATCAAATAACTCCACAAGATTGAGGCCACCACCTTTCAAGCTAATCCAACAAAAAATAATGGGAAAAGCATCAGTCAAATTGCCACAAAGACCCTTCACTATGTCAGGGGATCCTTGGAATTTATCCTTCACAAATTTCAAATTCCTGCACTTGGCCAAAGTAGCTGCAGAACGGTCCCACATAAAAATCTGAAGGATAGCACAATGAAGAGACGAGGTAATCACATAACAAGAATCACCCTCGGTCTCATCTCCATGAAGCTGGTCCAATTGAGAATAAACATGACCCAAAAACAGAGGGGCTAAAGGATATTGGGTACCTCGAACCAACTTGATCGCTAATGGAAAAAAGGAAGACTTAACCCGGTACCCAGGGAACTCGCTGAACAAGAACTTGCTAAGCCAAAATGCTAGAAAACTAGCCCACCTCACTTACTTATTCTTCTCACGAGAAAGGGTCATCACCCATCTCCCCATTCTAGCCGGCTTACCACCAGGAGAGGCAGCACGACCACCAAAATGGCCAAACAGTTTATCTTCCACCACAAGATCCTCTTCAGAAAGGTTTAGGGGTGTGCGCGGGTCGGATTGGGCGGGTAAAGGCTAATATTTCTATCCAATCCGCTACTAGCGGGTTGGGAAAATTCCAATCTGCCACCAACCCACCAAATTCTAAATCCGGCGGATTGGTTACAAATTTTGGCAGTTTCAACTCAGTGGGTTAGGCGGGTTAGGCGGGTTGGCATTAACAATGTATTTTTTTTTTTTTTTTTTAATTATCACAAACTACAATTTGTTATTGATAATCTCAAAATATAACTAATGCACACAAAAAACTAAAGGTAGATGTCATTGAATAATCTCAATTCCAACACAAACATAGAGTCAATGAAAAAGAGATATATCATCTCTAACAAAAGTAGGCTCTGCCTTACAACTTAGGAAATTTAAAAATAGTAGAATTAAATCAACAAACTCAAAGTCTTAACATTCCCAAAGTCATATCAAGGATTCAAAATAATAACATACCAACATAACAAATAAACTTCAAAATGGTATGGTCTCAAAAGCCATAATGTAATCAAATTAAACCCACTGAAAATAAACTCAATTCTAACAAAAGTTCTTCACAAAATAGACTTCATCAATCAACTTCAAGCTTGGTACCACTCCAAAAGTTAAGGTGAACTCCTCCAAAGCAAGTAGCAACCTAATCAATCATCCACAACATAAGATAAAATTAGGAATGTTACTGTTATCTATATAAGATAATGAAAATTGCACATAATCCTAAGTTGCTTTAAGTACAACAATGCCAAATATAATGATGCAATGGTAAATCCCTATGAGCTACACTGGCAACAAGCATTTGAACACTTGATTTTACTCTATTATTATATTGTTAATGTTATAATTTATAATGTAATCAATCTAATCAAGTTTAAGCAAATGAAGATAGAGAATGGATATTACCTGCCTAAGCCAAGTTCCTCAAAATCAACTAAATCAATTCTCCACATCTCTTATATTTAAAGCCGCAAATTCTGAAATAAAAATATTACATATAATAAACATGTTACTGCAATTAATCAAAACGAACTAAATTAAAGTATCCATGAACCAACTTCAACAAATAATTAAAAAAAAAATGTTACCTGACTCAATTTCTTCATATTTTTCTATGTCATCCATAGCCTCTCGAAGGTTGATTGGAATTGGTGAAGACCGCAACCAATTTTGTCCACAAATAAGAGCCTCCACCATCTTTGGAGTTAGAGAACTTCGAAATGGATCAAGTACACGTCCACCAGTACTAAAAGCTGACTCAGAGGCCACTGTGGAGACTAGAACAGCCAAGACATCTCGTGCTATTTGAGAGAGAATTTGATACTTGTGGCTATTAAGCTTCCACCATGCCAAAATATCAAATTCAGCATTGCCTAGACCCTCACAATTTTCTGTCAAAAACCTATCCACTTCAGATTTATTCTCCAAACTTTCTGCCTCCTCCAAGTGTTTCTTATATTGAAAGGCAAATGACTTGCTATCATCTTCCTCCTCATCATCAACATCCATCTCTTCAAAAGTTTGACTTACACTAGGTTTTGCAATATTAGCACTAGTATCCTTTTGAAGATAGTGCTCATATAATTTTTTTAATTTTGCCTCCACCATTGCTGTTAGTTCTTCTGCCTTGGATTTCTCATAAACTTATTTAAAGGAAAACATGATATATCTCAATTTATAACGAGGGTCTAGCACAACAGCAACATACAACAAAAAATTGATATTTTTAATATTCTCCCAATATTTGTCATATTTCTTTCTCATGCTAGCAGCCATATTCTTTCACATATTATCCTCACTTCTACTTAAAGTCAACAATTTAGATTGCACTAACACAAGTTCATGGAAAAATGCATTAGATGTGACATATAAAGAGCCTGAAAATCGCAAAGTCACCTTATAAAAAAGTTTTAGAAATTGCACAAAGATTCTAGCCTTTCCCCAATCAAGCACATTAGGAGGCCCAATATTCTTTCTCCCCCTCCCTCTTCCTCTCCCATTATCATCCTCAACCCCAACCTCATTCTCATCATTATCATCATCATTGAAATATGAGTCAAATTGTGAGTCTTCCTCTTGTAGCCGCTCAAAAGCATTTTGGAACTTTACAGCTGCCTCCAACATCATATAGGTCGAATTCCACCTAGTTGGAAGATCTAGGCATACTAGACTTTTACTAGGAATTTTTTCACGCTCTACACAATTCTTAAAAGTTTGGAGCCTAGATAGAGAAGACCTAACATATCTCACTGCATTTCTAATCTTAACAACTGATTCATTTTGATCTTTTAAGCCCTCACACACAATAAGATTAACAATATGTGCACAACACCTCATATGCAAAAACTCATTATCCAAAATGGTGGTTTTCCAATCCTTAGTTTTTCTTTTCAGATATTGTATGACAATATCATTTGAACTTGCATTATCAAGTGTGACTGTAAATATCCTATCTATCCCCCACTCTTGCAAGCACTTCTCAATATGCTTGCCAATTGTGACACCCTTGTGATTAGGAACAATACAAAAATTTAAGATTCTTTTATGCAAGTTCCAATCATTATCAATCCAATGAGCAGTAAGACACATATAGTTAAGATTTTGAATTGATGTCCAAGTGTCAATGGTTAGGCATACTCGTTGCTTTTGAAATGCTTTTTTCAATTTTTTCTTCTCTTCATAATAAAGATTCATACAATCACGAGCAACAGTGGTGCGACAAGGGATAGTGAACCTAGGTTCCAAAACCTCAACAAAAAACTTAAAGCCTTCCTTCTCTACATGCCTAAAAGGTAACTCATCAACAATTATCATCTTTGCTAGGGCATTCCTAGCAATTTTTTCACTAAACCCCACTGCTTTAAGAGTAGATTGCCCTTCTTCTTTTTTAAGAAAACAAAGTGTCTTTTGTTTTTTGTCTACAACCTTATAAGGGGATGTGGCGCATTGATTATAAAGATGATTCCATAAATTACTAGTCCCATCCCTTTTCCCACGACATCCATAGTCTTTACCACAGTAATTACATGCTGCTCTAGGGTTATTAGGATCACAATCACCCATCATTGAAAAGTGATCCCAAACTTCAGATTTTTTCTTTTTAGGACGCTTAGGAGGAAGTGCATTGGTATTACCTGTGGTTGGAGACTCAGTTTTGTCATTGGGTTTTTCATTGTGGGCACCAGATGTTTCACTCTCCATCACCTATTAAAAAAATTAGACAAAGACAAAGAATAAGATGAACCGTAAGAATATGTAATATATAACAATATAACATATTAACTTGAATATACAATGAACAATAAATACTTGAATATACAATAAATTGCCTCTGCTAGAAATAGAATGGCTTTGCATGTAATATATTAACACTTTTTATATTATATAAATTAATCAAATGATGGAAACTGAAATAAGAAAGACACAAAAACTAAACAATACAAGACAAGAAAGCAAATTGGCAATATCAAGTGTGCTGTTCGTGAAGAGTTGAAAGGATATAAAATAGGTTTCTATTATCACTTTTTATATTATATATATTTCAAATGATGGAAACTGAAATAAGAAAGACACAAAAACTAAACAATAAAAGACAAAATAGCAAATAGGCAATTACCTTTGTGCTACCGGTGAAGAGTTGAAAGGATATAAAATAAGTTTCAAAAAAGTTAAAGAAGAAAAAGGGCAAAACAGTGGCTGAACTGAAGGTGTCGGCAGTGAGAAGAAAAAGTGAGACTTAGAGCATATAAATACCAATAGTATAAATATAATGTATATACGGCTGAAGCAAATGGGGTGGGTGATAGGTAAGAGTGTTTAGGGTTTCAATATTGACTTTTTAGATTTTGTTTAAGGAATTTTTTGAAGGCTGGTTCTGTTTAGGGAATTGATGATTAATTAGCTGTAAAAATTTATTAGGTGAATTGATTAACTTTAAATACTTAACAATTTCAACTAATATATTTTTTTTATGTATGTAAAATTATTAATTAAGTGGGCGGGTTGGGTTGTAGCGGGTTGGCAATTTTTCAATCCATAACCCAATCCAATCCGCAATTTTTGGGGTCTAACCCACCCAACCCAAACCGCCTAACTTAATGACCCGTACATGGTGGGTGGGTCGGTTGCGGGTTGGACGGGTCGGCGGGTTAAGCGGATATTTTGCACACCCCTAGAAAGGTTGATATCAAAGGGACTCTCATCACCAAACACCAGGAGAAGGAAGTTATTAACCATGTCCTCCAGGGTAATCGTCAATTCACCAACAGAAAAGAAAAAAGTATGAAGGGAAGGGCACCAACGACGTACCAGATGCCTGAGCCCCTTGGCGTCTCTGAAACCCTCAAGATTTCTGGAAATAGCCACTGCCTTTAGGATACCAGCGCGCTCCAGGCGACCCACAAACTCCACATCAGATAGTTCCTTGTCTACCTAGATGGGCCAGCCTTGGATTTTTCCTGGGACAAAATCAAAAAAGATAGGCATCGCCTCTCGAATTCCTTGTCTAATCTGAAGGTCAAAAATCTCTCTAGGGTCTGAAACCTGGGCAGAACCAGCAAAACCCACTTCGCCAGAAAACATCCAGGCATGAGGAGACGGAGGAGCCTCGCCATGAGATACATGAGGAAAAAATAGACTAAGAGAATACCAGGGGTCCCGTAAAGGGAAGGTTGGACGTTCAGTAACTTCGCGAGAATCACTCGGAGCGGAACCAGAAGAACCTTCGCCCTCCGAAGGACTGGGGGTGCGCTCTCTCCTTTTTCGGGAAGAAGAAGAAGCCATCAGAACAACACGAATAATGAAAAGAGAAGAAATTGAAAGAACGAAAAAGGGGAAGATGGGAATAACAGAGAAGAAAAGAAAAAAGAGACCCAAGAATGAAAGACTCAGAAAAGCAAAGTGATAAGGTGAAACGGCCACAATAAAGGCGCAAAGAGCAGTTGGAAAAGACAGTGTATGGAAAGACGCGCCAGTTGCAAAAAAAAAAATTAATTTTGAAGAAGAGATTAATTAATGGTTATTAATGGAAGTAATGGGAAACGAGAAAAGTGGGTAGAGGAATTTTACCCCAAATACTCAACTACCACATCTCGTACAAAGAGGAAACTGCAAAATGAGGGAACGCAACACACAGTAAAAGACTAAGGTGACCAAAAGCAGCAGAAAAGGCCGGGATCCTAAGTAAGAAAGAAGGGAACCCAGGAGAAATTAAAAAAAAAAAAAAGGGATCCTACAAAAGTCTTAGAAAACCTGAATTACTCACGCGTAGGCTTCAGGCAACCCACGAGCTCGGGGGGCTAAATGTTGAGGTCTAAAAGGATCACAGTGAGAGAGGCCCAAAAGAGTGAGCCAGGGCCAAAAAGAAAAACAAGCCAAGTCCAAAGAAGCAGGTGCAAGGGGACCACGAAAGAATAAAAAGGCCTAGGAGGCTTAAAGCCCAGACAAAGAAACATCGAGAAGAAAAAGAAACCCACGGCAAGAGATTAAGTAGCTGGAATCCTCAGCAACTATCAAGAGGCGCGGATCCTTCCAGGTGCATAGCCAAAAGAAGATTAAGACAGCTCGAAAGAAAAGGACAGGAAAAGAAAATAAGAAACAGAGTAAAAAAACACAAGCACCAAAAGACCCAGCGACCTTTCATGGCACAAGCAGGAAGCGTCTCGGGGAACCAGAACAGAGAAATACGAAAAAGAGAATGGCAACAGGCGACTTTCAAGTTGGCAGAATGGGATTCCGCCTAGATGGGAAAAAAGGGCAAAAGGGGAATTGCTAAATGGTGAGACTGAGAAGGGCATACCTCAGCACATCTCGAAGAAGGTAAACAATACAGGGACTTTCAAAGGAATCAAAGCTGAAAGAAGGAAAGAATGAGAAAAACGGGAAATAGAACTTGCCGAGTGATAGGCACGAAACAGGCTCTGTTCACCATAAGACAAAACAGGGGAAACTATGGTTCCCCTGGGAGGCCAGAATTTCATTATAAAAGGAAGGGGTAGGTTACGAAGACAAGGGGAGGAAAAAAAGAGATTTTTAGAGAAAAGAACTATCAGTAAAGTTGTGATGAAAAGAAAGAAAACACTAAGGGAAAAGTGAATATTGCTTCCCGGTATCTTGTAAAAGCCACTATTGCACATACTCGGATTCAAAGAGAATCAAGCTTTGCAAGTTTTGAAGACTAAAATAGTCATTCAAGATTGTAATTTTTGAGCTTGATTGAACCTTGTATCACGTCCTAGTGAGCCTTTTGTAACCATAACAGAGAACATATTAATGAAATACGTCTTAGTAATTTAAGGATCTTTTTAACATTATTTTGTGCCTCTTTGTTGATCCTTTTTTTTTCAAATTTACCTTGTTGTTTTGGCATGTCTTTCAATATGAATATCCTTGTTTGTCATTTTATTTGTATTGTAGGAAGCATCCCATGTACATTACTTGACTCTTAAATAGCCTGTTAGCTGCGGTGAGTCAAGGCCCGGTTCACCAAACCACTTATTAGGCCAGGGATCCTTGGGCCTGAGTGTCACAAAAAAAGGCACTCTCACAAGCTTTTGCGGGTTTCAATGGCTTCCTCTTCTTCAGTTCATGTGGGTTGATGTTGATTTGTTTTCTATTTGTGGTATGTGGGTTTGGTTGTTATGGTGAGGAGATGCACTAATCAAGCTTCTTCCCTTATTTCTTCTTTCTTCTTAGGAATGTGGGAGAGAGGAATGAAAAAGGAGTGTGAGACGGAGAAGAGTTCGTGGGTTCTTAAGGCAAGAGTACTTTTGCTGTTCTCAACTAATGGATCCACCATTTTGAGTTAAAGATGCTGAAAACTAAAGTCAAGTTTAGAGCTAAACACAATAGGAGCGAGTTAAAAGAAAATTTGGGAAGTAACATATGAGAAATAAATTAGAGTTTTGGGATATAAAAATTGAGATATAATAAGTAGTGGACCAAACAAGTCCTAATAAGACTTGATATGCTACTTATTTTTTTGTTTACATAATAAAACGTTAGCAAAATCATGTTAAATGCCAAAGAAAGAAAAGATTGTTTTAGACAGACCTGACTTTAAATTTAAACTTGGAGAATAGTCACCAGTAGCCCTAATTACCTTTTCCTCTCCTCCTCCTTCTTCGTGCAAATATGGAGATTTTGTTTTGTGGGTATCACGATAGTACGGGCCAGCCACCAAAATACAAGTGGTATCTCATTGATGCCATCCTCTCAAAAAAAAAGGTAATAGATGCCTCCCCCCTTTTCCTTTTCCTTTTCCTTTAATAAAAAGCAACTCAATCCGCTTTTTCTACTGATTCTATGTTATACGAAGATACAATTTCTAATTACCCGTTTCAAAGAACCGCATATCTTGTCATTTACAGCAACAAATCCTCGTACCATGCAATCCTAGGCTCTTATCTATATTCTTTTGGTGGCCTAATTTTGAGTGATAAAGAATTTAAGAACAATAGTATTTAAGTATAGGCACTATACCTGACCGATCTTAGCCAATGTTGGAAGCATGTCCTCAATTGACTCATCCAAGATTTGACCCTGCAACTACCGTCCTAGATAGTAAGACATATGTTTTTGGTGGTTTTTCTAAACAATATTCTTCATCATATCTCTTAGGAGCGAGTTAAAAGAAAATTAGGGAAGTAACATATGTGAAATAAATTAAAGTTTTGTGATATAAAAATTGAGATATGAGAATTGAGATATAATAAGTAGAGGACCAAACATGCCCTAATAAGACTTGATATGCTACTTATTTTTTTATTTACATAACAGAAATGTTAGCAAAATTATGTTAAATGCCGAAGAAAGAAAAAATTGTTTTAGACAGACTTGACTTTAAATTTAAACTTGGAGAAAAGTCACTAGTAGCCCAAATTACCTTCTCCTCTCCTCCTTCTTCGTGCAACTATGGAGATTTTGTTTTGTGGGTATTACGACAGTATAGGCCAGCCACCAAAATACAAGTGGTATCTCATGATGCCAACCTCTTGAAAAAAAGGTAATAGATGCCTCCCCCCTTTTCCTTTTCCTTTTCCTTTAATAAAAAGCAACTCAATCCTCTTTTTCTACCCGATTCTATGTTATACGAAGATACAATTCTCAATTGCCCGTTTCAAAGAACCGCATATCTTGTCATTTACAACAACAAGTCCTCGTACCATGCAATCCTAAGCTCTCATCTATATTCTTTTGGTGGCCTAATTTTGAGTGTTAGAGAATCTAAGAACAATAGTACTAAAGTATAGGCACTATACCAGACCGATCTTAGCCAATGTTGGAAGCGTGTCCTCCAGTGGCTCATTCCAGATTTGCCCCTGCAACTACCGTCCTAGACAGTAAGACATATGTTTTTGGTGGTGCTTTTAAACAATATTCTTCATCATATCTCTTAGAAGCGAGTTAAAAGAAAATTTGGGAAGTAACACATGAGAAATAAATTAGACTTTTGTGATGTAAAAATTGAGATATGAGAATTGAGATATAATAAGTAGTGGACCAAGCATGCTCTAATAAGACTTGATATGCTACTTATTTTTTTATTTACATAAGAAAAATGTTAGCAAAATCATGTTAAATGCTGAAGAAAGAAAAGATTGTTTTAGACAGATTTGACTTTAAAATTAAACTTGGAGAAAAGTCACCAGTAGCCCTAATTACCTTCTCCTCTCCTCTCCTCCTCCTTCTTCGTGCAACTATGGAGATTTTGTTTTGTGGGTATCACGACGGTACGGGCTAGCCACCAAAATACAAGTGGTATCTCATTGATGCACCAACCTCTCGAAAAAAAGGTAATAGATGCCTCCCCTTTTCCTTTTCCTTTAATAAAAAGCAACTTAATCAACTTTTTCTACCTAATTCTATGTTATAAGAAGATACAATTTCCAATTACCCGTTTCAAAGAATTGCATATTTTTTCATTTACAACAACAAATCCTCATACCATGCAATCCTAGGCTCTCATCTATATTCTTTTGGTGGCCTAATTTTGAGTGATAGAGAATTTAAAAAAATAGTATTGAAGTATAGGCACTATACCCGACCAATCTTAACCAATGTTGGAAGCGTGTCCTCCAATGACTCATCCCAGATTTGACCCTGCAACTACCGTCCTAGACAGTAAGACATATGTTTTTAGTGGTTCTTTTAAACAATATTCTTCATCATATCTCTAGGGAGCGAGTTAAAAGAAAATTAGGGAAGTAACACATGTGAAATAAATTAAAGTTTTGTGATATAAAAATTGAGATATGAGAATTGAGATAAAATAAGTAGTGGACCAAACATGCCCTAATAAGACTTGATATGCTACTTATTTTTTTATTTACATAACAAAAATGCTAGCAAAATCATGTAAAATGCCGAAGAAAGAAAAAATTGTTTTAGACAGACCTGGCTTTAAATTTAAACTTGGAGAAAAGTCACCAGTAGCCCTAATTACCTCCTCCTCTCCTCCTCCTTCTTCGTGTAACTATGGAGATTTTGTTTTGTGGGTATCATGACGGTACGGGCCAGCCACCAAAATACAAGTGGTATCTCATTGATGCCAACCTCTTGAAAAAAAGATAATAGATGCCTCCCCCTTTTCCTTTTCCTTTTCCTTTAATAAAAAGCAACTCAATTCGTTTTTTCTACCCGATTCTATGTTATAAGAAGATACAATTCCCAATTGTCCGTTTCAAAGAACCGCATATCTTGTCATTTACAGCAACAAATCCTCATACCATGCAGTCTTAGGCTCTCATCTATATTCTTTTGGTAACCTAATTTTAAGTGATAGAGAATCTAAGAACAATAGTACTGAAGTATAGGCACTATACCTGACTGATCCTAGCCAATGTTGGAAGCGCGTCCTCTAATGACTAATCCCAGATTTGACCTAGCAACTATTGTCCTAGACGATAAGACATATTTTTGGTGATTCTTTTAAACAAGATTCTTCATCATATCTCTTAGGTTGAATGAAGGTTTTTGACCCAGTATTAAAGGAGTGTGGACCTTTTCCCAATCCTTTTGGTATTGATGTAGCTGGTATGATAAGTTTCGTACTCCTTGAGTCTAGGAAGGAGATCCTTGTCACTTATTGGATATTGGAAGGTAATTTTTTTTCATTGTATATCTATAACACAACAAATTGTTCTTGGAAGAAACTTGCAGCTTTCGTGCCTAGTTGGAACCCAGATGTGACCCCTAACGATCCATTAGATGTGGATTCTACTAGAGTGGTAGGTGTTGCTAATACTCTTTACTAGGTTAGGTTAGATGATAACGAAAGCTTATAGAGACTTTTGCTTCATGTAGGATTTGAAGTCTAAGAAAAAGAACACTGCTATAATAGAAAAACTGTTGCAATAACTACAAAGCCGTTGCAATAAGGTGTTATTGCAACGACGAAAAAGTTGTTACAAGTCATTATAATAAACTTTGAGATAATAGGTTTATGCAACACAAAAATCTCATTGCAATAAATTCTACATATTGCAACAAACAAGTTGATGCAGTAACTTCTTTATTACAACAAATAACTTTGTGACAATGGCTTATTGCTTCAAAGGTTTTGTTGTAATATGTGAAAAATGTCATAGCTTATTACAAAAAACAACCTTATTGCAATAGGTTTAGTTTTTTTTTTTTTAATAAATATTATATTATTTTGTCTATTGAGTTGCTTTGTATTGAGTTCCTTTAATAAAAAGCAACTCAATCCACTTTTTCTATCCGATTCTATGTTATACGAAGATACAATTTCCAATAGCCCGTATCAAAGAACCGCATATCTTGTCATTTACAACAATAAGTCCTCGTACCATGCAGTCCTAGGCTCTCATCTATATTTTTTTGGTGGCCCAATCTTGAGTGATAGAGAATCTAAGAACAATAGTACTGAAGTATAAGCACTATACCTGACTGATCTTAGCCAATGTTGGAAGCGTGTCCTCCAATGACTCATTCTAGATTTGACCCAGCAACTACCATCCTAGACAGTAAGACATGTTTTTTATGGTTCTTTTAAACAAGATTCTTCATCATATATCTTAGGCTGGATGGAGGTTTTTGACCCAGTATTAAAGGAGTGGGAACCTTTACCCAATCCTTTTGATATTGATCTACCTGGTATGATAAGTTTTGTACTCCTTGAGTCAAGGAAGGAGATCCTTGTCACTTCTTGGATATTGGAAGGTAATTCTTTTCCTTTGTATATTTATAACAAAACAAATCGTTCTTGGAAGAAACTTGCAGCTTCCATGCCTAGCTGGAATCCAAATATGACCCCTAACCATCCATTAGATGTGGATTCTACTAAAGTGGTAGGTGTTGCTAATACTCTTTACTAGGTTAAGTTAGATGATAATGAAATAGGGACTTTTGCTTCATGTAGGATTTGAAGTCAAAGAAAAAGAACACTGTTATAATAGAAATTTTTTTCTCCCAAAGCCAAAACTCATCAACAAAAATCAATGAAATCCTGCTATAATATAAAAATACAGATGTACTCAAACAAAATCACATAATAATCCAGTATCATCAGCTAAAAAAAAAAATTCTCTTTAAATCTCTAATTCACAAATGCCAAGAAGAGGAACAAATATAAGTTAAACCATCAAACTAAAGCTAGCCCAAAGCATACATACTTGCATTCACTTATACTTATAATTAACTGCAATGTAGCCTAGCCAAACAATGTGAGAATATACAATTCTACATTAGATTAAACCCTAAAAAGAACTTCGTTTTTTCAAGTACAGTAAAATTTTCGACTGAATTGCAGTAGTAGAAAACCCAAAATTCAAACCAAACCCTACACCAACCAATACATTCACGCATATATATATATATATATATCATCATGTACATCCTAAATTCAAATTTATTAAACAAAAAGAAATAGACGATCCTAAATCAATAACCCAAACAACAAAAATTGTAATTCTAATGTGAGTCTCTCTAATAAATCTTAATCCTAATATGAGTCTCTCTAAAAACTCCTAATATTGCAGTCTAATTAAAGAAATTAAGAAATAAAATAAATTATAATGAGATGTAAATTTGTAAAGCCCATGGTTGCAGGTGAAGGTACCCTTAAAAGAATAATCCATGACTATTGATAAACTAAAAAATTTTGATGTTAAAAGTTCCAAAATTCATAAAGATTCAGAAGATTATAATCCTAGAATTTATTGAAACAAAACAAAAAATATGTGAGTATGTGACTACACAATAGAAGATTATAAGCCTAAAATTTATTGAAAGTTTGAAACAAAACAAAAAAATAAATAAAAATATGTGACTACTCAATAGAGATCAACCATCACTGCACTAATAACAAAGCCCTATGATCAGAACCATAATCTTCTTGTGAAATTTGGTTAATGTAGGGATTTTGGAGTTTTTAAATGAAATTTGGTTAAAAAATCATATGAATAAAAATAATGATATAAGTATTTCAAGAATCTTGAGTCCTAATGGCTAATATGACTTATTTTTAATTCTTTTATAAAATAAAAAATAAAAAAATAGTGATGTGGAGGGTTTTTGGGTGAGGTGCGTTGAATAGGGTTTTAGGAGCATAGTGATGAGGAATCAATGGGAGATGTAGAAGAATCGGAAGTTGAAGAAGATTAAAGTACTGTGGGTCTTCAAGAAAACTACAATTCCCTCCTTGAGAAGTCAGGAGAATATGCAAGGGTGGCCAAGGCAACTGTTAAAAAGATGAAGAAGGCAGAGGAGGACTATAGAAGTCTCCTAGTGTGATATAAGGAGGCCAAATGTGAAATAGAGACACTAAATGTAGAGCTAATTGAAACTTACTCAAAGATAAAATTTCTTGAGATTGAGGTGGTTCAAGCAAATGCCAAAGTAGAGAGAGTTTCCTCCCAGAAGCTAGATGAAGTCCTTTCTCATCAAAAACCTTTCTCCGATAGAACCAGATTGGGATATACCAGAGAGAGTAGTTCAGCTATGAATATCTCCAAGGAAGTAAAGTTTGTGAAAGAAAAAGAACCGGTTGTAGTTGCACCTATTGCTGAGAAAGTAAATGAGGAGAAGAAGAAGAATATGGCTGACCAACGGGTGTTGAATAAGCCCCGTAATCAATCAGTTGTCAGACCTGAAGCTAAAGGGAAATCACTTCCAAAATCATAGAGAGGTTCGAAAACAAACCATTTCTGCCATCACTATGGACTTCAATGGCACACCAGACCAAATTGTCATAAGCTTAGTGCATTGAAGAATGCAAGAGATCAAAGGTCAAGAGGACCAAGAGATGACAAAAGGAATTGGGCTACTAGGCATTCAAGTGGTCGAGATGGTGATTCCGGAGTGATGGATGTGATGAAGATGATTGATGCATTCACCACCTGCTTGGCAAGCTTCACCAGAAGGTTTGAAAGCCCTAAGACTCGTACCCAATCCTATAGGGATATCACCCCAAACGCACGTGGCGTGTGGATGAAGAAGGGTACTCATGCATAAGCATTACAACATGTCCATGCATCAATACTTCTTAGGTTTTGCGACTATGCTTGATTGTATGTTTTTTGCTAGCTTGAGTTGAAAATTGTTTGTATGTTTGCATTTGTTTTAAATGTCTTTACATTGTTGCTTTTTTATCAATCTTTTCTTGCTTTTATGTCAAAAATCCAAAAATACGTAAAAAGTAGAAAATCCAAAAAGTTTGATCAACATTATTGTGTTTTTGTCACAAACATATTTTGTCTTGTACCTTTGTACTAATGGCCTTGTGTATTTATGAGCGTAGCTTGTTCCCTATGCACTCATATCATTGTGGGAGAAATCTTGACTTCTATGTGATTGTTGTAAATAGATCTTTAAACTTGTCATAAATGATTAGTCAATGGTTTTGTTGATCTTGAGACATGCATAGACTTGTGGTTATATATCTTCCCACTCTTTTATTTTATTTTTTTTGCTTAAAGAGCTCAACAAATGTAAATCTCCAAATGAAAAGAGATAATGCGTTGCAAAAGCCTGTCACACACACTAGTATTTGACTAGGAAAAAGGGAAAGCGACTTTATATAAAATGTATGATGCCCAAAAAGCCAAAGGCTTGCTCATCAAATTGAAATATTAAAAATTCCAGGCATCGATCTCAAAATGAGATGTAATGATTCAAAAAGATCAAATGATTTGATGTATATGGAGCCAAATGAAAAGCCTCAAAGTTATGTTATCAAGTTTTGTTGGAGGTCATATGTGCATATTTCTATAATTGAGATGGGTCACTCTATCTAGTGCTAATTGTGTATGTCTTGGTTGAATTGATCATTGAAGTTTCACATTAGACTAAGGATTATCTCATTTTTGATATCCACACACATCACACATGTCTATGTTCAATGAATGCCATATTCATTTGTGTGATTGTACTTGATAAAATGTGTTTCACACACTTAATTTTTGTTGATCAAACACACAAAGATTTTTGAGTGTTTTAATTGTTTTTGGAAAGTATTTTTTTTTTTGCAAAAATTGTCAAAATTTTCAAAAATAGTGTTGCCCTGTTCTAGTGACTTGGTCACGGGTAAGTCCAGTCACATGCCCCCAGTCGTGAGCACCACTCAAAGAATATTCACAACTCATTGGCGGGTCAAAGTCCCAGTCGCGAAATATACTTGGAAAATTTTTCAAAATATGGATTTTTAGGTTTCTCGCAACTTAGACTAGCGACTTGTTCGTGGATGGAAGCTCCAATCACGAGGGTTACATAGAAATTTTCGTGGCTCCCTTCGTGACTTCCTCGCGGGTGGTACTTCCAATCCCGAAAAACACTTAGACAAATTTTTCAAGATTTTTGTCACCAGGTGTTTGGCCGCTTGTCCTGGCGACTTGCACGCAACTTGGCTCAGTCGTGAAAATTGCATGTTTTACGCTTTAGGGACAGTTTTTAAAACCTTTCAGTTTTCCCTCAAAGATTTTTTACTGTTCATTGTCTTCTTCGTTTGTCACTCTCACACTCTCACTGTGTTTCACTCACAAATCCACCATTATTGTTCATCATTTCTTCTTCAATCTTCAAGAAAAAGGTATGGGTTTTCTTACTCTCACAATATATTTCATGTTCTTTGCCTTGGATTTCTTGATTTGTGAGTTGATATTAAGATTTGTGATATATGATGATTCGGCCATGGGTTGGTTTATGTTTGTTGAGTTTGACTAAATGGGTTTTGTTGATACCGTTTTTAGGATGCTAGATGTTGTGTTATCATAAGTGTTTTTCATCCTTGACTTTGTTTCCTGATCTATATTGTTTTGAGCATGTCATACCCATTGAGATATGTCTTATAGACATATGCTTATTTTTAAATTTTTGTATTAGACAATGTTTGAGAGTATGGTTGGTTCACAATGTTTGTTTATTGCATGATTGGATTGTGTGTTTGGTTGTGTTCCCTGGGATGTTCATGTTGGGTTTCTGTGCTCACTATCACAATGTGCTATGCCTAAAAGTTGTTGATAAATTGTTTTGTGTTCTTCCATTTTGAGAATAGTCTGGACTGAGCCTTTGTATCTCATGTCATGATTGATTCTGAACTGAGTATAGACTGAATGTTCGGTAGTCTTCTCTGTTCTTTTCAGTGCTACTAGTCTCTTACTGATTTTTGAGTTTCCATCTATTGCACTCTATTTTTGTGGGCTTTGCTATTGTGTTTTGCAAATGACTCCTACAAAGAAGAAGACTACTGCCAAGAAGGGTGACAAGAGACTGAAGATGGATAATACAATGTTCAGGTCTCCTCAACATTTTGGGAGGTACACTCAGTTCTACTTGAAGGCACCTATCATCCAAGAGAGATTTGTTGACTTGGTGGATTTAAGGGACACATTCATTCCCAGTTTTTTTGAGGGCAGAGGTTGGGATAAGCTATTGAGTGATTAGGGAGTTTTATGCTAATGTTGTGTTAAGAGAGCATGAAATCAATTGTTGGATAAGGGGACATGAATTCACTACAGACGTAGATGACATTGATGAGGTGCTGGGTTTTGAGGATATGGATGATCATGATTTCACACATTACAAGGATAGGATGCTATCCTTAGAAACTGTTTAAACTCATATTGGTGGAGTTAGAGAGGGGAGTTGCCTCAACACCACTACCTTTGCAGCTGATATGAGATGCCTAACTGTGATAATGATGTTCAACCTGTACCTAGTGAAGAAGTTGACCACAATCAACAATGCTAGAGCCATCTTCCTCATGGAGCTCAAGGAGAACACCTACATAGACATCAGTGCTCATATCTTCTACACCATTGTTGATGAGACCAGAACAACCTCTAAAGCCAAGCTGATTTTTCCCAGCCTACTTATGAGGCTTTTTAGAGCAAAAGGTGTGGCAATCCCTCAAGATATCAGCCTTATGCCTTCAAATTCCTCTACTCTCACCCTCTCCATTGTTATATCCTTGAGAGGTACATTAGCCAAAACCTTTTCTCACCATACCCATATTTGTGAGGAGGCTATTTGGTGCTTAGGAAGCAGTTAGGAAGGGACCAATTGATATTGGTTGTTGCTATGAGTTATAGCGGAATCCAGTAAGCTAAAGAAGACAAAGGTTCGGCATGACCTCGTTGGAGCAAGAAGCTTTGAGGGCTTAGGTACATTGGGTAGATTAGGCTTGGAGGGTCTTTTGCTGTTCATGTATCCCAACTTCATTTTTTAGTGGATTATTGACCACTTGGAGGGGGGCAGAGAGGTTTTACGCTGAAAACTTCGGTTTCCTCTTCAGTAACACATCGCTGTGTTGTCCTTGTGTTTGCATCTCTCTTCCCTTAATCTTTTCCATTTAATTTCCACTGTGGTTGTGATTTTATTTAGTTTAGATTATTTTATCAATTTTGTTTTAGCTTATGTTCATGTTCTGCACATATGTTGTTTGATAATAAGCTTGAATTGGTAATTTATAAATTGGGGGTCTAAACGTTCAAGGTGTTTTATACACTAATTGAACATTCAGTTTGCCACCAAGGATTGGAACTTCCTTCTCTCCAACCTTTATGATGCATACGAGAATTTGGTAAAAGAGTTCTATGCTAATGCCATTGTTAAGGGATAGGAGCTCAAATGTTGGGTTAGAGAAAAGATTTTCTCAATGACTCCCATTTATTTGGCAGAAATCCTACGCATCAACTGGCCAATGTTTACTAATCCATCGGTATATGACGATTTGAGTCCGGATGAGGATTTACTTTGGGATGCTTTTGGAAGAAGCTTGGAATTCTCACCAACTAGGAACTCAATCAGTGTTTTCTCACTATCTCTGGAACTAAGGGTGCTTACAATAATCATGTTCCACAATTTGTATCCTCTATCCAACACCGGGTACATGAATCTCGAGAGAGCTTTGTTCCTTCATGATCTGATTACTGATGAAGAGATCGACATTTGTGCTCATATCTTTCATATTTTGCGTAAAACTGTTGCAAGAACTAACTCAAGAACCTACATTCCTTTTTGCTGCCTTGTTTCAAGGATATTGAAACTCAAAGGCATGCATCCATCAGATGATGATTCTCCCTACATGAAGCGAAGTCCAATCAACATTCGAACACTCAATGCTAGCATTGGTCATAGTCGAAAGGGAATCAGGACAGAGACTTCAGCATCTCAAAGTGGTTCTTGCTCGAGCTCATCCTCCTATGATGAGAAGTTAGACAACATTATGGCATCCATCCATGACATAAGCACTAAGATGTTTGGACTCGCCTCTCTCCTACACCATCACACCATCCGTTGTGATATGAAGTTTACTTCTCTCCAAACCCAATTGGACCAAATTCAAAGGAAGCTAGAGGAAAATGAGGACTAGCTATTCCATGACAAAAAAGGGGACATGATGATCATAGGGGGAGTATAATGATAGGGGGAGGAAGAGCTTGATCAAAGGGGGAATATTGATGTTAAAGAGAAAGAGATAGTAAAGGCTTATGTTAATTAATATTATCATATATCAGGGTTTATGTTGTGTATTAAGTTTTTTGTATTTTGTACCCATGCTTTGTAGCTTAGTAGTTGTTAATGTTATTCATTTCTTTAAGTACATCATTCTTGTGCCCTTGTTGGATTTTATATCCTTGATGCAATTACCTTGTGTTGTTGTATCGGTTGAGTGTTGAACATGCAAATGATACTTTGCATTGAGCTTATTAGCTTGAATGTCCGGACGTTCATTCCTTGTGTGAATGATCATTGTGGTCACTATTTATAGTGATTGTTCGTTTTTGGTCAAGCCATGCTTTATTGCATCATTCCTTTTTGCTTGATCGCATTGTACTTGCTCCATATGCATTTCAAGTTTTATGCTTACAATGATCGTATTGTGTTGTTGTTTTAAGGAAATACTTGTCCACATGGTTCAAGAGCTTCACAGATTCTAGAGTTAGGTGTGAGTGAGTTTTGTTCAACTGTTCCTAACTCACATGTTAAGTCTAGAGTTTGTTTTAGGGTTTCGTCACAAAATAGCCAAAGGGGGAGATTGTAACATTGAATTTATTCAATCATTAGTTGGTTTATTCCATGCCAAATTTTCTTGTAATTTAACATTTAGAAACCCTGTATATAGGTGGGAATCATGTAAGGGTATTGTGTGAGAGAGTGTGAAGAAATGCTTAAGAGTGTGCACTCAAGAAGAGTCTCGCGACTGGATCTCGCAACTAGCAAGTTGCCAAAGGTGGCACATGTGTGAAGCAAGCAAGGAACTAAAGGGTCATGCCAGCTATTGCACTACAGGACAAAACTTCCAGTCTGGCCAGGCAGTTAGCTCGCGACTCAAACTCGCGACTCGTTCCAGTTGCGAGCTCAAGTTGCCAGAACACCTTATTTGGTTGTAACTAACTCTTTGTATTCCATACACACCCTATTATAAATACCCTTATACCCACGAAATGTAGAGAGCTTCCAGAGAGAATTTTGAGAGAAAAACCCTAAAGAAATCAAGATTGACTCATCCACAATCTTCATCCTTTGATTCTCCAAATTCCTCTACTCTCATCCTATCCATTGATACATCCTTGAGAGTTACATTAGCCAAATCCTTATCTCACTATACCCATATCTATGAGGAGGTTATTTGGTGCTGAGGAAGCAGTTCAGAAGGAACCAATTCATTTTGGTTGATGTAATGGATGATTGTGGGATCTGGTAAACTAGAGAAGATAAGGTTCGGCATAACCTTGTTGGAGTAAGAAGCTTGGAGGGCTTAGGTGCATAGGGTAGATTAGGCTTGGAGGGTCTTCTACTATTCATGTATCCCAACTTTATTCTTTAGTGGATTATTGATCGCTTGGAGGGCGGTGAAAAGGTTTTTCGCCGAGGACTTTGGTTTCCTCTTCGATAACACATCGTTGTGTTTTCTTTGTATTTGTATCTCTCTTCCCATAATCTTTGCCTTGTAATTACTGTTGTGGTTGTGATTAATTTTGGTTTAGATTGTTTTACGAATTCTATTTTAGCTTATTTTCATATTCCGCACATACATTGTTTGATTATAAGCTTGTGTTGGTAATTTGTAAATTGGGGGTCTAAATGTTCATAGGTGTTTTACACACTATTTGAACATTCAGTATGAAACTCGAACATACGAGCGTTGCAAGAGATTCTGTAGAATTTACAAATTTCATAGTATTTTGGACTAAATTTGTTCCACTTGAAATGAAAACGTTTGTGAATATTGAAAACAGTGTATGGACGGTTATAACTTTTTACCCATGTTATATAAATGATTCTAACTCTCACTTTAAATGCCTTCTTCTTTCAAAACTTTCCTAGAAACACTAAAAATCCTTTGGAACTTTAGTACCTAATAAACTTGGTTGTCTCCTAGGGATAAATTTCAAGTAACCTTTTAGCAACTCTTGTGTGGGTGCATACATTGTCTAAGGAAGGCATTGTAATGTGGCTCCAAATTATCAAATGTTTTGTTTGATTATTTAATCACTATATTTTTTCAATTATATTTTTCAGTATAGAAAACATGATGTTTAGTCCCAATTTTGTTTTTAGTGGTGAAAAGTTTTAATTCCTCTTTATTAGAGGTAGAGACATAGAGTGACAAAAAAAGTGCAAACAAATTAAAAAACAAAGTTTAGAGAATCTTGGACGTACGAGGGGTGTATATAAAATGTACGAGATTATCAAGTTTAATTTCATCAAAGTTAATTGAGAGTTCGTATGAAACTCGAACATACGAGTATTTTTAGAATTTACAAATTTTACAATTTTTGGGCCAAATGTTGTGCAACATGAAATAAAAATGATTGTGAATATTGGAAACCGTTTTTGGACAGTTATAAGACATTACCCATGATATATAAATGACTGTAACTCTCACTTTCAATATCATCTTCTTTTAAAACTTTCTAAGAAACACTAAAACTACTATGGGCCTTCTCCAAAATTTATATTTTTAGATCGTAATAAACTTGGTTGTATCCTGAGGATAAATTTGTAGTAAATTTTTATCAACTCTTGCGAGGGTGCATATATTATTGAAGGATTGCATTTCATTGTGGATCTAAATTCTTAAATGTTTTGTTTGATAATTGAATCACTATATATTTTTTTCATTATATTTTGTGGTAGTGAAAAGGTGATGTCTATTCCCTTTTTTTTAATATGAGAATTGTTAATTTCTCTTTAGTAGAGCTAAAGTGACAAAAACTGTGGCAATGAAATGAAAAAACAAATTAGAGAATCTCTTACATGTGATAGATGTATGTAAGAAGTACGTTAGCGTCAAAATTTCCTGAGAGTTTGTACGAAACTCGAATGTACAAGAGTTGCGTGGGATTATGCAAAATTTTCAAATTTGATAGTTTTTGGAACAAATTTTGTTTCACTTGAAATGGAAGTTTGAATATAGAAAACAATTTTTCAACGGTTATAACTCTTTACCCATGGTATATAAATGATTCTAAATCTCACCCTTAATGTCTTCTTCTTTAAAAACTTTCTTAGAAACACAAAAAATCCTCTGGGACTTCAACAAAATTGCTAGTTTTAGAACCTAATAAACTTAGTTGTATCCTGGGGATAAATTTGTAGTAACTTTTTAGTAACTCTTGTGTGGGTCCATACATTATCTAAGGAAAGCATTTCATTGTGGCTCCAAATTATCAATTGTTTTTTTTTTTTTTGGTTCCAAAGGTTGTACAACTTGAAATAAAAACAATTGTTAATATTGGAAACAATTTTTGGGAAGTTATAAGACTTTACCTATGATATATAAATGATTGTAACTCTCACTTTCCATACCCTCTTCTCTCAAAACTTTCTTAGAAATAGTAAAAATTCTCCGGGCTTTCTCCAAGGGATAAATTTGTAGTAACCTTTTAGCAACTCTTTTGTGGGTGTATATATTGTCTATGGAAAACATTTCTTTGTGGCTCCAAATTATCAAATGTTTTGTTTGATTATTGAATCACTATATATTTTTTTTAAATATATTTTTCCTGCAGCCATTATTAAAGTCATCAGCCATTATTAATTGTGTATAACTTGCATTGTATAGATTATTAAAGGGGTATTGTGGTTTAGATTGGTTTAAATGAGTCAAAATCATCTGTCTCACACTCTCTGTTCCACCCCATGCTCCACAAATCAAAATGAGCCACATGTCTCTTAATTCCTAATTTTAAGCTATTTTATTCGACTTACCTAAAATAAATAAGAAAGAAAAAATCCAGCACATAGTCGTCCCCAACCCTCCCACCACCAACCTTCGCCTAACGCTACTGACATAAGTTCGTCGACTTCAGTCATAGCCACCATACCGCCACTAAATCTAGGAAAAATTGCAATAAACTTGAATAAACACCACCACCGTCATTGTTGGCTTTGTCTTGGTTCCTTATTCTTATACTGATGATTATATTCTTCCCCGCTGGTTCAACTCCAAAATTTCAAAATTTTGAATCATGATTAAGAAGGTTTCTACTAATATATTTCTTAAAAAGAATAAACATAGCCAGAAATTTCAAGCATTCGAATCAAAATTAAGAAGAATAAGGGCCTGGGACCACTACCACCACCAACACCTCCAGCATGTTCTATTTACCTAATCAAAATCTTTTAAGTGTTGAGGTTAGGTTGTACTCCTTGGGGCATACAAGAAGACGAGAAGTAAGAGGAGGTAGGTGCGGTGGTCTGGGAGCGAATAAGGGACAAGGCAAAGTCAACAATGATGGTGGTGGACTAGTGGTTGTGGGCATTCAAATTGAATTTAGATATGTTTGGAACTAGTGCCTGTGACTAGAGTTGATGGCGCTGGTGAACTCATGTCAATGACGTTGGGCGTTGGGCAGAGGTTGGAGGTGGGAGGGTTTGGGTACTTTGGGAAGAATATGTGCTGGGTTTTTTCTTTCTAATTTATTTTAGGTAAGTTGAATAAAATAGCTTCAAATTAGGAATTAAGAGACATGTGACTTATTTGGATTTGTGGAGTATGGGGGTGGAACAGAGAGTGTGAGACAGATGATTTTGATTCGGTTTAGATTATTAAAGAAGATCAAGTAAAAGTTTTTGTTTTTTTCTTGGGTGAATCTCTCATATCTTGGAAGTCCAAGAAGTAACACACAATCTCCAAGTCATTTGTAGAATCAAAATACAGGTCTACGGTAGCTCTTGTTAGTGAATTTTTTTGGTTGCTTGGATTACTCGAAGATCTTACAATAGAACATTCACAACTTGCTCTGGTAATTTTACCCATGTTAAGCGTATAGGCAACTAAGTTGCCCACTTTCTTGCCAGACGTTCCAAGTTTGGTAATTAATAAGCTTCAGGTTTGGATAGAATTAATCCACCCCCGATGATATAGCTCCTCTTGTTACACGGGACTATGTGTAATTTTTTTAGTTTTTACATTGAATAAAACTTGGCCTTTGGGTCTAGATTCTTGAAAAAATAAATAAATGAAGATAATGGCACTCCAGTATGTTGAAAAGCTACACAACATTGCAATAGTAATGGAAGTTTCTATTTCTAACATTTTTACTTTGGGAAGATCTAATTACACATTTGGTTATGTTTCATAGGCTGGCAAGACAATTGAGACTACAATACATCAACCGTCAAGTAGACTCTTTACAAATGTTATTATGGCTTGAGATTAGCACGTTATTAATAATTGGAGTGTATTTCTGTGCATATGCAGGGATACAATTTTAAAATCATAGTTATATAGTTTAAATTATACATTTTTTTATAGGAGTTCAAATTATACATGGAATTAACTTACATTTTTTTAAAACCATAAATTTGTAAAATATGTAATAGTTTCTCATTATATATATATATATATATATATATTAGTTTTAATTGGTTTTAAACACTTTTATTTTTGCGCCGAATAATTCTTTTGCCACAAAAATTTAAAACTTAGATGAACATGCGGCAGTAAATTAGACTCCAATTGAAATCCAATTTAGAATCTAATTGGATTTGGACTCCTCGAATTTTACACTCAATAATTCACTTAGTAAAAATTAAAAATTAAATGAGACACGTGGCGTAAAATTGAGAAAATGTCTAATTAAAATCTAATTTGATTTTCTCTAAACTTTGGCTATTGATATATGAGTAATGCTACAGTCGGAAACTATTTTACAACATTTTTACAAACTGTTGATATTACCAACTTTTTATTGGTTTTCATCTAGGCCTACGATTTACATCACAAGTAGTTTGTAAATTTTTATGTAAAAATGTTTGTATCTCTAGCATTATTCTTAATATATATAGATATATAAATAGCATTTAAATTTCTGTTAAATATTATTTATATTACATTTTTCTTTAGACAATATATAGGCATAAATGTCTAGCTAATACGTAGTGAATAAAAGGAGAGAAAAAAAAAGTTGAAAAGTATAAAGCTATTTATTATCTTACGAAAAATATAATTTGGACATTAAATTGAGGAAGTCAAATGTTATTGAAAATTTATTAGACATTCTTCTCTCCTTCTAAAAAATTAATTAACCAAAACAATTCCTAAATTTATGTCACTATTAATTACTAATTGATTTTATTTGTGCATGCCAACCTATAAAATACATATTGACGTAATTTGCATGATTATGTCAATCATGTCCTTTTATATATATCCTTAATTTAAATTTGATCATTTGTCCGTATTTATAAACTTTAAATCTATTAACCAAATATATTCCTTAATTTATGTCCATAATAACCAAATATATTCTTATAAAATGCATATTTAACGTAATTTGCAAGCGTGTCCTTTTCAAAGAGATTTTAATGCCATTTTAAAAGTGTTGCCAAAGGAGGAGAGAGAGAGAGAGAGAGAGAGAGATAAGTCCAACCATTCTCTTATAAATAACGAGGAAACTTAAAGGGGGCATGATGAACTTGTTTTTATCATTTTTCACTATAGAATAATGGTTGAGATGGCCTCCCATAAGTTTCCTCTAACACTCATTATATGTCTTTTGTTGGTTTCATGCGAGGCAATGGCTTCCAAACGAAACAAACTCCTGTTGAATAGTCTCTCTCTCTCTCTCTCTCATTTTGAAGCAATATAATTTTTTTTGTTTTACTCTACGACTGATAGTTTAACCTACATCTCCTTTCGTATTTGTTTCAGTGAATGACGATCAACACGTGAACTATCCAGAATGCAATTCTTCAGGGTGTGAGGAAACACCACCCCCTGGTACTACACCGGCACTATCGCAACTTTCTTGTTTTAACAATCCTATTAAAGAAAAAACATCTGATAATTTTTACCATTTAATACTAACACTTTGTATTTGTTTCAGTGAATGACGATCAGCGTATGAACTATCCAGCTGAATGCGATTCTACAGGGGGTGAAGAACCACCACCACCTGGTATTACACCGGCAAAACCGCAACTTTCTGGTTTTAATTAACAATAAGTATCGGAAAGTTTCTAGCTGATCGACAAGCTTAAATGATTAAATTTATTCCTCGACTATTAGCAGCAGTTCCTCCATTAAGCTTGTATTAAATACTTAACCCTATGATTGTTAGTTTTTTTTTTCCTATGAATTATGGAAAAGCTAAGAAATCTTCAAACTATTGATTTCCAAGTGTTACTCCATGCATCAAACTATTTTTCTTTGTTAACTTTACATGAAATTAAGAAAAGGTTGAGCAAGTGTTTCTTTCCCTCCAATTGTCACTTCATGTAATAAACAATGATTTTTCATATAAAATTATAAATTATGGAAAATATTAAAAGTCTAAATGCTTTGGATCGATAAAGGTTCGTGAAACCTAGTGCAAATTCACATAAACCTAGGACACAATAATGTTTTCAGTCTTGGGTAAGACTCGAGCCCAAAACCTGTATGTAAGGTTAGTGAATTGTGGACCATTTAAATTGAAGAGATGAAATAATTAGACCGGGCCTTTTACTTGTGGTACAAGCCCTGGCCCACAGTAGTTTTTTTTTTTTTTTTTTTTTTTTCAAAGAGCCCATAGTAGCTCAAACAATAATAAAAAATAAAAATGTAGGGAAAGCCGGAAAGGTAAGAGAACAAAATATTAAAACACTCCTCATTAATAATGTCATGCATATAATGACATATTCAACAGCATTCAGATCCTCTAGATTTCCTAATCTACTCTACCAAATAGATTTTCTTAAATATTAACAATTCTTTAATGATTTAATGATCTAAATTTTGTCATGTCAGCATTTCACTAACAATAATTATAATTGTTTTGTTTTCAACATTATTATATTATTTTAAGAGTATTGTTAGTGGAATCCTGACATGCCAAAATCTAGACTCTTAAATCATGAAAGAATGATTTAAGAAAATCTATTAATAGAGTACCCTAGAAAATTTAGCGAATCTGAATCTTACTCAATGTAGTGTTTGTTTGGATTTGGCAGAGAACACAATCACTATAAACGTGTTTCTCTAAAAAAACCTAATGACCCTAAACGTGTTTCTTAAAAAAACACTAAGTTTGAAAATTAAATAATTTAATAAATTAATTTGTGGAGGCTACAAAAGTTAACTACTGTTCAACAGACTTCGGTTTTATATCGTATATAAATTATACATCAAATCCCCCTACCACCACTTTTTCTCTCCCAAGTAGGAGCGTCTCTCTCGTCTTCTCTAGCCGAGCTTTCTCTCCCTTTCATTACACAGTAAGGGTTCCTTCCTAGAGATTTCTTTTCTCTTTTTTTCTCCCCATCACTACCATGGACAACACGGTAGTGGAGGGTCTGTCCAACCTCAGTCTCACCAAAGAAGAAGAAGAGGAAATCTGCATTAAGTCAAGGTGTAAATCGGATCTGCTGGAGGAGTGCTCACTCAGTCTTTTTGGGCGTCTTCTAGCGGACAGAAACCAGAATTTAAGAGCGTTGAAGAACACCCTACGGATGGCATGGAAAATGGGCTCGGATTTACAGATTGTGGAAGTGGGTAACGGTATTATGCAGTTCAAGTTCAGTTCGGAGTACCAAATGAAATGGGTGGAACAAAATGGGCCGTGGAATTTCGAAAACAATTTGTTACTGCTGTGTAGATGGAAAAGAGGACTCTCTGCCACAAACATCAGCTTCACACACTCTCCCTTTTGGGTCCAGGTTTGGGGTCTTCCCTTTGAGCTCATGTCTGATGAAGTGGGTAGAGAGCTTGGGAATAATATAGGAAGATTCATTGAAGTTGATCGGCGAGTAAGACAGTCAGACCAGGCGAAATTTATGAGAATTAGAGTGGACCTTCAGCTGGAAAAACCACTCAGAAGAGGAGGAAAAATTGCTAGTATGGAAGGTGAAAAATTTTGGGTTAATTTCAAGTATGAAAGACTCCCCATTTTTTGTTTTCAGTGTGGGAGGCTGGGTCATGACGAGAAGCGCTGCAAAGAGCTCTCAAACCAGCAAAATCCCAGGCAATACGGCGAGTGGCTTCGAGCACAGGGGAATTCCAAAATGGGCACAGAGAAATCTCGCTCAACCAGCAATGGGGACCGTGGCGAGGGTAGTGCAGACCAGTTTGAAGGAAACCATGCCACTGCAACGAAGATTTCATCTACTTCGGTGTCCGATTGTGGCGATGGACTCTCAGGCAGTATAAAGAACCAGCGAGCTTCAAGTTCAAAAAATTTTGAACAAGCTGGTGGCCACAGTGAGGGAGACGGTGCACAGGAGGCAGCATGTGCCCAGTCAAATCAGAAGGTACAATTTACTGTTGCTACGTCAGACGCATGTGATAGGAAAACTAGCTCCTTTTCAAAATTGCCGTGTGAAGTTTTGAAATATGGGAGCACATGTGAGCTGGAAAATCATCCTCCTCCAGACTTAGCGCGTGAAACAAAGAGGAATTTGGGAAATGAATTAGCACGTGACTTGAGTCAAAGGCCTTTGACTGACTCAACGTGCTGTGATATGGCCTTAGTGGACTCTGAGGATGCTTATTCTTTAGTGGGCCAGAAAGCCCATTCCGAAAAGCAAGAGATGGAAGTGAGCAGCCCTATTAAGCCCACAAGTGATCAAAGAGAGAAAAAAGAAGCTGGTCTGGAGAACACGGGCCAAGGCTTAGAGGAGAAAAAAAAGATCACAGGCCAGTGGAAAAGAATGGCAAGGGAAAAGGGGAAAAATAAAAGCCCAGGTAAGAAGTTTCAATTTTTAAACAGTGGGACTAAGAGAGCCGGGAAGCTAATTTCTGAAGAAGATGAAAAATTGGTAGTTCCTCAGAAGAAGCAACGGCTAGTAAATGCAGGGGACCTAACACAAACTGATGAGAGATCGGCGGTGACTGCAAGGCAGCACCGCCGGGAGCCATGAATCCCCTAAGTTGGAACTGCCGGGGACTTGGGAACCCCCGGTCAGTTCGAGCGTTGCACGATATGGTGCGACGGTGGAATCCCAAAGTAGTATTTTTGATGGAGACAAAAGCAAAAAACAAAAGGATGGAAAGAATAAAGAGCAGAATAGGGATGGCTAATGGTCTTTTTGTTCCTTGTGTCGGTCGGAAGGGGGGCTTAGCTATGCTGTGGGCTAGAGATGTTGATTTAGAAATCAAAAGCTACTCTCCGAACCACATAGATGCGGTAATTAACGACACAGAGAGCAGCTACAAATGGAGATTGACGGGGTTTTATGGCCATCCAGAGACTCATAAAAGGTACGAATCCTGGCATTTATTAGCTTTCCTAAACAATCAATTGCATCTCCCTTGGTTATGTCTAGGTGATTTTAATGAAATTTTATCAAACTCTGAAAAACAAGGGGGAGCCATTCGATCTCAACAACAAATGGATGGGTTTAGGAAGGTAGTTGACTATTGTGCATTTAAAGATTTAGGCTATTACGGCTCTGATTTTACTTGGTGTAACATGCAAGATGGGGAGAACAGGATATATTTAAGGCTTGATAGAGCTTTAGCAAACTTAGAATGGATAGAAAAATTTGGGGGAATGAAAGCCCAGCATGTGGTTGATTCAACATCCGACCACTGTGCATTGCTTATCTCTGACCCAACATTTCAGCGCCAAAGCCGAGCTAAACGTTTTCATTTCGAAGCAATGTGGGCTAAGAATGCTGAATGTAAAACTGTTATTGAAAATTCATGGGGAATGAACCTTGACCTTGGTACTCCGGAGGGAATCATGTCTAACCTTTTTAACTGTGCTGTGGAGTTAAAGAAATGGAGTTCAAAAACGTTTGGCCAGATTCCAAAAAAGATCCAGGAAAAAAGGAATGCTTTGAATTCTCTAACCCTACAAGACAACGACGGATCTTTAAGCGCTGAAATTAATTGTCTAAGGCGAGAAATCAATGATCTCCTTGATGATGAGGAGATTTACTGGGGACAAAGAGCCAAAGCGCATTGGCTTAGAGAAGGTGACAAAAACACCAGCTTCTTTCATGCCCAAGCTTCTGAGCGCCGCAAGCAGAACACTATCCTCGGAATTTGGGACAGTCGTGGTCGATGGTGTGATGGGCAGGAAAATATTGCTCAGGCAGCCATAGATTATTTTAACAACATCTATGCATCAGCTTCCTCTTCCGAGATAGATGAGATTATTGATGCCATACCTACTCGGGTGACTGAAGAAATGAATCAAAACCTGAACAGAAACTTCACTAGAGAGGAGGTGGCCATTGCTCTCAAACAGATCCACCCTACTAAAGCTCCCGGCCCTGATGGTATGTCCGCTATCTTTTATCAAAAATATTGGAGCATTGTGGGTAGTAGTATCACTAAAATGGTCTTAAATGTTCTCAATAATAATTTATCTATGGCATGCCTAAATAAGACAAACATTGCCCTCATTCCCAAAGTAAATAACCCCAAAAGAATGACGGATTTTCGACCCATAAGTCTTTGCAATGTAGTTTATAAACTCATATCTAAAACTATTGCTAATAGATTCAAAGTCATTCTCCCTCATATTATCTCAGAAAATCAAAGTGCTTTCATTCCAGACAGGTTAATTACTGATAATGTCCTTGTGGCTTTTGAGTTGATGCACTATCTAAATCATAAAAATGCAGGGGGAGTTGGCTATATGGCTACAAAACTAGATATGAGTAAAGCTTTTGACAGGGTTGAATGGTGTTTCATAAAAGGGGTCATGGAAAATTTGGGGTTTAGTTCAAAATGGATTGATCTTGTTATGAGGTGCATTTCTACGGTCTCATATTCAGTTCTCATAAATGGGACTGCTTGTGGTAATATCACTCCCACCCGGGGGCTTCGGCAGGGAGACCCCCTCTCTCCAACTCTCTTTCTCATTTGTACTGAGGGGCTTTCTGCACTCATTAATAAGGCTGTCCGGGACCAGCTGTTGACTGGCATTTCCATTTGTAGGGGCTGCCCAAGAGTCACTCACCTTCTCTTTGCGGATGACAGTATTCTTTTTTGCAAAGCTAGTGTGGAGGAAAGCTGGATGCTGAAACTTATCCTTCAGAAGTACGAGAATGCCTCGGGGCAGAAAATAAACACAGATAAGTCTTCAATCTTTTTCAGCCCCAATACATCTCAAGAAGCCAAGGAGGAGATTTTGGCTAATCTTGGCCCAATGCAAGATACTAGACATACAAAGTATTTGGGCCTCCCATCCTTTATTGGGAGATCAAAGACGCAGGTATTTGCTATTCTGAAGGAGAGAATTGGGCAGAAACTTACCGGATGGAAAAGGAAACTCCTCTCCATGGGTGGAAAAGAAATCCTCATTAAAGCGGTTGCCCAGGCAATCCCCACATACACAATGGGGTGCTTTCTTCTTCCCCAAAGCCTATGCGAAGAAATTGAAAGTATGATGAGGAACTTCTGGTGGGGCCAACGGCAACAAGAAACCAAAATGTGTTGGGTCAGTTGGAAAACCATGTGTAAACAAAAAGGTTGTGGAGGTATGGGTTTCAGGAATTTGCAAGCTTTTAACAAAGCTTTGCTAGCAAAGCAACTTTGGCGCATTCTCCAAAATCCTAACACTCTTGTGGCAAGGGTTCTCAAGGCTAGATATTTTCCTACCGGGGACATCCTAAATGCAGCCGTTGGAAACTCCCCATCATACTCCTGGAGAAGCATCCACAGCAGCCTTGAAGTTATAAGGAAGGGAACCCGGTGGAGAGTGGGGAATGGGAAGCTAATTCACATATGGGATGACAAATGGCTGCCAACACCATCTACCTACAAAGTCATCTCACCTCCAAGCAATATCCCTCAATTCCCAATGGTCCCCTCTCTAATTGATCCAATGACAAGGTGGTGGAGAGTAAACACAATAAAGGCTGCCTTCCTTCCCTTCGAAGCGGAAACAATCCTAAAGATTCCCTTAAGTCATGACCTTCCTGAGGACAAAATCATTTGGATTGGAAATAGCCGGGGGAACTTCACTGTAAAAAGTGCCTATCATCTAGCTTACAACATGCTAGATTCAAATGGGAGTGAAGAATGTTCAACCGGAGACCCGTGCAAACTGATTTGGAGGAAGCTTTGGCACTTAAGTCTCCCACCTAAAATTAAGATCTTTTCTTGGAGAGCTTGTATTAATGGCCTTCCTACAATGGAAGCAGTAAATCAGAGAGGGATTTCCCATTCCAAGACCTGCCCGGTTTGTAAAAATGAAGATGAAAATCTTGACCATGCCCTCCTTGGCTGCACTTCCTCATCATTGGTCTGGAATTTTTGGCTGGAGAATCCACTGAATACCCATGGTACTAAAAAATCTTTTCTTGACTCTACTATTTTCATTCTCTCTTATGCAACACCCCAAGACTCAGAGCTTTTCTTTACTATTGCTTGGGCCATATGGTACAATAGAAACAAGTTTGTTCATGAGGGTTGTGGGCTCCCTCCCAATCAGGTGTGGCTTATGGCAAAGAGTAATGTTGAAAATTATGTAGGCTCGGCATTGTGGGACTTCAATCTCCCAAGGGCTGCCCCTACTTGCTGGGTTCCCCCTCCTCATGGCTTTCATAAAATAAATGTAGATGGGGCGTCTTCTGAATTAGAAAATTCTTCTAGCATCGGTGTTGTCATTAGAGATAGCTTTGGCAAAGTTGTAGCTGCCCTCAGCAAGCCTCTCCAAGTTTGTTTTGCTGCTGAACTTTCGGAAATAATGGCTTTGGAGCATGGTGTTCTTTTGGCTCAAGAGCTTCAGCTACCCAGGATCATAATTGAATCAGATTCGCAGAACGCTATTCAAGCAGTCCAAGACAAGGCCACAGGCAGCAGCTATGGGCACATTGTGCAGAGTATTCTTCAAGCTTGTGAATCCTTTGAGACCTGCATCTTCAAACATTTAAGCAGAAACTTCAACTTTGCTGCTCATGAGCTTGCTCAGTCTGCTAGAAGAACTAGATCCCAGCACCTCTGGATTGGAGTCACGCCCCCATGTGTAACTTCTTTTATTTCTAGCTGATATATTTGTAATATGTTTGTAATTTGAGCTTCTATCCTGCTCTGCAGGTTGTCTCTGTATGACTCTTTGTTATGGTTTAACTCCATACCATTTCCCTTTCAAAAAAAAAAAAAATCCCCCTACCACCTATAACAAGGAATTATATATTAAAAAAAAAAAAACAAATTTTTCCTTATTTGCTTGTTTGTTTTTGGTGGAATGATGCTCAATTGGTCATTACTTATTACACCACCCCTGGAAACTGGAAGAAAGTCCTCGCACTTCTTGGGGGAAAATCTTCATCATCTAGAATTAGTATGTGTTGCGACCTTTTTGCCCAAACTCTTTTGGCATCTAAAGTCCTCCAAGAATACGTTGGTAAGAATACCTTATTAGAATGGGGAACACCCTCTTTTGAAGCAAACAGACATACCAATTGGTTGAGTATGCTTGTAAGTGGTTGATCAAGAAGGGTAACTACGAACTGGGCTCATCTCACATCACTATTTGGTTCTATTGAGGTCATTTAGGTAAGCATTCCTACCACACTACTCTTCCTTTTTTTTTTTCTTTTTTTTTTAAATAAAATAAAATAAATACTTCAATACTTCAAAGAGGAAGAACTTAGACCATACATTTTGGTTGAAAACACTAGAAAGTATAAGTTAAAGCTATAAGGCTATTGACCATCCCAACTACATTACTTTGTTTTGACCAATATTAGGGTAAGAATTGTTTTACAGTTTGTTATTATAAATAGTATAAAAGATTGAACCTCTATAATGACTTGTTCTTTACCATCATGCCAAGATATCAATTAATGTCATATTTTGCCAATCATATAAGGAAATTTGGCCTTTATCTTTAGGATAGTAACAAGAAATAATTTTTCTTCTTAAATGAAGATTCAAGATCTGAATTGGAAGCCAATGTATCTACAAGTTTCTCCATCTTGATTAATGTATCTACAAGTAAGAAGAAAAAATAGTATAGCATTGTTAAAGAACCATTCAAACCATAGATTATTTATAGATTAGCGGTTTATTGACTGTTTTGTAGAGAATTGGAAGTGATTTAGGACTTCTTTTAATTAGGTTTAAATGACATTTGTTTTTTAAGCAAAACCCGTTATTTAAGCTTCTCAATTAATACTTTCTCCTAAAATAGGCTTCTCCATTAATACAAGATTTATGTTGGAATGTAAGTTTAGAAAACATTTATACTTAAGTGTTGGCGTGTGAAGCACTAAAAAGTTAAAATAAAAAGAGTCGCCCAAAAAATTTATGATACACGTTATTGATCCAAAATAAAAGAACTAATCTGTATAACATAAAGTAATTATATTTCACCGTTGTTATTAACTTTGGTTAAAGGTTGCACCAATGGAGAGAATCCTCTCTCCTAAATCCGCCTTTGTATACATACACTAGGAATACACCATTTTGTCTGCACCTTCAAAGCAATGACAAAAATTGAAACATTCTTCATTGTTGGAATGACCATGATGATTCAAATCCTCTCCCTCATTTAAGATATACATACATATATACAAGTATAAACATAATACCATCCCCATGTCCCTTTCTGGTAAAGATATCTAATGCTTCCAGACTTGTATATAAGGAGAGTTATAATTGCTCAAAAATTGTAAACAAATTGAATGATTTGAATAAAAACAAGGGAATTAACATAAACAATCTAGCATTGTGAATAAAAGCTCTTCAAGATGTCAATTAAAGTGACTCAAACAGTAGCCAGGTTTAGATTCAAAACCATTCAACCAAAACAGAATTATCCTTACAAAATTTAAAGTGAAGAAACTGCCTAACAATTGTACCAAATTGAAACAAACAAAATTATGGCACCAAGTTTACTCATCCTCCTGGCTGCGCAACCTAGCCAGTTTGTTGGTGACAACAACATCCAACTGCGCTGCACGCTCAACAATCTCCTTTCTCTTCCGGGTCGATATGTTGTGTGCTATCTCAGCACAGTAGGTCCTGAAATTACATCAACAAGTAAATAATAAGGGAGAAAATTCAAACCAAGAGAAGGAAAAAGAGATTGCAGGCACATGAAAGTAAAAAAGTGTTAATATTACCTGTTGTGCATCATAAGAAGTTCCAGCTCCTTGACATTGTGCACAACAAATTTCTTAAATCCATTGGGAAGAAAGTGGCGAGTCTTTTTGTCTGAGCCATAACCGATATTTGGCATCAGAGCACATCCTTTGAACTTCCTCCTGACACGTGAATCAATACCCTTAGGCCTTCTCCAGCTTGGCTGCCATCCACAGGTATATTTAAATAAGTTAGCATTCATAGATCCATATAAGTTATTAACAAGAAACATAACCACAACAACATTCAGATTCATGACTTACGAGCAAGTATGTGACAAAACTATTTAACAGGTCATGATTCTCCAGTCAAGAACAGATTTAAATATAATATTGGTCTTAAACCTAAACATTCAGTGCCAAGCAGGAAGACCAAGGTCTGTTTCAGCTTCAAACCAGAAATTTGTATCACTTTATTATCCTAATCTTCCATTCTAATCTTAGCAAATTAGTTCATCATAATGCAACAACTGCAATAAAATACTAACATATCAAATAACTCAGGAGAAAATAAATAGAACAAACAGAACTCCCTACCAAAGGCCACCAAGAATGTACAGGCCTACTGCTATATATCACAACAAAAACATTATCTATTTCAAAGAAATCCAGATAAAGAGCTAGATTTCCAGCTCCCAAGAAACAATATTAATGCATCAGCCCTCATGGGGAGTCTCCTTGTGTAGATTACCCAAAGCTAACGTCAACAACCCTAGAAAGAATAAAGCTAACCAGAATGGAAATCTTTATTTGGTTTTCCACATACAATATTCAAAGAGTTCTACAATTCTGAGCTCCTTTCTTTTCAGTAAGGTTTGACAAAACTAAGTCCAAAAAGGAGGACCTTGATCATGTGAAAAATGATCAAAGAGATGCAGTGAATCACTTTCATCTGGTCCTTAAAGATTCCAGAATGTATGTGAAAGACTCCATAATCTTTGACATAGGTAGAACAAGATCGCAGAACTGTTTCCTTGGTTCAGCTGATGTTACAGGTGGTACAACTCTAACCATTCAGGCAATCACCAATATATGAACTAAAGACTTATGCCTTTACCAAAAGAATTATTTGTATTTCAAAACAATCATTTTCTTCCATTAGTAAATACTTTGTTAGATAGAGACACCCAACCATTTAGGATGTGTCCAAAAGAACAGTCTTAAATTTAAACCCACAAAAAAAAGAAAAAGAAAAAAGGAAGATGGTCCCAAAAGCCAACATCTGGTCATACAATAATCTCAAGAAAGAAAATTTAATGGAAAAAAGTGAATGATCACGAAAGACAATGTGAAAGAGAATAACAAATTTCACCATTCTACTGTCCTTTTCAAGAAATAAGCAAATCAACAAGCCAACCAATTCACCAGAATTTTACACATGCTACACCTGTCCAGATGACTATTCCTTTAAAGGAGTTTTCATTTTAAAATCAACCTAATGCGTCCACAAGTACACAAAATGCAATCCGTTGAACCTTCATACACCTTATACTCCTCCAAGGGAAGTTTCTAATGGTATTACCTCTAAAAGATGTGTAAAAGAAACAGACTCCGAATTTTTCCTTATGTGCCAATTTCCAACACAGTCTGACCTCACCATTCAGCATCGTTGAAAGGGAGATTGGTGTACAACAAATGACACGAAAGGAAACAACTGATTCCACTTCCAAACCTTGAATAGCACATTAAAATAAATATGTTTCAAACAATGAGCATCTGTCTCGTATGATCGCACTATATCAGAGGCAAAAAAAGTATCCTTGTAAACCACTAAAAGAAGCAAACCTAGCAATGAGTCCTTCCCACATCACATCAAAATCAAACCTGCCCAACACCACCCACTGAAAACTTGATGAAACACAAAAAGCAATTGCATGGCTCCATACACTCTTCTTGACAGGCTCATACCAAAGGATCTTCAAACTTTGCAGAACTCCATTGACCCCAATAATTTGTGCCCACAATGTATCATGCTCCTCACAATAATTCAAACTACAACAATGATTCAAACTACATGATTTTCTAACACCAAGTCCCACTGTAACTTGTATATTCTATTATCACATAGTGGTATAGTAAAAAGGCAAAGGAAATAAAAGGTAGATTATACAAGGTGTTCTTCCAAAGTATGAACCTGTAATCCTAGGATATGTATGGTTTCTTCCAGCTGGTTTCAACTTTTTCAAGAATAAAATATCTACATCTGATATGCATCTGATAAAGATATGGCTCCTAGTTTTAAGTTTCTATGCTCCCCCTAACCCTCTCTCTCTCTCTCTCTCTCTCTCTCTCAATTGTATTACGGCCAAACAAAAGGGCGTCAAACAGCTGTCTAACAGGCATTTCATGTTACAATTTCCAAGAATAAGCATGCATCAAAACATCAAGAGCATCTTTCCCTTCATAGCACGTACACCCCTAGTGAGTTTGAGTCATACAACTAATGTTTTGCGTCACCATCTACTCATTACCTTAATGCTAGGACTTAGACACAAACAGAGGCCAAAAATAGCTATGCAGGTCTCTAATCTTTAATCTTATACTCGGATGTGCAAGTTTTAAAGACTTGTAAAATGTGCCCGAAGCTGCCATAAATATTAATGGAAACATGTGAAAAATATACATTTGCAGAAAGCATACGATTTATACTCAAGATTTGAACAAATGGGTCGCCGTCCAATCAATCTAAACATTGTCAAACGATGACATAATCCCAACAAACATTTGAATTAACAATTCAGACCAGAATAACACACGCAAACATTAAAATTAGATTAAAACAACAAAAGGGTATGAACAAAGTTGGGCAAAGAGACAACCTTGACAGAAATCTTCCTGTCACTTTGTGGGCGCTTGAACTGCTTCACACGCTTCTTAACAATCTTCTTTGTCAGCAAAGGAACAGCCATTGTTTCTATAACATCAAAAACAAAAAACCCATATAAGGTTTATAAATATATCATCAAAATAGTTACAGAGAAATTGAAAATGTTATAGGAAGATAGAGAGAGACTCACAGGTTTGTAAAGGCTGCTCTGCCACTGGTTCTGAAGGATACAAAGAGAGAGGGCTAGGGTTTTAAGTTTTAAGCGATTATATATAGGAAAGAGTCACGATTTGGTGCGGTCAGGGTCACTATAAGAAATTATGTTTCGCGTTTAGGCCTAACTGGAAACACCGGACCCTTGGGGGCCTCATCCTATTAAATGGGCTTGAAGAAGGCCCATTTGGCCTCGACCAACAGTAATTATATGGTACATAAATTCTCTAATTTTAATCTAGATGTAATATATATGAATTTGAAAAATCCAATGATGTTGAAAAGACCCATATAAACCACCCAGAATCAAATAAAATGTCACCTTTTTCTGGCTAAAGATTGAAGTGAGTTTGAGAGTTCATCGGAAGAGAATCTTAGAGACCAAGTAATAAGGTTCTTAAAACTTCTTATATCTAAAAAAAAAAAAAAAACTATAACTTACGAGGCTTACTAGCAGTTCCAAATGATAATTAGTTACATGCAAGTAAATTATTGATTCTATTCATTTCAAATTGTTAGGCATCTATTCCATTTTAGAATGTCCTAAAATGAAGTCCTCTTTGAAGAGTCAAAAAATAAATTCTTTAATATGTGTCTTACTTTATTTAAAAATTCAATACCCCTCTTTCACTAAAATTTAAAGTAATGAGGTTATTTTTAAAAAAATTTACCATTTTATGTAAAAGACAATACATATAGGCCTATCAAAATAAGATGGAGGGGGTATTATTTTGACTAATGTTTTTTATTTTAGTTTTCTTTTCTTTGCATGCATTTTAATTTTGTTAAAACAACAACAAAATGTTTATTTTATTTCCTTATATCACCTAATAAATTGTTAACTTCCTCTAAGTCATTATATATACACACACAACAAATTTCTCACATGCATTACATGTGATTGAAACCAATTTGCAATTCATTTAAGTATAGTTCTTCGGTGTTGTAGCCTAGGTTCCTAATTGAACAGAAATCCATGATTATTTTGATCAATGTAGTAAACAAATTTTTTTTCTTCTTGAATTAAATAAAAATAAGTTACATGCTCATAGTCTATTTCAAATATATGTAATCTAATATGATTTGTCAAACAAAAATAACCATTTGGTCAATTTTTCTAGCTCTCTAGGAAAACCTAGACAGATGTGAAACCCTTTTACTTGGTTCAACTCTTTTTCTTTGGTGCCTCACCAGTAAGGCTTTTGAGAGAGCTTTAAAACGTTATTTTGCGTGATTCCTTCACTAGAAAATCCATGAGTCTTGAATACATTGCCATAGATGAGATGATAAGGTAGTGGTAATGCTTTAATTTAACAAAACATGAGGATCAAGGGTGAGTTTTCGGGTGCAAATGTGAGGTATCTAGAATGCATGCTTGCTATTAAGGAAATTTTCCAAGATATTGTGATTGAAGGAGATGCTAAACTCTACTTTGATGCACTTAATAGGGATGTCCAGAACTATTACTGGAATGTAAAGACTTTGCTGTCAAATGCTGTGGAACTCAAGACTTATTTTGCTAATTGTTTTTTTTTTTATTGAGTGAAGAGAAAGTATAATGTTGTAGCTCATGCTCAAGTTAAGATTGTTTCTCTTGTTTCCCCTGTTTTCAATTGTAATAATTACTCCCTCCCTTCTTATGTGTGGGAAGCTTGGGAGAGAGTTATGTTGATTGTATATTCTATTCCTTTGGTTTGTTAATTCATGGTTTTAAAAATTGGACTGGATCAACCAATTCAATCGAGAACTGGACACTAATTCAGTCCAATAAAACCCTTAAAACCAGTATAAAAAGGGTAAAAATTAGAAACCAAGACAAAAAATGGTTTTTTGACCATACTGGCTTTTAAAGCCATAGCTTAAGAGCATTCTTATCAAGGAGGGTATAATGCTAAAATGCTATATTTGACATCCAAAACACTAAAATACCTTCTACATCAAACATGCCAAATGTTAAAATTTTTAACACTCAGCTATAGTGAGCTGTTAAAAACAAATATTAATTTTTTAATCCCCACCCACACGTGCCAAGTCCCTCTACCCTTTCTCACACGCTGCCTCTTCTTCCTTTTCTTTTCTAGTTCACACTCAACACGCCACCTTTTCTTCCTTTTCTTTTCTAGTTTAGACTCAACATGCTACCTAGCTACCTTGCCTTCTTCTCCCACGTTGCTTCCCTTCCCTCAACCAAGCTGCCAAAAATCCAAGATCCTTTTCCCTCTAACCGAACCCAAAAAGCTTGAAGAAGCCAAAGCCGCTGCCAATGATATTTGGCAAAGTTGCTGACGACGCCAAAGTTAAAAACCGCCAAATCTTTCATCTCTCTCTTTCGTTCTACCGCCATGGGTTTGTGATTTGTAGTGATTGTGGGTTGGATTGTGGATTTTGTGGGTTATGGGTTGTGATGGAGGTTGTGCATTGTGGTGGGTTGTGGTGGAGGTTGTGAGTTGTTATGTGAGTTTGTGGGTAGTGTTTGATGGTTGTAGTGGGTTGTTTCATTAGGTGGCAGTGGGGTGTGGGTTGTGATGGGGTTGTTTGGGCTTGTTGTGGTGGGTGGTGGTAGTGGGTTGCAGTGGTGGCTGGTAGTGATTGTAGATTGTGGTGGCTAATAGAGTAGTTGGAGAGGATGAGAGAGGTGAACTAGGTTTTATTTATTTATTTATTTTATATATATTTATTTAATTAGGTTGTTTATATTATTTTAATGTGTAGTATGTTAAAATAAAAAGCTTTGATATTGAGTGTATTTAAAAGTGAGATGTTTTTTTTTTTTTTTTTTTTTTTTTTTTTTTTTTTTTTTTTTTTGCTTTCGTATAATGTATCCTCAAAACTTTCAATTAGAAACTAATCACTGTTAGCGCCGAGTGGGCCCACGAAGGAGTAAAGTGCTGGCCCAGGAAATTCTTCTCAAGGTGCAGGTAGCAGGATTCGAACTGGGGAGCACACCCAGTTGAGCCCAGTACAAGTACCTTGAGACCGAGAGTTTAACCAACTCAGCTAACCCCTTGGGTTTAAAAGTGAGATGTTAAAATGTATAATGTGACATTTTGAGGTGTTAAATGCTATATTTTTTAGCATTCTTGATGTGAATGCTCTAATGAAATGGAATGTTTGTTTATCCAACAAAAAAATAAAAATAAAAATCATTGATGGGTGGTGCTTCATTTTGCTCTAATGGCACGAGATTTTTGAACCTGACCTATAAAAGATATGGGCCTCGAATAAGCCTTATCCTTTCCAAGTGGATTTAGAGAACCTTCGGCCCAATGATCACCACCAGGCTGCTTTTAAGCTTTTAGCCTTCCACAGTCCACACCATGCCCCACGTGACACCTTCATGAGTCTATTGTGGCTGACCCACACGGCGTCAGCGTGCATGTAAAATGTAACGGAGTTCGCATTAATTTGGTCACGCAATTCCTGACTTGTGAGTTGTGAATACAACATGGCATTCCAATATAAAAATCATATCCTTGCATGGTTAAATCAATCACTTTATTTTTGTTTTTTGAAAGAATCAGGCTGTAAATTTTATTTAAGTTGAGGTTTTTATTTATTTATTGTTTTTGTTGTTTATAGAACCACTTTAAGTTGAGTTGAATCATAGTGATATGGGCATAATAGTATTCGACAATGGCATTCCCTAAAACATAATATAAAATCTAGGCAATACTATAGTACGACATCATCATATGATAGAGTATCAATAAATATGGTGTTACAAAATATTTTACAATATTTTTCAATGACTTTTGAGATGTGATTGGTGTATAATAGAAGTAATGTTAATAGAGGATTAATATGAAATTAATGTCGCACCAATCATAATTGGTCACATTTTTTATTATTAAAAAATGGCCACCTTAAAAAATTGTGAAAATTTTGTTAAAAAGAAAAAGTTGTCCCCATAGAATATCAGTGTAGAATGAGTGACGAATAATTCTCTAAATACGAGTAATGCAAATACACTTTTAAACAAATTGGGGCTGAGTTAGATATATTGGGCCTTGTAAGAGTCACATTAAAATCCCAATAACATCTCTATGTACTGTATGATAAAGGTAATAGAAAAATAAGAGAAATAAAAAGTTTTCCCCCCTTTTCATATATCGACGTTTAGTTGGAAGCTTGGAATGAAAAAAAAATGAATAAACAAAAATGCATTTCTTTTTCCCGAGGAATTTTTTTGATAATCAAGTAGGTTGTGAGGGAATAAGCGTGGGTTAAAATATAATTATTATTATATTTTATAATATATATGGATGCATTTCACCAATTCATGTTAAGTCTTCTAAAAAAAAATCATTAATTCCTTCTAAGATTTTTTGGTGATCTAAATTCTAATATTACATTTTGGTAAACAATTTTATCATTAAAATATAAATGATCTATTTTTAATTCAAAACATGTCAATTTATTTGAAAATATCTTCAAGTCTATTATGATCATTCCTATTCTTTTTTTTTTTTTTTTTAAGAGAGTTTCCACCTATGATATTTGTTCCTGATGATGCTCTTTATCATTAAACTAAGACACAAATCAGATTTTTGATGTAGGTAGGGAATGAACTTCAGATCTCTTATTCAACCATTAAAAACAGGATTGCATAAAAATTTAACTAATATAAAAGATAAACTTACCCAAAAAAGGAAAAAAAAAAAAGCCAAAATAGGATTAAAAAATAAAAATTATACATTCTTAATGTGATGGTCACTCAGGTCAAAAGACGATGTTTAAGTCTAAAAAAGAATTTCACATACGTTCAAACAAGACTAAATAGAATTCTATCTCAAGTAGAATTCTATCTCAAGTAATATATATTCTGGATAAACATGATTGCATTTATGTAGGAGATAAACTTGCCATAAAAGGGGGAAAAAAGTCATAATAAAGGAGGAATCAAAATGATACTTTTTGGATCATTCCTACCTCGTCGCGCAAAATTTTGCTCCTAATTTTCTGTGCATTTAGGAGGGAGTGTATGTGCCCAACTCCGAAGTCAAAGTGTATTAATAGTAGTCCACTTTGTATTTTCTTTAATTCTTTTTTTTTTTTGAGAAACATTTTCTTTAATTCCTTATTCCACTATTAGTGAAAAATATTACTCTATTTCCGTTGATCACTTTTCTCTTTTCCACCTTAACAAACAAACAATAAAAAAAAAAGTTCCAATATATTATAGGTCCTTAAAAATTTAGCCAATTTTAGTCCCAATTAGTTAGAACGATGTAAGTGAGTTTGAACATTTTATTATTTTTGTTAAGTCAAGCTCTATCATTCACTATTTGATTGGATTACAACTTCATACATCATACCAAGAATAACTAATCTTTATTAGTGACCAATTAGGAAAGTTTGGAAAGAGACGGAACTACCCAAGGGGAAAAACAACCCCTAAAAGATAGTGGTAAAAGTGTAGGTTTTTCACTTTATTTACTTCACTAATTTTATCTAGAATTTTATTTTAGTTTGATTTAGTTAAATTTAATTTTTATTTACATTATCGGTCACTTGTAGTGATTTTGTTATATTTAATTCCTATTTATATTATGGTTAATAATGCTTGTAAATATTTTTTTTTAATGAGATAATTCGATAGTTAGGGGAGAGGATTTAAATTGAGTATTTTTATATTTTCTAATTTTAAGTGCAGAAATTTACATGTAAATATAATTGACATAAAACTATCATATATCTGGAAACTGGAAAGACACTTAGCATAAATTGGAGTGTATTGAAAATCAAAAAAATTACTTGGCTTCAAATTATAATTCAATGGTAAGGACATTTTGTTATATTTAGTTTTAATTAATGTTATGGCTTTAAGACTGCCCGAAGAATAGAAAATTTTTAGGTACTCGCTAGTAATGTGGTGCTTTCTCATTTTACATTTATAGTGGGATTTATAAATTTAATTGGTGGGAATCATCATGAATATGAGAGGAATGAGCACTATATCACCATGCTTCGGGAGTATCTAATAATTACTTTCCAAGGATTGGTGAGATTTGAAGAAAAAAAAAAGAATGAAACTTAAATGTGATCAGTTTGTCATTTTAAAATTTGTAAAAACATGACTCCATAATAGAATGGGGGATGAGTTTATTACAGATAATTTGGTACCTAGTTTAATTAAAAAGAAATTGCTAAGAAGTTTGCCTCTTTTTTAGATTTTTTTTTAAAAATTCTATATTCAATAAGGGGAAATTTGAATTTTAGATGTTCTCGTTGAAAATAAGTAGAGTTGACAACTTATAATGTTAAGAGGCCCTTGATTTCAAGTGTACTTAAATGTCCCTACACACATGTGAATGTTTGTATGCATGTATGCCAACCTGAACCTATTATCTATTTAAGTTTGTCTCGAATTGTGAATCAAACCATATAGTTTGGTCCTCGAACTCTGAAATAACAAAAGTTTCAGGTTCCACTCTGTGCATCCCATTTGGGTTTTAAACTTTTAATAGTGGGAACCTGCTTGGGCAGAGGCAGAGCTGTGTAAACCTACCAAGAAACACAATGGGAACAAAATGAGCATCGATCAAAATAATATTCTAAATTAACTAGCTAGTTCCTTCAATGGAAGGTACACGTTGAAATCACATCTTCAAAATTCCAAATATGGTATAAAATGCTATATGAGGTATTAAATTCGGCATTAACATGAATCTTGTCTTCCAAAAGTATACATTGAATGTAAATGAAGACAGTTTTTCATTACGTGGGCGTGAGGTTCGACATGCATGGTTCTGAGTACAAGTGTATGGACAGTCTCATCCCCATATGCAAGTTTGTCCTCAATGTCTTAAGTATCTCACTTATCAACTATCTAAAAAAAAGAAAAAGTATCTCACTTATCTACCAATCTTCTATTAATTGCCACCAGCCATAATACTTAATAAAGAGAAACCCCGCATGCATGCCAAGTTTTACTCCACTTCCTTTCCTTTCCTCAACCTTCTCTCTCAAGGACTAACTTTTGATTGCATTGCAAAGAAACTCTCACTCCATTGCCAACTACTCATGGTAAGCTTGCACAATGAGTTCTTGAATATTATTTTCTTATGTTCTATCATATTACAACTCTCTTAAAATATTAATCGTCATATATTGCATCAATTATAGGTAAGAATACCTACCAATTGTCTTCTTAGACTCTACAAACGTGAGAGTTTTATATATTGAGTATGATCTTTTATATCATGCCTAATATATGTGACTCTAGTTACTTTCTGATGGTGGTGGGGTTGAAAAAATACATCTACATAGCTACCATTAGAGCTATAGGGTTATAGAATATAGAATGGGACCAAAGTTTTCCCCTTTTATAGGGGATAACAATATCACTTGAATACAAAGCCTGTGGTCCATTTTTTGAGTGTTGAAATGAATAAAATTTGGTCACTACTTTGTTATATTATCCTGTACAAGGATATTCTTTCACACTTTCGCTTCTTCTTGCTGTTCTGATTGTTATATGCTTCGATCACTTATTTTTCTTTTCTATCTCCTCAAAATAGGTTCTTGAGATGAGTCCCGAGAGAGAAGAGTATGTGGATTGGAGAGGGAAAAACGCAGATCCCAGAAAGCATGGTGGAGTTAGAGCCGCAAGCTTTGTATGTGGTAAGATATTTCAACTAAGGGGTAATCACACCTTATTTAATTGTGGTTTGAGTTGAATGCGATTGGTCAATTTTGTGGTTTTATAATTTTCACTTTATTTACTAGAGGTTTAATTGTGTTATTTCCTTCTCTCATTTCCTTTTTACTTAAAAAAAAAAAAAAATTTTAACTTCGGGGTGCATTTTACAAGTTTGGGAGACTTTTTGAGCTTATTTTGATGGACCCTACACCAAAAAAATAAAATAATAAAAAATAAAATCAGAAAAAGTTTTTATTCTCCTTTTTACGATAATTTCAACTTTAACAAATAAGCACTAGCATCTTTTATTCTAACAATGACACATAAAGAGGATGAGAACTACATCTATCTTTCTAGACAATTTTTTTGTAATGTTTTTCCTTGTTAATATAATATTCCGTAAGTTTTCAAAAGTACAAGAGACTCTTCTATTTGAAGTAGCTCTCACATTAACTTAATTTTCTTTTTTAATGGGTGAAACTGTGAAAAAAATTTCAAATCCCTACATATTTGACATAAACCTCAAAGGTTTTGCAACTTTTTGTAGGGATCAATTCCTCCAAACTTAACTCTGCCGTTGCACAAAAGGTAATTGTGGTAGTGGTAAACACTATTTTTAGAGTTGCAAACAAATTATGGTTTGATCCTATGGAAATCAAATTAACTCATTATTATTCTATATGATTTTATCTCTCTTTTTTCATTTTGCATTTTTTGGCTTGGTTTCTCTTTGATCTTGTCAACATACAGTACGCTGTAAATGAGCCACAACCATCATAAAATCAGTTGGAAAGTACCTTTAAATTAGATAATGGAGTAGTATAAGCTTTGTTCTATCATCCATGTGTTGATTCTTCTCAATCATGCAAATCACGTAGATGTGAGAGTGAGACTTATTGATTTAACTTAATAATGCTGTAATTGCACCTCATTTTTGTGTGTGCAGTGGTGGAGGTATTGGAGAATTTGGTTTTCTTATCAAATGCCTCAAACTTTGTTGTATACTTTCTGATGTCTATGAATTACAAACCTGCTGAAGCTTCAAACATGGTGACCAATTTTATGGGAACCTCTTTTCTGCTCACGATATTTGGTGGATTCATTAGTGATTCATTCATCACAAGATTCAAAACCTTCATCTTCTTTTGTTCAATTGAGTTGCTGGTATGTTATCCTTCAACTCTCTCTTTTCTTGTTTAATTTCTGTTCACATGGTCATGTGGTTTAAGGAATTGAAAATTTGAAATAGTGCAAGACCTTTTCTTTTTCTTCTTATGTGTATGAGTTATTGTGAGTGAAATACGAACAAGACATTTGGAGGAAATCATAAGAGTAGCCAAAGTTTTCTTTTAGGTTCTATCTTATATGCATGATATTAGTTGGGTTGTTTCCAAGTGGCACCTTAATTAGATAAGGTGGAATAAAAATCCACTCGCCCCCAATTATAGTATGTTATGTGTTTGATTTCCCCCTCCCCCTATTTTGGACTTTATTCACTTTACAAGGAAACAAAAAGAGACATGTGACAAGCTGTAATTAGCGGAAAAATAAAATGAACAATTTATAGTAGGACAGAGCATTTTTATTCACTAATGTGCTAAATGTAGCCAAAATGTTTGGTAATACAATGTACAATGTAAATTAACCTACCTAGCCAGATGGGATCTTTAAATCTTTTTATTTCCGTCACAAATGTTGGCTACCAAATTTTGCATCCATGCAATGTTTTGTGCAGCAAAAGTCAAAAGTTTTTCATAGCTCTTGACATATATAAACTATTAAAACGATACCATTTTTGTAGGGACTTATCTTGCTGACAGTCCAAGCTCATGAACCACATTTACATCCAGCCATGGGTAGAAGGCCTTCAGGGTCACAAGCAGCCATTCTTTACGCTGGGCTCTATGCTATGGCCACTGGTGTTGGTGGTGTTAAGGCCACCTTGCCTGCTCATGGTGCTGATCAGCTTGACCACAGCAATCAGCGACTCATCTCTGCCTTCTTCAACTGGTTTTTCTTTTCCCTATGTACTGGTGGCCTCATATCTGTAACTTTGATGATTTGGATTGAAGAGAACCTTGGTTGGAATTGGAGTTTTAAGATATCGGTGATGGTCTTGAGTGTGACCCTCTTCATTTTCACCATTGGTTTCTCATTTTATAGATACAAACTTCCTGGTGGAAGTCCATTATCAAGGATCTTTAAGGTAAAGCAGAAGTTTGTTATTATGGTTTCAACTTTCAATAGACTTCATTCACATGTCAGAGAATACTTTTGGCTAAATTATAAAATTAAAATTTGGCAATTCAATTTACGCCGGCTAACTTTGCTTAAAAATCATTTTAGTAATCTAAGTTTAAAATTGGTCATTTTAGTCAATTAACTTTACCTCAAAATCATTTTAATCCTTTAAGTTTGGAAATAGTCATTTTGGTCAGTGACTTTTTCCAAAAATCATTTTAGTCCTTTAAGTTAGTCATTTGGTGTGATTTTTTAGCAAAGTTACCGGACAAAGTGAGTACTTGAAAGACTAAAATGATTTTTGGGCAAAGTTATAAAACTAAAATAATCAATTTCAAACTTAAAAGACTAAAATGATTTTTGGGCAAAGTTACCAGACTAAAATGATCAATTTCAAACTTGAAAGACCAAAACGATTTTTGGGCAAAATTAACATGTGTAAATTGTATTTTTGCCTTAAGATTTCTATTTATAATCTATTTTTAATTTAATTATTTTAATTTTATTTAATTTAGCTGGTTCTAGTTAGCTCAACTAGTAAAGTTTTTTATGGTTGAATAAGAGATATGAGGCTCAATCCATACCTACACCAAAAACTGATTGATGTCTTGATCTGATGATAAAGAGCTATTTTTAATTTAATCATTTTAATTTTATTTAATTTAGTGGGTTCTAGTTAGCTCATCTGGTAAAGTTTTTTATGGTTGAATAAGAGATATGAGGCTCAATCCATACCTACACCAAAAACTGATTGATGTCTTGGTCTGATGATAAAAAGTTATCATCAAAAGCGGACGCCAAAAGTTGAAACTCTATAAAAAAAATAGTTTTATTTATTTATTTTAATTTTAGACCTTCAACTTTCATCCATTTGCAATGTAGTCTTTTCATTCCATCTATACTGTAAATTACTAAAATTAACGCTGAGATTTGATGGAACAAGATCGAATGATTACTTTCTTCAAAAAAAAAAAAAAAAAAAAGATGAAATGATTAAATTGAGTACATATATAAGTTAAAAGACTGAAATTTAAAAAAAAAAAAAAAAAAAAAAAAACTTGAAGTATTGAATTAAAAACAATCAAAATTATAGGGTACAATTTGTAATTTAGTCAATACAATTTTGAATTTTTGTTTCAATTACTTCTTATTTGCTTATTATTATATATTATCATTTGGCTATATGTTTGTGTCCAGGTGTTTGCTTCTACAGCTCGAAACTGGAAATTATCACCAATAGAGAGAGTGAATGGACGATCACATAGCAAGTTCAAGTAATTAATTTATTTTTCCTTATTCTTAAATTAGGTGATTTGTGCGTGCCTAGCAAGTACCTTGACATGAATGAAATTCATCACTCACTTCACACAAGCACATTTGAGTGCATGTGCACACATAAACACAATGTTAAGTGGACCTAATTTACCATGAATGATGAATCCTATAAAATAAAATAAAAAGAGTAAGAAGAAAAACATCTTTTTAGCCCACTTCATTGAAGGGCCTCTTACAAGCATGTGGATCTCACGCAACCCAAAACCTTGTGTCTTAAATGTTCCATATAGCATATAGAGCATGTGTAAAAGATGATTTTGGCAGATTTGGGTAGGAGAGCAACAAATACAAGTTTCAAATCCTTGATAATTTATGTAGGAGGCAAAAAGTCATAGTAGATGGGGGCAAAAAGTCATAGTAGATTTTTACATCTCCCACACTCAAGCACGTACATATATCACAGAATCAAAGATTGAAATCTGTATGTTTCATTAATTAGCAAAATGATTACAGAAACTACATATATACTAGTCTGTACAGGTGTGAACACAAAAATAACCAACTAACAACCTATCACATGTGCTAGTTACAGGATTAACTAACTATCCCACGTGTTAATACTTAAGTAAGCTCCTAAACACACTAAACTACAGGTCGTATGGTCATTGTTCTTCACTTATGCTTCTCTGCCGTTTATGCTCTATTATAGAATCAATTGCTGTGTGAACAGTGCTATGACCCTTTGTGTTGCTGGCTTCTACCTTGCTCTTGCTACTGATCTTGGCAGCTTCATCTAAACTCTGATAACATAGAAACTACCTCTAAAACAATTGGGAAAAAAGAAGGGAAAAAAAAAAAAAGCAGAAGAGGGAGAAATTTTTGGTTTTTACCAGTGCAAAATCTTGCTTCATGTTGTTTTCAAAATGTTTACATATCATTAATTATGTCTCCTAAGTTGACAAATAATACAAATTTATTTGCAGGATTCTAGATAAAGCATTGATTGACAACACAGTTACTGCAACTGAGGTGGAGGAAACAAAAACCTTTCTTGGCCTGCTTCCCATATTTGCAACCACAATTCTGATGAACTGTTGCCTAGCTCAACTAATGACATTCACAGTGCAACAAGGGAACATCATGAACAGAACAATACACCATTTCAAAATCCCTACTCAATCATTAACAGTATTTCCCCTCATCATCATGCTTGCTTCGATTCCCTTATACGAGCAGTTCGTACGTATTTTTGGCAAAGAGAAGGCTAAAATGTTCCAACCACTTCGGAGGATTGGGTTGGGGCTAGCACTGGCATCAGGGTCCATGGCTGTGGCAGCTATAGTTGAAGTTAAGAGACGTGAGGCTGCTGAGAATAATGTCATATTGTCTGTCTTTTGGCTTGGGTGGCAATACCTTTTGCTAGGAGTTTCTGACATGTTAACTCTTGGGGGAATGCTTGAGTTTTTCTACTCAGAGGCACCTGCTAGCATGAGAAGCATGTCTACTGCATTGTCATGGTGCTCTACATCAATGGGGTACTTCCTTAGCTCAGTGCTTGTGGGCATAACCAATTCAGTGAGTGGAAAATATGGTCAACCATGGCTTGGGGGAAAAAGTTTGAATCAAAGCCGTTTGGATCTATTTTATACCCTCCTTTCCATTCTTAACATCCTTAATCTTTTGGCCTACATGTACTGTGCCAAGAGGTATTAAGAGTTTGAAAACTGCAGATTAAATCAGTATTTGAAAGCTTGTGCTGTAATCGTAAAGACTGGAAGTATATATATTGAATTGTGTAAAACTATACAATGAATTGTCTTTATATAGGCAGATATGTAAGTGCTGGACAAGTAATATGAGTACAGGACAAATAAAACAAAGCCGAGAATTCGTTGGCCTTGTAAAGCATTGTGCTGTATGTTATTAAAAGTCATTTTTAGTAGAATGATACTAGCATATACATGTGTAATGAAAACGAACTGCGTGCATTGCCAATTGTACTTCTAATTGTTTTTGTATGCAATTAAGAGTTTATGGGTTGAGACTTGAGAGTTAATTACGGCTAGGAGTTTTTAGTAAGAACTAGTCAAACTTTTTCTCTTTTCTTCCTCTCATTTCCCTCATCGCTCATCTTCTCAGTCTCTCCTCTTTTTACGGTGCCTACATTGAATTAGTCAAATCCATTAATCACTTTGGCTTCCACAAGACCCAAAACCGCAGTTAACCATGGATCTTAATTCATTTTATATGGATGAATATATTTATAGTATATACAAAACATAGTAGATCAATGTTTGATCAAAATTGTGGGTTTAACTCAACTGAGGGAGAAGTTTCTTGAGGATGGTCTAAAGATGCTAGCAATAGTTTTCAAACTCAAAATCTCATGGATATCATGGAGTCTTAGAAACTAAAATGGTTGAATTGAGCTCTGTTGTTAAGTCTACTTCTAATATAACATATCTATGACCCATTTGCCAAGCCATTTCGTGGCCAAAACGTACAACCCATAATTCGGCTTAGGTGACTATGGTGTTGCCATCTAGTTGCCCTGATGGTTTCTTAAATGGCCACCTGCCACAACTGGTCCAGAGTTTCCTACGAAACTTCTATCCTTTATAATTTAGAATTTAAACATAGTAATATTACTAAACATCATATTATTTTATTAGGTTACTTATTTTATCATCCTAAAATATCAATAAATTAAAAAAAGAAAACCAAAATAAGATTATTTATTTGTTTAAAGTTGTTTTCTATTTCACCTTTAAACAAATAATAAGATGGTGAAAAAACTAAAGCATTCATATCAGCTTATGCAAAAATTATTATTTGTTTTAAAAAAAGAGCTTATTTTTCTTAGTTAGCTAACTATTTTTAAAACACTTATATCTAATTATCCAGTCTATACCCTATTTCATTAAAATATCAATTTTCTTCAATTTCTTAATCATTTCTCTCTTCACACACACAACAATTACAATTCATTTTTCCTTCATCCTTGGGAAACGGAAAAAAAAATTGTATAAAAAAGCTGTAGTGATCTACTTGTATATTTGCACAAGAATAATGCTAAGACCACCGAATTGAGCACAACTTTGTGCCAAAACTCGCCACACAGTGAGTTGTGATTGGTAAAGATGTGTCCCTACATGGCCCACTAACACACCTTTGCTAATCACAGCTCGTCATGTGACGAGTTGTGACACAAAGTTGTGCCCAATTCAGTGGTACTAGCATAACTCTTTGCACAAACACTATAGCAAAATCCCATTTTACATAACCGGTTCATAATTTGATGTTGGTGATTATTGATTTTATTGGCTATATTTTTGGTTTGCAAAAGGTTTATTTCCAAACTAATTTGGAGAGAAACCCTTTAAACTCCTCCTACAATTTTTTATTGGATGTGAATTTTGAAAATCTAATCATTGGATTACGTCTTATTATATTCTCTATACTTGTAAAATTTTAAGAAGATCAAAGATGAAAAATTATATCATCAATCAAATATTTAAATTTCAAATTTTTATGGTCCAAAGTTATGCATAAAAAATAAGTTTATTAATCAAATAGTAAATTATATCTAATTTGAACTGAATTTGACATATATATTAAGAATATAAAGAACATGCAATCCAATAGTTAAATTTTCAAAATTCACTCAATAAAAAGATATAAAAGAAGTTTAAAATGTTCCTCTAAGAAACCTTGTCCTTTGGTTTTATGCTATTTTAGCTTGTGTGAACTTGCCAAATATACATAAAACCAATTACTGGGGCATATGGGTCTAGATAAAAGCTCTTTCTTATTTTATTTTCAAGAAAAGATGTATTTATCTATGTGGGGCCCAATAGTTTGTGGTCCTGGCCCATTTATTCATTGGGGTTTAAAGGCCCGAGCCGAGAATGGTTATAGCCCAGGATCATTAATACAAGTACAAAATAGCCTTAGGACATAGCCGAGGACAATTCAGTCCTCGGCATGTCCGAGATCTCACAAGAAGAAAGGGCAAAAATGGTATAGAAACAACTTGGGAAAAAATCTAAAATATCTGTGTCAGTAGAAAAGGGTATGCTGGAAAGTATAACCACCAGGGAAAGCTGCCCTTACTGCCATTCAATACTCTGCACCTGATAGAGCTATACTCTCCAGCTTTTACAATCACCCCCAACCACTCTAGGTATGGACTGATGGGACAAGTATCAGTCTTGGAATGTCGATCTTATACGTGAACGAGGGATAAAAAACACAAGCTATTATAAAAGGAAAAGTAAGCAAATCATAGCAAGGGCTGAGAAAAATGGCCAAAAACCAGAGCCTCCCAGCCCGCCTCCCAGCCCGCCTCTAGGAGAAAGACTCCTAAGTCGAACACGATTTAAACCATGTATGAACACCACGAAAGACCCGCCGTCTGGTGACTAAGGCCTAGCCTTTCAAACCCATGCTCTACAAATGATATTGTTTGGGCCTTTTTACGAACGAACCCAACACTGTTACGTTTCGTTACAAATCGAGTCCTTACAATTGGCGTCGTCTGTGGGAAAGGCTTGTGTCTTGGCATAGGCGATAGGTCGAGACAGTTCCCTTGTCATTTCTAACAGCCGGTTATAGTGTTCTAGCGTAAAGTTCCACTAGGGGCTATGACTCTTGACTAGGGGCTACGCTTTGTAGCGTCAATCGCATGGATGGTTCCAGGGGCTTGGCCGAGGAGCTAATCCCCCTAAAGCCAAGACCCCATGCCAAAAACTGAGTTTTGGACAGAACCAAGGTATTGTATGGTCCTCGGACTCAAACCTGTGGGGAAACCAACTACTTAGATGAGAAAACTGAGTTTTGGACAGAATCAAGGTATTGTATGGTCCTCGGACTCAAATCTATGGGGAAACCAACTACTTAAATGAGAAAACTGAGTTTTGGACAGAACCAAGGTATTGTATGGTCCTCGAACTCAAACCTGTGGGGAAACCAACTACTTAGATGAGAAAACTGAGTTTTGGACAGAACCAAGGTATTGTATGGTCCTCGGACTCAAACCTGTGGGGAAACCAACTACTTAGATGAGAAAACTGAGTTTTGGACAGAACCAACGTATTGTATGGTCCTCGGACTCAAACCTGTGGGGAAACCAACTACTTAGATGAGAAAACTGAGTTTTGGACAGAACCAACGTATTGTATGGTCCTCGGACTCAAACTTATGGGGAAACCAACTACTTAGATGAGAAAGCTGAGTTTTGGACAGAACCAAGGTATTGTATGGTCCTCGGACTCAAACCTATGGGGAAACCAACTACTTAGATGAGAAAACTGAGTTTTGGACAGAACCAAAGTATTGTATGGTCCTCGGACTCAAACCTATGGAAAGGTCGGCTACTTAATAAAAATTTTAAGTTGCTCAATTCTCGGCTCAAATACTAGAAGAAAGTTAAGGCTATGAAAGTTGTTTGGAAGATGGGGAAACGCCCTATTACTCAGCAACCTGGAGGGGCTACTCATTTTTGGGTTATATGTCTTCGGATGATCACCTCCTACAACGCGCCGAGCATTCAGTAGTCATCTCGGCTATTTTGGGGTAAGTGCTGTTTTCTTTTAGGTCGGCATTATTGTACCAGACAACTCTATTAAATTCATGATAATATCTTTTCCTTAGCAAGAATTTTGACCTTAAGTATCATTTGTTCAAGTCGGTATTATTGTGCCGAACAGCTTTCATAAGTTCATAATAGTACCTTTTCCCTTGATAAGGGATTTCGGTCCTAAGTATTGTACTCTTAGGTCGGCGATATTGTGTTAGACCGCCCCAATAAGCTCATCATAATATCCTATCTTTTTCTTCTTAATGTGGGTTTCAACCCTAAGTATCATTTGTTTGATTCAGTATTATTAAGCCGGATAATTTCAATAAACACAGAGTACGATCATTCTATTAACTGATATTTCGGTCCTAAACGTCGGTCGAAGTGTAAAAATAAAAAGGATTTACAAGACAATATGTCTATTCACGGCGTAACCATTTCAGAAATAAAGAGATAGAACATGTGAAGTAAAGCAATAACGACTTTTATTAATATAAAGATGTATTATAACGTACAAAGAAGGGCTTAAACAAACCTATACAGAAGGTGGATTACAAAAAAAATAAAAAAAAAAACCACAATAATACAGCCAAATAAACAGTCAGATGCCTTTTTAAACTCGTCTCCGAAATCCTTCCAAACTTTGCCCCAGTAGCGCCCATATTGAGAGGAGGACCTTCTTCAGAAAAAGAGGGAGGAGATGAAGAGAAAGAAGGAGGAGAAGAAGAGGGAGGAGATGAGGAGAAAGAAGGAGGAGAAGAAGAGGAAGAAGGAAAAGCACCAAGATGGACCTGGTGGTGGAAAGAAGAAGAAAGAAAGGCAAAAGGAGGCACCAGTGAAAGAAGAGAGGAAGAAGCAGGGACACTTAGTCCCTGCGTCAGTCCTGACTTCTAACACGCTGGTACCATGTTAGCTATGCTCATGAGAGAGCGGCTGGTACTGATAATGGGTGACCCCAACTCAGTCGTGCCGAAAGTTTGACGTGACGAGCCCCTGCTTCGGATTTTGGCTGAAAGGAAGGTAAGAAGGATCTTGAGTCTCTGCTATCCTTGCCCTGACCGAGCCGTTTTGAGTTTCGTAAGAATGTGGTGTTTCTGGGAGGGGTATGGTTCTCTCATTACTTACTCCTATCTCGAGTGTATCACAAGTTAAGATACAACTAGCGGATAAAGTAAACTCTGGAGGAAGTTAAAGGTTTCAGATTTCAGAAGGATTAAAAGGGTCTCTGTACAAGAGAAATAACCTCTTGCCTTCCTTCTTATATGAAGGGTAGAGCGAAGGGTATTTAATCCGTCTAGATTTCCAAGAAAATCTGTAAACGAGAATGTATCCGTTCTACTTCCCCACTTCGTCAACAAACCGTCGAATTTAAGTAGTCTCGTAAAGGTAAGTCATTAAAGGCACGTTTCAGATAATCAAATGGCGGGGACGCATTGGGAATGAATTCATAGGAATGTCTTGTAGTCCAGTATGTTTCCTGGGTAGATAAAGAGGCACCAGCATTAATGAAAGACAGAGTTAAATGAGCCGTAATAAAGGCTGGGCGTTACCAAAATCCTCCTCTCCTAACCAAGAGGTCGGACAGCAGGATTTTGAGGGGCTATTGTGGGGCCCAATAGTTTGTGGCCCTGACCCATTTATTCATTAGGGTTTAAAGGCCCGAGTCGAGAATGGTTATAGCCCAGGATCGTTAATACAAGTACAAAATAGCCTTGGGACACAGCCGAGGACGATTCAGTCCTCGGCATGTCCGAGATCTCACAAGAAGAAAGGGCAAAAATGGTATAGAAACAACTTGGGAAAAAATCTAAAATATCTGTGTTAGTAGAAAATGGTACGCTGGAAAGTGTAACCACCAGGGAAAGCTGCCCTTACTACCATTCAATACTCTGCACCTCACAGAGCCATACTCTCCAGTTTTTACAACCACCCCCAACCACTTTGGGTATGGGCTGATGGGACAAGTATCAGTCTTGGAATGTCGATCCTACACGTGGACGAAGGATAAAAAACACAGGCTATTATAAAGGAAAAGTAAGCAAATCATAGCAGGGGCTGGGAAAAATGGCCAAAAACCAGAGCCTCCCAGCCCGCCTTCAGGAGAAAGACTCCCAAGGCGAACACGATTTAAACCATGCATGAACACCACGAAAGACCCGCCGTCTGGTGACTAAGGCCTAACCTTTCAAACTCACGCTCTACAAATGATATTGTTTGGACCTTTTTACGAACAAACCTAACACTGTTACGGTTCATTACAAATCGAGTCCTTACAATCTATATTATTAATAAGAGGATTTTCCTGTTTCATCTTCATTTTTTAACGTACCAAAATGTACTCAAACAAATTTTGAAATAATATATTCTTTATTTTAACTTTTTTCCTACAAAAAAGCAAAAAAGGTTAAAACAATAATACTATCTCAGGTACAAAAGGAAAAAAAAAAAAAAAAAAACTGTTATTCTCACCACCCATTTGTATTCAAATATTTGATTTCTATTTATATTTGTTATCTATTTGAATTCAAATACTTCAATTATTTTTATAAAAAAAATTACAAAATTATTGCTTAAAAAATAAAAACCTACCTCATGTAAAATGTAAAAACTACTCATTCTTATTCCAAAATTTCTATAGTTTTTATTTTTAAATTCTTTAAAACATTCCAAAATTTTTGTTATCCAAATTCTATATATTTATCACAAATTCTCATCCATCCACACTAACGTATTTCATCTTTCTTTTGTTCAAATCTCAATTTTTTTTACTTATTACAATTCTTATCCGAATCAATAAATCCAAATGTCCCATTTTTTTTTTTTTTTTTTTTTTTTTTTTTTTTTTTAATTTATAAGATAGAATTTCTGCTTTAACTTAATCTAAGTGCTTTTATATATATGTGAAACTCTTTCTTGGAGACTTGAACCCCGGTCTTTACTTTTCACACCTCACGAGCACTTATATTTGTAAAGTGATCACTGCACCAAGGGTGTGCAGTAGTCATTAGGTTTCAACTTCTTATGGTTTTCTATCTTGTTTTTAAACATTATTACATGTTACCTTACCTCATTCTTTAAAAAAATAAACAAAACATACACACGGTTATTTATATATCACTTTTAAGCATTATAACACTAAACAAAAAAATAAAAATAAAAATAAAAATGAGCATTATTGCACGGCAAAGCACGTGTGATGAGTGTAGTAACTATATATTATTTTCATAATTTATTTGGTTTATTTCTTAATTTAACTTTTTAAAGCTTCTACTATTTACAGATAGAACTGTATAAATGCTAAGCCAACAACATCACACTTCTGTTTATGATATTTTGGAAGAGATGATTTCATAAGCTTCCTGTAAATAGTTCTTACAGAGCGTGTACTCACCTTTGGATGTGTTTCTGAAGAAATATTTGACTACTAATATATACAATTTCTTATCATCTGCGTGCATGGTCTCTCGAGAATATGCAATTTCTTATCATTTGCGTGCATTCTCTCTCTCTCTCACATGGAAGCAACCACCATCCCAAATGATAAAAATAAATAAATCACATTCGAATATTCAAATCACAAAGTGTCACTTCCTAGCTGTACACAAAACACCCCCCTCAGACTAATATTTCACTCAATTCATGTAGCAGTGAGCTTCGAGGACATTCGTATGCAGGGAAGGCATCATTCTCGACTCCTAAATTTTTTAAAATTTTGAATATAATTATAGGATTGGGTTTTTTTTTTTTTTTGATTGACACCAAGTGCTCAAGACTTTGTCCTGATTAGTCCTGGGGGTGCACAAGCCCTCAGAAAAGAGTTTCCTATAAGTGCACCTCGGGTAGTTTAAGGGACAATTAAATTCTCCTAGTCAAATGAACAAAATTTAGCTACAAATTTAGATATAGTCAATTGTTGCAACTTCCATTAAAAAAATTAACATAATTACATATTTTGAAAATCTAATTGTTGGATTACATGTCATTTATATTTTTAACACACATGTCAAATTTCGTTCCAATTCAATCTTATTTATTATTCAATACATAAAGTTATTTTTTATGCATAGTTTTAGATTATAAAAACTTGAAATATAAACATTTGATTGATAATATAGTTACTAATCTTTAATCTTCTGAAAATTTTACAAGCATGAAGAATATAATAAAACAATGTAATCCAAAGATGAATTTTTCGAAATTTACATTAAACAAAAAGATGTTGAGTAGAGTTGTTGTAACAATTGGTTACAAACTAGTTTGTAGTCAAACTTTATCAGGTTTAAATTACCTCTTATATATATGTAATTGATGTAATAAAATGATTAAAGATAAATAGCTATCTAAGTTATAAAATGTTTAAATTTTAAGTTTTTTAACTTTAAAATCATATATAAGACATAATTTTTATTATCAAATAGTAAATAATATTTAACTGACATGAAATTTGATATATAAGTTATAAATCTAGAGAATCTGTAATCCAACAAAAATATTTTCAAATTATTAATCTAATAAAAACTTATTATTAAGTTATATATATAACATTAATACAAGAGTGATAACATGTATAACTTGATATCATTTATATACTAGCTAATAAATCCCTGCATATCTGAGGTTGCAATTAAATTTAACCATAACCACACTCATGTACAAATATATGAAACATTTTAACTTTATTTTTGGCTAATAATTGGAGCATTTTTAACTAATAAGCAATACAGTATATACACTCACAATATTACATAAACGTATAATAAATTAAAAATTATTCTTTTTATGTGTAGGTGTATGAATTTTTATGTACTAATACCGACATTTACACAAACTTAGAATTTACATAGAAGGATAATGACACACTATTGGAGTACATTCAAAAGTTAAAGATAGTTGGCATCAAATCAGAATATAATTACTAATTAGAAGGAAACTTATAACAAAATTGGAGTGCAATTAAAATTTAATCTGAATTCTAAATTGAGCTTCTACTTTAATATTTTATAATATTTTTATATAGATAAGATTTTAAATTTTGGACCCAAAAAAAATCCGAGTAACCCACCAAAATTGAAAATTGTTCCAATAAAGTAAAATGGTCATGATCAATCATATTCCTATGGCCTGTGTCGACTACTAAAACAAATGACAAGAAAAAAATTTCATTTATATAAAAAATCCCTAAGTGCTAATGGTGTCAAGTTGTTTGCCAACTTGGCTGCTTTTGCATAGGCAAGTTGATGTGTTTAACTTTTTCTTTTTGTTTATAATTCAAATGGGGACTGTGTGTTTGATAAATATATATATATATATATATATATATTTTTTTTTTTTTTTTTTTGAGATCGTTTAAAGTTTGGAATTCTGGTATTTATGTGTTAGCGTATTGTTGTTTGACTCCACCGAAACCATTCGAATTGAAGATCCTTTCATATTTAAGTTCTCAATTCTCTTCTATTTTTAGTCAGATGTGAGATACATAGCATTTATTTAACTTTATAACTTTAAGTGGTTTACATGATTTTTGAAGACTATTGAATTTATGTAAATGGCATGTATCTTCCATATGCCCAAAAATTTGAAAGAATTCTTAAATGGGAGGGAAGCCTCTCCCAATGATTCATTTGGGTACTTTATTTATTTTTATTTTTATTGTTACTTGGCAATACATTAGAAAAATATTTGAGCAATAGAACATAATATTCAATGATTGAGACTAAGTTGTTTTGAAGTTTTTTTTTTTTTTTTTTTTTTTTTTTTTTTATATTTTACTTGGCAACACAAGCCCCCATTCGGGAGGAGGGAAAGAAATAGAATAGAAATGAAGGAAAAAAATAATTTTAAAAGATTTGATCTATGGAACATAATATTCAATGATTAAGACTAAGTTGTTTTGAAGAAATTTTTTTTTTTTTTTTTGTCTTATTTATATTTTACTTGGCAACACTAAGCCCTCATTCGGGAGGAGGGAAAACGGAATGGAAATTAATGAAAAAAAATATTTTCAAAATATTTGATCTATGGAACATAATATTCAATGAATAAGACTAAGTTGTTTTGAAGTTTTTTATTTTTGTTTTATTTATATTTTACTTGGCAACACTAAGCCCTCATTTGGGAGGAGGGAAAGGAATTGAATGAAAAGAATAATTTTAGAATATTCTTCTATTCCCTTGTATAGGAGTTTTAATTAAGGGAATGAATTTGAGAGTTTAAGTATGATGAAATAGAATGGACATGAGAGAATACTAATTCTTCTTTATTCTCTTAAAATCTCAGATTTTCATTCACCTCAAAATTGGGAGAAATTGGAGGGAATAAAATTAGATTTAATGAATTTTTTATAAAACTCTCAAAAGGCCTCTATATATTTAGCCATTTATTTTAAAATAGGGGTTTAATAGTAACATTATCATAAAATGATTCTATTCATTTCCTTCTATATTACTTTCAAATAAGGTTACTTACCTTCCATTCCTTTATTTTAAAACATCTAGACAATGTTACTTAATTCTTTTCCTTTCTCTTACTTAAATACCTTCAATTCCATACATTTTCATTCATTTCTCTTATGAACTCCCAAACAAAGTCTAAGTTCATATGTGAATAAAATAAAATGGAAAGAAATAATCATAAAAGAATTGAAAAGAATGAAATTTATTTAAGTAAGGAAAAGGAATGAAAAAGGAATGAATGAAATGAAATTAAGTAATCTTGTTTGAATGTTTAAAATAAAGGAATAGAAATGAATAGAATGTAAGTAACCTTACTTGGGAGTAACATAGAGAGAAAATAATTGAATCATTTTATGAAAATATTACTATTAGATCCTTATTTTAAAATAAATGACGGAATATATAGAGGTATTTTGGGAGTTTTAGTAAAAAATTCATTAAATAGACTTTCTATTCCCACCATTAAAAATTCTAAACAATGGAAAGGAAGAATATTGTAAAATTATTATTTTTCATTCATTTCCATTCCCTCCTCCCAAACAAGAGATAATAGTTTTTTTAGTTATATAGGAAAATATTGCACATATGTACAATTAGATAATAAATATGATTTTTATTTGATTTGTAGATGATGGAGATAATTACAATATTTGACCTTCCAATCAATAATATCGTTAAAACTAGGCCTTCGTAACAAAATTAAAGATTATTTTCTAATAGTCTCTTTAAGAATTAAAAAAATATTGACTTTAATTTTAATAGAGAATGAAGTTGAATATTCACAATTATTTGTATCTTTTCTTTTGTCTATATTATATCAACATTCATGTTTGGATTTTCATATATTACTTTAGTTTTGAATCTTATAAAATTATTATTCTTGAATGGAGAAATGCTTTCGGGAAAATTACATTTTAAATACTATGTATTTAAGGGATGTAACAAATTAAACTATGTAATTTTAAAAGTAAAAAATTAAACCCTGAAATTTCAAAAGCAATAAATTATATACTTTTTTTTAAAAAAAATTTATAAAAAGAAAAATTAACTCTAAAGTTTTAAAAGTATCAAAATAAACACTGAATTCTCAACAAATAACATATTAAATCCCAAACACAATGTCATTCCGCTTAAATGGAACTGCATGACAATTGATTGCTTGGTTCAACCGAACAAGAGTGACCCCTTCGAGAAGCTACCTTCCTTCCTGTTAGGAGAGAAAACCCAAATGCAACTTAGGCCAACCCACGGGTTGAGCAAAGATACTTTGATGCTTAATAAATCAAAACATTTTTGGAATTAAATTAATTGAGTAACACTGTTCAAAGATGACATACCTTGGTCAATTGAACTAGTAGGTTTTTATAAGTGGAATTAGGTAGATTAATTTTGACAGGAATCATCCCCTAAAAGGCTAAAATCAACATTTTCAGTGTGCTAGAGGTTGTCCCCTTTGGTCATCTAAAGGGATGCACACCAAGGCAGTGCGCCTAAGTTTGTAGATGGGATAGAATCAATCGAATTTTTTTGCGATGAAAGTTGGTGAGGTTCAATAACTAATTTCTAACATGAAGGGAAGTTGTGAGTGCATAAAAAGCTCTTCTTTTGAGGAAAGCTATACGGGTTGACCAAAGGAAAGGTTCCCTTTGGCACTTAGTTGATCGCTTCGAGTCATATACAGTTTGTTGTGAGGTAAAGACATGGCTAGTTGGTCCAGAAAGTATTGAAAGTCTAACATCGTATGTATAGGCAATCCCAAAGATCAAAATGGTGTTCAATCTAGGCTACCTTTGAGTGTCGCGTCCTGTCAGGTCTAATCCTAAGGCTTGCAGGCCGACATTGATGCTTGGTTTAGGATTCATTCATGGCTTAGTCTTAGGCTTGATAGGTGCAACTCTAATTCTGGTCTTGTTAGAACCATTTCCATCTAGAAATTGTAAGTCTTAATTTGTCATACCACTAAATTATAGAGTTTAAAATGTAATTTATTAGTTCTAGAGTGTATCTTTGATGCAGTCATCGATTCTCTTAAATGGCACAATTACCACGAGCAAATGTATATATTAATGATAAAGAATGCATTATTTATTTATTCTCCTAAATGGCCATAATTACCGCGAGCAAACATATATATTAATGATAAAGAATGCATTATTTATTTATTCTCCTGAATAGCCATAATTACTGCGAGCAAACATATATATTAATAATAAAAAATGCATTATATAATCTTAATTTGTCATAACACTAAATTATAGAGTTTAAAATGTAATTTACTAGTACTAGAGGGCATCTTTGATGCAATCATCAATTCTCGCAAATGGCTACAATTATCTCAAACAAATGTATTAATGACAAAGAATGCATTACTTATTTATTTATTTTATTATTATTTTGTTGTTGTCATACTTTGGTTTGAGATGAGATCATGATTCATCCCTTCTTTATAAGCGGAGAGTAAAGCTTCATTGCATTTCACTGGTTGTTTCTGTAGTTTGAACCATGAATATACCTTAAACGTGAACTCCACTATATAACATTTTCTCAAAGTCTCCACGATATATTCTTCTTTTTTCATTAGTAACACAAGCATGCAATATACACGGCTTCAAAGTCAAACCCTCTATTTATTTCTATAGTAATGACAAGTGTGACTGTGATTTAAGTTAGAAATCTTTCATCATCCATAGAACCTATATATACATTCTTACAAATCTACAAGATAGCAATAGCATAGCCTTCAATCTTTTTAGAAGATAGCATAGCCTCTCTCTCTCTCTCTCTCATGGCGAGGCTTTGTTTTACATTTGTGATAATCTTAGCATTGACATTGGTGGTTGATAAGGGTAAAATTGTGAATGTGAATATTCATGAATATAGTATCATGAAGCGACGTTCAAAATAGACCCGTCAGCCTCACTTGTCATAAATGGAAAGCTGACACTACTAAGCTGAAGGGAGTAGGCAAAGCTGACGACCCTAATGAGGCTGACGACCTCGACGAGGGAGCTGGCGAAACTGACGACCCCGACGAGGGGGTAGGCGAAGCTGACGACCCTGACGAGGCTGACGACCTCGACGAGAGGGTAGGCGAAGCTGACGACCCTGACGAAGCTGACGACCCCGACGAGGGGGTAGGCGAAGCTGACGACCTTGACAAGGCTGACGACCTCGACGAGGGAGTAGGCGAAGCTGACGACCCGACGAGGGGGTAGGCGAGCTGACCGAAGATGACGACCCCGACGAAGGGGTAGGCGAAGCTGACGACCCTGACGAGGCTGACGACCTCGACGAGGGAGTAGGCGAAGCTGACGACCCCGACGAGGGGGTAGGCGAAGCTGATGACCCTGACGAAGCTGACGACCCTAACAAGGGAGTAGACGAAGCTGACGACCCTAACGAGGCTGATGACCCCGATGAAGGCAGTAAGCTGAAGACCGTAAGCTGAAGGCAGTAAGCTGAAGGCAGTAAGCTGAAGGCAGTAAACTGAAGGCAGTAAGCTGAAGAGAGTAGGCTGAAGAGAGTAAGCTGAAGATAGTAAGCTGAAGGCAGTAAGCTGAAGACCATAAGCTGAAGAGAGTAAACTGAAGGCAGTAAGCTGAAGGCAGTAAGCTGAAGACCATAAGCTGAAGAGAGTAAGCTGAAGGCAGTAAGCTGAAGGCAGTAAACTGAAGGCAGTAAGCTGAAGGCAGTAAGATGAAGCTGAAGATAGTAAGCTGAAGGCAGTAAGCTGAAGGCCGTAAACTGAAGAGAGTAAGCTGAAGGCAGTAAGCTGAAGGGGATGCACAAAGCTGACGGTCCCGACATAACCTTGACTTAGCTTCCACGCATGGGTATATAAGGAAATACCTTGTACATCACGCTCAGTGTTAAACTCCTACAAGGAAAGGATTTCGCAAAATACGCTCATAAAGACTCCTATAAGGAAAAGACTTCTACAGCAAGAAAAAGAGGTCAATCCTCTACTACTATAAAAGCCTCAATATCCTCACTAGCTAAGGTACGCATAATTTACCCTCTCTAACAGTTTAGAGTTGTGAGAAGTTCTAACTTGACCTTCGGAGGGTATTTGGCCGACACCACACCGGTGCTCTCTGCGAGGTCTTCTCTTTTTGTGTTGTGCAGGCGTTGTTTCGAGCACGTGAGTGCCGTGTAGCTCACTGACGATTTTTCGGCATCATCAGTTGGCGCCGTCTGTGGGAACGAAGCGTACTTTACCTATCGCTTCCCGGACAAAGAGTTGCATGGTACTTACTCACTCGATGGCAACTACCAACAACGTTCAGGGAGACGAGCTGCGACCCACTACCCTGGAGAGGCAGGTCCAAACCCTCATGGCAACAGTGGAACGTCTCACCAAACAGAATCAGGACCTTGAAGAACAGCTACGGCAAAAGAACGCCGCTATGGGTACCCAAGGGGAAAATCAAGAAGGTACCAGTGCCGAGCGAAGAGACCAAGAGGGGCCGGAAGGTAGTAATGCCCCAAGCAGACCCAAGCGACAAGATATGAGCTGTCCATCCGTCACTGATATGGCTCAACCCCACATTGTCGCGGAGATGCAGGCGATGAAGGAACAGATGGACGTCATGATGAACGCCCTCAAAGGACGGGTGTCCAGCGACCTTGATGATCTGGTCCACCGAACCGACTCGCCGTTCACCGCGTCCGTCAACTCCTTCCCCCTTCCACCAAAGTTCCGTATGCCGCAAGTGGAAAACTACGACGGAAACAAAGACCCTCTAGATCATTTGGAGTCCTTCAAGACCCTGATGCACCTTCAGGGGGTACCCGACGAGATCATATGCAGAGCTTTCCCCACCACGCTGAAGGGTCCCGCAAGGATATGGTTTAGCAGGCTGACGCCTAACTCCATCAGTACTTTCAAGGAGCTAAGCGCCCAGTTTGCTTCGCACTTCATCGGAGGACACAGGTATAAGAAGTCTACAGCATGCTTGATAAGCATCAAGCAGCGGGAAGATGAGACGCTAAGGTCTTACATAGCACGCTTTAACAAAGAGGCGCTTTCAATTGATGAAGCTAACGACAAGATACTTGTAGCCGCTTTCACAAATGGGCTGCGGAAGGGTAAGTTCCTATTTTCACTATATAAGAACGACCCGAAGACTATGTCGGACGTGCTTTACAGGGCAACCAAGTACATGAATGCTGAGGACGCGCTTCTGACTCGAGAGAAGAGAGAAAGGCAAGAGGATACGCGACAGGACAGAGGGCAGAAGATGGCAAGAACTGGAGACGCTGAACAGACAGAAGCTACACCGCCCGTGGAACACCAAGCACCTACGGAAGTACTACCAGTAAAAAGGATGGCATGAAGAGCAGCACCCCTTTATTTCTAGTTTACCTTAGTGAATTTTAGCTATACTCCTCAGTTTTTCTATTTACTTTAGTTTTTGCTACAATAACTCTTTTAAAGCCCAAAGGGCAGGTCTTCGTTTTCTTTTTAAGAACTACTTTTTCTATGAATGCATGGTTTATTTTAATAAGAGGAGTTTATTCACGCATGGCCAAAAGGAGTCACTACGCTAAGCCTACGGGTAGACGCATGGCCAAAGTCGCCTACGGGTGGACGGTCACTACGCTAAGTTACCTACGGGTAGACGCATGGCCAACGCCTACGGGTGGACGGTCACTACGCTAAGTTACCTACGGGTAGACGCATGGCCAAAGTCGCCTACGGGTGGACGGTCACTACGCTAAGTTACCTACGGGTAGACGCATGGCCAACGCCTACGGGTGGACGTCACTACGCTAAGTTACCTACGGGTAGACGCATGGCCAAAGTCGCCTATGACGGTCACTACGCTAATTTACCTACGGGTAGACGCATAGCCAAAATCGCCTACGGGTGAACGGTCATTATGCTAAGTCACCTACGGGTAGACGCATGGCCAAAGTTGCCTACGGGTGGACGGTCACTACGCTAAGTCACCTACGGGTAGACGCGTGACCGAAGTTGACTATGGGTGGATGATCACCATACTAAGTCGCCTACAAGTAGACGACCAAAAAGGTAACGAGGCTCCAAAATTTAGTCACCTCAATTAGTCTACGACCCCAAGTGGACAACTCACAAGGTGACGAGGTACCAACACTTAGTCACCTCAACAAGTCCACAAAGTGGAGGAATCCAAGTCTACAAAATAGACGACCCTAATATGCAGTCCATTAAGTGGACAACCTCATCTCAAGAGGATGAAATGTTATCAAGTCCATAAAATGGACAAGCTTATTAAGTCCACAAGATGGACGATTTCATCCTAGGAGGATGAAAAAATTATGAAGTCCATAAAATAGACACAAAGTGGACAACCATGTCTTATTAAGTCCACAAGCTGGACGACCTTATTAAGTCCACAAGCTGGACGACCCTACTAAATCCACAAAGCGGACGACATTGCTAAGTCCAAAGTGGACGACCCAATCCTAAGAGAATGAAAAATTATTAAGTCCACAAGTGGACGAGTTTATCATTAAGCCTACAGATTGGACGAGTCACTTAGTAATACCCACGAAATGGACGATTACGCCAAGTCCCCAAAGCGGACGAGCCCATAAAGTTGACGAGTTCGTCCACTAAAGGATATGACTAAGACGATGGTTTTAACATAAAAGACAACGAGATGAACAAGTCTACTAAAGAGACGAGTTGGAATTATCCAAATGAAAAGGACTTAAACTCCATGAACCTGTCAGTTTAAGCTGACGAGATCATGGAGTGGGGGGCAGCTGATAAGGGTAAAATTGTGAATGTGAATATTCATGAATATAGTATCATGAAGCGACGTTCAAAATAGACCCGTCAGCCTCACTTGTCATAAATGGAAAGCTGACACTACTAAGCTGAAGGGAGTAGGCAAAGCTGACGACCCTAATGAGGCTGACGACCTCGACGAGGGAGCTGGCGAAACTGACGACCCCGACGAGGGGGTAGGCGAAGCTGACGACCCTGACGAGGTTGACGACCTCGACGAGAGGGTAGGCGAAGCTGACGACCCTGACGAAGCTGACGACCCCGACGAGGGGGTAGGCGAAGCTGACGACCTTGACAAGGTTGACGACCTCGACGAGGGAGTAGGCGAAGCTGACGACCCCGATGAGGGGGTAGGCGAAGCTGACGACCCTGACGAAGATGACGACCCCGACGAAGGGGTAGGCGAAGCTGACGACCCTGACGAGGCTGATGACCTCGACGAGGGAGTAGGCGAAGCTGACGACCCCGACGAGGGGGTAGGCGAAGCTGATGACCCTGACGAAGCTGACGACCCTAACAAGGGAGTAGACGAAGCTGACGACCCTAACGAGGCTGATGACCCCGATGAAGGCAGTAAGCTGAAGACCGTAAGCTGAAGGCAGTAAGCTGAAGGCAGTAAACTGAAAGCAGTAAGCTGAAGAGAGTAGGCTGAAGAGAGTAAGCTGAAGATAGTAAGCTGAAGGCAGTAAGCTGTAGACCATAAGCTGAAGAGAGTAAGCTGAAGGCAGTAAGCTGAAGGCAGTAAACTGAAGGCAGTAAGCTGAAGGCAGTAAGATGAAGCTGAAGATAGTAAGCTGAAGGCAGTAAGCTGAAGGCCGTAAACTGAAGAGAGTAAGCTGAAGGCAGTAAGCTGAAGGGGATGCACAAAGCTGACGGTCCCGACATAACCTTGACTTAGCTTCCACGCATGGGTATATAAGGAAATACCTTGTACATCACGCTCAGTGTTAAACTCCTACAAGGAAAGGATTTCGCAAAATACGCTCATAAAGACTCCTATAAGGAAAAGACTTCTACAGCAAGAAAAAGAGGTCAATCCTCTACTACTATAAAAGCCTCAATATCCTCACTAGCTAAGGTACGCATAATTTACCCTCTCTAACAGTTTAGAGTTGTGAGAAGTTCTAACTTGACCTTCGGAGGGTATTTGGCCGACACCACACCGGTGCTCTCTGCGAGGTCTTCTCTTTTTGTGTTGTGCAGGCGTTGTTTTGAGCACGTGAGTGCTGTGTAGCTCACTGACGATTTTTCGGCATCATCAGTGGTTTCACCGAGTCACAAACCTGCACATCACAGAGCTTCACAAACGGCAAGGTCTTCACCAACTGCACCGATCTTCCATACCTGAATGCCTATCTCCACTGGACCTACAACGCAACCAATTCCTCTCTTTCCATTGCCTACATAGCCCCACCAGCTATGCCCGATGGCTGGGTCGCTTGGGCTATCAACCCCAACTCTACAGGCATGGTTGGAGCTCAGGCTCTCTTAGCCTTCAAGTTCAACGGCGTCATAACCATCAAAACCTACAATATTGTCTCCTATAACTTCACTACTTCAGGGTTCAACTTGTCCTACGATGTGTGGGATCTTAGCATGCATTGAGAACTCTAATGGGACTATCACAATCTTTGCTCAATGGAAGCTGAAAGAGAACACTGAGAAGGTAAACCAAGTTTGGCAAGTGGGTCCTGGTGTGACCCAACAAGGCTGGCCTATGAAACATAATTTCAATCCAGAAAATCTTAATTCCTATGGGACCCTTCAGTTGGTGAAGGCAGAAGGTCCAGTGATCAGTCCTGCGCATGCACCTCAACCTGTTGCTTCTGGACATGATGCAGCTGCTCCTACACCTAGTGGGAGTTCAAGAATCAAAGAGAGAGTGAATGTGGGTGTTTGCTTGAATTTGTTTGTTATTCTTGCAAGTTTGATTGCTTTCTGAGTTTGAAGATTTTGTTTGATGTTAATAAGATCCACTACAGGTATTTAAAGCACCGGCATAGGTCCATTCGGGCTATACCGGTTTTTTTTTATAGTGAGAGATGCATTCATTACAATCCTTAGCGTCAAATAACTATAATTATCTCATATATGAGATAGATGTATTGCAATATGAGAGCTTCACATAATCATATATAAAGTCTTTTAAGTTCTACCTATTCTGGTCCTTATGGTCTTTTTATTTTTATTTTTTTTATTTTTTTTGTTCAAAAATTTAAGACAAACAAAAATTACGAAATCTTTTTCCTTTCATTGTTTTCAGTCATCTATTCTATTGTGAAATATAAGTAAGATATTGATGATGCCGAAAAATCGTCAGTGAGCTACACGGCACTCACGTGCTCGAAACAACGCTTGCACAACACAAAAAGAGAAGACCTCGCAGAGAGCACCGGTGTGGTGTCGGCCAAATACCCTCCGAAGGTCAAGTTAGAACTTCTCACAACTCTAAACTGTTAGAGAGGGTAAATTATGCGTACCTTAGCTAGTGAGGATATTGAGGCTTTTATAGTAGTAGAGGATTGACCTCTTTTTCTTGCTGTAGAAGTCTTTTCCTTATAGGAGTCTTTATGAGCGTATTTTGCGAAATCCTTTCCTTGTAGGAGTTTAACACTGAGCGTGATGTACAAGGTATTTCCTTATATACCCATGCGTGGAAGCTAAGTCAAGGTTATGTCGGGACCGTCAGCTTTGTGCATCCCCTTCAGCTTACTGCCTTCAGCTTACTCTCTTCAGTTTACGGCCTTCAGCTTACTGCCTTCAGCTTACTATCTTCAGCTTCATCTTACTGCCTTCAGCTTACTGCCTTCAGTTTACTGCCTTCAGCTTACTGCCTTCAGCTTACTCTCTTCAGCTTATGGTCTTCAGCTTACTGCCTTCAGCTTACTGCCTTCAGCTTACTCTCTTCAGCTTATGGTCTTCAGCTTACTGCCTTCAGCTTACTATCTTCAGCTTACTCTCTTCAGCCTACTCTCTTCAGCTTACTGCCTTCAGTTTACTGCCTTCAGCTTACTGCCTTCAGCTTACGGTCTTCAGCTTACTGCCTTCATCGGGGTCATCAGCCTCGTTAGGGTCGTCAGCTTCGTCTACTCCCTTGTTAGGGTCGTCAGCTTCGTCAGGGTCATCAGCTTCGCCTACCCCCTCGTCGGGGTCGTCAGCTTCGCCTACTCCCTCGTCGAGGTCGTCAGCCTCGTCAGGGTCGTCAGCTTCGCCTACCCCTTCGTCGGGGTCGTCATCTTCGTCAGGGTCGTCAGCTTCGCCTACCCCCTCGTCGGGGTCGTCAGCCTTGTCAAGGTCGTCAGCTTCGCCTACCCCCTCGTCGGGGTCGTCAGCTTCGTCAGGGTCGTCAGCTTCGCCTACCCCCTCGTCGGGGTCGTCAGTTTCGCCAGCTCCCTCGTCGAGGTCGTCAGCCTCATTAGGGTCGTCAGCTTTGCCTACTCCCTTCAGCTTAGTAGTGTCAGCTTTCCATTTATGACAAGTGAGGCTGACGGGTCTATTTTGAACGTCGCTTCATGATACTATATTCATGAATATTCACATTCACAATTTTACCCTTATCAGATATGATCTTTTTTTAGTAGTATATAAACAAACATAAATAAAATTTTAAACTTATGTTTTACCTGATTTAAAAATAGGCCAAAATGCAAAATTCACTTTCTAAATTTCACAATTTTTTATTTCAGTCCTCTAAGTTTGCATTTTATCATTTCAGTCCTTTAAGTTTTAATTCTTTTCAATTCAATCCTCTGTTAACATTCCGTTTATTGCTACCATTAACTTGCTCAAAACAATGTCGTTTTGGTCTTAATTTAATATTTAATATTTATTTATTTCTTAATTTAAAAAACCCAAAAATTAGAGGGAGAGGAGAGATAGATTGAAGGACCAAAAGTGGATGTTGCTGCCTCAGACTCCTGTCATACAGATCAACACGTACCTTTCTACAATCTACACCATCAATCAAAAGAAACAAACGAACATAGATTGATCAAACTAAATAACCAAATTTTAACCCACAAAAAAATAAAATAAAATTTGAAAATGTCTCTGGAGGTTGATCTTCTAGAAAATGGCGGTGACCCCTCGTCCTTAATCTTTGTCATTGAGATTATCAATAGTGTACGATCTCTTCTAGCTACAAAGTAATATAATCTTTCCCATCAAAGTCTTCAACAATCTTTGCATCCCAACACAAATTTTTTTTTTTTCTTTCAAGGGTCATTTAATCCTTTTTCAAAGTTTTTTTTTTAAGCTTCGAGAGATGGACAGCAAGATGCAGATCATTTCGGTCTCTCGATTTCTCTCTCTCTTTTCCCTCTCAGTCTCAGTTATCGAGTTAGGCTAGGGGTGGGTGGGGTTTGTATCTCGTGTTCTTCAGATGGGGGAGGGACGACATGTTTGCTTATTTTAATTTTTTTTTTTTTCAAATTAACTTTTTTTTTAATATAAGAAATAAATAATAAAATAAATATTTAATATTTAATAATGGCCAAAATGATGTGATCATTTTGGGCAGCTTAACGGCAAATGTGAATGTTGACAGAAGATTGAATTGAGAAGATTTGAAACTTAGAGGATTAAAATAACAAAGTGCAAATTTATAGAACTGAAATGAAAAGTTATGAAACTTAAAACATAAATTTTGCATTTTAGCCTTAAAAATATCTACATATATCTTGTATTAATTATATTGATTTTAAATTAGAGAGGATAATCGTATATATATATATATATATATATATTTACTACTATTTTAGAGGTTTTTACTGTTTGGATTCCACAATTTTAATACCTAAAATATCCTCATCATACCCACTTACAAGTTTTCAACTAACAAGGATAAATATGTAAATTAAAACTCCTACACTTTAAAATCCACAAACTCATATACGCTTTGCTAGTTTCTCTCATTCTTCTTCAGATTGAAATCATTCAGTTTAACTCTACATCCTTTTCTTTCTTCTTCTTCTACTTTCAGATATGGTTTTTAAACAATTTAAACAGATTTTGTCAGAGGCTTCAATAGCTTTTCAAGTTCTATCTTTTGTAAGTTCTTCTATTTTTTCTTTTCTTTTGTTTATCATTGACTTTCTTTGAGTTTTTACCTATCATGGCTACCAAGTATTCATAGTTTGAGGAGTACTTACTTTTGGATGAATGTGATTAGGGATTCAAGCGTGTTTGACAATTGCTTATTACCCATGGCTGACTTAGAAATTTCAAAAAAATAGGGTTTTTGCTTGAATTGGCTACTTGAGAAAGAATATTGGTAAGGGTTTTTTCTTTTTGTTTTGACCTGCAATCAAACACAAACTCTAATAAAGTTTCTTAGAATCATTGATGGTGGATAAGTTTTGACTATATATATATATATATATATTAATTATATTAATTTGAATGACAAGGCGATAATAATCTCCCCCTAAAATATTATATTTGTAGAGAAAGAAAAGAAAATCCTATGGGTGTTTTTCTCTTTGTTTTAATTGATGTGAGAGTTAAGATGCTGCATATTAATTTTGTACTTATTTATTCATGCTTCATTCGGAAACACCAAAGGTGGAAATGAACGTGCAATTGTCTTAGGAGCAGGAAGGTGCAATACTGCATGGGTAATGGGTTATTATTAAAAGTGTTCCTTCTCAAAGTGTTGTATGGAGCCATGATTCATGTCAAAAGAAACACTGTAATTTTTATCCATAAAAAGAAATTAATGTACGAATTTGGCCCTTTATGGATCTTACTTTTTCTTCTGAGAGCATCATAGAGAACAAATACACCGTTTTAAGGGGTAGAATTTTAATTGTTTTAATTGTAGATCTTTTGCGATAATAAAAAACTTTTTTTTAATTTTTTTTTTTTTTTTATACAAGATAGAATTCTACTCTAGCCTAATATAAGTGAATATGTGTGTGAAACTCTCTCTTAGAAACTCGAACCCCGACCTTTGCCCCCCACACCTCACAAGCATTTATACTTGTGGAGTGATCATCGCACCAAGAGTGTGCAGTGGTTGATAATAAAAAACTTTACTTCAAGAGAGTTTTTTTTTTTTTTTTTAATAATTTTTATTATAGAATACCAAGTATTTTCAAAACACACACGGGAAAAGGGAAAAGGTCTTAAAGAAATTAACAGTGATGTATATCCAAAAAGGCAATTCTTGGATACACGGCTGAGACTTTAATCCTCTTTAACTCACACTCATTTTTTAATTAATATAAATATTTTCAGGAAAACAACTTCCCAATCAATGTTCTAACCACAATATCTGTCATAACAACTAATTAGGCCTCAATTCATGCCTAGCCATTCTATTATGCTTCCATTCAATTCCAAGATTTGTGTGTGTGCGTGGAACACTTCATATGTCGATATTGTACTTTATTCACCTTAATTTTAGACGAAAATCACAATTTTATTTTCGGCCTAGGTAAACCCTAGAAGCGTGTTTTATTAAAATGTTACACTTGGAGTCCCAAAATTTTAATTCACCAAGCCCATTCATGCTAAATGAATATTAGATAAAAAAAATTTCTTGAATTTACTATTAAAACTTGATTTTCACTAACTTTGACCAATGTTAATTGAGTCTTAAGTTAGTTAGTCAGGTTTGGTGAGTGGGTAAATAGGGATTTGAGATGTAATAATTCATCCAACTGAAGAAGTGTTTTCTGCTGGGGCTTTTTTTGATTGAACTGCTGGTGCAGAAAATAGGTTGTTCAGCAAAATGAGAGCTTTCTGCTTGATGAGGCCTGCTGCTACAGAAGTGATGGATAACAATGTGTGAGAGCTTACTGTTGATCGAACCCTTTGTTGCTAGGCTGTTGGATAATAATAAATCTGCCCAGCTGTATGAGGGTTTGTTGATAAGGCCCTCCGATGTTGAACTGTTGGTAATAGTGCAGTCAAAGAAGGGTAATCTGTTGCTGAGGCCCTTTACTGCTGGAGAGATGAACATGTCCAGCAGTAAAAAGGGTTGCTGTCGATTAGACCCTTTCTTGTTGGACTACTAGATAACAATAGATTTGCGTAGCTGTATGAGGGTTTGCTGATAAAGCCCCCTGATGTTGAATTGCTGGGTAATAATGCAGCCAAAGAAGGGTAATATGTTGCTGAGGCCCTTTGCTATCGGAGAGATGAACGTGTCCAGTGGTAAAAAGGGTTGCTGTTGATTAGACCCTTTCTTGTTGGATTGCTAGAGAATAATAGATCTGCCCAGCTATATGAGGCTCTCTTTTGTTGAAGAGATAAGTATGCCTCGTAGTAAGAGGAGTTTCTACTGCTGAGTCCATCTGTCATTGGAATGATAGATAATAATGGAGACCTCTAGCAGTAAGAGAAGTTTTTGCTACTAGGGCCTTCTGTGGCTGGAATGACTGTTCGTAGCGAAGATCTTTAGCAGTAAGAGGGGTTTCTGCTGTTAAGGCCCTCTGTTGCTAGAATGATAGATAATAGGAAAGATCTCCAACAGTAAGAGGGATTTCTGCTATTGAGGCCCTCTGTGGCTGGAACGATGGATAATAGTGAAAACCTCGAGTGGTAAGAGGGGTTTCTGCTACTGAGACCCTCTATTACTGGAATGATAGATAATAGCGGAGACCCCCAGCAGTAAGAGAGGTTTCTGCTGCTGAGGCCCTCTATGGTTAGGATGATGTATAATAGTGAATATCTCCAGCAGTAAGAGGGTGTTCTGCTGCTGAGGCCCTCTGTGTCTGGAATGATGGATAAGAGATATCCCTAGTGGTAAGAGGGTTTTCTGCTGCTGAGGCCCTCTGTGGCTGGGATGATGGATAATAGTGAATATCTCCAGCAATAAGAGGGGTTTCTACCATTGAGGCCCTCTATGGCTGGAATGATAAAATATCTTCTTTTATGGAGTCAATAAGCTCATAATAAGCATGTTGTAGCCATGAAGCTGCTTGGATGGTGGAGAGAGAAAGACATGTGGAATAGCATTTCCATGAATAAATATGAGATAATATTGATGTGACTCAGTGCTGTGAGCTGCTGGATCAAGTCACTTTGAGTATTTGGAGTCGAGTTCTCCTCTATGACATGTGATTCTAGACTTTGGAGGCATGACATGGCAATACATGCAACTCCCCAGTGGAGTCGCCAAATGTTTGAGGGCCTTTTACGGATGCCCAGCCACCTGTGGTCCGTTGGAGGGATAATCTTACTAGGCTCGGGTTCTTTTTGGGGAGTTGCGTCCGAAACTCAACATTGGGCCACGTGATCCAATGGCTACCGGCATATTTTTTAAGCCTATAAAATCATTAAAGCCAAAGTCTAAGAATCGCGATAATGGTTGAGTAAATATGTAATATGTGTTTGATATGATAGCTTTGATTAGTAGTTGTAATAACAGTTGAAATAAAGTAGTATTTATTTAGAGGTAAAGTAATCATGTACTTAATGATATAAATTTAAAGATATGGAAGCAAAGCCAGTTATCTTTGTATGGTTTATAGCCCAGCTGTGTAGCATCAGTGAGCTGATAGGATTCCAGCAGAATGTCAGCGGTAAAGGCTAGTTTATCATGCATTTAAATGAATTTAAGTCTTGGTTAATAGTTGTAATAGCAGTTGGAATAAAGTAATATGTATTTAAATATGAAGTAATCATATACTCAATAATGTAAATTTAAAGATAAGGAAGCAAGGTCACTTATCTCTGATGGTTTGCAGCCCAACTGTACAGCTTTTGTGAGCTGATGGGATTCCAGCAGAATGACCCTAGCAGTAGAGAGACAGTTTGCCATGATAACTTCAAGATTGAGGAGGAAAAGTGGGTGCAACTGGAGGGAGAGAAAGTATGTCCAGCTGTGTGTAGGGGCTGGTTAAGCTTGCTCTTCTTATCATGTACTTAAATGAGTTTCCCCTTTGACAATGCTCTTTTAATTGTTGTGGAGTTATGAATAGTGTTGTCTTCTACGAGAAGAGCTTTTGTATGAAGTATTTGTGCCTTCTAAGAGAAGGGCTTTTGTAAGAAATAGTTGTGCTTTCTAAGAGAAGGGCTTTGATATGGGGTCTTGGTGCCTTCTAGGAGAAGGGCTTTAGTAATAGAAGTTCATGCGTTCCATGAGAAGGGCTTTTAGTATGAGTATTTGGCATCTCTTCAGAAGTGTGGAGATGGTAAAGACATAGATGTTTTGTGGGATGTAGTATTTGTAATATGTGTGATATATGGAAGTATGAGAGATATGGTGGTTAAGGATAGTAAAAATATGAGATTATAACTGCTGGAGATGTTGTAGAGATTGCTTTCCAAGAGGAAAGATTTTGTAAGAGAAGAGTATGGAAATGAGTTTAGGCATTTGGAGATAGGAGCAGTAAGATAGGTGTAGAAGAGTATTGAGATGTGTTTATAGGTAGCAAGACAATAGAATTTCAGAGTGAGAGAGTATGAGAGTGGAGCTTAGAAGAGTTATGGTGTGTTATATATAATGGTGTAGTAAGTATATATGAGGTTGTGTAAGAAAGGTGAAGAAAGAGGTGTTTAGAGATATGGGCAGCACGATATATGCATTTTTAGAATATAGAGAGTGAGATAATGAGTATATGAGAGTAATAGTATTGTAGTATGTCTAGCAAAGTGCTGGGATTGTATGAAGGCTTATGAAGGCATTTATGAGCTAAGGGCTGAAGAGTTTAGTTCCTAATCTAGAAACTAAAAACTCAAAAGCTCCGTACTTCATTGAGAGCTTCAGATGATTATTAGAGGGAGAAAGAATAGGGAAATGTATGAGAGAGTTCTCCTCCATTGGTCTCCCCTTGAGGTGTTGATGAGGGGTCCCCTTTAGAACTGAGTTTAAGGGGATATTTTAGCAAATAATATCAGCTAAAATCTGTCCCAAACAGCAATGAATCTTCAGAGAATCCATCTTAAGATTTGGCCAAAAATGGTATGTTTAGCTTTAAGGTATTCTTGCTATTTCGGATAAGAGTTGCTGGGGAAAAAGTAACAGAAAAGGAAGGTGTTTTAGCAAGAGAAAGGTAGTTTCAATAGTTGGTTTTGGTTTTAGCCAAATGTGGAAAAATCAGTAATGTTAAAGCTACTGGGTCAGCTGTCACAACTGTTTTGAAAAGGTTGTCCTAGCTGTCAGGAAAAGCTGTGACAGCTATCATGAAAAAGCTGTGCCAGCTGTCAGGAAAAACTGTGACAGCTATCATGAAAAAACTATCCCAGCTATCAGGAAAAGCTGTTTGCTTTGGGCAAAAGCCAATGAGGTCAGATGGGTGATTTCAGACTACTGGAGAGGACATTCAGCATTTATTGGATGGATTTGACTGAAAAATGGTAAGATCTCTTTGAAGGGTATCTTGCTATTTTAGGTATAATAGCTGGTTGCTGGGATTTTAGTATTAAATAGCTGATGATATCACTTCTAGCCAGGTGTCAAGTGCTGAATGCACTGCTGGGGTTTAGCTAGAAATGTTTCATTTTCGGGTGTTTGTGTTTTTGGTCCAAGGTTCCATTACAACACATTTTTAGCAAGTAATAGAAGGATTGGTTGAAGGCTAAGGAAGCTTTAGAGATTTAGTCAAGGCCTTATTGTGTTGTGACATAATCTTGGTGAGCAAGAAGAGTATTTAATGCTCTGCTCTAACAGCTAGGAGAGACATATATGGTCTGATTGTGGTAGACAGCAGTTGGGTATTAGAGATATCATGAATATTTTGTATATAGTTGGAGATAAAAGATAGCCAATTAGATTAGGCCATGTGTTTGAGTTGGATTTTAGCTGAAAGAAGTAATGAGATTTATGTAAAATAATATAATGAAGTTTCTAAATTTGTATAGCAACAGCTAGGGATCGAATGAATAATTACCCAGCAGTTAGATGGCTGGAGATATTGAGTATTTGTCACATGAAAAATATTAAACTTTAGGAAAAGAGTAATGGGGAATTTTATCATTTAAAGTGCTATGTGATAAGAGATACTTACTATATGTTACATGCTACACACGGACTCGTCAGAGTTTAGGGAGTTGGAGAAGACACGCCAAGCAACATGTTTCTTTTATCAACTTTAAACCGCTGGAGCTTTACTGAACATACCTCTTGGCCCTCCAAACCACGACTCCCAAAGTTTCCCCAAAGAGACTTATAAACTTGGGTCATAAGCCGAAGATGAGATGACGTATCTCGGGTTTTGTTGTTATTTTGTGTAAATATGGGCTCTTGTTGAAGAAGCCGCTTGCCATGAGTGTAAGATAGGTAATATGGGCCGTGAGCTTTGATTCATTGCTTAAGCCTAATCCATATGTTGATGTTGATAATGTCGTGGGGTTATGATCCCAATTGATGAAGAGGAAACGTGGACCATGAATTCGCCTCTTGAAGTAAGGATCTTGTGGGCCATGTGAGCCCAATCCATGTAGTTGAATGAGATATGAGCTTATTTTGGGCTTTAAATAGATTTACCCAAAAAAACCAATAATATGTTGATGTGGCATGGGGTGCCAATGAAGTAATGCCACGTGGGCCGAAAAAACAGTCCTCAACAGCCTTTTTATATACTTGTCTAGATGGATACTGTAACAATATCTTAGTATTATATCGATGGTATCTATTAATTAGAATTTAAAGCAAATCTAAACTCTCTAAATGCGTGATGAGATATTTTTATATTTTTGTATCAATGATTTTTTTTAAGTGGTGATTACCAAAAAAGTAAGTGCTAGCCTTTTGCTAAAAACATTAATTATTTAAATTTGTACTAATCTCATTTTAATTATTTTCTATGATTTTGTTAATCGTTTGATGAGTTTAAAGGAGGTAAAGAGGAAAAAAAATTATGGTTAATATTGATCGAAACGTTACAGCATAATTATAGTTTTTGTGATTTTTAAGCTGAGTATCAATGTTGTTTGATTGGTGTGGTTTCTTAGGGTTGTTCTTTCTCTGCAATGTAGTAATTGTGTTTTGGTAACTGTATAAGACTTTCTTTCATAATGTCATTACTCTTAATGAAATTTAATCATACTTTAATGTTCAAATGATTTCTAATAACTGTATAAGATGGTATGCGTTGGACCATTTCACAAATTCAAGGACACACACACATACACTTACATTCTCTTTCATCTTCCAGCTAAGAAGTTAGTATTTCAAGATCATCTTCAAGCTCATGTCCGTGACCTGTGTGGGCTGCTACCTAGTTGTTCTTGCCAATCATGCTTTTGTTAAAGGGAGATTGATTTATGATACTTTGTTGTGAGCTTATAACTTGGATGAGAAATTTAGAAAGACTAGGAGGTGGAAAACTTGGTTTGCATCCTATAAAGTTTATGTAGATTTTTTTTTTTTTTTTGGTTAAAAAATTTATATGAATAAAACTTAGGATAGACTTATCTGGGATTTCGTTTTGGCTATGCTGGAAAACATGAATTTTTGTCTTCATTGGATCAATTTAATGAAGTAATGCTTCTACTCAGTTTCTTATCAAATTCTATTGAAAGGTTCCTTGGGTAAAATTCTTCTCCCTCAATATTGTGGCTTAAAGCAACGGGATCCACTTTCACCTAAATTGTGGGCAAATATCCTCCTTGCATTCATATCACTATCACTCTACACTAATTAATTCATTCACTTTTTCATTTTCTGCCAGTCACTGGTGTATAGGGTTCAACACCTACTACATGCTTGTGTGTTTGACTTTACCAATAATTAATGTCAACTTTAAAATTTTCTTCCAAGTAAGTTCAGCCACCTTATAATATGTTTCCTTTTACCCAAATTGGCCCTTTCCTCTTTCTTTTTCTTTAGCATTCTGTGTTTCTAAGTTGTTAAACTAATTTGCTCAATGTATATACAATTAATACAAATCAATTACATAAAACTAATTGAAAAGAAAACTTAGCTTATTGAATAAATTTTCTCTTTTTAAGATTTCCCCTTTCTTGGGGATGGTATACTGAGTGTGAGTTTAATTTATTTTTTGGGTTTTCAAAATTTGTTACTTTCTATCTTCTGTTATTTAGACAACCATGGGATTTTAGTTTCTTTGTCTTTCCTTGTGATGTATGGTTCTTTTGGAAATTTTTTGTTGGGAACTTGTATGAGTGCTGCTAGGAACTTCTTTTGGCTGATCAATTATCTTATGTATATTTTTTGTTGAGTGCTTGCAGATAATTATTGGTTGGGTTGTTATGTAAATTATTTGGGCAGGGATTAGAGATTTAGCAAGGAAAAAAAAACCTATAGCCGCGTTTCTAAACACAGCCAAAATATGGTCTATAGCCGCGTTTAAAAAACGCAGCTATAGGGCCCAACCTATAGCTGCAGTTAAAAAAATGTGGCTATAGACCCGCAGGGGCTATTGTCGCGCTGTATAAGCCGTGTTTGTAAAAGCGGCTATAGCCTATAGCCCTCATTTCTTGTAGTGTAGAAAATGTTAAGGAATTTATAAGGAGTTACACTTAATTTAATTGTATGAAAAAACAAAGAAAAACCCTCAAAAAATTTTCATTTATGAATAAATGAAATTACAATCATATTTAAAATAAAAACTTACATGGCTTTAGTCCTAAGTATAAGCTAATAAAAAAAATTACAAGTCTTTATTTTCTAATGACAATATAGTGAAAGGGGGAAAAATTACATAAATAAGCCTAACCTACATTCCTTAAACTAATCTCTAAGTCTAAGTAATAGAGTGAGATGGTGTCAAAATGCCTAAGTTGAAGACTGGTCTTCTAACATACAATGACCAATATATATAAACAAGTCACCCATTGACACACAATTAAATTAAAAAAAAAATGTAATGAAAAAAAAATTCAAAACATTATTACTAAAAAAAAATGTATTTAAAACAAAACACATGAGGATATTATATCATTTTAAATTTCATAGACTAAATAAAACAGTTTTGAAATTGAATCTCTTGCATTGCCTAGGTACAATCCTAGGTAATTTATGGGCGTAATCCAAAATAATCTTCAAAATAAATACTTTGAGTTGAGACTAATCAACTTAGATTCTCTAATTGTAATTTAGTTAGTTTAACTGGTAAAGTCTCTGATGGTTGAATAAAAGATCTGAAGTTCAATTTCCGCTTACACCAAAAACCGATTAATGTATTGGTCTGATGATAGAGAGCATCACCAGAGCAAACGCTATAGGTTAAAACTCAAAAAAAAAAAAAAAAAAATTATAATCTACCTTTCCTCATAAAATACAAACCTTGGTGTGGCGAATGATCATGATATTTTACCAACAAGTGGATGTCAAACAGAGATATCTCCACCTCGACTAACTGTGCGATTTGTGGGGAAGATTCTCAATATGCTAAATATGTACTGAGGATACATGTTTATGCAAGAAGAGTATGAAATTGAAGTGAGGGAAAGTCTACCTTGGCAAAAGTGCTTAAAATGCTGCTTTGTTGAAGTCCTCGGTGAAAATATATCTATCATTTAAAGCTTTGGATAGGTCTCAAAAAAGCAAGCTGGTCCTCTCTCTAGATGTGTTAAAATGTGCATAATCCCGCATCAATTATGAATATACGTGAAATAGTGAACATAAAGTAGTGTGAAATGATATTTTCCCAATGGTGGCTTGTGGCGATGAACAGTGAGGAAGGAGAGCAACTGTGATGAATGGTTGGCCTTCTGGGCTTGGGTTAGGTCGATGTTGGTGCTGCTGCTTATTCATTTTTTTGAATTCTTGATTTTGATTGAGGTTTTGATTTGGATATTTGATTTTTTTTTTTTTATAATTTTTTAAAAATTATTTTCTTTTATGAAGTTTTTTGAGCTATAAGAATGTTTTATTAGTTGAAGTTTTATGGGTCAACAGTGGGCCTTTTTTATGAACTTTTAGTGGCTACGATTGGATAGAAATGAAGTTGATAAATGTCCCTGAGTTTATGAAAGTGATTTTTTTTTTTTGGTATAAAAAAGAGATATAACTATAAATTTATTTTGTTATTTATTTAAATGTTGATGTGACTTTTTTTTAAAAGATTTAAATTTAAGTACTTATGTGGATCTTAAAATAGTAAACCTTCAGTCTGGAGATGGCGGAAATGGGTTAATTTACGCCACCAATAAATGAATGCCACGTCAAATTTGTATGGAATAACCAATACACTCTAGCACACACAATTATATCTCAATTAAACTCAAAATCCTCAAACATGTATACACTATTCAGACCTGAAGAACAGCTCCTCCAACGCTAAACCCATTCCATCTCCTCCTCTCCTCTGACCACTGGAGCTCCACCCTGTCGCTAGCGCCGCCGCACACGTCATCTCTAGAGCTGATGCCGCCGCACCAAATCTAAGGTTTGTTCTTTTATGATTTGCTATTTCCCCAAACTTTGGATTTCATGATTTTGATGGGCTTGGGATAATTTTTTGGATATCAATCTATTCATATTGGTATGAGTTTTTTTATTTATTTACTTATTTATTTATTTATTTGGCATGGATTTTGATTTTGATTTTTTTTTTTGGGTATTTTAATGGGTTTTGATTAGATTCTTAAGTAGTAGGTTCAAACCCTAAAAAAAAATTTGATCATGGTTTTTTTTTTTTTAGCTAGCCTGGATTCTTTTTTCATATATGCAAAACAAATTGCTATGGTGTCTTTGACTTAACTATTCCAAATTCCAACACTTAAATACCAAATTGAATGTTTGTGCAATAATGGGTTAATATATCTGACTACTTAAATTGAATTTATCTTATGATAGGTGGTTGTAGTCCAGAAGAATAGTGGCAAATTCAAAGGAATAGGTGTGTGGAAGCTTCCTACTGGGTTTGAAACAGAGAAAACGTTATTTTAGTTCTCAAGTTATTCTTTTTTAGAACCTTTATGGATTGGTTTTTAGCATTGAGAAACCAATCTTTATTTTCACTTTTGATTTAGTTAGATTTATGTAATTTTTGTAATTGGTTGTATCACTTGTATAGTTTACTTACTTGGGTGTTTTTTTTTTTTTCTTTTTTTACGTTAATAAATCTTTATTACTTATCAAAGAAATTAGTGTGCATGTTTACTACTTGGAGTATACTATACAAGTGTATACAAACAAAGGTTGTTAGCAGGAATGAAGTCAGGATTTTACAAATCGTTCTTGGAAGAAACTTGCAACTTTTGTGCCTAGCCGAAACCCAGATGTAACCCATAACCATCCACAAGATGTGGATTCTACTAGAGTGGTAGGTGTTGATAATACTCTTTACTAGGTTTGGTTAGATGATAACGAAAACTATTAGAAACTTTTGCTTCATGTAGTTTTTTTTTTTTTTTTTTTTTTTTTTGCTAGGTAAATATGCGGTGGCTCGAACCCCCGAGCTCAAGGTATACAAGGACACTGGGTGCCACTAGACTACAAGGCCCAGTGGCTGCTTCATGTAGGATTTGAAGTCTAAGAAAAAGAACACTGTTATAATAGAAATTTTTTTCTCCCAAAGCCAAAACTTATCAACAAAAATCAATGAAACCCTGCTCCAATATAAAAATAGAAATGCACACAAACAAAATTAGATAATAATCCAGTATCACACTATAAGAAAGGCATGTTACAATCGGAAAAATCGTTGCAACAACTACAAAATTGTTGCAATAAGGTGTTTTTGCAATGACGAAAAAGTTGTTGCAAGCCGTTGTAATAAACTTTGAGGCAATAGGTTTATGCAACACAAAAATCTCGTTGCAACAAATTCTACATATTGCAACAAACAAGTTGATGCAATAACTTCTTTATTACAACAAATAACTTTATGGCAATAGCTTATTGCTTCAAAGGTTTTGTTGTAATATGTGAAAAATGCCATAGCTTATTACAAAAAACAACCTTGTTGCAATAGGTTGAGGTTTTTTTTTTTTTTTTTTTTATTTTAATTTTATAAATATTATATTAATTTGTCTATTGAGTTGCTTTGTATTGAGTTCCTTTAATAAAAAGCAACTCAATCCACTTTTTCTACCCGATTCTACGTTATACGAAGATGGAATTCCCAACTGCCCGTTTCAAAGAATCACATATCTTGTCATTTACAGCAACAAGTCCCCATACCACGCAATCCTAGGCTTTCATCTCTATTCTTTTGGTGGCCTAATTTTGAGTGATAGAGAATCTAAGAACAATAGTACTAAAGTGTGGGCACTATATCTGACCGATCCTAGCCAATGTTGGAAGTATTGTCCTCCAATGACTCATCCCAGATTTGACCCTACAACTATCGTCCTAGACAGTAAAACATATGTTTTTGGTGGTTCTTTTAAACAAGATTCTTCGTCATATCTCTTAGGTTGGATGGAGGTTTTTGACCCAGTATTAAAGGACTGGGAACTTTTACCCAATCCTTTTGGTATTGATCTAGCTGGTAGGATAAGTTTCGTACTCCTTAAGTCTAGGAAGGAGATCCTTATCACTTCTTGGATATTGGAAGACAATTCTTTTCCACTGTATATTTATAACACAACAGATGTAGATTGCCAGAGATTACTTGATATTGCAACGTCAAGTTCTTAATGGATTGAGGGAAAGTGGCAAATTTCACGGTGATAGGATAGGGAGAGAGAGATAGATATAAGGTAGAGAAGACGTTATTTTAGATCTCGAGTTATTCTTTTTTAGAACTTGGTTTTTAGCATCGAGAAACCAATCTTTATTTTCACTTTTGATTTAGTTAGACTTATGTAAGTTTTGTAATTGGTTTTATCACTTGTATAGTTTACTTACTTGGGTGTCTTTTTCTTTTCTTTTTTATTTTTTTTAATTTTTTATTTTTACGTTAATAAATCTTTATTACTTATCAAAGAAATATGTGTGCGTGTTTACACCTATTCAGATGCAAGAGCAATGTATAGTATGGTATATTCCAAGTATAGTATAGTATACTCTTTGTACTATACTATACTATACTCCAAGTACACAAGGAGTATACTATACAAGTGTATACAAAAAAAGGTCGTTAGCAAGAATGAAGTCAGGATTTTACAAATCATTTTTAGAAGAAACTTGTAGCTTTTGTGCGTAGCCGGAACCTAGATGTGACCCGTAACCATCCACAAGATGTGGATTCTACTAGAGTGGTAGGTGTTGATAATACTCTTTACTAGGTTTGGTTAGATGATAACGAAAACTATTAGAAACTTTTATTAGAATCGAAGACAAAGATACTCCTCTTGACTCCGACGCACTTCCGGTTGCATTTTATGAATACCGTTTCCGAGATGAGAGAGCGCCATGCCTTGGAGGCGCATTTGAATCGGGTAACGGACTTAATTGGCAACCGCGACAATATGTCAAAAATGACATCTGTCGATAGTGAATGCGAAACTGTTGGCTCACAGAGAGAGAGAGAGAGAGAGTGCGACATTGTCGTTGGTTCTGAGAGTGAGAGAGTGTGACATCGTCGTTGGTTTTGAGAGTGAAAGAGTGCGACTGGCTTTAAGAGAGAGAGAGAGAGAGAGAGGGGTGGGAATGGGTTTGAAATTTGAATTGAATGGTTTATATGTATATCTTTATATATAAAAAGCGCGCGTAAATTCACAGTAGCTATGGCGTTTTTTTTTTTTTTCATTGGTCATTGGTTTCTACCTTTTTTTTCTTTCTTTTTTTTCTTTTAAATATTTATATGAGCTGGCATATACATTGTTATACTAACACAAAAAATTTCACAATATTTTCACAATTATTAAAGTGTCAATTTCTTATAGGTCGAAATAAAATAATAAAATATGAGATTGTAACCAACCACAACTGAAAATAAATATTTTGTGAAAATTTTGTAACACTTGTTGTTATCACAATATTTTCACAATTGTTGAGATCTTAATTTCTTATAAATCAAATAATAAAAAATGCTAAGTTCACAACATTTTCACATTAATTTCACAACAAATCGTAGGTAAGCCATTATTGATGGATAAAAAAAAATGATATCAATTTTGGGTCCATTTTAAAATCAGTAACAACTAATCATCTAGAATTTTTTATGAAAATATTATGGAGATAACATTTCTATAAAAAAAAAAATATATATATATATATATATATATCATACCGAAGACATTATCTTAATGGATTGGTTTTTAGCATCGAGAAACCAATCTTTATTTTCACTTTTGATTTAGTTAGATTTATGTAATTTTTGTAATTGGTTGTATCACTTGTATAGTTTACTTACTTGGGTGTCTTTTTCTTTTCTTTTTTATTTTATTTTTTATTTTTATGTTAATAAATCTTTATTACTCATCAAAGAAATATGTGTGCGTGTTTAGACCTATTTAGATGCAAGAGCAATGTATAGTATGGTATATTCCAAGTATAGTATACTATAGTATACTCCAAGTACACAAGGAGTATACTATACAAGTGTATACAAAAAAAGGTCATTTGTAAGTATGAAGTCAGGATTTTACAAATCATTTTTGGAAGAAACTTGTAACTTTTGTGTATAGCCAGAACCTAGATGTGACCCGTAACCATCCACAAGATGTGGATTCTACTAGATTGGTAGGTGTTGATAATACTCTTTACTGGGTTTGGTTAGATGATAATGAAAACTATTAGAAACTTTTATTACGATCGAAGACAAAGATACTCCTCTTGACTCCAACGCACTTCCAGTTGCATTTTATGAATACCGTTTCTGAGATGAGAGAGCGCCATGCCTTGGAGACGCATTTGAACTGGGTAACGGACTTCATCGGCAACTGCGACAATATGTCAAAAATGACATCCGTCGGCAGTGAATGCGAAACTGTTGGCTCAGAGAGAGAGAGTGCAACATCGTTGTTGGTTCTGAGAGTAAGAGAGTGTGACATCATCGTTGGTTTTGAGAGTGAAAGAGTGCGACTGGCTCTGAGAGAGAGAGAGGGGTGGGAATGGGTTTGAAATTTGAATTGAATGGTTTATATGTATATCTTTATATATAAAAAGAGCACACAAATTCACAGTAGCTGTTAAATTTGGCACTGTAGCCACAGTAGCTACGGCATTTTTTTTTTTCATTGGTCATTGGTTTCTACCTTTTTTTTCCTTTTAAATATTTATATGAGTTGGCATATACATTGTTATACTAACACAAAAAATTTCACAATTATTGAAGTGTCAATTTCTTATAGGTCGAAATAAAATAATAAAATATGAGATTGTAACTAACCACAACTGAAAATAAATATTTTGTGAAAATTTTGTAACACTTGTTGTTATCACAATATTTTCACAATTGTTGAGATCTTAATTTCTTATAGATCAAATAAAAAAAAAAATACTAAGTTCACAACATTTTCACATTAATTCAACAACAAATCATAGGTAAGCTATTATTGATGGATAAAAAAAAAATGATATCAGTTGTGGGTCCATTTTAAAATCAGTAACAACTTGTCATCTAGAATTTTTTATGAAAATATTATGAAGATAACATTTCTATAAAAAAATAATAACATATCATACCGAAACTTACCATGGCTGAAAATAAAGGTATTGTGAAAACATTGTGACATTTTGTGAGTAGATACTGTTTTTAGTAAATAGGTTCTAAGAAATGAAAATAGTATCTTGTATCAAATGATACCATGTCATCCTAAGAAATCATCAAACTAGATAGATAGTCAACATTTATTTATTTATTTATTTAAATTTGATTTAAAAATAAATCTAATTTTTCCTCCACCAAATACACACTACAAAACCCGATACCTCTTTAAAACCAAAAAACATAAAAATCTCTATTCTCTACTCATACACTAACATCTCCTTTCCCTAAACCTAAAACTCACCATTTCCTTCCTCCAAAATCAAAACCCAAAACTAAGATTCTCCTCTCGTCACCGCCGCCGCCACAGATTGCCGCCACCATGGATCACTGCCACCACGGAAAGGCAGCCTACAGAATGATGCAAAATCTCACACAACCATCGTCACTCCAATCCTATTCAAATCCTCACACAACCACTGTCTCTCTCCATGTCTCTCGCAACTTTCAATGTTAGATAAGTAACAATTTGAAGTTAGAGTTCCAAATTTCATCAAAATAAAAGATTCTAATTTGTTTATAAATTGTCTAAGATCATGGTTTGCTATCAACTATGGATCTAAACGATGTTGGCTTCATTGAACCTAGGGAAACCCTACAGAAGATCAAATTCTACATGGGCTTCGTCTCTTGGCATTTTAAAGAATGGTTAGTGATGTTTTTATTTTACTTTTAGGTTTTCCCACTTACCTATTCTCTTTATTTGGAGTTAATTTGTGGTTTTTCTAAAAAACCAAAAGAGCCTTACATTATTATTGTTCATTGGGAGCCTTAATAAGGGGCAGAGAGAGTAAGAGAGGGAGAGAAAAATCTGAGGGACTTTATAATCAGACCAGAACTTTTTTTTTTTTTTTTTTGGTAATTGGGTGAAGGGTGAAGACGAATTATGCGATGATATCTCTACTTATAACCAGACAAAAGGAACTCTTTTTGATGGAGAAACTAGGCTGTTCCTCCGCGGTAGTGGTAATTATGCTTTCAATGTCTTTCTTTTACTGTTTATGGAGAATAATATTCTAAATTAAAGTTGCTCATTCTTCTTTGGTATGTTTTGATTCTTAATTTTTTTTTTCTGAGATATATGCAATGTTTACTACATATCAGCTTTATAAATGTACTGTTCAATTTCTAGATTTCATAATGAAGTGAACCCCATGTTTAGTTTTATAGGAACATTAATGTGAATTGTTTTGTTTCACTATGGTGACTCTAAATCAAAATCATATATACTTTTCCAAGATAACATTCAGTCTTTCATTTGGGATTACTAGAGAATCTTTCTTTTATTTGGGATTACTAGAGAATCTTTCTCCCTCATAGTGTATATATATGCACATAAAAAATTGATCTATTGGCTTAGATCTTCAACAGTGCAGCATTTGGCTTCTTTCTATATGTAGTTAAAGACAGTTTAGGGAAGTTTCTACAATGTTTTGTGCTTTTAGAAAGGGTAACTATTACTACAATTTTGAAATTCGTGTGGTTTACTCCACATATCTCTATTTCCACTTAGTTAAAAAAAAAAATAGTGTTAAGATGATAATCAATCATCAGTTTGTCCAAGAACTGGATGCTAACATTAGAATTCTGGCCATCATTCCCTCATGCAAAGGAGAATATAGTGATATTTCCGGTTCAATATCTTAGGGGAGAAAAAAAAAGAGGTTGCTACATCATTTCAAATATTATGATTATTTGCTGGTGATATTTCTGCTTTATGGTGTTTTTAAAACAAGATTGCTTTTGAAGCAATTTGTATCTATGTTAATGGTGTATATACTGAGAATTTTAATACTAATGGTATGGAAGATTTATATAAAATCATGACTCTAACTTTTGTTAAGGGCTGCAAAAGTATGAAATGAAAATTATGGGATTCTTCTTTGTAGACAACCATTTGTTCCTAAAGTGAGAAGCCAATGTTTCATTGGAAACCAGGTAGTACCATCCTCATAAAAGTATTCAACAAACTTCTCAATTCAACCATAGAACCCTTAAGCATCCCATCCTCAAATGTTTTCCCTTCTCTTGAGATGCTATATAAAATGTCTCAAAAATCTGCACTGCACACTGTTTTGAATAACTTTTTGCATTGTTTTTAAATAATGTTTTGTAAACCAATTTTCTGTTTCGTATGTCAAGTTCTATAAAAGGAACAATGTGAATTTGTTTGTGTTGGTTGAAAATTTCTGATTTTTTAGAGATAGTGAGTGATTTTGTTTCGTTCATCAACTGATTAGTACCAAACTATTTCCTAGAAACTTTGCCACAACAATGTATTAGTGAAAAATTTGTAGTTTATTCCTCTATTTATTTGTTTGCATTGATTGAAAATTTCTAGAATTTTTATCATAAAATTTCTGGAATTTTTAGCATAAAATTTTTGGAACACACTAGAATTTCAATCTCTATCTCTCTTCTTCTAATTTATAGATTCTCCTTTCCGGCCTCAATATCAAACCGTTCTTTTTTGGTAATTGGGTGAGATTACCTACAAATCTGAATTAGGTTTATACTTTTTCCTATTCTCTTTCCTTTTAAAAAACAATTCGATGAATTTAGAGATGTTGATCAAGTGTGTTGTGATGGTTGTAATGTTTGGGTGCATGCCGAGTGTGAGAATATTTCCTGCAAGCTTTTCAAGGTGTGCTTAATACACTTGATTTATGAACTGTGATGTCAATTTCTATTCCTGTCATATATGTGTTTATTCATTGACTTGTGTATGGTTTAAAGGATCTAGAGAATGTAGATTACTATTGTGTAGATTGTAAAGCAAAGCCTAATTATGAGTGTATGAGTCACAGCTTCAGAAAAATGCCAGCCAAATGTGAAGTATGTCTGTCCTATTTGTGTGTGTGTGTGCAATTCTTTTCCCTCCAGTTGATTTTTGGGGCAATTGTATATTTGACTTTATAGACTAAGGAGTTTATCATCAGGTTTTAAGCCTAATTTTGTGACAATTTTTTAAGTAGGTTTTTAGAAGATAGTGGACAAAATGTTCTACCTAAGAAGGTAGCTGTGGTGTGCAATGCCATGGAAGGAACATATATTCCAAACCTTCATATGTAAGCCTTGAACTCATTTCTAAATATTACATGTACGTTGACATATATTTCTTTAATATCCTTTCTCACCACCACATTCATTTTCTTCTTATGCAATCCTTACAGTAACTTTCTGTTTGTTTTGTTGAAGGATTCATTAAGATGCTTCTTTATTATTTTATTTTCCCCCCATCTTAGAGTAATGTGCAAGTGCAGTTCATATGGTTCTAAGAAGTTTACACTTAAAGATCAAATTCTACCTGAATTGTTATTAGGAATTTTCATTTTTTGGGTTTTGTTACTTTTTTATTTTTCAATTAGGTGGCACTCTCCATATCCATGTAAAGAGGTCAGTATTTTCTTTTAAGCCTTTGTGTTTTTGTCAATCTTTACACCAACCTGGACAATTCCATTAAGACAAAGAAACCAATGATGTTTCATAGTTATTAGAAGGACAAGATCAAGGACTCATGTTGAAGGTCGAGCAAGTTTGGATTGTCGCTGTTGACTCAGGCAGAGAGGTAGAGTATCAGAATAGAGTAATGGAAGAATTGTAGCTATGACTGTATAAACAACAATGTTTATATTTAAAATAGCTATACTACCTGTACTTTAGTATTAGTTTAATTCATAGCTATTATTTATATACACATTTATTAATCTGATTGGTTGTAGAGGCTAGATCCGTATATTGTGGAGTTAGTAAGAAGTTAGTTACTCTCAGACTTTGTATAAATACTTGATGTACATTCATTTTCTTTCAATGCAATATAGAATTCTCTCATCAAATTCTCATAATAGTTACTTTGTTGTCTCAAATGACATATAGTACCTCAATGAAAGAGCTAGCAAGATGCTCTAAAATATAGGCACTTGAAAAGCTCAAAATTCCATTTTTGACAATTTTGAGTCCAACCTTAGGAACAAACTGTGGCAACCATGGTATGACTCCATCATGCAGGTTAACCCTATAAGAACTTTCCTATGCATCGCACGGGTTAGCGACTAGTTATAGAATATTCTCAAAGTACCATAAATGCATACTTTGCTCTTTCACATAATTGTGGGTCTCACTCATTAAATTTACAGTGAGACTCACAATTTATGTGAGAAGAAGTATACACGTTTATGGTAATCCTAAATATTCTATTACTTTCCCAAAATAACATCCACAAAGGCCTAGAGGGCCTCAATCCAAATTGAAAATCCCAATAACTCGGCTCTTCAAGTTCCCTTTTATAATTTATACTTATTGCCTTTTCTTTGGGGATTTTAATCTGAAATATTCATACAGGTAAAATTTGTTCCAAATCTCAGCTTTAGAAGATTTTTATTTTTATTAAATTTGAGTTTAACTGTCTGGTTTATTTGTTTATTCTCAGAACCTTTTTTTTTTTTTTTTTGGGTTATGGGACTCAGAACCTAATTTTGTATTCCTATGCCTTGTTCTTTGAATGTTCTATTTGAATTATTTAATGGATAATTTGATTTTTTTTGATTCGTGAATACATGATTAGTATGTGATTGTGTATTTTTAATTTCAACCTCAAACCAGTAAAGTCATCACCTCTTTTGTTAGATATATAGTTTTGGTGCTACACCTGAGCCTAACTAAGGCAAAGACAACTTAGGATCAGAGGAAGGTGGGAAAGGCAATGAACAAACCATGCATCGTCCATGATTCCTCCGACAAAATTCCTCGATGTAGCAACACTAGTAAGAAACAAAGAAACAGGTTAGTATTTTTCAATTTAAACAAAAAAAAATTTTAAGATTGTGTTTGGAAATTTGGATTTGGATTTCAAATCCATTGATTTTAGGAGTTATTTCAAATCCAAGTATTTTAAAAGTTTAAAATCTTTGGTGAATTTGTCAAATCCAAATCTTTTAGCTTTTTTTAAACTTCCCAAATAAGTCATTTGGATTTTAATCACCCAAATCCAAATCCAAATGCCCAAATCATGTCATCCAAACACACCACAAGAGTATTTGAGTTTAATAAAATTGAAATGTTTTTGAATATATATATACACACACACATTAGCCTCTGAGGCTTTTTTTTTTGTTTAGTGTCATAAATTTTTTTTTTTTTGGCTTAGTGGTCCTATTTTATATCCAAAAAAAAAAAAACCTATGTCTTTATTTTTTATATATAATTTTTATTTTGAGAATCTAATTTATAAGTGGATAAAGCAATTTGAAAATCAACAAGAGAGTAACCCTATTTTTAGGCAACGTTTTAGTGGGAGGTAGAGTTGTATTTTTACTGGATTATTTTTTTGTTTTGTCTCTACTTAAACATAGAAGTGTAAGGGCATTTTTGAACAAAAAAAATGAGGATCTCAAACAGGAGAAGCCTATTAAATAGTAGTATAGAATTTAGGCTCTTTGGTTTATTTTCCTTTGGATTTAGTTCATTTGTTTTCTTTAGAAATTGTGATGAAGATTCTAGCTCTATGAAGAGTCTTGTGGCATATAGTTATTTTACTGTTTAGCTTAGCTTTTGCATATCATTATATATACTTCTTAACTTTTCGGCAGCATAAATTGTACTAGCCTTATCACATGCATTCCGCGTGTGCGATGAAACTTTTTATTTTTTATTTGTTGGATTTACACGATTTACTCATGACAGTTTTATAGTACTTTATTTTTTATTTTAAGAAGTTATATTAATACTTGACTACTAATGTAAGAGAGAAATGTAGAGGTGGAAAAAACACAGTTTAGTGATAAAAAAAATTGTACATTTATGGGAAAAATAAGTATTGAGAGAGAAATGTGGAGGTGGGAGAAAAAACTTTTTTTTTTTAATTTAGTTAAAAATTAGGAGTTTTTAAATTACTAATTTTACATGTCTAATCCTATGATTTACGTCTTAGAAACATATGAATTTGAAGGCATTTTGGGCATCTAAATTGAGAATCTCAAATATGAGAAACCCTTTAAATAGTAGTATAGATAATTGTCCGCCAGAAGATTTGAGTCTAAACTTTTTTTTCTTTGGCTTCGCAATCTTGGCATATCAGAGCATGCTCCACTTTCTTAATTGATTGGCACTGATCTTATAATTTTATAGATGGGATTTTTCAAGTGTAGATTTGGAACTTCATATTCTGTACCAGGTCCAGGTGGGTTTGATGACTTTGATCTACATATACAATTAGTCAAATTGGAACCCAGATTCCTTTTTTGTTCAGCAATAAATATTTCTTGGTTTTCCTCTCCCTGCACAAACCATGAAGGGTTTTAAAGAAGAAATTGGGCAACTCATGGCCTTATCTCATGACAATGAGAAATGTTATAGACATTTATATATACATACAACGAAGGAAGATTTGAAAATTGATAAAAATAAAAAAATAATGCGGAATCAAGATGAGTATGATTTAATCTTGGAGACAATTCAGCCAGCATATATACTTTTAAACTGTGGCACGGAGATTCATAACATAATTATTGAATCTGAAAGGGGGTTGTTGGACTTGTCTGTTGCAAATGCCATTGTGGGTATTTAATAAGAGTCGTGCGCGATAGTTAACAATTTATTATAAAAAAATTTTGATATCACTTTAATAGAAAATAAAAAAAAAAATTATCTAAATATTAATTTTTTTTTTCATAAAAATTTTCTTTAAATAGATTTTTAATTATTATCCTAAAACATTTGTTAGCATTTCTTATTTAATATTTATCACAAGTATGATATGATTGAAGAACCGGAGAAGCCTAAAAGATAAATGATAGAATGAAATAACCAAATTTTTATTTCATGACATGCCGATTTTGGGTTCTCACTACAAAAGCAAAGTGAGAAAGACATAATAATAAACAAAACATCCAGGCCAATTTAAAACCGTAGCAATCAGCTTCAAATCAAGAAAGGAGGAGGAGGAGGAAAGAGGCTGTGAAATTGGCTCCAAGTCAACCCAAAGAAGGAAACCAAAGAAGGCAATAGCCTTGATTGGAGGAAAGATTCCAGTAAATATCTAATTACAGGTCTGGTACGAAAAAGTTTCTTATATGTCGGCGTACTTACACGAGATTGACACATGAGTTGCATCAGCGGTGAAGTTAAAAATTTATCTCTAAAGCAGTTATATATAATTTTTTTTTTTTTTATGAGTATGAAATCTAAGATAATAGTATACAATATTTCATAATTTAATATGTACTCTAAATAACAACTAAATATATGTTAATATAGTAGTATATATAATATATTTTAATCAAACTAATTAAGTATATTTATAAATTATAAAGTCATATAGTGTATAATATATTGATTATTATAATAACAAATTATATATTATAAGGAAATCAAAACAAAGTAAATGAAAAATAAAGTAACATAGAAGTGCATAAGGGTGAGGGGCCTACAGAAGTTTCATACTTGCCTTTCATTATTTTTTGTTTAGTCTAGTAACATAGAATTTTTACTTTTTATATTGTAAGAAGAAGAAGGCAAACGCCAACGTAGACAAAGAGACAGTCACCTATAAGAGTACTAAGAGTAAAATTTTCTGCAATTGTGTGGTGGACTTGGTGGTGGATGAATCAACAAAACTTCTAATCTTTCAATTTTTCTATTGACTATTGTTGTGATACAAGTAAGCCTTAAATGTGTTGGAATGAAAGTTAGAATTTTTTTTTCTCTTTTATTTGCTGAGATAATTGTTAAAATATCTATATATTCATTTTAAATGTGCTAAATATTTAATTATTGTAAGTTTTTGACATATATATTTATGAATTGTATTCTATTTAAATGAAAGTTATATTTATTTTTAGACTTAAAAAAAATAAAAAAAATAAAAATAAAAGCGAATGAGGTGGCCTCCAATCAAGCCCTGGGCAGGTCCGTGATCTAAATGAGCGGTGCAAAAATAGTGAATCATCACCAATAATTAGAGAGGTGGCCACAAGTAGGGCTCGGTTTGGATTAAAGACCACCTCACCAACCAATCTGGCTTGATTAGGTTCCAAAATTTATAACCATTGTCGACAGGATTTGAACGGGTCTTCAACCGCGTTATTATTTCGAGTTTTTAGTCAGATCACATCGGGTGATGTCATTGACAACAGATATGGACAGACCGACAGGGCCAATGCAGTGTATCCGACAAATTTTTAGTTCTGCCTTGGTCAAGTGTTTTGACTGATATGCGGTGGCAGTTCTAGAATTTTATTTTCTAGGATTGGCGAGAAAAAAAAATAAGATGAGAACTTTTATATTATATACTATACAATTGTATTGTACAATAGCTTAAAGATTAGTAAGGCAATAATCATGTATAAATAAATAGAATTAAATAACTAATCATAGATTTTTGTTAAATAAATAATAACTTATTATATTTATAAGTTATATCAATTAAATAAAAAAATAGAATAAATAAGAATAATAAATTAGTAACAGTGTAACACACCTAAGAGTAGGACCGAAAGGAAACATGAAACTAAGAAAAAGAATGGCAATAAGTTTTTGTTTTTGAAGCAAGATCCCTCACCTCTTTGAATTGGAGAAAGCCATAAAAGATTTCTTAGGCTTTGAAATTTGTAGAACATTTATCAAACTAGTTACAATTTGCCACTTTATTGTGAAAATATTGTGTAAATAGTATTAAAAGGATTATATTCAAACTTATTTCAACTAGGCTTAAAAAAATTAGAGTCAGGGTGTTCAAATTTTTATTATAAAGGTCAAAACATTAAAATTTTAAAAATACTATATATATATATATATATATATTTATTTATTTATTTTAGGCCAGATCAGGGGTTCATTTGAACCCTTTGGACTGGTCATGGCGCCGCCCCTGTTGATAAGTGGTGGAGCCCTTTTTTTTTTGTTTTTTTTTTTTTTTTTGAGGGGCCAAGCTAAATATATCGTTGTATTCTTATAAAACTGACTCTCTAATTGCAAATGAAAATAAGTTTGTTTTAGAAAAATAAAAAGAACTTTTAATGAAGAGATTTGATAAGGCAAATGGTGTTGTATCTACTGTCTACACCAGCTTAGCAAAAGAGACCATACATGTCGTTTCTCAGTTTCTCTCAAAGCACAGCAAGTCACCTAAGAAAGAGAAATGCTACTTCCATACTCCATAACATTTTCACCATTTTTACACCCTAAAGAGTGAAGACTCAAGTATGATGGCCAAATTCATTGAGTAAGGTACCACTCAAGTTCCCGAATGAGATAAATTCTGTTATAATCCTCTTGTAACACGTGGTTAGATTAGAGTTTGTTACCACATTTTTCGGTGAGTTTGTAACAAACTCATAGTTTGTTACTCTCTCAAACTCTAACCACGGCTACGTTAAGCCTAATACTTGTATACTGTTAATTAAATATTGCAATACAAGAGTGTAGATTTTCTCTCAGATACTTTCCTTCAATCTTTTGCTATTCCTTCAAGATTTACTTTCCATTAATTAGAAAAAAGCAAATTACGTATATATTTTTATAAACCTATGCCTCAAATGTTCCTAAAAGTAATAAATTATAAATGGCAACATAGTGAATATTGGGAAAAGAAAAAAAAAAAAAAAACCATGCATTAAAGAGTATTTATACATTTAAAAAATGAGCCATTACCAAAAAAATTTACTCAAATTTGAAAATAACATCAAAATAGAGGGAGAGGCATTTTTGGAGGCCATTACCCAATCATGGTGGCAACATAGAGGAGGTAAGGTGTAGGGCAATCAAGTGTCAATAAGCCGAGTTTTGTTGAGTGGTAAATATTTGAATTTGACTTGACAACAAAAGTACAATATTCAAGTTCAGCTTGATCTCAAACCAAGCTTATCGATATTGTTTGAGTTCAAGCTTATCAAAAAATTCTAAAAGCTTAATTCTTTACTCAAGCTCAAACTTGAACAAAATATCAAGCTTTTGTGCTTCAGCTTGAGATCCTACACAAGTATATTTTCAAGTTATATTAAGCCTATTTGGTTTGGATGACTAGTCCCAACTTCCAATTAATTAAAGTATTAGTAAGAAATGAGTTCATTTACCAAGCTCATATTAATCTTGTTACCAAACCAATAAAGAAGCCTAGACTTAGATTGTTTTTTATTGAGCCTTATTGTTCACAAGCCTATTCATGAATAAAATTCTTATTTTTGCTTGGCCTCTACTCGTTTATTAAACATGCTTAAAGATCTGTTTGGTTAGGGAGATGGAAAAGTGAGAGGATAGAAAATGGTGAGAGGATAAAAGAGAGGAATGATAGAAAAATTTTTAGTTTCCCTCATTTGTGTTTAGTTGGAAGAGTGAAAAAGTGAAGAAATGAAAAATTAATTTGTTTGGTTGAGAAGAAAAGTGAGGAGATAGAAAACGTAATTTGTATAAAATTACATTCATGCCCTTATTGCATAATATAAGAAATATTTTCCTTACAATCATTAAAAAACCTTATTATTAATTAAAGTTATAAAGAATAACATCTTATAAAAACTAACACATCATTAATATTATAATATTATTTTATTTTTCTTTGTTATTATATATATTATACAAAACAATTAGAGGTTTTTTAAAAAAAAAAAAAATATAGAGGTGAAAGCCATCAAGAACCCGACCGTTGATCAAAAAAGAAAAGAACAAAAGAACAAAAAACAAAAGCAACTATTTGATTAGAATTTTGAAAAAAAAAAAGTAACGTACTCAATGCACAGGCACAGTGGAGAGGGGTAAATTTGGTCTTTGATTAGTATCCATGTTTTCTCTTTAGTTTTCTCCTCAATTTCGGGAGAAAACATTTAGGTAGGCCTAGGGAGAAAACACCTAGGCCTTACCAATTTTCCTTGCACAAACTCACCCAACCAAACACCCCAATAAATTTCTTTCCCTCTCCTTTAAAAAAAAAAAAAAAAAAAAAAAAAAAAAAAAAAAAAAAAAACCTATTTAACTAATTTCTTCTAACCCAAATCCAACCCAACCCAATTATTATGGGTAAATCCCAACCCACCAAATTATTAAAATTACCAAAATGCCACTAAAATGAATATGATTAAAGTACTCTAAAATCTTCAAAAATAATAATTTAATTTTCCCAAGTTTTTTTTTTCTTTTTTTTTTCCTGATAAAAATTTTTAATCAATTTTAAACTAGTAACTTTTTTCCAGAACTATTTTTAGTTTATCTACTCCGATTTTCCATCACTTTCCTTCATTTTCCCCTCCAACCTTCCAAACAGAGAATAAGCCAATAAACATCAATGGAGAAATTCAAAACCCTAGAAATCTTGCTAAAAACCCCAAACTCCTGCATCTTCCACCTCTACCTGAACTGTCCATCTCATCACAACGCACTTTCACGTGACTTCTTCTCCGAATTCCCCAAAGCCCTTGCCTCCCTCGACCAAAACCCTAACATCAACGCCGTAGTCCTCTTCGGCATCAGAAACCACTTCTATGCCGGGATTGACCTAGGAACCCTCTACTTGATCTTTGAAAATTTTGACTCCGATAACCGCGGACGCGGCGGAGAGAAGCTCCGGAGACATATCAAGTACCTCCAGGATGCGGTCACCGTGATTGAGCTGTGCCGGAAGTATTGCAAGTATCCAAGGGGCGTGCATTGGCGGTGGAATTGATCTCATGACCGCCTATGACATAAGGGTTTTTTTTTTTTGGAAGGGTTGGGTTGAATTTGGGTATATTTTTTTTGGTTAAATGGGTTTCAATAGGTTTTTAGTTAAAACCCAATAATTACTAGATCTAATTGGATTGATGCCCATTTAACCCAACTAATAATTGGGTGAGTTTGGGTTTAATTAGAGTGAATGGGTTTGAGTGGGCAAATGAGTTTGGGCTTATTTTGCGACTTCTGCCTAAAAGTACAGCTTGTTTATTATGAAAAAAACATAAACAATTTTTTTTTCTCAGCCAAACCAAACCAAACTAAACCAAACTGCTTATGAACAATTCAGTATATTTACTACCCTAGGTGGGGATGTGCCTTGGTTGTTCAACTTGAAATATCAAGTCGTTTTACACAAAAATCCGAACCGATTTGCGTTGGGTTTGGTACATTCGAAACCGTTGCTATTCAAAGAAGCTGTCAACACTATTCCAGCTTCGTTGGGCTGATATGATTGGATGGCTAGGCTGGATCTGTGAGCAGGCCCACTAATAAAATCATATGCAAAAAGTTTAACCAAATGGGTCACCAGAAAGAAAAAAAAACAGTAAAAAAGCAACAATATAATAATATTTCAAACCTTGTCATTAAGCTTTATTGACAAACGTGAGTAGTGGCCTTTTAACGCTCTCTTCTAGGCTTTCGACACCTTGTCGACTTTCAAGTTTGTGACCTTTGAACTAAAATATTATTATTGCCTTCAAATTGAGTTTAGTCTCTTCCTCACAAATATTATATTCATTAGAAAAAAAAAAAATTTCTTCCATTAACATTTGAGTTTCTTTTGAAATATGACAAGAAAATAACATTCATCTGAGGCCGGCAAGAATTGACAAATTGAAACGAACCAAACTCCACGTCTTCCTCCAAGAGAGCAGAAACCTTAATCAACTGATCTTCTAGATATATTAAATTCGTAGGAGAAAATTTGTTACATTTTTAGTTTTGTTTTTTTGCAATATGAAATGAGAACACCAATAAGATGATGGGGTCGGCATTCGGCAAAGTTCACACATGAAAGTTAAGGAATCAAATTCCAATCTTCCACCGAAAATAAAGTCTTAGTCCACCTTTTTTGCGGGGCAATCCAACTATCCAATTCCAAGTCAGTCTTCCAAGAGAAGAGAAGAAACAAAAAAGTTAGAATTTAAAAATAAATAATTAAAAAAGCTACTACGTAGTACAGACACAACTTTTTTTCACAATAAATTTTAGGGCTGACGTCTTCACCACCTATATTTAACCATTTCAGTGGTTACAAATTATGAGCACAACACTTTCACAATAATTCTATAACAAAATTTAGGTAGTAAATTGTTTTTAGATTTTTATTTAAACTTATTATTGACATTACTTTTTTATCTATCATTAATAATTTGTTCTTGAATAAAAAATTTGAAATTTAATTTCTTCATACACCAAAAATCAATGAATATTTTAATCTAATAATTAGAATAGATGTCATAAGTTAAAAAGTACATCTCAAAAAGCAACTTGTTATTTGAAGAATTTGTTAATCGTCATGAATACGTTGTAGCGTTATTCTCGAAGAATTTATTGTGGGAAAAAAATTGGGTATCGTAGCATTATTGACTTAGAAAAGAAAATCAACCCTAAAGTCATGCAATAAGCACGTGGGTGAACAGATCAATTATCACCATACATTCAAAGTTTCCAACGGTTACACACCAAGCAAGTAGTAGGCAGTCCCCACATGCTTCACACTTTTAATTTACTCAACCATTTCATATTATACGCGTGAACGATGTCTCTCTTTCTCCCCAATTTTCTCTGGTGTTTTTCCACCATGTAGAGTCAAACACTTAGCGAAAGGAGAAAGAAAATTGGAATTTTGAAATCGACCGCACCCAAGGGATACGTTTTATTGAAAGGCGCTTCTTCTTCCTCTTTTCATAGTTTGATTTTTGGAACCACGAACTTTGACTTTATTTTTAAATATTCACACTTTCTAAAATGACCTTTTAGAAAACGAAACAAATTGATTTTTCCCAATAGTTGAAAAAACCAAATTAATAGTTTAATTAAATCATTTCTATTCTAAAATTGTATATTGTGGGTGAGTGGAATTTGAGAAACATGATGGAATCGTAGTAAGGATTTCTATTCTAACCGAACTGCGATGGACCTTTTAATCAAGTTGATAACCTACTAAAAAAGAATGTCTCAGATTTGCGACTGGCCAAAGAAACTCCAATGGCTAAGTTAAAAATTAATGAAAAATGAGAGAATTATAGTGCACTAAGCTTGTTATACCTTGTTATAATGAGCGAGGGGTATTTATAGAAATCAGCTTGAGACTTAGGAGTAAGTTTGTCATCTTATCATTTTGTTAAGTGAATTGAGGGGATTTGTGTCAAGGTAGCAGTCCTAACCACCCTTAAACTAGGTAGAACTAGTTGTCCCCTCACATCACTTGAAGGGATGTGTGTTATAGCAATTGTCAAATGATGCAAATAGATGAGGCATGTTTAATAGCATTAAATGTGATAGTCATGTTATCAACCATTGTGTTCAGTTAGTATGTTTGATTACTGTATTAGGTCACTATGTCTTATCATTGTGTTTAGCTTGGTTGTTGTGGTGACAAACTAGTTATTGTGGGTTGTGAGTTGGGTCGCATTGGTCTACAATCTAGGTCACATTGGGCTCCATCGAATCTAATTTGGATCACGTTGGGCTCTATATCTCTCCGATCATACCCTAATTAATCAAACCAAATCTTTGAGTCAGAGGTTGAGTCCATGGCAACCTCTTTCTCTCTCTTTCTTGTCCGAATCAAAGGTTGAATTCGTGTCTTTTGCTCCAATCCAGTCGAGTGTTCCAAAAATCTACAAATCCCTTTAAAAATGAAATCATAGAGGAGGTGTTGAACAAGAAAATGGGACAAGAAGATTTTAAAGCATTTACAGACAAGAAATATTAATTAACTTTAATTAGTTTAATTTTTTGGGTCATATAACTTGCAGTTTCGAATCTATAACTTTGTTTGGATTGCATCTGCGTTTTCACGCATATGCATTTTTGGCTACTTTTTATTATTATTATTTTTTATTCCAGCGCCTGGTGCACTATTCATGGGACATGAACAGAGCATTTAGGCTTATGAACAGTAATTTTAAAAGTGAACAGTAATCAAAAAATTATTTTTTTTATTATTTTCAGTTTTCAACAAAATAAGTGGTATCCAAACACACACTACATCCTATTTCTTATTAAATCTTTCTTTTCACTCTGTTGCTAAAGTTTAGACCCTTAATAAGTTATGGGTTGTGTGCCCGTTAACAACAACTTTTTGCAACTTTTTATAGTATTAATTTACTTTTTGCAAATTTTTATTATTTTTGATAATTTTTTAATAGTTTTTTTTTATCATTTTTGGTAATATTCTTAATAACTTTTATCATTTTTATTAACACAACCCATGAAGGAAAATGTTAACAAGCACTTTTCCATAAGTTAATAGCAACTCATTTTATAAAAGTTGACGAAAGGACCATACTGAACAAAAAATGGGGAGTTGAGACAAAGTTGTTTTGTAAAAGTCTTGAGTGAATGTATACGCCAAGTTAAGAAATAATTTTTCTTTCAAACTTACTTCTTTCTCATAATGCTAAATGTACGAAAAAGCAAAAAATTTACACCGTCCCACTCTTAGTTTTGGAAAATAAAAATATGGTTTTTATTCATTTATGACATTTTAAGAAACCTGACCCCATTTTTGTCTCTTTATTTGAAATGGAGAGAGAGAGTGATCCTTTTAGGTTTACTATGAAAAAAATAAAGACAACGTGACAACGTCGAAATTTACTAAACCGACCCAAAAATCGCCACAACACATGTTACATCAAGTCCACTACGTGTCATTTTTCAATTCGTTTAGGGCCAACCTCACTCCAATATATTTTCACACCCTTCTTTCCACAGCCACTCATAATTCGATACCTCTCTCTCTCTCTCTCTCTATATATATATGTGTACTCATCCACTTTACTCCCAGAAAGCCCACCACATAAATCTCTCCCTCTCTCTCTTTCTCGCTCTCTCAAACTCAAATCCATGGCTACCATTGCGAAATCTGGGATCTGGGTTTTGGTGGTAGTGGTGGGTTTGATAGTTTCACCTAGTGAATCTCTAACCTGCTCGTCTCAGAAATTCACAAACAAGTCCTTCGATAGTTGCAGTGACCTCCCAAAGCTAGGTGCCTACCTTCACTGGACATACAATGCGTCCAATTCAACACTCTCCATGGCTTTCTTAGCTAAACCACCACAAGCCGATGGGTGGGTCGCATGGGCTATCAACCCAACCTCCACAAAAATGGCTGGGTCCCAAGCTCTCTTAGCTTACAAATCCAACGGCGCCACTCCAACGGTCAAAGAATACAACATCACCTCTTACAACTTCGCTTCCTCCGGTACCAAGTTGACGTACGAGGTTTCCGATGTGAGTGCCGAGGAAACCGGTGGCACGATCACCATCTTCGCTAAGTGGAAGTTGCCTGAGAAAATTGAGAAGATTAACCAAGTTTGGCAAGTGGGTCCTGTTTCACAAGGTTTACCTGGGATCCATGCTACCAAGGGTGATAATATTTTGTCTTTTGAGGCCCTAAAGTTGGCGGGGTCAGGTGGGTCCAACTCTCCTACTGCTAGTCCTGCACCTGGACCTGGGTCGAGTTCGGTTCCTGGATCTCCTGCACCCAGCAGTGGGTCTACCCCAAGTTCAACTTCAAGAATTACTGTTGGTTTCAACATGGGTTTGTTGTTTTCGTTTGTGAGTGTTGCTAGTTTGATGGGTCTCTGAGTTTACTAGTTTGGTTGGAGATTTTGATGTTCTTGGATTTCGGTCAAGATTTGTATTGGGTGAAAAACGAGATATTTGGTGTTAATAAAAAAGGAGTAGTAGTTGTAGTCTTTATTTATTTTTATCTTATCTGTATTGATTTAATCAATGAGAAAGTAGTTTTATTTTGAAATTCAAAATGATGATATTATATACATTTATTAAAGTGTTGTGGGAACTGTGTTTTTGTTTAATAAAAAAAAGGAAAGTGTTTTTCTCATTTATGGGAACTGTGAAGTCATGGCAAAAGAAAGTTGAAGTAGTACCAATTGGCCTTTTCTTTGGATCTAACTTTTCCTTCTTTTTCTTTTTTTTTCTTTTTTTTTTTTTTAAAGAATATTAAGTGGTGTTTGGTACAAGCTTTTAAAAATTAAAAATTATTGTTTAAAAAAATATGTGAAAATACATGTAAATAAAAAAAATATGTAAAAAAATATATAATGTTATTTAAAAATTAAAAATTGTTATTTGAAAAGATACCTAAAAATATAACTTTTCCTTTGTTTGCCACTGTTGAAGAAGAACAAAATTATTTGAAGAAAGTATCTAACTTTTCCCTATCAAAAACAGTATCTAACTTTTCACGTTTGATAGGTGGCAATGATATTTAAGTCGGCTACTATCTCCTGTTTTAATGGGATGGCTCGAATCTTCCTCCTTTACTTAAAATGCGTTACAAAATTGGGTAACATTTAGTTAAAATTACTTTGGTGTAGTATATTACATTCTTTAATTAAATTTAAACGTATGATTGTATTAGCTATTGACCGTTGACCATTGACTAATGCAATATAATAAGATTATCTTTACTAAAAAGAATGAAATGTGATAGGATTTACTAAAAAGAATGGAACGTGACGTTTGGTACAAGGTTATGTTTTAGAATTTTTAGTAATATTTAAAAATTTGAATGCAAATCATATAAGAAAATCAGATGTTAGAGGTATCTAGATTTCCCCTCAATCTTTTTTTTTTTTGTAGGAATGTAGATTCTTTTTAAAACATATGGGTATCCAGATTCCTAAATTTAAAAGAAATTTTATATTTTTTTATTTTATAAATTAACAAATTGAACCATTTTTTCATATCATTTAAACAATGAAGATAAAACATAAAACAAATCATCAATATCTTATAGACCTAAACAATGTCAGGTTGTTTTCTTATGGATTAAGCTCTTTTTTAAATTATGGTTAAGAATTAATTTTTCTCCTTTTTATATCCCCTATTTGGGATTGGTTAAATGCTAAAGTAAAATAAATTATTTATTTTTATTATCAAGACTTTTTTATAAAGAACAAGAATTTAAATAGTGATTTTTTTATTGTACTTGTCATTTTGTAATGTTAGACTATAGTTTTAATGAATTTGTCATGATTTATAGTTTACATTTTGTTTGCTATTATTTATTTGGAGGAAGATTTTTTTTTTAAAAAAAGCTTGATATTGGATTTATAAATCTAAGGATAGTATCATAGTATGGGAAAAATAAATAATTCATTTAAGATTTTTAGAAATAAACCAAATATTATAATCTCTCATTCCTAGAAATCTTATTAGATTCTCAGTTAAACCAAATATAGGAATAGTTACATTCTTAGGCATCTATATTGCAAGACATCACATTCCCAATAATCTAGATGTTAGGAGTAATGCAGATTCCTCCATACCAAACGCTACCTTAAGGTAGTTATGTGTTGAATTTAATTGGGAAATTTAAAATGATACAAATTTATAAGTAGAACTCATCATTGAAAGCCACCTTACAAGGGAGACAGTGTCCAAAAACTTATTATTTCTAATAGATGTCCTCTTAGAACTAATAACTATAACATTGTTACTGCTTTTTATTAACATTGAATATTCAATCTAGCCTCTAGTTCACCACCTCCAAGATGCAATCACAAAACTACAACTCGTTTAATCTCATATTCAATGAGCTACCTTCAATTACTCAGCATCTTGATTAAATTTGATATCAAATTATACAAACACATAAGTAGAATTTACCCTGGCTTACAAGGGGAGAGGGGCCCAAGAACTTATATAGACATGGTTAAACTAACATTTAAGTCATGTAGGACATTAGAATCATAACATATCATATTGTATTTAAATAATTTACTTGAGATTTAATCTATAAACAAAACATTGAATAAATTTAAGGATTCATTTTTTTTTTTTTTTAAATACCATGATCTATTGTTATTTTCACTATATATTTAAAGTTGGGTGATTGTGTCAGTGATAGACCCAATGTATAATAATTGAAAAATATTGTCCATATATAACATTACTCTTTTATCATTCTCATTAACCTCTTGTCCATGGTCCATGTTCCAATTTTGAATTTAAAATTAGAAAGCAAGCAGCGGTGATTTTGACATGTATGAGATTCGAGACTATAACATTTTTGAAAATGAAAATATCCAATTTCAATTTAGATTAAGAAGAGAATTTTTAATTATTAAATAAATATTACAGTACTAAGATAGATAAAGAAAGGGAGGAAGAAGAAACAAGCAAGAGTGAAAAACAGAGCACGGAATAAAGCACAGGATATTCTCTTCTCAAATTTTCCCATAGACACTATTATTTTACCTATGATAATAATAGCTTTAACAATGTTATTGTTTTGATATATTAGCTTGGGAGCAATTTCCTTGATTAAATTACCATGGGAGCACGATAATTGCTACTACTAATTAAGGTTCTTTTGTATCAATTGAATTCTAAATTGTAAGCTGTTAAAGCAATTTTGAGAAGAAATAATGATGAGAAATTAGTAATTAGCGGTGTTGCTCAAAAGGCACGACAAAAAAGGTTGGAGTTAGAACTAGTATAAGAAAAGATTTTGTTATAAATCATGGTCCAGTTGGCCTAATTTGCAAGGAAAAAGAGTATCAAAATCATTGTTGTCTTTCTAGTAGGCCTCCGGAAGAGTCTACAATATCATTATCAAAACAAGGAGGGCTACACACTGTGGTTTGGTCCATTCCGGTTGGAGTATGAATAGTCCTAATCAAAACAGTCTTTTTCCATTGGGTGGTGAGCATAAGGATTACATCATCTGTACATGTATAAACAACAGTCCTTTGGAGAATGTGAAGGAACCAGAGCAGATGAAAAAGTTGGGTATGAATTTTTATAAGCAAATTACTTGGTCCACTGTTTAGATCTTCACTGAGGTAGATGTTGATAAAGTTCAATAGTTTCATTGAATTATCATATTTCTTATTGGTATAAAGACTAAAGAAAGAGTGTATGCAAGCTAACGTTATAATAGCAGAGTTTCAACAAGAACTTCTCTTGAAATGATATTGAATTATACGTTAGTACATTGATTTCAAGAAATGTTACAATTTACAAAACTTGGTGTACATGTTTATGGCCAAAATTAAGTGAAATGTACGTTAAGATCAAGTTCACAAATTTGTGTAGCCGAAAGAAGATAAAGGGACCACTTTGGAATGAGATAAATATCACAAATAGATAAGTTAAAGGAAGCAATAGAACCTATATGATTAACAGGCATATGAGATTCATCAGCAGTATAAATGCCAGAGCTAGAAATTAAGGATATTTGTGAAACAACAGAGAGGCATTAAACTTCAAATGATTTCAATGAACTGAGAGGTGGTACTTGAGTGACAAAAAGGAAAGTGGAAGAGCAAGATAGAACCCGGTGGATCATTGCCTCGATGGCAATGGAGTTGAAGGGAGAAACTAGAGGAAGATCACAAAAAATAGTTGTCTAGTGAGAAGGGGTCCGAAATTGGTTTCTTTGTTACACAAAAGGGCTGAATGTGCATTGCAGATCATTAGTTTTCCTTAGATATGAGCTCGGTAATAGCAACATCCAGTTTGATGTAGTAGTGAAGAAGCCATTGCAGGCTCAAAATCATCCAGAAGACGCATCATGAAGTGCATGATGGTCACAACATTTGGCGAAGAGTGCAATATCATCCTCATGTTTTAGTTGTGGATCTGCAGGAGTTTGTTCCTATCAAGTACAAGTTTTGACTTTTTGAGTACAAAAATGAGAAATGTACTAACCTGGCTCTTGGCAAATCTGATCAAGTTTGGTCTCAATTTGGCATTTTGAATATGCATCGTGAGTGTGCAATTACAACAAGGGAAATAATATTTAAGCTGCCTTGGTTATCTAATAACAAGAGATTGTTGATAAAGGGAGCAATAGTATTGATGAACCATAACAGGATTTTTCACTGAATATAATCCCAATCTTCAATTCTAGAAGCAAAATCATCATTGAATTCATTTCTCGTTGAAACCGGCTTGAAAATTACACCACTTACACTAACACATTACCACAATTTTCTCCCTTTGGGAGCACAACCATTATGGGCCCATAAATGATATGTGGGCTCTATATGGGGCTTTCCAAAACAATTGTGATTGGATGGGCAACATCATTTGATTGATCCATCAAAAATCAAATTTGATTTTCTTTTCTGGTTAAGGGCTATGGTTCAATGTAGCTGAAACAGATGATTATGCATGTACGCGTTTGCATGATTAGGGATGCAGATCAAGTGTGCATGGCATGATTCCTAATATGTGAAATCGAGTTTGCAGGTCAGGTTAAATTTGAATCAGGATCAAATAAAGTGGATGCTAATATCATGAAATATTGACACAATGTTGACATGGTGGCTAACACGGCAAGATTCCGCATGATAGTGACGCGATAGATGGCACAGCAATGACATTGCGAATGATAAAGTGTAGATGGTATGGTTGTAAACACCACGTTTTATAACCTCTAAAGAATTATAAATAATCTTTGCAAGAATCGGGGTGATAGTAACACTCTGTGTGAATGTTGAAGTGTAATTATAAATTATAAATTATGATTGATTCTCTAAAGAATTAATTACGTCATAATTCCTCCCATGCAAAAAGATTATCTTTGCAAAAATATAATATTCACTAGGTTTAAGACAATAGTGCAAAAATGGGATAATTTTAGTTGAGAATTTATTTTTGTTTTTTTTTAATAATTATTATTTGATTATCTTTGTAAAAAAAATTAATTAAAATTTAGAAGTTCCTAAATATCCACTAATATTATCTAACCCTTAAGTTTCTAAAAATAAGGTCCCATCTAATATTTATCTAAATAGTTGATAATGAAAAAAACTAAAATAAAAATAAATATAGGATAAGGATTGGCATTATAACACATAGTGCTAATCGAAACTCAAACTAAAATTAGAAAGCCAATTAGCACTCTAATGTTCTGACATGATTTTTCTTCAATTTATTTTATGTACACACTTATCTAATCAATAGACGAGAATAATAGATAATTGCAACCTTGGGTAGTTAGAAATTGATTGAAACCCAACAACCAAGGCCTCCACCTCTATTTATTTTCAAAAGCTACAATATTTACTAGAGTCCTAGAAATATCCCAAAATAATTCCCATCATCTTCCCACGTCAAACACAAAACCCTAGCTTCCTAGGATATTCAAATCGAGCCATTGGACACCAACCATCAATTAATCATCAAATAACATCGTGTTGCTTTGTTTGAATATTATTGAGATCAATAAGAAAATTCCCAGGGACATTCAAAGGAAGGAGGTGCTGCCCATGCCCCATAGAGATAGGAGCTCAATCCTAAAGGAACCTTCGACCTTGCTTTGGAAAAACATAATGAATATTCTAGCTTTTAGAATTACAGTTTCCATATGTTCACATGAGGTTGAAATGATCAAATTTTGTTTCCAAAACCCTCATTGCTAGATCTCTTGTTCTAATTTTAACATACTCTTATCTTGTTTTTCCCATGCTTGGATGCTATACCTTGTTTGCGTGACATGAGTTCATGTCCATTATATTCTGCTAGCCTCATCACACGCGCATGCGATAATGCTTTTTATTTTTTATTTCTTAGGTTTACACGTTTTACTCATGACAATTATATTCTTATTTTAAGAAGTTGTATTAGTACTTTTTTTTTAATTTTTTTTATGAGAAGTTGTATTATTACTTCACTTCTAATGTGAGAGAGAAATGTGGAGGTGGGAAAAAAATCAGTTTAGTGATAATAAAAAAAGAGAAATGATATGTTTACAACATTTTCACAACATTTTTACAACAAATCTTAAGTGGCAGGTTGTTACTTGTTGTTATTGTTGAGGCAAAAAAGTAATCTTAGTATTAGATTCAAATTTGAACCAATAACAACTAATCACTTATGATTTGTTGTAAAAATATTATGGACGTAGCACCTCTCATAAAAAAAAAAAATGGTACGTTTGTGGGGGAAAAAAAAGCAATTTTTTTTTTTAATTTTTAATTTTTTAAAAGAAGAAGTTGTATTAGTACTTGACAACTAACGTGAGAGAGAAATGTGAAGGTAGGACAAAAAACTTTTTATTTTTATTTTTTTAATTTAGCTAAAATTTAGGAGTTTTTAAATTAGAAATTTTACATATATAACCCTATTATTTAAACCTCGTAGACTGGTAAATTTGAGGATATTTTGGACATCAAAATTAAGGATCCCAAACTAGAAAAACCCATTAAATAATAGTATAGATAAGACCAATTTACCGACGACTTCAACGCAAAAGCCTCAATTTAAGAGGGAAAATATTATCAGTCGAACCATTCTAAAGAAATGTTAATTGCATGGTCTAACTTGTTCACCTAAGTATCCCAAGATCGCAGCTTCAAACATGTTACAAATACAATAACAAGAAATGCTGACATAGCTATTGTCATTGTTAAAAATATGTTAGCTCAATGTAATAGGTCCAAGTCCATTCCTTCTAATTTAGGGTTTAGCCTACTATGATTACACATGCTATGGTTCATTATAATACAAAATCTATACTACACTCTAATATATTAAAGATGTAGCACTTTAGTGTTTCCTTCGTGACTGTATAGGTTGAACTACGTAACCGTCATGTGTTATTGTGTTCTATATTTTATGCTTTATGCTTCCACTTACGCATTCATACTAGCATATTCAACATGATGTATCAATGCTAATATTTAACATGGTATCAGAGCCACCTTCTCGTGGCCATGATTTTCTGTCCTTACATTGTGTTTAAGAGCAATTTTTGTCTTCCTCAGTGTTTCTTTGCTGCGTTCATCTTCTTCGGCTTTCCACTACTGCGTTAATCTTCTAAACCTTATCAAATCTTAAGATTTCATCAATCTTCCTTCTTGAATTTGAGAGGAGGTGTTAGAGATATGTTAGCCCAATGTAATAGGCCCAAGTCTATTCCTTCTAGTTTAGGATTTAGCCTACTATAAATACACATGTTATGATTCATTATAACACGGGATCTGTACTACACTCTAATATATTAAGATATAGCCATTTAAGGCATCCTTCGTAGATGTAAGCCGTTAGGTTGAACTACGTAACTCACGTATGTTATTGTGTTCTATACTTTATGCTTCCACTTTCACATCTATAGTAACATATTTAACAAGATATATCAATGCTAATATTTAACAGTCATGGCGGGGATATTCAATATTGACGTCACTATAGACATGGACTAGGATCGTTGTCACATGATGGCCTTGTGGCATCTAGCAAAAGAAATGATTCGTGGAATCAATTTGATGGGAAGACAACGTTAAGAAGTTAAGAAGGCTTAGTAGAACATGTTCGAACTGGAGGAATGTGCGTAGTTAAATCTGAGAGAGAGAGAGAGAGAGAGAGAGAGAGTATTAATGTTGATTTTAGTCTTAATCAAGGATATCAACATGTCCTAAATATGATATGCTAACACTCTAGTCGATCTATGTTCTCTTTGGCTTAGTCAATCTATTTCTCCCTCTCTCCCTTGATCCGCCTATCTCATTTTCATGTCAATTTTTTTATTAAACAAAAATTAATTTCTACAGGTATTTTAATGGTATTTTTTCTTGTAATAATTTCAAATTGACTAAAAATTTATGGCATTGAAAGTATTGAGGTAACTATTCTTCTCTAAAATGACTTTAACAATTATTCCTTAGTAAATGTAATAAATTTTAAAATTAAATTAATTCCAAAAAAAAAATTTAGAAATATTTTCAGCCTATGACATAATTGGTTTTTAGTATAGGCAAGGATCAAACTCTTAATCATTTATTTAAGAACAAGAGATTTTACCAGTTGAGCTAATTAGAACTCACTTCTATTATATCTTTTATTCTCAATAATAAATATTACTATTCATGATGTTATCTTAATTCAATTTACCAAACGTGCCTAATTCTTTATTTCTTCTCCACAAAGAAAAGGACATATCTATAATATATTATAAAACCACAATCATAATAAATACTAGAATTATCAAATTTCAAATTTAATATTTGGGTAAAATAACATTTGTCTCTAAACTCTACTAATATATTTTTTTTACATCCCTAAACTTTGAAAAGTTCTTTTGTTCATCCGTAAACTTTGTAAATAGTTTTTTTTTTTTTTTTTTTCAAAAGTTTAGAGACAAAAGTAGGGATAAAAAAAGAGTAAATTTTAAATAGTTTAGGAATGAAAAAAGTTTTTTTTTTTTTTTTTAGTTTAAGGACAAAAAGTGAAATATTTTTAATAATTTAAGGACGAAAGAAGAACTTTTCAATAGTTTAAGGACGAAAAATGAACCTTTAAAGTTTAAGAACAAAAAAACAAGTTTTTGATAAAATTTAGGAACCAAAATAGTATTTTAACCCTAATATTTTATATACATTCCAATCAAAATAAATGTCTATAATAAATATCATAATAATCAAATTTCATATTTATATACAAAACTAAGTGGAGATAAAATCATTTAAAAAAATAAATAAAATACATATTGTAGGGTCAGTTTTTGGGGCCCAGGCCCAGCAAGTAAGTGGTTCTGGCCCAAAAGACCCTAGACAATGAATTTGTAAAGAGCGGGTTACAGAACTAGGGCTAAACGAAGTGAACCTTAATTAGCTGTATGCCATGCAACAGTCTGAACGTGAGAATACTTCATTTATGTTCACAGGATACCGGTCCGAGGAGACGTATGAGTGCATCTCTTGCTCTGATTAAATATTACAGAATTCTTTAATCTCTCTCTCCCTTCTTTCCCTCTGAATTTTTCAATCCCTTCTTCATGGGGATTTCCTTCTCTTATATAGCCTCCTTAATTTAATAAGAGTCTTACACTTGTTAATCATCTGGACCTTCACTTGAGTGTCTGTCCCATCGGACATCCACCTTATCTTTCTGTGAGTTGCATTGGCCAATGTAACACTGTTCGCCTGTCTTCTCCACATTAATGCGGCTGAAAAAGTAGCTTCCTTGCATTTAATGCGACAGTTGTGGTTTCTCCCTGGACGTCTTACATTTTCCTCTTTTTTCCTGCTGTGTGAGGCTCATCCTACTACCCACGTTTGTTTGGGATGGTTCTTCACTGTGGAGGGGACGCACATTGGGCCCGTATTTGTGTGTCCAAGAAGACATCTCTCATCGGACGTCTTTTAAATAAGTTGGACTCAACAGGATTAGGCTGGAAGTCTTTTGGTCCCCCTTTCCCCTTTTGGTCATGGTTGGGCTCCGTGCGGGGCCCAAGGCCCATTGTTGACTTTGGGAATTTTACCCCTACACATATAAAATTGAAATGCTTAACATTTGGTTTACCTCATAATATTTTGCCACATAAGTTTTTGAGTTTTCACAATTTTACACATTAATATTTTACTATATGTATAATTAAAATTATATTTTATATTTAAACCATTAATAAATTCCATAATGATCAAATTTCATATTTCATATACAAAAAACAATCAAAATAAATATTTATATATAAATATCAAAATTATCAAATTTCATATTTATATACAAACTAAAGAGAGATAAAATTATTTTTTAGAAAAATAAATAAATAAATAAGAAAACATTTGACCTTTAGTTAATCTCAAAATATTTTGTCACTTATTTTTTTTATAATAAAATCACACATAAGGTCAAAGGGAAGGGACTTTTTGAAAGACTTACAATACAGTGTCAAATATTTTTTGAGTTCTCATAATTTTACATGCAATATTTATTTAAATTCCCTTCCCTATAATTAAATTTAAATTTTATCATTTATTTAAATTCTAAATTAAGATCTATATTTACATATACAAACACAATCATAATAAATATTATAATTTCATATTTCATATTTATACAAAACAAAAAAGAGATAAGATTTTGTTTTTGTTTTTAGATAAAATAATATTTTATTGAACTTCCAAATATAGAGGATTCTCAAAACTCAAACCTGGGCCTTGCTAGGTTTGAGTTTTGAGAATCCTAGGAAAACTAGGAATTGTGGCAAGCACATCCTTGCTAGGTTTGTGTTTTGAGAAGGACAAAATTTAGCTACAAAGTTGGTTATAGGCTAAAGCTACAACTTTATTCAATAAAATAATCATTATTACATATTTTGAAAATCTAATCATAAAGTTATATGTTCTTTACACTTTTAATATACATGTCAAATTTTGTGCCAATCGGATATTATTTACTATATGATCTATAAGTTTATGTTTTATATATGCATAATTTTAAACTACCAAAAGTTGTCATTTAAACAATTTATTGATGACATAACTATTGATATTTAATTTCCTAAAAATTTTGCAAGCATAAAGGATATAAGAAGAAGATGTAATCCAATAGTGGATTTATCAAAATTCATCTCCAATAAAAAGATATTGAGTAAGATTGTAGTCTTAGGCTACAACCAATTTTATAACTAAATTTTGTCCTCTTAAGAATCCTAAGAAAAGTAGGAATTGTGGCAGCACATTTACCAAGTACATAGGAAAATGCATCATTTGGAGGAAAACTTTTTTCCAAATGGACATAACTTATTTGCCAAATATGAGATGAAAAATATAATTTTTAGTAACAAAAAGAAAAAAAGAGTTAGTTTCCATTCAGAAAAGAAAAAGCTTTTTTGCCTAATGGGGACACTGTTTATTTGCTTAATATAAGATGAAAAGTATAATTTTTAGTAACAAAAAGGGAAAAAAATTTTAGTTTATTTTCAGAAATTTTTTTTTTTTCAAATTTAAAAATAAAATTAAGACAAAAATTTTTGAAACTTGTTGCCATACTTACATATTTTTGAGTTCTCATAATTTTACATGCAATATTTATTTAAATTTCCTTCCCTAAAATTAAATTTAAATTTTATCATTCATTTAAATTCTAAATTAGGATTTTGCCATATAATTATATATTTAATAGTCAAGGGCATTCCAATAGTCAAGACAATTACTCCCTCTGTCTCAATTTGTTTGTCATGTTTGAAAAGTCAAATTTTTTAAAGAAATGTCATTTATTGTCTTGTCTGCCTTATAAAAATGTATAAGTTTATATAACTACCCTTAAATAAATTTATTAGTTTTTATTTTTTTTTTTTTAAGTTTTTCTTAATGAGGCAACTAAAAAGATGTCCCAATTAGATTGATTTTTTAAATATTTGTTGGTTTTCTTTTCAAATAGTTTTAAAAACAAAGTGGGGGTATAATAAGAATATTAGTAAATTAATAATTTCTATTTTTAGAAATAAGACAATATTTTGGGACATCCTAAAATGGAATAGATGACAAACAAATTGAGACAGAGGGAATATAAAACAAATGTGAAGAAGGCCATTACAAAAATCAATGAGGCCATTAACATTAATTAAAATCAACTTAATACAAGTTCCAGTTAGTAACAAAAAATTAAGCTACCCTCTAATATTAAGCTGCCCTCCTACAAAATAACTCTAGCACATCTTGCTTACAATCCTGGACCATGCGTAAAGGACTGGCTCTCAATAAACCTCAATACATCCATATACCTTGATGCATTTGTAGTAGCTCTTACAGTCTCATCATTGATTGTTCTTTTATTTTTGACTTTGTTGAACCCTACAGTTGTTTCTACTTGGAGTGGAAGTGGTAGCATTGGAGTTGGGTGGTGCACAAGGGAATTCTACTTCACTAGTGGTAGGTGGTGCACTTGTCTGATTTGGTTCAATAGTGGGAGGTCCACTACTTGGACCACCCTCACACCCCTACAAACAGCAAAAACAAGATAATCAAAACTACAACATAAAACAATAATAAAAATTGAGGGGAAAAAAAAAAAACAATACTGGATATATTACATCAATTGGATGCTCTACAAATAAATCAATCTCTCCATAACCTGAAATCAAGTCTGCCATGAGCATTGCATCATTATTATTCACAATCATGTGGAATGACACATTCTCAAGGTTCACACCAGGCATCCTATACCACAACATGCTAACAGAAGTATACCCAAACTGCTTACATATAGACTCCAATCTCACATTTAGAATACATCTTAGGATTACAATTATCCACTATTCCCACTACCCCCCCCCCCCCCCATGTACTGCTGAGGATTAAGAGTGAAATACCCACCATGATGCACATTCATAGTAAAGTATTGGACGTCCATTCTGCATGCAAAAATACACACAAGATTAAACAATAAAATAAAAAATAAAAATAAAAAGTATAAATTCTACAATGTTACAAAAAACAATAATAAAAAACAAACAATAATTTCATTCTCCATTTAATTTTCATTTTCAATCTTAAGATTAAATAGCAACCAACTCTAGAATGGTTACATTATTCTTATGCAGTTGATTGCAAAGTCATTTAGAGACTGTTATCTTGATCGAGTACATGTAAAAGCCATTGACTGTGCCTACCCATGTGACAAAACCTGCCATAGTCTAGTTTTCAAGTGAGTGCAAATTTATTCAATATCACCTCACGTGGCTTCCTTATTTGTCATGCTGCTATTGCCAATTAGTGGAGAAAAAAATAGTATAAATTCTAAATTTTTTTCACAAAAAAATAAAATAAAATAATGGAATAATGCAATGAATTTTTTATTTTTATTTTTATTTTTTTGGGATAAAGATGCAAGAAATTTTTTAATGACTGGCACTTTCACATGCTAACAAGTTTACACATTGACTACCTTGACTCATGAAGATAAAATAGAAAAGCACTAACAAACAGTCAATGAAAAAGCTAATAACAGTCAAACAATAGTTATAAAAATAGCAAAAATGTAAAAACAGAACCAAAGGCACGACAAAAAAGGTGTCAATGCTGAGATTGTGTGGTCCCTAAAAAGGTGTCAAACACATAGTAGAGTTAGAGAGAGAGGGTAAACACCTTTCAAATCGGAGGTCCAAGAGGAAGGCTTTATTTGAATTCCTCGCTTCTCTAACGTTTTCCCTTGAGAAATCCTAAACACTAAAAGTACACCATATTTCCACCAAAATTTTCAAACAAATGTGGCAGAAATTTTAAAACTTCAACAAATTGAGACATCACCATTACCCAGTAGTTGTGTTCCTCAAATTTTGATTCGTCCCTTCACAAGTAACTGGCTCTTTAAAGAGCATAGAAATCAAGGTATGGGTATGGGTGAGTTACATAGTTATTCATCAATGGTTTCAGTCTACAATCACCGAAGTTTGCGAGAAGAGAGTGGAATTAGTGAGAAGAGATTAAGCTTTGATCGTGGGGATTAGGCAAGAAGAGATGTGGCTGTCAAGAAGGATTTCATCTTGGGTTAGGGTTCGAAATTTCATTTTGGGGATTAAGAATTCAATCGGGTCTTAGTTGTTGCCTAGTGAGGATGGTGTTAAGTGAGTCATGTGAGATTTTTAATAGTTGTGGAAGCTGATATGGAAGGTTGACGTGGAATGACTATTTATATTTTAATTTGATTTATGTCATGTGTGCATTCTGTTTGCCACCTAAGCAGATTCCGTTAGTCATCTAAAGGTAGAGACCAAATTAATTGTGACTTAAAAAAAGCAGGGACCAAATTGACTACTCTCAAAATGTAGGAACCAAAATGACCATGTCTGTAAAATGGTGTTTTCACCTAAATATTATAATTTCATATTTCATATTTATTCAAAACAGAAAAGAGATAAGATTTTGTTTTGTTTTTAGATAAAATAATATTTTATTGAACTTCCAAAAACTAGAGGATTCTCAAAACTCAAGGCCTTGCTAGGTTTGAGTTTTGAGAATCCTAAGAAAACTAGGAATTGTGGCAAGCACATTCTTGCCAGGTTTGTGTTTTGAGAAAGATAAAGTTTAGTTATAAAATTGGTTATAGACTAAGGCTACAACCTTATTCAATAAAATAACTATTATTACATATTTTGAAAATCTAATCATTAAGTTACATATTCTTTACACTCTTAATATACATGTCAAATTTTGTATCAATCAAATGTTATTTACTACATGATCTATAAGTTTATGTTTTATATATGCATAATTTTAAACTACCAAAAGTTGTCATTTAAACAATTTATTGATGACATAACTATTGATTTTTAATTTCTTTAAAATTTTGCAAGCATGAAGGATATAAGAAGAAGATGTAATCCAATGGTGGATTTGTCAAAATTCACCTCCAATAAAAAGATATTGAGTAAGATTGTAATCTTATATTATAATTAATTTTGTAACTAAACTTTGCTCTTTTAAGAACCCTAAGAAAACTAGGAATTGTGGCAGTGCATTTACCAAATACATAGGAAAATGCGTCATTCGAAGGAAAACTTTTTACCAAATGGACATAACTTATTTGCCAAATATGAGATGAAAAATATAATTTTTAGTAACAAAAAGGAAAAAAGAGTTAGTTTCCATTCAGAAAAACTAATTATGTTCAATTTAAAAAAAGAAAAAAGTATGACAAAGAAGCAAAAGCTTTTTTGCCTAACGGGGACACCGTTTATTTGCTTAATATAAGATGAAAAGTATAATTTTTTGTAACAAAAAGGGAAAAATAAAAGTTAGTTTATTTTCAGAAAAATTAATTTTTTTTAAATTAAAAATTAAAATTAAGACAAAAAATTTAAAACTTGTTGCCATACTCACATATTTTTGAGTTCTCATAATTTTACATGCAATATTTATTTAAATTTCCTTCCCTATAATTAAATTTAAATTTTATCATTCATTTAAATTCTAAATTAGGATTTTGCCATATAATTGTTGAGGGCCATTTGTGAAAATCCAGGTGGAAAGAAAGAAAGCCCAATAACAAGGGTAACAAAGAATTGACAAAGCAGACAGCAAAACCATTAGGTCCAAGCGGCAGGAATAATAGATCACAGGCCCAAGAAATAAACAAATGGGTCTTGAAAAGGCAAGTGGACTCAAAGAAGTTCGGAAAGAGAGAAATAGCATCCCATGGATAGTGTATGAGGTAGAAAAGCGAGAAAGGGCCACCGCAGGCCCAAAGTAATGCAAACTAAGAAAGTAAATTAACCCCAAGGATGAGAATAAATTATTGGGCCAGGGAAGCCCAATGAAATTAGTAAAAAACCCATGAGAATGTAGAATTAGGTAAAGGGCCGAGGATACCCAAGGGAAAGCCAAAAGGGACATAGGAGTCCATAAAAAAAAGCAAACCAATGGCCATGCCAAGCCACTAAGAGAAGAAATAAACGGCTGGCCTAAAAAAGGCCCAGCAGGATTAAGTTATTACAGTAGGAATAACAGAACAACATTGTAAGAAAAAAATGAAACCAAGGAATATGCCAAAAAAATGTAAGACCCATCATCAAATAAAGCCTAGCTCCTGAGAGGAGTGGGAAAACAAAAAAGCAGTCCACATAAGAGGTCAAAAAACACAGACGGTGAGCCTCTAGACCACGACAGACGAATGGGCAGTAGGCAAGTTTTGGACACATATGGAATGAAGGCACGCGTAAGGCGCAGGCACCACCAGCCTGTACCCAACCAATATAAAGCATGGTGAGGTCAGGGGGGTCAGAGGATCAGAGGGCATGGTTTGGTGGTGGGGAGAGGGAAAAAATCTATTTTAATGGTTCCGGCTCAGGCTCTTTCGGGGGGGTGTCCTGCTGGGATGGCTTACTACCCAAAAAAGGCAAGTTGAGTTGGAACCATTAGGTACATGCCATGAGGGATAGGGGGAGAGAAATAACCCAGACTGTAGCAGGAAAGGGTGCCATGGTAGACTAACAAACAAAATACTCTTCCTTGTCTGGCGATGGGAGGACGACACACAGACAGAACAGTGATGGTCGGCCAGTACACCCAGACCAGACAAAGGGAGTTAAGGGTTAAAACAGTAAAATCGGGTCACGGCAGACACTATAAAAGGAGGGTCTTGCCGTGAACAGAAAAAGGGGGAGGAACAACGGGAACTTTGACTAAGAAATAGAAAACTTAAAAGAAATAACAAAGAAAACGAAGTGAGAAGAAAGAAAGAAATAGGGAGAATTAGAAAGGTGGGCATGCACCAGTAGATTAGTCCCTTCTCTCCCTCATGAAATCTAGCCCTCTGTAAGAAAACTTGAGAGTATCTACGCAAAAAACACTCAGACCCGTTTCCCTCAGGGCGGTTAACCTCTACGGCAGGACTCTTTCTTGAGAGATTGACTGCTTTGAGGAGGAACGTTCTCCCCTTTGTGGTTCTGCTCCTGCGGATTGGATTTCCGATCGATTTCCCCTAATATTCCAACTAACCCATGCTTGTTAACATTTGATGTCCTCTGTTATGCCTTTTTCTCTTCCGTAAAAAAGAAAACAAATAGTATTGTTGTTGTAATTGATTTTAAGGGCTATTTGGTCAATTTCCCATTAAAGTGGTTAGGTATTTTCTATTTATTGTATTATTATTATGTCTGCCTGCCACGATTTGTCTGAAACAGTTTCGCCTGCCATAAACACGTCCCTGGCAAATTTGGCTTAGTTTGTGCACAAGCCGAACCAACTTAAGTTAAAGCTGGGCCGGTCCTGACTCTCTTATCTAGAAAACTTGGGCTTAGTGCAACAAGAGGCAGCTCAACACCACTAACACAGTCCACCCCCTTTACAATAATTATATATTTAATACGGAGTATTTACATAAACAAACACAATCATAATAAATACAGAATTATAATTTCATATTTCATATTTATACCAAACAGAAAGAGAGATAAGATTCTGTCTTGTTTTTAGATAAAATAATATTTTATTGAACTTCCAAATATAGAGAATTCTCAAAACTCAAACCTGGCAAGGGATTGTGGCGAGCACATTTACCAATTACATAGGTAAATGCATCATTTGGAGGAGAAATCATAGCCAATCCATAATACTTACAAATAGTATATATATATACTGTAACTGCACTGCTATTGCCACAACCCAGAATAGTCTCTCTGTCTCTATTAACGTATAAACTATAACATGGCGAGGCTTTGTTTTACATTGGTTATCTTAGCATTAGCTTTGCTGGTTTCACAAGTTGAGTCACAAACCTGTACATCACAAACCTTCGAAGAATGTGTACGCAAATTGCACTGATCTTCCATACCTAAATGCCTATCTTCGCTGGACAGACAACTCTACAGACTCCACATTGGCCATTGCCTTCATAGCCCCACCACCAAACCCAGAGGGTTGGGTTTCGTGGTCCATAAACCCAGAAAGTCCCACTATGATTTCATCCCAGGCCTTAATTGGCCTTCAAAAACAACGACAACATAACCATCAACACCTACGACGTATCGTCTTATAACCCAGCGGAATGGGGGACCAAGCTGTTGTATGACGTTTGGGACTTAAAAGCTGAGGAATCCAATGGGACATAATCTTCGCGAAATGGAAATTCCCAGAGAAGATTGAGAAGGTAATGTTTACTTTGAACCAAAAAGACCAAATTTAATATAAAAAAACTAGATTGTAACCTAACTATATTATATATATAATAATTGGTTTTTACTGAAACAGGTGAACCATGTTTGGCAAGTTGGTCCGGGAATCGTAGAAGGGTTGCCACTTAAACACGCCATGAATCCAGAGAATCAAGATTCCAAAGGGATACTTCAGTTGGTGGGGATATAGGGTGGTGCCTTCTCCTGAACATGCTGGTAAAAAAATGTGGGAGTACAAGAATTGGAGGGGAGAATTGGTGAGATTCTAAGGAATTTGATTGCTTTCTAAGTTCAATTTGGTGTTTGATCAAGATGTGTACAGGAATAAATATTCAATGTCACTAAGAAGCAGTAAATATGTAATGTGTTGATGAATATTGAACTAGAGTACATCGATTATTAAAAGAAATGCTAAGTAACAGCTAAATCAATGGAAAACACATGACTACCAGATAACTAGAAGTTAAATGATTTACTATCTATCCTTCTTTTTCTTTTTTTCTTTTTTTTTTTTTTTTTTTTTTTTTTTTTTTTTTTTTTTTTTTGAAACAAATTAACTGCTAAACACGTACACACACTTTCATTACTCTCTCTCACCAACTTAATCTAAATTACTGCTATAAAAATTACAATCTATCCAATAACTTGGATTAATGCCTTTAAAAATGAGTCCCGCTTTAAGAAATGTCTTGATGACTATTGAACTAGACTACGTCGATTGTTAAAAGAAATGCCAAGTGACAACTAAATCAATGAAAAACACATGACTGCCAGATAACTACAAGTTAAATGATTTACTAGTTAACGACTCTAATAATGTATCTACAAAATTACAAATTTTTTTTTTTTTTTTTGGAGGAAAAACAAACTAATTGCTAAATACATACACATTTTCATTGCATTCTCTGACCAAGTTCAAACACATTACTTAACTCAAAGTACCGCTACAAAAATTACAATCTATCTAATAACTTGGATTAATGCCTTAAGAAATGATTCCCGCTTTAAGAAATGTCTTGAATGTTTTAACCCAAAAAAAAAAATGTCTTGAATGTGTCATGCTTTAAGAAATGAGTAAACTATCTATACTTGAGGCCTCGGCTATTGCCAACAGTTGCTCTTACCATGTGATACTTCATCTTTGATTCCTTATGACACTTGCTATTAAGTTACAAGCTGCTATTGTGGGTTTCAATCTCCGCCTATACCAAAAACTGATTGGTGTCTTGATTTGATGATAAAGAGCTATCATCAGGAGCGGACGCCATAGATTGAAAACTCTCTAAAAAAGTTACAAGCTGCTATTTAACATATCTAGTAACTATAGTGATTCTCAAGCTTCAATTATAACGTTTTGTAACTATAGCGATCCTCAAGCTTCAGTTATAACATCGAATATTACAGGGGCGTAGCCAGGAATGAATACTTGGGGGAGCCAGGTTGTAACAGACAATATATCGCATCCGTTGAAGGTGAGTATTCCAACCAATCCTTATGTGAATTAAACCATGAAGATTGAAATCAATGATGATGAGTATCATCATTGTATGGATAGTCTATATTTTTAGGTTGATATGGACCTTTTTCGGTATAAGCTCGTCGGATTTCATCTTGTTTGTTGATAAGAAATTCACATATTTGTTTATGTGATCCTGGATCACGATCTATCTCTTCAAATTGAAGTTTTGGACATTTGGAGGGATGTTTATCAGGCATTGAAGTATTAACATTTGTTTCTACAGCCACAGGTGTCCTAATTTCTGAATTGCTAACATCTTTTTTCTTAAAGAATGCATCAATTGTTTTTCGTTTGCTCATAATTCTTTTAACTTTAAGAATATGACTCAAAAATTAACCTAAAAAAAATTTAAAAAAATAAAATTTTAATTATAAATTTTTACTTAATTATATGAATGTTATTCATACTCAAGAAAAAAACAAAATTTCCACTATAATTTAAACCGTCAACCCATTTTTAATACAACTTTAATTAATAATAACCTCTCAAACAAAAACAAAAATAATTTAATTAATTTGTCTTTTATAATGTATTGATTAATTTAATTATATAGCTTTAATTATTATTGTTTAGTGTAACAATAAACTATATTGCTTTAATTTATTTGTCATTAATTATACAATTAACTAATTATAGTATAATAGTGATACTGTAACTAATTAACTATCTATTGTATCCATTAGCTAATGGACCGCAACTAAAATAATATTAATCAATAAAAGTTGGATGGTGAAGTCCTTAAAAAAAAAAAAAAACCGATATTATTTATATTATATGATTTTCAAAAAAAATTTAAATTGTTTTTTTTCCAAGTTTCAATTCCAAAATTGAAACTTGGGTAATATGTGAAGCTCAAGCCAAAGTACTGCAGTGAATAACTTCAAAATCCATTCAAAGTTTCTGAGCCTTAAAGAAGTCCAAACCAAATAGGATACAACAAGCCCAACCCAACACACAAACACACCAACCAAAAACAAAAACGCTTATAACACACAAACACACAACCCACAACCCACAAACACACAACACACAAACATTGTTGTGGTTGTACAACAGGACCCCAAAAAAAAAAAAAAAAATTGTTATGAGTGCAGGCGTGTAAGACGCAAGGGAGCACAATGTGTGGACAGCCAAATTTAAAAAGAAAAAAAAAAGTGAAAGTCAGCCAAATTGGCCAATCAGATTCTCACAGTTCCACATCAAAAAAAAAAAAAAAAAAAAAAAAAAAGATGCTGAGTTTCATTTATAAGTTTCATTTCATTCTTTATTCAGTCATTCAGTGAGATAAAGAGAGAGAGACTGAGAGTCTAAGAGAGAGTCAGAGAGAAAAACCTTGAGGGAGGGCTGGACTGCCGGAGGAAGCAACGAGTAACGCTCACCGGAGTAGAGGCAGAGGCGCAGAGCAATGAGCCGATGACCGATCTACCGTCTACGATATCGTTCTGTGATTCATTTCCTTTTTAATTTCAGTGAGATAAAGAGCGAGAGACTGAGAGAGAGTCTGAGAGAAAAAGAGCAAAATACCTTGAGGGAGGGCCGGAGGGAGCACCGAGCGGCGAGCACTGAGCACCGGAGCAAAGGCAGAGCGATATGCATTCTCCAATATCCGATCTGCGATGAGGGGCGACCGGGCGAGCGACAACGACGACGACGAGGAGCTCGCTGCGGCGACGACGACGGCGACGTGACCGTCCGTGGGTTACTGGGTTTGGTTTCGGTTTGTGTATTGGGGATTTTTTTTTTTTTTTTTGATAAACACCTCTGTGCTCTGTGTTTGGTTTGCTGAGTTCTGTGTTTGGTTTGCTTTTGTATTGGGGTTTGATCTCTCTGCCAACGACGACGCGACGTGATGGGATTCTGCCAGGCGCCAGCGACGTGATGGGTTCAATTTCTGATTCTCTGTATTTTTTTTTTTTTGGTTGAGAATCCGTGGGCTTGCCGTGAGCGAGCTACCTGTAATGGGCTCGCCGTGGGCTTGGTTTTGTTATATACATATATATATATATATTTTTTTTCAGATTTTAGTTCAAATTTTTTTTGGGTTTTTTTTTTTTTTTTTTTTTTGCTTGAAAGTAGAACAGGTAATTTTTTTTTTTTTTTTAATTTGATGGTGTTCCTAAATTTTGATTGAGGGCTGGGAGAATGGGTGAGAAATGGGTGGGGGGGCCGGCTGTGTAATGTTGGGAGGGCCTATTTATTTTCTCTTCATAGTCTAATGGGAAAAAAAAAAAAATTTGCAGGGGCCACGGCCCCCCTAAGCCACTATGTGGCTCCGCCCCTGGCACTGGTGATATTAATATCATCGCCTCACCCCCATATGTTAAATATTTTTGTGCTTAATTATACGTGTTGTTTCCCTATGGCACCACATGTACGGATGTACCCACGTGAGGCTTCTTTTTGATACCTAATATAGCATTGCTAATTATTCCCTCATGTGATTGGCATAAGCCTTTGGTCAATCATATGTTTGTGCCATCGAAATTAACGGAACACAATTTATGTTAGATTCATCATATTGTGGAATTTCAAATATAAGCCAAATTACTCACTCTACGCTATGCTAGATATTTCCCTTCTCCTTCTCGTTCCAAACATTTACGCTATATTTTGGATATAGCTCGATTAATTTAGGTAGCTTGTTAAATATTATTACATAAGTGATGAATAAATCAGTTATTGGTTGAATGCATTCAAAATATATGATGAATATACTCCTTACATATGCTTATCTATAAATTTTTATAAATTTTATTAAGTGTTTGTGTATCTTATATAATACGATATATGATAATAAAAAATCAATATACGATACAATTCACATTTTGACAAGTATAATCTTCACTTTATTAAACTTAGGTTGCCTTAATTCATTATCAATGATCTTGCATCTTTTAAGGCTTGATTGAAATTTGATTAATTAAAATAGAATTAACTTGACTTTTATGTTGCCATTTAAGTTCAAATTAATTACCTTAATTACATTAAAACTTGTCAAAATACTTTCCTTATGTTTGAATAGTCAAATAATTTCCAAAAGAAATTGAATGCTAATTGACTATTGATTTCGAGTATTTTAGAAAGTAATTATCCTTTATGAGTTGAAAGATTTTCCTTAATTATTTGTAATTCTTTTAATTGCCTTGTAGCCAGGTTCAAATCAAAATTAAAGAGTGGAGAATATGCCTTAGGGTTTTAGATTCAAAAGAAGAAAGAAATGAAAGATCTTTTTGAATGTTTTGGATTTTATTACATATAATGCAAAAAGGAAACAAAAAAGATAGCAAATATACACTCAAAGCAAATAAAGTAGTTAAGGAAAGATAATAAAACATGACATTAAAAGAAAATGAAACAGAAAAGGAAGGAAATCTAGTTTCTACCTAGATTGTGTACACCATAAGAAAATGTGCATACACATCCTTCTATCGGCATACGCATCTTGGCTTCAACGTTCAAGTAGATTCCTAGATAACAGACCAAAACATGAATCCTAATCACATAAAAAGATGTGTATGAAGAGAAGATAATGCATTGACGCGTACGTACTTAATCTAATGTGTACGCATCCTAATTAAGGTAGTTCTAGGTTTTGACAGATTAATAGAAAAACAATGAAAATAAAACAAAAATGGTACAAAAACAACATATTAAAACACTAAAATGATGTAAAAGTACCAAATAAATAGGAATTTAGGAGGAGAATATGTATCATGGGAAAGATCCACATCTTCTCCTCGTAGCACTTACAATATTGTTGACAACAAGCCCTTTGGCTGAAACAAGCTGTTGTAACTGTGTGTGGAGCAAAACAACTTGGCTAGGATTTTCTGAATGGCTGTAGGTGGTTTGATAACAATTTTGAATGCAACGCCAACTAAAAGTTTAGAACCTTAGTGAGTAGAAGATTATCTTTAAACCAAAGAATGGATAAAGATCAATCCAATGATCACTATATGGTCAAGTTGAAGGTCTAGGGTTTGGTGGGATGTTTGGGCAGCCAGTTGCAGTAACATCTCACCAAAATGGAAATTGAGTGATTTAAGGCTTCTGTCCAGAAGGTGCGTGTGCCATAAATTGGCTGCATACACAGTATATACCTAGCGTACGCACCTTTTAAACCCTCAATAAATAAGGTTAGAAATTGGCTCTTGGGCTTGGGCTTGGACTTGGGCTTGAATTGTATTGGGCCACTTTTGGGTTTATTTGCTTATTGAGCTCTACGCACAATATTGATCATTTTGGTGGCGAATAATTTTAATATCATTAGGATAAAGGGGTTCAGGTATAGGCCGGAACAAAATGAGGTGTTTACAGTATGGGAATGAGATCAAAATGATAGTTTTATGTGATGATGGCATCCACAAGAGGTTGGAAGCTAACCTATGATGACATCATCTTAGAGTTTGTATTAAGAAAAAATCTTAATTTACATTGTACTAGCAATATAAACTTATATTTTAGACACACAAAAAGTCTAAAATGTTGTACAAATTTTTTATATACACTGTAAACCCTATAAAAGTCTTTGTATTAAATGTAAATTTTGGGTAGAGGAGCCTTATACAGTGAATAAAGTATGAGAGGTTGATAGGCTTTATTTCAATTAAGCCACATTGCCTTATTGAAAAGATTAAAATCTTTTAGTTAATAAATCTGAAAATTTAGACAATCATAATATGTCATGTGGTAAAAATACATGCTATGTTCAAATTGAACTTTTTTTTTGGGGGGGAATAATTCGATATTTATAATAAGGGAGAAGAGTTTTGAACCCTACAAGACTCTTAGCAATCATATAAATAATAAAATAATGATGTAGGAAAAGAGAAAACAAAGACAAAATAATGAATGCAATTTGGTATGTCAGTATGCTTTTATAGCAAAAAACCTCAAATGACAACCCTTTGCTATATTAATTTGTGTCTTACATTAAATCTATATAAATACATTAACTTTAGTATGATAATCCCAAAATACATGGTAGTTTATTTTATTCTACAAAGCCATGGCCTACACCATCAATTGGTATAGTTTTTTATCATCAAATAAAATATTTGGAGTTTGAACCTCGCATATAAAAAATAAATAAAAACAATTGATTTCTTGGCTTAATGATAAAGAGCACTTGTCATTGAGCAAATGCTATAACTTGAAATTTTATCATATTTATTATTAAAAAAAAAATGATCCATACAAAACTTTGATTAATTTTTTTTTTTTTTTTAAAGATGTCATCTATAATGCAAAATCCGAATCCGTATAGGTTATCTTAAAGAATCTCAAAAAAAATTAATAATAGTTAATATAAAGTTTTGTATGCTATTTTCAAGGAAATTATTAGAGGTACACAAAAATTCCCCTCTCACATTTGTATTGCAGTGAAACCCAAGTGATGTGAAAGCTTGTGAGAGGGGGAGTGGAAAATTGGGTGGAAGTTTTTGGTGACTAGCATTAGTTTAATTAATATAAACTTAAAATACAGTGTCACATATTTTTTAAGTTCTCATAATTTTACATGCCAATATTCTTTATTTATATATATAAAATCATAATAAACATTTATTAATAACAATTATAATTTTATATCTTAGATTTACATACAAAACTGAAGTGAGATCAGATTTACAGATAAAATAACATTTTATTGGACTTCCTAATATAAAGAAAAACGTGTTAGACATTTGTCATCCACACTACCTATTTATATATTCTTCTAAATACAGAGGATTCTCAAAACTCAAACTTGGCAAGGAAACCTGGCCAGCATAGTTTCCAAATACATAGAAAAATGCATCATTTGAGGTAGAAATCATAGCCAATCTAAAATACTTATATATATATACTACATAAAATTATAAATTTATATTCCTCCAAAGTAGCTTGCCCTTGCCACTCTCCAGTAGAGTATCTTCAAAACCTTAGTATAACATGGCAAGGCTTTGTTTTACATTGGTGATCTTAGCATTGGCTTTACTGGTTTCACAAAGTAATCAGTCACTAACCTGCACATCACAAAGATTCACAAACAAGAATGTGTACACAAACTGCACTGATCTTTCATACCTAAATGCCTACCTTCACTGGACATACAACACTACCAATTCCACATTGTCCATTGCTTTCACAGCCCCACCATCAAAGCCAGAGGGTTGGGTTTCATGGTCCATAAATCCAGTAAAGCCCTCCATGATTTCAGCCCAGGCCTTATTAGCCTTCAAACACGAAGACAACATAACCATCAGCACCTACAACGTAACTTCTTATGCCGACGCAACTAAGTGGGGGACCAAGCTGTCATACGAGGTTTGGGACTTAAGCGCCGAGGAAAGCAATGGAAACATCACAATCTTCGGGAAATGGAAGCTCCCAGAGAAGACTAAGATGGTAATGTTTAATCCGATTCAATTTACTTTGAATTAGTTTAGCTCCAATTAAAGATACCAAACTTAATAAAAACTTAGGAAGTGCAGATACTTCATTAGAGTGTCATACCCAGTGTCATACCAATAGTATCATATTATAACTTTTCAGAAATTGCTCGTATATTTGTGTTGTACCTATACTTCTGTTCATGTTTGTGCTACTTAGATTGTAACCTAACATGATCTTATCTAGGTGAGTTAAAGGGTAGTCTCGACTTTCATATTAAATATTATAAATGAGTCATTTTGAACCAAAATTAATAAATTTAAAATGGATACTTGATTTTAAATTAAACTACAATTAGAATCTAATTTGGATTTGATTTAGATTCTGATTTTGTGATTCGGCTTTAATATATTATTTATAATTGGTTTTTGATCAAACAGGTGAACCAAATTTGGCAAGTTGGTCCAGGCATAACCGATAAAGGATTGCCGCTTCCCCACGACAAGAATCTAGATAATTTGAATGCCAGAGGGATTCTTCAGTTGTTGGGGACACAGAGTGGTGCTAGTCCTACTCCTTCTCCTTCTCCTGCTGGTCTTGTGCCTGGTGCTCCTGCACCAGCTGGTAAAAAGAAAAGTGCGAGCACAAGAATTGGAGGGAGAATCAGTGTTGGTTTTTACATGGGGTTGGTTGTGATTCTTGGGAGTTTGATTGTTTTGGAGATTTGATTTGTTTGGGGTTTTAGAGGGGGAGGGGGGGTTTGGATTTGGTGTTTCATCAAGATGTGTACTTAGTAGATGAAATATTCAATGTCAATAAGAAGCAGTAGCAACGTAGTAGTTGTCTTTGGTCAAAAAAAAGCAACGTAGTAGTTGTTATTTATTTATTTATTTATTTATTAATAAATATAGGCATATAGCAGATACTTAAATGATTATTGTTATAAATCCTTATGAGTTACTACATCACAATTGATTTTAGCGCAATGTCATGTACACATAAATAATTTATAATATTTTTTACAATAAGTAAGTCAGCAAACTTTTATTAGTCTTCATTTAAACTCATTGTCAACTATTTGACCAAACTCTTTTATCTATCACTAAAGTCAGTCGATTTTGTGTATATAGACTTTTGTGTATGGTTCCAATTGCTGAGCTTGATAGCCACTACATCCGGATTCATTTATTTACATTCATGCATGATCTTGTTTTGATGAGACAAAATAGACCAGGATATCGTAGTGAAAGCTTTAAATGCGTCTCGATCTAATTTTATACACAGTTCCCGCAATAATCCCATGAAGTCCACACTGATCTATTATAGCATTTTTCTGCCACATTTTAGCTTTATTAAATGGTATGGGAATGTATTCGCCCCAAAAAAAATAAAATAAATAAACGGTATGGGAGTTGGATCAAGAAATGATGTCAGTTTTGCGTGATGATGACGTCCAGGTTAACCTAAGCTGACATCATCTTAGAGATTATATTAAAAATACATTTTTTTTTTCCTGGTAGAAGAATATTATACACTGCATAGAGCATGAGAGGCTGACAGGCTGTATTTCAATAAAACCAATTTGCCTTATTGTTTCACTAAACTTATCACATGCAATTTATGCGTACGATAATGCTTTTTTTTTTTTTGGTTTAATGTTATAATGCTTAAAAGTTATATATAAATAATCGTGTATATTTCTTATTTTTTGTAAAGAAGAAGGTAATAATGTTTAGAAATGAGATAGAAAACTGTAAAAAATTGAAACCCAATAGGACATTTGAATTTATTGATTGGAATAAGATTTGTAATAAGTAAAAATATTTGAGATTTGAACAAAAGAAAGATGATATATGTTAGTGTGAATGGATGAGGATTTGTGATAACTATATAGAATTTGGATAACCCAAATTTTGGAATGTTTTAAAGAATTTTAAAATATATATATATATAGAAATTTCAGGATAAGAATGAGTAGTTTTTACGTAAGGTAGTGGATTTTTTTTTTTAAAAGTAATTTCGTTTTTATTTTATAAAGATAATTGAAGTATTTGAATTCAAATAAATAATAAATACAGATAAGAATCAAATATTTGAATACATATTGGTAGTGAGAATAGCGATTTTTTTCCCTTTTGTACGTGAGATAATATTACCGTTTTAACATTTTTTGCTTTTTTGTAGAAAAAAAAATTAAATTAAAGGGTATGTTATTTCAGAATTTGTACGAGGATATTTTGGTACTCCAAAAATTAAAGACGAAACTAGGGAATCCTCTTATTAATAGTGTAAGGACACGATTTGTAACAAACCGCAACTATGTTGGGTTCGCACGTAAAAAGGCCCAAATAATATCATTTGTAGAGCGTGGGTTTGAAAGGCTAGGCCTTAGTCACCAGACGGTGGGTTTTTTGTGGTGTTCATACATGGTTTAAATCGTATTCGCCCTGGGAGTCGCTCTCCCGGAGGCGGGCTGGAAGGCTTTGGTTTTTGGCCATTTTCCCCAGCCCCTTTCCTTGGTTGCTTATTTTTCCTTTTATACTAACCTGTGTTCCTTATCCTTCGTCCACGTGTAGGATTGGCATTCCAAGACTGATACTTGTCCCATCAACCCATACCCAGAGTGGTTGGGGGAGGTTGTAAAAACTGGAGAGTCTGGCTCTGTCAGGTACAGAGTATTGAATGGCAGTAAGGGCAGCTTTCCCTGGTTGTTACACTTTCCAGCGTACCCCTTTTTCTTCTGACACAGATATTTTAGATTTTTTCCAAGCTGTTTTTATACCGTTTTTGTCCTTCCTTCTGGGAAGTCCTCGGATATGCTGAGGACAGAGTCATCCTCGGCTGTATCTCAAATCTACTCAAACTTTTATTCCCTACTCTCGGCCCTAACCTTCCTCGGCTTGGGCCTTGGGTCTCAAATTAAAAACGGGTCAGGACCACCAATTAACGGGTCCCACAATAGCCTCTCAAAATCCTGCTGTCCGACCTCTTGGTTGGAGATGAGGGTTTTGGTGATGCCCCGCCTTAATTGCGGTCTGCTTTAGATCTGCCCCTCATTAATGTGGGTGTCTCTTTATCTACCCGGGAAACATACCGGTTTATGAGACATTCCTTTGAATTCATTCAGGACGCGTCCTTGTCGCTTCATTATCCGAAAACACGCCTTTAATGATCTCCCTTTACGAGACCATTCGAATTCAACGACTATTGACGGCGTGGGGAAGCGGAATGGATATTCTCTCGTTTACCGCTTTTCCTGGAGATTCGGGCAGATTAAATGCCTCCCGTTTTGCCATTCATATAAGAAGGAAAGTAGGAGGTTACCTCCCTTACACGAAGACCTTTTAATTTTTTTTTTTTAAAGCCTAAAAACTCTTAACCTCCCTCAGAATTTCCCATATCTTCACGTTTACACTTTGAATCGTAATTTATCCATGATAGGAACGGGAATGAAGAGATCATACCCTTCCCAGAAATGTTACGTGCTTGTGAAGCTCAAACTGGCTTGTTCAGGGCAGGGGTGGCAGAGACTCAAGACACTTCTTACTCTTCTTTCAGCCAAAACCCGAAGTAGGGGCTCGTCGCGTCAACCTCTTGGCGTGGCTGAGCTGGGGTCACCCATTATCAGTACCAGCCGCTCTCTCATGAGCATAGCTAACATGGCACCAGTGTGTTAAGAGTCAGGACTGACGCAGGGATTAAGTGCCCCTGCTTCTTCCTCTCTTTGTTCACTGGTATCTTCTTTTGCCTCTCTTTCTTCTTCTTTCCACCACCAAGTCCATCCTGGTGCTTTTCCCTCTTCCTCTTCTTCTCCTCTTTCTTTCTCTTCATCTCCTCCTTCTTCTTCTCCTCCTTCTTTCTCTTCATCTCCTCCCTTTTCTTCTGAAGAAGGTTCTTCTCTCAATATGGGCGCTACTGGGGCAGAGTTCGGAAGGATTTCGGAAACGAGTTTAAAAAGGCATCTGACTGTTTACTTGTCTGCATTGTTGTGGTTTTTTTATTTTATTTTTTTTGTAATCCACCTTCTGTATAGGCTTGTTTAAGCCCTTCTTTGTACGTTGTAATTCATCTTTATATTAATAAAAGTCGTTATTGCTTTACTTCACATGTTCTATCTCTTTATTTCTGAAATGGTTACGCCGTGAATAGACGTACTATCTCGTGAATCCTTTCTATTTTTACACTTTGACCGACGTCTAGGACTGAAATCTCAGTTAATAAAAAGATTTTACTCTGTGTTTATTGAAACTATCCGATTTAATAATACTAAATCAAACCAATAATACTTAGAGTTGAAACCCACATTAAGAAGAAGAGACAGGATATTATGATGAGCTTATTGGGGCGGTCTGGAACAGTAACGCCGACCAGAGAGTACAATATTTAGGACCGAAATCCCCAATCAAGGAAAAGGGCACGATTATGAACTCATGAACTTATAAGAGCTGTTCGGCACAATAATACCAATTTGAACAAATGATACTTAGGGTCAAAACTCTTGCTAAGGAGAACATATTATCATGAATTTAATAAAGTTGTCTGGCACAATAATGCCGACCTAAAAGAAAACAACACTTACCCCAAAATAGCCGAGACGACTATTGAATGCTCGGCACGGTGTAGGAGGTAATCATCCGAAAACATATAACCCAAAAATGAACAGCCCTTCCAGGTTACTGAGTAATAGGGTGTTTCACCATCTTTCTAACAACTTTCATAGCCTTAACCTTTTTCTGGTATTTGAGCTGAGGATTGAGCAACTTAAAATTTTTATTAAGTAGCCGGCCATACAACACCTTGGTTTTGTCCAAAACTCAGTTTTCTCATCTAAGTAGTTGGTTTCCCCATAGGTTTGAGTCCGAGGACCATACAATACCTTGGTTCTGTCCAAAACTCAGTTTTCTCATCTAAGTAGTTGGTACAATACCTTGGTTTTGTCTAAAACTCAGTTTTTTCATCTAAGTAGTTGGTTTCCCCATAGGTTTGAGTCCGAGGACCATACAATATCTTGGTTTTGTCCAAAACTCAATTTTCTCATCTAAGTAGTTGGTTTCCCCATAGGTTTGAGTCCGAAGACCATACAATACCTTGGTTCTGTCCAAAACTCAGTTTTCTCATCTAAGTAGTTGGTTTCCCCATAAGTTTGAGTCTGAGGACCATACAATACCTTGGTTTTGTCCAAAACTCAGTTTTCTCATCTAAGTAGTTGGTTTCCCCATAGGTTTGAGTCCGAGGACCATACAATACCTTGGTTCTGTCAAAAACTCATTAAATATTGACAAGTAATTGGGGGAATTAACCCCTCGGCTGTGACAGGAGACATTGGTTTTGGGGTGTTAGCTCCTCGGCCGAGCCCCTAGAACCATCGGTGCGGTTGACGCTACAAAGCGTAACCCCTAGTAAAGAAACATAGCCCCTAGTGGAACTTTACGTTGGAACACTATAATCGGCCGTTGGAAATGATAAAGGGGCTCTCTTAACCTACCGCCTGTGCTAACACACAAGTCTTTCCCACAAACAGCGCCAATTGTAAGGACACGATTTGTAACAAACCGCAACTGTGTTGGGTTCACACGTAAAAAGGCCCAAACAATATCATTTGTAGAGCGTGGATTTGAAAGGTTAGGCCTTAATCACCAGACGTTGGGTTTTTCGTGGTATTCATACATGGTTTAAATCGTATTCGCCCTGGGAGTCGCTCTCCCGGAGGCGGGCTGAAAGGCTCTGGTTTTTGGCCATTTTTCCCAGCCCCCTTCCTTGGTTGCTTACTTTTCCTTTTATACTAGCCTGTGTTCCTTATCCTTCGTCCACGTGTAGGATTGGCATTCCAAGACTGATACTTGTCCCATCAACCCATACCCAGAGTGGTTGGAGGTGGTTGTAAAAGCTGGAGAGTCTGGCTCTGTCAAGTGCAGAGTATTGAATGGCAGTAAAGACAGCTTTCCCTAGTTGTTACACTTTCCAGCGTACCCCTTTTTCTTCTGACACAGATATTTTAGATTTTTTCCAAGCTGTTTTTATACCGTTTTTGTCCTTCCTTCCGGGGAGTCCTCGGATATGCCGAGGACAGAGTCATCCTCGGCTGTATCTCAAATTTACTCAGACTTTTATTCCCTACTCTCAGCCCTAACCTTCCTCGGCTTGGGCCTTGGGTCTCAAATTAAAAACGGGTTAGGACCACCAATTAACGGGTCCCACAAATAGTATAGAAAATGATTAAACAAAATTTACCCCAGAAAAACATGATTAAAATCTTTTAGTTAATAAATCTAAAAATTTAAACAATCATAATATGTCACATGGTAAATTCATGTGCTCTGTTCAAATTGAACATTTTTTTTTTAATTTTATAATTCGATAGTTATAACAAGAGAAAGGAGATTTAAACCAAATGTGCCAACAAGTTACACTATAAATCTCTTAGCAAACTTATAAATAATAAAAGGGAAAATAACACTCCCCTCATTTGAGGTTTAGGGAAATTACACTCCACCCCAAATTTGAAGGAAAAAAAAAAAAAAAAAAATTCCCCCTTTGACATCCAATTGACCAAATGCTATTAAATTAATATTCAAAATGTTATGTGCTAACCTGTCTTTTGTTTAATGGCAAGTTTCAAGAATCATCATCCATTTCAAAATTAAAATTCATTGTATTAAAATTTTAGTTGAAGTGTATTTTAAATTATTAAGTATGATTTTTTTTTTCTTTTTTCAACGGGTTATGGGGAGATTTGCCGTAGCAAGCATTTTGGTGCTAGACAAATTTTGTATTTTTATTCAAAATTTAACAGTTATTTTTTTTATTAACCATGGTTAAACTTTTGTAAAGAGATTCTTATAGAAATTTAGAATATTTCGTTACTAATATAAACAAAAGGGGGGGAGTGTTAATTTTTTCAAACCTCAAGAAAGGGAGTGTTTTTTCCATTCATGTTTGAGGTTGGGTCTCATTCCCTCAAAACTCAAGTAAATGGAGTGTAATTACCACATAATAAAATAATGATGTAAAAAAGAGAAAATAAAGACAAAAGAATTAATGTAATTTGGTATGTCAGCATGCTTTTATAGTAAAAAAGCTCAAATGACAACTACTTGTTATATTAAATTGTGTCTTACAATAAATCTATCGAAATACATTTTTTTTTTTAGAAATACATTAGGTTTAGTATGATAATCTTAAATACATAGTATTTTACAAAACTATGGGTCTAAATAGTCAATTGGTATATTCTTTTGTTATCGAATAAAAGATTTAGGGTTTGAATTTCACCTATATCAAAAATTAATTGATATCTTGATCTGATAATAAGGAGTAATAATCATAAATAGACACCATAGGTTGACATTCTATCATATCTATAAAATAAATAAATAAATCATGATCTATAAATTTATGATAATATTATATTATATTTGATGTGTTACGAATTTATCAAGATATTTTTAATAGATTCTAATAGTATAAAATTATTATTTAAAAAAAAATTATATATGACTGTTTTCTTTCGTAACTTTAATTAATATTTTTTTTTTTTCCCGAAAGTTCATGTGCAATGCAAAGTCCGAAAACTATATATGTTAACCTGAAGGAATCTCAAATCTTTTTAATAATCGCTAATATAAAGTTTTGTATGTTGTTTTCAAGGAAACTATTCGAGTTAACCAAAAGTTCCATACAATTTTTGCTTCCCCTCTCACATTTGTATTGTAGTGAAACCAAGTTTGTTTTTGGCAAAAATTATTTTTGCCAACTTATTTTACTATTTAATTTATTTTATTATTATTTATTGGTCTCATTGTACTTTTTTATTCAACCTATAAGTCCCACCGTACTATTTCAATTAACTCTTATCCTTATTTACCGTACTTTCAACAAAAAAATTTTCGTTTCAGCAAAATAAGCAGATCCTAAAGGAACACCAAGTGTTGTGAAAGCTTATGGAAGGGGAGTCGAAAATTGGGTGAAATTTTTTGGTGCCTAACACCATTTTATTTATTTATACTTTTTGATAATACTGAGGCCTATTTTCAAATGTTCCGCCGTTGCATTCTGATCTTGAAAATGAATGGCATTTTCTCATAAGTGAGACCCATAATTTCATAAAGTTCCTAGGTAGTTGCTAATCTTTAACCTCACATGTCACCACTTTTGTAGCTATTCTTTCTCAATCTATAATTAAGAAAAAAAAAAAAAAAACCCTTAAAAATAGTGATTTGACAATTTCTTTAATTTATTTTGTTTCTTTCAACAGTGAAGCAGAAAAAGACTAAAAGAAACTAAATCAATAGATTTCGACCACACTGTTATGAATCTTGCCTCATAATTTTTTGCCGCGTCATACGGTCATGAATCTTGACTCTAAAGGATCCAAGTTAAAAAATATTTTCTTATCTGCTTATCATATACCTAGTACATCATAAGAATGTCGTTATCATTGAATTATCACCTGAATTCTATATTCTATCCGTGTATATTATCTATTAAATCAGAATTTTTAGGAGTTTTGCCCCCTTCATATGAATTGAACTTGTATGAAATTTAGAATAAGTATAAAAAAAGATCTTAGTTTCTATATTAAAAATATCTTATAAAAGTCTTCCTTAAACCTCTTATTTTTGTAAATCTTGATAAGTATTCACGCTGGTCTTCCAAAATTGAAAAGTAGGGATCTACTTCTCGTAGTTTAATTAATCATTTTTTTAAATATTTACATCAAATTTTCTATTCTTTATTTTTTTATTAAAATATTATTTTTTATTTATATTTTGTTATTTTTCTTTCTTTTCGAAATACCAATTTTTCTTTATTTTGACTACCAAGACACAAAAATAATAATAAAATAAGAGTTTGGAGAATGTCTTGACATTTCCTATCTTCGCCTTAGGAAGCAAGTAGGGAGCCCAACAAAATATGATGCATAAAGTTGTGATAAATAGGGTATCTCTTTATGTAGACATAACCAATAATAATCTACCAACAATAACTCACATCAGATTTTTTATATGGAAATCAACAATAATCTGTCAACTCAGTAATTGTGAAATTTGTTATGTTGTGTTTGTAACATCACTAGATGAATTTGTTTGGAGCTATTAAGTTATAATATCTTTTAAAAAAAAAATGAATTAAATAGGTTATTTTTTAGGAATAAAATTTAAATGGGAATTAAAAATATTTCCCTCTTGAAATATTCACATGATTGACTCCGGATTTTTTTTTTTTAAAGAAAGATTGACTCAGGAGTTAAAACACAGATTTTAATAATTTTATAATTTCCACAAAATGAAATATCTATAATATTTATAAAAGGATTCTCCTCTTTGAACTATACTTTTATGTGATTTAGAAATATCCATAAACTTTAAGTTTAAAAGGAAGAAAACTTGAGAATAACTTGATAAAAATATATCTCAAACTCTATTTAAAATGTCTACAAAATAAGACACTCTTCTACTAATTTATATTTTCAAAACAAACATATCAAAAAGAATTTAAAAAGAAAAATTATACACTAGTAAAAAAAAAAGTTTCATCACACACACGTGTAATAAGACTAGGAATTCTATTATTAAATATATTTATTATTTTTTTTTTTATGAATGAAAAGACAAAATCAGTGTAGGATGACTCAAAACTGTTTAGCCCAACAAAAACAAAGTCCAACAACATATGAAGAGAGCAAAATCCCACAAAAATGAGATTGCCACATAATTATCATCACAACACATTCATAAAAGACCCGTGAACCGAAGTGTACTAGAGACCACACCCACCCTACCTGCCCAACTGCCAACCTATAATATGTGCTATTTCCACTTATAACCCACCTACAAATCCCACACGTATTGCAATTACTATAATAAACTTCTGTTGTCTGTTAAGTTTTCCTTGGTTTATTTGCTAAATATATAATGCCAAATATAATTTTTAGTAACAAAAGGGAAAGAAAAAAAAGAAGCTAATTTTGGTCTAGGTTCAAATTTCTAGAAGGAAATTTTATACACATCTATATTTTAGATTAGATTAAAGTAGAATTTTTATCTTGTATAATAAAAAATAAAAAAAAATTATGACAAAAATGCAAATTTTTTTTGCAAAATGGACATAACTTATTTGCCAAATATATGATGAAAAATATAATTTTTAGTAACAAAAAGGAAAAAAGAGTTAGTTTACTTTCAGAAAATTTAATTCTGTTAAATTTTAAAAAATAAGTATGACAAAAAAGCAAAAGCTTTTTTGCCAAATGGACACCGTTTATTTTCTTAATGAAGTATCAGTATCTAATTTTGTTAGTTTATTTTCAGAAAAACTAATTTTGTTAAATTTAAAAATAGAATTAAGACAAAATATTTAAAACTTGTTGCGAAATGGACATTGCTTTCTGCCAAATGGACACCGTTTATTTTCTTAATGAAGTATCATTATCTAATTTTGTTAGTTTATTTTCAGAAAAACTAATTTTGTTAAATTTAAAAATAGAATTAAGACAAAAGATTTAAAACTTGTTGCGAAATGGACATTGCTTTCTGCTAATATGAGATGAAAAATATAATTTTTTTTTGCTTCTATTTAAACATATGACTAAAATATAAAAATTAGCTTTTAAAAAAATTTAATTTTGTTAACTTTAGAACAAAATAAAATAAAATAATTTCTTTTTGCCAAACACTTTTCCTTTCTCTACCTTTCCGTACTATGTTACGAAAAAATATTTTGTATCAAATGATACCACATCATCCGTATCAAAATCTAATAAATAAGAGACATATATGCAAAAAAAAAAATTACCCACTTACACATATTTTTCATTTGTTAGTAAGTAACTGTTTTTTGCGAAGATGTTTTATACTTATTGGATCTTAATACCTTAGTATCATTTGATACTAAATACCTTCTCCCACATCACACCTACCTATGTGTACTCTTGAAGGAGAACAATGCCATCCCTTTTCTTTGCAACAAACTTCACCGTAGATTTCTTTTGCTAAGCTTCACCATAGATTTAACAATAAGTCTCAGTGATATATCCTATTAAAGAAAACAAAAATTATTACTAATATAATCCTTGTTATAATTCTGTTCACAATTTGTTGCATGGGTGATTATGATTGATGGACAATTGCTTTTACATGAACTCACTATTTTTTTTCATCACTCACAATTAATTACTTTAACAAGTTTTTTTTTTTTTTTTTTTCCTGAATTGTGTCTTTATTTTTAATTAGTAGAACTCACTGTCATGTAAGATGAGAATGTACTACTTCAATGTACTCATAGAATAATTTGTGAACATTTCTTGCTCCTAATAGACCATTTGTATCTAGCAAAATACTAGAGCTACCACAAATTGGCACTTCAACAAGACACTAATAGATGAATATTTGAGTTATTTTTTGTGATTACTGACACATACGTTTGTAAGACTTATTTACATAGTAAAATTTATAGTACATCTAACTTAACTATTGTATCTATATAAATTAAGATCACAATTAATAAATCTCTCAATTTGAGAAATAAATATAAAAAATATGAGTAGTGAATATTACTTCTTCTTCACTAATCATAGTAAATATCATTAATCTAATTTCACATGGGTCAAGTAATCCACCTCATTTTTTTTTTTTTTTTTAGAAATAATTGCAATATGATGCTAATTCTTTCATTCAAGCTTTTTTTCCTTAAACTCCTGAGCACCTTGTACACGGAAAGATGCCAATTCAGATGCAACTTGACGTAGTAATTAAGTATATAAAATTGGTTATATTCCTAAACTTATTTGGCTTAAATTCCTACTAGAACCTATAAGTATAAATTCCTATATGGACTATGGCTATACTTGGAAGTGTCCCGTATAATTTTCGCCATCTATATATTATACCCCCATATCCCCTTCCTCAGATTCAGACAAACGTCTCACAGAGACAGAGACACGGCCACACTAACAGGCACAGCCTCAGCCTTATTTCTTTCACCAAACGTGGCCGTTTGTTTTTCTCTCTCTCTCTCTCTCTGTCTGTTCTCACAAACCCCATTAATGGATTCTCATCAATCCTCTGTGATTCTTCTTCTCAGCCTCTGTTCTCTCCTCCTAATCTCACCATCTCATGCCCAAACCTGTACCTCCCAAACCTTCACCAACAACGCTCTCTACACCAAATGCCTAGACCTCCCTCACCTCTCCTCTTATCTCCATTGGACTCTCAACGCAGCCAATTCATCTCTCTCCATAGCCTTCATGGCTCAGCCTGCAGGCACCAATGGTTGGGTCGCTTGGGCCATAAACCCAACTGCGACTGGCATGCTTGGTGCTCAGGCCCTCATAGCCTTCAAATCCAGTGCTGCTATGACTGTTAAAACCTATAACATAACCTCTTTTGCTTCTATCGCTGAGTCCAAGATTTCCTTTGAGGTTTGGGACCTAAGTGCTGAGGAATCAGGAGGAACTATTACGCTTTTTGCTAAGTTGAAGCTCCCTGGTAACTCTGACATTGTTAACCAGGTTTGGCAGGTGGGGCCATCTGTTACAAATGGTGTACCAGATATACATGCGATGAGTGCAGCCAATAAGGCTTCTTTGTCCACTCTCAATTTGACTGCTGGCCAGACTTCCTCTACCTCTGGTGGACTGGGTTCAAGGACCAAGAATAAAAATGTCAGTTTTCTTATTACCTGTTTGATTTTGTTTCTTATTATGGTTTTATCATTTTGATTGGTTTCTCTTTTCTTTTATTTTTTTGTCAGAAATTTGAAATTTGTTTGTGGCTGCGTTTGGGAATTGTGGGATTCATCTGGGTTTGTTTAAAAGTTGGAATATTTGGGTCTAGTCTGTGGGATAAGGTTTTGGGTGTCTAAAAGTTGAAAAAAAAATTTCTTCTCTTTTTTTCCTTAAGAAAGATGTGTAAAAGATAATGGGTTTTTGGAGGAAAGAAATTATCTTTTATGGTAAAATTCCATTTCTTCACATGATTAGTTCGTAAGATCTATTTTTTGTGATTTTTTTTTTCTTCTATAATTCAATAGTTGGGGGTGGGGGATTTGAACGAGGAGATGCCAAGTTGAGCCACAAGGCTCTTGGCTTAATTTTTGTGAATTTAGTTCCTCACTTTATCAAAATGAATCAATCTTGTTATTCCATCCAAATCTGTTAGAAAATGAAGTTGTTTAAGTTTAATCCCTTTTTTTTTCAGTTATTTTTTAGTGAAAAAAGAATGTTTGAACAATTTTTTTTTATTAACAAATTGGACGGAAGGACCAGATTGACTCGTTTTGATGAGGATTAAATTGACCCAAATAAAACCTGAAACACTGATTTAATAATTGACTAAATTGACTTTTAACCTTTCTTTAATTTGCAGTGGATGGATGTAGAAAATTTAATTGATTAGTCTTGGATTGATTAAAGCCCTGAAAAATTCAAAACTTCTTGTTTGTTTATAACTCTTGACTGGAACTGGATTTAATATAGAGCTTGGCGTACCATTTAATTGTTTGTTTGTTTAGTTTTTAATTTTTTTTTATTCTGTTTGTTGTTTCCATGTGAAAGTATAGGAAAATGGAGGCATATTTGTGATATGGTACAACAAATTGTTGAATGTTATTTTGTCTTTTTGGGTGTCAGATTCATGGAATACTGAATGTTGTGAGTTGGGGCATTCTGTTTCCTGTTGGAGCTATCATTGCAAGGTACTTGAGGACTTTTGAGTCTGCGGATCCGGCATGGTTCTATCTTCATGCTTTTTGTCAAGTATCTGCTTATGCCATTGGGGTGGCTGGCTGGGCAACTGGTCTTAGGCTTGGAGGTCAGTCACAAGGAATCATATACACGGATCATCGTAACATCGGAATTGCATTGTTTTGTTTCGCCACTGTGCAGGTAATGTTTTTTCGCAAACTTAGTGTTGTTTTTAGGAATCAGGCTGTCTTTTTTATGTATCTTTTGCTATCTTGTAATTAGCTGATTCTGTCACTTGTTGGGTCTTATAAGTATCAAACTGAAACTCTTTTCTGAGTATTGGAGATATAAATATAAAGAGACTTAATGAGGCTTTTGGATGTTGAAATTGTGAAATGCTAAAAAATTTGAAGATAAATTAGAGAAAGTTAATTTTGAATTGGAACTTGGACAATATCCACTTTTTAGGTTGGGGCTCAAAGAATTATCAATGATGTTGGAGTTTTCTGTTAGAAAGATATATGTAATTAAAAATTATTTCTATTTTGATTTTGATCTTTTTTTATTATTGTATCGAATACATTGTGTAGGTTAAGCGTTTAGGGTTGGAAATTTGTTGTGCACAGTTGTTTTATTTATTTTTTTGTTTATGCATCTTGTTGGTTGTAAAATGGAGAGCATATATTTGGAAACTTGTGGTGACATTTCTTTTCCTTCTTTTTCTTCTGATGAAAACTCTTTGTTTGGGTTTTACAGATTTTTGCACTGTTCTTAAGACCAAAGAAAGATCACAAGTACCGCTTTTATTGGAATATCTACCACCATGGTATTGGATATACCATTATTATTCTTGGTGTCGTCAATTTGTTCAAGGGTTATGACATTTTGCAGCCTGCAAAGAAATGGAAATCTGCTTACGTTATTGTGCTCATTGTGTTGGGTGCGATTTCCTTGTTGTTGGAAGCAATTACTTGGTTTGTAGTTTTGAGGAGGAAATCCAGCAAGTCCACGAAGCCCCATGACGGATACAACAATGGAGAAGACAGGCAATAGGCACTTTGCTGAGGATTAAACCTGTTGCTGCGGTTCTCCTATACCGGATTCTGAGTTTGTAATATCCTTGTCTCCTTACTTAAGATATCACAAGAGGTTTATCTACATTAGCCCATCTCTGTTCCTTCCCAATTTCTTTTGGCTTGTGTAAAATGGCTTGATTTCTCTAGGATTATTATTTATTATATACTTAGAGATTGTTCAGACTTTAATTATACGTGTCTATTGTGTCTCAGTGGTTAGGTTGATGAAACTTTCTAGGATGTGTGATTATCGAAAAATTTTCAAAAGAGATTTATTTATTCTTGTTTTCCTATTTGTGGTTTCTTTTTCAGTTATGTATAATCTTATTGCTCTCACTTTCTATTTAATCCTATCTCTATCAAGTTCCTAGAAAAGGGTCTTGCTTGACCTTTATGCTCTCTAAGATGGAAACAAATCTGTGATTTCATGCAATGTGATGGATTCATTATCTTTTTTTGTATACAATACCTCTCTTACACAAAATTCAGTTGTGAAATTTTAGTAATGATATTAATCCACCCCAATCCCATCTTGTGCCTTTGAACCTCATACACCAAATGGGTATGTTGCGGCTACTAGCTTCTAGGCTAACCTTATTCTGGTTGTGTCAAAGTTAAAACGGTTGCCAACTTAAGCCTGAATGACAACAATTGCTAACCACCACATAACTTTCACCCAATTCTGTCTCTGTGAATATTTTAATGTTCCTCTTCACTATTTCAAGATAATCTGACTATCAAGTTGACTAACTGCCAACTCAAAGCAATGTTGAATTGAACCTAATAAATGCTGGAAAAATATGTGGACTAAGATTCTTTTCACTTATGTATCAAAACAAAGGAAGAAAAAGAAGGAAAAGAGAGGGCCACACAAAACTAAAGACAAGGTTAAGACAGCAAGATTAGGTACCACTCATGTCAGGTAATGGACTTTTTAAAGGACCTGGATCTTTAACCATTTACACGCTCAGCCCCACCATTACCAATGCATTTGTTAATATCAGTAGAGATAGACATCTTATTGATAATGACTTCCACAAAGGGACATCTCTTGGTGTTTATATGACTAATCACTTTTGTACAAATATATACCCATACTTTATTCCATGCTCTATACATGATGATGGATGAGGATCAAATATTTGATGTAATTTGTCAACTTGTTGGTAGGAAATTTCTCTAGTTTGTCGGATCTGATTTAGTGTCAAAAGAGAATTGGGTAGATGAGCTTTCTCCTGGAATCCCAAATTCGCTAAAGTTAGCACTAAAGTCACACTAAGCTCAATTATAAATTTATAATCACCAAATATATTCAAATTGGTATTCATTTTGATTTTTATTTTTTAGGGTCCTAAAGAGAGGGTTCCACACTCTATGCATTGATCCTGGTCCCCCCAAACTTGTGCTTCCAATTTCATTATTCTTTCTAACTTTTGTTGCTTTCTCTAACTCATTGCTTTTCTTTATGGGATTCCCATGTGATGCATGGACTAAGCCCTTATTACTTGGAAGGACATCGATGCCTTTCTTTTGCAGTACAGTTGTTAGCTTGTCCTCTCACAAACAAAACGTTATGTAGTAGTATTTAAGGGATAGAAATATTGTTCTTCACACCCTTAATGATGGAGCCTTTTGACTCTTACTGCTCACTATTTTTCTCTGTTACTTTGACCACTAGGTTAAATTGTTTTCACTTTCAAACTAAACGAGAGCCTCAATCATACTTCGAAGGATTGGTTGTGGTTTTCAAACGTCATGAAATTCACGAGAGAATGAATTTAAAACTTTTAACCAGTGTTTTGGAGTAAAAAGATTTCACCCTATAATTATCTAATGTGTGTGTGTGAAAGAGGGATTAGACACACCCGATGCTCAAAAAACATTGAACACTCATTTTTTTTTTTTTTAAATTAAAGAAAGATCAATCTAAAGATTCTAAACCTTTATATAAGGAGATTCAAACTCCTAATTGACCTTTTGAGTTCAAAAGCATCGGTTAGGAGAGACTTGGAAAGTTACATATACAATATATTGTTGGCCAAAAGCAAAGATAAATGCATTTTAACCCCTAAAATAGACAATTGCAATTTACCATGCTCTAGAAGGGTGTTGTTTATATGATTGAGAGGATGAAAAGTTGGTGGGATTGTCTTAGGTAGGTACTGTTTATCTATGTGGCAGATTAGAGAAAAAGACATGAAAGTATTTGACTGACGGTTTAGCTAAAGGTGTAGTTTTGATTACGACCTCTGACCTTAGCTAGCCCACGGGACACGGCGCTTTATCACTGCAATGAGTGTGTACATTAAAAGCTGAGCATGTGAACCTAATAAACAATCCATTAGCAATTTGCATATAGAAAGAGGGGAGAATGAACTTCGGCTGCCATTGAGTCTATATTTAAAGCTACACATGTGAACCCAATCTACAATGTGTTAGCATATGTAATTGTGTATAGAGGAAGACATTGATAAAATAGTCTTCTGGTTGCCACTTTTCTCATATTAGGGCTGAGAGCGTCCCTTCAAATGTGGACAAAAAAATTATAAAAAAAATTGAGTTGAACTAACACTTCTTGATATTTCTAACGTGGAATTCTCGTCCAACTATTGAATTAAAAAAAATAGAATAAGAAGATTGATAATGACAAGTAAAAAGAGTCAAAAAGAATTCTCGTCCAAATATTTAAAAAAATATGAAAAGCACTTTGACACAAATTAATGCATGTTCTACATAACCTAATAAAATGGTAATCCACAAAAAAGAAGTATAGTTTGACTTTTTACAATTTTTTTTAATGAAAATAAAAACTAGGGAAAAGTAAAATATTGAAAAAAATATTGTTCAATCTAGATTATAATCACAATTTTTAATAAAAGAATTATATCAATGATGGTATTCAGCATAACTAAAATGGTTCAAATTGATGAGTTCTCTCTTATGAATTTATATAACCTTCTTATGTTTAATTCAATGATATCATAAGTGGAAATTATAAATATTTCCCTTTCTGCCTTACTCATTCAACCTTGCTTTGTCTTGAGCAAGTTTTTTCCGTCTTGTATAAGAGACGGAATAGAGACAGGTTTTGCTCACTCCTCTTAGCCTTGTATGTGTATATATTTTACACATATCTTATTTATAATATTTTTTATATTTAACATCTAAAAATACTTCACTTTATTAAAGATGGCAAAATACTCCAACCCATCCCTACCTCAATCTATCCCATTCCCACCCCTACCCCGCAGGTTTTACCCAAGTTGTTACAGTAAAATAGTTTTAAAAATCCATTTTTATAGAAAATAAAGCATTTGGTTTGGAGTTAGCATTTGAATAATTAATGCACTTTATGTACAAATCATGTGTATGAATAGTTACACAAACAATATAAAGGCTGCGGGAGGAGGAATTATAAGATTCACATAGTGGACAAGTGATGTGATCTACCATTTCATTAAAAAAATTTCATCTGTTTAAAATTATTGAGTTAGAAAATTTTTTTAAACGGAAACTAATTACTGACTCAACAATTTTAAACAAGTGGGAGTCTTTTAATGGAGTGATGGACAAATGATGTAGTCCACCAGGTTACTCTATAATTTCTCGAGGCATGAATCATGTGTACTTTACATAATCAATAAACTTTTTTTATTTTTTATGAATCAGCAAATCTTTTGGTAAACCTACTCGGATGACATTTGATTATTGTTGTCTTTTAGCTTAACTTGTAAATATTTTATTATTAATTAAAAGATTTGAGAATGATTTTACATACATTAAGGAAGTTTAAAGAAATAGGAAAAAAAAATTATATCCCCTTTACGTAACCCATTAAACAAAATTTAATTCTTTTGGCTAGGATTATTAGTTTTAAAAGGACATATATATATATATATATATATATATATGCTAGGTCTGAAATTTAAAGGGCCCCTACTATTTCAATAAAAAAGAAGGTCATTTTCTCTTTTGTTTTATTAACTGGTGCTTACCTTTGATTTTTGTTTCTCAAAAAAAAAAAAAAAAAAAAAAAAAAAAAATCTTTGATTTTTGAAAGGTAAGTTTACAATGGCCCATGTCACTGTGATGCTAGGATGATTTCATTGACAAATTTTTTCTTTTTTCTTTTTTCACAAAAAAGAAAGATCATTAAAGAGAAGTGGGGTCTGACTTCATTACTGTCACAGATCTCTCAGATTGTGGGCTTGTGGTCCATATTCCTTAATTCTTGCTAAGAACAATAAAGACATGAAAATAATGGTTCTTTTTCCCAAGTCAAACATTACAAGTAGATTATCAAACTAGTTTTAGCAGTACACATTGCAAAAGATCAATCGCTAAGTATTAGCCCAACACTTTTCATTGTTCTGTGCCTTGAAGGCACTGCCTTCTAAGTGTTGGTTTTGTCTTAGATGTTGATGTATCATTTAGATAGCTTCCATAAATAATAGTAATAATAATAATAATAATAAGAAAGCAAGACCCAAAAATTTAAAGACAAATGATAAAATAAATAAATGAGCAAAAACTTGAGGCTATTTAATAAGGACATAAATAGCCGTTAAATCTGTGTATGCTAAAAAAAAATTCCAATACTAACTTACCTATATATTTTAAAGGGTCTAATTAATATATGCTCTTAGGGTATATATTAATCATCTATTTTAGAAAAAAAAATTATAAAAAATTAAAAAATCTATAAAAATAGGGAATCATTTTTCATATTTTTCATAATTTTTTTTAAATAGTTTATTAATGTATATCTTAAAAGCACGCATTAATAAAATCTCTTACCGTTTTTTTTATAGTATACAACTCATAATTTATGATATTACTTTCTTATAGAAATTGTTTAGAAAAATGCCAAAGAATTTTTAAATAAGTAGTGATTGATGGATGTAACCAATAGTTTTAATTAAAAAAAGAAAAAGAGTAGAGGTGAAGCAATCAGCAATGTTAGGGGAAGTGGGGAACAGGTCCCATAACATAAAATGAATAACTTATAAAAAATTATATGATTAATTTGAAAAGAAATAGAGTTTGAGACGAGTAGGATGCATTTGAATAGGCCTCTTCATTTATAGCGTGTGTGACCCATTGGACCGTTGTAAAGATCGTTTTAACTTTTGAGAAATATCATATTGTGTCCTTTGGATTAGATAGCAACAGTACATGCTTTAAAGCACCAGTACATGCTGTAAATTTACGTAAGTGTTAATACTTTTCAGATTGATATTAAGGGTGCGTTTGGATACAGCTGAAAACTGAAAACTGAAACTGAAAACTGAAAAACACTGTAGCAAAATAATTTTTAAATGTGTGAATAGTATCGTGGGACCCATTTTTAATGAAAAAGTTGCTGAAAAGTGAAATTTGTGGGTCCGTGAACAGTACACGATGTACTGTGATTGGTCCAAAAAAATTTGAAAAGTCAAAGTTTGTGGCTACTGTTCATTGAACAGTGCAAAAACAGTAGCCGCAACACCCAAAACGCGTGAAAAAAAAAAAAAAAAAATGCAAAACGAAAAAACGCAAACGCAGGATTGGGCAGAAAACGCCCAATCCAAACGTACTCTAAGTGCAACATCTAGATGCAATAATAATGGATAGTTGAGATTAAAAATTGAAAAAGGTAATTTTCAGTTTCAACCATTAAATACAATAAGTTGAAAAATAGTTAAAAGAAGTTAAAAAGTTAAAGTTAAAAATTAAAAATGATAAAAATTTATGTGAGAGGAAGTAGAATAATTGGTATTACACCAGATCTAAATCCATACTTTCCTATTATATTCAGAATAAATTTGCAGACTTTAATTAAAAATAAATCTAAATTTTATTTTTGAGGAACTAAAATATTATATCTTGAAATAATGAAATGTTTGTCAATTCAGTAAAAGTGTTTGATGTACAATTTATGCACAACATATGAAAAACTCATCTTCCTATAATCCTATTTGTTGATATTAGGTCAATAGTTCAATCCCCCATAGATGATAAGTCTACAAGTATTTTTTGTGAGATTACTTATCATTAATCGCTTACATTACTTATGCTTGTGGGATTGTGATGATGTGTGGAAAATATTTAGGTCGTGTTGAAAACTTGAATTTAAATTTGGATTTGGATATTAAATTAATATAATTAAAATGCCATGATTTTAAATTAATTGATTTTAGATACCATTTCAAATTCAATAATTTTAAAAGTATTAAAATATTTGGAGGATTTGTCAAATGCAAATCTTTGACTTCTTTTAAAACGTCCAAACAAAATATTTAAATTTCAATCACTCATATCCAAATCCACGTGTCCAAATCCTACCATCCAAACACACCATTAAGATATATGAAGCCGTTATTTCCCTTTACTAGCTGTTTGTTGTATCTCAGCTTTCAGGCCCTTCACTCAGATTATTCCGCCCTAATCTACAACACCACCCCCCCCCCCCCCCCCCCCGAAAAAACAAAAAAAAAAAACCTAATATAAATATATATATATATATACACCCTTAACCAGCTTAAATTTTAAGTTAGATGTAGTCATCGGGTGCCGAATATAAGGATCTTGCATCACTGAAAGGATTCATCAAATTGTTCATACCCCTCCAGAACAAACGCCACTTATAAATGTAATTGTAGTTGTTCATCAAAACAGGGAAGATGAACATAGTAGCAATCAGTGTAAAGTATGTGGAAATGGCACAGCAACAAAGAAAATTTTAACCATGAGCCTTTTAACTTTTCCAAGGCAGAAAGATAATAGTAAAACAGCCATGTGAAGATTTCTAGGTCACCTCTTATCGTACATAAAGATTCCCATGAGAAACAATCTTCAACTTATCACAAGAATCCCAACAAACAAGTCATGCTAGAATGTATGAAAATCATCTCAGCATGATTTAAAGCTAGCCTTCAGCCTGCCAAAACAGAGGAGAATGCAGTTATTAGAACACTTTTACAAAAATAAATGGAGAACATAAAACAAAACAATTCTAAAACATCTCTCTCTCTCTCTCTCTCTCTCTCTCACACACACACACACACAAACACACAAGGTAATCTAAGGACAGCAGAAACACAAGTCATTGTCGTAAGTCACAGAGCTATCCATGAATAGATTGATGACCAAAATGGTTGGATCAAATTCCACCAAACTTGATAATGATATAACAAAAAAATGACAAGTTTATTTCTTTAAATATATGGCCACGGGTCCAATGTTGTCAAAATTATTTATTCCGATTGGACTAAAGCAAAAGTACCTAGTACTATGTCTGACTATTTGCTTTTATTACACCAAGTTACAAGGATTGAGATTTGGTGCAATAGCTATTGCACCATGCAATCCCTCTCACATCATTTCCACTTTTTCAATTTTTTTTAATTTTAGACTTTTTTACCTTTTTAACTTCCTTGATCCAATGATTTGATATCAAAAATAAACTTTTTAACTTTTGATCTGAACTGTTAAGAAGGTATTGCATATTGTACTAGATCTCAATCCAAATTACAGCTCGTGTGTCCTAATATCTGCCTAAACCTCCAATAATACCTTGTTGAAGAAAAGAAATCACAAACCATATGATATGGACAGTAAGATTGAAGCATATCATAATATCCCAACCACTCAGACTATGCTAAAAGGGAGGACATCTAAAACATGGAGATGTGAATTAACACATTGATCCGGGTATATTTCACAACCAATACACTTATTAACCACTTCTTTCGTTATAAGATTACCATTATTTTCTGAAAAATGATTGCAAAAGTTTACAGTGCCAAGGAATGCTTTATTAGATTGAAGAGTAGCACCTAAACTTGACATTAGACAACCAAAATTTATGAAACAACAAAATTGAATAATAGACCTAGGAACCCGCATTTAGGGTGCCTAGAACCAGCATCGAGTTATTGAAGGAGAATTCTAAAGAATAATTTTATCACTCAAACTGTAAACTCTTTGTATGAGCATGATATATAGACTAATAGGACTAAAACCAAATTCTGCTTTGACTTAAGAAATCAGAATTACAAAAGTATCCTTGACTCCTGGAAATATTATAAATCAATAAAAATTACAATTGACTCTTAAAATAAATTTGTCTCCGCTCCCATATCAAGATTAGAGCCCACATCAACAAAAGTGGGGAAAAAAATACTCCATCCAAAGACACGGAAGCTACATTATTAAAAGTCATAAGAGTTATTACTTGACTTGAAAAGAATTTAAACACTCACACATGCAACCATCATTATTCTTCTCTCTCCATTTCTTTAAAGTCAAGGTGACCCCAAGTTAGTGATGGCTACAAAAAGCAAAACATGGATACTGGTAAGTGCCGCAAAGCTCTTCTTACTCATTTGTGGGTGGTACTTCTCCTTTAAATACCATCATTCACCCTAAATAAACTTTGTCTCCAACTTTTCTTCACCCTCAAGTTTGAATATTACCAATAATAAATAATTGGTTACACCAAATTGAGATTTCACAAATGACATTCCACCTCAAACTACAAACAAAATGACACCCCCTTGAGGTTTGAATAAATGTGGCAGATAATTTTATACATGACTTCCTAACTACCCTTTAATATATATATATATATATATATCATACCAAAACTATGGACAAAATGACACTCCCACTTGAGGTTTGTATAAATGAGTAGGAATCTTTTGTATTTTTATTTTTTAAATGGACTATTCCGTTAAGGAATTAAGTCATGACATGGGACGACATTGACTTATCTATTGCATTTATACAAACCTTAAGAAAGGAATGTTATTCCATAAAAACCTCAATGTAAGTTGGTTTAACTTACCTAAAATTATTTTAAAGTGCAAATAAAGTGAGTTAAGGTTTTCGCCATAGGGATGTTAGGGATCTAAAGGTGAGTAATCAAGATTTGCAAGGTTTTAAGGATATATAATTTGTCAAAAATCAAAGAAGGATAAGCCTATGCATCACACAAGAGGGTTCATTTGCATCACACAATTTTAGTACTCCAGAGCATCTCAGTTAACTTGAATTTACAGAATAAGTGTAAGAAAAGACTTCAACCACAACATTAGCCTATGCCAATGATCTTTAGCTCAAATGGCATCTTCTTCCCTTGTAAGAGTAGGGTAAATTGTGAGGTTGTGGTTCAAGACCCCTAGGTTCGTGTGTAGTTACCAATCAAAAAAAAAAAAAAAGATTCAAAAGTATATTCTAAAAAGGTTTATATACATACTTAAAATCTAATACCATATACTTGGTAATGGCTGCTGCATTTCTCCAGGAAAAATAGAGTGTTAGGGCAATAAGTTTTCTATTGATTTTTTTATTTATATAGGTAATAGGAATTTTATTGAAAAAGAACATTGTGTTGACGATGATGAACACTCTAAACATGAACAAATACATATAACTCAAGAACTAAAGCTAAGAGATTGTAGAAAATCAGAAAGTTTTCAATTGATTTTTGACCCACACCACCAATGAAACAACCTCTCTCCATCATTATAGCCACATTGGCATTCGTGTGAATTGCCTAAATAGACTACATAACTTACTGGAAAGTAGAAACACCATACATCAAACCCAATCCACACCAAATTCATTTTGCGCTTTATTTTCTCTCAAACCTTCCTTGATTATTCTGCTGAATTTGGCATGATCCTAATCAAGATTGATTTGAAGACGTTCGAGGTCCAAGTTAAAGGTTTTAGAATTGACCCTCATCAGATTCTTGAGGCATGATGATACATGGGCTCAGTTTGGATTGGATTGGAAGGATTGAGATGTGTTACAACTTACAAGTAATGTGGAATAGACAGCAAAGGATTGGAGCATCAAATCGTTCTCCAGCATGTATGCAATGGGTAAAGGGGTCACTAATGTTATTCACCATGAAAATGGCAGCTGTAGGTTCCTAAATTTTCAGAATTGTTCTGATGCGGGAGGCACATAGAAATATTTATTTTAATTTAGTTTTATAATATTTTGCAAATCACCTGTGCTCTTATTGGTAAATTGTATTTTATATTAGGACCTAGTAGTTTATTTTATTAGATTCAAGGTTATTTTTGTAATTTAATAAGTAGCCTTTCCTATGTCAATTTGAATTTGGGTTCAGTAGTCTATATAAACAAACTATTGTACTCCTATTATGAGAGATTATTTTGATGATTAAAGTTTCTATTGAAATTGTCTCCATGGTCTGGTCCCAGCTCCAATCATGCTAGGCGTTGACTTATAGTACTTTTCTTTTGTTTGTGCTACCTCCAAGCAAGCCAAGGTTTTGACTCCTAGGTTTAATCTTTATTTTTCTTTTTTTGATAAGTGGTTTAATCTTTATTTTTCTTCTTACAAAGTTCTACGTTAGGCTCACATTGTTATATTTGCATCCCAAAAGGCATACCAGCTCAGTTGGAAGTGAACTCAATTTTTGTCCAGTGATGGCTTGCAGTTTAGAGGAAAGGTTTGGGCAATGAAATCAGGTCCAGAATTCTGGCAATGAAATCAGGTCTAAATTCAACACTAGCCATTGCCAAGAGAAGAGGGTCAATGGTTTGTCGACAAGCCAGTGGGGACGACAAACTCATGTTACATTAGGAAGTTCTAACTGGTATAACCATATGGCTTGCTACTGGAAGAAGGGAGGAGGAGCATCATTGGTGAAGGTGTTAGAGCCTGTTAGAGACCACTGCGTCTCATGCCATACAGTATCAAAACAGGAGTAATCAGAGGTGATGATCACAGGAACTACAGGATTTAAGCCACATCAGCAATTTTGTTTTAAAACTTCTGAATTTTTGTCTTATTTATCTGAGTATCAAAAAATAAAAAATAAAAAGGCATGATCATAGCAGTGGGAATTTTTATTTTTTGTATTCAAATTTTACTAAAATGCTCTATGTAATTTTTGATAGTAAAGGGAAGAAGAAAACCCTCAGTGGAAGCCAAAGAAGTCTTGAAAGACCCAACAGTACCAGTGACTAAAAGCGGGCTTAAAAACTAAAGAGCTTACACTACTGGCATAGGAGACCAACTTAATCCAGTGGGAGTTTGAAAGTAATAGTTCAGATGAGAACAAAGTAGAAGTATCTCTACGTGTCAAGGAAATTCCAGAACAAGGAATAGGGAAAATTCCCATGAAGAAGGTCAGCCTTTCAAATCCCAAGTGCTTCCAGACAAGGATTTATAAAGTAATACTCCAATATAGAGGACGCAAAAAAGGTGGGAAATCTGTAGAAGGTGAGAAGCTTGATTAAGTGAGCAATGTGAGGAAGGGGACTTTGGTGTTGGTCCCAAATCAAGAAATTTTTTCTTGCCCAATTCTACAGAAGTGGGGACTAGTGTCCTGAAGGTAGATGCGGTGAGTTGTTTTAAGGAGGAACCTGTTAATGGGGATGTGGGGTCTTGAAAGTTATGCTTTCACTTGTTCACTCTGACTTATTGATGATGGAAGTGCAGTGGTATAATGAAACAAAAATTGTTGGAAAGAATATTGCTCAAAGTGGAAAAAATTTCAATTATGCGCATGTGCTTGGTGGTGAATTAGTGCCCTTTGGTGAAGTTATTTTGGGGGAGGGGAAGGAACCAGACCTGTTTCTTAGGAACCATATGAATTTGATCCACTAAATGTTAATGAAAGAGAGGAAGTATTTGATTGGCTAATAAAACGTGTCAAAGGCTTTAGTAGATTTATGGATGTCTCAATTGAGGAATTTGAGATCAAATGATGGCTTTTTTCGAGGCTCCCCAAGCAAGGTGCTCTTGTGATAGGCAAAAGGCAGTTGTGAAGCCTAGTGTCCTCTGTTAACTATGGTGCTTGGAGGGAGGGTGGCAGTAGAAGAGCCCCTAAGATCCCTAGGCTGTTGCTTTGTCCAAAATGAAGCTGAGGTTGATTTCATGAATTGTACAGGGGTGAATAATCTAGATAAGAAATTAGTGGTGCGAAGATTGTTGATGGAATGAAAGGGGGATGTGGATTGTGGTCTGACAAAAATAAACCACAGGGGCTCATGAAGCAGTCCTTGTGTGGAATGAAAGGCTCATGCAGCAGTTGGGGCTGCTGAGTGTGTTCTTTTAACGTGGGATAAGAGAGTGGTTGAGAAGATAGAAGTTGCGATAGGGGTTTTCTCAGTCTTTTGTTTGTACCCTAATGGTGAAGATTGTTTTTTATGAGCATTAAATGTAGTTTACGGCTCAAATGACAATAAACTGAGAGTTGGTTTGCAGTAGGAATTGTGAGAAGCGTTTGACAAATGGAAGTTGTTTAGCTAGGAATTTTATTGTGATTCAGTTTTTGAGAGAAAGATCTAGATGCAATGGGTTTACATCAACAATGATGGAATTTTAAGATCTTATTTTGGAATTGGATTTGCCGCTAAAAGGTACACATAGGAAAGATTGGAGGAATCTATCTATGTTTGCCTGTGGAGAATTTGTGGGTTTAGCATTTAACTTTAGAAGAAATTTCGGGTCCAAGAAAGACTAGGGTTTGGTAGGGAAGGGAAAATGTTTAATTTAGGGTTACAAACAAGAGAATAAATTGAGATTGAATTTGTCCACAAGCTGTGAACAGCAACTGTGAAAACACGAAGAGTAACGGAGTGACAGAAAAGAAAAGGAAGGTAGTAATCAACTCTCAATCCATTGTGAGTACTTTGAGCACAAATATGTAAGGACTCTTTCTCGTACAAGGAGCATTAGGACTCCTACTTAGACTAGTACAATAAAAACCTAATACGGTAATAAAAGTCTAATTACACAAAGGAAATAAAAATAAGATAGTTAGAATCTACTCAATAATTCTAGACTTCCTAATTTACCAAAATAACCTAAACTCACAGGAATTGCAGAGCTTACAGTTCTGCCACCGATTACAAACTAACAATAACTTGTAAAATTAAAACCATTTTAACCCTATAATATTTATAACTCAACCTTTAACAATAAATCTTCCATGGCTGCATAGAATAAATATAACAGTAATAATTTATTTTGTGTTCTAATGATCTTCCTCATTTGGTGGTGCCCCTATTCTTTGCCATTGCATTGACTCCACATTGAAAAAGGGAGGACCATGTCAATATAGAGAATAAGACTGATAATGTGTCAATAATTGTGTTTTACTCTCCCCCATCCCCCCCACCTTCCCTGCCTTTTTAATTTTCCCTTTCCCTTACAAAAGGTCTTTTGTCATTCTACACAATCACCAATCATGTCTCTTGATGCAACACTGCCTTATCTCTTGCAATTCTGCTCTTGTCAGGCAGTTGCTTTTGAATATATTTCTAGAGAGCTAATAAGAGGATGATCTATCATAGCATTACACTGCTAGAAATCTATTATTCACGCTATATTCCAAATGACATTGGACAAAATCATGCATACTATTAGGCAGTGAAAGTTTGACCAACATTGCAAGGAACTTGGATTCAAAAACTGTGTATATTATCAATACGTAGAATACAGGAAATTAGAGAACATGAATTTGATAAATTTTAGAATCCTGGGATCAAATGTTAAGCATCAGGTCAAAGAATCAATTACACAGAAACATGAAAGTGATTTAACAAGTAAAATTAAACCCAACATGAAAACTCACAATTTAATTATTTTTGATAACCTAGACAACATACACACTTGCATTTACATTGCCTTTCAAAGATATGGTGCTTTGAAGTGGATATTAAAATATTCGAATTATTTCAACTGTGATTATAAACCTACTCGCGTTATAATAACTCAAAAATGACAACCAAGCCTTAGTCCCAATAAGAAAACTACAAAAATTCATACTCTTTGTTACCCCCATAATTGAAATTCTAGTGGATACATTCACAATAAGGTGACTAAAATTTTTTTGACAGGTAAGTTACACAAGCACCCATTGGGTATTAAATCCATGACCTTACCCTCCACCTAGCACTTGCAAAGGGAGGAGGTGCCAGTCAAACTAGAGCTCTTGGCCATAAAAAAGCCTAAATTCTTTGTTGTCCATCAACCTACCGGAACCTTACTCCCTTTTCTAGGTTTGGGAACAGCTATGAACAAATATTCAACACTAAACAGAAACATAGACAGAGTTTACTGATATTATGATAAATTATAAAATTCTTGGAGCTGATTATGTGTCATTATTGCAACTTAGAAGTATTGAGTTACAGTCTTGATATTAAAGCTAATTGGGTTCGAGTATGATAATGACATGATGATGTTACTAAAAAATCTCAAACTGGGTACCAATGGTGATATCCTAAGGGTTGAGGCTTCACTAACTGAAGCACAATGCAATAAAATATAAATATTTCTGTCTAATTACAGAAAAACGATCATCCATAGCACAATTTCATGATCTTAACAAGGTGATAGTATGCTCCTATGAACTTTAAAGGATGCAATCAAATAACCCAACGTTTGCGACTACGTCACCATTTCATCTTAGCCAAATTTTTTCATATGAAGTATGCTGGCCAACTTCATTCATTTCTTTTCATATTGAAGCAACAATTCATATCCTTAACTGTGCACATTCATAGGCATTTACTCCATAGAATTAGAACTGCAACAAGCATGCTAAACAGAATGGTTATTGTGAAACCACTCTATTGAAGCAAATGCAATAATTGACAATGAAAATGAAATCACAAAACCTCAAATCAACTAAGCCTTTAGGGTTGGTGTAGGGATCCTTCTTCAACTAATTAGGGTTGATGACATTTATTAAGTCCGCCCATTCTACCCTAACTAAAACCATACTCTCAATACCAAGTTAAATTTCCACAAACATTGTTAGAGATACAACTTTGGGGTCCAGATTCATTGTATTACCCTCGTTGAAAAATACCAAGAGTTACAGTCCTAATTGTACACATAATCCTAACTATACTACTGCAACCTTACAGTTAGTCTAGGATTAGCCAACTACATATACCATTTAATGGGTACATTGTAAAACAAAGAGCTCAATAATAAAAATGTAATTGGTCAGGGCTTTATGTTGTGATTCATAAAATCGTCCACATCAAATTCTAGTGAGACGAAGCATTAAGTGCCTGTTTAGTACTAACACGTTATCAAACCGCACTTGTTCAAGCTACATTCACTCTTTTTACATACAAATTTTTTTTTTTTCTTTTCAAACAACCGCATTTTCAAAAGGCTGTAAAAATAAGTTGTACCAAACAGATACTAAAGTCATTTAAACAAAATTGCATGACTACTTATGCTCATTTGAACTTTCTTTCAAACTAGTTTGGATGAAAGTTCTATCCTTTTTATATTTAACTTAAATAAAATAAAATTTTAATGAAAACCCAGATAAGGAAAAATTGATATACAAGTTCAAAAGTAATAAACAGTAGAAAAAATTACCTGACCCGGATTTGATTTGGGATAAGAGAGTGACTCAAGCTCCGACACTCTGGCTTGCAGAGCATCAAGTTCTTTCGCCTACCCCAAAAAAAAAAACAAAAAAAACAAAAACACCCACTTAGAGTTGAATATAATTGATAAGGGTGTGTGATGGTTAGTGGGTCAGTAGTACTACTTACATCAGAGAGAAGAGCATAGCGATCAACCCACAAGTCTCTCCAGATGAACTGGGAAATTGCGGCTCCTGTAACTGAAAATCCTAGACCCAACCACACCAATCGAGTCCTTATCATCTTCTTCTCCTCCTAGTTTTTCTTTTTTTTTTTTTTTTTTTTCCTTGGCTTTGCTTTGCTTTTCCTTTGCTTTTGTTTTTTCAAATAACAGAATGAGAGAGATTGAAGAAGACGATTAATTTAATGGCCCTAAGTGCAGTCTACTGTCTACAGCCGAATGAGGCCCATTCTAATCTCTTTTGTTTTGTTTTGCAGGAGTTTTTCTCTTTTTCTTTTTTTCCTTTCTTTTTTTAACAAGACTGTCTGAAATTTGAGAAATTATCTCAACCAATGAAACAATACCACGTACGCAAATGTGTAACTCAGTGTTTATTTATTTATTTATTTTTTATTTATAAGTATGTGACTCAGTTTTCTAATCAACACAAGAAATAAAAAAAATAAAAATAAAAAATATATGTTTTATTGTTTTTGAAACAAACTTCTTCTGCCCTATTGTCATTGTTATTAATAGTAAACTAGTACTTGAACATAACATGTTGAAAAGTATATTAGTCCAAAACACACCTTGTACACTACATCTGACTGCACTGCACCACACATATGACTGCAAACTAAGGTACAGTGCAGTGATGTTTCGGCCAAAAAACACCGTAAAATGTGGTGCTAAAAATGGCCCAAAACGACATCGAACCACACCGCAAACATCCCTAATAGTAATCATAAAATATCACCTCAAACTAATCAATTAATTAAAATAAATATATATTGCATTGGTTTACCCATGAACATTAATCCAATTGGTTCTAAGGTCTGTTGGGAATAACTTATTTAGTTAAAATTAAAAACTTTTTACTAAAAGTGTAGAAAAAAAAAGTTAAAAGTTAGCTGAATAATACAATAAAATTCATGAATAGTATTAAAAAGTGTAATAAGACATATGAATAATACCAAAATAAGCTAAAAACTCAAATAAGCTGAAGCAAATAATCACATCCTAAACGGGCTCTTAATGTCTTCTACTTGTTTGTCATTAGCGTCGGTTTGCTTAGACTTATGAGAAATAGAGAGAAGTGTTTATTGGAAATGTTATAAAGTAACAATTTAGCTATAAAGCTATTGACAAACTTTTTGGAGAGTCAAAAAACACATTATCTATAAAATCACTTTCTAGAGTGTTTGGTAACTGAAAATTTTAAACAATTTTTAAAGGCAAAAATTCAAGATGTGTTTGGAACAAAGGAATGTGAGTAACGTAGGTGTGTAGGCCCACCAAATACGAAGGGGGCAAATACGAAAGGGGCACTCCATAAGACAAGCTTAAGGCATACTTTTTCCATGAAGAGTGGAGAGGCAAAAAGTACTCTTCCAAAAAAAACCTTTTTTTTTTAGTTAATATTTTATTCTTTTTTTTTAATAAGTTGATAGCTAAAGGAACAAGAATTTAAAGCCTGAAAATTTTCATTAAAAATAGTAGAAAATATCACTTAAGCTACAAGGCTTTTACGTCTTAGTAATATTTTCATGACCCAACTGTAAAAAGAAGAGCTAAGGATAGGACCTCAAGAATTAAATTAAAGGATGTCCAAGCGGCAATGTCAAAGCTCATACAACAATTGCCATCCAAGTTTATGTAATGTCTCAAGTCTCATACAAGGCAATTTCAAAGCTTCTTATTAATTGACTAAAATTATTACTTAAATTCATTACACCTCGACAAGCTGCATTTAGCCATTTACTCCCGGACGTTTTATTGAAGATAACCTGTTCTTAGCCCATGAAAATGAAATCATTCATTCAATGAAAGAAAAAAAATAAATAAATGATTTAGAAAAGCCTTTTAACAGGGTTGATTTTTCTTTTGTACTTGCTGTCAGGAAAAGTCTTGAATTTTCCCACAAATACCAATCGAGTCCTTATCATCTTCTTCTACACCCTTTTTTTTTTTTTTTTTTGCCTTATGTTTATGTTTTTGTTTTTTCAAATCACAGAATGAGATAGATGGGAGAAGACGTTTAATTAATTGGGCCTAAGTGCAATTACTGTCCTCAGGTAAATGAGGCCCATTCTGATTTTTTTGGCCCATTCTGATTTTCAATACTTCTCTTTTGTTTTGATTTTTTAGGATTTTTTTTTTTGGTTTATTTATAATTTATAATCTACAGTATAGTTGATCTGGATGTTAAAATTTTCATTTGCTTATTTAATTTAACCTAAAAAATAATGGAAACTTTGGATCAATAGCTTGTGATGAAAGTTGAGCATCATCTTATTTATGTGACTTAATTTGAAAACTATTCTCGTTATGTTAGCATTTTTTTTTTCTTTTTAATTAGTCATTTTTTAGAGATGATTTCTTTAGAAGTTTATGTTCAGAACAATTATGCCATCCATTGAATATTGAACTATTATGTCATAACTTTTATATGAAACTATACTTTTTGTTTGATCTTTGTGTACAAAATAGAGTTTTGTAATTAAAAAATAAACCTATTAATCTCCTTAAAAAATTGGGAACGTGAATATATAGTTGAGATTAAAAAAAAAAAAAAAATCATATCTAAAAATGTCTGAAAATTATGATAGCTAATAATGAAATATTGGAGTGAACCAAAAGTACTAAAATTCATCGATAAAAGTTATAATTAGGAACAAAAACATTGAGAATTGTCCATGCCCATATGATTGACTCATAAACATAGCAATCTCTACTCAAAAACAAAAAACATAGTCACGCTAAATTGGGGATTATCTTAGACAGAAAGTAAGGGTATGTCTGGTAACTGTTTTTTCCTTTTATTTTCTGTTTTCGAAAACAATTTTTTATTTTTGAGATTAAAAAACTTATTTGGCAATCCAAAATAAATAGAAAACAAAAATTGTTTTCAAAACTCAATTTGTGAAGCAAATTGAAAATAGGCAAAAAACTATTTTCAGTTTCCAGTTTTCAAAAGCCAATGAAAAAATACACATCTAATTTAATGAATCTATCTCATTTAATGAGTTAGTGTTAGAGTTCGAATCTAAGTAACAACATATTTCAGTATTTTTTATTTTATTTTTTAAGAAAACTATTTTTTTATTTCAACTAACCAAACTTGTTTTTAATTTAAAAAATACAAGAAAATTGTTTTTTCTTTCTATATCTAGAAAAACAAGTTATTGAAAATAGAAAACAAAAACCGTTACCAAACATAACCCAGATTTTTCACCTTATTTATAATACCATATATAAACGAAGAATTGTTGACTTTTTGTTGACCACATAAGTTTTAGAGGCTTCACAATTTTCTACTCATTTTGAATTCTTTAATTTAAGTAATTTTTAACTAAATACTCCATGATTCAGCTTTAAAAACCCTACAGAAAACTTTTACCTTTCAATTGCTTTCTCTATATCTCTAACAACTCAAAAAACTCTATTGCATGATGTTTTGTACGCTTCTTTTCCTCTTTTCTTGATAACTAGTATGTAATCTGTGCTTATGCATAAGAATGGTGAATTATAGTGGTACTATTGATGTTAGTTTGTGTTATTAAAAATATAGAACATTGGATCAACCAAGACATTTAGAAGTACTAATATTGTTTTTCCTTATAACTTTCATGATATTGTTACACCAAGTTTCTCATTACATCGCTATTATATATATAATTTTGAAAATTACTATTGAATACTACATATACAATATCAATTCACAATCATTGTCTATAAAATTCTACTAAATTCAACATAAAATAAAAGAATAAATTAGTCCAATAGTATCTCCTAAATTGAATGGGTATAGGTGCAAGTGATTGTTCAGTTCAAAGAAAAAATAATAGCAAAAATTTAAACAATTTAATTTGTATGGAAAGCAAACAACAGCAAATTCCAATTTTGATTACACACACACACTAGTTATTAACCCATGCTATGCATGGGAATAGCTACTGGATGAGCTTTAGAGGAAAAAAAAAAGCAATGTTTTATTTTTTAATTTTTTTGTGAGAAGAAATAAGAGATATAATTTTATGTCTCTAGTTTAGTTTGTGTTGTATATTCTGATATATACAAGATAGGTTATAATATATATACCAAAAGTGTTTATTGAAAGGTCATAACCATTTAAATTAGATATACTTAAAGGTGCCTATTGAACGAAAATGTGTTTATTGACTAAAAAGATGTCTATTGAATGAAAATGTACCTATTGAATAAAAATGTGCCTATTAAATGAAAGTTTTTTTAACGAAAAAGTCTAGGATCACAAATTTTTTCATAACTTCTTGTCGCAACTGTGACGTGACAAAGTGTGATTGGTGAAGAAAAAATAATAAGCCTGTGTAAATGATGGTCATGTGATATGGCAAAAACGGCATATTGTAGACCAAGATTGGGAGCTTAAAAAATGGTATGAGCTTGAGATACCACTACAAACTTCCGCAAGCAAAACACTCGAGTGTCTGATAGCTAGTTCAAAATTTATTAACCACCAACCTGGAGATGCGGATTATGACATTTACTCATAGGAATTTCATAAAGTTACCGACGTAGATGTGATAGATGTATGATTTGTTGATAACATTTGCAAGCAACAATGGGGGAGGAATCTACTTCTTGGAACACAAGTTTGTTACGGACCTGCTAGATATTGTCAATGAGGATTTAAGAAAATAAAGAAAATGATTTTTCTTCTTTTTGTATACAGGATAAATAATCATTCTAGTCCAATCAGCAGTAGAGTTGGGATGAATGGCTGTAAAATTAAAAAGGCCATTTAAAGTCTCTCAAAATGATTGTGGCAAATGGGCATCTGAAGAAAATATGGTCTAGAGTTTTTGAATTTGAATAACATTAGGAACAAGAAGAATCTAGGAGTAGCATTCCCTTGTTAATGACATAGTTAGAATTTATGGGTTTCTGAACTTATGACATGGTTAGAACTTATGCAAATCTAATTGATTGATGATCTAGATGATTGGCACACAAAAATATTTACTGTTATTAAGGATCCAAATAGATTTGTCTTCAGAGTAAAGAGTATGAGAGGTGAATACATAGTATATGATCAACATTTACCTATCAAAGAGCCTTCTTCATTTATCACGATCACATTGTCTACTGGGGTGCTAAGTTCAGAAACCCATTGAGCGGAAGGAGTTTGATCTGCCTACATATTGGGAGTGAAAAGGTAAATAAGAAAACCAAGCCAATAAGATAGAAAAAGGCCTTTTTTTAGCACATCCTCAACCTTGTAGATTCCCCTCTACGGGTGAGGAATTAGATTTAGGTTGTGAATTTAAGAAAGTTGTCTCTCAAATATTTAGCTTTCTATGTTTGTACCCAAGTTCTATCTAGATGTGACAACAACTGCCATTCAAGTGGGTAATTATTGGGCATTCTCGGAGTACCATAAATGTGTATTTCTCCCTCTCACATAATTATGAGTTCCACTAATTAAATTTATGGTGGGATCCACAATTCATGTGAGAGGAAGGAGTACGCATTTATGATACTCTCGGAATATTCAATAATTTTCCCATTCAAGTTTATATAATGTCGCATACAAGGTAATTTTTTATTTATTTTTTATTTTTTACAAGATAGAATTTCTACTCTAGTTTAATCTAAGTGTATATGTGTGTGAAGCTCCCTCCTAGAGACTTGAACCCCGACTTTTGCCTCCCACACCTCATAAGCATTTATACTTGTAAAGTGACCATCGCACCAAGGGTGCGTGGTGGATACAAAGGTAATTTCTAAACTTCTTGCTAATTGACTAAAATTTATTACTTATTAAATTCATTACAACTTGGCAAGCTGCATTTATTCCTATAAATTGACGTTTTCCTCATTTGTTTGACGTGGGTAGCAAGTAAAGTCTTTGTGTAGGTATTTATTTTCACATTTTAAATCCAACTAAGAAATCTACAAATATTTTGTGGTTATGATTTTCTGACTGTACAAGGTCATTGGCCTTTGCTTAAATTTGTTTCCACTTTCCTTTAACCAAGCACAAGAATGAAGAATGACTGCAAAACAAACCCTTGAACCTTCTTGACTCATTCCCCCGCAAAACAAGTGCAATTCTTAGGAACTACTGAATAGGGGTAGCACTGCTCCAAAACTTAGGGGTCGTTTGGTAACGTTGTTTCAGTAACGTTTTTTATATTTTTTTGAAATACGTGTGAATGAAAAAGTGTATGAAAATGCATGCAATGTTGTTTAAAAATTGAAAACATGTTGTTAAACAACTCTATCAAACAGGCCTTAATTTTCTGCAAAAACCTTCTTGGCTCCTTCATACTCACGAAAAGTGGTGTGCCCCATATATGCCTCACCCCCACAGCCTACTCCTGGTTCTTGCACTTTTTGTCAATGGTTTTTGTGTCTCCTGCACAAAGTGATGGGTAAAAATGGCTATAGTTATTGATGTTTTATTTCATAGTTAATGTACCTTCTTTTGTTAGCTTTCAAAGTGGTTACTCTCCTAATCCTCTTCTTGACACTAATTCGTTGTTTTAGCGAGAGTTTGACCAAATTTGGTTACACCAACAGTGGCAGTCAAGGTCTTAATGACATCACTCCTGACGCAAAAATAACCAATGAAATCAGCCTCACAGACCAGAATGATTCCATCTGATCTGAATGGTATCCTAGTCTCTCTAATATCTTAGCACTCTATGTGTTGCTTTGGTTTGCTTTTGATTGTTTTGTTGTTTAGTTTTCTTTGTAATAAACTAATTAGTTCAAGTGTTGATTGGGGGGTGCGATGTTTGTTTACAGTTGCTCTACTATTATGCTTTGGCTTGTTTTGTTTAGTGTTGGAAATAAAGGAAAGATAATACCTGAATTTTCCTTGGAAATTACACAATTTGATTTTACCAAAAGAGGTGGCAGAAATGAGGCATGGACCAAGTCACTGTTTTGAGACAAATCGTGCCGTCTATGGTATATTCAATGTAGTTAGACAAATAGTTTTTGCACGTTGTCCCTAGGATACAACAGCCCAGTCACCTTTGCTAATTATCCTTGCGAGCCTACACTGCTCGTAGGAGATAAACTCTCTATAATACTTTCTTTTTTCCAAAAAATTTAGTAAAGGTAAAATATTTTTGTGAATAGTAAGAAAGAATAGATGGTAAGTGTTTAGAATGATAAAAAATTGTTTTTGAAAAGTTTGTAGCTTTGTAATTCAAAAATAAAAATGTGTGTATATGAAACTTTTATTTCTTTCCATATATATAGAACCAGACATGTTGCTTGTCCTTAGCCAAAAAATAAAACCGTTTGCTATCTTTAAAACTTTAAATGGTCTTAAAATTATTGAAATCAATGTGTGATCAATAGCTTTCTTTCTATATATATAATATATAAACCAGACATCAAAACATGTCTTTGCCAAATCTATACGTTGAGAACAAGGGAAATATGTCATAATGCTATGTATTTAATGGCCCATAGTTAACATGGCTGAACTTTTTTAGATTACCTTTTTGAAAGTTTCAGAATATATATTACCAAAAATTGCTAGCTATTTTGACCACTTTCCATTAAACCAAATAGTAAATACTTGTATATCTATGGTAACTTATTATAACATAAAATAATTTAGCAATAGCTATACATTTAAGTCCTGAAAAATCTTCCATATATGATGTTATTATGTCATATTCAAATAAGAACGTTTGAATACAAAACATTTAGAATGGAAAGTATATATTTGTAATAAAACCAAATATGCTGGCAATTATGGCATTAATATCACATTAATGTTCAGAAAATTTCCTAATTAAAATCATTGACAAAAGCTATTCAAATTTTGAATTAAATTTGAATTTCAAAATTTAGCAATCAACGTATCTGACATTAAGGGATAATTGATTTTCTTAATTCACATAAATGAGAATTAGAATAAATATGATATTTTTTATAAAAATATCCAACATTTAGCGCTTAGTTTGAGACTCAAATAGGTTTGGGCTTACTTTGCCACCCCTACTTTGAGTGTAATAATTGGGAGTTTGGGAGATTATCTTGTCCTGTGTTTTCATATCTTTCCCTTTATACTCTATTTTGTTGCTAATATAAAATTAAGCTAGATTATCCAAAAAAAATATACGACTCCTAGTCTGTTTGGCATGTGCTTTAGCATTCCTGGATCTCAATCCTTGTTAACTATAGAGACGATATGACCAAAATGTAATTGGTTCGAGATAGAATAAGGTAGGGTTAATGTACTAGTTTTGTAACTAGAATGGAATCTACATTTTAACATTTACTTGTCGGAAACCCGTGTGACGTATGGGAAAAATTTGCCTAAAAATATGTTGGTCTTGGGCTTTGCATAGAAAGTATAATTAAATTATATTAGTTTCAAACTAAAACAATAAATACTATTGGAAAACTTAAAAAAAAATGGTGTGCTCTAACTAAAAGTCTCTATAGTCTCTAGTTTCTACCATATGTAATACCAAAATTATTTTTTCATCATATGTTATATGCCAAATATTTGTAGCTAGAATCCTATAAACTGTTTATATTTTCAGAAGGGACAAATGCTATCGTAATCTATGCCCGCAGTAACACAATTGTTTATCAATATCTAAACTTATGATCATCTTTTATGCTTATGATAGACCTATAACTTTTATGCATTTGTGTAAAAAACAAAAACACTTGCAATTCAAAGGCATCACACTCTTTACACCCAGCAAAGTTTTAAATAGTACACAAACATTCAATTAGACAAGATAACTCAACCAACCAAGTTATTAACAGTTATTGCTCCCAAATCATAATGCTCTTAAAAATTTACGAAGTATATTGAGTGCCTTCAAATTAAGGTATCAAGAAAATAAAATTTAGATGAAAATATCGGTCCCTACATTTTGGGCCAATTTTCACTTTGGCCACCACATTTTTATAAATCTAATGATCACCACCTTGTCCCCTCCAAAGGAGGAATTCTTCCAGAATGATTTGGTGGAAGAATAAGAACATCAAGCAAGTTTTTACCATAAGGATGTAGAATATCAGTGACATCGAGAGAATGCATTCAAAACATCCCTTTTGCAGTCGCTAATTTCCTAACTGCAAATGGACAAGCAATCATACAATTTCTCTCTCTCTCTCTCTCTCTCTCTCTCTCTCTCTTGGAAGGGGGGTAAGGGAAGATCAAATTCGAGGCTGAAAAGTAGAAAGGCTTAGGAACTGATATCTTCAAGATAGTTTGATAATTCCTACTCAATTCGTCAAAATCATATAACAATTTTCATAGATATCTCAATAATATTCATTGCAGTCATCTTCAACAGCATAACTAATAGTGAAGGGATGTTCATGTTGTTTATACCTTATAGTAAGTGGTAGTGTAGCACATTTAAAGTTTTGTTCGAATTTACAAGTGATACAGCAAAATCATTGGGAACTATCAAAGTTATAACTACTGCACCTCTGTCTATATACTGTGCTAGAGAGGTGAAGACATTGCTCGTGACCTTTGTGGGTAAGGATGTCCAAGATTAAACTACAATGAACATTGAGGTCAAACTTGCATGTTTACAATTGTAGGTGAAGCCATTGCTAAGCTAGTCACAGGCATCACACTAAAATGGCTCATTCCTCCTCCTATAAGATGCGTTCGGGAGGAGGGTGACTAGGTGCTGATGAAGTCGATGTTGCTTTTTTCTAGTTAATTAGTACAAGATTTATAAAGAAAGAAGCTTCACTTGGCACAACAATAAAATGGAAGGAGAATGGTTCACAAGCACCCATTGCATTTTATTTTTCCTCATCCACATCAATAAGCTTTAAGTCATGCATATGATTGAAAAATTCGATTTCTATGGCAAATTCAATTTCATCCTCACCTACAATGATTTTTTGACTATGTAAGTTACAGAGTCATTAGATCCTTCAAGCTCTAATTCTTCTTCTTTTTGACCCACTTGACTCTCAATCTGTAAGTGTCAACAAATCTATGTCCTTCTCGTTTCTCTTGTCCATAGCACAATCAAGGTGGGCAACAATATCGCAACTCGAGTAAAAGTAAAACTCATAGTGTGTGTTCACTTTTTGAACACAAATTTGACAAAATCAAGAATTAGATTGAAGGACTTCAAGAAAAGAATGGGTGAGGAGAAGCAGTGATGTGAACCCCGTCAAAAATAACGAGACCCAACAACGAAAGGGAACCCAAGATCGTTCTATGGACAGATTCAAATGAGAGACATCGACCCGTTGTTTATGACAAACAAGAACCTCGATATAAGGAAGACACCACAAACGGTGGTAGAAACTCCGTTTGATAAGTCGAGATGAACGCCACGGGAATTTCCGATAAGTTCGAGTAGTTCTTCAAAGAACCAAAGAGAATAAACCTCACAAGTTTTATCAATAATGTCTAAAAAACGTTTACAGACTTAGATGACTATTTAAGGGCTCCTTAAAACTTGACAGACAAGAAAATATATTCTAAAATAACTCCTAATTGATACCTAACCATATTAGGAATAAAGTTTGACCTAAAAAGCATTAAATACACCTAAAAATAAGGAAATAAATCACCTAAACCTAGAATAACGTTTTTTACATAGACCCAAAATATTTCATGCCAATTCTTAGCCTTAACCAAATCCTTCTAGAACTTGAATCAAGTTGACGATTTTTTGTTGCCCACGTGGATCATGCTCAATGGGCCTCCACGAATTTGCTTGAGCTCATAACTCTTGGATGAGTCCATTGAGTACATCCTTGAACTTTTTTGCTCGTGCTCTCGTAACCGGCCCAATTGGTACTTGAACGAGATCCTTCGAAGCAGTGCCTTGATCTCCATCATTCCCCTCCTCTTGAAAAGGATTTGCCCTCAAATCATCACCTATATCAAAAGGACTCAAATTAGTAACATTAAAAGTGGCACTTACATCGTACTTACCAAGTAAATCTAGCTTGTAAGCATTGTCATTAATACGCTCGAGGACTTGGAAGGGACCATCTCCTCTTGAGAGCAATTTAGAACATCTTTTCGCCGGGAATCTTTCTTTTCTCATATGCAGCCAAACCCAATCTTCGGGTTCAAAAACCAGTTTACGATGTCCCTTGTTGGCTTGTGTGGCATATTGCTCCTTTCTTCACTCAATGTTAAGTCTTGCTTTCTCATGAATCTGCTTCACAAAGTCAGCTTTCTTTTTGCCATCTAAATTAACGTGCTCTGTCAAAGGTAAAGAAGACAAATTCAATGGAGTTAAAGGATTAAACCTATACACAATTTCAAATGGCGAAAATTTGGTAGCAGAATGAACAGCTCTATTATATGCAAACTCAACATGTGGTAAACATTCTTCCCATGTTTTAATGTTCTTTCTAATGATTGCCCTCAATAGAGTAGATAAAGTCCTATTTACTGTTTCAGTTTGACCATCAGTTTGTGGATGACAAGTAGTGGAAAACAATAGCTTAGTACCTAGGTTACACCACAAAGTCTTCCAAAAATAGCTCAAGAACTTAGCATCTCTATCCGAAACAATTGTCCTAGGCATGCCATGTAATCTCACAATCTCTCTAAAGAACAAATCAGTAACATGTGAAGTGTCATCCGTTTTATGACATGGAATAAAATGTGCCATTTTAGAAAATCTATCCACAACCACAAAAATTGAATCTCTTCCACGTTTAGTCCTAAGCAATCCTAACACAAAATCCATTGAAATATCAATCCAATGCTCACTAGGAATTGGTAAAGGAGTATACAAACCGTTGGGCTGCACTTTGGATTTAGCTTGCCTACATGTGACACATCTACCACAAATCCGTTCGACATCTCGTTTCATGTAAGGCCAATAGAAGTGTTCTTGCAAAATAGTTAAAGTCTTTGCAACTCCAAAATGTCCATTAATCCCCCACCATGTGATTCCTGCACTAATATCTCCCTCATAGAACAATTAGGCACGCATAGCTTATTTTCTCAAAATAGGAATCCATCAAGTTTAAAGAACTTACTAGAGGCAATTTTCTCATAAGCTCGATATTACTCACAAAATTCGTAGTCTTCAGCATATAATTCTTTAATGTGTTCAAAACCAAGCAATTTTGCATCAAGTGTGGAGAGTAAGGCATCCCTGCGAGAAAGTGCATCGGCGACTACATTCTCCTTACCTTACTTGTACCGAATGACGTATGGAAACATTTTTATGAACTCCACCCAACACGCATGCCTTTTTTTTAGCTTGTGTTGGCCCTTCAAGTGTTTCAAGGACTCATGATCGGTGTGAATCACGAACTCCTTAGGCCATAGGTAGTGCTGCCACGTCTCTAAAGTCCGAACCAATGCATACAACTCCTTGTCATAAGTTGGGTAGTTTAAGGCTGCCCCGCTGAGTTTTTCGCTGAAGTAAGCAATTGGTCATCCTTCTTGCATAAGAACGGCTCCTATACCAATACCTGAAGCATCACATTCAATTTCAAACGTTTTAGAAAAGTGGGGCAAAGACAACAAAGGTGCGTTAGTCAGCTTCTCTTTGATTAATTGAAATGCCTTCTCTTATTCTTCTCCCCACCGAAATCCAACATTCTTCTTGATCACTTCGGTAAGCGGTGCAGCTAAGCTACTGAAGTCCTTCACGAACCGCCGGTAGAAACTAGCAAGTCCATGAAAACTACGAACATTACCTACACTTGTGGGACTCGGCCAATCTTGGATTGCACGTACCTTCTCTTCATCAACCTGTATACCTTGTGCACTAACAACAAATCCCAAAAATACAAACTTATCGGTGAAAAAAGTGCACTTCTTTAAATTAGCAAACAACCTTTCATTCCTTAGCACATCTAAAATGGATTTCAAATGTACTACATGATCGTCTATATTTTTGCTATAAATGAGTATATCATCAAAATAGATAATAACAAATCTGCCTATAAATGCACGCAAAACATGGTTCATAAGTCTCATAAAGGTGCTCGGAACATTAGTCAAACCAAAAGGCATAACTAACCATTAATGCAAACCATATTTTGTTTTAAAAGCGGTTTTCCATTCATCTCCTTCCTTTATCCTAATTTGATGATAACCACTTTTTAAATCAATCTTAGAAAATATGCAAGAACCATGCAGCTCATCTAACATATCATCTAAGCGTGGGATAGGATGACGATACTTTACTGTTATGTTGTTGATGGCTCGGCAATCAACGCACATTCTCCACGTTCCATCCTTCTTAGGTACAAACAAGACCGGAACTGCACATGGGCTCATGCTGTCCTTCACGTGCCCTTTCTCCAACAATTCACTTACCTACCGTTGAAGCTCCTTTGTCTCCTCGGGATTGCTCCTATAAGCTGGTCGGTTTGGAATGGTTGCACCGGGAACAAAATCAATTTGATGTTCAATCCCTCGGTTTGGAGGTAACCCATGTGGTGTTTCCTCGGGGAAGACATCCTCGTACTCCTGCAAAAGAGAAACAATAGAATTAGGCAAAGTAAGGTCAAGTTTGTTAGTGTTTAAAAGTGCCTCTTTGTACAAAAGTACAATCATCGACTTATTTGAAAACATTGCTCGCTTGATCTCACTCACTTTTACATAGAAATTCTTTTGTTTTCTCTTTGATTTTCTCTCAAGGGCCGAATTTTGATTTTTTTTTCTCCCTCATTTTTCTTGGCCTCTCTCTGATTTTCACTCTTTTTCTTTTACTCACTCTCTTTCTTTTGATCACTCTCCTTTTGTAATCTTACTTGATCCTCGTACACTTGCTGCAGTGTCAATGGTACAAGAGTGATTAATCGTTGATTAAGTATAAAAGAGTACTTGTTCGTAAAGCCGTCATACTTCACTTGCCTATCGAACTGCCATGGACGCCCTAGCAATAAGTGTCTCGCTTGCATCGGTACTACATCACACAACACTTCATCTTCGTATTTACCGATTCGAAATGCAACTAACACTTGTTTGTTCACCCTGATCTCACCACTATCATTTAGCCATTGCAACTTGTACGGTCTAGGGTGTTTTACCATGGGCAATCTTAATTTCTCCACCATAATTGCGCTTGCAACATTAGTACAACTACCACCATCAATAATCACACTACATACCTTGTCTTTAACGTAGCACCTAGTGTGAAAGATGTTCTCCCGTTGTATTTCATCAACTCCTTTTGCTTGCAAGCTCAATGCTCTCCTCGCTACCAATGTCAATGCGTCAGGGGCTAAATACTCCTCCTCGAAAATATCCTCTAATGGCGGCATGTCGTCGGTGTCGGAATCTTCATCATCGGTCACAATTTCACCATTGGCTTGCAACACCATGACTTGCTTGTTTGGACATTGACTTACTATGTGGCCCCTGCCTTGACATCTAAAACATTTAATATCACGATTCCTAGAGGTAGAGGCTTCGATTTTATCTTGAGGAACGTGGCTGGTGGTCGAGGACTTGGGCTCGAGTTTGGGCGTTTGTGACTTGTCCAACGGCTTAGCATGACTCGATTTCCAAGAGGTAAAACTAGAGTTATGGCCAGAACGTGTCTCATTCCCTCTCTTGAGTTGTTGTTCCACTTTGATAGCCATATGCACCATATCTTCCAATTCCACATAATGCTGCATCTCTACCTTATCATGGATCTCCCGGTTTAAGCCAAGCAAAAATCTAGTCATTGTAGCCTCTCGATCCTCCTCTACATTAGTGCGGATCATAGCAATCTCCATCTCCTTGTAGTAGTCCTCTACGCTTCGACTCCCTTGTCTAAGACCTTGTAGCTTTTTGTACAATTCTCGGTAGTAGTAACTTGGAACGAATCGCTTTCTCATCACTACTTTCATCTCCTCCCATGTGTCTATTGGGTGTTCTCTATTCCACCTCCTGTTTATCACAAGCTGATCACACCAAGTAATAGCATATTCAGAAAATTCAATCACGGCTAATTTTACCTTCTTTGTCTCGGAGTAATTGTGGCAATCAAACACGAACTCCATCTTCTTCTCCCACTCAAGATATGCCTCAGGATCAGACCTACCTTGAAAGGACGGAATCTTCATCTTAATACCACCCAAGTTGTTATCTTCGCGATTCCTAACTTTTCTAAATCTTCTTCCAGTTCTCCTATTACTAATAATGGAATCCCGATCTTCTTCTTCATCAAAACCAGACCCATAACGCTCTTCATCCTCCTTCGATGGAACTCTTTCCCTTCTACGTAAATTACGACCGTTTTGTGGTTGCTCCTCACGTTTATTCTCCATCTGATCTATCCGTTCGTGAACCTGTGTCATCTCCATCTTCATCACACGCCTCATCTCACTCATCATGGCCTCCAAAAACATTTTCGGATCAGCCAATTTTGTATCATCTTCGGCAATGCTCTTACCACTATCGTGAGACATGATTGCTGCAAAACAAAAGTTAGAAAAAAAAAAAAAAAAAAAAAAAAAAAAAAAAAAAAAAAAAAGGAACCTCACGAATCACTCCCTTACGTGTTTACGCTCAAGAATGTGGATCACTCTCCACTCGTGTTTCACTCAAAATAATATGACTTTTACCCTCTGATGTTCTCACCACTCTTGCCTTTTTCCACTCAATAATTCTCTTTCAGTTCTTTTGAAACTAAACAAACAACTCAAAATTTCCAGCAACAATTCACCAAGAACTAATCAAGGAATCTCAGATTTGAACGTAAGGAATATGAAAATTTTCAGATTAGAATTAGAAGGAATATGACAGTTTTGGAATTTTGGAAGCACATAATAGTGAATTTTATTTATTTATTTATTTTTAATTTTATGATCAGCAACTAGCTTTTGAGAATAATAAAATAAGATTTCGAAATAACTAAGAGATGTGAGACCAGACCAATAGTTTAGACATCAACAAGACAAACAAAGATTTGAACAAATAGGGTAAAGGAAATTCGGCTAAGAAGAGATAAATATATTAAAGGATAGGCAAACCTGAACTAGAAACCTTGTTCTGATACCAAATGATGTGAACCCCGTCAAGAATAACGAGACCCAACAACGAAAGGGAACCCAAAATCGTTCCATGGACAGATTCAAATGGGAGACATCGACCCGTTGTTTATGACAAACAAGAACCTCGGTATAAGGAAGACGCCACAAACGATGGTGGAAACTCCGTTTGATAAGTTGAAATGAACGCCACGGGAATTCCCAATAAGTTCGAGTAGTTCTTCAAAGAACCAAAGAGAATAAATCTCACATATTTTATCAATAATGTCTGAAAAACGTTTACAGACTTAGATGACTATTTAAGGGCTCCTTAAAACTTGATAGACAAGAAAATATATTCTAAAATAACTCCTAATTGATACCTAACCATATTAGGAATAAAGTTTGACATAAAAAGTATTAAATGCACCTAAAAATAAGGAAATAAATCACCTAAACCTAGAATAACGTTTTTTACATAGACCCAAAATATTTCATGCCAATTCTTAGCCTTGATCGGATCCTTCTAGAACTTGAATCAAGTTGATGATTTTTTTGTTGCCCACGTGGATCATGCTCAATGGGCCTCCATGAATTTACTTGAGCCCATAAGTTTTGGATGAGTCCGTTGAGTACATCCTTGAACTACTTTGCTCGTGCTCTCGTAACCGGCCCAATTGGTACTTGAACGAGATCCTTCGAAGCGGTGCCTTGATCTCCATCAAGCAGGTGGTTATGACCTATAGCTTTAACACTGCGTAGGTAAGAAGTTCAACATTTATGAATACAGAAATTGCATGGGACACAAGGATAGGGCACATTGCCTTCTTTGCCACAAAAAAATGCAAGTGAACTTCATTCACTTCTAAATGCGAGTTAATGGGTGATCGTGGACTTTAGATTTTATAGTGAGTGGTAAAGAAGCACATATGTTATAAAGGTTAAAGTTGCAACAAGGACATCCGTAAGTGTATTCCCAACAAAATTCTTTGTAGAATTTGCATTTGCTATACTCTTCGTCTCCAAAATATTTCAATTCAATAAAGAGAATAAAAGGATTTTTAGGTGCATGGGATATTGCAACTTGTGGGTTAGTTTCGCACATGATTTATTATGATGGTAGTATCAATCACATTTGTCCCTTCTATATACAAAATTTGCATATGTTGATATTACATAGAGCACATTGGTAGATAAACACTTCACAAGGATGGCCACATTTGTGACATGTAAGGTGGTCTTTAGTTTCCTCAATAATAGTAGGTGTAAGTGACAATCAAATGTATAAGCACCTCCAAACTTAATATTTGGGTATTTTACGAGAATACATTTTGGATGAGCAGGATAACTACAATCTGCACAGTAGTAGAACCAATGATTTGGATCTCGTTCTTCTTTACAAATATCACAATAATATTCACTAGAGTCATCTTCAACAACATAACTAAGAGTGAAGGGCTGCTCATGTTGTCTATACCTTGTAGTCATTGGTAGTGTAGTACATTTAAAGTCTAATGCAAATTCACAAGTGATACAATGGAATACCTGGGAACTTTCAACGCCACAACTACTGCAGCTATGACTATAATTTGTGCTGGAGAGGCAAAGACGATGCTCGTGACCTTTGTTGTTATGGATGTCTAAGATCAAATTACATTGAACATCGACATCAAAAGTGCATTTCTTACAATTATAGGTAAAGTTATTGCAAGGTTGGTCACAAGCATTACAAAAAAACCACTTGGCCCTATAAGGTGACTTTGGGAGGAGGGTGAGTGGATGACAATGAAGTGGGTGTTGCTTTTTTCTGGGTAATTTAGTACAAGATTTATGAAGAAAGAAGTTGCACTTGACACAATTGTAACACGAAGGGAGAATGGTTCGCAAGCAACCATCACATTTTTTGTTATTCTCAACCTCATCAATAAGCTTTAAGTCATGCTCATGACTAAAGTGTTTAATTTTTGTAGCAATTTGAATCCCATCCTCACCTACATTCATATTTTTTCTATGTAAGTTGTAGAGTCAATAGATCCATCCAGCTCTGAATCCTCATATTTTGGCTCATTGGTCTCCCCATCTATAAGTTTCAGAATATTTATGTCCTCCCTGTTTCTCTTGTCCATAGCACAATCAAGGTGGGTAACAAAATCGCAACTTGAGCAATAGTAAAACACATATTCTGTGTCCACTATTTGAACACAGAGTTGACAAAATTGGGAGACAATTTGATGGACTTGACGAGAAGAATGGGTGAGGTGGAGGGGGTGGATGTGACACATAACTTTAACACTGCACTAGTAAGAAGTACAACTTTTATGAATACAAAAATTGCATGGGACACAAAGATATGGCAAATTGCCTTCTTCACCACAAAGGTCGCAAGTAAACTTCATCAACTTCCAAATGCGAGTTAAACGGTGGTTGTGGACTTGTTTTATTTGAAGATAAACATGCATAGTTACAGTTAGTTAGCGAGCAGCTTGTTAGGGTATTGCTTTAACCAAATTCTCACCATAACATTTGCTATTTGTTTTTGCCACCCCTAAGGTTCATAAACAAGCAATTGCCTATATCCAAATGTCACAGATATTGACATACATTATTAAAAAAACCCACAAAATATCCATAAACCTACATGTAATCATATTCATTCACTAAAGTGCATCACAATATGTTATAATATTAAAAAAATGTCACTTACCTTGTAGGATCCATGATTGAATAAAGGTTAGGCTGTATTGCTGAAATCTTTCAAGACATATTTCATCCAGCCTCCTTTTCCTGAAAATGTCAATGGCAGAACGAAATATGATATATGAAAAATGATAAAGAGGTTTCAAGATTCATAGTCAATATTTATTTGCAACAAGGTCAGTTTTTTTATCTTCTTCTCTGAATCAGTCTTGAGACTATTATCAGTAATAAATGGCTACTCCAAATATTTAATCAATAATACTGGAATTTTTCTTAACAGAAAAAGGCTCATCTTAGCAGCTGTAATTTTGTTTCTAAAGGACTTGGATGAACTTGCTTATTATGTTTACATAATTTTAAAATTCAATAAAATTTTTGGGTTTGCTTAATTGCTATTGTAATTTGTGATTATTAGTTTAATGTTAACTAAGCTAGCCTTTTAAATCTTTAGATAGCATTTCAAAGCATCAATTTCTTTGAAAGGATATTATAGCATGGATTGTAAAGGACTTTCTCACAACCGAAAGGGGGAAAAGCTTCTTTTACTTAAAAAAGTATTTTTTGCTGATGACATCACCACCACCTACTCCATGAATCTGATGAGACTGCCACTACTATGAAAAATTATGCTAGGAAGTGACCATATAAGCATCAACTACATCATCTCCACCATCATCGGTCATAGCAACCATTAACAACCAACACCACCATATATGTCATCAACAAAACAACCAAGCCTTAGTCGCATATTTTTTGAGGTTGGCTATGGACCCTCAACAAACTTTATGTACCTCTCCTTCTGAAAATATCACAAGCGTTTCCTCTAGGACAACTAATACCACCACTGCCTCCATTTGTGCAAACTATGCCTTTACCCAGTGCACAAAACTGAAAACTCCCACTTTGGGCTACCACTAAGCCTACAATTGTTTCCGAGTTTCTCCATTCCACTCTATTGACATCTAATTGGAAAAACTGAGGAGATTTTATCACAAATCATCAACTAGCTAAATCACTACCCACAAAGAATGGTGAGGAGGGTGAGGTCATAGGTTCAAGAGCATTGTAATTCACTAATATATAAGTATGTATGTGTGTCAAACCAATTAAAATAAAAAATGTATGTGTGCTTATATATATAGACCTAGTGTAACTCTTTGCAATGTTACACCACTCCATCAACAAGTTAGGATTACATTGCCTTGTTATAGTCACGCTTGCAGAATATCAAGATGATCAGAGATTAATTACCATCTCATCATAAAAAATGTTAAATTTCAAGTATTTTTAACTTTAAAATAGCGATTAGATAGTAAATAAAGTCCAATTAACAGGAAATTCGGTGTGCATATTAAGAACAAAGAAAATATGTGATTTAACAGTGGAATTCTTCAATCTAATAAAAATTTATGCAATGGTGTAACATCGCAAATAATTACCAAGTCTAACTTATACTTGAGAAAAGTCTAGAAAACTTCCATTCAATGCCTAGAGAGTAATCAATACAAAATCTAAGCAGCATAATGAATTAGAAGCTAGAACCAATCAAGATTAGGCTTTTTTCTTTGTCCAATCAAAACATAAAAAATCCTCAATTTTCATCTCTTCTCCCTTCCATTTTCCTAGCAGACAAACAGTGCAGAAGTAGTAGATTCATACACCATGATTGTTACACACTTCTTATTGTAAATCGTCTGTACACATCACCCATTTCACATTTTAAAATACTGAATAACAGTAACAAGTTAACAAACTGCTATTGGAGCTAGAAAAGCTTACTTCTTTGGTGGTTGAAGCTTTCCAGAACTTGCAACAGCATAGCTTCTAAAGGGACTGTGAATTTGGGCTGACCCACCTCACTAAAATCATTTTCAAAAAAGAAAAAAGCAATAATTAGACCAAAAATCCACATATAACGAAATGGGTTTGTTAAAATTATTAAGATTCAATCAACAACGAATTCAACAAGAACTGAGAGAGAGAGTGGAGAGTGTACCAGAAAGCTTTGGAGATTTGGAAAGAGAATGAAAAGACAAGCTTGGAGTGGTATGAAGCAAGCGTGAGATACTGGCAATGGGAAGCTTTAACAGCTGCGGTGCCATGTTCGGTCGAATTTTCTTTCCGTCTCCGTTTTCACGGGAAAGCAGGGCAGAGCAGAGAACGGTCCGAAATTCTTATGAAGAGGTAAAAGAGGCCTTGCAAATAGAGCCCATTGCATTCTGTTCAAAGGCCTAAGCGGAGCCTAATGTTAATAGTAATCATCATTCATCTGGGCTTAAGGTGATAACTAAATTAAGATCTAACACTTTTTTTTAAAAATGAAACTATAATATGACATTTTTTAAATTACATATATAATACAAAAAATAATTAGTTAAACTGTTAGTTTATAATAATAGTTTTTAATAATTAAAAAAAAAAAGTTATTTAAACGATTAGAAAAATGGGTAAAATTGTTAGTTTATATAAAATATAACTTTATCTTGCATTGGAATGTGGATATCTATACTTTTTTTTAAATGGAATCTCATTCTCACAAAAAGGGTATTGGCTGGGAATTAAGATACTCCTGTCATCCATTTTCCTTGTATGATTTGTAATTAAACGTGGTAATTTTTTAACATTCTTAAGAACCCTAAAACATTACTATATACCAAATGCCACTTATGTGTTTAAGAGATTATGAGTTCTACACAGATAAAATCAACCGTTTATAACACATATCCAATGAAGAGTTTTTTTTTTTTTTTATGTTTTTTCTTTGATAAAAAAAAAAAAGTTACTTTTTATTTATTTATAGGTAAAGATATATCCTTATTAGTAAAATTTAGGGGTCTTTTTACATTTGGTGGCCTTAAGTGATTGCTTAACTCGCTTATAGCAAGAGCCAACCATGGGTATAACCATTTTAAATCTTGCCTCTTCAAGAGTTAAGTGTTGCAATTTGTTTCTTGAAAGGTGGAGTTCCACATCCGTACATGACAAATATGATGTGATGTGTAGTCCAAGTACACTTTAGTTCTTTATTAAAAAAAAAAAGTTATGAAATTTCGTAATTTTATTGTTGGTTACTCTCTCAAGTGAGTAGTAAATTTGCATTTCTAAACTTCAGGTCTTTGTGATATTTGATTGCTTTTAGTTCAGACTTAGAGTAGTTTTGATTTCTTGGCTTTGTTTATTACAAAAACAAACACCAATGAACTACATAGAAATCTTTTGAGGTCCAAAAAATTACAACACCAAGACCCAAAGAAATAACACAATGGGCCATGAAAAAGTGAATCTGAAAAAGATTAAGCTTACCACAAGGGAAAAGGATGATAAGCCCAAAACCCACATTGAACAGGCCTTAGAACTCATATAATAAAGGGAAGAAAGAGAGAAGGCCCAGCTTGCCTAGACTAGAGAATTGGAGAGAGTTCAGTGAGAAGAACTAAGGCGGGATCCCGGAGTCTATCAAAAGTTTGGGATCCTTGGGACGTGTAAGACGGAATTAAGACAGCTCAAGGGGAATATCAAAAAGGCATAAGAAACGAAGGGTAGATATGTCATTCTCAAGCGACCAGTGATGTAGCAAGAAAGCTGAAAGCTTAGGATAGCCATTCATGAGCAAAGGGATGGTACCTTAGGGAACCCAGAATGAGGAGTGTTAAGGTCTAAAAAGTCACAGCACCCAAGCCCAAAGAAATAAGCGCAAGGGGCCATGGAAAAGGGAAGAAATGGTAAGCACAAAAGGCTTGAAGCCTAAAAAACATAAAGAAGAAAAAAAGGCAAGCTTGGAAGTTTATGAGAAAAGAAGAAAGAAAAAGAAAAGAAGCCCAGATTAGAAGATTAAAGAAGAAAGCTGAGCTGGGATCCTCAGAAACTGCCAAAAAGCTCGGGATCCCCAAGGCGTGTAACACAGTCAAGGAAGGATTAAGACAGCTCAAAAAAAAAAAAGCCAAAACGAAAAGAGAACACAAGAAACAGAGGATGGGCACGTCCTTCTCAAGTATCAAATGATCCAGCAAGAAAAGAAGAAAAACTCAGCGACTTCTCATAGTGCAAGTGGGTGCCACCTTGGGGAATCAGGATGAAGAAGTATAAAAATGGGAGTAGCAGCGAAGGACTTTCAGGCCGATAGAGTGGGATTCCGCCCATTTGAGAAAAAAGATAAAGAAGAAGGATGGCCAAAAGCTGGACCGTGAAGAACGTGACCTCAATGTACTCCGAAATAGGTAGTCAGCCATGGACTTTCAAAGAAACAACACTAAAAAGAAGGAAAGAATGAAAAATAGGGAAACTAAAGCTTCTGGGCGATGGGCACAACACAGGCTCTGGTACCCAGGGGGCAAAACAGGAGAATCAATAGTTCCCCTAAGACTCCAGAATAACACTATAAAAAGGGAGGGAAGGATTGCGAAGAGGAGGTAGAGAAAAATTTACAACAGAATCATTGAGAAAGTTCTGTCGAGAAGAAAACTCAGAGAAATTAGTAAAATTACTTCTCGGTATCCTAGAAAAAACCACTATAGCACATACTCAGATTCAAAAAGAATCAAACTTTGCAAGTTTTAGAGGTTTGAATAATCATCTAAGATTGTAATTTTTGAGCTTGCATGAACCTTGTATCACGTTTTAGTGAGCACACTGTAATCAAAATAAAGAAAATTCAATGAAATATTCCCTATTGATTTGAGGATCCCTAACTATTACTTTGTGCTTTTACTGTTTGCTTTTGCATTACTTTGTTGTTTTGATTGTTGTTCAATACAAATATCCTTATTTGTTAGTTTATGTGTATTGTAGGAAGCATGCACTATGCACCACTTGATTCTTAAACAGCTCTTTAGCTGCGGTGAATCAAAACCCAGTCCACCAAACTACAACTATTTGGCCCAGGATCCTTGGACCTAAGTGCTAGAGAAAAAGCACCCTCACAAGGAGCTATAAGGAGAAGTAGCAGGGAAAATCTTCGACCTAGCAGGAATAGATTCTGCCCATTTGGGAAAAATGACAAAAAGAGAGAACGACCAAAAGCTGAGTCTGAAAGGGTGAGAAGCTTGGAAAAAACGAGAAATCAAGAACTGCCCTTTAAGCACACCCTAATATAGAAAGAATCAGTCTTCTGGGTGATAGGCACATAATGGGCTCTGGTACCCAAGGGAGTAAGGGAGGGGAATCAATAAGACCCAGGGCCCTTGGAATAACATTATAAAAAGGGGAGGGATCATAACGGAAAGGGCAGAAGAAAACTCGGCCAGAACTTAGAAAAGTAGAAAAGGAGAGAGAGAGACATTTTTCGGTATCCTAGACAGCCACCATAGAACATACTTGGATTCAAATGGATTCAAACTTTGCAAGTCTTAGAGGCTTGAATAGTCATCTAAGTTTGTAATTTTTTAGCTTATTTGGACCTTATAACATATCTTAGTGAGCATTTTGTAATTTGTAATTGAGAAAAGATAACGACATATTTAATATTGACTTAAGGATCTTTAACATTTATTTGTGTCCTCTATTATTACATTTGCTACCTTCTTTTACTTTTGCTTGCTGTTCTAATATATTTCTTACTTGCTAGCATGTATTTCTTGTAGGATCCCCACTCTGTGCATCACTTGGTTTGTAAACAGCCATTTAACTGCGGTGAATCAAGCCCAGTCCCTTCAAACCACAACAATCGGGCCCAAGGTCTTTTGCTTTAATTTGGGCTTGGACTTTGTCAAAAAAAAGGACCCACACAAAATCTAAGCCAAAGAATTTTTTTTTTTTCTAAGTTATACACTTTTAATATGTTATAATGGTATAAGATCTTAATTTTTTTTTTTTACTTTAGGAGTTGACGCCATCGATTGAAACTCTTTTTTAAAAAAAAAGTTTTTTTGTTTGCTTTTTTTGTTAGATTAGGTTCATTAATTTTTATGTGATAGGCTATAGTTGTTGAGTTTTAATATAGAGCTTTTATTATCAGATTAGGTCCAGCTGAATAATGAACTTAGTAAGTGTCTGTTAGCAAAAATTATTTTTACCAACTTATTTGGTTTGTTTGGAATTCGCTTATTTTGTTGAAACTGAAAACTTTTTGTTGAAAGTACTGTAGATAAAGGTAAAAGTTAGCTGAAATAGTACAGTAAAACTCATGAATAGTACAAAAAAGTATAATGAGTCGGCTCATGAATAGTAATAAAAATAAGCTGAATAGTAAAATAAGCTGACTTTTTAAGCTAGGACCAAACGCACACTTTTTGGTATTATTCACGAGTCTCACTATATTATTTCAGCTAACTTTTAACAAAAAATTTTCAATTTTAACAAAATAATCATATCCAAAATAAACTATAAGGGACTTCACTATTGATGGCTTTCTTTTGGTCAATGGTGACTATGATCATGGTATTTTTATGTCCCAGCAAGTAGCAACTTGTGGTGCCAAAAGCCCAAAACCGAGCCCAAGGTCATTCAATTGTAGCTCAATTTTAATATTACACGTGTCCCGCCCAAATTCACCCGCCCCAAGCTAAGTCCCCAAACTCAATACCGGAATTTGGCGCGAAAATTAGAAACGCATCCGAATTCATTATCTCCAAATTAGGGTTTAATCCGGAGCCAGTGCTTCTTCTTCTCCCGCTCTTCCTCAACAATGTCCAATTCCTCCGATCAGCTCGAGGAAATCAAAGCCCTAATTTCCTCTGGCTCAAAGTGCCTCGCTTACTCAACCCTCTTACACTTCCAAGAACAGTCCAGTGACGACCCTACTTCAATTCAAGCCCTAGCTGGAATTTCTCAGACTCTTCTATCTTTAATCGTTGCCGATATCTCAGACGACGATGAAGAAATGTAAGTTTCAAATAAAAATGATATGTTTGGATGCTGGGAAATGTGTAGGAAAAGAAAAGGAAATGAAATTTGGAATACAATTATGAACCGAAATAGATGATTTTTTTAAAAAATTTAGTTTTTTTTTTTTTTTTTTTTTTTTTTTTTTTTTTTTTTTGGGTTTCCTCTTTCCATCTATTGCCTTTCAAAATTTAGATATTAAAAAAAAAAAAAAAGTAAATTACAAATTACACTGTTAAAGTTTGGAAGTGTTTGAATTTTACTATTTGAAGTTTTAAAATTTGAATTTTATTTCTTGAAGTTTTGGGCGTTTTAGAATTTGAATTTTACCTTGGTGTTTGGATTTTACTTCTTAAAGTTTAGAAGTGATTGGATATTACATACTCAAGTTTCAAAATTTAGGGTGTAAAATCTAAACACCCTTAAACTTTGGGGGGTAAAATCCAAATTCCGAAACTTCAGAATAAAATCCAAAAACCTCAGAGTGTAAAATCCAAACATCTCCAAACTTTATGGTGTAATTTGCAATTTACTCTATCAAAACAGTGGCTTAAACCACGGTCCTAGTTGACCGGTATTGTTTAGTTGTCTTTTAATTGGAAATGAGTACTTAATCAGCATTTTCTCCATGTTGGTTTTGTAGTGGATGATGCCAATTTGGTTTTGGAGTCTTTAGTTAGGCTCATTACGACAACAAAAATGAAGGTAAATGTCACATTGTCAATTAATGATAGTTTTCAAGGGTTGCTGTGCTCTTTTTATTTATTTATTTGTGGATTTGACTTGTTTGCTTCTTAATTGCAGTCAGTTTGTAACTTAGGAGTGTGGTGCATATCCATCCAACAGTTTAATGCACCATTTCTAGATTCCCACTACAACTCTCTGTTGCAGGCGGTTGTTCATGCACTTGACAACCCAATTGGTTCTTTATCAACAACTTTTGAGGCTATTCAGGTGTAAGTAATTCTTCCAAGCTTTCTATGCATATAAACTGACTAAGTCAGTCACTAATAGATTTCAGTATCGTTTTTTCTGTAAAGTGTTTAATGTACATAACTTGTCCTGGAGAAAGAAAGAGAGAGAATTGGCAGTGAAGTGGTTTTATTTGCTTAATTGTGGAATTTTTTTGTCAAACTTGGACGGAATATTATGTTACACAAGCAAATTGTGTCAAACTTTTGTCCTAAACTAACGATTCCAGTGTTAAATTTTACATTGTTGCGTAATCAAGATGGTTATTTATATTTTATATATCACTGCTGAACTTAGCATCTTATGTTAAACAAGAATCAATAAATGAGTATGGTCAACTTGTCTCTCTTGCTAACCCTTCTTGCTATTATAATAGGCCTTGATAAAGTTAGCATCTAATTTAAGCGAGAGAATGAGAGACTCATCATATTTATGGGCTCCTCCTATATATAGAAGACTCTCAGCGTTGACAAGAAGGAGAGGGATATGTCAGAAGGGTGTGTCTATCAAAGGTTAAGCCTATAATATTACCTCCTCCACTAGTTCTCTCCAAGGTACAAATGTGCTTATGTTCTTTATATTTTGCAAGTGCATCTATCAAGGTGCATTCATAGTTGAGATATACATTTTAAACATGGAAAGCTTAAACATTCTAATATGATATAGCTAGCTAAATCTGTTTCCACCATCTTTTTTTCCTCTAAATTTTTGCTAAAAGGTTTGAGAATTTAGATGGATTTAATGTGTTTGCATGTGAAGTATTTCAAATAAAACATCTTACTAGCTGTTGCTAACATTGCAGAATCTGAAAAATCATTACTAATTTTTGCCCATTTTATATCTTATTGGTGCTTGTCAGAATCTGAGGTGTAATTTTTTGTTTTAGGAAAATTTATGAGCCTAAACAGCTAGCAGTTTCTTTACTGTGATTGTGAATCTGGTTTCAAAAGTGAAACATCACGGGAAATGTCCTTTTGTAATACAAACTAGAGTGGTGGCTACATTTACAATGTAAAATAGATGATTTTGATGTTTTGATGAAGTAGAAAATTTTTATTTTGGTGGGTGAAGCCAAACTGCTGTGAAGGTTTAGCACAAAATGCCAGTAAAATTCAAATTACATCCTTAAAAATAGTTCAAACCAATAGTAAGAGGTTGTGTCACAGACTGTTTGAATCTATTGATTTATTTGACTGTTATCTAAATCAGCTTCAATAGTTAATATGAATAAATATTTATCATAAAATTCCTAATTGTGTGTCCAGAAGCTAAAAATCAAGATCAGTCAACTCTAACAGTGTTTCATTCAATATCCCTGTAGCTACCATTTCATCTTTACCATGACTACTTATCTGGTTTCAAAAATGAAACATCACAGGAAATTTCCTTTTCCAATACAAACTGTAGTGGTAACTACATTTACAATGTAGGATATATGATTTTGACATTTTGAGAGATTAAAATAGCACTCTTTTCTTTTCCCTTTGTGTGTGTGTGTGGAGGGTGAAGACAAAATGTTGTAAAGGTTTAGGCCAAACAAAATTCCATTAATTGTCAAAATAAATTTTTAAACAAATATTTGAACTTATCCAAAAAAAAAAAAAAAAAACCTTCAAACCATCAATAAGAGGTTGGGTCATAGTCATTTGAATCCAGCTTCCATAATTCATATGAATAAGTGTTTTTCATAAAATTAACAATGGGTGTCTAGAAGCTCAAAATTAAGACCAGTCACTGTACTGGTGGTTCATTCCATATCCCTGCATCATGGAGTAGAAAATTTTTCAATTTGAAATTCCAAAACTTCTTGACTTCTATTATGAATGAGTGCCTCATTAGATTTGTAAAGTATTATAGGTAGTTAACCTTAACAGTTTTATATTGCAATTTAGTCAATGATAAAGACTAGGAGAAAAAAGTTTCAAATACCAATGATCCTCTCTCTCTCTCTCTCTCTCATGTGCATTAATGTGTGCCTATCTCACATTATCAGGCCTGAATGTGTAAGGTAGACCCATGAGAAAGGTTCCTTCTGTCTAACTTTGATTCTGGTATCAAGGTTAAGGTTCGCCTAAAATCATTCCAATATTGTATCTATCTTGTTGTGTATTCTAAGATCCCTAAATGTACTTTATTCTATCTTTAAACAGGTTCTTGTCAAAGATATGAAGAAAATTTTGCTCACTAAGATGAAGGAGCTGCTAAACCAGGGTATGAAGGTCCAAGCCATTCATGCATGGGGATGGTTTATTCGCTTACTAGGATCTTATGCTATGAAGAACAGGCAATTAACAAATGAAATGCTGAAAATTCCTGAAAATACATTTTCAGATCTCAACCCACAAGTCCAGATTGCTTCACAGGTATTTTTAATACAGTTGGTCTTTTTGGAAACCTGGTCACTATCACCAATCACTGATAATATTATCCAAGAAAATAATTCTTTATTTGTTGAATTTATTACCAATAAAATAGCACCTCAAAAATAGAAGGTGCTTTCTTCCTTTCCTTAGTTCAATGATAGCATAGAAGTGGTCATCTTTTGAAGAATACAAATTTATTATGGGGCATAAAGAATTTGCAGTAATCCAAATCAAGAGACTAAATGGTCCTTGCTTAAGTCAGAAAAGGGTGTCTAGTTATCAACTTTTTGAGTTGTTGTGGTCCTTGCATGTAAGCTCATAGGACTGGGTCTACCCAAGTTTTTATGGCAATAGCTAAATCACTGCCTAGTTACCTGTTTAATTATCTCCTATGGTAATTTCTGCGTTTAAATATACCAGTACTCCATAACAACACTTAGAATGTCATTCTTCCATCAATTATGGTAACCTTTTGGATTAAAATATTTCAGAAGTCCTACGTTATAATGCTTTAAATGTCATTCTTTTGTATGATTTTTTACCATATTTTGCTGTTTGCTTGGGAAGGTCTTATTGATGCTCTAATTCATCCTCCAATAGTAGCTTGTGAGACAAATGCATCCAAGGAGGAGAAGGGTGTACAACATTTGCAAAAATCTAGAGAGACCAGTGATAAAATCCAGTCAAATGGGTTTTTAAAACGCATAAGGCTTGTGATGACTCCTCTGACAGGAATCATATCAAGTAAATGTGATACATCCGTCCACTCATCATGCTTGAACACATGGTGTTATATGCTGCATAAACTTGATACTTCTGTCAATGATCCATCAGTGATAAAGCTAGTGTTGGAGCCTATCTGTGAAGCAATTTTTCGCATTGGTCCTCAAAGTAAAAGTGTGAGCTCATGGAATCTTTGCCTAGATCTGCTTGATGATTTTATTTTAGCAAAATGTAAAGATGTGGAATATGTCACAAGTAACTCTGCAAGCCATCATTTATCAGCTACCAAATTCTTATGGAAGCAATACTCTGTTAAATGGTTGCCATGGGATATTTGTCAGTTGGACTTCCATTTAAACATAATTTTTATTCTCATCAGTCAAGCATCAGTTGCAACTGTCAACCATGAATACAAAAGTTTTGCATGTGATGCTGCTTTAAGGTTATTTTTATCTGTTCTGAAAGGAGTTCGATTGGAGTTGGAAAAGCCATCAACCAATTATAATGATATTATGTTGTGTTTGGGCACAGTATTAAGGTTCATAAAGAAGATATGTGAAGATGTAAGTTCAGAAGGCAGTGATAGTAGTGATTTGCATCATACTTGTCTCCGGTTTATAGATGCTGTCACTAAGGAGTTACAACCTGCTACATTGGAATCCCCTCTGTACAAGGTTTCATTGGACCTCAAGTACATTGACAAGCTTCAATCAGTTAATAACATTAGACATGCAAAATTTATGGATATCTGCTCTATTGTTCACATGAATATGGTTTCACCAGCGGTTTATTTAATTGTAGCCTACCTCTATGTGGTCTTTCAGTCAACAATGAAGACATCCAAAGCAGAGTTGATTTTAAAGGGAATCCACAAGTATTTCAAGTTTTTATTCTCTTCATATGATCCCCTGGAAACTCTCCTTGCTATGATCAGTTTACTGTATAATTATGTCGGTCCCCATTGCTCAAATATATGGGTAGCAATAGCCAAAGGATTGACAGACTGCATAGATGATGTCAAGGAACTTTCATTATTGAGAATGGAGTCCAACAACACTGGTTTTCTTGCCATATGCTCTCTCTTATTGTATCCATTTTCAGTATGCTCTTGCCCCCAGAAAAATTCAGCCTCACTGGTTAGTGGATTCTCACAACAGCCTCATGTTTCACCACAGAGGAAGCTTGACTTTGAACATGTTTTTGAAGTGTGGAAGACACCTTATAGCTCTCTTAAAACTTCACAGAATGTGTACTGTTCTGCTACAAACAGTTTCCTTTAGGATTTGTATTCAATGTTAAATGGGTGCCTTGATGAACATGCCAGAATGCGTGATGGTGCCAATGATCTTGATTTAAGTTATAAGGATCTGGATCTGGATCTCCTTTCTTTATATGGCAATGTAGTAATATGTTTCTTGGAAGAGAACTGTACTTCAGAAGTAGGTTCAGACAAAAGTAGACACAAACATATTGGTGACTGTAAAATATCGAGTAACATGAATGTTAGCTTGAGATTTGCTTCCAGGTAGGTGCAAACATTACTTCTTAGAGTTGGGTTAAGGCATGATAGGGTGTTAAGGCATTATTTCATTGCAGGTTGGCTGGCTGCCAACTCTGGACTTGGGTTCTTACGGGATCCCATCATTCCATATAATCTCATTGTGATTTGTTTATAGATGGAGTTTTGGACACTCTACAAATGAAATTCAATTCAGTTTTATAATATCAAGTAAATTATCTAATTTTAAATTGAATCTTCACTATCCAAATAATAGGAAGGAGTTTTGATATATTAAAAGTTGTATGGCTTATTCCTTCGGTTCCATATTAACTCATTGTGATTTGTACATAGATGGTGTTTTGGAACTTTCTATTCTCATTGCGATTTGTTTATAGATGGAGTTTTGGACACTCTACAAATGAAATTCAATTCAGTTTTATAATATCAAGTAAATTATCTAATTTAAAATTGAATCTTCACTATCCAAATAATAGGAATGAGTTTTGATATCTTAAAAGTTGTATGGCTTATTCCTTTAGTTCCATATTATCTCATTGTGATTTGTACATAGATGGAGTTTTGGAACTTTCTACAAGTGAAATTCAATTCAGTTTTATATTATCATGTAAATGATTTAATCTAAAAAAGAACCCTCACTATCCAAGTGTTTTGTCTCTTCCATCTGCCATGGCTCATGTTTCCAAGTGTCTTCATACAGATATTTGAAGGTGTTATGTACAAAGTTAGCAACAGAACCCCCAACTGGTCTTCTTATGACATCAAGGTAACTTTATAGCTGGCATTTTGCCCTTTGTGCTTGAGTCATTACATATGTGATCTCCTTATGCCTGTATAACTTTGCCATGAAATCCCAGGTTATTTTTTGCATTGGCATGTGTTATCAGTTGTCTTCACATGAAGCAAGATATCCTCTTGTTCATTGAGGTGCACCAGCTAGATTTTTGCATTGAACTTTATAATTAGATCATGCTTTCAGTTAAAACTGAAGCAATTTTATATACTGTTACTAGAGTGAAACTCGTGATCTCTAATAATTCATTGAAGTTACATATGAATGGTGGCTAAAGTAAGCATGTACCATGCTCTTTTATTTATTTTTTCCCTTACGTTGAACCATATGTTGAGGGTGTATGCTTTTAAAGTCTTACTCCAGCTTTTAACTCTCTCTCTCTCAATTTTCCTTCTCTTTTTTGGGAAAAAGAAGGGGGGGGGGGGTCTGTATAGAAAACATGTTTGCATAAAAGAAAGTGGAGTGAACATTTGGAGTCATCTTCCTTGAAAGTTTCTTTAGAACATTTCCAATGGAGTTGGTGATCAGGATCTTGAAGTTTCCTTCTTTGTTTCATATTTTCACACATATTCTATTTCTTGAAAACTGCTATCTTGTTTGACTAGCATATGATCTTTTCATGTACTTGCAGATAATATCTTGTCCACTGCTCCAATGGGTGTCACATATAGAGATATGGGATGAAAGCACCAAATATCAACTTCAACTCTTGTGGACTGAAATCCTTAATTGTTTGCGATGTAGTCAGCCGCCTATAATCTTTGATTCTGTACTCCTCAAATTGCAGGCACCCCTTCTTGAAAAAACTCTTGAATACTCAAATCCATCTATTTCAGAGCCTACCATCAGCTTCTGGAATTCCACTTATGGTGAGCAAATCAAGTTGGATTACCCTCAAAGCTTGCTTCATGTCTTAGACAAGCTCTCGAGAAATGGAAAAATAAACCTCCGCAAGAGAAGCTTACCATATCTTGAAAGATGTCGCTCTAGACTAGGAGTCAACACTGCTTTACAGGGTGATTGCAACCCATAACATGAGCTCCAAAAGAGTAGAGTTTGTGGAGGATATAGTGAATCAACTTCAGCGCGAGGAGAAGCTGTCTCCAAGGTTAAAAAGAAAAAGTTTGGAACTAACTGAGCATCAAAAGGAAGTAAGACGAGCGCAGCAAGGAAGGGAGAGGGATTGTAGTGGACATGGCCCGGGGATCCGGACTTACACTAGTGTTGATTTTTCACAGGGGAATTAGGATTCACAAGAAAGCCAGGAAATCCAGGATCCAGAATCCATTATGGAGATGTTAAAAAGAGCTACTTAATTGTTTTTATCTGTGCGCGTTGCTTTGAAACAATAAATTCTGGATGGGGCACCCGACTTAACCAGTCATGCTAGATGGTCTTGGCCACCCAGTTATTTCTTTAGTCTTGTATGTCACCTATTTTATCAGCCTCGTTATTCTGATGATGTTGTGAGTTGTATCAATAAATTTAGAAGTCCCCAAATGGATGTATTGGATATAATATTTATATTGATCTTCTGTACAGAATGTACAACAGTATTTCATTAGCATTGTGCCATTGTATGTCGTGTATGCTATTTTGAGTTATAGAGCCGATTTTCCTTGCCAAATAACAAAGGATATCTAACAATATAGTTAGTTGGCCGGTTTTGAAAGAATTTGTGATAATAGCATCTCGAGTTTTTAAAACTCGAGATCCAATTAAAACTCGACCTTTTAAAACTCGTTTTGCCCGGTTTGTCAATACCCTGATGTGGACAAATTTTCCAGGTGGACAAAGCTACTGATGTGGAAATCGAGTTTATAAGACTCGAAATATGAAAAATATTCATTAAATTTCAAACGCCTACTCATACAGTCTCTCTCAGTTCAAACACTCTTTCTCAGTCTCTCAAACACTCTCTCAAAGTTCAAAAACTCTCACTTAAACGGCGAAATCAGTCATCCTCAACCCGTCGGCGTGCAACAAAAATCACCCTTACCCTCACCCTCAAACACTCTCCTCTTTCCTCACAATCGGCTTCAGACGATCCCCTCACCCATACCTTGAAAATCCCTTTTGTCCCTTCCAACGGAAGTTCAGATTTTTTCAAGTTTGAAGGTATGTTTTTTTTTATAAAAAATTGAGCTTTTTAAATAATTATTCCATCTGGGCTTAGCCCAAGTGTTTGTGTTTGATAATTTCCCTTGTTAGTGCTTTAGTTTTTCTTGTTTTGTTACTTGTTGCATGATTTGGGTTGCTGGTACCCTCTCTCTCTCTATTTCTCCAATTTTAGATTTTGGAATTTCATAATGTTACCTAGGGTTTTTCGTTTTTCAATTTCATTTTGCATTACTTTTCTTCCTATTATTTCTCACCTAGGTTAAAATCCGAAGTTTCTGTTAATAAGGAAAGTGTTGTTGATTGATTTGAGGATGAAATCTACTAAATGAATGCTGCAAATGTATTTATTCTAGGGTTATTCATGGATAAATTTTTTCAAGTTGACAAAACTTAGCTCCAAAACTTATCTCCAAGTTGTATTGTCTATAAATAAGTCTCTCCCTTTTCTCCAATTTTTATTTATTCTAATTTTCCTAGTGTTTCAAAAGGACCCCTTAAAATACTTGTGAAAAAGAGTGCGTAGTTTCTTCCAATGTATTAGGCTAGCTATGCCTTGGGGTTTTTTTTGGGTCTCCTTACTTTCCAAAAATACTTGTGAAAAAGAATGGTGTTTACATATTACAAATTTATATGATTTTTGCATTTCAAAAATAATTCCACATTTGCCTTTTCAAATTTTGTATTTCTATGCTCAAAGCATGCTGATGTTTTGTAAAACGTGAAAGCCATACTATGTTCCCATTATATGTTCCTGCGGAAGCTATTGCATTGTTGTAGCCATGTGCAGAGGAAACATATCATGCATGTCCTCTTGCTTTATGTTTTTAAGAAAAAAACTCAAATGTACATTAATCTTTTTGTTGGAAAAACTAATACTAATGAGCTCCAACTCATGGCATTTTCTCTCCATGTAAGAATGGGGTGGAGGATGGGGTTGTGGGTTGAAAACTCATGTGGGCATGTGTTACTTACTGATATAAAAAAAATCCCTTATCTGCTATCAGCTAGAGTTCTATTTCTCATTGTTGTTGCTTTCTGGGTGCAGATCTGCAGAATGCTTGCCTACATACATAATTGTATTGGTATTTGTCATCGTGACATCAAGCCACAAAACCTACTAGTAAGATTCTTCTTTCTGAAGAAGTTGGTGTTTGTTGCTCAAGACTTATTTTGCATGTGACTGTTGATTTGCATGAATGCATGATATCTATCATACTAATTCTGTGGGTTGACTAAAGCTTATTGAAGCCGGTCATTCATTGGCAGTTGCATGTTAAATTCATTTGCAAAAAAAAAAAAGAAAAAAAAGAAAAAATGTATTACTTTGGTGGTATATATAGTGTACTGAAGACATTATTAACAAATCTATATTAATTCCAAGAAATGCTGATGGGGTCATATTGCACTTGTGCAATGGATATGTCATATATTATTATATGACAAGGAGGTTATGTGGCTTCTATGTCAAAATACATCTGTATATGTACAGTAGTATGTGTACATATATAAACATGCATGCATACTTGTTTAAGTATAAGGAATATAGTTATTGTCCATATTCATGAATATGCCTTTTACTTTCAGACTAGGAAGCACTGATGCAGATTCAAAATATACATATGATACAATATGGACGTGGCAATACATTAAATTTTGAAAACTTGGGATATGATACGGTAGAAATACTTTGATTAAGAAAGAGAGTTGGGGATTTACTTTTTGGATGGAGGAATTGGTTTGGTAAACATGGAAGCTCTTTTTGTTTGGAATATGGGTAATATGGGAGGGGATAAACAATTGCCCATTTAATGGAGTTGCAGTCTCAGTTACTGAGCTGAAATCCTTGCATTTGAGATCATTGTTTGAGTGGTCTCGTATACTTGGCACTGGCAATATGCATTATGTTGTAGATTATATAGAGTCCCCTTTTAGAAATTTGCAATTTTATTGAATTGCTGTCTTGTTCCACAGAAAATAGGTAGTATTATTTTGAACATAACCAAAATCTACAAAAATCTGTGGAAAAACTTATGACTCACCTGCATCTAGAATGTGTGTCAGTTTGTATTTCTGTTTACTAAGAAATTTCGAGAATAAAATTTGGCTTATATAGGCATGGCTCCCACACCTCCAGTCCCATCTCAGAAGCTGAAACTAGCAATATTTAGCTTAAAACAGCTTGTATCAGGAGGTTACCACTTAACTAGATCTGGATTGAAGTGAATCTCCTGCTAGTTCTGTTCAATGGTTTTGCGTAATCATTCCATATGTTCAGTTAGTGATTTGATAGATTTATGTAATCTGAGTGATTGATTGTATGGTCCCCATTCCATATGTTCACTCTATTCTTTGACATTAATGAAACTTCATTACAGTATTTATCAAACAAAGAGAAAGCTTGCTACATTTGTAATTGCATTAACCAGCCCAGTGTCTTCACATTCCACAATCACTCAACTAAATCCTGTGACACGGCTCCATTACATCACACATGAAAGAGTAGTAATACACAATTTTTTAATCAACTAGGAGTCTAGGAATCACAAACTCTCCCAGACAATGCAACAAACACTACACCTGCAGTATCACGAATCACGGCTCCCACACCTCCAGTCACATCTCTGAAGCTCAAACCAGCAACATATAGCTTAAAACAGCTTGTATCAGGAGGTTACTACTTAACTAGATCTGGATTGGAGTGAATCTCCTGCTAGTTCTGTTCAATGGATGACATGGCTAACTAGACAGCACTAGAAGCTGTGATGTTAGGCAATGACATAGCGGCCCCCATACAAACTTCATTCGTACGATTCCATAGTTTCCACCCAACTGTGAGGAAGTTCTTAAGATAAGGAGACTCCCAATTTGCGAAAGCCTTGGTCCTTGTTTGAAGGATTCCCAAACTAGCGAACCAAGCAAAATTTTGGATCTTAAGGGGCACCTCTAGAGACCAATCACATTCCAGAATCATTCTGTCATTTTATCATTTGAAAAACTTTCAAAAGTCATAATAGGGATGGAAACAGAAAATATCTCAAACTGGAATCCACCTTCTTGCTGACTTGAGAAACAGAGGAACTCAAAAATAGGCAAAACTGGGAGGTTCTGACCTTGATTGACCCTTTGGTACAGAAGGTCAAGTGTGAACGCACTTTAAGGCCTTCAAATGACACTTAATTCCTGGACCAAAGTGCCAATATGTCTTGCCATCTTTTATCTGTAGATTGTCCTATAACTGCTTCTTGATAGTTAAATGCACATGTTAGGAATTTTTAACTTGAATGGGAAGCTCAGATTAGGATTAATTCATGTATAAGGCCAATAAGTCAAAGTTAGAGTCAGTAACAAGTAGCACAAGATTCATTATTAAAAAAAGAAAAAAAGAAAAAAAGTAGCACATGCATGGATCAATTAGATCAATTTTAGAGCTCATTTTACAGGTTTTTTTTTTTGCCGATTATCAAGTAATTTTTATTGCCAACATTCTGGGAAACCAACACCAACATACCAAAAGGATTACAAAACCAACACACAAGCCAAAGCCAAAAACCTGAAACTAACTACACCCTCACCATGGAGGCAGCACCAACTCCACATAGAAACACCAAAACTAAACAAATTAGCAGCTAAGGAAATACAACAAAAGCCTGTTTATGCAGTAATAGCCTGCAAAGAATATAAATCCAGCTTAGTCAGGCCAACAATCTGTCTACCAGAGAGACAACAAAATATAATAAGCCAAGGAGACCACAGCAAATATCTGTAACAACATTCCTGCAACCAGCTAGACCATAGCGGATACTCAGCACATTCATTTTGTTGTAGGGGCTTGATGCTTGAGGCTAGCTTTTGCAAATCCCCATCTATAGCTTGTTTCCCTATTAACTTGTACAAAATCCAAGGGAATGATTGATTGTACAGTCCCATCCTGTTGTAAATCATCATATTGTTCTCGCATTGGAGACTCATCATCCCTCTCTTCGCGGTGTTCATACTTCGAATCAGACCATTCCATGTCCATTACAACTTCAAAAACAAAAACAAAAAACATAAAAGCAGAATCATAATCATCATAAATACAAATAATTCAACATTTCTAGGCATTGCCAATAGTACATCAATTTTTTAAGCTGAATTTAGGTTTTTTACTGAAAATCAAACATATTGTGAGCAATTAATTACAAAAATTAAACCGAATATGGATTCAAAAACTAAGTAATTAGCTTCGTTTCTTTATTCAAATACTTTGTTTAGTTCTAAAGAAAAAAAAAAAAAACGATACTCTTGAAAATAATGCTTATATATCTACTCATAAATTGTCTCAGGAACCAAACAGAAAATAAAGCAATAATCGATATTGTGTCGAATTTATTGCAATCAGAAATTTAGAACCCTAAGGTAAAAAACCACACTGTGAGAGAGAGAATTGTACCTGTTTAGTACTGCTGACAAATCAATTGATGCTATTTCAACAAAAAGAGATGAGAGATCCACCGAATGAACCTAAAAAGTACTGTAAAGAATAATTAGAGGTATATAGAAGTAAAAGTAAGTTCACAAACTCAAATTCTCGGAAAATTACATGAGGTTACCCTCTGTTTGGGCGAATTGTAAGTGCTTCACTTACCCTCTGTTTAAGCCTTACAGTGACATTTTAAAGCCCTATAGCGGTGTTTTCCTGTAAATTTTTTTTTATAAGTATCAGGTTTAGGAAGCTCCATAGTGGCGTTTTTAAGCCCTATAGCGGCGTTTTTCTGCAATTTATGGAAATCGAGTCTTTAAAACTCGATTTTTACGTCAATTTTTTCTCACTTTAAACCCATCCTCTTATAAATCGAGACTTAAAAACTCGAGTTTTAGACACTTGAGATGCTAGTTTTCAACATTGTTTTGAAACGTGACAACTAACTAAATTTTTTAATATTTATTGTTATTTAGAAAAAAAATTCTGTTCTTATCTAGTTTGTATGCACTTGTAATGTTTAACTGTCATTTGAATCTTCTATATATATATATATATATATATATATAATTTTGAAGGTGATGGAATGAAAATATATGAACTCTTATCAGAGATTGGCACAGAGAAATTGGGGTTTTCATAACCTTTTTAATTGTCTATACTCTTTGCAGTATGGAGCCTCAGATCGATGAGGAGCTAGAGATCTTGCACCCCGGTCCGCTTCAGAGTTCAGTGTTGATGCAACAACCATATCATCGATCAGAGGCCATTTGGAATGGCGAGGTGAAATTTCTAATTCTAACAACCGCTTTAATTTTTACGTTGACTTTGACTTTTAGTTAGCAAGTTCTTTCAATGTTGTATTTCTAGTTCTAACAACCGCTAAAATTTTTATTGATTTTGTAGGACCCGAGCCCACTTGTGTGCCGTGGTCGCACTAAGGAGATGGCAAACGTTCAGATGCAAGATAATCGGGTGATTGACATTATCAAATTGCTAAGGTTGGAAGGATTGTTTAGAGTCCCTTCCAGAGAGATCAATCATTGCCTAATATCGGCCCTAGTTGAGCGATGGCGGCCGGAGACTCATACGTTCCATCTTTCACATGGTGAGATGTCAATCACCCTACAAGATATGGAGGTGATTTTCGAACTTCCTATAGATGGTGAGGTCTTGGTTGGGCCGACTGCTGTGGAGGATGGGGAGTGGAGGCAAGTGTGCGGGGAGTTGCTTGGTTTTACTCCGCCGAATGACAATAAAACTTTGGTGGGCCAAAGAATTCTCATCAGCCGACTTGTTGAGGCCATTGCAGCGCCACTGCCTCATGACGCAACGGAGATTCAGATACACCAGTATGCCCGGTGCTTTATTTTAGCGCTAGTAGGGGATAAACTTTTCATGGACAAGTCAGGAGATAGGGTGCATCTGATGTTCTTGGAGTTCATGCGCAACCTTCGTGATCCGCGGTAGTATAGTTGAGGTAGTGGTTGCTTGGCCTGGTTGTATAGGGACTTGTGTCGGGCAAGTGAGAAAGGCGCATCGCAGATTGGTGGGGCGTGCACCTTGGTCCAGTATTGGGCATGGGCAAGGTTGCCATTCTTGTGCCCAAGGATAGAGCCCTTACCTGGATGTGATTATGGCCCATGGCCATATGCTCCACTTGCATTTAAGTAAGTGTTTTCCTAATATTTAGTGTGTTATGCAATGTACTTTTCTTAATAACTAAATTGTATTATCGTTCTTATGTTATTTGCTCGTAATTATAGGTGGGTACGGGTGCCAAGCCCGAAGAGTAGGTCATCCGGTACGGCCTTGATCTGCTATCGCGAGCAATTAGTGACAATGCAGCCAGACCAGGTAATAATATTCAAAAATTCGGTTTGGTTATAATAATTTCCCTTAAGAATATGATTGCTTTATCCTTTAACATATCGTTTGTTAAAATTTTTGTTTTTCCCTTTATCTATGTATTCTCTCTTGTTTCACCTTTTTAAGATGTTATGATAATTGTTTTTTGTTTCTATTGTAGATTGTGTGGCAGCCATATGAGGCAGACTTCGGCCACCTTCCTGAGTTCTGCGTTGCAGGGAGGGATACGTGGACAACAAGGGTGCTGCTTGTGTGTTTTTGCATAGTAGAGAGACACTACCCGGACCGTGTCCTTCGACAATTTGGGTTGGCGCAGCAGCAGCCTAACGATGTTGTCTACGATGATAAACTACATAAAATTGACTTACGTGGGAAGGTGGAAACGAATTGGAGGGAGGAGCATGGATCGTATATCATTTCATGGGAAATGAGACGACAACAAGTTTGTCATGCACCTCCTCAGATTGGTGAGATGGCCCCGCGATAGCGCTAAATTAGATATAATGGTAATGTGTTCTAATTAGATTTTATTGCCTATTTCGTTTTTCTTGAGTACATGTATGAACGTAGAATCAGTTTCTATGAATTTTTCAGCAAATCTGATTAAAGAGTTTCTGTTATATATAGTATTCTAATAAAACTGTTAGTTTTTAGTTGAGTATTTGAGTAGATTAGTAAGTACTATATTATCCATTTATTAGTTCATACATAACTGTCTCAAATATGATTGTACTGGTTCTTTCTCCGTTTCAGATTCAAAGCCATTTAGCGCTGTTGGAGATGCTTCCTGAAGGCAGCGAAGCTCACAACCATGTTCGGCATGTCCTAAATAATGTGGCTGGCCTTGGTCGTGGTCCTGCAGCAAATGAGTAGGCAGACAATGGGCATGAGACTGAACCAACAGCTACTGAAATCCCAAGCACAAGCACAGCACCCGTAAGTACACAGACCCGTGCTCAGCGTGCTATTGCAAGCCCAAGCACAAGTGCAGCTAGGGGCCGTGGTCGGCCTGCTACAGCAAGCCCAAGCACAAGTGCAACCAGGGGCCGTGGTATGCCTGCTACAGCAAGCCCAAGCACAAGTGCAGCCAGGGGCCGTGGTCGGCGTGCAACAACCCCTCGAGTTGTAACTAGTCCTGAGATGCCTGCACCCATCCCGCACTCATCTCCTCAGCCTGAGGTCCCTCCACACATCCCAGATGCATCTCCTCAGCCCGAGGTCCCTTCACCCAGCCCACCTTCGCAGCCCGATTTTGATCTCAGTATTGATGACAATGTGACCCCTCCTATACTCCCCGAGACACCCTCTTACCCACCTACCAGCTCTACTGCACCCACTCCTGGCCTCTACTTAGAGCATCATTACCTACCGACCGCATCCTCATCTGACCCTCTGGGACCTCCGGTTGGGATTGACACTGTACAGCCACATACTGATGTACCAAATGAGCATCCCCCTCATCAGCCCTCACCTCCACGAGGTAGACCGCAGCGCACTAGAAGGGCACCCACTTGTGGGACAGGTGGACACAAAATAGGACACCGAAGCAGCTTTATGGTATGATAACATTAATTAGAATTCAATGCACATATTTTGTATTTCACTTTATTCTAATCATTATACCGAATCTTGATTGCATGCATCTAATGGAATTTGCAGCATGATGATGAGCCTAAGGATGATGCCCCGCAGCCTCCTCCCCCGCCCAAACATTACACAAGGGTTAAAAAATGCAAAATTGGCGAACCTTGAGTAAGTGCTAAAGTCATGGAATTGGACCATAATATCGACTTTTCAATATGCATTAGTGAATTCTTTTAATTGATGGATGGAGCTGCCCTTTCTAAGATTAGAGATTAATGAATCTTTATGCTTCTAACACAATATATTTTATGTATTTTTGTTATAGATTTTGTTGTAAAATGAATCTTTAAATATATATAATTGTTACTGATTTTGTTCACTTTTGCGCTGTGTATTGACGGCCTTGAGGACTGGATTTGTTGGTAGAGCAAGTTATTGATGGGCTTGATAAAGTTGTGATGACAATGAAGAAGGGTGAGTAAGCAATTGCATTTTTCCATATATAATGTGGGTTTCATACATGTACTTAGCTGCATTAATTTGAAATAGTTGCACTGCACCAAGTAATTTGCCTCTTAGTTCTAGGAAATAAAAGTGAGTAATTACTTTTGTAAGTCATTCTGCTACTAAGTGTAGTAATATAGTCTTGTTTGGTTTTATACTGCAGGTACCACTTACTAGGAAGCAATGCTTATTGTTGATCGCTGCTGGTTGTTTAACACACTTTTTGTCTAGGGCAGCACATGGTTGCTTGATTGGTAGAGCAGCTTGTAGAGGGTCATAAGGAAGAAACACATGGTTACTTGCTCATGGTTTCACTCATATTATGTTTGAACAAGGGCTACTTGCTGGGCTTGGGTGTATCTTCATGTATATTGTTATTGGAAAATTCTTGACTAGAAATTAATTTTCTACTCCTTATCTTCGTGAATAAATTTTAATTTATAAAACCAAAAAAGAAGGAAAATTCATTTTGAAGTCAGCACATTTTTTAATTGTTTTGGTTTTCCGTTTAGTTTCAAGTTATGTTTCTTCACATATCCTCCTGTAATAGTTGCTTCTTGAAATTCCAGGCATTGGTTTTGAATTTTTGATACACAGGTTTTTTACCATATCACTTGTTTTATTGTTCATTCTATGGCTTTCCTCATCGGCTGGATATTCATTATCCAATTAAATGTAAGATTAGAATCTTATGATAAAATAATTGTTTTTTATTGAGCTGCTTGCTCACTCCCCAAATTTGATTCTGTTTTCATCCCGCACTAATTTGCTCTTTTTCCCCCCTTGTCTAGGGATTAGTGGCTTCATCCTCTACTTCAAAAGAGGAACAAAAGGTTGATGCTAATTCTACATACTCTGTAGAATGGGATAACCATGGATGGTTTTAGTGAGAGTTGCATTCTTCCTTTGGGTATGAGAGAAATCTTATTTTTTAAGGTCTACTTATTATTTTTTGACTTTTAGATATTGTAGAGTACTTCTAAAATTTAGATCTTCACAGGAATTTTTGCTTTTTTGAAGGTTTCTCTGCTTAATCTAATAACAATTTCTTCAACTTCGGCAAGAGTAATTGATGTCATGGACAGCGAGGTCTGTTTGCTGCCACAAGACATCTGATAACAAGTTGATATTTTGATTTATATTTAACTTGTTCTGTATTCAGTCAGGTTCAAGATTGTTTGGGTTCATTGGTGCTGGTGCCACAGTTGGCCAACTTTTTGGGTCATTGTTTGCCACCGGAATGGCTTCGTTGGGGCCATGTATGATTGCTTGTTCAGCTCCTTGGAAATTGTAAATTTGCTTAACTCTCTTGAGTGGTGGGTTTTAATCTAAGGTTCAATCCTTGCAGTTCTATTCCTATTTGCTGCTTTGCTAATGGAATTTGCTGTACAGTCATCAAAAGGGATAAACAAGGATGTATCCCATAATTCCCATCTTCCTGAGGAATTAACTCCCATCAGGTCAGCTATATCTCTAATTTTTTGATTGCATAAGTGACTAAAAGATGGTAAAATTCTCTAGGTTGTGTTCATAATTTCTCTTGTTCTTTTCTTCTTTCATTTATTTGCTTCTTTTTTTTTGCGTATTTCCTATAATAACAGTCCTAGCCTTAATGTAGTTAAACAGCCTTGAATCTATATGCTGACATGTGGTTTATGTAATCTGAATAATAAATATATAAATGACAAGATTCTGTGTAAGGTTGCATAATAATCTATATGTATATTGTAAGGTTGAATAATAATCTATATGCACTACTATGTATATTGTAAGGTTGCATTTAATGTTTGCACACATGCATAGAGTTTTTAGCATCTCTTGTGTATATGTGTATATAAATATATATATAAATCATTGTTTGATAAGTAGCTTTTCTGGTACACTATCGGTGACTCTTAGTCTTGACCAACAAAAATATATTTGTGTGCAAACCTTTTTCTTTTAAATGCAGTTTAAGTTGTTTGCTCTTGTTAATTTGTAGGGCCCTTGCAGATCAGTTGGAAGGCACCAAAGAGGAGGAACATAAAAAGTATCGTGGCATGGTGGTAGAATATATTATGGTACATGGATTTTGAAAGGAATAAAACTTTTATCCATGACTTTTCCCCCCTTTTGTTGAGAAAATTGATCTCACACCCTTTCTCCATTTCTCCACTATATGGTGTTCTTAACCATATTTAGTATTTTCTGAAAAACTATTTGTTTTTTATAAGTAAATTAACCATATGTTATTTATTCTTCCATAAGTAAATGGACTGCAGTAATTAGTGCATTTTGAGCTCTAATAAGCATAGAAGGGCCGAGAATTTACTCTAATTATTATTGGACTTTCTATTCATTGTTCTGAGTTGTCTCCTTTTGAGCAATATTCAGATTCTCATTAATGTGCTATTTCTAGGTTAACTGTTGTGGAGGTACAAGAGAAGCTTTTTGAAATCATGGTTTGATTGGTCCCAAACCATAGGCATTAGTGATTGGCATTCTATTATAGATTTTATTGATTCCCTTTCTTTTCATTTATAACGATTGGAGCTTGTAATCTTAATACTGTGTTCACATCTAGTGTGCATGAAAGTACTTTCTCTCTCTGAATAAATTTTTATTACTTGTAGGAAAATATAGTGTTATAATGTAAAAATACTATTCAGGAATTGAACTGAAAACGTGATAGAACACAGCAAAAACATGGGAGACCAATCTTCCTGAAACTTAACCAGCGACCTCAAAGAGAGTATATGCAACTTTTGATACCTGACATGATGAAAGTTTCTATTTATGCACCATATTTTCTTCTGTCAAAATCTTTTTGTAATAACTTTTTTGGCTGGAAGAATTTTGAAACATGGAAATACCAGGTGGAGGTTTTACATTTCTATGAATTTCTTTTCTTTCATAAATACATGTCTATGACATTGTTGCTTTGGTTAATATGAAATGAATAATTAGCTATCATGAAACTTGAAGAGAAGCATAGCATGTTTAAATTGATTTTTGTTACTGGGTTGTGCTGCAAGAGGGTATTGTTAAAGTGGGTGTTTGTGACATACATACATGTGTGTATGTCTTATTGGAGATAGGTACATAATGGTGCACGTAAAAATTTAACTTTATTTATGAAACTCATTCCTACTGTTAAATTAATGACAATATGACTGTGGATGGGCTTGATTTTTACGTAACTGACATATTTGGTGATGGGTTATATGATTCTTGCAAGGATGTAAAGTTTGGTACCATGAAATCTCGGGCTATACAATTTATTGGTGCTGGTGCTCAAAATTTTAAAGGTAATCTGATCCTTCTAGACAAGATGAATCTTAAATGTGGTCTTTAGGTGAACCTTTGTACACATCTTCTGTATACTTTACGTCCGTTATTTTCCTAATAAAAAATTCAGTATTACTAGTGTTGCAACATGTGCTTCAGTATGCCAGGTCGTTTGTGTTTGGGGCTAATTTCTGTTTTATTTTTAATTTTAATTTTCTTTTAAACGTAGGACAGGCAACTCAATCTGATGTCATGTCACTTTGATTCCTGTTCTTCATTTTCCTGCTGTTTTTATTTATTTATTTTAAAACTTTTAACCTGGGGTTTGGTGTGCTCAAAAGGAGAATGTCATTAAAAAATTGATTATAGTTTGATCCTTTTTTGGTTTACCTGATACAATGTTGCAGGTGGCTGTTGGTGATGTTATATATATTGAAGCAAATAGTGGAGCAGTAAAGAGGGTGGGCAGAAGTGATGCTTTCGCTACAGAATTTGACCTTGAAGCAGAAGAGTATGTTCCACTTCCTAAAGGAGAGGTTCACAAAAAGAAGGAGATAGTTCAGGTCTGTTTTCATTTAGCTACTAGTTTTTTTGTGTATGTTGCATATTCTTAAATTCATAAGTGACATACTGATTTATAATAATAGTGTTGGACATTTCCTGACGAAGTGTGTTCCATATGAGATCAGGATTCAAGATAGTTGCGCATTTCAAAATTTTGACTGTGAGTGTACTTACTAATTGCAGCATTTCTTTCATAAATGCCATATCGACATTGTGTGAAGCATATGCCATCAAAATATAAAGAATTTAAGCTGCATATTTGTTTGACCTATGAGGGAAATGCGTTACAGAAATTATCTGACTTGAAGTCGCTTGAATTTCTCTTATGACTGCAGCCGACCCAAGGATGATATAGCTAGAATTTAATGCCTCTTAAATTGGCTGAACTTATCAGCTTCTGACTCTTGCTGGCTTATTAAGTTGTTGAGCTTCTTATAGGATTTGTAACCATTAGGCCTGTTCTAAGTGGTAAAGTGGGGGGGTGGAATTGGGTGGTTCATACAATCATATTTTGCTCAGCCAAAGAAAAAAAGGGAAAGAAGAGAGAACTAGGAGAGAGAGAAAGAGTGAGACTGAGCTTAATGTATATAAGCATTGCTTTTGGTTCATACATACTAGTTCTATTTGTTGTTTATCATTAAATCCTATATTCTATGGTATCTTACTGCAGATACAAAGATGCTAGCAAAACTTCATTTAAATCCTCGACAAGTTGCATGGCTTGCTTATGCACCTGTGAAGAACAGCCCTGAGGATGCTGCTAAGGTAAGAATATTGTATAAATATTCTGTTTGTTAGCTATTCTGGAGGGTTTTCTGAAGAAAAAAAAAAGAATGAAACATCTTTTTTGACTAAGACAAGTTATATTCTGATATGGTGGTTTATTACATAATTTTTTTATTTTATAAAAATGTCATACAGTGCATTTCCTTGATTGATGGCATAGGGATTTTATGATGTTGGAACTAATTAAAATTCATGCCATAGTATAAGACAGACTACCCCCTTTTTTCTATGACTGAATATACATTTGACGTATGTTTATATGGTCAATATATGCTCCTCCATACAAAAGATGCACTGCACCAAGTAATTTGCCTCTTAGTTGCTTATATATGTTTGGTTATATTAATTCTTGTATGTGATGCTTTAATTACTTTGATCTTCTGTGTTTTTAATAATGCTTTTGTCATCTGGGCCTTACCTCATAGTTGCGTAGGAACCTTGACTTAAGTTACTTTGATGTTTTAAATTCTGAACAGGAATCTTATAAAAATTTCTGAATATAATGCTGTTTTCATGCAGAGGGACTGATATGAACTGTCCTCATGGCATACCTGTCGACTTGTTGGACCGGTTGGTTATTATCCGAACACAGACTTATGATGTTGCTGACATGATAAAGGTTCAACCCAAATTTTGTCTTCTCTCACTGTCTACAATCAGGGGCGGAGCCAGGAATTTTTGTTTGGGGGGGCCAAGTTGCAACACTAATATATTTATCAAGACAACCCCATACACACATAAATACACATGCTTTTTTTATTATATACACACACTTTTTTATTTGATAAGTTGTATATATACACACATCCAACAAAAAAAGAGCTTAATATTTTCAATCAAAATTATGTTTGATAGCTATCTTTCATAAAATTAATAAAATACATTTTCACAATTTTCATAGTGAAATTCTTAAAAAGTTTCATTTTCTATAAAAATTATCAAATTTTATACTATTGTAAGTAAAATTATTCAATTGAACTAATGTAATTTTCAAAAACAAGAATGATCCAAAACTTGGAGGAACAAATTAGGGTCCAAACATATTTGAAACTATTTTGCTTTGACCCATTATGTGGCAACTAAAGAGACATTTCATGTGTAGTTTTACTTGATAAGTTGTATATATACACACATCCAACAAAAAAAGAGCTTAATATTTTCAATCAAAATTATGTTTGATAGCTATCTTTCATAAAATTAATAAAATACATTTTCACAATTTTCATAGTGAAATTCTTAAAAAGTTTCATTTTCTATAAAAATTATCAAATTTTATACTATTGTAAGTAAAATTATTCAATTGAACTAATGTAATTTTCAAAAACAAGAATGATCCAAAACTTGGAGGAACAAATTAGGGTCCAAACATATTTGAAACTATTTTGCTTTGACCCATTATGTGGCAACTAAAGAGACATTTCATGTGTAGTTTTAGTGACAATAATTTTATAATGAGTCAATGACTTGTTAATCGTCACATAACAGGTTGAAAAAGATAAATTCAAACATGTTTGATGCCAAACATTTTCAAATATTTAACAGATATAAAAGCACATTTTACAATAAAAAATAGAATTGCAAAAAATAAAGTTGTCTCTATAACTATTAGCCTAATTTTTTTTTTAAAGCATCATTGGACTAATTCAAATACTTAGGGGGGGCTAACTCTTATTTTTGTAGACTAAATTTTGAAAACATTAAAATAATTATATATATATATATATATATTTAAAAAATTTTCAAAATTTTGGGGGGGCCATGGCCCCCCCCACCCTTCAACGTGGCTCCGCCCATGTCTACAATTTCTCTTCAACTCCTAACCATATTATCATTGTCCACATACTAATATTTGTGGTCTTTGTTACTGTCAGATTTTGGCTCTCCGTGCAAATGTGGAGGACCTAGTAATAGATGACGAAAGTTTGGCTTACCTGGGTGACATTGGCCTACAAGCATCCTTAAGGTTTGGCTTAATCTTTAGATTTGCTGTTTCTGAGTCCCATCCCTCAAAAGATATTTAGTGACGCTTCTGTCATCTCTTCAGGCATGCAGTTCAGCTGTTATCGCCCTCCAGTATTATGGCAAAAATGAATGGCCGTGACAATATCTGCAAGGTAATAATATGATTTGGATTAATCTGTAATCAATGTGATTGAAGATGATTTAAAATATGAAAGAATTCTTCTTCCATCAACTACATTAGTAATTTTGTTTCAATTTATATGATTTATAGGTGGATATTGAGGAAGTGAAAGCTCTCTATATGGATGCAAAGTCTTCAGCAAGACTTCTTCAAGCGCAGCAGGAAAAATACATTTCATGAAAATTCTAAACAATTTTCCCTGAATGTCAAAGGTAGTCTGGATTTGGAAGTAGCATTATTTAGGTTCGGTTAGCTTCTCTGTCGTGGGTTTTGAAAGAGCAGGAGCTTTTGGTCAAAGACTTTGGCTTCGTTGATAATTAATGTGTGTAAAGGCGAAATGTTTCAAAGTGTTCCAAGCTACGGGAAATTTGTATTTGTCACATGAGTAGTGTCATGGTTATGCTGTCAGCAGCAATGCAAGTGGTGAAACTCTAGTTGTTGCACCATTCTGTTAATGAATGCATCGGTGTATGGAACTAAGCTTTCAAATACACTTCATATTTACCCTGGAAAATTACTAACCCAGTTATGTGATGATCACTAATTCTTTACTTTATTTACCAATTTTTATGCGAATCTGTGTGAGCTTTATTTACACCATGGAAGTAGCCATTGCTTTATATTTTCTTCCTGACTACTGTGCTTCACATGCTACTTGAAGAGATACTGATCAAGGGTAAATTGGAAGATATATATATATATATATATATATTGCTCGAGTTGTTAAAGCATTACTATATAAGTCCAATTTCAACATCAAACGTGGGTTTCCTGAAATTATGAACGAAGGAAAAACTAATAATTTGGTTTTGATGGTGAATGAGATAGTATGTATCCTTTCATTCCTTTGCACATAGACATTCTTAAGGGTTATGTGTGGAGAGTATTGCAGGACATAATCATCCGAACTCGTCTATAGAGTGACAGATTATTTTCTTATACGTAGGCAGATAAAAAAAATAAAAAGTTTGGCCAGGTCATTTCAATTACGCAAACTTAAAAATGCTCACTTTATTTTTATTATGCAAATACCAAAACACAAAAAATTCTTTAATGTGTTTTCATTTTTTTTTTTCTCGACCTCTTTCTTTCTCCTGCACTCTCACGCTCTCCCTCTTCTTCCTCATCACACTAACCACATTGCTCTCCCCAACCCTCGTTGTCACTTACTTTCACCCCAGCCTTGCCACTATCAAAGCATTGATCTGACAAACCATAAGTGGCTTCTATGTTGGCATCCACAACGGCTGCATCTCTTGGGGTGATGAAATGCTCGAAAACCCTCTCAACTTCAGCGGTGTGGCTAGGTCAGTAGCCACACCCCTCTTGCCCCCAACCACTTTCAAGAATGTTGCACTTTTCTCCAAGAAGTCGCGATTGCTACCCAAAAGATTTTTTAATAATACATGTTAAGATATTTGCTCTTATTAATATATCATTGACATACTTAGTTGATTTGAATCCACAATTTCACCCTTTATGTTAAAAAAAGATAAAAAAAAATGCCATTTAAAGTAGGGTTCATTAACAAAGTTTGTAATGACTTAGGAGTTATAAAACATTCATTTGATGCAAAATCTAACAAAATTATAAAAAAGTGAAATTCGCGGCAAATAAAAAAATTACAAAATTCTTTGTAAGATTAACTTAGTGGTAAAAAGTTCTTGTGACTCATCATACTTGTAAGGTCGAGAGTTATAAATTCGAGTAGTGACAAGTCCCATTGTTGTGCGGATGACCCAATACTATGATGAGTTGAGTCTAAGTAGGTTCGGTGCAATAAACACACTTGCGATTCCTTTTTGGGACCAATGAAATATTTTTTTTATAAATTACAAGAGTTGGGAAAAAAAAATTTAATATCTTGTTTTCGCCCAGAATACAAGCTTGTTTCTTTGCCCGACCCGAGAACCCAGAACCCGGAACCAAGCCACCTTCAAATAGAAACGTTATAGCAGATGAGGGGAGCTAGGGTTTTTGCTAGGGTTTAAAACTCGAGTTCCTACTGGGGAAAATCTTTTCCCCCAAATGCTCTGTGTAGGCCGAGAGTATACAAAAATAGAGCATTTGGGGGAAAAAAAAAAATTCCCTAGTAGGAACTCGAGTCTTTAGGACTCCAGTTCCAACTGGGAAATTTTTTTTTTTCCCCCAAATGCTCTGTTTAGGCCGAGAGCCTGCAAAAACATAGCATGAAAAAAATTCCCCGGCTGGAACTCGAGTCTTTAAGACTTGAGTTCCAGCTTGGGAATTTTTTTTCCCCCAAGTGCTCTGTTTAGGCCAAGAGCGTACAGAAACAGAGCAATTGGGGGAAAAAAAAATTCCCCAGTAGGAACTCGAGTCTTGGGGAACTCGAGTCTTTAAGACTCGAGTTCCTACTGGGGAATTTTTTTCCCCCAAATGCTTTGTTTTTGTAGGCTCTCGGCCTAAACAGAGCATTTGGGAAAAAAAAATTTAACAGTACGAACTCGAGTCTTAAAGACTTGAGTTCCAGCTGGGAAATTTTTTTTTCCCAAATGCTCTGTTTTTGTAGGCTCTCGGCCTAAACAGAGCATTTGGGGAAAAAATTTTCCCAATGGAACTCGAGTTTCAAAGACTCGAGTTCCACTGGGGAAATTTTTTTTTTCCACTCCCCTGGATGTAAAAAACTGCTGAATAGGTAAAGCAGAAACTGGGAAATTGCTGAGAATGTAATCTATAAACAGTCATTGAGAGGCAGAGAAGCCGAGAATGTAAATGCACTTAAATTACATCAAAATGTGCTCTCAATAGGCACGAAACTATAGAAACTTTTACAGTCTCTACATAAACGTTGTTTTACAATGGAAATGCACTTACATCGTAGCAAAAGGCATTCTTAATATCAACATTCTAAACATGCCTAACCACGCTTAATTTGCAGTTCTAACCATACTACTCAAATCATAATCTTCATAAAGGTACATTGGATTAAGAATTACAAGTACATTCAACAAAAACCAAAAAGTTCACATAGCCAATACAAGTACATTCAACAAAAACCAAAAAGTTCACATAGAGCCAATACAACGTAGTCACTTTTCCTAAGATCGGCGGTCCGCACAACAAAAACATCGTCCTTGGAAGCATGCCTGAAAAACGTAGAGTAATCACGTTAGGAGAGAAGATAGTAAACATTAGGTCAACATGGAATGAACAACAAATATTTAACCGATGCATAAGTATTTGCCATCTACTTACCTATTGTGGAACATGACCGCTTGTGGAAGCGCCACGGGACTGCGGACATTTTCTGCGTGTTATGCCCAGAAGCATGACACAGTCCACATGTCTGCTTGGGCTGACTCTCTATCAAATTTGCATCCTCCCTCCGCCATCCCGGTTCTCGATCCTTATTCCTCACTCCATCCATCTCATTCCTTATTCTCAACTTCACTGGTCGACCTTTGGCCCGTAACAATGCTGGATTAGGCAACCACTTTGGCCCTATGGGATCCCTCCACAATGACTGCGACTTAGGAACCACAAATGCATGCTCATAAGTGTTAATGGCATTGTTCAAACCATAACACGGGTGAATATATGTGGTCGAATCAATATTTAAATAGTCACATACTCTAATTGCTTGTGAACATGGGATCCCTATGTTTTGCCATTTCCCACAACTGCATGTTCTTTCCTGTAACCGAACTTCATAACTGTGGGTTCCCCCTCCTGCACTACACGTGTTGAGTTGGGTAACTACTTGAAATATCAGCTCTTCATTGCTAAATGGCTTGAGATAGTGTTTTTCAGATTTACGCTTATTCCCATCCCACTTGGAGAAGGCATATTCACTCAATTTCTTACCCTAACTGTGGGTTCCCCCTCCTGCACTACACGTGTTGAGTTGGGTAACTACTTGAAATATCAGCTCTTCATTGCTAAATGGCTTGAGATAGTGTTTTTCAGATTTACGCTTATTCCCATCCCACTTGGAGAAGGCATATTCACTCAATTTCTTACCCTCTGAGAACTCAAAAAGGTATTCTTTGTGACGGTCGTGGAAGTATTGAACAAGTTTGTTCCAAGTGAACTCAACCAACGCAGCAATAGGAAGGCCCCGTGCACCTTTCAGTACACCATTGAAGCACTTTGATATATTAGTTGTCATTGCCCCAAAACGTCTCCCACCATCATGTGACTGGGTCCACATATCCACAGACTCGCCCATTAGGTATGTGTATGGAAGATAATCTTAATTCTTTTCCTTGCAATCCTTCCCCGTCAACTTCTTCTTATTTCTAATGGCCTCAATTTCCGCCTGCTTAATGGTCTCCATTATGGTATAAAATTTCACTGCCTGACTAGCATATCCGGCTTTTAACGCCGCTGACTTTAGAGTCGAGTTCTGAAAATGTGTGTTAAAGTTGCTAGCAACATGTCGAAGGCAGTATCTATGAAATACCAGTGGTCTTCCATCATCCCTTCTAGGATAGTTTGCAATGGTGTTTTTGATACTGAGATGTCGGTCAGAAATTATGCAAATGCCTTCGTTAGGTATCACGCGGCCAATCGCATCTCTGAGGCATTGTAAAAACCACCTCCAACTAGACCCTGACTCAGAATCCACAATAGCAAAGGCAAGAGGGAATATCTTGTTGTTAGCGTCGGTTGCCATTGCAACCAACAACTTTCCCTGATATTTACCATACAGATGGGTCCCATCAATGCTGATAACCGGCTTGCAATATTTGAATCCATCAATGCTTGGACCGAAAGACCAAAACACATAATTCAAAAATACTGTGTCATCTTCACCGGTGGATGTGGTACGATAGAACACCTGGGTAGTCGGATCTTGATCAATATATGCCATTAGCAACTTTTGCAACCTTTGGTAAGACTCTTCCCAATTCCCAAACATCTTCCCAATGGCCTTTTGTTTCGCATCCCATATCTTGTAGTAAGAAGGCTTTTTTCCCTCATATTTCGACTCTATCATAGATCTGAGATGCTTAATTGGGGTAGTGTGATCCTTATATAACTTCTTAAGGATGTCATCTGCAATAAATTTACAACTCATCATTCTACTATCATTTCGCACCCTAGTCCGTATACACGTGTGAGGACCCTTGTACACGGTGACCATCCATAGATTGTGGAACTTGGGCTTCATGACTACGCAGACATACCACGTGCATGACTCATCCACGCATTTCGCACAAAGTTTTGTCGTGGTTGACCTACTGATCATAAAATATTTGTTTTCCTTGAGGGCACACTTTGTTAATACGCGTTGCACCTCCATTTTATTGGCAAAAGTCAAGCCTTTGCACAAATTCATCCCCTCTCTCCAACTAGACACAAATGGTGTCTCAATATGTGAAGGATCAACCATATTTTCCCAAGTATTTTTTGAAAATGACAAGGCAGGTGGTGAGTACATAGGGATTGTGTTTGTAATGTTTTGGACACTAAGAACATTGTATGCATCAGGTTTACTACCATCCAATGTCTCATCGTCATCAATGTCCCTCTCAAAGTCCCTAAAGTCCCCTTGTTCAATCCTGTCTTCAATCTCATCTCTATCGCAAAAATCTTCACCGTTAATGGCAATATTTTCATCAACATAGTCATCGTCATCATCATCATCATCATCATCCTCATCCTTGTCCTCATCATCATAATCATCATCATCCTCATCCTCATCATCATCGACATGAACATCTTCATTGGCATGAACATCATCATGCTCTACATGTGTAAAATACTCATATTGAGCATCTGGAACTGTAACTTGTAAACTTGTTTGTGTTTGTTGGATTTCCTCAATACCAACTCCTGCACGTGGCTCCAACTGTATGTACAACTCAATGTTAATTACTTCAGGTATTCTCTCTAACTTATCAAACATGATCTTCACATGTTTGTCTGCTTCTATCGCCATATACTTGTAATTAATCCGGTGCTTCAGGATTTCATTTGGCATGCGATAAGTAATGTGTATGTTGTGCATAGCAGGGTTCTCACACAACTCTTCCATAACCATCATCTTCAATTTGTCAAGGGTCTTCAACCTACGATCAATTTGGGTATAATAGGTCTTTATACCCGGCCCTTCAAATGGCAATCCCTTGTTCGCATTGGCATTCTTCAACGGACCACCGTAGTATATGATTATATCAATTTCAGGCATTGTGAACCTGTTAAAGTCAAGTTACTATGTTAGTTAACAAACATTTTCAAGTTCCCTGATCTAAAAGAAACTTGAAGTAGGTCTTTAACTTTCTAATAAAAAGATGCGGCCGAGAAATTTTTATAAGTTGCTTTTCATCATACATACAAACTGAACATTTTTTCCTACAATTTTGGCTATAGTACGACTATATTTAACAATTGGACATATACAAATCCATCTATCCTTCCTATATACAAGAAGCTAATTACAGCTGCATGGTATGAGAGGCAAACACATGTAAAGCAAAAGATAATTGCAAACACAATTTTTTGTAACACATACAAAATTGCAAAAGATAATGGGGGACTAAATAATTGCAAAAGATATATCATATAATTTTGTAACACAAACACAGCCACATTTTTTGGTAACACATACAACCCCCCCCCCTCCCCCCAACAAAAAAGAATCGAGACCTTTTCAGTATTTCAACATATTTCATGCTTAAGACATTAGTATCAACTGAAATCCCAGTCAACCATTTTATTAGATTCCAAGACTACCTTTAATAACCACATCAGAGTGGACCTTTTAGCCTAATGAACACACGATACACACTCATTACAAATTAAATCTGCTTCAACATTGTGACTGTTCTTAACAAAAGCCCCTTCGAAAATGAATAAGAGAACCTTTGCTATTATGTACAGACCACTTTCATAATGATTCCATGAAAAGTCGTTACAAGATTAAAGTCCATAATATTTTGTTCACACATACACATCTATATTAACCTGTACTACAAGTACATAGCACATCAGAGTGGACCTTTTAGCCTAATGAACACACGATACACACTCATTACAAATTAAATCTGCTTCAACATTGTGACTGTTCTCAACAAAAGCCCCTTCGAAAATGAATAAGAAAACCTCTGCTATTATGTACAGACCACTTTCATAATGATTCCATGAAAAGTCGTTACAAGATTAAAGTCCATAATATTTTGTTCACACATACACATCTATATTAACCTGTACTACAAGTACATAGCATATTTTCTAACCTTTAATCAAAAAGAAGTAAAGAGAGCTTATTATTGAACAAAACGGAAGATACCAGAACCTTGATTACCTTAAATATGCTATTTAATGGTATTGGACAAATATTTACTTCTTACATGCTCGAAAGCAGGTTAACATTCTACTTAAGAGGAATTTCCAATACGCTAAGGCTGGCAGCATGTTTAACCCATTAATCAAATACAAAGAACCATCTGGTAGAAAACTACAACTAATACCCATGGACCGAAAGACATTGAGAACCACTGGAAAGTTTTCTACAATTTACATATATATCTACTCATCTGCGAATTTTGCAAGCATGGAAATCTAATGAAAGTTATTAATTTGTAATATGAGCTTATATATCTTACATATGTTGGTAAGTCAAAAGCCCAAAATCCTTACAAATAAATAAATTTCGTTACAGCTCAGAATAAATCAGATAACAAAACTCAAAACACATAAATTAACGCAGCGTTTGGCAGCACAGAATGGGAACATGAATTGTGATAAGAAGTCAATAAAAAGATTTAAAGACACTAAGAACCATTGGAAAGTTCTCTTAGTGGCAAAACCCATACACAACTAATACCCAACTACAATAACAATCAAATCAAAAAACCCATACTTGAAATATGAAATTGTTGAGAGGGAAGAGCAGTGAGAGAGGCAATGTGGTGAGTTAGAGTGAGTGAGAGGTGTGAGAGTTAGTGAGGCTGAGTGTATGGGTGAGAGTTGAGGATGCTCTGTTTTTGGGTGAGAGTTTAGTGAGGCTGAGTGTGGACTGAATAATATAGTCCCAGGAGAACGCATTAGTAATATATTATACTACTATCTATTTTTGAGTGTGGACAGAACGGGTTAGTAAAATAGTTCCAGGAGAACTCGAGTCTATAAGACTCGAGTTCTATTCAAAATTTATTAAAAATGATGTTTGCTTAATTAAATCTCGAGTCTTATAGACTTGGTTTGTGCCAAGCAAAACTCGAGTCTCTAAGACTCGAGATCTGTTGAAAATTTCCTAATTCCTGTAATCCAATCTCGAGTTTTAAAGGCTCGGTTTTTACCCTGTAAAATCGAGTCTTAAAGACTCGAGATCTGCGTGGCAATTTTTGCCACCTCAACAGTTCAGAACAAATGCAAAGCGAGTCTTAAAGACTAGCTTGTTAAGTTGAATCTCGAGTTTCAAAAACTCGAGATGTTAGTTTTCTTAATTCTTTCAAAACGTTCCTAACTTACTATTTTGAATCACTGAAGACATCTGTTATGCACAATACCTCTTATAGAGCCTTTTATTCCTAGCTTTGAAACTTACACTTGTTTGAAGGAGCAAAGCAATACCAAACGTTCAAGCTCCCATAAAAGAAGAAAAGAAAAACGTTTAAGCTACTGGAAATCTATCCGGTTCCCAGAGCTTGTTATTACAGAACAATCAATTGATATAGGATGAAGTCATTGGTCATAAATGTATGATATTAAGCCAAGGACAATTTTTCAGTCTCTATACTTTATTAAGACACCCAAGCCAAGTTATAAGAATTCTACTGAATGGACAGGAATGACAAATTTTACAAATTGGTAACTTTATTAAGACAGATGAGTTGATGAATCATGAATGTGGTATATTTGAATGACATAAAACGAATTTTCTTTGCATTGGTTATATATTCTTGAATAAATAATAATAATTATAAAATTTAAAGAGTAAGACATTATTTTTTTTATTTTTTATTTTAACTAGTAAGTTTATTTGGGTTTGATACCTTTGGTAGGAACCTTGGGTTCCGTTTTTTAACCAAATTTATACCTACCCTATAAGCCTATAGGAGACCTACCTCTCATATGTATCAATTGGGTTTTTCAATTGAAATCCTGACAGTTTTCACTGGAATCAAAATAAATTATCAAGACTTTTATAGTAATACAATAAAATGTATTAATAAAATTAGGACAAAGTTGAGTTACAAACATGTTTGTAGTTAATAGCAATAGCTTCCACTAAAAAAACTAATATGATTATATATTTTGGAAATCTAACCTTTGGATTGTATGTTTTTTGTTTTCTTTACACTTATGCCAAATTTTATGTCAATTGGATGTTATTACTATTCGATTCATAAACTTATTTTTTTATGTAAAATTTTAAATTTCAAAAACTTGAAATTTAAATATTTGATTGATGACATAATTATTGATTTTAGATTTTCTAGAAATTTTGTAAACATGGAGGATATAAGAAGAAAATATAATGTAATGATGAATTTATCAAATTTACATTAAATAAAAATATATTGAGTAGAGTTGAAGCAAAACTTTGTCCATATGTTTAGACTTTCCTCTTTCACGTCACAAGACAAGTTTAGGTGGTCTCCAAGTAGCAAAGGTACATTCACGGTTAAATCAGTTTACTTGCTAGATTAAGAGTACAGTTTACAAAATCTGTTTTCTTGCTAGATTAGAATGGAGGAAATCATGAAGATTAAAGGTAAATGAGAGATTAAAGCCACTGTCATGGGAGATTGCCTGGAATATACTCCCACAAAAAAAAAAAAAAAATAAATAAAAATCTACAAGAAAGTTTTTTGAAGCCGATTATGGAAGAAACTCAACCAGGTCGGTTTAAAACCAATTTTGATGTTGCTATTTGATAATGCAAAAATGCAAATTGAAGTGATTACCAGGGTATGCTCTTGTGGGAGAGCCTTTGATGCTTAAGTTTGTATTCATTTATATATTTTGTATGGAGTTAATATTTGTAGGTTTTTTTTCCTCATACCTTAGCAAATGAGGTAGATTGTCCATTTTATAAGTGGCCTAGGTAGCCATTATGCTCATTCTCAAAAAAAGAAAAGAAAAGAAAAGAAAAAAGGTAGCCGTTATGCTTATAAATGTCTTCATATAATTAGAGGTGGTTATTACGCTGGGTGTAACAGTCACTATCTTGATGAGAATTCTTTGATGGCCTATAACATGCTACTAACCCTGTAACTCAAACACTTTCCTCTCCCTAGATCTCCAAGCACTTTGTGCATCAGTGCATGATGAGGTGTCAATTTAGCTACAAGACTCTTGACTGATTCTTGATAACAATTGTATTCTCTTTTTCTTAAATAATCTTTCAATTATCTAGTGTGAGAGACTTGCATTCTTCATATCAATTTCTTATAAAAGCATGTTTTCCACGGTTGATGATGCATCTCACTTTTTTTTGAAAGTAATTTTTTACTGTAGCTCAAACACTTTCCTCTCCCTAGATCCCCAATTACTTTGTGCATGAGGAGCTGTCAATTCAGCTACAAGACTCTTGGCTGATTCTTGATAACAATTGTATTTTCCTTTTCTTAAATAATCTTTCAATTATCCAATGTGAGAGACTTGCATTCTTCATATCAATTTCTTATAAAAGCATGTTTTCCACCATTGATGATGCATCTCACTTTTTTCCGAAAGTAATTTTTTATTGTTTTTTTTTTCTAAATAAATAATTTAATATTGTTGAAAAAGAAGAAAAATTTCAACTGGTTTTATCTCTTAAATAAATAATTGACTATTGTTGGAATTTTGATACCTGGGTCACATATTAATTAAATAGTAAAGTTTCACAATGAGTAATAATAACAAAATAGTGAGTGATTTTCTTAGTTTTCCTATGTGATACATAGATTATTCAAAATTTTACATAAAATAAATTTTAGTTTTTACTAATATTATTGAGATTATCGTAATAATTAGTGAGTCACTCAAAACTTTTTTATTTTTTTTATATACAAAATAGAAATTCTACTCTAACCTAATCTAAGTGTATATGTTATTTTAAAAAATAATCAAAGTGTATATGTGTGTGAAGTCTCTCTTTTAGAGACTTGAACCTTAATTCTTACCTCCTCTCCACAAGAATTTTATACATGTGGAGTCATCATGCCAAGAACCTGCATTGGTATCACTCAAAACTTTTAAATTAACTATCATCAGAGATGCATAAATTGAGCCACTAAACATAAAGACAATTTATATTAAAATACAAAACTATTATAGATAATTAAAATAATATTAAAATTTATTTTTGGTAATAGAATTTTAAATTCTTTAAAACTAAAATAATAGAGTTTTACAGAAATTTAACTATCTTAACAATTAATAAGATATCTAAAAATAATAATTAATAAAATAAATAGAATTTTAAAAATGAGTAAAAATTTCTATTTCTTAAAATATTGGTAATAGGTTTTTAGTTATTTTAAATCATTCTAATAATTTATAAAATAAACTAATTTAATAAATTAATGAGAGTGTACAGCCATTTATGAATATGAACAAGAAAACGTCGCGACACCTTTTGGCTTGCTCCTGGATGCAAAATGAGGTTGTTTTGAAACGTGATTTCACCGATTCCATTTGAAAAGACGTCATTATGCGCTTGGGGTGATTTTCTTTGCACAGTTGTGTCTTCTTTGCTTTGTCCCAACCCATTTTGTTCTCTTTCCGCCACTACAATTATGTCAAAATAAGAATTTTCTTCTCGATTAATTTGTGCCTACCTGACTACCTCTCTATTTCTTTAAGCCTTGTCAATATATGTTTTCTTAACACAAAATCTTGATTCACTTAATATAGATAACCGGTGAAAGGGACTCCTCCAATGGTGACCCACAATGGTTCTGCTTCCGAGTATGCAATTGCAAGATGATAATTGTAATACGAAACAGTTGTTACCAATCCAAGGCTAGGGAATGTGGGAATGCTGTTGGCCATTTTTTAGCTAGAGGAGCAAAATTATCTCATGATTTAATGGTCTTGATGGAAGATGTAATACTAGACATTCTTCGGGGATTCTAGCTTTTTACCCCTATTTTTAAAAATATTTGGCAATATGCCCATGTTTTGAAACTATATAGGTTCATGCCCCTGTTTCGATACTCTATTTTATTAAAATCGAGTTTCAATAAAAAAACTCGATTGGTAGAAAATCGAGTATGGTGTGATCAAAATTAAAAAAAAAATTGCATGGAACTTGAGTTCCATACCTATAGCGGCATTCAGGAAGACCTATAGTAGCGTTTTAAAGCCCTATAGTGGCGTTTTCATGCAATTTTTTGTTTTTATAAGTTTGATCGCCCAATACCAGGTTCAAGGGGGAAAGACCTATAGTGGCATTTTAAATGGAACTCGAGCTCCATGAACTCGAGTTCCATGCAATTTATTTTTTATTTTTTTAGGTTTGATTGAGCATAACTCAATTTTAAACTAATCAAGTTTTTCATTAAAACTCAATTTTAATAAAATCGAGTTTTTCATTATTAAAATTGAGTTTCGAAATAAGGGCACAGACCTATATAGTTTCAAAATAGGGGCATATTGCCAAATATTTTAAAAAATAGGAGTAAAAGGCTAGAATTCTCGACATTCTTCATAAACTTTAGACTGATTTAACGTTGAGTAATTAATGAAATTCTAGTGTTCTTTCTAATAAAACGACTTTTTTTTTTTTTTTTTTCCCTAAAGGTAAGTTTGTAATCTTAAAAAATGTAAGTTTTTTTTTTTTTTTTTTTTTTTTTTTTTTTTTTTCCTTTGAATAAATAATTAAATACTATTGTAAAAACTAAAAAGTAGGATTTTGCCAAGAGTAAGTTTTCTAGCATTTTTTTTTAATTCCTAAATAAATAATTGAAAATATTCATATATGAGTGATGTGTTAATTCAATAATTATTTCACAATAGATAATAATGACAAAATTGAGTGGTTTTTGAGTATCAACATTCGAGTTTCTAAAAATATTGCTATTTTAACTTCTAAAAAGCTACTTTTTTTTTTGGGAAAAAAAAAAGCTACTTTATTATGTATTTTAACATCCCATTTCATAATTAAACTTATATCCTATCTACTAATATAAAGAACACATGAAAGAATATAAACCAAAAACCCGCAACAACCAACCACAAAAAATAAGAGTGATGGTGAATTATTCTATCTGGGAAAACCAACCATGGCACTGATATAACTATTGGTCCCAAATGTAGATGGCACTCCTTTTATGGGGTGATTACCAATGTTACAATGTATTTGTAATGAGAAAATTATATACGGGAAGAAATGAGAGTCCATCTATTTATAAACTCTCTCATGCCTCTTAGTAATAGACATATCCTTTCATGAATATATATGATAGGCCAAAAACGTATTGACCCCTTGTGATGAAATTAATTGATTAATTAGCCAATTTTATTACTTAATCAAATTAACATGCAAACACGTGGTAGTACAAACAAATCACCAATAACTAAAGTATGTAGCGGAAAATAAATTGACACGGTGATTTGTTTACGAATGAGGAAAACCTACACAGCAAAAACCCTACCGGGTGATTTTAAGGTCACCACTCCTGAGAATCCACTGCTATCACAACAAGTGGTTACAAGTAAAGATATCCCAGTACCTTATACCAACCTACAGTTGAACCCTTACCCCAATACCCAATTGGACTTGTTTTGTAGTGACAATCTCTCCTTGTAATGCACGGCTCCCAGTACGTGACTAACCAATTGCGCAGATCCCAATACGCGACTTCAATCACCAACTAAAGAAGATTGTTGGTTACAAAGTTCTCCAGTTCATCACAAGATGAAGATCGAGAAGATGCTTGATCACAAAACCCTACAGTGCATAAACACAACAACTTCTTCACAAGAAAGATGAACTAGGGCAAATTCTGTCTCCGGTCACAATGTGCTTGAATAAACTTTACTCAACACTTGTGCAACTTGTTTCACATTTGACGGCCCTTAAAATAATCCTTTTATATGTCTAGGGTTGTAAGAAAAGAAAGCCCAAACATACAATCATGGATTGGTGTCAAAACAGAATTGAAATTCTATTTTTTATAAACCTCAACAGATGCCTAGCTGTCGAGCTACGAGCTTCAACAGCTCTTCAGGGCTCGATAGATGACTAGCTATTGAGCTTTAATGACAGACACTTTCTTAGTTTGAATATTGGACAGACTTGCATGGCTTTAACACTTTATCTTGAAACAAGGTTTCTTGAAGTATTAAACACATCTTAGATCTATCCAGTTACAAGTAAAGTGCGTTTTGTCGAAAGATTAGCCAATTACATAAAGTAGTGACATATGTTCCTAACAAGTGAATCAGATATGTCCTAACAATCTCCCCCTTTGGCAATCAGTGACAAAACCACAACAAACAAATGACCATATGAGAGAAGTCATAAATCACTCAACTCATATTCATTTGTTGAATACAATAAAATCTATCCTAACACAAACTCTTGAAAAACTTTGCAAGAAGAGAGTTTATGGCAAGAAAGACTTTGACAACCTGTATTTTGAAACACTTTAAACAAAACTCATTAAGGCATTTTTGTATGAAACAAAAATAATAGATTGCATACAAAATATAAGAAACATGTCTATGAAGAAAGAAAAGAAACAACACATGGAGAGATAGGTGAAAGAACTGTAATAACAACCTCAAAATGTATATATATAAATAAGTACAAGGTTTGCTATCACAATATGATCACAAGATCTAAGGGACAAGAACAAATATCTAAAATAGAAAGAAAAGAAAAGATACATGAAATCCTCACTACATCCCTCAATGTGCACTCTCCCCTTAACAAAAATCTCTTATACTAACCCTCCCCCTAACTATGACTACTCTCATAACCAAAACCTGCTCCCCCTTTTTGTCATGAGTGACAAAGGATAAGAGTGTCAAGTAGACATCTTGTCAGAGTTGGAAGAGCTAGCATCTCCATCCTCATCATCATCATCATCGTCATCATCCTTGGATGCCTCAGGTGACTCGGGAGGAGGAGAGGGAGACTCTACAAAGCCATCAAGGTGAGCCTACCATCTAGCAATACGACTGACACGGGTGTTCACTTGACACAACTCATTAGTGAGAGTGTCAAGGCGAGCATTCATGCGCTGAAGTTGCGCCATGATCGCGTCTAGAGTCACACCTCCTGCTGAAGTAGAGGGAGCAGAGGTGGATGGAGTTGAAGGAGTGGTAGGAGCTGCCGTACCAGAACACCTCGATCAAAACTGCACCTCGCTCCATTTAACGGTAGTGTAGTCAATGGCACACATGACAGAGAAGTGGTCGGATAGGGGAAAAGGAACAGAAAAATGGCATAAAATCTGCGTGATAGCTGAAGGGAAGATGAGCTTATCACGGGTCGCCGCATCCCTATACATATCTATAATAGAAAGAATAAAATGTGAAGGAAAATCTATAGTGAGATGCTCAAGAAGGGAAAGCAAAAAATTGAGCACGAGACTTTATGATAGAGTTATAGTGAAAGAGAGGGTGCAAAACAAAAATCATCACCATGTTCATGAATCCAAGACCTTTAGCAAAGGTTGAACATGGTGTAAACTGACGATCACCCCAATCAGAAGGGCACTTGTAAAAAGTAGAAATCATCTCACCTTTGGACACAGTCCTCAGACGTTCACAACCAGGGTAGTCAAGATGCTCTACCCTCGAGACACAGAACACATCCAATACCTCGAACTCGAGTATGAAAGAGAGATACAGAAGTATCCAGTCCATGCATGTTGGAGTAGAACTCTTGGACTAGCACGGAAGGACATGTGACCGGGATGTCACACAGTGACTCCCAACCCCGACTACAAATAATAGTGGGTAGGTCAGTGTCGGAGAAGTCTGACAAGATGACTCAGCATTTTGAATGAATGCCTCGTCTAGAAAAGTTCTTTGAGAAGTCCTTACGGGCATCCTCATCACGGAACTGAATAGAAGAAGGGGTAGGATCAAAAGACGAAGATGCCTCGGAATAAAGAGGGTTCTAGGACGGAGCAGACTTACATTTTGGTGTCATTGATGCATTAACGTAAACTAGAGAGTGAGGGGGAAGAAAAAAACACTCAGAAAAGTCCTAAAAATAGTTCAAATATATAAAAATATTGAATATAAAGGACGTATGCATGAAAATGCATGAGCATGTGACTTGCAACAGTAAAATCATCATAGGCTCAGCCCAATCCAAACCTACCAGCACACAAACAGTTTAACATATATAACATACATCTAAATGCATGAAAATATAGTTATAATGCACATGGAATGCAATGCATGAAGTTTTTAAGATCAAATCTTCAAAACCCTTCCAAAAAATTTCTCAAAAACCTCTTTGATTTTGAAAAACCTCAAATTTTGTAGAAATCCCAAAAACTTAGGTTACAAAGCATGAAATGCATGAAAATGAGAGATTAGAAACTTACCAAGTGAGGAAAAACTTGAATAAGCTCGAAAATTGCTTGAGGAAGAGGTTAGGAGTGAGTGAGAGAGTGTTTGGGAGATGAACAACCATGGACAGATTGAGAGAGATCAAGGAAATGAAGTTCAGATCGCGTTTGAACCTATTTATAGGTCCTTAGTAATTCTTGACAGATTGAGGTGTTGAGAGGTGTCGAGATAGGTGTCGAGCTTTAAAAGTTTCAACATATGCAGCTATCGAGAGGTGTCTACAGTAACCAAAGCTCGATGGATTGAGAAGCTATCGAAGAGACAGGAGATTTCTCGATCGATCCACCTAGCTATCGAGAGGTGTTGAGATTGCGATAAAAGATCAACTGAAGAGCTTGATAGATAAGCCAGGTATCGAGAGGTGTTAAGGAGGTGTTGAGATTGCTTAAAAACAGTTTTTCAAGAAGGCAAAAACACAGATATGAATGCAATCAAACATGCAACTCAACCAATAATCCAAACAACATTTTGAAATCTTAAAATCATCTCTTAACAATAAAAATGTTAAGCAGATAGATCCCAAAAACACACACACACACACAACAATCTAACCAATTTTATATTTCAAAAACAAGTCAAGACAATTTAGTGAACATACATTAACACATGTAAACCTTGTGATGGCAAAATCATATTGTACTTGCACATGTATCAAAAGTAATAAAGAATATTGCGTGTTGTGTGTGAAAAACATCGCAAGATTGCATAAGTGTATACATGTTATGACGATTTGAGATATGAGAAAATCACTTTAACTCACACATAATCATAACTGTTTGATGGAGACTATCATCTTCGAGGTACATCTTATAACTCTCACATCTCCTAAAATACATGCTTGCAATCATATATAAAGCATTTTGATCTTTTTGCTTTTATTTTTCTTTGCATATTTTTCTTTTGAATAAACCATGCATGGACATATAAGAGATGAAAAGAAATACCCAATTATGTTAAGCATTTGACATTCCAATTTTGCTATGCTAAAGCATACAAATGTCATTTCATGATTGGTGGGCAACAGTGGTGAGATGGTTATTTATGCCTTTCTCTTAAGATTTTCTAGTCATTCCCATCAAAAAGAGTGATACGAGTGTTAAGTACAAGAGATTACTTAATCTTACTCATCACAAACACGAACCACAAGGTTCACTTGCTTAGTTGTGCATAGAGATGCTCATCTAAGTTACAAAAGATACAAAATTTAGAAAACTTTGTTTCAATGGCCATCCAAGGTACACAATTACCAATGTACACAAAACACACACTATTTTTGTATTTTTCTGATTTTTCAATTTTTTTTTTTAAATTTTTATATCAAAACAAAATAAACAAAACTGAAAACAAACAAAAATATGTTAAACAAAGTAAAGCATAAAAACTAGACTGACTCAAAACATGAAAGCAAAACACACAAGTAATGCAAACAAAAACAAGAAGGGAGAGAAAGAAGAAGTGACAGAGTCACTTAGAGCCCTTTTCCTTCCACACCTTGGAGGAACTTTTCTGTCTAGCAAACCCTTGATCCAGCAGTGAGGGGGAAGAATTGAAACCTTTCAAGTTCGAAAGGAACAAAAGGGCTTTAAGAAGATTTCCAAGAGGAGTAAAAGAGGATGAAAACTGATTCTAGTTTCCTGATGCAATCATGCTGTTGCTCTGTTGAGTGGCTTGCCACTTATAGCAATTAGGTTGAGTACGACCGGCTGCTCCACAATGATGACAAAGATGCTGCTTCTTCTGTTTAGGCTTTTGAGAGTTAGCTTTCTTAGCCCTAGGGTTTTTAACTTCTTTCTTATCCTGCTTAGGGGGTGCTCCTAAGATAGATTTACCCCTATCTATGTTCTCATTAACTAAATCAGTTTTGACATTAGTGTTCTCAATTTCAACATTATTAGCAGGAGGAACAAAAACAATAGAAGTAGTAGAAGCAATACTAGGAGAAGAGAAATCATACCCTAAACCGGTTCGATAGGAAGCAAATTTTTGAAGACTGAGCATTTCATCGAGCTTAGTGCTTGAAGTCCTTTCCAGTTGAGTTTTGACTTGAAACAGTTCTGCTTCAAGCTTCTTAATCTTCTCAGTTAGGAAGTTATTCTCAAACCTCAGTGCTCCAATAGTTTGATTGGATTCATCAAACTTTGTGGAAAGTTCTTCACGCTCAAGTTCCACATCACTGAGCTTCTTGATGGTCAACCTATACAACTTCTCATGCTTTTCTGAGACCTTGTACAACTTTGCATAGGCTCTGTGGATATCATTTTGTTTATCCATCTTCTCAAACTTGGACTCCGCCAATTCCTCTTCTTCATCCACATCTTCAACAATTCCCTCAGTAGGATTGACAGTGGCAGTGAAGGAATTTAGGATTCCGTCATCCTCATTGTCGGAATCATCCTCATTGTCGGAATCATCCTCAAGCTTAGTGTCACTCAAAGTAGGAGCAAGTGCCTTGCTCTTCCCAATGGTCTTGAGATGTGTAGGGCACTCTTATTTCATATGACCGAAACCATGACACCTAAAGCACTTTGATCCTGAAGGAACAGTATACTGACTACCATCCCTAGCATCCTTCTTCCCTTTCTTGAACTGTGAGGAGCTAGATTACCTACAGTCCTTGTCGAAGCCCTTTCCATTTGCATTCTTCATAAACTTCTTGAATTTCCTGGTGATGTAGGACTTCATCTTAGAATCTTTATCGTCTGAAGACTCATCAGTGTCACTGCTCTTGGCCTTCAATGCCATGCTCTTGCCCTTACCCGACTTGTCAATTCTTGTTAAACCTAACTCATAGGTCTGTAGATTACCAACCAGCTCTGTTAGAGGAATCTTGTCGATGTCCTTTGATTCCTCGATTGCGGTGATCTTGGCATGGAATCTCTTGGGTAGAGATCGGAGAACCTTTCTCACAATCCTTTCTCACAATCCTAAGATTGAAAGAGGAATGGTTTCCTTAAGATTGAAAGATGAGTTCACTATATCCTTGAGTTTGGTATAGAACTCATCGAATGACTCATCCTCTTCCATCTTGATCTCTTTGAAGCTAGTAGTGAGCCTTTGAAACTTCGAGTCCTTGACAGCCTTTGTTCCCTTATAGGTTGTTTGGAGAATGGTCCATGCTTCTTTCACAGTTTCAGTGGAGGATATCTTCTTAAACTCCTTATTGGTGACCGCACTGAATAACGCATTCAATGCTCTGCTATTGAAATTTGTCGCCTTGATCTTAGCATCATCCCAATCGGCCGGCGCTTCCTTTGGCTTGGTCTAGCCAATCTCTACAACTTGCCACACCTTCTCATCTAGAGACTGCAAGAAAGCTCTCATGCATACTTTCTAGTATGCATAGTTAGTGCCATCAAATAAAGAAGGTATAATAAGAGACTGTCCTCTATCCATGACAAACTGGGGTCAATGGATCACACATCAAGGATTAACCCTAATCAGAGTGTGCTTGCTTTGATACCACTTAATAGGCTAAAAACGTATTGACACATTGTGATGAAATTAATTGATTAATTAGCCAAGTTTATTATTTAATCAAATTAACATGCAAACGCATGGTAGCACAAACAAATCACCAATAACTAAAGTATGCAGTGGAAAATAAATTGACACGGTAATTTATTTACGAATGGGGAAAACCTATATGGCAAAAACCCCACCGGGTGATTTTAAGGTCACCACTCCTGAGAATCCACTATTATCACAACAAACAGTTACAAGTAAATGAATCCCAGTACCTTATACCAACCTACAGTTGAACCTTTACCCCAATACCTAATTGGACTTGTTTTGTAGTGACAATCTCTCCTTGTAATGCACGGCTCCTAGTACGTGACTAACCAATTGTGCGAATCCTAATACACGACTTCAATCACCAACTAGAGAAAGTTGTTGGCTGCAAAGTTCTTCAATTCATCACACAATGAAGATCGAGAAGATGCTTGGTCACAAAACCCTACGGTGCACAAACACAACAACTTCTTCACAAGAAAGATGAACTAGGGTAAATTCTGTCTCCGGTTACAATTTGCTTGAACAAACTTTGCTCAACACTTGTGCAACTTGTTCCACCTTTGACGACCCTTAAAATAATCCTTTTATATGTCTAGAGTTGTGAGAAAAGAAAGCCTAAACATACAATCATGGATTGGTGTCAAAACAGAATTGAAATTCTATTTTTCATAAATCTCGACAGATGCCTAGCTGTCGGGCTGCTGTCGAGCTAGGGCTTCAACAGCTCTTCAAGGCTCGGTAGATGACTTGCTGTTGAGCTTTAATGACAGGCACTTTCTCAGTTTGAATCTTGGACAGACTTGGCTTTAACACTTGATCTTGAAACAACTTGCAAGTAAATGCGTTTTATCAAATGATTATTACATAAAGTAGTGACTCTGTAAATCACATATGTCCTAACAATATATGCCTTATCTAAGAGACATGATTGTTAGATAATACTAACTAACATAATATTAATTAGGGTAAGTCACATATTTGGTCTTAAACCTTTACACTATATGTCAATTTGGTCCCTGATATTTCAAATGTGTCAATTTGGTCCATAATCTTTTAAATGCTTTAATTTGGTCCTTAACCATTTGGTATTGTGTCAAAATAGTTGCTGCCGTTAAGTGATAAATGAAAAATGATGATGTGGCTAAAAAATATATTATTTTTGTGCCATATAAACTGCCATGTGGACTGCCATATGGCCTAAATTAAAAAACTAAAGTGACACATCAGCTATTACAATTTAGGTTTTATTATTTCATTTTAGATTTTAGAAGTAAAAACTTAAACAGAAATTATAATTAAAAAAGGAAAATTTTTTCCCAATTTGCATCTCCAAAACAAAAACCCTAAGCTCTCGTTTGAGAGGAGGGAATGGAATGGAATGAAAATAATAATTTTAGAATATTATTTCATTTCCTTGTTTAGGAGTTCTAATGGAGGGAATAGAAAGTTAATTCTCTTATTTGGGAGTTTAAGTGGGAGGGAATGGAATGGGTAGGGGGAAACACTCATTCCTCTCTATTCCCTTAAAACTTTAAATTTTCATTCCCCCCCAAAATTGGGAGGAATGTAAGGGAATGAAATTAGATTTAACGAATTTTTTACTAAAACTCCCAAAATACCCCTATATATTCAACCATTTATTTTAAAATAAGGGTCTAATAGTAATATTGTCATAAAATGATTTTATTCCATTTTCTCTATGTTACTCCCAAACAAAATTACTTACATTCTATTCATTTTCATTCCTTTTTGTTCCTTTATTTTAAAACATCCAATCAAGGTTGCTTAATTAAATCCTATTTCATTTTTTTCAATTCCTTTCCCTTGCTTAAATACGTTCCATTCCATTCCATTTCTTTCAATTCCCTTATAATCATTCCCTTCCATTCCTTTATGAACTCCCAAACGAAGCACCTCAAGGAATCATCAATTCATCACCCATGTAGCACCTCACGAAGGAATCATCAATCATCACTCCAAACACCTAAATCCAAAGCATGTAAACAATCGCATTACACCATCAACGAAAATGTAATAATTCCAAAAACATCAGCAAAGAGGAAAAAAAAAATTTTGGACTATGGTCTGTCTCCTTCATCACCTCTTCAAACTTCAAAATTGGCCCAAACTCATCTTCTTCTTTATCATCCCCATTGTCATCACCACCATTGTGAAATCTCCCATTTATGCTTCCACCAAGCACATCCCTCGTCACCACTCCCATCAATATCAGCTTTTACTTCAAACTCTCTTTCCAAAATCCTAATATCCTTCCCTACAACATTACCACTATCTAGGGACAGACCTAGGATTTCAAGGTAGGGGGGCTGAAGTATAAGAAGGAAAAAAAAAAAATCCAAATATGTATCTATATAGTACTAACAAACTATCAACCAAGATCAATACACAAAATTATTATTTCTTAATACATTAAGATGCAATCATTTACCAACAAAGACAAAAAACAAAAAACAAAAAATAATATTATTTCTGAAGAGCATCAATTGTTGCAAAAAAAAAAAAAAAATATATATATATATATATATATATTAGTTTCAAAAACCAAAACTTACTTTTGCTACTTTAATATGATATTTGAAATGTCTCGTATAGTAGTGTTTTTGGTATTTGGTGTCCTAAATACTAAATATTTACCATTTAGAACACTTTATGCTAGTACTCTAATATTGGGTTGACTAAGATTTTTTATTTTTTATTTTAAAATTTTATTTTTGTTAAGTTTTTGAGTTGGGTAGTTGCCAGTTAGGTTATGCTAATTAAAAGAGAGGGAGTCTAAGTTTTTGGAAGAGCGAGGCACAACTCTAGAAATATATATATATATATATATATATGTAGGAGCATTGGGCCCAGGAGCTCATTATCTTTGTATATATTGGGCCTAAAACCCAAGCCAAGGACTAGAAGTCGTCCAAGGATGAGTAAAAATTGTCAAAGGAGTCTGTGTTAGTAGATGAAGAAGTTAGTTTTGGTTATAATGGCCCAGGAGGGTGGGCCAAGGGTGAATGCCTCCTTGGCTAACCAACGTCGAGGTCCGAATAGGTGATTTGCCGTCCAGGGGAACGTTCCAGGAAGTTCTATTGGTATGGATAAGCATTGCAAAAACATATGGCAGGGGAGAGTCCTAAAATATCTAAGGAGAACGCTACTACCACCGCATTAAATGCTCTGCAGCTAACTCTCTAGCCTCATTAATGTGGAAGTGATACCTGAATAGTGGTTTTCAGCCTTACAGCTACTACACAAAGACTTCAAGAAGGTGGTAATGGGACAAGTATCAACACCAACCATCTGGTTTGCACGTGGAGGGTAGAGATGAAAAGTGAAGGTAGTATAAAGGAAGAAAAGGGCAGTGAGAGAAGGGGGTTGAGAAATTAAGAGAAAAAGACTGTAGCAATCACAAATTGCATTTGTAACCTAACTTGAGAGAAATATATAAGAATTGATCTCCTCGGACTGTGCCGAGGACGATTTTCTTTAGTAAAAGTTTGTCTATTTTCATTCTCTGGTAATCTGAATCCACTTTAGTGACTGTCTAATTCATTAAGGCCCAATTTTTCCAACCCACTCTCTACATATTCATTGTTTTGGGCTTTTTGGGCAAGTCCATCCACATTTTGGGCTAGGGACTCAAATCTGATCCTTACAATATATATATATATATATATATATATAATCTCTAGGGGGCCTAAATAAATTTTTTTTTTTTTTTTTTTTTTTTTTTTCATTTGGGCTGGGGGGGCCCGGGCCCCCTCTTGTGGGTCTGTCCCTACCACTATCACTATTACCTCTTTCTTTTGGAGTTGTAACAAAGGCTACATCGGACTGTGATTCACCAAGTGGCAAAGCCACCACCCATTCACTACCACAACCCGACTATTTTTTTCTACACAACACCGGCAAAGCTATACCACCTTGACTTGACCACATCTCCCTCAATACATCCTTGTTTCTCAAAAACCCTAGGCTCAATTACCCACCAGCCATTACCAACACTTAGAGAATTCGACAAATTATTATGCAATTCCCACACCCAAAATTTGATGTGGCGATAGGTTTTAAAATAGCTAACTTATCACTTAGTTTTTTAATTTAGGCCATATGGCAGTTCACGTGGCAGTCTATATGACATAAAAGTAATATTTTGTTTTTGCCGTTAGTGGTGTTAGTATTTTTCATTCATCACCTAACAGTAGAGATTATTTTGACACAATATGAAAATGTTAGGGACTAAACTGACACATTTGAAAGGCTAGAGACTAAATTGAGATATAGCGTAAATGTTAAAAATCAAATATGTAATTTACCATATTAATTTATTAACTCATACCAATGACACCCACCCAAAAAAAAGGGTACAACAATTAATGTGAGAGTACACCATATTATGGTTTGACCTATAACAACTGTAAACTATCTATAGGCACCACTGCATTTTGTAAAATCAACAAGACATGTTAATGGTATTATTTCAATATTAAATTTAATATAAACAGACTAGACCTATAATAGAGTAAAACTAAGGAATTCATTTCCCCATTTCTATTATAGGATACTACCAAACAATTGCAAAATTCAGTTTAGAAATAGAACATTATCAAAACATAGTAATCCTTCAACACCAACATGCTTTTGTACTCAATCAACATAGAATACAATCAAGACAATAAGAATTTCCAGAACTTCCTTAGCCTAAAATCTCAAAATACCTCATTCAAACTCAAAACAATAAGCTGAAACAAAAAGCAACCATATAAATATTTAGATTTTGTGTCTTGCCTCTTGAAATCTAGGGGTTGTGTTCTTTGTTCTTGAAAAAGAGAAAGAGGAAGAGAAAAAGTGTAGGATACAAAAATTGGGTGTGAGAATAGCTGGCCATGAGAGTTGGAGGTGTGTGTAAAAGGGTGAGGTGTCAACCAAAAAATATATATATATATATATATATTTTTAAAGGGTGAGTCATGTTTTAAAGTAGGTCACTCATGCTTTATGCTTCTGGGTAAAATTACCCATGAATTATCATAAATTTCTATAAGATCAACAAACAAATTTTGCAGTAAGACCTAATTCCTTTTAACATGTTCCAAAGGTTTCCTCTATTACTTTGTGGCTTTCTTAAATGTAAGCTGTGTAAGTTTCTCTTTATAGATTCATAAAGGATAAAGTTAAGTGCATATATAAATTATTGTGACAAGAACAACAGTAACATCACCAAAATACGAATGACAATTTCAAATTACCTTTTAGGTTTATAGGTTTACCCTATACACAAAATATTTGAGGGTCTAAGAGGGAAAATGGTTCAAATTGCAAGGTTAACAGCATATTGTAACTAGCTCAAAAAAATAAGATTCTTAATAACAAAAAAATTTTTCAACATAAAAAAAAAATTAAGCAACACCATTTTGATGTGGGTGAAAAAGAAAGGAAGATAGAATTATAAAATTTAGAGGTACAACAAAATAATTAGATAATTAAATTGGTAGCTTTGATCAACCAAAGGATTTGGATTCCCACATCAATAAGAAAAAAAAAAGAAAAGTGAAAAAACTATTTTGGTCCTTACATTTTGGAGTCACAATCAATTTGGTCCTTACATTTTGGTAACAATCAATTTGGTCCCTATAATTTTTTACTTGCAATCAATTTAGTCCTTACCGTTAACTTACTAACAGAAAACGTCTACATGGCAAATGGTGTGCACTATGACACACTTGGCCCAACCAAAATCAGCCATACCAGTTAAAAATCTGAGTCATATCCACGTTAGCAAATTTAACTAAACATCCATTCTCTCCGTTAGACATATCCAACAGGACCAACATTACTTTCTCTTGTCGAATTTTTTTTCCATTTGGCCTTAAATTTTTAACAATTTTCGTTAGTGGTGATGTTTGCAAAACAATATGGAAAAACAGCACCTCGACTTTTTAAGACTCAAGTTTTATGATAGAACTTGAGTCTTAAATGCTCGAATTCCTGAACTGGCAAACAAAAATTATCCAGGTGGAATCAACATAGAACTCGAGTTTACAATACTCAAGTTCCTCATTTGCACTTCTTCTTCCTTCGCGTTTTCCAGATCGTTCTTCTTCTTCCTTCGGATTTGGTTCTTCGGTTTTTCAGATCGTCTTCAGCTTCATGTGTTTTCCAAATCTGTTCTTCAGATCGTCTTCGGATCTTCATGTGTTTTCCAGATCAGTTCTTCAGATCGTTCTTCTTCTTCTTCCTTCGGATCTGGTTCTTCGGTTCTTTAGATCATCTTCATCTTCATGCGTTTTCCAGATCGATTCTTCAGATCGTCTTCATCTTTATCTTTGTTCTTCTATAGAACTCGAGTTTGAGAAAGTCGAGTTCCACGTGGATAAATTACTCCACCTCAGCATTAAAACTCGAGTCCTTAAGGCTCGATTTTATCACAGAACTCGAGCTTCACAGATTCAAGATGCTAGTTTCCTAACAGGTTTCACAACCTTGCTAACTAACGATATTCTCTCCCAAAATTATGCAAGCCTGCAAATTACCTCTTCTCTTGTCTCTCCATTCTTTTTCATCCGTTCTTCATCACCCTCCATGACCACCATCACCAATACCATCTCCACCATCCCATCCCTTTCAGTTGCCTCTCCTCTTCAATTACTCTGCTCCTTACACTCTTCCTTGTACAGATTAGCACTTGACAAGTTGCCTTGCTTGACTTGATGTTCGCCTCAATAGCTCTAGCAAAGAGAGGTGAGCGCTTTGAGGTTGATGATTGGCTATGGCTAGATTTTTGGTTTCAGAGTTTGAAATTTAGAAGGCCAACTTGGTCACTTCACATTATATAAATGGGTGAGTTATAGAGTTAACTCAGTTAACTCAGCCATGGTTGAGTTAACTCAGCTCATATATGGTTTGTTAGGTTTTTCCTGATTATTAGTTTTTTTTAAAAGAAGTTTTTCTTTTTGATTTTGGACTTTACTTTATATATAATGCCCAATGAGATGATGAAAATGAGAAAAATTATTGGGTCTAGTTGTTCTCTCTATTGCTCATCCAATCCTATATCCCTTCTCTATCCAAACTCAATCCGTGGAACATGATTATGGGTTAAAGATGTGCTAACCTTTGTGACTACTGATAGTAATTGGCAAGAGGAAAAGAATGAAGTCTTTGATTGAGTTTGGAAAGACTTAAATTTTTTCTTTTGAGTTTGTCTATTGCAAAATACTACATCGGAATAAGAAATTTTAAGTGGACTAGGGTGAAGGAGGTGGGAGGGGGAGATGAAGATGAAGAGTAACAGAGGAATGACTGGGATTGAGTTTGGAGAGAGAAGGGATTTGGGTTGGATGTGTAATGCCCCAGCTAAAAAAAAAAAAAGAAAAAAAAAAGGGATCAGCTTTTTTAGGGCTCACATGTGACCCACCTACCCCTTATTTCCCCACCACACACCACACACTCACAAATATCTCCCCTTATTTGGCCGGTCAACCAAGGGTCCTTCACATCCTTCTTTTCTTTTCATTTTCCTCACAAACTCTCGCACTCCCTTATTCTCCCGCCGGTACCACTCCTCACCTCTTCCACCACCATTTTTCCGGCAAGATCACCAGAAAACTCCATAGGAAAAAGGTAAGGCTCACTCACCTCTACTATTTGAAGCAATATTATGAATACCATTTCAGAACCCGTTTCGATTTGTTCACTGGAGTGAAATATTTCGGTACCGGTCAATTTCGGGTACTGTTTTGGAAATCGTTTCAGAATTACTATGAAAAAATATATATTTATATATTATTATTACTATTATATAAAATAATGAATTTAATATAGTTTTCTATTTAAAAAAGTGAGATTATTATTTAAAAAAACATTTATTTATGATTTAAAAAAAATAAAACGCACATTTTAGGTAATTGTACACAAGTGAGCTTCCAAGAAGCTTCCTATTGACTACTTTTTCAGTTTTTCCCATTTTTCAGCTTCTAAATAAACAAATATTAACAATTTTTTAGAATATTATAAGATTAAATGTATATAAATAATGAAAGATAAAAAATAAAATCTGAAATTTATTTTTATAAAAAGGCTAGATGACAACATGGAGTAGGGAGGCAGGGGGTTAACAAGTCAACATAAAAAAGCTGAATTATAGCTTCTCTTTCAAATACCAGTCAGGCTAGTCACGTGAAGGCTCACAAAACTAAAAATAATATTACAAAAAACAAAACTAAACACAATAAAAAGTTGAACTGGGTAGAAAATAGCCACAACATGAATTAGAAAGAAAGTTGCAGAGGATGAAATGCACAGAAAAACTGAACAAGAAGAAAAAGAAGATTGTTGTGATGAGATGTGTTTCTTCAGGCGACCAGTGCTGTGACAAGATGGGTTGATCGGGTTTGATTTCAATACCGGCTGGAATTGGTATATCGGCCGAAACTCACCGAAATTGACCAGAACGGCCTGGAATCAACCGGAATTCAACTTGAGGTGGAACAAGGGGGTGCTTTGTGTCGGTGAAACCGGAACGGAGCAGAATCAATAACAATGATTTGAAGTAAAAATTTCTAATCTTTTTGTGGGTTTATATGCTTTTTTATTGAGGTTATGTTTATCTAAGCTTTAATAATAATACCCATGTGCTTTATGAGCATTAGAAGTGATATTTATGTGTTTTTATGTATGGGTTTTGGTCTTGGTGGATGTATTTGATGAGTGGGTTTATGATTTTTGCATTGGTGTTTAGCTAAGGGGTGAAGATTTGGGAGTTTTGGCTTTCTAATGTGAAATAGTTGTTGAATTTAATTTTTATTGTGTATTTGGAGCTAGTGGAGGATTTACATTTGGGGTTTGTAATGGTGAGTATTGTTATATATGTTGTTGTTTTATGGGTCTCTTGAAAATGACATGTATATTGAGGAAGAAATTCATAAAGTGTTAAGGTCTCTTATGGTAAAGGTGAAGCTTGGAATGACATGATGATAAGTTGGAGTCTATATGCCTAGTAATGAAATTGTTGAGAAACTTTGGAAGTGGAATATATTATTTATGAGGTTAAATGCTAGGCTTGCCTAATTAATTTCTTAGTTAGCAATTTCTAATTCCTAGCTAGATGCAATGTCAAGCTTTATGCCTATTGTGATAAGTTTGCTTGATATTGTTAGGTTCTAGCTAATCTTATTTGGAGCTTGGAAAATTAGGCTTTTGCGGGTTGCGAGGTAAGTAGTTTTAATGGGATTTTTTTTGGAAAATAACCATGTTGCATAAACTTTGTTTGGGTCAAACACATTTTGGAAAATTATTTGTGGAACTATGTTTTCTTAAAAAATATTGTGTTGTGACCCTATTATATATGATTATACATGAAAAGCGCATCATGTTTAATATTGCATATAGGGAAATGCGTGATTTGTTAGTATGGAAGAGACAAGCATTTTTGATATAATTCTTGGGAATGACTTTTATGGATTTATTGCATTATTTGCAAATTCTAAAGATGTTTTATCTTGACTTGCGATATTTGGGAAATTGATAGAAAATGTTATTGACAAGAAATGATTTTGGAAAATTTGAGAACCTTGTGAATATATTGGTATGTTGAGGGCCATTTGTGGAAGCACAGGCAGACAGAAAAGCCCAATAATGAGGGCCACAAAGAATTGACAAGATAAATGGCAAAAAACCCATTAGGCCCAAGTGGCAGGAATAATAGATCACAGGCCTAACAAATAAATAAATGGGTCTTGAAGAGGCAAGCGGGCTCAAAGAAGCCAGGAAAGAAAGAAATAGCATCCCATGGGCAAAGTATGAGGTAGAAAAGTGAGAAAGGGCCACCGCAGGCCCAAGGCAATGCAAACTAAGAGAGTAAGGGGTTTATGGTAGGCCCATGAACCCCAAAAATAAGGATAAGGTTATTGGGCCAGGGAAGCTCAATGAAGTTAGTAAAAGGCCCATGGGAGTGTGAAATTAGCAAATGGGCCGAGGAAGCCCAAGGAAGCAATCGGGCCATGGATGCCCAAAGGAAAGCCCAAAGGGACATAGGAGCCTATGAGTAAAAGCAAAACAGTGCCCATGATAGGCCATTGAGAAAAAGGATAAACGGCTGGCCCAAAAAGAGGTCTAGCAGGATTAAGTTATTATGACAGGAATAACAATTCAACGTGGCAGGCAATAAAGAAAATCAAAAGTGGGCCAAAGAAATGTAAGGCCCAGCATCATATGAAGCCTAACTCCTGAATGGAGCGAGAAACCGAAGAAAAGCCCACATGAAGGGTCAGGAAATGCAGACGGAGAGTCTCCAGATCACGACAGATGCATGAAAAGCAGGCAGACTCTTGGACATATTTAAAAGGGAAGCACGCGTAAGGCCTAGGCACCATCAGCCTGTACCCAGCCAATATAAGATATGGTGGGGCCATGGGCTAAAGGTAAGAGGTAAATGGGGTATGGTTTGGTGGTGGGGAGAAGGGAAAATGTCTATTTGCGGCTCCTGTCCAAAGCCCTTTTGGGAGGTACGTCCTGCTGGGATGACAGACCACCCAAAAGAGGCAAGTTTGAGGGGGAACCGTTGGGTGCATGTCTTGAGAGTGGAGAGAGAGAGCATTTATATCATGGCAGGAAAGAAGTGCTGTGGTAGAGGGAGAAACAAAACCTGCTTCTGTCTGGCAAGAGTGAGTGGCACACACCTCTGGTGGTCGGCAAGTACGCCCAGACCAGACAGAGGCGGTTAAGGGCTAAAATGGTAAAACCTTGGTCACGGCAAGCACTATAAAAAGGCTCTTGCCGTGCCCTGTAAAAAGGATCGAAAAACAGAGTATTTTACGGAGTGAAAAGAAAAGCAGAGCAAGAAGAAAAGAAAAAAGATAAGAAAGAAAACAGAGAAGAAAAGAAAGGAAACTAAGGAAAAAGGAGAGTTAGTTCAATGGGCATGCACCAATAGATCGGTTTCCCTTTCTCCCCCTTCAAATCTTACTTTCTTCCAAAACGTAAACAATGACTCTTTCTTTGTGGGCAATAACCATTCAGGTCCGACTCCCTCAAAGCCATTAATCCCCACGACAGGATCCTTTTCCTAGGGGATTATTTGCATTGAGAAGAGACGTTCTTTCCTCTTTGGCTTTGCTGCGGCAAACTAAGCTTAAAACTTAATTTATGCCCATTTGATTAACCAGTATTATTTTCTTCATTTCTTCTCTGTGATTGATATCATTATGACTATAATCATGCTTTATTAGTAGGGAATACATAGCCATTTATTTAAATAGTCAGAATACTCTGTTTTGGTTATTATTATATCTGCCCGCCGTAACTCGTCTGCAGTAGTTCTACTTGCCGTAAGTTTACTCCTGGCAGATAAGGCATAAGTTTGTGCACAAATCGGCCCAAGTTGAGTTACAATTGGACCGGCCCCAACTCCCTTACTCAGAAATATTCGGGCCCATCACCGCAGGAAGCAGCCCAGCCCATTACCGCAGGAGGCAGCCCAAGCCCAATACACCATACACAGAAAAGGCCCCTACAGGGTATTTCAAGGGTTTTTGTGAAACTACTTGAAATTGAGCCGTGTTTTGATTTAATGTAAACTATGAGCTCTTCATGTTTTTACCCTTAGGTCGTGACATGTGATTTCCCGGTGATTACCTAGCCAGATGTCGTAGTCTTTGTAACATTGGTATCTTGGCACCCTGTCTTTGTGGTGGATTGATGTCTTTGTGGCATAATTTGATGTCTTTATGGCATACCTAACATCTTTATGGCAGCTTGTTATGTGGCCTTGGGTTGGATTTTCAGGTTTTAAAAGGGTGTTTTGATAGCTCACAGTAAATAGTACGTAGTTTCATGTTGGAGTACTTTGAAAAAGCTTGGTGCTACATTCTTTTAATCATTCTTGTCATTTTATTAAGAAAAATGGATTTGCTGGATTTTTATAGAAATTCCCAAATTATAACCTGTTTTGTAAAATGTCCATTATCATGAAACTTGCATTTCTCCTACCCCCATTAATTGTGCTACTTATTGGGCTCTGTCTCATTCCATTATTTTACAAAATTTTTTAGAGTATGCAACAATCTTTTGAGAGAGCTTTTTGGTGGCTAGCAGTAGTTAGACTAACTACTGATGGAGGTTGAACTTTTGTAATGGAGATATTAGATGATGTACATCTTAGAATTGGCTTAACTCATTCTTTTGTATATTATAGTGGTTGTGACTTTATTCCCACTGATGGGACAAGCTGCTGATATGTAATTATTTATTCTAACTTCTATTTCTTTTGTGGCTAATGGTCCTTGTAATTATTGCTTAGAGTTCTGACTTATATTGAGAGTATATTCGATGGAATTATTATGATAGTTCTTGATGTTGGTACTTGATATGATTTATGTGGATTGAATTGTCAAAAAAGAAAAATCTACAGGTACTTTGAGAAGTCTTTCTCATGCTTTGGACCCTTTGGGGTTTGGGGCGTGATAGTTATGGTATTAGAGCTTAGGTTATGATTCTGTAGACTTTGAAAATAGGAATTGATTTTGATTTAAGTCAGAGCATTAGGGGTTTGATGAATTCTTTATTTTGTACCTTTGTTTCAACTTCCACCTGCTATTCCTTTTTCCTTATCTTTTCTATGCTAACCTTCTATGTTGCCTTGTAATTTACTTGCTTGTTTTTTGGGTTTAGGTATAAGTACCTTTGTACACTATGCCTTCTAAAAAGAAAGCACATAAAGTAACGCATGTAGATGAGGTTGCAACTCCAGAGCATGGCCATAGGCAATGCCAAGAGTGTGAGAGATCTGTCACTCCTGATACTGGTGAGATTGATGAGGTGGCAGACAATATTTATGCTAGGATTGCTAGAGCAGTCTAGGGTGGTGAATGTAGGAAGGAGGGCTGTTATTTTGGGGAGTTCCATAAGCAAAACCCCCCAACATTTAATGGGGAGCCTAATCCTATGGCAGCAGAGAATTGGCTGCTAAAGATGGAAAAATTACTGAGAGCCCTTGAATGCACTGATGCTCAGAAGGTGGTGTATGCCACTTTTGCTCTTCAAGGTTCTGCTGAAAGATGGTGGTCAGGAATTGAGCAATTGTTGAGGATGGAGTTGGGAGTGAATACTCCAATTACTTGGGGGAAGTTAGGGGAAGTTTTTAATGAGACATATTTCCCTAATGTAGTGAGGGACCAAAAAGCAAGAGAAATCTCTGATTTGGTTCAGGGGACGATGATTGTAGAAGAATATGTTGCAAAGTTTGTTGAGCTTTCTCACTTTGCTCCTTACTTGATTCCGGATGAGCCCAAGAAAGTAAGTAAATTTCAGAAAGGTCTTAATGATAGGATTCGCCCCCACATTATAGCTTCTGGAGTGGGCACTCTTACTGAGACTGTGAAGCAAGCAATGAGTCTTGAAGAGGACTTTAAGTGCAACCCCGATTCCAAGGAGGATGAGGCAAGGATCCTCTGGTTTTTAGCATGTAGAAGGTCAGGGGTAAAATTCAAAGAAGGGGTTCTTTAAGAAGTTCGGTAATGGGGGTCATTATAATGGGCAAGACAAGGGTGCCTATCCTCAATTTGGTAGGAAGTGGCCTTGCACTCGTTGTGGTAAGACCCATAAAGGATAACCTTGTACTTTGGGAGCCAAGTTGTGCTACACTTGTAAGTAACCCGGACACTTGGGAGCCAAGAGCTCGGGTTCCTCTTCCACACCCCAGTTGGTTAAGGGTAATGATGATGGGAAAAAGGTGCAAGGTAGAGTGTATGCCTTGACTACTCAGGATACTCAGGCCACGGATACAGTGGTGACAAGTATACTTCCTTTGTTCTCCACACATGCTAGAGTTCTTTGATCTTGGTTCCACGCATTATTCTATTTCTAGTGTCTTACTAAAATTTGTGATAAGAGCTTGGAACTACTTGATTTTAAGTTATTAGCTTCTACCCTAAATGGTGATATTATATGGAATAGTTCATGCTCATGTCTTGTATTGTTTATTGGGGTAGAGAGTTATTGGCGAAAATGGTGTTGCTAGATAAGCATGATTTTTATGTTATCCTAGGCATGGATCGGTTGGCTTCTTATCATGCTTGTATGCATATTTAGGGAGAATGATGGATCTATGGGGTTATGTACCAACTACCATGATCTAAATTGAGTTACCATTAAGAGTAAATATCATTTGCCTTGTGTTGATGACTTGTTTGACTAGTTGCAAAAAGCACAAGTATTTTCTAAGATTGATCTTGTTTTGATTACCGCTAGTCGAAAATTTGGGACATACCAAAGGCATCCTTTTGGACTAGGTATGGTCATTATGAGTTCTTAATGATACTGTTTGAATTAACTAATGCCCCTACTATTTGTATGAATTTGTTGAAATATGGCATTTCATGATTAATGGGATCATTTTATCATTGTGTTTATTGATGATATCTTCATTTATTCTAAGAGAAATAAGTTGTTTACTAAACTGTGAAAGTGTGAATTTTGGTTGTATCAAGTAGTGTTGTTAGGTTATGTGATCTCTAAGGATGGAATTACATTGGATCTTGGTAGGATATAAGAATTATGAGAATGATTTTCCCTACATGACTTGGAGTAGGCTGCAATTTTGTTTGTTTGAAAATTTGGAGACACGACTTGTATGAGAGATATGATATTTGTATGGATCATAAAAGCTTAGGATATTTATTTAACTAGAATGAGCTGTATATGGGACAACAGAGATGGCTTGAATTGATTAAAGACTATTATTGCTCTATTAACTATCATCTTTGTAAGGCTATGTCATTGTTGATGCACTTGGTAGAAATCTTTGAGTTCTTTAGATGCTTTGCATACCACTTAAGGACAAATATTATTGAGATGGAAAATGTGCATAATGAAAAGAGATCTAAGTTTACTATGTACAATTTCGAGAACGAAATTTCTATAAGAGGGGAAGAATGTAACACAATGTAACACCCCAGCTAAAAAAAAAAAAAAAAGAAAAAAAGAAAAGAAAAAAGGGATCAGCTTTTTTAAGGGGCCACACGTGACCCACCTAACCCTTATTTCCCCATCACACACCACACACTTACAAATATCTCCCCTTATTTGGCCGGTCAACCAAGGGTCCTTCACATCCTTCTTTTCTTTTCATTTTCCTCACAAACTCTCACACTCCCTTATTCCCCCGCTGGTACCACTCCTCACCTCTTCCACTACCATTTTTCTGGCAAGATCACCGGAAAACTCCATAGGAAAAAGGTAAGGCTCACTCACCTCTACTATTTGAAGTAAAAATTTCTAATCTTTTTGTGGGCTTTTATGCTTTTTCTTGAGGTTATGTTTATCTAATCTTTAATAATAATATCCATGTGATTTATTGAGCATTAGAAGTTATATTTATGTGTTTTTATGTATGGGTTTTGGTCTTGGTGGATGTATTTGATGAGTTGGTTTATGATTTTTGCATTGGTGGTTAGCTAAGTGGTGAAGATTTGGGAATTTTGGCTTTCTAATGTGAAATAGTTGATGAATCTAATTTTTATTGTGTATTTGGAGCTAGTGGAGGATTTACATTTGGGGTTTGTAATGGTGAGTATTGTTATATATGTTGTTGTTTTATGGGTCTCTTGAAAATGACATGCATATTGAGGAAGAAATTCATAAAGTGTTAGGGTCTCTTATGGTAAAGGTGAAGCTTGGAATGACATGATGATAAGTTAGAGTCTATGCCTTGTAATGAAATTGTTGAGAAACTTTGGAAGTGGAATACATTATTTGTGAGGTTAAATGCTAGACTTGCCTAATTAATTTCTTATTTAGCAATTTCTAATTCCTAGCTAGATGCAATGTCAAGCTTTATGCCTATTGTGATAAGTTTGCTTGATATTGTTTAGGTTCTAGCTAATCTTATTTGGAACTTGGAAAATTAGGCTTTTGCGGGTTGCAAGGTAAGTAGTTTTAATGGGATTTTTTTTGGAAAATAACCATGTTGCATAAACTTGGTTTGGGTCAAACACATTTTGAAAAATTATTTGTGGAACTATGTCTTCTTAAAAAGTATTGTGTTGTGACCCTATTATATATGATTATACATGAAAAGCGCATCATGTTTAATATTGCATATGGGGAAATGCGTGATTTGGTAGTATCAAGAGATAAGCATCTTTGATATAATTCTTGGGAATGACTTTTATGGATTTATTGCATTATTTGCAAATTCTAAAGATGTTTTATCTTGACTTGTGATACTTGGGAAATTGATAGAAAATGTTATTGACAAGAAATGATTTTGGAAAATTTGAGAACCTTGTGAATATATTGGTTATTTCAAGGGTTTTTGTGAAACTACTTGAAATTGAACTGTGTTTTGATTTCATGTAAATTGTAAGCTCTTCATGTTTTTACCCTTGGGTTGTGACATGTGATTTCCTGATGATTACTCAGCCAGATGTCGTAGTCTTTGTGACATTGGTATCTTGGCACCTCGTCTTTGTGGCAGATTGATGTCTTTGTGGCATAATTGATGTCTTTGTGGCATAACTGATGTCTTCGTGGCATAACTAATGTCTTCGTGGCATAATTGATGTCTTAGTGGCATAAGTTGATGTCTTCGTGGCATAATTGATGTCTTCATGGCATAATTTGATGTCTTTGTGGCATACCTAACATCTTTATGGCGGCTTGTCGTGTGGCCTTGGGTTGGATTTTCAGGTTTTAAAAGGGTATTTTGATAGCTCACAGTAAATAGTACGTAGTTTCATGTTGGAATACTTTGAAAAAGCTTGGTGCTACATTCTTTTAATCATTCTTGTCATTTTATTAAGAAAAATGGATTTGCTGGATTTTCATGAAAATTCCCAAATTATAACCTGTTTTGTAAAATGTCCATTATCATTTGCGTTTCCTCCACCCCCATTAATTGTGCTACTTACTGGGCTCTGTCTCATTCCATTATTTTACAAACTTTTTGAGAGTTGGCAACAATCTTTTGAGACAGCTTTTTGGTGGCTAACAGTAGTTAGACTAACTACTGATGGAGGTTGAACTTTTGTAATAAAGATATTAGATGATGTACATCTTAGAATAGGATTGAATCATTTTTTTGTATATTATAGTGGTTGTGACTTTATTCCCACTAATGGGATAAGCTGATGATATGTAATTATTTATTCTGATCTCTATTTCTTTTGTGGCCAATGGTTCTTATAATTATTGCTTAGAGCTCTAACTTATTTTGAGAGTATATTTAATGGAATTATTATGATTATTCTTGATGTTGGTACTTGATATGATTTATGTGGATTGGATTGTCAAAAAAGAAAAATCTACAGGTACTTTGAGACGTCTTTCTCATGCTTTGGACCCTTTGGGGTTTGGGGCGTGACAGGATAAGTAACGGAGAGATAACTAGATCTATTAATTTTTCTAACGTGGATGTGACTTGGATTTTTAATTGATGTGGTTGATTTTGGTTGGGCCAAACCTGTCATATTATAGGCCACATAAGCTTCTTAGTTCATACCGTTTACCACATTGGCCTTTTTCGTTAGTGAGTTAAAAATAATAAGGATCAAATTGACTGTGACCACAAAATTCAAAGACCAAAATGGTGTTTTCGCCAAAAAAAAAAAAAAAAAAAAATTAAAAGGAAGCTTTATTTGAATTTCCACATTTTTTTTTTGAGAAAGAGTTTTAACCTATGTCGTCTGCTGCTGATGATAGCTCTTTATCATCAGACCAAGACACCAATCAGTTTTAGGTATAGGCGGGGATTGAACCTCAGATCTCTTATTCAACCATCAGAGACTTTACCAGTTGAGCTAGCTGGAACCCATATTTGAATTTCCACATCTTAACCGTATATATAGACTAAAATCATTATCACCCCTATAATTAATACAACTTGCACCCAGACAGATATTAATAATTACCAGAGACACATAATAAAGACTTAATAAATACAAAGCTTATCAACAAAGACTAACCAACTAAAATCACGTTTCCAAACTGTCTCTTGAATGCTTACTTAAAAATAAAGTTAAAATGCTTTTAAGTTTCTTTAGAATTCATTTTAGTCTTTTAATTTTGTTTTCATTCATTTCAGTTCTTGAAATTTCAGATTTATTTAATTAAGGCATTTCCGTCAAATTTTAGAAAAAAATTGAAAAATGATTTTCAGTCATTAATTGAATTTTTTTAATTAAAAAATTTTGATGAAAATTTTTAAAAATTGGAAAATTAATTATAATATATAACAAAAGTTGATGAAAAAGCCTTAATTGAATAAATTTGAAAGTTAGAGGACTAAAATAAATTTTGATAAAACATATAATGTGAGTTTTACATTTTAGCCTAAAAATAACATAATACGCTATCATACACTACATCACATTATTCCATGGAAAAATCAAGATCTCCCAAACAAAAGGGCGGGAGAAGAAAAATGAAAAGCAAATATTACATTGATTTGGTGTAGGCGAACAAGTCCATCAAATACAGTAATATTGTTAACAACCCCTCCCAAACCCTTAAAGTAATTAAAGCAAAGGAAAATATAGAAATGGTGACAACATATGCATGGATTTAATTATTTACTATGGAAACATATATATTGCCTTTCAATGTCCCCTCTAATTCACCCTTCTTCATGGTGGATGACCAATTGCAAAAGTCTTCATAAACCAATCATTTTTCTTCTTGATAATTATTTTCCCACCAAAAACTCCAAATATAAATCCACATCCGTATCCCATCACAACTACTTTCCAGTCAAACTCAAATTGAGACACTTCATCTTGATTTTCTACAAATATTGAAGGTGGTGGTGGTGGGTCCTTCAAATTGGCACATCGTTTTGATAATGGGCTTCCACATAATCCTACATTTCCATTGAACGAATTGTTTTCAAATGTGAGAAATTGTTTCCCTTGTGGTATAGTTCCCGTAAGATGGTTGTGAGACAGATTCAAAAAAGCAAGGAATGTAAGCTCTACCAATTGCGGAGGAATCTCTCCAACTAGCATATTTTGAGAAAGGTCAAGTGATTCTAGGTTTTTTAAGTTTACCAATGATGATGGAATAGAACCAGTAAGAACATTGTTGGAAAGGTTGAGCATACAAAGTGCCTTTAGATTTCCTACAAGTTTTGGAATTTCACCTTCAAACCTGTTGCCAGAGAGATCAATAGCCACAAAGTAATCTTGGATTTTCCAATATTCTGTCTTTATGCCTTTGTTCGTCAATGTCATTTGGTAAGTGTAGGTGTATAACCATCCACAACTTGGTATATGGATTTTTACTCTTGCTTGCATATAAGTTAAGCCACCTGCATCATAACTTTGCATGCCTTTCCAAATTTGGAAGTATTCATATGGCAACTTACCAGTAATATAATTGTTGGAGAGGTCAATGACATGTAATTTTGGGAATGTAGAATTTGTTTCAGGTTTTCCAATAGCACCATGGAAGCCATTTGATCGCAAAATGAGAACGCCTAGCTCTGGAAGAGTGCCCAACCAAGAGGGGAAAATATCAATTATATGATTATTTCCAATATCAAGAATTTCCAACATGGTACAATTAGCCAATGACCTTGGTAAAGCCCCTTGAAAATGATTTTCATTCAATTTGATCATACTCAATTGGCATCCTTCTATGAACATTTGAGGAATGTGGCCATGAAAGTTGTTGTGCCGTAGATTAAGAATTGAAAGGTTACTCAAGTTGCCTAAACATTGGGGAAGGTAACCACTCAGGTTGTTGCATGACAAATCAAGATACGAAAGAAAACTTAGATTACAAATCATTTGAGTGATTTCTCCGCTCAACATGTTGCCATGGACTTCATAATAGACAGTGGACGGTGGTGGAATTGGGAGTGGCCCTTGAAGCTTGTTATTTGAAAGGTACAAAATTAGTAGACTGGTCCAAGGTAGAGAATTTGGGGCTTGATCAAAGCCTGTAAGGAAGTTTTCAGACATATCTAAAGACACAAGAGTATCTTTACTCAAGTTTGAGATCCATTTTGGTATTTGGCCATGAATTTTGTTTCGAGAAAGTAGCAAAACTCGCAATTGATCTTGGTTTCGAAGAATCTCTGGGAATTCACTTAAGTGACAAGAAGCCAATCCTAATACCTTAAATTTTTGAAGAGTAGAAATGTTAGTGCTAGGATCAATAAGCAATGAAAGATTGTTATCAGATAGTTGGAGGTAAAAGAGACTACTAAGTTCTTGAAACAAGCCAAATTCCACTGTACCACTCAAGCGATTTAAACACAGATCTAGAATTTGAAGCTTCCTAAGTTTGTAAACAGACGTTGGAATTGGACCATGCAATTTATTTTTTTGAAGCCACAGTTGAGTAAGTTGTGTGAGGTTTGCTAACCAAGATGGGATAGGACCAGTTAATTCATTTGAAGAAAGACTCAAAGTTTTAAGGTGGGTTAGGTTTCCAAGAGAGAACGGGATGTCACCATATAAATTGGTCTCATCTAGGTTCAGAAAGGTGAGTTTGGTTTGCTTACCAACCCAAGAAAGAGTCCCTCTGTTGAAATTGTTATCTGAAAGGTCTAGAAAAGTAAGCTCCGTCAGGTTACCAAATGAGAACGGTATTGGTCCAGAGAAATTACATCCTCCAACATCGAAGGAATGTAAAGATTTGAGGTTACCGATTGAATATGGTAGCATGCCAGAGAAACCTGTACCTGCTAGTCTCAAATCTTCAAGGGGGATACTTCTATTAAATTCAGGTACATGACCAGTGAGATTTGAATTGAGATGCACACTGAGGGACTTGAGATTTGGTAGCTGAAAAATTCCTGTTGGAAACTCACCATGCAAACTACAATTTCTAAGATAAATGGTCTTTAAAGAAGTTAAGTTTGTCAAGGTACTGGGTAGAGTGGATGATATGTCAACCTCACTAAGAACTAGTTCTTGCAAGTTTATAAGCTTTTCAGCTATACTTTCAAGATTAGGCTTGTGGAGTTTCAATGGGTTCAAAGCCAGGTCTAGGGAAACCAACTTAGAGAGCTGTAAAATTTCTGATGGGATCTGACCTGAAAATGCAGAATTAGAGAGGTTAAGGTAAGTAAGCTTTGAAAGCCGCCTTACACCAGCTGGGATTTGAGAGTGATTAAAATCATTGGAGGCAAGGTTAAGCCTATGAAGGTGAACAAGCTGGAAGAGGCTGCTACTGGAGTTGATGGAACCATAAAGATAACTGCTACTGAGGTCAAGGCTAGTTACGCGACCCGTGTTTTCATCACACTGAACACCATCCCAGGTGCAGCAATCACCACTTGGTGTCATCCATGATGAAACCTTCGAATAAGCAGAAGGATCATCAGATGCAGACCGATTGATAATTATGCTTTCTTTGAATTGCGACAAGGCAAATCTCTCATCATCATGGCAGCTGGGTGACTGCACAGAAGAAAAAGAGCCAGCAGATATAAGAGAAAACAACGACAATAAAAAAAGAAAGCGCATGAAGAAAGAAAGAGATAAACCCATAATTATTTTACTGGATTTTGTTTAGCACTCTTTTGATACGGATGGAGGTGAATCTAGGAGCTTTTTATATACTGAAATTGAAGTCTCGTCCATTTAATGTCACAGTGCATGCACATGTGGTATTCATGCAAGTCAAAGTCGTCTCCGTGTTACCATTATCACTTTCACTTTTTGGAAAAGGTAAAAGGAGGAATATGATTTCATGAGGGAAAAAGAAGGAAAAGAAATCACCTTCCAATTTGTTAAAGAATATTTCTGTGATCCAATCAAGTGTTTATTTAATGAAGGCTAACAGGTTTTTGTAGTGGAAAAAAAAAGTGTATTAGAAATTGTATTTTTCAGATGTGATTTTTGTAATTAATTATGACTTAGTTTGATAATGAAATTGCTATTAAAATGTCATGGATTTAGCGTTTCTTTTTGTATATATCCGAGTGCTTAATTAGTAATGTAATTTACACAATCACTAATACAAGAAGTTTATTTATAATATTCTCTCCATTTTTACAAAGGGGAAGAGAGTATAGCAGGTACGTTTCAGAAAGATAACAACCCATGGACCAACGCGTCCAGAATTTTGCCTATTCACAATTTGTTAGAGAATGCTGTAATCCAAAGTTTTTAAATTAATGCATAGTCCTAGGTGCTCTTGTGATGCTTAACACTACTTCACCATCGCCCGTTGTTCCTTTATAACTTAAATATTCTAGAAATCAAACCCAAAAAGGCATGGAAGCTATTTTTGCTAAATTGATTCTTTTACTTACTGAACTGCTGGTCCAAACGTGAAATAATCAAGTCAGACGGAAATGAAAGGACAGGGAACTTTTTTTTGCCTAGTAATTAAGGGGAAAAAAAAAGAAAAAGAAAAAAAGAGTAATAGATGAAAATCTTACAGCTTCGCAATGAGACTCTAAACTCTTATAGTTAGGAACTTATAAGAAAACATTTTGACATAATCATATTCAACTACGATTATGATTTAGACCCCAAATTACAATTACAGCTAATGCTAATTTTAAGCAAACCTAACAATTTAAAGTTCTACACGATTAACCAATTAACATTAGTAAGCAAGGATTAAAATAGAAATCACAGTAAAGTAAACACTCACAACACACCAAAGTGCTAATGAAGGTAAAGACCTCTCCATAGCCTCATCGTCGAAAATGGTCTACAAGAATAAATAGATGCAGTACATATTACTCACAAAACCCTCCGAATCTAGTATTAACTATGTACTTAAGCCCTCCAAACTCTTGCTCACAATCGACTTTGCAAGTGATCATTTCTCAACTCTAGCTTTTGAATCCGCAATTGAACTTTGTTGAGGTCCAAAATATCACAAGCTTTGTGCTGAGGCCCAAAACATCACAAATATTGAAATCTAAAACCCAAGGGGGCCCTCAAAGAAAGGCAATGCCCAATCTGCCAACCAAGGCCTACTTAAAATAAGCAAGAGGAGGCACAAACCCATGAATGGGCAAGCTTTAGGCCTTAGAAAAGAAAGGAAAAGGAAAAAGGAAGCTCAACCCAGCCTTTGTGAGGAAAATTTCCTGGGGAGCCCAGAAAGGGACTGGACCAGGATACCGTGGGACTCCTAGAAACCTAGGATCCTCGAGAAATGTAGAAAGGGATCAGCCAAGATTGGGACAGCTTAAGGGAGCATGCTTATGGACATAAGGAACAAAGATAGGCATACCCCATTAGCCGCCTATGGTTCAGAAAAAGGCTGATGACTTAGGAATCAACACTTCATGAAAAGAAGCTTGGTACCTCGAGAAACGTAGGAAGGAGGACCATGAAGGAAGGTGGCTGGGGATCTTTCAGCTTAACAAGGAGGAATCTATCCATTTGGAGAAAATGACAAAAGGAGAAGCAGCCAAAAGTGTTAGGACATATGTGATTCACTTGTTAGAAACATATGTCACTATTTTATGTAATTGGCTTATCCTTTGACAAAACGTACTTTACTTGTATTTGGGTAGATCTAGAATGTGTTTAATACTTTAAGAAACTGTGTTTCAAGATCAAGTGTTGAAGACATGCAAGTCTGTCCAAGATTCAAGCTGAAGAAGTGTTGTTCATTAAAGCTCGACAGCTAGCTATCCATCGAGCTTAAGAAGCTGTTCTAGCCCCATGACTCGACAACTGCTCGACAGCATCTCAACAGACAGGTATCTATCGAGCTTTATGAAAAACTGAATTCCAGTTCTGTTTTGACTCTAATCGGTGATTATGTGTTTGAGATTTTTTTTCTTCTAACCCTAGACATATAAAAGGATTATTTTAAGGGCCGTCAAAGTGTATACAAGTTGCACAAATGTTGAGCAAAGTTTGTTCAAGCAATTTGTAACCGAAGACAAAGTTTTGCCCTAGTTCATCATTCTTGTGAAGAAGTTGCTGTGTATGTGCACTGTAGGGTTTTATAACCAAGCATCTTCTTGATCTTTATCGTTGGGATGAACTGAAGAACTTTACAGCCAACTACTTTCTCTAGTTGGTGATTGAAGTTGCGTACTGGGATCCGCGCATTGGTTAGTCACGTACTTGGGAGCCATGCATTAAAAAGGGAAATTGTCATTACAAAACAAGTCCAATTGGGTATTGGGATAAGAGTTAAACTGTAGGTTGGTATAAGGTACTATGATTCCTTTACTTGTAACCGCTTGTTTTGATAATAGTGGAATTTCGGAAGTGGTGACTTGAAAATCACCCGGTGGAGTTTTTACCGTTAGGTTTTCCCCATTCGTAAACAAATCACCGTGTCAAATTTATTTTCCACTGCATAATTAGTTTATTGGTGATTTGTTTGTGCTACCACGCATTTGCATGTTAATTAACTTAATTAATTCACTTAACTAAATTAATTGGTTAATTTATCACAAGGGGTCAATTCGTTTTTGACCTATCAAGTGGTATCAGAGCAGTCACACCCTAATTAGGGTTTAATCTTTGCTGTGTTGATTCATTGACCCCTGTTTATCATGGATAGAGGAAAGTCGTTAATCATACCTCCTTTATTTGATGTCACTAACTATGCATACTGGAAAGTACGCATGAGAACTTTCTTGCAGTCTTTAGATGAGAAAGTGTGGCAAGTTGTTGAGATAGGCTGGACCAAGCTGAATGAAGCGCTGGCCGACTGGGATGATGCCAAGATCAAGGCGGCAAACTTCAATAGTAGAGCATTGAATGCCTTATTCAGTGCGGTCACCAATGAGGAGTTTAAGAAGATATCCTCCACTGAAACTGCTAAGGAAGCATGGACCATCCTCCAGACAACCTATGAGGGAATAAAGGCTGTTAAGGATTTAAAGCTTCAGAAGCTCACTACAAGCTTTGAAGAGATTAAGATGGAGGAGGATGAGTCGTTCGATGAGTTCTATGCCAAGCTTAAGGACATAGTGAACTCAGTTTTCAATCTTGGGGAAACCGTTCCAGAACCTAAGATTGTGAGAAAAGTGCTCGATCTTTATCTGAGAGATTCCATGCCAAGATTATAGCAATCGAGGAATCAAAGGACATTGACAAGATTCCTTTGACAAAGTTGGTTGGAAATCTGTAGACCTACAAGCTAGGGTTGACTAGGATTGGCAAGACAGGTAAAGGCAAGAACATGGCACTGAAGGCAAAGAGCAGTGAGACAGATGAGTCTTCAGATGATGAAGATTCTAAGATGAAGTCCTACATCACTAGGCAGTTCAAGAAGTTTATGAAGAATGCAAATGGAAAGGGTTTCGACAAGGACCGTAGGCAATCCATTTTTTCTCAGTTCAAGATTCAAGACAAAAGGAAGAAGGATGCAAGAGATGACGGTCAGTACACTATTCCCGCAGGACCTAAGTGCTTTGGGTGTCAACGTTTCGGTCATATGAAACAAGAGTGTCCTACATATCTCAAGAACATTGGGAAGAGCAAGGCACTTACTGCTACCTTAAGTGACACAGAGCCTAAGGATGATTCCGACAATAAGGATGACGGAATTTTGAATGCCTTCACCACCACTGTCAATCCTACTGATGGGATTGTTGAAGATGTAGTTGAAGAAGAGGAATTGGTGGAGTCCAAGTTTGAGAAGATAGATGATCAAGATGATATTCATACAGCCTATGAGAAATTATACAAGCTTTCTGAGAAATATGAGAAACTTTATAGGTTGACCACCAAGAAGCTCAATGATGTGGAGTCCAAGTTTGAGAAGATAGATGATCAAGATGATATTCATACAGCCTATGAGAAATTATACAAGTTTTCTGAGAAACATGAGAAACTTTATAGGCTGACCACCAAGAAGCTCAATGATGTGGAATTTGATCGTGAAGAGCTTTTCACAAAGTTTGATGAGGCTAATCAGACTATTGGAGCACTGAGATTCGAGAACAATTTCTTGGCTGAGAAGATCAAGAAGTATGAAGTGGAGCTGTTTCAAGGCAAAGCTTGATGAGATGCTCAGTCTTCAGAAATCTGCTTCTGATTGAATAGGTTTAGGGTATGGTTTCTTTTTCCTTTAATAATGCTTCTATTAGTACTACTGTTTTTGTTCCTTCTAGCAATAATGTTGAAATTGAGAACAATGATGTTAAAATTGATTTAGCTAGTGAGAACTTAGACAAAGGTAAATCTATCTTAGGAGCACCCCCTAAGCAAGATAAGAAGGAAGCTAAGAACCCTAGGGCTAAGAAGGCTAACTCTCAAAAGCCTAAACAAAAGAAGCAGCATCTCTGTCATCATTGTGGAGTTATCGGTCATACTCGACCAAATTGCTATAAGTGGCTTGCCACTTAACAGAGTAATGGCATGATAGCATCTGGAAGCCAGAATTAACTTCAATCCTCTCTTGCTCCCCTTGGAGATCTTCTCAAAGCCCTTATGTTCCTTTCGAACTTGAACGGTTTTAATTCTTCCCCCTCACCGGTTCAAGGGTTTAATCAAAGGGAAGGTTCTTCCAAGGTGTGGAAGGAAAAGGGCTCTAAGTGATTCTATCACTTTTCTCTTTCTCTCTTCTTGTTTTTGTGTGTGCATTACTTGTGTGTTTTGCTTTCAAGTTTTGAGTTAGTCTAGTTTTTATACTTTGCATTGTTTAACATGTTTTTATTTGTTTTTAGTTTTGATTATTTAAAAAAACAAAATTGAAAAATCAGAAAAATACAAAAATAGTGTGTGTTATGTGTACATTGGTACTTGTGTACCTTGGATGGCCATTGAAACAAAGTTTTCTAAACTTTGTATCTTTTATAGCTTAGATGGGCATCTTTATGCACAACTAAACAAGTGAGCTTTGTGGCTCTTGTTTGTGATGAGTAAGATTAAGTTATCTCTTGTACTTAACACTCGTATCACTTTTTTTGACGGGAAGGACTAGAAAATCCTAAGAGAAAGGCATAAATAACCATCTCACCACCGTTGTCCGCCAATCATAATATGACACTTGTATGCTTCGGCATAACAAAAGTGCAGTGTCAATGACATTTGTGTGCTTCGGCATAGCAAAATTGGAATGTCAAATGCTTATCATCATGGGGTATTTCTTTTCTCTCTCGTATATGCCCATGCATGATTTGATTAAACAAAAATATGCAAAGAAAATGAAAAGCAAAAAGATAAAAAATGCTTTAAATATGATTGCAAGCATGTACTCTAGGAGATGTGGGAGTTATAAGATATACTTCGAAGGTGATAGTCCCCATCAAACAGTTATGATTGTGTGTGAGTTAAAGTGATTTTCTCATATCTCAAATCGTCATAACATGTATACATTTATGCAATCTGGCGATATTTTTCACACACAACACGCAATATTCTTTGCTACTTTTGATACATGTGTAAGTAAAATGTGATTTGGCCATCACAAGGTTTTACATGTGTAATATATGCTCACTAAACTGTCTTAACTTATTTTTGAAATATAAAATTGGTTAGACTTGTTTAGTGTGTGTGTGTGTGTTTTTGGGATCCTTTGTGCTTAAAATTTTTGTTGAGAGATGATTTTGAGAGCTTAAAATGTTGATTAGATCTTTGGTTGAGTTGCATGCTTGGTTGCATTCATATCTGTGTTTTTCTCTTCTTGAAAAACGGTTTTTAAGCAATTTTGACACCTCCTCGAAACCTCCTGGACACCTGGCTATTTGTCGAGCTCTTAAGGTCTTTTCTTATCTCAATCTCAACAGATCCTCAACAGCTGGTGGATTGAATGAGAAAGTTCCTGGACCCTCAATAGCTTCTCGATAGCTGGTGGATCGATCAAGCTTCTATTCTTGTGTCTTTGCTTTGTTTCTCAACACCTTCCTCAACAGCTGTATCTGTCGACATTTTTTTTTCTCGACACCTTCCTCGACAGATGGCTTGACACCTCTCGACACCTTTATCTGTCGAGATTTACTGAGGACCTATCTATACTTTCTTCACGATTCGGTTCTTATTTCTTCGATCTCTCTCGACCTATCCGCACTTGTTCCTCTCCTAAACACTATCTCTCTCACTCCAAACCTCTTCCCAAGTGATTTTTTCAAGCTTCTTCAAGTTTTTCTTCACTTGGTAAGCTTCTAATCACTTTCATTTACATGCATTTCATGTTTTGAAACCTAGGTTTTGGGGTTTTTTAAAAATTTTGGGGTTTTTCAAAATTGATGAGTTATTGTTTAAATTTTGGTATGGGTTTTTACTTAAATGAGTTTAAAATCTCATGCATTGCATTACATTAGCATAATAACAGTATTATCATGCATTTAGATGTGTGTAAATTGATTGTGTGCTAGTAGGATTGGATTGGGTTGAGCCCATGATGCAATTTCTTTTGCATATCACATGTTCATACATTCCCCATGCATACTTACTCTCTTTTCAATATAATCGTTATGTTTGAATTGTTTTGGGACTTTTTTGATTGTCTCTCTTTCTCTCCCTCTCTTTTTGTTTATGTTAGTCGTGTCTATGGCACCTAAGCATAAGTCAGCTCTATCTTAGAACCCTTTGCGTTCTAAGGCATCGTCTTCTTCTGATCCTACTCCTTCTCATATTCGGTTTCGTGATGAGGATGCTCAAAAGGACTTCTCGGAGAACTTTTTTCGACGAGGTGTTCATTCGAAATGCCAAGTCATTTTGGCGAACTTCGTCGACACTGACCTTCCCACTGTCATTCACAGTCGGGGATGGGAGTCACTGTGTGACGTCCCGGTCACTTGTCTGATTGTGCTGATCTAGGAGTTTTACTCCAACATGCATGGTTTCGATTTTTCAGTACCTCTCTTTTCTACTCGCGTTCGAGGTACGCGCATTGTAGTCACACTGCAGCTTGTTGCGGATGTGCTTCATGTTCCCAGGGTAGAGCATCTTGATTACCCTAGTTATGAGCGCCTGAGGACTGTGTCCAAAGACGAGATGATTTCCACTTTCTATGAGTGTCCCGCATATTGTGGTTATCGTCAGTTCACACCATGTAAGCCCTTTGCTAAAGGTCCTAAATTCATAAACATGGTGATGACTTTTGTTTTGCTCTCACTCTCTCACTATAACTCTATCACAAAGCCTCGTGCTTGATTTTTGCTTTCTTTGTTAGAGCACCTCACTATAGATTTTTCTTCACATTTTATTCTTTCTATCTTAGATGTGTATAGGGATACGGCTACCCGTGATAAGTTCATTTTCCCTTCGGCTATCACACGGATTCTATGCCATTTTTATGTTCCTTTTCCCTCTTCTGACCGTTTTTCTGTCATGTGTGCCATAGACTATGCTACTGTTAAACATAGCAAGGTGTAGTTTCGGTCTCGGTAGTCGAATTTAGCAGCTCCTCCCTCCCATTCTGCTCTGTCTTGTTCTGCTCCATTCACATCCTCTCCCTCCTCTTCTTCGGGTGATGTGACTCTAGGAGACATCATGGCGCAGCTGCAGCGCATGGATGCTCATCTTGATACACTCTCTACAAAGTTGTATCAGGTGAATGTTCATGTCGGTCGTATTGCATGGCGACAGGCGACCATAGGTGGTTATATTCCTGAGGCTTCTCCTTCACCACCTCCTCCAGTGGCTTCTGAGTTTGAGGATGATATGATGATGGTGTTGACGATGACGCTTCAGATGATGATGATGGAGATGCTAGCTTTACTGATGAGATGTCTACTTGACACTCTTACCCTTTGTCACTCATGACAAAAAGGGAGAGTAGTTTTGGATATAAGAGTAGTCATTCTTAGGGGGAGAGTTAGTATAAGACATTTTGTTAGGGGGAGTGTTGATATCTTGAGGGATGTAGTGAAGATTACTTGTATCTTTTTCATTTCTCTATTTTAGATACATTTATTCTTGTACATGGGTCTTGTGACCATTTTTGCCATATATTGTACTTATCTTCTTTATATATGTTGATATATGTTTCTTTCACCACCTATCCTTGCATGTGTTGTTTCTTTTCTTTCTTTATACACATGGTTCTTATTACTTGTATGTAATCTATTATTTTTGTTTCACACAAAGATGACTTGATGAGTTTTGTTTAAAAGTGTTTTAGAAATATAGGTTGTCAAAGTCTACTTGCCATAAACTCTCTTCTTGCAAAGTTTTTCAAGAGTTTGTGTTAGAATAGATTTTATTATATTCAACAAGTGAATATGAGTTGAGTGATTTATGACTTCTCTCATATGTTCATTTGTTTGTTGTGGTTTTGTCATGGATTGCCAAAAAGGGAGATTGTTAGGACATATGTGATTCACTTGTTAGGAACATATGTCACTATTTTATGTAATTGGCTTATCCTTTGACAAAACGCACTTTACTTGTATTTGGGTAGATCAAGAATGTATTTAATACTTCAAGAAACTGTGTTTCAAGATCAAGTGTTGAAGACATGTAAGTCTGTCCAAGATTCAAGCTGAAGAAGTGCTATTTATTAAAACTCGACAGCTAACTATCCATCGAGCTTAAGAAACTGTTCTAGCCCCGTGGCTCGACAGCTGCTCGACAGCATCTCGACAGATAGGTATCTGTCGAGCTTTATGAAAAATAGAATTCTAGTTTTATTTTGACTCTAATCCGTGATTATGTGTTTGAGCTTTTTTTTCTTCTAACCCTAGACATATAAAAGGATTATTTTAAGGGCCGTCAAAGTATATACAAGTTGCACAAGTGTTGTGTAATGTTTGTTCAAGCAATTTGTAACTGGAGACAAAGTTTTGCCCTAGTTCATCATTCTTGTGAAGAAGTTGCTGTGTATGTGCACCGTAGGGTTTTGTGACCAAACATCTTCTTGATCTTCATCGTTGGGATGAACAGAAGAACTTTGCAGTCAACAACCTTCTCTAGTTGGTGATTGAAGTCGCGGACTAGGATTCGTGTATTGGCTAGTCACATACTTGGGAGCCGTGCATCAAAAAGGAAAATTGTCACTACAGAACAAGTCCAATTGGATATTGGGGTAAGGGTTCAACTGTAGGTTGGTATAAGGTACTGGGATTTCTTTACTTGTAACCACTTGTTTTGATAATAGTGGAATTTCGAGAGTGGTGACCTGAAAATCACCTGGTGGGGTTCTTGCCGTTAGGTTTTCCCAATTCGTAAACAAATCACCTTGTCAAATTTATTTTTCACTGCATAATTAGTTTATTGGTGATTTGTTTGTGCTACCACGCGTTTGCATGTTAATTAACTTAATTAATTCACTTTGCTAAATTAATTGGTTAATTTATCACAAGAGGTCAATTTGTTTTTGGCCTATCAAAAAGGTGGGTCTAAAAAAGAGCATCTAGAAGCTTTAGGAAGAGATGATTGAAAGTTAGCCCTTAGGACTCCCTAAAAGAGGAAGTTCAATTGGGGAATTTTTGGGGGGAAGCCTCAAAAGGAGAATATAGTGAGAAAATAAGGAAGAGACTAGCCACTAATGTTACTAACACAACATTGGTTCTGGTACCCAGGGCAGTAAATGGAAGGAATTAGTAGTACACCAAAAACCCTAGAAAGATACTATAAAAGAGGGTGAAGCCATCAGTAAAAACCACTAAGCAATAACTAACCATAGCCAAAAAAGCCCTTGAAAGACTTCTTTAAAATTCAAAAAGGAAGAAAAGAGGGAAAACACTATGAGGGATCCTGAAATAGGCACTAGAGGATACACTTGGATTCAAGGGGATTCATATCTCATAAGTCTTAGAAGCCCATAAAGAGCTATCTAAGTCTGTGACTTTTGAATTTATTTGAACCTTGTGACATATCCCAGTGGAAAGAAGGGCCCAATGTATTAAAACTCAATATAATGAAATATCATTTATTTTCTGAGGATCCCTGACGTCCTTAATTGCTTTTTCTTTATTTTTTTACTGTTCCTTAGCCGTTTTCTTTTGCAATATATATATATATATATATATATTTGCATGTATGAATATGTATGTGATGTAGGATTTATGTTTTGTGCAGAATTTGGTTCGTAATCAGCCCAATACAGCTGTGGTGAGCTAAGCCTAGTCCACTAAACAACAAGTACAAAACTCTTTGGGGGCCCAGGTTCCTTGATTCCACTTAGGCTTGGGAACTGTCCAAAAAAAAAAAAAAAAAGAACCTACAAACTTCAATTGCAACATCAAACCTCCACATTTGATTTTGGGTTTCTCCAATGATTCCAAGCTCCAATCAACAAACAAAACTTAGAGCTAATGATGGATGTGGATGTTAATATGTTTTCAGAGGATATGGCTATTTTGAGAGGAAGAAGATAGAGAAAATTGATAGTGTTTGGCTCTCAAAAATTTGTTGGGGTTTCTCGCAATCTTTAGATAGAAATTAGGGTTTTGTTTCATAGGGAATGAGGTATATATATGATGGGCAAATGTTGAAATAGTAGATGAATTTGTAACAGAATTTTCTGAGAAAAATTTTCTTAACCGAGTGTTAGGTGAACATCTTGCGAAATCACTGCCTTAATAGCTTTTCAAATTATTGTCACATGCCATTTTTTTGGGACACTTCTCCGTTTTTGCTCGACCGAACTTCTAGCTTGTACAACTTCAATTTTAGCTCATGAAACCTCAACCTAATTACACATAGACCCACGAAATACAAATTATGAAGTATTTGATGAATCAACTACAAGAAACTCCAATTCTTCATTTGGAAGTCGATGCGTGATCGGCTTCCCACTCGGCAATATCTAGCTTTCTCTCGCCTGAATGTTAGTGACTGATGCCTTAGGTGTAACAATCTTGAAACCACTATTCATATTTTAAGAGATTGCCCTTGGGCTATGGAGATTTGGCTTCAATCTCTAGGTATCTTGCCTCTTTCGTTCTTTCAACTGCCACTCCGACCTTAGTTTAAAACAAATTCTACATTGGATAATATTCTCCCAGGTCATCAACTTCCTTGGAAGGTGCTCTTTTCTTTCCTTGTTGGCATCTTTGGTTAGCTAGGAATGAGCGTATTTTTCATAATCAATCTAGCTCCCAACCTTGTCTAGTCCACAAAGCAGTTCAGTTAGTTATTTTTATTTGGCTTGCCCTGCTAAAACAACTAAAATAGGTATACCTAGGATTATTAAATGGATCACTCCACTTGAGCCTTTTATAAAATTAAATACAGATGGTAGCTCCTTAGGTAATCTCAGGTTGGCTAGAGCAAGTGGTCTGTTGCGAAATTGCTCAGGTTCATGGGTCTCTGGATTTTCTTTAAATATGGGTATTGCAAAGTTAGGGGCGATTCGCCAGGGTCTTATATTGGCATGGGATTTGGGTTTTAAATTTATTCACCTTGAGATTGATTCTATGACAGTTCTTTCCTAGCTAATTACTACTAATGATTTATCACCGGATGTTATCCCATTAATATCTAATTGCAGGAATCTTATGGCGCGCGTGTGGACCATCCAGCTACTTCACATATACCGTGAGTCTAAGGGTTGCATGGATGCTCTAGCAAAAATGGGTCTTCAACAACAATGTCTTTTGGAAGTTTCTGTTACTTGCCATCCTTTGTATATGCACCTTTTGTTTGGGATATGCAGCACCTCAGAACTAGTAGACTGTGTCCCTTGGAGATCTTTGCACATGTTATTGTATAAACTTTTATAAATAAAAGGAGACTTTCGCCTTTTATTAAAAAAAAATCAACTACAAGAAAACTTTAGCACTCTTAATGATAACCTAATAATAATAATAATAAGAGGGAACATTATCATCAGTCATCACAATGCCGAAGAGACTGGAAATTTCAGAAATTTGATTTTTTTTTCTTAAAAAAACAAAAAAAAATTTCCTATGTAATCGTGAGAGAGACTTGCGTATCATTTTACAAAAGAAAGTCTTCCACTAGCTGTTGCAGCCTGCAGACCACTTCTTTACCAACTTTTATGTCTTTTTCACTAGTTATTCATGTCGCTTCTTTTTCCTTCTTTTATTTTACTTTTTAATTCAAAAGCGAGCCTGATTATCTAGCATGCAAATGAATGATCAAAAAAAGACAAAGCCCATGCAGTGTGAAACCGCAGAAAAGGGTGGAACTTAAAATTGGGGCTATTTTCAAAGAATATATTAGCAATCATCATCAAAAGGATAAGAGCCCACACCTACAGCCTTGGTTGGTTAAAGACAATAATTGCCTCTATCACTTTTGTAAAAAAAAAGACAATAATTGCCATTTGCCAATTTCCACAATTCCAAATGCTATAACGCGTGCTGCACGTAGCTTATGGGACCTCAGGTGTGTGGATCGTGTGATTAAGGACTAATCACCATCGTCACTGCCGCGGCCACCAATATGGACCCCGTGTACTAAGGAAAATGCCAGGACTACATATTATATATTCTTTGAAAATAGCCCCAATTTTAAGTTCCACCTTTTTTCGGTTTCACACTGCATGGGCTTTGTCTTTTCCTGATCATTATTTGCATGCTAGATAATCAGACTCGCTTTTGGAAAAAAAAGAAAAAAAAAAGAAGCGATATGAATATATATATATATATATATATATATATATTAACTAATAACAAAATAATCACAAGAAAAGGAAAGCACAGAATCTTCGCTACAGTAAATTGTTTTGTGATAATACACGAGATGCATAGAAGAAATTGTCACACGTAGCTGGATGCTTGATCTGAGACTAGGTATCCGTTTGGATATGCGTTTCTGCATCCATGTTTGCGTGTTTGCGCGTTTTACTTTTTTTTTTTTTTTTTTTCTTGACATGCGTTTCAGGAGCAAATAACACTATTACGGCTACTATTCATGTACTGTTCATAAACAGTAGCCGTAATATTTGACTTTTCAGCACAATAATGGGTCCCGTACACTGTTCACAGGACCCACAAATCTCACTTTTTAGCAACTTTTCATTAAAAATGGGTCTTACGGTATTATTCACACATTTAAAAATTATTTTGCTACAGTGTTTTCAGTTTCAGCAAAATAAATTCTATCCAAACGGACCTAGGGATTTGTTGAGTGTCTTTTTGTAGCGTTGTGTTTTGATAACTGGGCTGCTTTTATGTTTCTGACTTCTTCTCTCTCTATCCCTTTAGTTTCATTTGCTTCCTTTCTTTGGGTTGCTTTTTAGCTTTTAGGTATGTGATGGACAGTTAGGCACGTGTGTCTTGGGGTTCTAATTTAAGAATTTACTTTTCACCTTTTCAGTGCTATAACTAAGAGGCTGTTTGGATTTCTGATTTCCATAACTCATAACTCTGTTTTCATAATTCATAACTCAAAAATGGTGGGACCATGATGGAAACAAGTTATGAAGTTTGTTTGGATTTCAATAACTTTGTTTTCAGTTTTTGTTTTCATCACTCAATTCTTTGATTTTTGAGTTATGAGTTATGGAAACTGAAAACACATTTTAGGTGTTTTCAGTTTCCACAACTCAGTTTTCAATGACATTTTCGTAATTAAACACACATTCATGGGACCCACGGCCAGAGACAAGTCATGTCAGGCGCACCTTTTTCTTCTTCTTTCTTATTCTTTCTTTCTTTCTTTCTTCTTCACAGACTCACTCCAACAGCCATTTTTTTTCTTCTTCTTCATTCTTTTTCTTTCTTTTCTTCTTCACAGAAACACCAAATATACTTTATAAAAAAAAAGAAAAAGAAAAAGAAACACATGGGTACCGATTTCTCAAACCCAGAAAATCAAACCCATAAACACATGAGTTAGATCATACACACTAACACAGAAACACAAACCCACAAACGTTTCTCTCCTTAATCTTGTTTTTGTGTGCTTTCTCTTCAGCCAAGCACCAACAGAGGTAATCACAAGCACCATAAATAAATAAAAAAGCAATAAGGCGCAAGCAGAGACAAAGAAAGGGGCATGAACAACAACAGAAAAAATAGAGCACAAACAGAACAATACCCACAAAAATCAAGCCTTGGGGTTTTCAAAAATCAACACCGATAAAACGTGGAGATCGGCATTGGGTTGAGAAGGTGAGAGATCGACGTCGATCAACGCCACTACACGTCAAAGGTGGGAGATTGGCGCCGTCGTTACACCAATCGGTGCCGCTGCTACATCGATTGTCTTCTATCTTACCTGGGTTTGGGTTTGTGTTGGGAGAGTAACAGGGCAATGGTGACTAAAAGAGAAGAAAATGAAATGAAAAGAGTTGAGGGAGGCCAGTAGGCTAACTATACTCACTAACATGGTGCTCAGGTAGTGGGTCCCACAAACAGTAGAAATATTTGAGTGATGGGAAGTGAAAAAAGAAAAAGAAAAAACCAAATGGGTAGGATATTTTAAGTGATGAGTGATGAGCAATGAGTGATGAGTGACGAAAAAAAAATCCAAACAAGGCCTAAGTCTCTTACCCTTAATATTTTTGGTGGGGTGTTCAACTATCAATTTTAAGGGTCTGTTTGGTAGGCAAGCTCAAACTCATATTTTCACATTTTAAATAATTTTACACACTTTTTTACCCACATGTATATCAAAAACACCCAAACAACATTACTCAAACTCCTCTACCAAACGGGCCCTAAGTTTCTAAAATGATTTTTTAGCTCTTTGGACCATGGGAACTGGGAAGATTTGGGCTTGACTAGAAGGTGGGGCTCAAGGCTCAAGACTTATGTAAATGGACTTGACATTGAGGTTCAAGATTTTGGACTTGATAACGTCATAATTAAGTTTGGTTATTAATATTATGTAAATGGGCTTGACATTGATAAATTATTAGATATTAACTAAAATATATATTTATAGTTTTAATTGGAATATTTTAGTTAATTTTTTTCTATTTGTACCAAATTAATATATTTATTTATATTTAAAATAATTATTAAATTAATTATGATGTCATCATGGTTCGACCCCAGTTCAATCTCAATTCGACCTCAAAAACCTTGAACCTCTTTCCTTTACGGTTCAATGAATGGTCTGGGTATGAAAACCTTGTTGATAAGTACGTGTTAGATTTGAGTATTTTTTAGGACAATCAAGTTAGGTACTCACACCAATAGGTCACCAGATAGTCACTACCTTTTTGTTTTGTTTTTGTTTTTTTAAAATAAGAATAGCAGCTACCATTGTGTTTCTATTAGGCAAAAATATAAAATAACGAGGGATAGAAATAATAAATTAATGAGAAAAAATACTTTTCTTATGTGTAGATAATTTAAACTATGAAGCATATGCAAATAATTATGAAAGGAATATGTTAGTCTATCACAAGCAATGACAAGCAGGTATATTTGACAAGCAGCTCATATTAACTTTGGCACTGTCGCTTATCACAAGCAACGCCAAGCATATATATATAAGAGGGTAAGTATTAGAAGCCAATCTTAGCTACAAGCAACTCATACTCCTCTTTTGGCCGAAACAAATAATGAGGTGCATGCAGTAATTCAAGCCCCAAGGATTCATACTAGCAAGTGTGAAACGGTAGCAACTATAAAAACTTGCAAAAAACAGCTTACACAACTTGAGGAAAATAGATGTTAGCTCCAAGAAATAAGGGAAAGTGGGATTAATAAGTTGAAGGAGAAAGGTACACTTCTATTTGTGTCATTGAGAGCTCAAAAACATGGTTTGCACCTCTACTGAATGTAACTTAATGTCCCAAGACGTATAAGTGCTTCAGTTTTTTTCAAATGTGTGTGTAGTGTATGTGTGTTGTGGTTTATAGTCTAGAGTTAATTTAAGCCCCGCCCCCCCCCCCCCCCCCCCCCCCCCCCCCCCAACACACATTTCGGGATCCTTTCTAATTTATGGTGAATCGGTGATGTTTAAATCATTTAAAGACCTATTGAATGAGCGAAATGTCGGTTGTGGACACTGAGTATTAACTTTCCTTGATATTGAGCATGTTGGGTCCCAAAAGATATTATCACCAAAATTTTAATCACATGCAAGACCACATACATTTAATTGGAAAATTCACGGGACAAACTCTAGATAAATCAATTAGTATAAATTCAATTGCAATATCTTTCTCAAGAAATATCAAATTTATCTCCCTTGTGTATGTCTCATGGTTAAAGATAAAATCTCTATGTTTTTCTTTGCTCTCACACATACTCATTGTACTCACTGTGGTTTCTTCTTCTTTTCACACAATATTTTGCTCTTCACTATATTCACATTGCGGCAACACCTTTTTCCTTTTCTTCACTTCATAACATGAATCAAAGCCTCACAATTTTTCCTTGATTTGTGCACTTTACAAAAGCTTTGTAGAGAAGACCCAAACCTTGTTGTTTCTCTCCTTGGGGTACTTCCCGAGCAAATATCTCATTTTTTCTCTTTTGGTTTCATGCCCAATTCTATTAATTTTCTTCTCTTCTCGTACAATCAAATTCTTTGCAACACTGTCTATTTATAAGACGTCAAATCAAATTCCTTGATACACAAGGAATGCATTACTTCTTTGATAGGAAATAGAATTTTCATCAATTTCAAGGAATAATATTTCCTTCTATACCAAGGAAATTAAAGAAAATAACCAAATTTAATATTTCATTTTTCAATAAGAAAATCCAATTAGCTTTCCAAGTCACAATAGGAATTTGAGACAATTTTCCAATAGAGTAGTGTTCCTCCTTAAAAGGAGGCATTGTTTATGTCTTGTTTTTAATACAACGCATGGCCAACTATTCACTCTAAAAACTACTTTCTTAAAAGGAAAACCCCAATTTGTACTTGATGAAATCAAGGGCTGCAGCTGCTTTGCATTAATGGTAGTTGGCCCTTGTTTTATGGAGGGAAAGATGATATTGACTATAGCTTTGTGTGTGTTTGTACTAGCTTATAAACTAGCTTACAAACTAGCTTTTATTTATTTTTATATTTTATATAAAGCTTTTTAAAACTTCACTTTGTCTTAATTTTTCTATTTTTTCAAAGTGCAATTATATTTTAGCATACTTTTAACAAAAAGTTTTCAGTAAAAAGCTAAGCTATATATATAAAACTTTTTAAAACCTCACTTTGTCTTAATTTTTCTCATTTTTTCAAAATGCAAATATATTTTAGCACACTTTTAACAAAAAAATTTCAGCAAAAAAGCTAAGCTATTCCCAAAAACACAAATTAGTGTCACAATAGATGCATTATTGCTTTAATAATTTCTTTTACTTACAAATGGCATCAAACTATAGGCCCAATGGTCTTAGTGCTCCAAGCTCATTTTGTCAAATTTTGGGTGGGCCTAAGTTGACATGAAATGGCCATTTTGCCCTTCAACCCATTGCACTTCTATTTCCCTTATCTAGCTTGTTTCTCTCCTTAATGAGCATGGTTCACTAGTGATGGAGGGAACTACTTGAACTCAAAAAGCTTGATATTTGTTACAGCTGTGGGCTTTCATAGGCTGTTGATAACCTTTTGTGGGCTTCAGTTGGTTGATTCCATCAAATGGCTTTAGGACTTTATTGCCCATTTGGACGGGCTTTGAAGCTGATGTCATGGGGCTTATTATGGACCCATCTTGAATTAATTTTGGATGGTTAATTCAAATGTGTGGGCTGTACCTACGGACTATGGGCCTGGATGGCTCTTGAGTTAATAATAACGGCCTTTAGACTGATTGTATGGGTTTCGTCTACTCATAGATTCAAAATCCATAAGTTTCTTCCCTGAAAATTTGGTTCTTTAGAGTTTAGACTACCCATCCCAATTAATTATTGATAGGCCAAAAACGAATTAACCCCTAGTGATAAATTAACCAATTAATTTAGGCAAGTGAATAATTAAGTTAATTAACATGCAAATGCGTGGTAGCACAAATAAATCACCAAAAAACTAATTATGCAGCAAAAAATAAATAATATAGTGATTTGTTTACGAACGGAGAAAACCTAATGGCAAAAACCCTACCAGGTGATTTTCAGGTCACCACTCCCGAAACTCCACTATTATCACAACAAGCGGTTACAAGTAAAGGAATCCTAAGTTTCTTACCAACCTATAGTTGAACCCTTACCCTAATACCCAATTGGACTTGTTCTGTAGTGACAGTTCCCCCTTTTGATGCATGGCTCCCAATTACATGACTAACCAATTGCACGGATCCCAGTACGCGATTTCAATCACCAACTAAGAAGGTTGTTGGCTGCAAAGTTCTTCAGTTCATCCACACGATGAAGATCAAGAAGATGCTTGGTCAGAAAACCCTATGATGCACATACACAACAACTTCTTCAAGAGAAAGAGATGAACTAGGGTAAGAACTTCGTCTCCGGTCACAATTTGCTTGAACAGAGTTTACTCAATGCTTATGCAACTTCTGTACTGTTTGACAGCCCTAAAAACAATCCTTTTATATGTCTAGGCTTAGGAGAAAAGAAGGCCCAAAGACACATTCACGGATTCTAAGAAAATCATATTAGAATTCTGAAATTCTTAAACCTCGACAGATAGGAGGTGTCGAGCAACTATCGAGCAGGTGTCGAGCACATGGGCTGAACAGCTTCCTTAAACCTCGACACATGCTAGCTGTCGAGTTTTAGTAACTTTGCATTTTCAGCTTGTTTTCTTGAACAGACTTGAAGGCTTTAACACTTAATCTTGAAACATGATTTCTTGAAATATTTAAACACATCCTAAATCTACCCAATTACAAGTAAAGTGCGTTTTGTCAAAGGATTAGTCAATTACATAAAATATTGACATATGCTCCTCACAAGTGAAACACATATGTCCTAACAATCTCCCCCTTTGGCAATCCGTGACAAAGTTGGGTAAAGTTGACAACTTAAATTTCGGTCAAACCTCAGGTGGGTAAAATTGTAATTTGTCTAATTATTTATAACAATTTGTATATCATTAAAAAGTATATAGAATTTTGAAATTATTTTTTATGTTTTAAACAAAATTTCTCAAACGCAATATTTTCCACCCTATAGTACAAAACATAAATAAAATTAAAAAAAAAAAACATATCCTAAAAATTAATAAAAGTCGACAAAATTACAATTCAAAATTAAAAAAAAAAATTAAAAAAAAAAAAATCAAACTCACATTAAAATCAAACTCCAACTCCCGAATATGTAAAATATGTGATGTGATGAAGATAAATGTCCAATACATAATCAAATTCAAGATTTTTAACAAAGTTTTGAAGTCACACAATAGAAAGAGGTGGTTGATCCCAAGTAAAAGTGTTGGTTGTAGCTAAGGCATTCTCCCTCAAAGCAAAATTTCTGGTTTCGCCACTGACAGGCTCAATACCTTGATTTTATTAACATGGCACACAATTGACCCAATTTACTTAGATAGGAATTAATAGGCTTAGTTCATCATCAACAGGCCTAAAACCGTTATACATGAAACTTATATATATTTAAAAAAAGATTTAGAAAGACCGTATATTTTTCCTCAAGTTTTTAAATTTAAAATACGTTATACAACACCATTTTATCATGTGACAAAACCAAGATCACCAAAAGGAAAAGGTACAGTAAGAAAAGCACCACAAAAACGCAGCTTCTCAAAAAAGAAAAGAAAAAAAAGACAATAAACATTATCTAGTATGATAAATTATCAAAGACCCCTCCCAAACTCCTAAAATAAAATGGGAACACTTTTAATGGAAGCAACATATATGCATGAGTTTATTTATAAGGGAAAATTCTTATCCAACTAAATTTATTTTTAACGTCTCCTCCACTTCACCCTCTTCCTGTTGGATGGCCAATTGCAAAGGACTTTATAAACCAACCACTCTTCCTTGTGATTATAATTTGTCCAACAAAAAATCCAACCATAAATCCACATCTATATCCCATCGCAACTACCTTCCAGCCAAACTCAAATGAAAACTCTGAGCCTTGGTTTGCTTCAAAATTTGAAGGTGGAGTTGGTGGGTCCTTTGAATTGGCACATCTTTTGGACAATGGACTTCCACACAATTCTACATTTCCATAGAATGAATTGTTTTGAAATGTGAGAAATTGTTTCCCTTGTGGTATAGGTCCTGTAAGATTTTTATAAGACACATTCAAGAAAGCAAGGAAGGTGAGCTTCACTAGTTGTGGAGGAATCTCTCCAACTAGCATATTTTGAGAAAGATCTAGTGATTCCAGGTTTGTTAAGGTTGCCAAAGACAACGGGATAAAACTAGTAAGAATATTGTTGGAAAGGTTAAGCATATGAAGTGCTTTTAGATTCCCCAAAATTTTTGGAATTTCTCTTTCAAACTTGTTGCCTGATAGATCAATGGCCACAAAGAAATCTTGGATTTCCCAATATTTTGTCTTTATGCCTTTATTTGTCAATGTCATTGTGTAGATGTATGACACTGGCCAGTCATTGCTTGCTATTTTTAGCACCAGACCATTTGCTTGCGTATATGTTAAGTGACTTGCATCAAAGCTTTGCATGGCTTTCCAAATTTGGAAATATTCAGATGACAACTTACCACTAATATTATTGTTCGAGACATCAATTACTTGTAATTTTGGGAATCTTTGAATTGTATTAGGTTTTCCAATAAAGCCATGGATTCCATTTGATTGCAAAATGAGAACCCTTAGCTCTAGAAGAATGCCCAACCAAGAGGGGAAAATATCAATTATATGATTGTTTCCAATATCAAGAACTTCCTATGTTGTACAATTAGCCAATGACCTTGGTAAAGGCCCCTCAAAATGATTTTGACTCAATTTGATCATCTCCAATTTGCATCCACACGCCTTTCAACGGCACCTCCATCTTACCAATAGGGAAGATTTGGAGACTATTCTCAGGGCGGTGGTTTTTGTGAACAAGGCGGACAACCAAGTCAGGGCCGCTCACAAGATCTTGGGGTACGATCCTATCTAGAGGTCATTCGCCGACCCGAAGTACATGGTCAGAGCTAACAATCCCTGGCTTCAGAAAATCATTGTAGTTGAGCACAGATTTCTGATTCTCGAGGGGTCTCCTATTCCAGAGGGCATCCCATTGGTCGGCTCTTCTTCGTCCCACCAAGCAGCGGAGGTAGAGAGTGATTTGGGCTTGCCCGAAGAAGGATTCGGTGTATTTGGCCAAGCCAGTCCATCCGAGGATCCTTCTGGTGATTTGGATGACCTCAACCTATTCGAAGCGGATCTCTTGTCAGTGGGGACATCTTCTCAAGCGGAGATGGGTTTTAAAAGAAAATCCCAGGCAAGCCTACTTGATCTGATTGAGGGCCAGCCAGGGAAGGACGCGCCAGGGAAGTCACAATCCAACCCTCCTCCTTCTCCCCCACAGCCTTAGCCTGTTTGGACTAAGTCTTCCCCTTCTCGATCACAGCCACCCTCTCCTCGATCTAAACTTCCTGCCCCTGCCCAATCGACTCTGTCTCCTCGGCCTGAGCCCACCGACCCAAAGAGGAAGAGGAATTCCAAAGGCAAGGAGCCAATGGACGGGGGGAAGTCTTGCACATCTCAAGAGGAGGGTGAAGCCCATCGGCCTTAGAAGCAACTAAAGATTGGGCATCAGGGCCAGGGCAAAGAGGTCGATACTTAATCTGCGCCCGAGGCTAGGCTTCCTGCCCCAATGCTCCACGGGGAGCCATTGATGGAAAATGCCTCTTTGAGGGACTTTCGAGGCGGCGAAGGCGCTTATGTGGCCGACGCGTTGGAGAGGATGCTGCTCCTCCCCACCGACATGGAAGAGTTGAAGAATACGAGGAGGCAGGAGGTCTTCCTTAGCATGAAGAGGTACTTGGCCATGGTAAGGCTTCTGATACTTGTGATTCTGTCAATTTTCGCTCCTTAATTTCCCATTCATAGTGTGCCTGTTCCAATTGGCAGGCCGTCCAAACCACTTATAGGCTGGAAGATGAGGCTAAGAAGCAGAGCAGGTCCTTGGAGACCGAACGTAATAAGCACCTGGACGCTGCTCGGATCCTCAAGAACTCCGAGGCTGGCCTCACTAAGGCCAGAGAGGATTTGAAGAAGATGACCAGGGCCAGGGACAGTGCTGAAGCAAGCCTGTCTGATGCCCAAAAACAGGCCGTGACCCAGACAAAGCGCCTGCTTGAAACTGAAGATCAACTGAGAATTGCTAAGGAGCAGATTGTTGATCTTAAGAAGAAGCTGGTTGAGGCAGAGGAGGCCAAAAACGTTGCGGAATGGGCTAGGGATGAAGCTCTGAAGCCTAAGACAGAGGCTGAGACCTCCAAGGACAAAGCTGAGGAGAAGGCCTATGACGTGGGGGTGACTAATGCCCAGGCCATCCTTAAGGCTCAAATCCTTGGGGTATGTCGGTTTTACTGCTCCCAGGTCTGGAATGAAGCCCTCAAACAAGCTGGGGTGGAGGCTTCATCTGATCTGTGGAATACGGAGAAGGTGTACTATCCTCTGACCATCCGTGAGACTAACTCCGAGACGGTGAGTGCTCCAGAAGAGGCTAAGGCTGCTCAGCCTGAGGCTGCCCTGACCGTGTCCCCCACTAACGAGCCATTTTGGGGGGGGGGGGGAGGAGGGAGGGCGAGCTTCTTAAGGTGACAAAAACAAGTGGGAGTTCTAAACCTGAAGTGCCCCAGGAGGCTACCGGATCTATAGTTAGCGCTAAGGACTCTCACGCCGAGGAGCCACCTCTCTTAGTTCAGCCCCTTCAGTCCATTTCCCTGGCTGATGTCACTCAGGGCTCCGAGGCCAATCCTGCTCAGCTTCCCAAGGAGGGGGATGTCTCCCAGGGTCCCGAGGCCAATCCTGTTCAGCCTCCCAAGGAAGGACCGGAATAAAGTTGAAGAAGTAGGGATCTCGGCCAACTTTTGTATTGGTTTTTTTTTAGTTTAGTTTTTAGTTGGTTTGCTTCTGTTTTAAGAACCTCGGAATTTATTTGTAACCGAATTTTTCGACTATATGTATGAAATTCCATTCTTCCTTTCTCTTTTGAATCATGCGTTTATTACTATTACCGATATTACTATTACTGCAAATCTCGTGGTTTGTGAATCAATCATCCTAACGGGTGTGAATGGTTGTGCACATAATATATTTGAAGTTAAATCCCTAAATGCTAACTTATCGGCACCAAGGGGATGCTTGGTTTGCATTTACCCATATTTCTAGGGGGCTAAATGTATAATCCGAGGTGCCGAGCGTGCACTTAGGTCGTATCCACAGGTTTTTACAAATCTTGAAGTAGCTAGTTTCCCTATAGGTTTGAGTCCGAGGACCATACAAGACCTTGATTCTGTCTAACACTTAGGTTTTCTTGGAGTGACTAGTTTCCCCATAGTTTTGAGTTCGAGGACCTGCAAGACCTTGGTTCTGTCTAGCACTTAGATTTTCTTGGAGTGACTAGTTTCCCCAGAGGTTTGAGTCCGAGGACCATGCAAGACCTTGGTTCTATTTAGCACTTAGATTTTCTTGGAGTGACTAGTTTCCCCATAGGCTTGAGTCTAAGGACCATGCAAGACCTTGGTTCTGTCTAGCACTTAGATTTTCTTGGAGTGACTAGTTTCCCCATAGGTTTGAGTCCGAGGACCATGCAAGACTTTGGTTCTGTCTAGCACTTAGATTGTCGCCAGAATGCGAGATGTGTAGTCAAGATGGACTTTAAAATTTGAACTAGATAAACGCTTTTATTAATAATAATACATTCTCAGGTTATTTACATTCCATGGACGAGGTACATCTTTTTCATCTAAGTCTTCTAGGTAGTATGCTCCTATTCCCGCCACTGAAGTAATTCGGTATGATCCTTCCCAGTTGGGTCCAAACTTTCCCCATGATGGGTTTTTGGCAGCATCCACAACTTTTCTCAGCACTAAGTCCCCTAGTGCTAGTGGTCTAAGCTTCACATTGGCATCATATCCTTGTTTGAGCTTCTGGTGGTAATAGGCCAACTGGACCATTGCCTTCTCTCTTCGTTCGTCGATCAGATCTAGGTTCTTCCCCAGTAGTTCGTCGTTATTGTCCGAGGTGAATGAGCTTGACCTCAATGTTGGGAAGTTTGCCTCTAGAGGGATAACAGTCTCGGTCCCATAGGTCATGGCAAAAGGTGTCTCCCCTGTTAACCGTTGCGGTGTAGTCCGATAGGTCCATAGGACGTGCGGCAACTCTTCCACCCATCTTCCCTTGGCATCATCTAGTCTCTTCTTCAGTCCACTGACTATGACCTTGTTGACAGCCTTGGCTTGCCCGTTTCCTTGAGGATAGGCTAGAGTTGAGTACTTGTTAGTGATCCCCAACTCGTAGCAGTATCTTCTAAAAGCCTTGTTGTCAAACTGGAGTCCATTATCCAAAATGAGGGTGCGAGGGACCCCAAATAGTGTAACAATGTTTCTCCAGATGAATTTCTTAGCATCCACGTCCCTGATGTTGGCCAGAGGCTTAACTTCGACTCATTTAGTGAAGTAGCCTGTGCCGACTAGTAGATATCTCTTATTTCCTGCTGTCTTTGGGAAAGGTTCTACAATATCCAGGCCCCACTAGACGAACGGCCACGGACTGGACAAAGGGTTGAGGGCCCCGCCTGGCTGATGAATATTTGGGGCGAACCTTTGGCACTAGTCACACTTTTTAACATACTCCAGGGCTTCCTTCTGCATCCCCAGTCACCAATATCCTTGGGAAATGGCTCGGTGCGACAGAGATCTTCCTCCTGTGTGACTCCCGCAGATCCCTTCGTGCAGCTCTTCAAGCAGTAGTTCTAATGCCTCAGGGTGGACACAAAGTAAACATGGCCCAGAATATGAGCGTTTGTACAATTTGTGGTCCTCGGACAACCAGAGCCAAGGAGCTTTTCTTCGTATTTTCTCTGCCTCTGACTTTTTCTCAGGCAAGATGTCATCTTTGAGGAACTTCACAATGGGGTCCATCCAGCTAGGGCCCACTCTGACCTCATGAACATGGACCATGCCTTTGATTACTTCATTCGCTCTGTCCAGGTGCTCGACGAGAATAATTCGAGGCAGATCCCCTGCCAAAGAGGTGGCAAGCGTGGCCAGCGAATCTGCTTGAGTGTTTCCACTTCTAGGGACGTGCAACAAGCTGAAAAAGTCAAAGCCTGGTTGTAAGCGTTTGACCTGGCTTAAATACTCCTGCATCCTCGCATCTCTAGCCTCTAATTCCCCCTTTACCTAGCCCACTACTAGCCTCGAGTCCAAGAACATCTCCACTGCTTTTCCTCCCACTTTTCTTCTTGACCACCATATTGTTGACCAACCATTCTGAGTAGAAGACTTCTTTAATAGCCCCGGCACGCTTAAGCTTCGTCACTTCGTCCCTAATTGCATCGGCATGCTCTTTTGACGGTCGACGGGGTGGTTGCTTCTTGGGAGTGATGGCTGGATTGACATTGAGGTAATGGCAGATGAAGGCTGGATCGATTCCGGGGGCATCGCAGGCATCCCATGCAAACACGTCAATATTTATTTTAAGGAACTCAATCAGCTCCTCCTTCTCCTGAAGAGGCAGCTGAGCCCCTACTCGGAAGAATTTCTCCGGGTCGCCGCCAATAACCACCTCTTCCAGATCTTCGCATTTCGTCTCCTCGGCAGGATTGTCAAGGGGCGAAACCGGGGTCTGTAGTTGCTATAAGTTCTTCTCAGCGAAGGCCGAGGACTCCGTGTCGAGCCGATGTGAGACGGTCGTTACTACGCATTGCCTCGCCGTGGGTTGGCAACCGTGGATTTCAAAAAATTGGTTTCTCGACGGGAATTTCACCTTCTGGTGCAACGAGTAAGCAACAGCTCCTAAGGTGTGGAGCTAGGGCTTACCGACGATGGCTGTATAGGGGGAGTAGTTGTCCACCACGATGAAGTTCACCTGCACTATCTCTAGGCCGGTCTGAATAGGCAGCCTAATCATGCCCATTGGGATGACAAGCTTCCCGTCGAAACTCATCAGAAGGGAGTTGTAGGGCATCAGATCCTCTGGTTTTAACCCCAGCCCCTTGTAGAGGTCGAGGTACATAACCTCGGCTGCGCTGCCTCCATCTACCATCACTCTTTTCACATCGTAGTCCCCGATTCTAAGTGTGATTAGCAGCGCATCATCGTGGGGCTGAATGGTCCCGATCTTGTCTTCCTCTGAAAAACTCAAAACAGGATGAAAGTTCATTTTGGCCCTCTTCGGCCCTGGTTAGGACTCCTCGGTAGGTAGTTGAGCAACTGATAACACTCGTGCAGGGCGTGTGCCTGCTCTTCTTGACACGGCCACGATTATGTTGATCGTTCCTGCAGGTGGCCTCAGGGCAGCATCCTTCCTGACTTCTTGATGGCCTTGATGACCATTGGAATGATGCAAAAGGTGCTTTAGCTTTCCTTCCTGGACTAGCTGGTCCAGGTGGTTCTAGGGATTCTTGCAGTTCTCCGTGGTATGGCCATGGTCTTGGTGGTACTGGCAATAAAGGTTCTGATCGCGCTTCGAGGGTTCCCCTGCCATCTTATACGGTCACTTAAAGTATGGCTCGTTCTTGATCTTCTCCAAAACTTGATGTACTAGCTCTCGAAATACGACATTGACAGTCTACGCATTGGTTGTTCTGGGTGGCCTTACGACATCCCTCATCGGATGATTGTTTTTTTATCGATCTGACTTGAAATCCCTCCTCTCCTGAGGGATAACCTTCTCTTTTCCTCTTCCCTGTAACTGGTCTTCCTCCACTCACTTATACTTGTCGATCCGGTCCATCAGTTGGTGCATGCTGGTGGCGGGTTTGCCAGTTAGAGACTTCCTCAGACCGTGATCAGCTGGGAGACTATTTTTGAAAGTGATGATGGTGACATCATCGAAATTATCTTCCATCTCGTTGTATGTCTCCCAGTATCTATCCGAGTAGGCCTTTAAGGTTTCTCTGTCATGCATGGATAACAACAACAAAGCGCTCAAAGGCCGAGGAGCTCTGCGGTTTGTAACGAAGCAAAAGCCAAAAGCTTAGGTCAGCTGCTTGTATGAATCTATGGAGTTCGTCTTTAGACCATTAAACCACCTCATCACCACTAGTCCCAAGCTGGATGAGAAAACCCTGCACATCAGCGCCTCGTTCCTAGAGTGGACAGCCATCCTTTGGTTGAACTGGCTCACATGCTCTACGGGGTCTGTTTTACCATTGTAAAGGGTGAAGGTTGGCTGCTGGAACCGCCGAGGAAGTATGGCCCCTTCTATGTGATGTGTGAAAGGCGACTTGGAGAGTTGATCCAACGCCCTGCTCATGGCATCGTTTCCCAAGCCCCTAGGAGATGGGCTTCTGTGTCTACGTCTCCGGTAGTGTTCTTCTTCATGGGAGAAGGTCTCACTTGGGGGAGTCCTCGATCTTTGTCTATAGTCGTCGTCACTTTCATCGTCAAAGGGCGCGTCAAGCCTGGAACAAGATTGCCTTTGCTGTGCATGGTGCAATTTTCTCTTCAGATCGTCTATTTCTCGCTACATGGCCCGCTTATCATTCTATTTCTGAGACATGTGACTCCTAACTTCTTCCTGTTGTAGGGCCTGGTTGTTATTTTGTCTCTGAAGCACATGGCTGCCCGCGCAAGAGTGGCTCCTGCTGGTTTGAGTGGTGTTTACGCTTCCCTCTCGAAACCTTCCATTCTCTTCATTTCGGTCACATTCGGGGTTAGGGAAGTTACCCTGTTGTTGGGATTTGGCTAGTTCGAGCTGATGGGAGCCTGCTTGATGAGGGCCTGATCCTACCATGCCGGATCGTTGTTCTTACTAACACACAAGTTCTTCCCACAGACGGCGCCAATTGTAGGGGGTGGGTTTGAGCGCTCCTTCTATTGGACGAAAGGTCTCAAGCCCAACTGGCCCAATACAATGAATTTTTAGAGAGTGGGTTTAAGAACTAGGTCCTAGTCTGAACCACAATCACTAGACACGGTTAGATGCGGGCCAGGCACTAAGGAAATGGATTAAAGTATGAAATTTTGTCCTCGGGCATTTCGTTCAAGGAACTTAGTGCTCTTCTTCTTCTACTTTCAGTACTAGGTTACAATGGTTTTCAAGACCTTGCAGATCGACATCGCTTTTTCTTTTTCTCTCTTCCTCCTCTCTTTTCCATGATCCCTCATTCTTGGAGGGTCTCTCACATTATATACTTCTTTCCAGCCAATCTTGACCCTCCACTTGTTTGTCGTGCAGGTCATCACTCGAGTGCTTGTCCCATCAACCACTTTCCTAAACCCTCTGTGAGTTGCGGCAACCAAGGCTGCACTGTTCAGAGGCCATTTCCTCATTAATGCGGCTAGAACGTTAGTTGGGTGCATTCAATGTGGAGGTGACAGCTTCTCCTTGAATTGCTCTCACACCATACCCCCGTGTGTGTCCTTCTGTGCTCGTCCTTTCTTCTGGAGGTGCTCTAGGAAGATGCCTTTGATGGCATGCCGTCCTTTCCTTCTGGGGTCTGGAGTGCCGAGGACAAGATCGTCCTCGGCATCGTCTCTAGAATGTTTGTGCTTTCTTCATGCGTCCTCGGGTATTTTTCCCTCCTCAGCGCGGGCCTTGGGCCCAATACAAAGCGGGCCGGGGTTGCTAGGTTCCTTGGCCCCACAATAATAATCAAATATCATAAAGGGAAAATAAAAAAAGGAGAACATCAAAATTTTTAATTTGATTCTATAAAATGCTAAATTATTTGAGTTTATATTATTTAGAATTCACAATTTTTTAATAATGCAATCCCATACTAAACATGACTAAAGCAAGTTGATCTTCAGTAAAAAAAAAAATATCGTAATTAAACCATACAAGTTCATTTCTACAATATCTACAAAATTTTCTAATCTTTAGTCTTTAATCTACTCCTTTTTTTTCATAAGTAACACCTTTTTTTATATTGAATTTAAACTATAATACCTATTATATTAATGAAAATTAAAATACACTTTGGTGAGATATTGTTAGTGATTACATTTTTAGATATTTTATATATAAAATATTAATGATGGTTAAATTTATTTATATTATTAAATAGTTATTAATTAAATTATTTATGATATCATCAGATCAACTACTAATTAGACCTTGATTGGTCTAAAAAATCAAGAATCACAAAGGGTTCTATCAGAACCACTCTCCTTTCGATCCTATCTTCAATTAGGTTTTTAAACCAAATGTTTCATTCATGTATGAAAAAAGGAAAATAGTTTTATGATCTGTTTATACATTTAGTTGATAAATTTTATAATGAATTTTATATTTGAGTTAATGATAAGTTTTGGTAAGAAAATTTGGATATGCATCAAATGGGTTGAAAGTTGTTTGGAATTCTTTTGAGGTAGATTTAAATGGACTTTGTTAGTTATAAATTAGAAGGACAAATGGTCAAATTATAGTACATCAAGTGGGTTCTAGTTAGCTCAACTGATAAAATTTTTATGGTTGAATCAAAACTACTATTAAGAGTGAACGTCATAAGTTGAAACCCTTTCAAAAGAAATATGTGACATAAAATTAGAGTGGATTAATCTTTTTTTTTTTGTGCTTTGTTTTATATATATTATATTTGGACATGTAAAAGAGGAGGAGAAACACCGTCTCCATCATCAAGGTAAATAACAGACACTAGGATATCAAAGATGGTTTCATCCTTTCAAAAATTAGAAACACAATATTTTTTTTGATAATTTGATTGATTTAACCAAAGCCACTTGCATATAATTATAATCTACTTGACTTTAAAATTGGTATTTAAGCACTACTACTACCTAAAATACCTAACAACCATTCATTTCTTATCCCTTGTCATGCTCCATTCAGTCCTCCTTAGCATTTTCCATGAGATATAATTGCAATAAATGTATCATTCTCAATGATAAGTGTCTCTTGGCCGTGTAGAATAAAGCCACTTCTCCGCGTGACTGTGGACCATATGTATCATTCTCAATGACAACAATCTTCTGTGAAATTTGGCTTAGTAGGAAAAAAAGAAAAAACACACACACACACAAAGACCAAGCTATAAGGAGAAAATCTAGCATCTGGCTCCATGAGAGAGAGAGAGAGAGAGAGAGAGAGAGCATGTTCAGTGAGATGGTGAGTCTGCCATTTGTGTCACTTAAGGGCTTCTTTGGACTATTTGTGGAATAAAATATATAAATAGATCCGGTCTGGTTTGGTGTATGCATTTAGACTTAGTTTATTATGCATTTTCAAATTTTGGTGTATGCATTTCTAACTAATATGTATTTCAATTCTCATTAATGTAATAGGTATTATAGGTTAAATTCAAATATTTAAAAAAAGTATTATACTTTAAAGACTAGAGATTAATTAGAAAAAATTGTAGATAATTTTAAAATATATTATTATTAATTATATTTATTTATATTATTAATTCATTAAATAATCATTTATTAAATTATTTATGATATCAACAATTCAACCACCCATTGGCCCCACTCTTTTTGGATCTTACGTCTAGTCAAGTTTTTAAACTCAATAAACCCAAAGTCTTGTTTGAGTGGGAAAAAAAAAAAAAAGATAGTTTATTGATTTATTTATATATTTACCTAATAAAATTTTCTTTGATTTGAAAATGATAAGTTTTGGTTAGAAAATTTGGATGAACTTCAAATGGTTGAAATTTGTTCGGACTTCTTAATAGAATTGAAGTTATAAATTGGAGGGACACATGGTAAAAATTATAGTGCAATTAATTTGTTATTCTAAAACTAACTTGAAATATGTGACACAAAATAATTAGAGTGGATTACACCTTTCTTTCTTTTTTTACTTTTTTTTTTTTTTTATGAATAGACTGGATTAACTTAATTTTTATGAATAGACTGGATTAACTTAACCTTTGTTGTTGCTTTGTTTTAAAGATATTATATGTAGATATGTAAAACTTATTCGCAAAGTTCCTAAGTGATACGGTATAAAAATAATCTATTAAGGAAAAATTTAGTCCGTTTAGATTGAGGGGGAGGGAGGGGAAGTAGAGTAAAGTAGAGTAGATTTAGTCAAAAATTAGACTATTTTTAACTAACTCTACTCTACTCCCCTCCTCTCCTCCTCCTTTCCCCATCCATCCAAATAGGCGGCGTTAGCGTATAGAAGTATCCCAATAATCCAATAATTTTTTTCAAAAAAATGTGTGATTAACCGAACCATATTCCATTTTCTCAAGCATAAAATATAAAATAAAATGGTCCTAATTTGTATGTCTTTGCATTTGGATCTGTCTTCATAATTAATGATCTCTCTCTTTATCCAAATCCTTCATGCTCTTAATGCTCTACATGGATCAGTTTCTCAGATCGACCTGTAAGTCCATCTTTCATAGTTTCTCTTTCAATTTTCTGCTCCATGGTTTTTCTAAGATCTTTGCTAGACATAGTTTTGGCAGTCTTCCACATTTAATAAATGTATATGGGTCTTAGATATGAAACTTCGGATAGGATCCTCATCACTAACCAACATGGGGACGTTATCCCTTTGGTTATCGTAGTAGAGGGTTAGGTTCGGTTTTTGGACTATGATGATATGTTGAAATCGTCAGTGAGTTGCAGGCTCCAAAGCACTCTAATGGGTACCTGTAGAATAAGAACAAATGGACCAAATAGAAAGCACCGGTGTGGTACTGGCCAAAGACCTTCCGAAGGTTAAATTAGTGAATGAGAATTCTCCAAGAACTCTATAGTGAGAGAGTTGGGATTTTCTGTGTACTTGAGAAAAGAGGGGGTGGCGCTTATATAGTGCTGAGTAGTGAATCGAGATCCCTTAGAAGTAGGCATCTTTCCTTGCAAAGGTTATTTGGTGTTAGGGTTTCCGTGATTCCCGAATGTCTTTCCATATAAGGAAGACACGTGTCCATGACATGGCCTTGGTACGTGATGCGCAAGACATTTCCTTGTAGGAGCATGCGTGGGGAGCATGCATGGAAACGTAGGACTCATCGGTTTTCTTCGTCCCTTCAGTTTGGGTGTGTTACCGTCACCTCTACTTTCCGTCAGTATGGGATGCGTCCGTCAACTTTGGGGTCGTCCTTCTATGAGAGACCTTCGTCGCCTTTCTGTGAGGCTGACGACCCTACCAAGGTCGTTTGCTCTCTTGGCCTTCTGTTTTGTGAGCCTTTTCTGAAAATGCCCCTATCAAACTACAATAAAACATTTGAGAATATTGAGTGGTAGACTCTAAATAAATTCCTACATGATACATGAAGTCATTCATGGTTAATTCCATAAAAAGAAAGATTTTTCATTCATCCATATGTTGTATTTTTGAATTTTTGATGAAAGCATTATGTTATCATTGTCGTACCACACCGGCTTTTGGTGTGTTTGACCCCAACCTTCTTTGTTTTTTCTTGTGGTTCTTGGTGACATGTATGCAAAGTGTGTGGCTTGTATAGACACTAATGTTGGTGTGAATGACACTTTTTACTTTATTTTTCAATTTTTTTAAGAGTCGTTACTGACCAGTGATAACTTATAGCTAAGGTTCTCCTTAGTCAAGTGTTCCTATTACAACTGAGAGTTTAGACGTGGAGAAAAAAAAGTTGATAAAAGTAAAAAAGAGTTAACAATTCCAAGAAAGAAAATAAAAATTAACTTTTATTATATAATATAGTATATGATCATTATTCTACACCCAAACAAAAAAAAAGTGTAGAAAGAAACTCACCACATGAATATATTACATTGGAAAAATGTTAAAACTAAAAACTATTTTACAAATAGCTGATGTGGTGGGTGATTATTAGTAATTTAAAAAATTGTGTTAGTGGGAGGCTCAGATGAATACCGATAAGAATTTATTATATCAACAATTTGTAAAATTGTTGCAAAATAGTTTGCGTTTGTAACATTACTCATTAAATTGAACTAGAGTATAACCCCGTGTAGATATATGGGTACATTTAAAAACAATCACAATTACACATATATATGAGTTCAAATTATACTTGGTGTAAGAGTTAGAACTTACACATTTTTTAAGTCATGAATTTCTAAAATATGTAGAAGTTTCTCATTATAAATATACATATACATACATATATATATATATATTTAGAATTTAATTGGATTTGGACTTTTTGATTTTTGCACCTAATAATTCACTTGCCGACACGACACGTGACTCATAATTGGACTATAATTTAGAATCTAATTAGATTTTCTCTAATTTTTTACTTTATATATATATATATATATATAGAGAGAGAGAGAGAGAGAGAGAGAGAGAGTGAGAGAGAGAGAGAGAGAGGTTTGGTCTAGGCAATGGATATAATCAACAACAATAATTTTAAGACAAGATTTAAGTACAATTCTTTAGCGTTATTCCTTAAGTTACCCTTCTTAAGATTCAGTTATGTAGCTGTACTTAACTAAAAATACACTTCCATCCATTAGAAAAATGCCACATAATTGAATTTTAAAAAGAAAACCTAAGAAACAACACCTAATTACTGTATTTGAAATTTTGTCCATAATTTTATCCATTGAGCCTTCCAAACTCTTATGGCCTATTTAGGGAAATGTCTTGCCGAACAAAATTTAATTATGGATTCTCCTTTAATTCACTCTGTTCATTCAATAGAGGCTCGTGGTGGGTCTTCCGTCTTCATCTCCCTTTTTGTGTTCAATCGTCCAAGTCTTCATTTCTTACTTGTCCTCGTTATTGTACACAACTTTTATCTTCCTTTATGTAGTCATAACAACTCCAATATGTAGCAACTATCACTGTTGTCGTAACAAAAATTGTCAGTTTTTTCTGAAAACAAGATTGAGAAATAAATTTTTTAACCTATACGTGAGAAAGCTATGTTTTAGTTTTTTTTCATGTTGGCTTTCGATTTTGATGCCCTTCCATTTTGAAAAACTGCACCCCTTTTTTATCTCACACACAAAATTCTTGGGAATTGCTCAAGAAAGTTTTGGAATTAGTTCCAGTACCCTACATAACAAAGTCAATACCCTGATTTTAATAAGGCGTAAATGCACTTTTAGTCCCTATATTTTGTTTCTTACATTTTCATTTCACCACTTTTAGTCCTTAAATCAATTAACGCGTTCTATTTTGGTCCTTACCATCACTCACTTAACAGAAATTGCTGATGTGACAAACGGAGTGCACTGTTGGCACATTAAATGCTGACGTGGCCAATAAAAGGAATCTTGAAACAAACATTATCATGACAAACATGAGCATTATTCAATTCATATTTAATCTTCATTTGACTACCATTAGCAGAAACAAATCTTTCAGTTGATTTTTCAAAATATTTTGAAGGATTCAATCCTTCTTGGATACAATTGATATCTGCACCAGAATCAATCATGGTAATAACAGTAAAATGATAATCATGGGAAACAACAATTCTAACTTTTGTAAACCATTTTGGAGGAAGCAGTTTGTTAACAGGACTAAGTTGAGAATTATCAACAATACCTTTATCCGAAAGAAGAGCCTGTTGACTGGATTCAACTCCATCTTTGTGCTGATCTTGTTCATCTTGTTCATTATTAGATTTATTAAGATTTTTATCAATTTTTAACATTATCAATTCTTGTTTGAGATTATTGTTATCACTTTTAATGCTTCTAAATTCATGTTTCAATTCATTTATCTCTTGTTTAACAATATTAATTTCATGCTGAAGATCATTAATAGTTAAATCTTTGGATTTCTTTTTATTAAATCTTTCCAAAGTTTCTTCAAAGCTTATAGTTGATTTTAGCTTTTTACCAGTTTCATCTTTTATCAAATTTTTCTTAAACTTATCCAAATATTCTTTTTGTAATTCAGGGATTTGAATTTGATTTATCAATTGAATTATTAATTTTTCATCTTCTTCATTCTTAGTGAGAGCATTAACAAATTTAATAATATTGCAACAGGAATCTCTACAACCAATTTTAATATTAGGTGAATCAGAAGAATCATCAGCAGATTGATAGCAAGAATCAGATGAAGAAGAAAAATCATCTTCCAAATAATCAGATGAGTTGTTTGATTCAAGGATTCTGAATAATTCTTCTTGCTCTTTATCATCAATATTTAACATGTTAAACTTGTTTTTCAACTTACCAGGTTTTTGCTTACAGTCTTTACTAAAGTGTCCAAGTTTACCACAGTTAAAGCATTTACCTTTACCTGATCTTTGGTTGTCATATTTTTTAGAAACAAAGTTGTTTTTTATTTTTTATAACATCTAAACCTAGGATAGTATGGACAGGTTGTGGAGATCCAACTCCTCTGTCAGCTCCAGGACTAGTGGTCCTCCTGATATTGTAAATGAAGAAGATCACACTATTGATGATAAGGAGTTGCTCCCTGATTTTCATAGATGGAATATTCCTAAAGTTGATACTAAAACTGTTTATACAACTAGTTTTGTTGAAAGTGCTTTTCATTCTGCTTACAAAACTAGAAGTGTTGAACAAATATTCTCTATTTCTAAAACTCATGAAAAATGCTGCTTGTTTTCTAAAAGAAATATTAGTAAGCCTTTTGCTTTGATTTATTGCATTTATTATAGACTGTTGGGTACTTAAATAAACCCTGGTGCTAAGATCCATAGAGAACCTTTTGGTAAAATCATGTTAATTCAATGTTCAAACCCTGATGCTAAAGTTCAAGTTCCGAAAATGATTCAATGGCAAGATGTTAAGCTTCCTACTGATTGGTTGTTGGAACAAGAATCCCCTCCTACTAAACCTGTTTTTGATGAGCTAGATCTCACTCATATTCAACAATATCTTGATGGTACTGTTAAAATAAGTTTTCAAAATAATCAACCTTTGAGAATCAACGAAGGAAGAAATTCCTTTGCTGGATTTGAAAGTATTAAAATTGGTTGTGGAGATTTTTGTTGCAATGTTATTAAATCTGTTAATACTCTCACTAAGAGTGAAGAAGATGAAAAATTAATAATTCAACTGATAAATCAAATTCAAAATCTTGAATTACAAAAAGAATATTTGGATAAGTTTAAGAAAAATTTGATAAAAGATGAAATTGGTAAAAAACTAAAATCAACTATAAGCTTTGAAGAAACTTTGGAGGGATTTAATAAAAAGAAATCCAAAGAATTGACTATTTATGATCTTCAACATGAAATTATTGTTGTTAAACAAGAGATAAATGAATTAAAACATGAATTTAAAAGCATCAAAAGTGATAACAATAATCTCAAACAAGAAAAGTTTATTGACGGTCTGCCTCCTATCTTTACTCATAAGGTAAAACAAGAGTTAATGGGTAAAAATGATTCTATTGATTATGATAATTTAACCTATGGTGATATTTTCAGTACTATTAAAAAACTTGGTATCAATATGTGTAATGATGAAAAACTATTAAAACACCAATTAAAGAATAAAAGAAAAGCTAAATATGAAATGGGTAATTTCTGCAAACAATATGGTCTGCCTCCTATTACTCCTTTTGGGCAAAAAGGTAAAAAACATGATAAAAGCCATAAAAAATATAAAAAATAAAAGATGGCAGTATTGATACCAGATGAAGCAATATCAGGAGGCATAAAGGCCATAAATACGCTATCTATCATGAAACTACTGTAAGTGTTTGTTCTACTTTCAATAACAAGTATTTTTAGTTTTCTGTTCATTATACTACTTGTTGCTACCGCCATCTTGGATGGTTCTAAATTTTTATTGCTTTCATATATATACTGCTTGGCTTGTTCTACCCCCTTACAACTGCTTTTAAATTACTTTGATTATAACTGCAATACCGCCTTCATGGCTAGTTCTACTTTGCTTTCATATTATTTTCAACATATTATTGTTGTGCTTCCGCCTTCAGCTTGGTGTCCTTCCCCCTTTATGGTATCAGATAGTGCGGTTGTGTTCTCTGTCTCTCTGTCTGTGTCTACCCAAAACTTTGATACTCCTTTGTTGTGTTCCCTTCTTATCATTGTTGGCGCCACCTATGTCGGAAAGTGAATTCACAGAACCGAACAGTAAGGCCTTTTTGAGCCAAGAAGGCGTGTAGGGCATGAGAGGTATAGGGTTGACTAGGGTATGTGTTACGAAATGCAACGGTTGCGAGAAAAACATGATAACTGAGTGTTGAACCTAGGATAGTATGGATAGGTTGTGGAGATCCAACTCCTCTGTCAGCTCCAGGACTAATTGTCCTCCTGATATTGTAAATGAAGAAGATCACACTATTGATGATAATGAGTTGCTCCCTGATTTCCAGAGATGGAATATTCCTAAAGTTGACACTAAAACTGTTTATAAAACTAGTTTTGTTGAGAGTGCTTTTCATTCTGCTTACAAAGCTAGAATTGTTGAACAAATATTCTCTATTTCAAAAACTCATGAAAAATGCTACTTGTTTTCTAAAAGAAATATTAGTGAATTTATTGCTGCTAAAAAATTCAGTTATTTGCATATTGGTATGGTTCAAATTGCTATTAAACCACTCACCCGAAAGGGTATTAATGCTTCTGTTCTTATGTGTTTAAGAGATGCTAGATTTAAGCACTTTAAAGATAGCATTCTTGGTATGATTACTACTTCTTTATATGGTGGTCCTATTTATTTTAACTGTTATCCTGATCTTACTCTTGCTTTGGATAATCCTAATATTGTTAAAGCTTTGACTTTAAATATTGCTTCATCTGGTTATCACATGGAAGAAAGTAGTAAGCCTTTTGTATTGATTTATCACATTTATTATATACTGTTTGGTACTCAAATAAATCCTAGTGCTAAGATCCATAGAGAACCTTCTGGTAAAACCATGTTAATTCAATGTTCAACCCTTGATGCTAAAGTTCAAGTTCCAAAAATGATTCAATGGCAAGATATTAAGCTTCCTACTGATTGGTTGTTGGAACAAGAATCCCCTCCTGCTAAACCTGTTTTTGATGAGCTAGATCTCCCTCATATTCAACAATATCTTGATAGTACTGTTAAAATAAATTTTCAAAGCAATCCACCTTTGAGGATCAACGAAGGAAGACATTCCTTTGCTGGTTCTGAAAGTATTTCAAAAAGAGATCAAGAGATCAATGAATTTTTGCAAAAGAATTTTGAAAAACCCATTGATTTAAAATTAAAAGGTGTTTCAAGTGATAAATCTCAAATTAGCTCTGTTTACTACTCCACTAAACCTGAAGCTTCCTCTCCATATAGCAAAACTGCTAATAAAGAAGAAGATGACACTAAATCTGTTTGTCCATCTGATTCTGATTTTCCTCTTATTGACAATCCTATTTACCAAAATCAACTAAGAGTTTTGAATGTTTTGGATGAAAGTTTTGAAGTTGATATGGTTTCCCTGTATAATGAATTTATGCTTGCTAAAAACATAAATAAAAGAAAATATTTCCAAAATAATTTTGCTCATTCTGAGAAAGACCGTGTTAAGAGGAAATGGTTAGAAAAAATGAATCAATTAAAAAAGCATATTTTGTTTTTTGATTTTCTTGAAAACCATTATGTTTCAAAAGATGACGTTTCAAAACAACATGTAAATGTGACAAAAAAATCAAATTTTGTTAAGGCAGATAAAACCATTGTTAAGTCTAGTCATCCTCCTCTTGAGACAATTTTGATAACTACTAAGAAGGATGAAGTGAAGGCCTCTCCTTTCAAAATTGTTGATGATCAAACTCCCATTGTTAGTCTTATTGAACAAAACAATTTTACTAATGAATCTTTGCATATTATTGGTCAACAGCTTGACCGCATTGAAGAAAAAACTGTTTCTCTTGAAAAAACTGTTTCTGAAAAATCAATTTTTGTAAAAACTGAGAAACCTTTGATTGATTTACCCAGTCAAAGAGAAAAAGTTATGTTTAAAACTTCTCAGTCTAAAACTCTTGAAATTGTTGAAAAAATGCTTTCTGATTTAAAAGTTAAAACTGAAGGTACTTCTAGAAATACAGCTTGCACTATTTCAAGAAATGAAAAAGAAATTGTTTATGATGAAAATACATATTTTGATACTGTATCTTCTGTTTCTACTAAAAAGATTTTTGATGATGATTTACCAGAAATAAAAAGATTTGTTGGAAATTCCAAACCTATGTCTTTTGCAAAGAACTGGTATTCAAAACCCACTCCTCCTGATATGCAATTTGAAGAAAGATCTTTTCAAACACAGTTTTCTGTTTCTGTTGATAAGCTTTATGAATGGAATATTGATGGTTTGTCTGAACAAGAAATCATTAATAGAATGAGTCATATGTCTATGGTTGGTATTGCTTATCAAAATAACTATGATCTTGATCAACCTGAAATAGTTAATTTATTTGTTACTGGCTTTTCTAGTACTCTTCGTGAATGGTGGGATTCATATCTCATAGAAGAATCTAGAGACTCTATTAAACATGCTGTTAAAAAGAATGATGAATGTTTACCTATTTTTTATTAAAGTATTGGTCGCGGTATTCCTGACGGTGTCAATACCTTGATCTATACTATTCTCAAACATTTTGTTGGTACTCCATATAATATTTCATCTCGAGTTTCTGATTATTTGAATAATTTGATATGTCCTACTATGTTTGATTACAGATGGTAGCAAGATGTTAATTTGAGGATCCTACGCATTAATTTGAGAGTTGGACATTCATTCTATACTATTCCATTCTTGTTCAGACAAAACATCAATATTCCATTCATAAAACTTATTAGCAGAAATAGAAAACTGTGTTAAATCTTTCTTCAAACTGCATATCAAGAGTGGGTTTTGAATACCAGTTTTTTGTAAAAGACATGGGTTTGGATTTTCTAACAAATCTTTTTATTTCTGGTAAATCATCATCAAAAATATTTTTAGTAGAAACAGAAGATACAGTATCAGAATATGTATTTTCATTAAAAACAATTTCTTTTTCATTTCTTGAAATAGTGTAAGCTGTACTTCTAGAAGTACCTTCAGTTTTAACTTTTAAATCAGAAAGCATTTTTTCAAAAATTTCAAGGGTTTTAGACTGAGAAGTTTTAAACATAACTTTTTCTCTTTGACTGGGTAGATCAATCAAAGGTTTCTCAGTTTGAACAGAAACAGATTTTTTAGAAACAGGGTTTTCAACAGAAACAGTTTTTTCAACAATTTTTTCTTCAATACGGTCAAGCTGGTGACCAATAATATGCAAAGATTCATTAGTAAAATTGTTTTGTTCAATAAGACTAACAATGAGAGTTTGATCATCAGCAATTTTGAAAGGAGAGGCCGTCACTTCATCATTCTTAGTAGTTATCAAAATTGTCTCAAGAGAAGGATGACTAGACCTAATAATGGTTTTATCTGCCTTAACAAAATTTGTTTTTTTTTTTTTTTTATCACATTTAAATGTTGTTTTGAAACTTCATCTTTTGAAACATAATGGTTTTCAAGAAAATCAATAAACAAAACATGTTTTTTCAATTGATTCATCTTTTCTAACCATTTTCTTTTAATACAGTCTTTTTCAGACTGAGCAAAATTATTTTGGAAGTATTTTCTTTTATTACTGTTTTTAGCAAGCATAAATTCATTATACAGGGAAACCATATCAACTTCAAAAATTTCATCCAAAACGTTGAAAACTCTTAATTGATTTTGGAAAATGGGATTTTCAATAGGAGGCAAATCAAAATCAGAAGGACAAACAGATTTAGTGTCATCTTCTTCTTCATTAGCAGTTTTACTATATGGAGAGGAAGCTTCAGGTTTAGTGGAACAGTAAAAATAGCTGATTTGAGATTTATCACTTGAAATGCCTTTTAGCTTTAAATCAGTGGGTTTTTCAAAAAAAAATTGCAAAAAATCATTGATCTCTTTTTGAAATACTTTCAGATCCAGCAAAGGAATGTCTTCCTTCGTTGATCCTCAAAGGTGGATTGTTTTGAAAACTTATTTTAACAGTACCATCAAGGTATTGTTGAATATGAGTGAGATCTAGCTCATCAAAAACAAGTTTAGCAGGAGGGGATTCTTGTTCCAACAACCAATCAGTAGGAAGCTTAACATCTTGCCATTGAATCATTTTTGGTACTTGAATTTTAGCATCAGTGGTTGAACATTGAATTAACATGGTTTTACCAGAAGGTTCTCTATGAATCTTAACACCAGGGTATATTTGAGTGCCCAACAGTCTATAATAAATGCAATAAATCAAATCAAAAGGCTTACTACCTTCTTCCATGTGATAACTAGATGAAGCAATATCCAAATTCAAAGCTTTAACAATATTAGGATCATCCAAAGCAAGAGTAAGATCAGGATAACAGTTAAAATAAACAGGACCATCATATAAAGAAGTAGTAATCATACCAAGAATGCTATCTTTAAAGTGATTAAATCTATCATCTCTTAAAACACATAAGAACAGAAGCATTAATACCCTTTCGGGTGAGTGGTTTAATAGCAACTTGAACCATACCAATATGCAAATAACTGAATTTTTTAGCAGCAATAAATTCACTAATATTTCTTTTAGAAAACAAGCAACATTTTTCATGAATTTTTGAAATAGAGAATATTTGTTCAACAGTTCTAGCTTTGTAATCAGAATGAAAAGCACTCTTAACAAAACTAGTTTTATAAACAGGTTTAGTATCAACTTTAGGAATATTCCATCTATGAAAATCAGGGAGCAACTCATTATCATCAATAGTGTGATCTTCTTCATTTACAATATCAGGAGGAAAACTAGTCCCGGAGCTGACAGAGGAGTTGGATCTCCACAACCTATCCATACTATCCTAGGTTTAACACTCAGTTATCATGTTTTTCTCACTACCGTTGCATTTCGTAACACATACCCTAGTCAACCCTATACCTCTCTTGCCCTACACAACCTCTTGGCTCAAACGGGCCTTATTGTTCGATTTTGGGAATTCACTTTCCGACACGAGTGGCACCAATGACAGTAAGAAGGGAACACAACAAAGGAGTATCAAAGTTTCGGGTAGACATAGACAGAGAGACAGAGAACACAACCACACTATCACCGGCCAGAAAAGAGTGCTTCCGCCTTTAGCCTGGTGTCCTTCCCCCTTTATGGTATCAGAGCCACCCATTTTTGGCCGATGATAATGTGGTTGTGTCTCTGTCTCTCTATCTGTGTCTACCCGAAACTTTGATACTCCTCTGTTGTGTTACCTTCTTACCGTCGTTGGCGCCACCCATGTCGGAAAGTGAATTCCCAGAACCAAACAATAAGGCCCGTTTGAACCATGAGGGTGTGTAGGGCATGAGAAGTATAGGGTTCACTGGGGTATGTGTTACAAAATGCAACGATTGTGAGAAAAACATGATAACTGAGTGTTGAACCTAGGATAGTATTGATAGGTTGTGGAGATCCAACTCCTCTGTCAGCTCCAGGATTAGTTGTCCTCCTGATATTGTAAATGAAGAAGATCACACTATTGAAGAAAATGAGTTACTCCCTAATTTCCAGAGATGGAATATCCCTAAAGTTGATACTAAAACTGTTTATAAAACTATTTTTGTTGAAAGTGCTTTTCATTCTGCTTATAAAGCTAGAACTGTTGAACAAATATTCTCTATTTCAAAAATTCGTGAAAAATGTTGTTTGTTTTCTAAAAGAAATATTAATGAATTTATTTTTGCTAAAAAATTCAGTTATTTTCATATTGGTATGGTTCAAGTTGCTATTAAACCACTCACCCGAAAGGGTATTACTGCTTCTGTTCTTATGTGTTTAAAAGATGCTAGATTTAAGATCTTTAAAGATAGCATTCTTGGTATGATTACTGCTTCTATGTATGATGGTCCTATTTATTTTAACTGTTATTATGATCTCACTCTTGCTTTGGATGACCCTAATATTGTTAAAGCTTTAACTTTGAACATTGCTTCATCAGGTTATCACATGGAAGAAGGTAGTAAGCCTTTTGCTTTGATTTATCTTATTTATTATAGACTATTGGGTACTCAAATAAACCTTGGTGCTAAGATTCCTAGAGAACCTTCTGGTAAAACCATGTTAATTCAATGTTCAACCCCTGATGCTAAAGTTCAAGTTCCAAAAATGATTCAATGGCAAGATGTTAAGCTTCCTACTGTTTGGTTGTTGGAACAAGAATCCCCTCCTGCTAAACCTGTTTTTGATGAGCTAGATCTCACTCATATTCAACAATATCTTGATGGTACTGTTAAAATAAGTTTTCAAAGCAATCCACCTTTGAGGATCAACGAAGGAAGACATTCATTTGATGGACCTGAAAGTATTTCAAAAAGAGATCAAGATCTCAATGATTTTTACAAAAGAATTTGGAAAAACCCACTGATTTACCCACTGATTTACCCACTGATTTAAAATTAAAAGGTGTTTCAAGTGATAAATCTCAAATTAGCTCTGTTTACTACTCCACTAAACCTGAACCTTCCTCTCCATATGGCAGAACTGTTGAACAAATATTCTCTATTTCAAAAATTCATGAAAAATGCTGTTTGTTTTCTAAAAGAAATATTAATGAATTTATTGCCACTAAAAAATTCAATTATTTGCATATTGGTATTGTTCAAGTTGCTATTAAACCACTCACCCGAAAGGGTATTAATGCTTCTGTTCTTATGTGTTTAAGATATGCTAGATTTTAACACTTTAAAGATAGCATTCTTGGTATGATTAACAAGTGGAGGATGACTAGACCTAATAATGGTTTTATCTGCCTTAACAAAATTTTATTTTTGTATCACATTTAGATGTTGTTTTGAAACTTCATCTTTTGAAACATAATGGTTTTCAAGAAAATCAAAAAACAAAACATGTTTTTTCAATTGATTCATCTTTTCTAACCATTTTCTTTTAACACGGTTTTTTTCAAACTGAGCAAAATTATTTTGGAAGTATTTTCTTTTATTTCTGTTTTTAGCAAGCATAAATTCATTATACAGGGAAACCATATCAATTTCAAAACTTTCATCCAAAACATTCAAAACTCTTAATTGATTTTGGAAAACAGGATTTTCAATAGGAGGAAAATCAGAATCAAAAGGACAAACATATTTAGTGTCATCTTCTTCTTCATTAGTAGTTCTACTATATGGAGAGGAAGTTTCAGGTTTAGTGGAGTAGTAAACAGAGCTAATTTGAGATTTATCACTTGAAACACTTTTAGCTTTAAATCAGTGGGTTTTTCCAAATTCTTTTGTAAAAAATCATTGAGATCTTGATCTCTTTTTGAAATACTTTTAGATCTAGCAAAGGAATGTCTTCCTTCATTGATCCTCAAAGGTGGATTGTTTTGAAAACTTATTTTAATAGTACCATCAAGATATTGTATAAAGGCCTTATGCCTCCTGATATTGCTTCATCTGGTATCAATATGCTTCGAAGGATAAAATGATTACTAAAAAAAGACACATAAACATCCATATCAACTTTTGATTTTGAAAATTAATTTATCTATTTTAACAAAATAAAAAATGAAAAAAAACAAAATTAATTTTTTTAAAAAGTCATCTCACATAATGTTGAACAAAAAGAAAATTAAAGTAAAAACAAACATTAAAATCTAATAACTAAATAAAAAAAATTCATTAGCTTTTCATTATTTTTAGGGAAGAATGCTTCTGTTCTTTCTTCCCCAAATCCCGAACATGTAATGTCAAAGGTACCTCTCTTTCATTTTCAAAGAGAGCAGTTTGAGATCTGAATTGACAGAGGAGATAAAGTGAGATTGGATCATTGCTATGAATTCGTTTTGGTTTTGGCCTTGAGGGTTCAAATCATTGAGAACATTAGCCTTGGAGTTTCAGTCTAAGAGGATGGGTTAGAGAGAAAAAGGTGTGGAGAGATGGCAAAAGACCAGGTCGGTTCGAAGAGAAGTCATCACCGAGTGGTGGCTGTGAGTGGCGAAGTGCTGGTTTTCTTCTCCAAAGACACAGATTTGGGAACAGAGGCGGAGTGTAGGTTCAATCTCTCTCTTTCACTCAACTCGAAATGACCGAGACCTACGAACTCGACCATCAATGACAAGGCAGCACACACCAGCACCACCACCAATGGTGGCCATCGTTATCACTCTCCCTTCCTCTTTTGTTTTCTTTTCTATTTCTCTATTTATTTTAATTTCATTTGTCTTTTTTGTTTTGGGTATGGCCAAGACTCTTTTTTTTTTTTTTTTTTGGTTTGGTTTGTTGATTAGGTTTGGTTGCAAGAAGCTGATGAATGTGTGTAAATTTGGATTGCTTTCAAAATGGGTGTAAATTCAGATGAATGTGTGTACTATTAAAGTGTTTGTGTTTTGAATTTTGAATTGTAAATATGTAGGCTTTGATGTGTGTGGATATGTGTGTTTGGGTTTACATGTTCTATGTGTTTCGTTGCTGGATTTATAGATTTGATCTACTGGAGGTTTCAAGTTTGTGTGTGTTCTTGTGTTATGGAGGTTATTGTATTTGTGATCTTGTATTCCAGTTGTGTTTTGAGTTTGTATTCTTAAGATTAAAATTTCTAGGTTGTGTTCATGTTTAAGATGTAATTAGATCTGAATTCATGTTGGGGTCATCTCCAGCAGGATCGGTCTAGCGAGAGTGTTGCTGGAGAGATCTAGGGAAATGAGATAAGACAACCAGTTACAGCTTTGAGATGGGAAATTTATGTTTTTGTTGGTAAATTTATTTTTTTTGGGTTTGTGTTCATCTGATTGAATATTTTGGTTTTGTGTTCTTTCTTGTTCATGTTTAAGATGATACCAGATCTGAATTCATGTGTATTTTAGGTTCTAATTTTGTTTTTTTCATTTTTTATTTTGTTAAAATAGATAAATTAATTTTCAAAATCAAAAGTTGATGTGAATGCTTATGTGTCTTTTTTAATCATTATTTTATGCTAATGTTGACACCCTATTTTGCAACCCGTATTTAACCTCACATGAAGGGTAAAAGGGTAATTTCACATTGGAAATATGCATCTTGATTCTAGTCATTAGATCCTTAATCTCATTTCACCAAAATGATCTTGATGTTGTAACGATCAAATCGACTGGTTATGAGCCCTAATCGGACCATTAGATTGAAAGTTATCATCAAATCAAGTTTTAATGGCCGAGATGCACTATTACAAATTGAGTTTGACTATATGTGATTATGAACAATTGATTTCAATTGGTTATAAATATAATCAATTTGAGATCGATGATGTGTCATAATTTGATGGGTTAGGACTACATTTTATGGTAGAGTTGCATACACCTAATTAACTAGATAGTTAAACATTAATTATTCAATGAATAATTTGTGCAATTATCTTTTAATTAGAGTAAATTTAGAGCCAATTAAGTCTGAAATGGGAGTGATTGGAGCCATTTAATGTTAATTGGGAGCTAATTTGGGGACCTATTAATGTTAATTGTGCTGAAACCATTTTCTAACAAATGACCTCTGCTTACCATTTCATTGATATCTCTCAGAATATTTTGAATCTGTGAATGAGGTTATTTTTCCCATAAACTAAACATCTGGGGCTTCAATTTGAGTACAAGAATGAGACAATTCCAATCAGAATTAAGGCAGATATGGTTTTTCAAAGTTGGCTCTATAGGCTGTGACAGCAGCTACGGGAAAACCGAATTTTGGCTTACTCCTCACTCCCACCAATCTTTCCATTTAATGCACCAGATTTTCCCCAAGACTAAAATGAGGTATAGGTTCATGATTCCTTGTCAACTCTCATTAAATGGCTTTCCATTCATATTTCCTCCACCACTACTATATAAACTCCCCTCTCCTTCATTCCAAAAGACACAAAAAAATCCCCCTCTCTTCTCTTCTCTTGAGTTCTAGTGAAGTTGAGTAGTCTTGTCATATCTTGGTCTTCCTGAGACTCAAGGTATTGAGTGAGACTCACTCTCCCTCTCCTAGTTCTTCTTTTCCTCCACCCTTAGAACCTCCATCAAGAATCTCCTCCTCCATTACATGGATCTTGCATGAAGGTATAATCCCTTTCCCTAACTGTTTGCTTATATTGTCATGATGAGAATTTAAGATTAAAGCATGATAATTCTCTTGAATATGTTTGAATATTCTTAATTGTTCTTATGTGTTCTTCACATGTTCTTAGTTGTTCATCACATATTCATGCATATCAATAGATTTAATCTTAAATCCGCATCAAAAATATGAAAAACATGTTTGTTTAGTAATTCTTTCAAATCCTTGAATCTAGGTTATCACTATCCACACACATTCACTAGAGTTTATTTTTCAATTCAAATGCCATGCTTAATAAATTGAATTAGGGTTTATCACATGCACACACATTAAATTCAACATACAAATTGATTGACATATTGGATGATGTGATATGAATGTTGACCACCATAGTCTAGAAGACCGGTTTCACCGGGCAAGATGGGTGCCTAACACCTTCCCATCTTGTAACATAGCCTCCGAGCTTAGATCAAGGGTTAGAGATCAAATACTTATCCATGTAATTTTTGATTTTTAGATTGTAACTAGGAAACAAAGCCATGTACTTTATCTTAGATTGTATCTAGGACCAAAGCCATGTAATTTTCCTATGATCAATGTAAATGCAATTTCAAATTAATAAAATGAGGAATTTTTCATTCATGGTTTTCTTATTTTTCCAATAATTAAATAAGTGGCGACTCCATTGTAAAACCCTTAATCTAAAGGGGGAAATATAACTAGTCGAACCTCCATTTTGAGAGGCAATAACACGACTCCACCCATTCACGTGGGTTTGGCCCGACATCCTATAAAAACCGGCCGGGGGAGTGGTCTCTCACAGTGGCGACTCCGCTGGGGATATTGAGGGCTAAGTTTCAATTAGGTTATGGTGGCCAACCATGTCATTGTTTGTTTATTGCTTTTTGTATATAATATGTCTAATATGTCATTATTTTGCATGTCATGCATTATTTGCTTGAATGAAATTTATTTTATTTGTGTGCAAACCCGGAAGCCCGGTAGTATTAGCCGTGGATTGTGGTCTTCTTGAGACTCACATACCCAGCGGTGAACCTACCACCCACCGCAACAAGGATCATCATGGTTATGCCATGGTGGTTCATAGGGACAAACTGTACCGTTCGGACCAACGCGGCGCTCCTGGCGTCACAAGTTGGGAGGTACGACATCCTAGCTTGTGGGGACCTTTAACCTACCTTCTACCCATGTTGTAATGACCTATAGAACCTACCTTTAGGTCGGTCCATGTAAATTGCATTTCATTACGCATTTGTTTGTCCGTTGTTTGAACCATGATGACTCAAGTCCAACGCTTGAGCCCATCATGATTGTTTGAACATTGCATGTTGTGAATGAACTCAAACCCAAAAGCCTAAGATTGAACTCTACTTGAAATGGAATCCCAATTTGTTTCTTGAATGAGTCTAAGCCCAACACTTGAGCCCATCAAAGGTGTATACTCATGATCAACATCAAAGGCTAAAAGCTCACAAGATGCATGCCTTCCAAGTGTAAGCCCAAGCCATTTCAAGCAGATACCAAGAGATCATAATCAATGTTCAAGCCTTCCAAGTGAAAGCCCAAGCCATTTCATCATAATCAAGGTTCAAGCACACCAAGCCTCAAGCATCCTAAATGGACCAAGAGGAAGCAAGTGGCCCAACTTTGCCTCACTCTACATTTGGTTTGCAACATCATGGTTAAGCTTAAAGTTTGATTGTTTATTCCATGTTTCTATGTTTCTTTGAATTCAAATTCTTCATGTAGCATTTAATGAGCTTTGTTTGTGTATATATATAATAAAAAAAAAAAACAATTCAAGATTTCCAAATTTCCCAAAAAAAGAGAAAAATTTTCAAATGAAAATAGCCTTTGGACAAGGGGCATTGAGCCCTTAAGTCATTTAAAAAAAATTCCTTGAACTAGGGGCATTGAACTTCCTAGTGACTTTTTTATAAAAGACCCAATTTTTTTTTTCTTTCTTTCAAGATTAAAAAAGAAAAAAGAAAAAAAAAAAAGAAGTCTCCTTTTCAAAATGGTACATGAGGATCCCTTGGACAAAACATTTTTAGAATCTTGATGTTTAAAAGCTTGAGCAATCAACTTGTACCAAGGAATGATTAATTTCATTTGATCCATGTAAAGACTTTTGCTACTTGACTTAGAATATAAGAAGAAATGGTCTTAAAAGGCAATCAAAAAATCCATCCATTGAAAAATCTCGAGAATCCATGCACTTGATCCAATTTTCAAAAGTCTTTTGTTTCACATCATTAGAGCATTCATACTTTTTCTTTTAAGATGAATTTATTAAAAGAGCTTGAATCACTGTGCCTACAAGCAAGCATTACTAGGGATAGGAGGCCATCTTTGGTTAAACCAAATTATTTCCTATGACCTAGAATGTTCATCATCTATTGCTAGCTCATTTGAACCTTCAAACATTTAGCCTTTTTTTGCATAAACCCACTAAAATCTAAACCTAGGGTGGGAAAGTTCAAAGTATGCATGCTTAAATCTCATGTTGAGGAGGAGTTGACCTTGTAGTTTTGAAGCTAATTGATGAAGCTCTCCTAGAAGACATGAAAGACAAGTAGAGAATTCATTAAGCTATAAGAGATCATCAAAGTAAAAGGAGTTTTTACTCAATCAAGGAAGGAGAAATGAAATTCCATCAATGTGAGAGAAAACAAAATGTGCATCAAGTTTGAAGAACCTAAAATTCATCATGCCAAGAAGAGTAGAAGGTTCATCCAAAAGAAAGTTCATCAAAAAGGAAAAGATTCATCAAGCACAAAAAGGTGCAAGTCCATTGAGGTAAGAAAGAAGTCTATAGAGTGCATCAAAATGACCAAAAATCATTAAGTTGAGAAATACAAGGAAGAAAAAAGGTCCCCAAAAGTTAATTCAATCAAAAGATGAAAGACCCAAAAAAAAAATAAAAAAAGAAAGAAAAAAAAAGAAAGCCCGCTAGGCTGAAAACCCAAAAGGGCGGCCTAGGCAAAAGTTAGGGCCAAAAAAAGAAAGCCCGCTAGGCTGAAAACCCAAAAGGGCGGCCTAGGCAAAAGTTAGGGCCAAAGAAAAGAAAGAAAAAAAAAAAAGGAAAAATCCTAGCAAATTGGAAACTTGAAGATATAATCTAAAAAGAAAAGGATTTTACAAGATGAAAGTCTAGAGGTATGATTCAAGATGAATGAGCATAAAAGCAAATGTTGAGACAAGTGACCAATGAAGACTAGTGAGAAGATGACAAAGAAGAAATGGGACAACTCCTCTAATACTTGATTTTTGAGTAATGCATACTTGGGGGAAACATCATAGGGAATTTTGAGTCTTTTATATCTTTCATTTCATAAGCCAAACCCAGCCTACATTACAACCCATGAGTAAAGACCTCCTTGAAGTCTTGCTAGTTGTAGGTGCATCTTAAACTCTAATAATATTTTTCTCTTGAATTAAAAAGGAAAAATGCTTAAAATTGTCAAATCCCACAAGATGATATGTCCAAGGACAAATTTTCTCAAATTCTCAAATCCTCAAAATAACTCAAAAGAACTTCCAAACCTGGAGCACTCTCCTTGTTTGCACCCAATAATGTGATTCATAAATATTATCACATTTCATTTCTTGATTGCCTTTGGAGACTTAATCTGATGATGTTCAAAAGGAAGAGGCAAATTTGATTACATGAGTTTAATGATCCTGATCCTTCCTAATCAAAGAGATTTGTTTGACTCTTAAACACTTTGATTTGCCAAAATGGTTGTTCAAAGAATCACCTCTTGTTCATAATTTAAAAAAAAAAAAAAATCATTCTTTTTCAAAATCCGGTTCTCTTGAACTACGTCTTGACCTGATCCTCTATGACAGAGGTACGTAGGCAGCCTTGCAGAGGCCCGGTCCCATTCACCCAAACAACCTTGGAGAACAAAGTCAAAATAATGTGACAAAATTGTTTGGGTGCATGTTAGGTTAAGCCCATTTGTTTGCATTAAGCATGTTTAAACTTAGAGCATTGGCCTATTTATATTGTATGCAAGTTTTCATGATAATTGGTTTCTAACAAGTTAGAGAAAGAAAGCCTTTTTGCAGGAACCAATGATGACGGACCGTGATCTTCTTTCATGTTCCCCAATTGTCGCAACATCAAATGAACTCAACTTCAATTCAAGCATGGAATATGCCTCAAACTAGGGGCATTGGGTAAATACTTCCAATTCATTTCAATGAATAAATCCATTGCTAATTGAAATTATCTTTTTGCAGAAATTAAGCAAGGACTTATCCAGCAATCTGCATCAACTCCCAACCAAAGTTGTTCTCATTCAAAGGATAGGTTTTTCAAAAAACATCATCATGAATAAATCTTCATCACTTTTACTCCATCTTCATCTTCCTCACTTTTTGATAATGAATAAATCTTCATATTTCAAAAAAAAAAAAAAAAAAAAAAAAGGGGAAATTTTCAAAAAGGGCCTTGGGACTAGGGGCATTAGGCTCGTACTTCTTAGGTTGCTTTCAAAAAAAAAAAAAAAAATCATCAATCAAAATTTTCAATTCCTTGAAAAAATTCAAAATTTCCAAATTTTTCAAAAAAAAAAAAAAATTCTTCATTAAATTCTTCTCTAGGAACAAAAAGCTATGATCTTCTTCCACATTTTCCAGTGGTGCAACATCAAGACAACTGTCCACCCTCAGCATTCATTGAAGCATGGAATATGTCCAAAACTAGGGGCATTCGCCAGGTATGCCAACTTCTTTTCAATGAATAACTCTGTTACTAATTGAAAACGTTTATTTTGCAGGTACTCGTATAAAAGGCCACACATCGGCATGAGCCAAGATCCAAAAATCCTAGGTCTCTGAAAACATGAGCTAGGATCCGGAACATTTGGTCCTCTGAAAACATGAGCCAAAGCCAAAAAAAAAAAAAAAAAAAAAAAAACCCTTGGTCCTCTGAAAACATAAGCCAAGATCCAAAAATCCTAGGTCTCTGAAAACATGAGCCAGGATCCAGAACCTTTGGTCCTTTGAAAGCATGAGCCAAAGCCCAAAAAACCCTTGGTCCTCTGAAAACATGAGCCAAGATCCAAAAATCCTAGGTCTCTGAAAACATGAGCCAGGATCCAGAACCTTTGGTCCTCTGAAAGCATGAGCCAAAGCCCAAAAACCCTTGGTCCTCTGAAAACATGAGCCAAGATCCAAAAATCCTAGGCCTCTGAAAACATGAGCCATGAGCCAGGATCCAGAACCTTTGGTCCTCAATGGCAGAATGAAATATGATATATGAAAAATGATAAAACGGTTTCAAGATTAATAGTCAATATTTATTTGCAACAAGGTCAGTTTTTTTATCTTCTTCTCTGAATCAGTCTTGAAACTATTATCAGTAATAAATGGCTACTCCAAATATTTAATCAATAATGCTGGAATTTTTCTTAACAGCAAAAGGCTCATCTTAGCAGCTCTAATTTTGTTTCTAAAGGACTTGGATCAACTTGCTTATTATGTTTACATAATTTTAAAATTCAATAAGATTTTTGGGTTTGCTCAATTGCTATTGTAATTTGTGATTATTAGTTTTAATGCTAACTAAGCCAGCCTTTTAAATCTTTAGATAGCATTTGAAAGCATTAATTTCTTTGAAAGGATATTATAGCATGGATAGTAAAGGACTTTCTCACAACCGAAAGGGGGAAAAGCTTCTTTTACTCAAAACAAGTATTTTTTGTTGATGACATCACCACCACCTACTCCATGAATCTGATGAGACTGCCACTTGAAAAATTATGCTAGGAAGTGACCATATAAGCATCAACTACATCACCTTCACCATCATCAGTCATTGAAAGCATTAACAACCAACACCACCATATATGTCATCAACAAAACAACCAAGCCTTAGTCCCAAAATTTTTGAGGTTGGCTATGGACCCTCAACAAACTTTATGTACCTCTCCTTCTGAAAATATCACAAGCATTTCCTCTATGACAACTAATACCACCACTGCCTCCATTTGTGCAAACTATGCCTTTACCCAGTGCACAAAACTGACTTTGGGCTACCACTAAGCCTACAAATGTTTTAGTGTTTCTCCATTCCACTCTATTGACATCTAATTGGAAAAACTGAGGCGATTTTATCACATATCATCAACTAGCTTAACCACTACCCACAAAGTATGGTGAGGAGGGTAAGGTCATAGGTTCAAGAGCATCATAATTCACCAATATATAAGTATGTATGTGTGTGTCTAACCAATCAAAATAAAAAATGTATGTGTGCTTACATATATAGACCTAGTGTAACTCTTTGCAATGTTACACCACTCCATCCACAATGTTAGGATTACATTGCCTTGTTATACTCAGCTTGTAGAATATCAAGATGATCGGAGATTAATTATGATCTCATCATAAAAAATGTTAAATTTCAAGTATTTTTAACTTTAAAATAACGATTAGATAGTAAATAAAATCTAATTAACAGGAAATTTGGCGAACATATTAAGAACAAAGAAAATATGTGATTTAACAGTGGAATTCTTCAATGTAATAAAAATTTATGGGGTGACACTAGGACACATTTGTTGGGTTGGGATAAGGAGTGCATGCCTATGGCTAATGGCGGTTTGGGTATTAGGAAGTTAACCACGTTCAATAAAGCCTTACTTGGAAAGGGGGTTTAGCGCTTTGGGATAGAGGAGAATAGGCTGTGGAGGAGGGTGGTAGCTTTGAAATTTGGGGAAGATTTTTTTTTGGGGGGGGGGGGGGGTGGAGATGGACCTCTAAGTTAGGAAGGGGTGCTCATGGGTGTGGTTTGTGAAGAAGTATTCGGATGGGATGGGAAATGTTTCACAAAAATGTCCACTTTAAGGTTGGGGTGGGGGTTAGAGTGAAATTCTAGACAGACAGGTGGTGTAGAGACCTTCCTTTCCAGTTGGCTTTTCCGATCTTGTATACTTTTGCTGCAAACAAGGAAGCTTCCGTAGAATCTTTCTTTGTTGTGCCAAGGAGAGGGGAATAGGAGAACTTGGGATGTTCACTTCATTCGGGGTCCTAATGATTGGGAGGCAGATGTGATGGATGAGTTCTTCTGATTCTTGGCTTCCAATCAACCCCTTGTAACTGAGGGTGATAGTATGAGATGGAAGTTGTCAAAGAAAGGGGATTTTATTATCCGCTCTTTTTATCATAAGTTACATGGTTCTTCTCCCAATGTCTTTCTTTGGAAAGGTATTTGGAAGGTTAAGGCACCCCGATGTGTCTCTTTCTTTGTTTGGACAGTAGCATGGGATAGGATTCTCACAGGAGATAATCTGAGGCTTAAGGGCTATAACTTCGTTGATTGGTGTATTATGTGTCGGTGCTGTGAGGAGACAGTGGATCACTTGTTGTTACATTGTGGAAAGGCTCATCGGCTGTGGTGCTTTGTCTATAGAATCTTTGGGATTTCATGGGTCCCCTCTGGTACAGTGTCAGATCTTCTTTTTAGCTGGCGGAATTGGTTGGGGAAGCGTTCATCTCACATTTGGAATTTAGTTCCATTGTGTCTGATGTGGTGTATTTGGAGGGAACGCAACCGGCGGACATTTGAGGATTTGGATAGATCCGATGACCAAATGCTCGCTCTCTTTTCTGGTTCCCTTTTTGATTGGGCTAAGGCTTGGGGACTCACATCTAGTGATTCTCTTCCGCTCTTCCTTAGCTCTCTTTTTCTTTGTTCTTAGTATTTTTCTTCTTTTTGTTTGCACTTTTCTTTCTTTTCTTGTACGTTTGATATGCTAGTGTATTTTTGCACTTAGCATTTTGAATATACTTGTTTCTTACCTATCAAAAAAAAAAAAAATTTATGAATCATTGTAACATTGCAAATAATTACCAAGTCTAACTTGATCCTAATCTTGTACTTGAGAAAAGTCTATAACTTCCATTCAATGCCTAGAGAGTAATCGATACAAAATCTAAGCAACATAGTGAATTAGAAGCTAGAACCAATCGAGATTAGGCTTTTTTCTTAGTCCAGTCAAAACATAAGAAATCCTCAACTTTCATCTCTTCTCCCTTCCATTTTCCTCGCATACAAACAGTGCAGAAGTAGTAGATTCATGCACCATATACATATCAGCATTGATTCTTACACAATTGTTATTGTAAATCGTCTGTACAAATCACCCATATCACATTTTAAAATACTGAATAACAGAAACAAATTAACAAACTGCTATTGGAGCTAGAAAAGCTTACTTCTTTGGTGGTTGAAGCTTTCCTGAACTTGCAACAGCATAGCTTCTAAAGGGACTGTGAATTTGGGCTTTGACCCACCTCACTAAAATCATTTTCAAAAAGAAAAAAGCAATAATTAGACCACAAATCCGCATATAACGAAATGGGTTTGTTAAAATTATTAAGATTCAATCAACAACGAATTCAACAAGAACTGAGAGAGAGAGAGTGGAGAGTGTACCAGAAAGCTTTGGAGATTTGGAAAGAGAAAGAAAAGACAAGCTTGGAGTGGTATGAAGCAAGCATGAGATACTGCCAATGGGAAGCTTTAATAGCTGCGGTGCCATGTTTGGCCGAATTTTCTTTCCCTCTCCGTTTTCACGGGAAAGCAGGGCAGAGCAGAGAACGGTCCGAAATTCTTATGAAGAGATAAATGAGGCCTTGGATATAGCCCATTACATTCTGTTCAAAGGCCTTAAGCCTAATGTCAATAGTAATTATCTATTCATCTGGGCTTAAGGTGATAACTAAATTAAGATCTAACATTTTTTTTTTTAAATGAAACTATAATATACTCTTTTTTAAATTACATATATAATACAAAAAATAATTAGTTAAACTGTTAATTTATAATAATAGTTTTTATATATAAAAAAAGGTTATTTCTATTGAGTAACACATAGGAAGAATGAGTAAAATTGTTAGTTTATATAAAATATAACTTTATCTTGCATAGGAATGTGGATATCCATCTTTTTTTAAAAAATGGAATCCACATTTCCACAAAAAAGATATTGAGTGGGAATTCAAATACTCCTGGCATCTAATTTTCTTATGTGATTTGTGATTAAACATGGTAATTTTTTTAAATTTCCTAAGAATCCTAAAACATTACTATATATTGAATGCCACCTATGTGTTTGAGGGATTATGTGCGCATGCTCAGAGGCTCTTTTGTTTTTTTGGGAAAAAGTTAATAATTTGCATCCATAATAATTTGGGATTACTATATTTTTTAATCACAAAAAAATCTAGGGATGTGATGAAATGCATAATACTCATCACACCACAAACGCATAATACTCATCACACCCCTAGGTTTTTTTGTAATTGAAAAATATAGTAATCTCACATTATAATAGATGCAAATTATTAATTTTTTCCTAAAAAAAATAGAAAAGCCTCTGAGCACGCGCATGAGGTATTGATTATGTTGTAATCTAATGGAATGAGATTGGATATATTCACTTACTCTATAAAATTAGATTGCTTGGCTTTCTAGAAATAACATGTAGTAGATTTATGAGATATTGAAGAAGAAGAAGAAGAAGAAGAAGGATTGTTGGGAAGAAACAAGTGGAATCTGAAAAATACTTTAAAAACGATATTGGGAGAGATAATTCAATCAAAATCACCTCAATGTACAACATAATAATTCCAAACATTCCAAAAGAAAACACCAGCATTCAATCTTTACAAAAAGTACGTCACATTTACATCATTCACTAAAGAGAATGAGAGACATAAAGGACTTCATGAAATAAGAAAGAATGTCAAAGAAAAATATATATACCAAAAGTACCCTAAACAAAAGGTGAGATTTTGGATTCCAACTTGTTTTTGTTGTTGAGTTTGAGCTGTTTCTCTTAAAAAGCTTTCCTCCTTGTATCCTTGCTTATTTAGCCACATGCACAACACCCATTTGAAATACTTCTTATTCAAAGAGAGAGATTCATAGTTACATATCTTTTAAGTAAATTAAACCCAAAAATAACTCTGCTATAAGCATGTTACTGCTATAAAATGTTGAGATACCAATGTAACACACACATATAAGAAGAATTTGAATAATGATCAATATTCACTTACTGTGAGTAGCAACTCTTACTCCATCTTGACCAATGCGTTCCTTCAATTATATTTATTTTTGGTCTTCCTCTACAAAGCAAAAACAAAATCAATAGGTCTGTTACCTACGCCATAGACTTGAAAACCCCTGAAATGAAATTGATAATTAATTTGTTATCTTAACTTTGGTACTAATAATGCCCCTTAAACTATCTCGTGTCGAATCCAAAGTTTGTAAAGTTGTAGCCACCAACCTGTCAAGCTTCAGGTAAGATAACATCTTAACCCCTTTCTGCATGCAAGTAGGTGGGTTTCAACTTAACTGATCAGTCCATTATAGTCAAAATTACCAACACGTGCACAAAACCACATAAAATGATAAAATACTTGTGATTTTGCATAGCTTCTCCCTCTCCCTAATCCTTGCTTTCTGTATTAACCATATATAGAAGCAAAAAAATTATGCAAATAGTCATCCTTGAACCATTTTTACATCTGTCATGATACAAATCCAATTTTTTGTACCTTGACAATGAGATCATAATAAGCATAGAACAAAGGCAATTGATAATGACTCCATAAATATTGGGAAAGAAGAATTCAAATAAATGAATAATAAAGATATATAACATCCATACCTAGTTTCCCAACCAAGCACCTCTGCCATTCCAACAGCTGACAAAAGAAATGGAGGTCCAACCTTTGCTGCTTGAATTGCAAGTTCTCGATGACCAATGTGAAGGGCATCAAACTTTCCCAATGCTACTATTCCTCCTAGAGATGATAATCTTGGGTTACATACTAAAAAGCCATACGAAACGAAGGTATGATAGGTTTTCTGTTTAGAAATAATAAATAGATGGTAAATATAGGATGAAAGAAACCTGCCACTGGGGACAATCCTTAGGATGGAACAAGAGAAAAGCCATAATTCCACAGACTTCTAATCTTCCATCAAACATCAAACCCTCAAAACTATAAAACAAGCTTAACATGAAGAGGAGGAAACCATACCTCACGCTCTTCTTCATTTTCATCTTGTGATTGAGAATCCCGACGGCATTTGCACAGGAAGAGTGGAATTAACGCAACAATAAGAAGCATAGTAAGAATCCCAACAAAAAGGTAACAACATTACAATGAGCCCATAGATAGACCCAATATATAGGGCCCATTTGGTACATGTGTTTAAAAACTGAAAATAGTTGTTTAAAAACACAATCCCAACACTCCCATAAAAACCCAAAATAGTCAATTATATACCCATTTTCATAAACTGTGCAAACAAAATTAACATCCCTTTTAACTAATCATCTACTATTACACAATAAAAATTTATACAATGAGCCCACATATAGAACTAACATATAAAAATCCAACACGGTCGCTTATACATTGAAGAGATATTCAATTTCACAAACTGTGCAAACAAATTTAACATCCCCTCTCACTAAAAATCTCTTACAAAATAAAATTTCATACAATGAGCCCACATAGACCTATCATATAAAAATTCAACACGATCGCTTATACATTGAAGAGATATGCAATTTCAAAAACTATGCAAACAAATTTAACACCCCCTTTCACTAAAACAGAAAGCAAAGGAATTTTTATAATTAAGAGCGAAAAGCATAAATATTAGTAGTTATCCTTGAACGTGTGCTTACCTTAGTTCACTGGTGATTGAACAGAGAAAAGGTTGAGGCTGTTAGAGATATATATTAGACATATTAGCCCAATGCAATAGGCCCAAGCCCATTCCTGAAGTGCATAAATTTACGACGATCCCGATATTTGACAAAGAGCTTAATGTCCTTAGAACACACCAGTGGAGGATCTGCAACAAGAGTTGTTCCCACATGGTAGAAGTCTAAGAATAAAAATTAGAAATAGACTGACCTGTCTCTTGGCGCATTTGATAGAGCTTTGATTTAATGTGGAACTCCAAACTTGAATCATTAGTGCAATTATAGCGATCGGCCAAAAATTTCCATGCAGCCTCAGCAGTTTCAAGTCGAGGAAGAAGATTATGAATGGAGGGAATAGAGGTATTGATAAACCAAGACAAGATCTTACTCTGCATACTTTCCCATTCCTCTAGATGTTCTTCATAATCATCTGTTGTAACAGCAGTTTCGGAAGACTCTTCAGCAGCTATGGCTTTGGACTTAGGGTGTGGTACTGGCTTAGGAATTGAATCAGTCACATATCTCCACAGTTTATGACCCTTGAGAAAGACAGTCATATTCTGAGACCACGCATGATAACTAGTAAGACCATCCAACATAATAGTGATAGGATGTATGATATCTCGTTCATTTTGTTGAGCCATAATGAAGAAAATGACCAAAAAGTGAGATTTAGAGACCTCAAATGCGGAAACGGAGCTCAAAATCCGAATCTATGCGAAAAACTGAGCAAGACAAGTCTTGTTGAAAAATTTTAACTTTGGTCAAAGTCAACGGTCTGGTCAAAGTCAACAGTCAACGGCTGACGTGTGTTGACGTGGCAGTGTGACGTCACCTTAGGGCTGACATGGCAATACATGAAGCAGAGCAAGCTTGTGGGGAGTGCGTGGGGCGCATGAGGCGCATGAGAGACACTAGCGGAGCGTGGCGGCGCGTGTAGCGCATTCTCGTGAGGCAAAAACTTTAGCCAGCGTGTGGAGGTGCGTGTGATGCAGTTTCTGGCCGTTCTTGATTAGGTTTTGCTCAGGATTGGTTGTTCTGTCACTCTATGCCTTTGCTTTGGTAGTTAGATGAGCAAAACGATGATATTCGAGAGTTGCAGGGACTGTGGGCGTGACGGCGATGACTCGCTTCTGACAATGACTACTGGAAGAAAGCAAAGGCAATGGAAGAACGCCGAAGATGTCCACAAGAACCAGAAAGTCAGAGGAATGGCTCTGATACCATAATAATCATATTATATTTAACATGGTCTCAAAGCCAAACTTCATTCTTGGCATCAAATAAACATCTCTACACAGCAAAGAAGATTCTCACGTGCAACCTACCATCTGAAGTCACACATGTTTATCTGCTGGATCTAGACTCCACGACATCTCGCAGCCATGATGGCTTTGGGCTGTGTCAAAATCTAACAAACCAAGCAAGCCGTGACTTAACTTATCAGATCTGTGCAAATCCAAGCTTCGTCTGATGAAACCAAAACCAAAGACGTGCTCCACGAACTCTCATGACCAAAACCCAGAAATCCGGTCACCCGAAGCCCTGCCACGCGCCTCCACGCACCTCAGCTGTCTCCAAAAAATCTCCCACACACCGCCTCAGATTCCTGACTTCCAAATCGTCTTCTTGGTACACGCGCCACCCTGACGGCCATCTTGTCCACCGATCTATAGAACCTAAGATTCCGACCCTCATTCGACCTTACGAGCCCTCACGCACCCCTAGGATTTCTGGACTACTTGCATGCACCAGTGGACTACCTGCACTCGCCATCCACGTGCCGAAGAACTGCGTCAGCTTAATATGATGTCATCAATGACTTCATTTAATGACGTCAGCAAAGAGCCACGTCAGCCGTAGACACGTCATCTAGCCACGTCAGCACCACATCACCTAGCTGACCGTTGACCAGCCGACCTGACCCGGACCACCTGGATCTGACCAGTGAGCAATGACTGTTGACTTGACCAGATCCGTTGACTTTGACTTTTGCGTTGACCTTTGACCAAAAGTTAAAATTTTCAAACGGGTCTATCTTGCTCAGTTTTTCGTGTAGATTCCAATTTTGGATCCCGTTTCTTCATTTGAAACTCTGAAATTGGTCAATAGGCATATTCTTCATTGTGGTTTCTTCAAAAGGCATTATTCATGGCATTTCCAAGTGATCTTCTCATGCTTATCCAACCTCAAGCTTTCATCGAGCTTTCGCCTTGAGTTTGAGAGAGGGTGTTAGAGATATATATTAGACATATTAGCCCAATGTAATAGGCCCAAGCCCATTCTTGCTTGTACTAGTAGTCTAGGGTTTGGTCGCCTATATATACTCATATTATGGTTCATTGTAATACAGGAGGTTATTGTACTACACTCTTACACAATAAAGATGTAGCCCTTAAGGGATTTCTCAGTGTTCCTATTCTATACTTCCTCTTTTGCATCCATACTAGCATACACAACATGGTATAACACATCACGTTGCTAATAATTATATTTTAATAGAGGCGTTGAACGCTGATGTGGCTGATGGAAAACGGCCCCATGTGGCCAAAGGTTAAAGGCGGCACGAGGAAGAACCGTGACATTTCCGATGGCAAACGGCGTTGTGGTATCGCCGTGAAATGAGAGAGATAAATTTTTTTTTTAAATGACAAAATAAATTTGTAGGACAGATTGAATTTTGAAAACCAATAGAAAAATTGCCCCTTTTTGTAGGCAATACTGTACATGCAACTTAAATAATTTGCTAAATTTAAGAATATGGATGGGAAGTTACAGCAATCTTCTGTATATATTAAAAGGATTCAGAAAGTTAATTATTGCTTTTTTTCTTATCAAAAATATCCCTAAATTAATTAACCAACAACTTAAAGATGGGGGTAAAATAGTAAATTGGCAAAAGAAAGTTAGTTATTTCTTTTTTTTATTGTCAAAAATACAAGTTAGTTATTTCTTTTTTTTATTGTCAAAAATACCCCTACCTAAAACTTAAAAATGGGGTTAAAATAGTAAATTGACAAAAATAATAAATTCTTACTTCTACGTTAAAATGTTTTCCTACTTCTAATAAGCTCCCACTTTTACGTTAATTTAAATTCCTACTTCTACTCTCTAACTCCCTACAAAATAGGATTACTCTTTTATTAGTTTTAAAACTCTTCCAAGTTACAAAACTCACCCCACTTTTTTTTTTTTTTTTTTTTTTTTTTTTTTTTGTAATTGGAAAAGTAGAAATTCCAAATTATTATAAATGCAAATTATTCATCTTTATCCAAAAAATAGAAGAGTCTCAGAGACTAGTAGTTTTTTAATAGGATTGCTTTTTTTCCCTTTATATTCAAAATAAATAAGAAGATATTTGAAAAAAAAAAAAACAAACAAACATTCAAACAAACAATCGTGAAATCATGGAGTAAGGAAAGCGAATTCTATTAAAAAAAATTGAAAAAAAAAAGTGGTCTTATTTTGTGGGCAATGTTTTAGTAGGGGTTAAAGATGTATTTTTATTTTGTTGTCTTTTAGTTCTGTCTCTATTTAAATTTAGAGAAATAGGGGTATTTTGGACAAAAAAATTCGGTCCAAATTGGGGCAACCCCTTAAATAGTAATATAGAAGTTGGATATCCACATTCCTATGCAAGATAAAGTTTTTTATATGAACTAACAATTTTACTCATTCTTCCTATGTGTTACTCAATAGAAATAACCCTTTTTTATATATAAAAACTATTATTATAAATTAACAGTTTATAATAATAAAAACTATTATTATTTTAAATAGTAGAAATAATAAATAGTTTTTAGAATAATATAAAATATTATTATTTATTTAAAATAATAAACACTATTATTATTTATTTAAACTATTATTATTTGTGTAGGGACGTTAGGCTCAATAGAATATATTGGGTCGGGGTCCAGTCCAAGGACGAGTAAACGTGTTATAGAGGTCAGCACTAATAAATAAAGGAAGGGATCTAGGCATGATGTTCCAAGGAGGTGATCCGAGGAGGAATGCTTCCTCGGCTGAGTAAAGTCGAAGTCAGAAGGTGCGGTCTGACATCAAGAGCAACGTTCCGGACAATTTCACTGATTATGATAAGTATCAAGAAGGAACATGACAGAGGGAAGCTATGAAATATCTAAAGGAAAGCTGCTACCACCGCATTAAAGGCTTTGTAGCTAACTCTCTAACCACATTAATGAGGAAGTTATATCTGAACAGTAATTTTTAGCTTTACAGCTACTTCCAAAGATTTCAGGAAGGTACTGATGGGATAAGGATCAACACCAACAATTTAATCTACACGTGTGTGAGAGATCGCGCCCCTGGCCCCTTTTTTTAGGACGTTGGGCCAAATTCACGTGAATGTGTGGAATTGTGTTATTGTCTCTCAAAATGGAGGTTTGACTAGTTATATTTTCCTCTTTAATTAAGGGTTTTACAATGGAGTTTCCACTTATTTAATTATTGGGATAAATAAGAAAACCAAAATTGAAAAATTCATCATTTTATTAATTTTCAATTGAATTTACATTGATCATAGGAAAATTACATGGTTTTAGTCCTAGATACAATCTAAGATAAAGTACATAACTTTGTTTCCTAGTTACAATCTAAAAATCGAAAATTACATGGATAAACATTTGATCTACTAACCCTTGATCTAAGCTCGGAGGCTATGTTACAAGGTAGGAAGGTGTTAGGCACCCACCTTGCCCAGTGAAATCGGTCTTCTAGACTACGGTGGCCAACATTCAGATCACATCATCAAATATATTATCAATCAATTTGCATCTTGAATTTAAAATGTGTGCATGTGATAAACCCTAACCAATTTATTAAGCATTTCATTTGGATTGACAAATAAATTCTAGTGAATATGTGTGGATAGTGATATCTTAGATTCAAGAATTTAAAAGAATTATTAAACAAACATATTTTTCATATTTTTGATATGAATCTAAGATTAAATCTAGTGATATGTATGAACACATGATGAACAACCAAGAACATGTGAAGAACACATAAGAACAATTAAAAACATTCAAACATATTCAAAGGAATTATCATACTTTAATCTTAAATTCTCATCATGGCAACATAAACAAACAGTTAGGGAAGAAGATTATACCTTTATGCAAGATCCATATGGTGGAAGATGAGACTCTTGATGGAAGTCTTGAGGGTGGAGGAAAAGAAGTATTAGGAGAGAGAGAGTGAGTCTCACTCAATACTTTAAGTCTCAGGAAGACCAAGATATGACAAGACTACTCAACTTCACTAGAACTCAAGAGAAGAGAAGAAAGGGGGTTTTTTGTGTGCTTTGGAATGAAGGATATGTAGGGTTTATATAGCAGTGGTGGAGGAAATATGAATGAAATGCCATTTAATGAAGGTTGACAAAGAATCATGAACCTAGACCTCATTTTAGCTTTGGGGAAAATCTAATACATTAAATAGAAAGATTGGTGGGAGTGAGGAGCAAACCAAAATTCATTTTTCTCGTAGCTACTGTAACAGCCTATAAAGCCAACTTCAAATAATCATATCTGACATAATTCTAATCAAAATTGTCTCGTTCTTGTGCTCAAATTAAAGCCCTGGATGTCTAGTTTCTGGGAAAATTAACCTCATTCACAGATTCAAAATAGTTTAAGAGATATCGATGAAATGGTGAGCAGAGGTCATTTGTTAGAAAATAATTTCAGCACAATTAACATTAATAGGTCCCAAATTAGCTCCCAATTAACATTAAATAGCTCCAATCACTGCTATTTCAGACTTAATTGGTTTCAAATTTACCCTAATTAAAAGATAATTGCACAAATTACTCATTGAATAATTAATATTTAACTATCTAGTTAATTAAGTGTGTGCAACTCTACCATAAAATGTAGTCCTAACCAATTAAATTATGACACATCATCGTCCTCAAATTGATTATACTTATAACCAATTGAAATTAATTGTTCATAATCACATATAGTCGGACTCAATTTGTGATTTTGCATCTCAGCCATTAGAACTTGATTTGATGATAACTTTCAATCTGATGGTCTGATTAGGGCTTATGACCAGTCGATTTGATTGTTACAACATCAAGATCATTTTGGTGAAATGAGATTAAGTATCTAATGACCAGAATCAAGATGCATATGCCCAAGGTGAAATTACCCTTTAACCCTCCATGTAAAGTTAAATACGGGTTGCAAAATGGGATGTCAATAACGTGGAAGGTGGAGATGAAAGAAGGAAGATAATATAAAATAGAAAGAAGACCCTAAGAAAGAGGGATCGAGAAATTAAGAGAAGAACACTATAGCAATCAAAAGTTGAACTTGTAATCAAACTTGACAGAAATACATAAGAACTGATCTCCTCGGATTATGGCGATAACGATTTTCTTTAGATCAAACTAGTCTATTTTCATTTTCTTGTCATCTGGATCCATTTTATTTGTTGTCTAACTCATTAATGCCCAGTTTTCCAACTCACTTTCTACAAATTCATTGTATTGGGTTCTTTGGGTCTAAGTTTATCCATCCTTTGGGCTTGGGAGTCAAATTGTGTCATTACAATTTGTATATATAAAAACTATTATTATTTTAAATAGTAGAAATAATAAATAGTTTTTAAAATAATAAAAACTATTATTATTTATTTATTATAAAAACTATTATTATTTTAAACAGTAGTATAGGTAACTGTAAAGGATCTTAAATTTTTTGTTTGCTTTAAGAGCAAATGCCATAAATTGAAACTCTCTAAATACGCACTCACGCGAGCACTTAGAGGCTCTTTTATTTTTTGCTTTTGACAGATTCTTTGCTGCAATTGGCGTGTGTCAATGTAAATGGAGTAAGTCAAATTATTTTGCAACCGGACCAAAATGCCTTTGAACCTAAAATTGAAAAAGCGTGTTTTTTTTATCTCTAAATTACTCTCAGCCTTATTATGAACTCTCAAATTTATCCCTACTCTATAACTACAAAATACACACAGAAAAGGCATATAGAGAAAATTATAGCAACATCTGGGTATGGATAAGGACCTCCATTGGACCATCACTGATCTCACTCTAACATCAAATTTAAATTTTCTAACACCGTTGGGTCAAGATGATGAATTCTCCGATGCATCCATGTAACTTCAATTCCAATTTGGTTTTGGGGATATAGAGTGAGAACGGAATTGGTCTTGGGTGAAATTGAGAAAAATTAACACTTAATGCTTTTCAATTGGCAGGTAAAAGGATGGATGAGAAATTTGAGAGAGTGGATTCTTCGAAGATGTGTGAGCGTGAAGGAAAATGAAGAAATGTAGAAGAAGAAAGAAGATAAAGGTGTGGAGGAAAGCAAATGAAGGAGATGAAGGAAGTGGATATTTGTGAAGAAATGGGTGGATGAGAAAAAAAGAGGAAAAAAATTAAAAAAAGAAAAGAAAACAATGGGTTGTCGGGGGCCAAAAAGTTTCCTTCCCGACAAATAAGATTTAAGTTGGGTTGGAAGTCTAAATCAAAACTCGACAATGGGCTTTGATGCACGGCCCAAAGGCTATCAGTGAAGGTTCAAGAAATCCGCTATATTTTATGCCTTGAGCCTAGATTAGAACTGACAAGAGTAGCCCATAAACAATCTCTACAGTAGACACGTCAGCATGATTAAAAAGCATATTATAAGAAATAACCCAGCAGTAAAGTATTTCTGCAAAAAACAGCTCAGCAGTAAAGTGTTTTTGCAGGAAAATAACCCGGCAATGAAATGTTTCTGCAGAAAACGGCCCTATGGTAAGGTGTTCCTGCAGATAATAGCCCAGTAGTAAAGTAAAACAAAACAAGATAGGTCTCCAGCCATTAGTTACTTTACAGACTAAGGGAAATAGCTACGTTTTCAGACTCATTATCCGTTAACTCTGGAGAGGAGCTTTCTAGTACAACAATATGAGGGAAAAACTCTATAATAACAGTTACATCATAACCAGTGATAGTAAATGAATACGTAAATATCATGGGTTCCATAATGACAAATAATGGAGAAGACTTAGTGTGAGATGAAGGGAGAGAGAGAGATCCCAACTAGCGCAACAAGATCATTATAGTGCCATAGCATGCTCGTGAATATAGTGTATGTAGTGAGTAGAGAGAATCATTTGTGAGTAGTATGAGTAATGAGTGAAAGTGTATAGTAGCATTGCTGGAATGTTCAGCTAGGGCAAGTAAGTGTTTAAGAGTAGAGCTACGAGAAAGTATTTGTGAGTTAGGAGCTGGGGAACTTAGTTTCTAGGCTTGAAATTAAGAACTCAGAGACTTATTCAAAACTTAGAAAAAGCTTAAGCAGAGAGGTTAAGGAAGAATCTTTCTGGTGTATGTCTTAGTGTGTTGTTGGTTGTTGAAACATTAATGGAGAGTTCTATTTATATCAGGGTTTCGAGGGGGTGATTAGCAAATAATCTTTGCTAAATCTTCCTCAATCTCCAGAAAATCTTTAGAGAATTGTTCTTTAAGATTTTTAGCTAAAAGTAGTGAGCTCAACTTTAAAAGGTTCTTGCTGTTTTGGGTAATAATAGCTGGGTTTTTGGCTTTAGCATTGAATGCTAATTAACCTTGACTAATGGGATTAGAGCATGCTTTAGGCTAATGATCTTGGTTATGCTGCAACTAGAATCAGAATTTCCTAGGGCAGATTGGACCACCCCAAGCCAGGTGTCGACCTTGGAACCCTTACTGGGAACTCTGCTAGGATCCCCTTGGTACCCTCCAAACCACATTTCCCTAAATTTTCCCATTTGGGGTTCATGTGCTTGGTTCATAAACTAGAGAATACATATTTTTATTATGAAAATGAGCTGATTTTGTGTCGTTTCAAAAGCTTCATTGGTCTGGTCATGACAACTGTGGGTTCTTGACTGAATGAGTTGAAGGAAAAAGAACTAACAGCTGGCTGAAGTTTTCCCAGCTTTCTGTCACATCACCTTCAGCTTTATGTCACTTGAGAAATGATGGGATTTCAGCTTGTAGAGAAAGGATTCATCCCCTGGTGGACATGTGTTTGTTTTCTGATCTGATTAGACAAGTTCGGACCTGATAGGAAGGGGCTCCAATTGTTCTATTGTTGCTAAAATTTGGCTGACTAGTTCACGTGTTTTCCGATTGCTGAAATTTGTGTGTGGGCTAGCCTAACCCAGCTAGGCTTTGTAGATAAGCTTGCTTAGGCTTGGTTAACCCTACAAGATGGGTAGTTTTGCCATGAGTGATATTCATGGGCTTTATATTTAGTTGATTATGGAAATAATAGACAAAGTTCCCATAAAATTTTGTGGAATAGATATTCTTTTGAGAGATGAGTAATTTGTATTTCCCATGAGTTAGGGATTTAACAAATGTCAAAATAATATTTGAATTTAGTAAATATGTGCCAAAGTAGCATTTGGGTTTTATGAAATAGTTACCAAAAGATTATTTGAGCTTTACAAAATAAGTGCCAAATTAACATTTGGACTTTGAGTATAAAGTAATCGTTTTTACCAAAATATTATTTTGGGCTTTGTAAGATAATTGCTAGAATGGATTTGGGCTTTGTAAAATGGATGCCAAATTAGCATTTGGGCTTTTATAAAAATAGTGTAAAGATAATTGTCAAATTAGTACTTGGGCTTTTTGAAAGAGTTGCCAAAGTAATATTTGGACTTTATAAAATAGTGTCAAATTAGTATTTGTGCTTTGTAAAAATAGTGCCAAATTAGTATTTGGGTTTTGTAAAAATAGTGCCAAATTAGTATTTGGGCTTTGTGAAAATGATTTTGAGATTTTGTAAAGTATTGTCATGTAGCAACGGGCTTTAGAGGTGCTATGTAGCAACGGGCTTTAAGGTGCCGTGTAGCAATGGGCTTTGTAAATAGTGCCGCATCGTAGTAGACTTTGAATTTGCCACATCGTAGTGGGACATTGAATTAGCTACATCGTAGTGGGATTTTGAATTAGTCAGATCGTAGTGGGACTTTAGGGAGTTTGGGCTTTTTTTGGGTTTTGCCCATAAGCTAAATGATGTTGGGTTTTGTGTGGGGATAATGTAATTTTGCAGCCCAATTTTGGTAGTTATATGATGAGTATTATTTGTGGAGAATTTAAGTTGGATGATGTGTGGGATATAATGGGTAATATTTGTGAGAGGGCTAATAAAACCAAGGCCCGAAAATTTGTACATCAACAAGGGTCATATGTGGGTGGGTATAAAAAAACATTTTATTTAATAAAAGAATATAATTGACTATAATGATTGATGGGACTATGACAGATATACATTTCATGGTGTTACCAATGCTAAGATATAATTAAGTATAAGAGATGTTACGTTCACAATATTTTTACAATATTTTCACAACAAATCATAGGTGGTTAGTTGTTATTAGTTCAAATTTGAACCTAACACTAAGATTACTTTTTTGCTCCAATAATAACAACAGGTAACAATCTGCCACTTAAAATTTGTTGTAAAAATGTTGTGAACATATCATTTCTCATTAAGTATAAAAGGCCTGATATTATAATATATATATATATATATATATATATGAAAGAAACTATAATCCCTTTTTTCATTTTATATATTAAAAATTGCGCTTAAACACGTTGGTTGCATCAAGTGACTTCATCAAATTGTAAATTTTTTTAAATTTTTAGATTTTAAGAAAAAAATGGTATAATTTTTCTTCTCCTATCATTTCTAAATGGATAAAAATCTTAAAGAACTAAATAAAAGTTGCTTCACATTATACAAATCTTAATTTGATTATAGTTGAATTACACTTGCTATGCTTAATAAGTCTCTGTGCAGTTTCCTTTAAGGATTATGTATTCAAATTGAAATAAAATTATATTAACCTTAGACATTTTGTTTAAAGTTGCAACGTACCAAACATTTGCATCTATGGATTGAGCTTTGAGATGTTTGTTTCCCAGAAAAATAATGCATATAGTCTCAATTTGTAATTAATGCTTCTAAAAAAATTGCAATTAATGCGGTGATAGATCATAATGTGGTGATATGGGGTACTGCAACGGGGTGGCAATTTATGTTTGCAGGTCGGGTTCGTATCATGTTGAGCCATGAGTATTCAGCTATATATGTTGACCCGAATTCAACCTATTTAGTAAACGTGTCAGGAATCCTTAACCCGAACACAACCTATTTATTAAATAGGTCAACCCGATCTGACATGTTCAATTCATTTAATTAACAAGCCATGTAAAGGTCAATACAAATGACCCATCTAATAATCTATTTGATTAATAGGTCATATCTAACAAATATAATTTTTATCAATTCTCATATATCTAAAATTAAAATACAATTCTCATAAAAAAAATTAAAATTCAATTATAACTACAAATATAGTAATAAACATATAAAAGCAAACCATTAATGAAGCAATAATATCAAAATGAATAATAACTTCATGAGCTAAACGGGTCAAACAAGTTAGACAGGTTCGCATGTTTATTAAACAGGTTAGCCGTGTCAACCCAAATATGACCTGAACTCATTTAACATCAACCCATGACCTGTTTATAAACGGGTTAATCGTGTCGGGTTTGCGGGTCGTGTCGAATTTTGCCATCACTAGTATTGCTTAGTGCTTATATGCTCAGATGTAATAGGTTCCATAACAATCAAATATACTTGACGTCTATGTATTATGAAAAAAAAAAAAAAAGTGCTATAAAATTCCATTAGACTAATATTATATTAATATTAGACATATATATATACACACACTAGCCTTTAAGCTGACGCTCACGTGCGTGCTTAAAGACTCTTCTATTTTTTTAGATAGAAGTTATAATTTGCATCTATTATAATTTAGAATTTTTTTTTTTAATATCTAAGTTGATACAAATCTTAATTTCTAAGTTATAATTTGCATCTATTTAATTTTTAATTTCTTCTCCTATAATTTCTTAGTTGATACAAATCTTAATTTGATTACAATCCAAATTCTTCATCTAATCCATCTACTATAATTTCTAAGTTGATAAAAATCTTAATTTAATTACAATCCAAATTCTTTATCTAATCCATCTAATCCTTAATTTTTAAGTGTAGTGTATTATAATCCAAATTCTTCATCTGATCCATCTAATCCTTATTTTTACATGTAATGAATTCAAAAAGAGATTAAATTTAGTTGGTTTTCATCTTTGAGAAGTAAATTTAGTTGGTTGGTGCCATACAAGTATACAACTACAACCTACAATTGTATCTATCTAAATATTATCAACAAAGCCTAAAATAATAGGTAACATTAAAATGGCTATGGCTGGTAATTTATAGGTAAACATTTACATTTATATTATAGTTTAGATACTTATATTTTCGTAATTTATTGAATTTGTCTTGGTTGTATAAGCAAGAAATTTATATATGGGTAACACTTCTACTACTCTACATGTTCGCAAGTATAATGAAAAGATTTTTTGTTTTGCTACTCATTTTTCAAGAATATTAACCATAATTAGTATAATTTAAAATATCCTGATCCCAACTGGTCAAAATCGATAAGAGTACTTAGCTAACCAAAAAATTTAAGTATAATGCCATAATATTCTGAAAATAAAAATATAACACCCAAAAAAGAAAAAGAAAAAACACAAGAGAAGCATCAATTAAAAACTCAAAAATAACAAAATATTGGATTCAATCCCAATTAAAAAATACAAGTTCAAGAGCTTCTACCTAACAATTCAAACAAAATATGGGATTCAATCCCATTTCACTTGAAGTACATGTTTTCCTTTTTTTTGCACCATTTGAGGAAGTACAATTCTCTTTCTCCGGACAAGTAGAGATGTTATGACCAACATGCTTGCAAAGCCCACAAGTCTTCTTTTGCTTTCCTAATTCTCTTTTGCCTTTGATTCGTTTTTGCTTTGGACGACCTTTTGTCTTTGATAGCGAAGGACAATTAATGAAACAATCTCCATCAATCACACCATTAACATTGGCATCAACCACATTTTCCTTACCTACTAAATTTTCATCATCCAACACTAACAATTCTTTTTCACTTAATAAGGCTTCACAACACCAACGTGATGGTAAATACAATGGTGGAATATGGTAACAATCTTTGTGAAGGAATACACTAAGAATGTGACGACAAAGTATACCCCAAAATTCAAAATGTTTGTAACTACAATTAGTCACCTCACCATTTCATAAGACCTTGTGCTTTTGACTAGTTTCATCTTTATAATATTGTAACACAAATTTAATACGATTTTCTTGATGAACTGAATATTGCGTTGCTCTCTCAAACTCTTTTTGAAAATTTTTGAAAGCATAAGGTTTCAAAACATTGTGTGCTTGTTCTTCTAATGTTCTTCTAATGGTGACAATGTTCTTAAAGAAGAACCTCTAAATGTCTCTAACATTGTATCATGTGATTGTGTTTGCTCAATATCTTCAATGCCAAGATCAACCTAAGATTATGAATGATAAAATAAATTAAAAACTTTTATATGACATATAAAGACTACAAATATTAACAAATAAAGAAATAAAACAAATTATACAACAAAAGAAATCAATGGTAAGTATTGACTTACTTGTTTAATGAGTTGGATCAAGTTTATATGAGGACTAACAAATTGTTTAATAAAGGCATTTATACTTTTTGATCTTCCGGTTGTTGTCATTCTACCAAAAAAATGTCCACGAGGGTAACATGGTACCCAAAAGTGCTTGATTTGATATAAACCAATTACATGCTTGTTAGTAAGCATGTCATACTTTTCCACAACTTGAGTCCATTGACCCTCAAATTCTTCACATGAGTCTAACTTGTATAACTTATAGAACTCTATGCACCAATTTGAATATTGATTACAAACATAGATGTAAACCAACCACTAAACTTAGCGGTAATATGCCATATACAAAAGATATGTTTTGTGAGTGGTAATTCTTTTGATATTGCCTCCGTAATCCATAGATCTTAATCTGTCAAAATTGTCGTGGGTTGTTTCTTCATTAAACATACAAAATTCTGCTAATAAAAAAATTTGTATTAGAACATGTTAATATTTCAAATGATAAGTATTAATATTATTCCACTAATTAATTAAATAAAATGGAAAAACAGTTGTACAAAGTTATAAGATAAATAGAGTACCTTCATTAGCCATTGAAAAGCACTAGTTGTTTCATTTCGAAGAAGTGCACAACTAAAGAGAATCGTCTTTCCATGATTATTGACATGAACAAAAATACTAAAAGGCATATCATAAGTATTTACCTTGTAAGTAGTATAAAAAACAACCATATCTCCATATTTTTGGTACCAACCAAAACTATGAGGGTGCGACCAAAAAATATGTTTTAACCTTTTCTCTTCATCAGTTGTGAATGCATATTAAAACTTAGAATTCCTTTCTTTAGCAACTTTAAAAAATTGTAAGAGATCCATAGCATCATTCACAACATGCATCTTTCTCATTTTCACATAAAAATTACGAATGTCCCGTTGAAAAAATGGAAGATGTCCATGTTTCACATTTTTCTTAAGTTCCATAACACGTATTATTTCTCTAATTGAAAGTCCAACTTCTTTGTATAAGAGAATGCAATTTTTATCATCTTCAGTGATAAATCAATTGGCCAAAAGAAATCGTAACCACTTGAAGGGGACAACAATTCATGATTGTGATCTACAACAAAAATAGTGACATGCCATTTTTTCGGAAAAATGTCTATTGACTTTCGCAATACAATAGTTAGCCGAGCTTTGCATCCACATTTTAAAGACATTCTATTTCGTTGCTTTTTAGATAGATCCACCATTTTTAGTGGTTGCTTACCTTCCCAATGACAAAAAAAATTACGTCTTCCTATTTCTCCATTTTTTTTTCTCCGAACGATCTTTTCAAATTGTAAAACCATTTCCATTTGCATAATTTTTATAGAAAATGAAAGCTTCTTCTTCACTAAGAAAACATTGACCAACAAAAGGCTCAAATTCATTTTCTATTGAATGTATATCCTCACATTCTTCAATAATCCCCCGTCTTATCTATTGGACATTCATTCCAATCAACTATTTCCCCTCCACGTGTGTTATTATTTTTTTCCATCATTCATAAACTCATTTAACTGAACACAATTCCTTGAAACACTTCTATGAATCTTACTTGCAATTAAATCATCATCAGTTTATGCTATATTAAAACAAGAATAAATAAAAAATCAATATCATATTATACGTTAAATGAAATATGGATTACAAATAAAATAAAAAATAATAGTACCTTCTTGAGGTAGTTCATTTAAGTCAAAGTAATTCAATAGAACAAGTTGATGAGTCTCACTTGCAACTAAATTGTCATCCATTTGTGTTACATTAAAACAAGATTAAAACAATCAATATTCAATATCATATTTTAGGATAAATGAAAAAAATATGATACAAATAAAATAAAATAGTAGTTCATTCTTGAAATAATTCATTTAAGTTAAAACAATTCCTTTTAACAACTCGATGAGTCTCACTTATAACCGAATTTTCATCCAATTAGATGAGTCTCAACTTGGTGCTATATTAAAACAAGATTAAAACAATCCACATCATATTTTAGGATAAATGAAAAAAAAAAAAAAAAACATGATACAAATAAAAAAAGATTAACCTCATATTCAAATATATTTAAAAATAAATATGAATTTAATAAAATAAAATTATTGTACCTTGCAAAATAATTGCTTAATCCTTCATTGAACATTTGAACTTTTCTTCATCTATTTTTTTTTTTTTCCTTTTTGAAGTAGGTTTGATAATGGTAAAGTGAATGAAAGTGAGTTTGATATTGGTAAAATGAAAGAAGATGAAGAGTAAAATATTGATAAAGTGAAATTGGGTGGAAAATAATGTGTTAAAGGTGTGTTAAAGGGGCATTTTTGTCCTATAATTACTGAAGAAACCAAAATACACGTTTTACACAAACCAAAGTTGAAAAGTTAATTTTTGCCCATTTCCTATGTAGGTGGGACTTAGGGGCTAGTTCATTAACAGGTGCTGGCCGACACCTGTTAACAAAACCATTAAAAAAATCCCACTTTCTATCCCATGTTTAAAAACTACCTGGCCACCCTTTTTTATTTTATTTTATTATTTTATTTTTTTAAATCTCTTCCATATTTTGGGAAAAAAAAGACTCCTACTATAAAACCACTATTATAATGTCTCCATCCATATCCTTATATTTAGGCACTAACATATCTGATTTTGAAAGAAAATAAAAAGGCTAAATTTTAGGAAAATTTAAAAGATTAAGGTGGAGAATTGGTGTGACCCTATCCTTATTTAAAAGTTTATCAAAAAAGAAAAACTACACGTTTAAAAAAAATCCCATGTACTATTTTAAAAAATCCCACTTTCTATCCCACGTTTAAAAACTACCCGACCATCCCTTTTAAAAAAAAAAAAATTCAAAGTTTAAAAACTACATGTACTGTTTTAATCCTAAAAGTTATCCACTTACTACACATCCATAACAAAAGTGAAAAAGAGTTTAAATTTCAAATATATTTATTTTACAGTAAAATGATCAATAATAGTTAGCCACTTACTACACATCCATAACAAAAGTTAAAAAGCGTTTAAATTTCAAAGATATCAATTACCCTTAAAACTAAGAAAATGTACCTAAAATTTTTTATGGAGTAGTAAATTAATAATTATAAAAAAATGTAAATTGAATTTCACATAGAATTATACAAATGATAAATATAATTTATGTTACAAAAGAAATTTTTTGACAATAATTTCTTAGATAACAACCACTTCATGTGAGGTTTAAATTGGGTAACTATTAACATTATACATCAAATATATAATAATACCCTTTAAGAAAAAGTGGTGTAAATTACATTTAAAAAAAATAGCGTAAATTACATGGAAAAATTTGCTTACATAATACCCTCTAAAAAAAAGTAGCGTAAATTACATTTAAAAAAAAAAGTAGCATAAATTATTACTTCAAGCAACTTAATTCCCTTAAAACCCAACACCAAATTGAACAATCAAGCACACATTCGCTCCAGCCCGCAATGCCTCCATAAATTCCTTGGTCCCAAACCTCGCAATTGTACCCAAATCATTCACCAAATCTATAACCCAAAAACCAGAAAAAGTGTTAGCTATCTAAAATCACATTAAATATTAAGTTCTTGGACCAAAATAGAGAAGAATAATATATAAGTACATGAAGGCATAAATAGAAAGAGTCTTGTTGAATTGAATCTTATCCAATACCTACATACCATAAATTCAAAAAAAAAAAAAAAAAAAAAAAACTCAAAAAAGGAGTTTACCAATATTCTTTTTCAAGCAGCCAGCTCAAGCACAAACCCTCCTAAAAAGCCACCGTGAAAAGATAGAACCTAAAAAGTTGTTGGAGCCTCTGACATTAAATGTCTTTAATTTGAAGAAAAATAAAGGAGGATGTAGAGCTAAATTAAATGCCTTCAATTTGAAGAAGAATGAGAGATAGAAACTGGCAGTATACATGAGTTTGTGGGTCTTAAAGTGTAGGATTTTTAATTTACATATTTATCCCAATTAGTTGAAAACTTGTAAGTGGGTATGATGATGGTATTTTGGGCAATATTTTTAGTGAAAGTTAGAGTTGCATTTTTACCAGATTGTCTTCTAGTTTTGTCTTTACTTAAATTAGGGATGTATGGACATTTTTGAACTAAAAAACGAGGAATTCAAACAGGAAAGCCTCTTAAATAGTAATATAGAAAAAAAATGTTTTTTTTTAATTTTTTGGTGAGAGGAGGTTTAGTAATTTTTATGTGATTGGCTATAGTTGTTGACCTGGGGATATTTTTATGTCCTAGCAACTAGTGGAGCCAAAGGCCCAAAACCGAGCCCAAGGTCATTCAATTGTGGCTCAATTTCAACATTACACGTGTCCCACCCAAATTCACCCGCCCCAAGCTGGGTCCCAAACTCAATACTTGATTTTGGCGCGAAAATTAGAAACGCGTCCCAATTCATTATCTCCAAATTAGGGTTTAAGCCGGAGCCACTGCTTCTTCGTCTCACGCTCTTCCTCAACAATGCCCAATTCCTCCGATCAGCTCGAGGAAATGAAAGCCCTAATTTCCTTTGGCTCAAAGTGCCTCGCTTACTCAACCCTCTTACACTTCCAAGAACAGTCCAGTGGCGACCCTACTTCAATTCAAGCCTTAGCTGGAATTTCTCAGACTCTTCTATCTTTAATCGTTGCCGATATCTCAGACGACGATGAAGAAATGTAAGTTTCAAATCAAAATGCCAAACGCATATTTTACCAAAATGATATGTTTGGATGCTGGGAAATGTGTAGGAAAAGAAAAGGAATGAAATTTGGAATACAATTATGAACTGAAATAGATGATTAAAAAAAAAAATAGCTTTTTTTTTTGGGGGGTTTCCTCTTTCCATCTAAGTAGCTTTCGAATGGAGGGTGATTGAATATATGTATAAATATTGGTTTTGAATTGATGACAGTGCTGCACTGGCTTTGAAGTGTTTGGGTTTCATGATTTATCATCCGTCCCTTGTTGCCGTAATTGCAGGTATGTTGTGCTAGTGGTACACCATTGTTTAGTATAACATTTTAGTAATGGGGTGTTGGTAAATTATTGCCTTTCAAAATTTAGATATTAAAAAAGTTAAATTGCAAATTACATCCTTAAAGTTTCGGGGTGTTTGGATTTTACATCTTGAAGTTTCAGAATTGGATTTTACTCTCTGAAGTTTGGAAGTGTTTGAATTTCACACCTCGATGTGTTAGAATTTGGATTTTACCTTGGGTGTTTGGATTTTACTTCCTAAAGTTTAGGGATGTTTGGATATTACATTCTGAAGTTTCTAAATTTAGGGGTGTAAAATCCAAAAACCCTCAAACTTTAGGGGGTAAAATCCAAATTCTAAAACGTTAGGATGTAAAATCCAAAAATCTCCAAACTTCAGAGTGTAAAATCCAAACACCTCCAAACTTTAGGGGTGTAATTCGCAATTTACCCTATCAAAACAGTGGCTTAAACCATGGTCCTAGTTGACTGGTCTTGTTTAGTTGTCTTTTAATTGGAAATGAGTACTTAATCAGCATTTTCTCTATGTTGTTTTTGTAGTGGATGATGCCAATTTGGTTATAGAGTCTATAGTTAGGCTCATTACGACAACAAAAATGAAGGTAAATGTCACATTGTCAAAAAATGATAGTTTTCAGGGGTTGCTGTGCTCTTTTTATTTATTTATTTGTGGATTTGACTTGTTTGCATCTTAATTGCAGTCAGTTTGTAACTTAGGAGTGTGGTGCATATCCATCCAACAGTTTAATGCACCATTTCTAGATTCCCACTACAACTCTGTTGCAGGTGGTTGTTCATGTACTTGAGAACCCAACTGGTTCTTTATCAACAACTTTTGAGGCTATTCAGGTATAAGTAATTCTTCCACGCTTTCTATTTTATGCTCCTCAACCACTTCTAGTGATACTTCTTAAGTGGAAATCTATGCATATAAACTGACTAAGTCAGTCACTAATAGATTTCAGTATCGTTTCTTTTGTAAAGTGTTTAATGTGCATAACTTGTCCTGGAGAAAGAAAGAGAGAGAGGCAGTGAAGTGGTTTTATTTGCTTAATTGTGGAATTTTTTTTTTCAAACTTGGATGGAACATTATGTTACACAAGCAAATTGTGTCAAGCTTTTGTCCTAAACTAATGATTCCAATGTTAAATTTTACATTGTTGCGTAATCAAGTTGGTTATTTATATTTTATATATCACTGCTGAACTTAGCATCTTATGTTAAACAAGAATCAATAAATGAGTATGGTCAACTTGTCTCTCCTGCTAACCCTTCTTGCTATTATAATAGGCCTTGATAAAGCATCTAATTTAAGTGAGAGAATGAGAGACTCGTCACATTTATGGGCTCCTCCAATATATAGAAGACTTCTCAGCTTTGACAAGGAGAGGGATATGTCAGAAAGGTGTCTATTGAAGATTAAGCCTATAATATTACCTCCTCCACTAGTTCTCTCCAAGGTACAAATGTGCTTATGTTCTTTATATTTTTCAAGTGCATCTATCAAGGTGCATTCATAGTTGAGATATACATTTTAAACATGGAAAGCTTAAACATGCTAATATGATATAGCTAGCTAAATCTGTTTCCACCATCTTTTTTTCCACTAAATTTTTGTTGAAAGGTTTGAGAATTTAGATGGATTTAATTTGTTTGCATGTGAAGTATTTCAAATAAAACATCTTACTAGCTGTTGCTAACGTTGCAGAATCTGAAAAATCTTTACTAATTTTTGCCCATTTTATATCTTATTGGTTCTTGTTAGAATCTGAGGTGTTACTTTTTGTTTTAGGAAAATTTGTGAGCCTAAACAGCTAGCAGTTTCTTTACTGTGATTGTGAATCTGGTTTCAAAAGTGAAACATCACGGGAAATGTCCTTTTGTAATACAAACTAGAGTGGTGCCTACATTTACAATGTAAAATAGATGATTTTGATGTTTTGATGAAGTAGAAATTTTTTATTTTGGTGGGTGAAGCCAAACTGAAGCTTTAGCACAAAATGCCAGTAAAATTCAAATTACATCCTTAAAAATAGTTCAAACCAATAGTACAGACCGTTTGGATCTATTGATTTATTTGAATGTTATCTAAATCAGCTTCAATAGTTAATATGAATAAATATTTATCATAAAATTCCCAATTGTGTGTCCAGAAGCTAAAAATCAAGACCAGTCAACTCTACCAGTGGTTCATTCAATATCCCTGTAGCTACCATTTCTACCATTTCATCTTTACCATGACTATGTATCTTTCAAAAGTGAAACATCACAGGAAATTTCCTTTTCAAATACAAACTGTAGTGGTAACTACATTTACAATGTAGGATATATGATTTTGACATTTTGAGAGATTGAAATAGCAGTCTTTTCTTTTCCCTTTGTGTGTGTGTGTGTGTGTGTGTGTGTTGGAGGGTGAAGACAAAATGTTGTAAAGGTTTAGGCCAAACAAAATTCCATTAATTGTCAAAATAAATCTTAAACAAATATTTAAACTTATCCAAAAAAAAAAAACCTTCAAACCATCAATAAGAGTTTGCGTCACATTCGTTTAAATCCAGCTTCCATAATTCATATGAATAAGTGTTTTTCATAAAATTCACAATGGGTGTCTAGAAGCTCAAAATTGAGACCAGTCACTCTACTGGTGGTTCATTCCATATCCCTGCATCATCGAGTAGAAAATTTTTCAATTTGAAATTCCAAAACTTCTCGACTTCTATCATGAATGAGTGCCTCATCAGATTTGTAAAGTATTATACGTAGTTAACCTTAACAGTTTTATATTGCAATTTAGTCAATGACAAAGACTAGGAGACAAAAGTTTCAAATACCAATGATCCTCTCTCTCTCTCTCTCTCTCTCTCATGTGCATTAATGTGTGCCTATCTCACATTATCAGGCCTGAATGTCTAAGGTAGACCCATGAGAAAGGTTCATTCTGTCTAACTTTGATTCTGGTATCAAGGTTAAGGTTTGCCTAAAATCATTCCAATATTGTATCTATCTTGTTGTGTATTCTAAGATCCCTAAATGTACTTTATTCTATCTTTAAACAGGTTCTTGTCAAAGATATGAAGCAAATTTTGCTCACTAAGATGAAGGAGCTGCTAAACCAGGGTATGAAGGTCCAAGCCATTCATGCATGGGGATGGTTTATTCGCTTACTAGGATCTTATGCTATGAAGAACAGGCAATTAACAAATGAAATGCTGAAAATTCCTGAAAATACATTTTCAGATCTCAACCCACAAGTCCAGATTGCTTCACAGGTATTTTTAATACAGTTGGACTTTTTGGAAACCTGGTCACTATCACCAATCACTAATAATATTATTCAAGAAAATAATTCCTTATTTGTTGAATTTATTACCAATAAAATAGCATCTCAAAAATAGAAGGTGCTTTCTTCCATTTCCTTAGTTCAATGATAGCATAGAAGTGGTCATCTTTTGAAGAATACAAATTTATTAGGGGGCATAAAGAATTTGCAGTAATCCAAATCAAGAGACTAAATGGTCCTTGCTTAAGTCAAAAAAGGGTGTCTAGTTATCAACTTTTTGAGTTGTTGTGGTCCTTGCATGTAAGCTCATCGGACTGGGTCTACCCAAGTTTTTATGGCAATAGCTAAATCACTGCCTAGTTACCTGTTATCTCCTATGGTAATTTCTGCATTTAAATATACCAGTACTCCATTACAACAGTTAGAATGTCATTCTTCCATCAATTATGGTAACCTTTTGGATTAAAATATTTCAGAAGTCCTATGTTATAATGCCTTAAATATCATTCTTTTGTATGATTTTTTACCATAATTTGCAGTTTGCTTGGGAAGGTCTTATTGATGCTCTAATTCATCTTCCAATAGTAGCTTGTGAGACAAATGCATCCAAGGAGGAGAAGGGTGTACAACATTTGCAAAAATCTAGAGAGACCAGTGATAAAATCCAGGCAAATGGGTTTTTAAAAAGCATAAGGCTTGTAATGACTCCTCTGACAGGAATCATATCAAGTAAATGTGATATATCTGTCCACTCATCATGCTTGGACACATGGTGTTATCTGCTGCATAAACTTGATACTTCTGTCAATGATCCATCAGTGATAAAGCTAGTGTTGGAGCCTATGTGAAGCAATTTTTCGCCTTGGTCCGCAAAGTAAAAGTGTGAGCTCATGGAATCTTTGCCTAGATCTGCTTGATGATTTTATTTTAGCAAAATGTAAAGATGTGGAATATGTCACAAGTAACTCTGCAAGCCATCATTTATCAGCTACCAAATTCTTATGGAAGCAATACTCTGTTAAATGGTTGCCATGGGATATTTGTCAGTTGGACTTCCATTTAAACATAATTTTTATTCTCATCAGTCAAGCATCAATTGCAACTGTCAACCATGAATACAAAAGTTTCGCATGTGATGCTGCTTTAAGGTTATTTTTATCTGTTCTGAAAGGAGTTCGATTGGAGTTGGAAAAGCCATCAACCAATTATAATGATATTAAGTTGTGTTTGGGCATAGTATTAAGGTTCATAAAGAAGATATGTGAAGATGTAAGTTCAGAAGGCAGTGATGGTAGTGATTTGCATCATACTTGTCTCCGTTTATAGACGCTGTCACTAAGGAGTTACAGCCTGCTACATTGGAATCCCCTCTGTACAAGTTGGACCTCAAGTACATTGACAAGCTTCAATCAATTAATAACATTAGACATGCAAAATTTATGGATATCTGCTCTATCGTTCACATGAATATGGTTTCACTAGTGGTTTATTTACTTGTAGCCTACCTCTGTTTGGTCTTTCAGTCAACTATGAAGACATCCAAAACAGAGTTGATTTTACAGGGAATCCACAAGTATTTCAAATTTTTATTCTCTTCATATGATCCCCTGGAAACTCTCCTTGCTATGATCAGTTTACTGTATAATTATGTCGGTCTCCACTGCTTAAATATATGGGTAGCAATAGCCAAAGGATTGACAGACTGCATAGATGATGTCGAGGAACTTTCATTATTGAGAATGGAGTCCAACAGCACTGGATTTCTTGCCATATGCTCTTTCTTATTGTATCCATTTTCAGTATGCTCTTGCCCCCAGAAAAATTCAACCTCACTGGTTAGTGGATTCTCACAACAGCCTCATGTTTCACCACAGAGGAAGCTTGACTTTGAACATGTTTTTGAAGTGTGGAAGACACTTTATAGTTCTCTTAATACTTACAGAATGTGTACTGTTCTGCTACAAACAGTTTCCTTGAGGATTTGTATTCAATGTTAAATGGGTGCGGGTGCCTTGACGAACATGCCAGAATGCTTGATGGTGCCAATGATCTTGATTTAAGTTATAAGGATCTGGATCTGGATCTCCTTTCTTTATATGGCAATGTAGTAATATGTTTCTTGGAAGAGAACTGTACTTCAGAAGTAGGTTCAGACAAAAGTAGGCACAAACATATTGGTGACTGTAAAATATCCAGTAACATGAATGTTAGCCTGAGATTTGCTTCCAGGTAGGTGCAAACATTGCTTCTTAGAGTTGGGTTAAGGCATGATACGGTGTTAAGGCATTCTTTCATTGCAGGTTGGCTGGCTGCCAACTCTGGACTTGGGTTCTTACGGGATCCCATCATTTCATATAATCTCATTGTGATTTGTTTATAGATGGAGTTTTGGACACTCTTCAAATGAAATTCAATTCAGTTTTATAATATCAAGTAAATTATCTAATTTAAAATTGAATCTTCACCATCCAAATAATAGGAATGAGTTTTGATATCTTAAAAGTTGTATGGCTTATTCCTTCAGTTCCATATTATCTCATTGTGATTTGTACATAGATGGAGTTTTGGAACTTTCTACAAATGAAATTCAATTCAGTTTTATAGTATCACGTAAATGATTTAATCTAAAAAAGAACCCTCACTATCCAAGTGTTTTGTCTCCTCCATCTGCCATTGCTAATGTTTCCAAGTGTCTTCATACAGATATTTGAAGGTGTTATGTACAAAGTTAGCAACAGAACCCCCAACTGGTCTTCTTGTGACATCAAGGTAACTTTATAGCTGGTTTTTTGCCCTTTGTGCTTGAGTCATTACATATGTGATCTCCTTATGCCTGTATAACTTTGCCATGAAATCCCAGGTTATTTTTTGCATTGGCATGCGTTATCAGTTGTCTTCACATGAAGCAAGATATCCTCTTGTTCATTGAGGTAGTGCACCAGCCAGGTTTTTGCATCGAACTTTATAATTAGGTCATGCTTTCAGTTAAAACTGAAGCAATTTGATATACTGTTACTAGAGTGAAACTCATGATCTCTAATAGTTCATTGAAGTTACATATGAACGGTGGACAAAGTAAGCATGTACCGTGCTCTTTTACTTTTTTTTTCCCTTACGTTGAACCATATGTTGAGGGTGTATGCTTTTAAAGTCTTACTCCTGCTTTTAACTCTCTCAATCCTCAATCAATTTTCCTTCTCTTTTTTGGGAAGAGAAGGGGGGGGGGGGGGGTGTGTGGGGTGTTTGGTCTGTATAGAAAACATGTTTGCATAAAAGAAAGTGGAGTGAACATTTGGAGTCATCTTCCTTGAAAGTTTCTTTAGAAAATTTCCAATGGAGTTGGTGATCAGGATCTTGAAGTTTCCTTCTTTTGTTTCATATTTTCACACACAAATTCTATTTCTTGAAAATGCTATCCTGTTTGACTAGCATATGATCTTTTCATGTACTTGCAGATAATATCTTGTCCACTGCTCCAGTGGGTGTCACATATAGAGATATGGGATGAAAGCAGCAAATATCAACTTCAACTCTTGTGGACTGAAATCCTTAATTGTTTGTGAAGTAGTCAGCCGCCTATAATCTTTGATTCTGTACTTCTCAAATTGTAGGCACCCCTTCTTGAAAAAAACTCTTGAACACCCAAATCCATCCATTTCAGAGCCTACCATCACCTTCTAGAATTCCACTTAGTGAGCAAATCAAGTTGGATTACCCTCAAAGCTTGCTTCATGTCTTAGACAAGCTCTCGAGAAATGGAAAAATAAACCTCCGCAAGAGAAGCTTACCATATCTTGAAAGATGTTGCTCTAGACTAGGAGTCAACACTGCTTTACAAAGATACAGGGTGACTGCAACCCATAACATGAGCTCCAAAAGAGTAGAGTTTGTGGAGGATACAGTGAATCAACTTCAGCACAAGGAGAAGCTGTCTCCGAGGTTAAAAAGAAAAAGTTTGGAACTAATTGAGCATCAAAAGGAAGTAAGACGAGCACAGCAAGGAAGGGAGAGGGGTTGTAGTGGACATGGCCCGGGGATCCGGACTTACACTAGTGTTGATTTTTCACAGGGGAATGAGGATTCACAAGAAAGCCAGGAAATCCGGGATCCAGAATCCGTTATGGAGATGTTAAAAAGAGCTACTTAATTGTTTTTATCTACGTGCCTTGCTTTGAAAAATGGAATTCTGGATGGGGCACCCAACTTAACCAGGCATGCTAGATGGTCCTGGCCACCCAGTTATTTCTTTGGTCTTGTATGTTACCTATTTTATCAGCCTTGTTATTTTGATGATGTTGTCAGTTGTATCAATTATTTTCGAAGTCCCCAAATGGATTTATTGTATATAATATTTATATTGATCTTCTGTCCAGAATGTATAACAGTATTTCATTAGCATTGTGCCATTATATATCGTGTATGCTATTTTGAGTTATAGAGCCTTTATTCCTAGCTTTGAAACTTACCATTGTTTAAAGGAGCAAAGCAATACCAAACGTTCAAGCTCCCATAAAAGAAGAAAAGAAAAACGTTTAAGCTGCTAAAAATCTATCTGGTTTCCAGAGCTTGCTATTGCAGAACAATCAATTGATATAGGATGAAGTCATTGGTCATAAATGTATGATATTAACCCAGGTTTGCCCTGGAAAATAGTCTCTCTGTTGGAAAGAAGTAGAGGTTTTCTCTCTTTTTCTTAGGCAGTAGAAGTGTTTTGTCCCTTCTTTAGAAGGAGAGTGTGTTCTCTTAAGGTAACAAGTTTACCTTTCAAGCTAGTGGTTTTGTTTTTTTTTTCAGGGGTCTAGGGAAATACTTTTTATGTTCTTGCTTCTACTTTTCACTCTATCTTGTACTATGGAAGAATTGGCCAGTCAGTGGAACAAACTTTCATTATCAGAGAAGGAAACTGATGGCTTTGTCCTCTCTAAGGAATAACGCTCCGGTGAATTTCTATCAGCCCCTTTCACGGCGCATGGGAAGGAAGTTATTTATGTGCCTGGTTTCTATGAACACAAGCAACCTTTCACGAGGAAAGCTTTTTATTCGGCTAGAATGGAATCGGAAGGAATTGAGACAGAAGCCGGTGAAGGCAGATCGGAGAAAGATAAGGTGAGCAAGGAAACTGAAGGGGAATCCCTCATTAATGAGGGTTAAAGTCACGTTAATGATGAAACGGTTATGAGGGAAACAGTACACTCGGATTCAGCTATCCCAACAAACTAGGACTCTACTCTGAGCCAGTTGTCTCCAGTTGAAATTCAGGAATCAATGGCTACGGGATTGACTAATGATTTAATTCCTTTGGGGGTTACGTCTGATACTTTATTTGAAATTCAAATAAAGGAAATTGATGCAGATATTGCAAGACTCAAAGAAGAATTGAATCATGGAATTTACTCGGAAGTTTGGCCCAAAAATTCCAAGTTCCGTGGTTATGTGTAGGAGATTTCAACGAATTGATGAGAGGAGATGAAAAATTGGGGGGAAATAGGCGAAGTCATAATCAGATGCAAAATTTTCGGGATGCAATAGATGAATGTGGATTCATTGATTTGGGATATTCAGGTCCAAAATTCACTTGGAGGAAACACTTTGCCAACGGTCAATCAATCTGGGAGAGGTTGGATAGAGTTATGTGTACAAACGATTGGCTACAACAATTTGGAGCAACCAAGGTCTACCATTTGAACAGCTGCACTTCCGACCATATTCCATTATGGATTGTTCCAAGGGGTATAGATCCTCCTCCCATATCCAGACCCTTTAGATTTGAAGAGATGTGGCTAGCAAACAAGGGATGTGGCCATATGGTGGAAGCAGTTTGGAGGGGTCAGTTTCCTTGTGAAGCCGAAGTTGAGGTGATAAAAAAGGTTGAAAAGTGTGGAGTGGAGTTGACACAGTGGAGTCGACGACACTTTGGTAGTGTTAGGCGAGAACTTGTGGAGAAGAAAAAATTGCTTGCTAGGGCAGAATAGATGGCTATTCGGTTAGGGTGTAATATTCGGGTAAGGGAGCTTAATAAGGAGGTAAATGAGTTGATGGTGAAGGAGAATAAAATGTGGAGACAGAGGGCAAATTTTTTTTGGTTGATTGGAGGGGATAAAAACACGAAATATTTCCATAGCAATGCAATGCAAAGACGTCGAAGGAATAGAATTTTAGGCCTATACAATTCAGATGGGGTGTGGATTTCTCATCAAGAAGTAATAGCAAATACCTTCACTGAATTCTATAAGGGTCTCTTCACTTCAACAAGTTCGGTTTTGAATGGAGAAGCTATGGATCCGGTTCCTAAGCTATTACAGATGATATGAATGCTTTGCTGACACAGGATTTTACGGAATGGGAAGTTCAGGCAGCCTTGAAACAAATGGCTCCTCTCAAAGCACCAGGCCCTGATGGTATGCCCCCTCTATTTTATCAAAAAATTTTGGAATTTGGTTGGATGTGATGTCACTAAAACAATTCTCTCATATCTAAATACAGCCACCCTCCCACATCCCATTAACCATACTTTCATCACCCTAATCCCAAAAACTAAAACTCCTATGTCTGTCAATGATTTTAGACCTATTAGCCTTTGTAACGTACTTTATAAAGTTTTTTCGAAAGTACTCGCAAATAGATTGAAAATTTGTTTACCTTCCATTATCACTAAACATCAAAGTGCATTCACAAAAAACCGCTTGATATCTGATAATATCCTAGTGGCTTTTGAAACTTTGCATAGCATGAAAAATCATAAAACCGAAAAAACAGGCTACATGGCTCTCAAATTGGACATGAGTAAAGCCTATGATAGGGTGGAGTGGTCTTTTTTGGAAGAAATTATGAGAAGAATGGGTTTTGAGGTGAAGTGGGTTAATCTGATGATGCTTTGTGTTAAATCAGTCTTTTATTCGATTTTGGTGAACGGTGAACCAAAAGGTTTAATCCACCCAACAAGGGGGATTCATCAAGGAGACCCTCTATCCCCGTTCCTTTTCCTATTATGCACGGAAGGGTTACATAGCCTTATATCCAAAGTGGCAATGGAGGGTTCTATTAAGGGTTTCTCCCTTTGTAGAAGGAGCCCAAGACTAACCCATTTGCTTTTTGCAGATGATAGTTTGCTATTTTGCAGGGTGAATAGACATGATTGCCAAAAAGTGATGGAGATCTTGGCTACTTATGAGAGTGTTTCGAGTCAACAAATAAACAAGAGGAAAACATCTCTATTTTTTAGCAATTCCACCACTGATGAAATGAAAATAGAAATGATTGAGACACTTGGGGTGATTGAAATAGTGCACTATGACAAATATTTGGGGCTGCCATCACTAGTTGGAAGACATAAAAAAGCTAGCTTCAATTACATTGAGGAAAAGGTTTGGCGGAAATTACAATGGTGGGAGGAAAAATTGTTATCTCAAGCGGGTAGAGAAATTTTGATCAAAACGGTGGCCCAAGCCATCCCAACATACACGATGAATTGTTTCATGCTCCCCCTAGGCCTATGTCAAGAAATTGAGGGTCTCATTCGAAAGTTTTGGTCGGGACAAAAGGGTGACCGTAGAAAAATTCATTGGGTAAAATGGGGGGATATGTGTGATCCAAAGTTTGAAGGTGGTATGGGTTTTAAGGAGTTGGCACTCTTCAATGAAGCTCTCTTAGCAAAACAAACTTGGAGGTTGTTGCACAATAAAAACTCTTTGTTCTATAGTGTTTTTAAAACTCGGTTTTTCCCAAATTGTTCCATTATGGATGCTAAAGAAGGACATGGTGGATCCTATGCTTGGAAAAGTATTTTGAAAGGGCGTGAAGTTATTAGATAAGGAGCTAAATGGAGGGTGGGGAATGGGGAAGACATCAAAATATGGGGTGACAATTGGCTGCCTTCAGTAACCTCTACCCGAGTACATGGCCCTCTGAATCCGGAATTCCAAGAAGCAACAGCTCCCTCATAAATCCCTTGACTTGCAGTTGGGAAACGCATTTGTTGGATCTTGCTCTCAGCCCCACCGAAGTAGACCTGGTTAAAAGAATACCTCTGAGCTGCGGACAACCAGATGATGAGCTTTACTAGCCCTATGTTCAGTCGGGTGAATATTCAGTAAAGTTTGGGTATTTCTTTCTTAAGACCGAAGCAGATAAAAACTCTTCCTCACCCCAGAGTTCACAGGGAATCAATAAGCCACTGTGGAAGCAGATTTGGCAACTAGTAACAAATGCCAGGAATGCACTACCAACAAATGCCAATTTGGTTTGTCATTGTGTCATGGTTGATCCAAGATGTCCAGCCTGCCAGAACCAAGATGAAGACGTGCTACACTCTTTTTGGTCTTGCCCGAGTCTTTCACAAGTTTGGGATGAAGATCCACAATGGAGTTCACTTCAAAGCACACGCCACAGAGACTTTGCACAGCTGGTAGCAGTGGTCTTTGCTTTGGACTGTTCAAGGGAATTGTTTGCTTCCATCACGTGGACAACAAGGTCAGATTCTCACCACCAGGCTTCCCACAAGATCAGATTATGCAGCGAGCTGTTGCAGCTCTAATGGAGTTTCGAACAGCAAACAATCGGGTGCACACAGTGGTTGACAGACCGAGAGTGAGGTGGAAAGCACCTCCAACTGAGTTCTACAAAGTAAATTTTGATGGGGCAGTGTTCAAAGAGGAAGATAGGGTAGGGATTGGCGTGATCATTAAAGATAGTTAAGGTTTGGTGTTGGCATCAATGTCTCAAGACATTCCTCTACCCCGAACTGTCGTGGAGCTCAAAACACTTGCAGCAGTGAAGGCTTTAGAGTTTGCTTCTGACCTGAGTTTGGGAAAGGTTATTCTAGAGGGTGACTCCGAGATGTCCCACCGCACATATTTGCTGTTTACCAGACAGATTTGCCTAACTCTTAATACAATTTCAATCCTTTTTCTCAAAAAAAAAAAAAAAAAAAAATCTACTGAATGGACAAGAATGACAAATTTTACAAATTGGTAACTTTATTAAGGAAAATTATTAGATACTCTCGGAATACCATAAATGCGTACTCCCCCCTCTCACATGAATGGTGGGTCCCACCATGAATTTAATTAGTGAGACCCATTATTCATATGAGAGGAGAGAATACACACTTATGGTACTCCAAGAGTACACAATAATTTTCCCTTTATTAAGACAGATGAGTTGATGAATCATGAATGTGGTATATTTGAATGACATAAAACGAATTTTCTTTTCATTGATTATATATTCTTGAATAAATAATAATAATAATAATAAAATTAAAAGAGTAAGACTTAAATTATTATTATTATTATTATTATTATTATTATTATTATTATTATCATTATTTTTATTTATTTTTATAACTAGTAAGTTTATTTGGGTTTGATATCTTTGGTAGGAACCTTGGGTTCCGTCTTTTAACCAAATTTATACCTACCCTATAAACCTATAGGAGACTTACCTCTCATATGTATGAATTGGGTTTTTCAATTGAAATCCCGACATTTTTCACTGGAATCAAAATAAATTATCAAGACTTTTATAGTAATACAATAAAATGCTTTTATAAGTTTATGACCAAATTTAGGTACAAACATGTTTGTAGCTAATAACAACAACGCCTACTAAAAAAACTAATATGGCTACATATTTTGAAAATCTAATCGTTAGATTGCATATTTTTTGTGTTTTTAACACTCATGTCAAATTTCATATCAATTGGATGTTATTACTATTCGATTTATAAACTTATTTTTTTATGCAAAACTTTAAACTACAAAAACTTGAAATTTAAATATTTGATTGATGACATAGTTATTGATCTTAGATTTTCTAGAAATTTTATAAATGATATAAGAAGAAAATGTAAACTAATGATGAATTTATCAAGATTTACATCAAATAAAAATATATTGAATAGAGTTGAGACAAAACTTTGTCCATAAGTTTATACTTTCCTCTTCCATGTCACAAGACAAGTTTAGGTGGTCTCCAAATAGCAATGTACATTCACGGTTAAATCAGTATATTTGCTAGATTAAGAGTACAATTTACAAAATCTGTTTTCTTGCTAGATCAGAATGGAAGAAATCATGAAGATTAAAGCTAAATGAGAGATTAAAGCCACTGTCATGGAAGATTGCCTGGAATATAGTCCCTCAAAAAATAAAATAATAAAAATCTCCAAGAAAGTTTTTTGAAGCCGATTATGGAAGCAAACTCAACTGGGCCGGTGTAAAACCAAATTTGATGTTGCTATTAGATAATGCAAAAATGCAAATTGAAGTAATTACTGGGGTATGCCCTTGTGCGAGAGCCTTTGATGCTTAAGTTTGTATTCATTTACATATTTTGTATGGAGTTAATATATATATATATATATATATATTTTTTTTTTTTTTGCATACCTTAGCAAATGAGGCAAATTGTCCATTTATAAGTGGCCTAGGTAGTTGTTAGGCTCATAAATGTCTTCATATAATTAGAGGTGGTTATTACGCTGGGTGTAATGATCACTATCTTGATGGGAATTTAAGGCGTTTGATCTTTCTCATTGATGGCCTACAATATGCTGCTAATCCTGTACCTCAAACACTTTCCTCCCCCTAGATCCCCAAATACTTTGTACATAAGGAGATGTCAATTCAATTACAAGACTTTTGGTTGATTCTTGATTACAATTGTATTTTCTTTTTCTTAAATAATCTTTCAATTATCCAGTGTGAGAGACTTGCATTATTCATATCAATTTCTTATAAAAACATGTTTTCCACAGTTGATGATGCATCTCACTTTTTTCCTAAAGTAATTTTTTACTTCTTTTTTTCCTGAATAAATAATTGAATGTTGTTGAAAAAGAAGAAAATTTTCAACTAGTTTTTTCTCTTGAGTAAATAATTGACTATTGTTGGAATTTTCATACCTAGGTGACATATTAATTAAATAGTAAAGTTTCACAATGAGTAATAATAACAAAATAGTGAGTGATTTTCTTAGTTTTCCTATTTGATACACGGATTAATTCAAAATTTTACATAAAATAAATTTTAATTTTTACTAATATTATTGAGATTATCATAATAATTAGTGAGTCACTCAATTTTTTTTTTTTTAAAAGATAGAAATTCTACTCTAACCTAATCTAAGTATATATGTCATTCTCAAAAATAATCTAAATATGTATGTGTGTGAAGCCTCCCTCCTAGAGACTTGAAGCCTGATCCTAGCGCCCCCCCCCCCCCCCCCCCCCCCCCCCCCCCCCCCCCCCCCCCCCCCCCAACACACAAGAATTTTATACATGTGGAGTCATCATGCCAAGAATATGTAGTGGTGTCACTCAAAACTTTTAAATTAACTTTAGAGATGCATAAATTGAGTCACTTGACATAAAGACAATTTATATCAAAATACAAAATTATTATAGATAATTAAAATAATATTAAATTTTATTTTTGGTAATAGAATTTAAAATTCTTAAAACTTAAATAATAGAGTTTTACATAAATTAAACTATCTTAACAATTAATAAGATATCTAAAAATAATAATTAATAAATAGAATTTGAATTTTGAGTAAAAATTTCTTTTTCTTAAAATATTGGTAATAGTTTTTTAGTTAAATTTAATTATTCTAATAATTTATAAAATAAACTAATTTAATAAATGAGATAATTACAGTAAACCAACCTGTGGTTAGGCCCGTTTTCAGTTTGCCTACCCGTGGTTCAATCATTTACACTTTGCCCACTTAAGGTTAGTCCCGTTAGCCTTCTGTAACCCACCTCTCTGTTTGCCATTAGAAAAACACATTTTTCGGCAAAAAAAAATATAACAAGAATAAAAAAGCTAGGGTTTTAAATTAAGAATTGGGCAACCGAATTTACACAATTTCAAGTTGAGTCTGGTCCCTTCCCCGTCACAGTTGCAACAGTCCACACTACAATTACAGTGGACTAAACCTTCAATTAAAGTTCTCCATCTTATTTCCATGTAACAGACAAAGTACATCAGGTGCCCTATTTGGTATTGAAGAATTACATTTTTTTTTTTTTTTGAGAGGAAAACAATTTCATTAAACCAGAAAAGGGCTACAACAAAGAGCCACCAGCATGAGGCTCTAAATCAGATACAACCAAATCAGAAACAAAAGGTGGAGTAACACCTTTCCATACATGAGAAAAATGATTAGACTTGGTGAACTGAGCAAGCTTGTGTGCAACCATGTTGTAGTCCCTTTTCAAGTAAGAAAAGGAGCAGCAAGAGAACAAAGCTTTGGCCTGCAAATTGCCTTCCACCAAATGACCAGCTTCACCTTCAATGTTGCCATGATTAATAGCAAGAATCACTGAAAGAGCATCTGATTCCATCATGACTTGAGGGAGGTCCATTTCCTGCGCTAACAAGAGGCCTTGCTCAATAGCAAATAGCTCCGTCCACTCAGCAGGGAAATTTGAAGGCAGCAGCTTACAGAGGGCTGCTATAACCATGTTGGACCCATCCCTTATAACAACACCAACCCCTGAACTCCCCCTAGGATCTATAGAGCATGCCCCATCTACATTTACCTTAAACACACCAGGAGGAGGGGCAGACCAGCCCATAGGAGTGGACTGCATAGGGGGAAAATCCATTTTAATGGCACCATGGTAGTAATCTATTAATCTTTGAGCCATCTCCCAAATTTGGAGGGGTGAAAGACAATCTTCATCATGAACACGCAGGTTCCTATCATGCCAAATCGCCCAGGAAATGGCAAAGAAAAACAGCAAGTGCTGAGGAGGAGAATTTGCAAGAAAATGAAGAGCAAGGTCCTTAAAATCACAGGTTTCCAGCAGTAAACCAAGCGGATAGTCTTGCCAAAGGGCCCAAACAGAGAGGGCAAAGTCACAAGTGATTAGGCAATGATTTAAGCATTCAACCCCTTCATCACAAACCGGACAGAATATGTTGGCATTCAAGCCTCTCATGTGCATATTAACCAATGTTGGCAGGCCATTTAAGCAAGCTCTCCAAGTGAAAATTTTTACTTTTTCTGGGAGATCAAGCTTCCAAAGATTCTTCCAAAGTGGCAAAAAGGGGTCACCCGAAGAGCATTCCACTATCTCAGCTGATTCAAGGAGATTAACAGCAACAAAGTAAGCACTTTTAACAGTAAACTCTCCTTTTTTATTCCCTATCCAAATGATTCTGTCATCAGGCAGATTGAAGCTCAAGGGAATCTTGAGAATAGCTTCTGCATCTACCGGAAGGAAGAGAGCTCTAATAGAGTCAATTTTCCACCACCTAGTATCTGGGTCAATTAGAGAGGAAACCATGGGGTAGTCTTCAGTGATCCGAGGGGGGGTAATGACTTTGAAAGTCGAGGGGGATGGAAGCCACTTGTCATCCCAAATATGAATCCTCCGACCATTCCCAACTCTTCAGCGAGTGCCTCTTTTAAGTACCTCAAGGCTATTATGAATATTCCTCCATGTGTAGGAGGGGTTGCTACCCAAGCTAGCATTAAGCACATAACCATAGGGAAAATATTTTTCCTTGAGAATACGAGCTGCTAGAGAACTAGGATTTGTGAGAATTCTCCAAGCTTGCTTAGCAAGAAGGGCAAGATTGAAAGCTTGAAGAATTACATTTTACTCTCATATTGCATTTTCTCTTTTACAAAGTCACATGTTATAATCTCTACTATTTGAACAGGTTAGAAAGCACCTAAAAAAACAAAACCCATATGAATATATCCCCTGGATTACCTTAAAAGTCCAAAAGTAACTGCGGAAGAATCCTCTTGGCATTGAAATGGGATCGGTGGATGAGTTCTTGAAGGAGTGTTCGCAGTCTAGAGACGCTGCCAACGGAGCCTTCAGATCAGTCTTGAAGCGACTCGAGGATCCGAATACCCGTGTCCAAGCTTGGATCTTCCTCTTCGATCTCCAGAAACGCTTTCCTTCCAATGACGATTCTCATCAGTGCTTCCCCATTTACCATTTTCACATCGAGGACATCTACCTCGACCAATTCCAAGGTCACCCACTCTCAAAATGTGTTGCTAGATTTCTCTACTTGTCTTACATTCTGATCTAGCACCTAGAAGCCACCACCACAACACCAAACCCATGGCTGATCTACCATGATCCAAACCCACAACTGGATTTTTCTATACCTCGTACTTCAGTTGTTGGCTTATCTATATCTCACTCTCTCTTTGTTGATAACGTTGCTGGTTGTTTTGAGATGTTGGTCTTCTTGTAAAATTTGGTTCAAAATTTTGAGGAGTTGTGAAATTGTTGATATTGTTATGGATTAAAAATAATTTCATTGAGCCATTTGATTGGTGTGTTGTTCCTCCACTTTGTTCTCATTGAAGTTCATGAGCAATGAAAAACCCTAGCTTTTTTATTCTTGTTATATTTGTTTTTGCCCAAAAATGTGTTTTTCTAATGGCAAACGGAGAGGAGAGGTGGGTTACGGAAGGTTAACGGAACTAACCTCAGGTGGGCAAAGTGTAAATGATTGAACCACGGGTAGGCAAAGTGAAAACGGGCCTAACCACAAGTGAGTGTATTGTAATTATCCCTTAATAAATTAATGAGAGTGTACAACCATTTATGAATATGACAAAGGACAAAGTTTAGCTATAAAATTGGTTGTAGTCTAAGGTTATAACCTTAATCATATCTTTTTATTAGGGGTGAATGTTGAGAATTCCACCATTAGATTACATCTTCTTCTTATATCTTCCATACTTGCAAAATTTCAATTAAATTAAAGATCAATAGTTATGCCATCAATAAATTTTTTTAATTGTTAGTTTTTGTAATTTAAGATTATGCATAAAATATAAACTTATAGATCATACACTAAATAATATCCAATTGACACAAAATTTGATATATGTATTAAGAGTGTAAAAAACATGTAATTCAGCGGTTAGATTTTCAAAATATGTAGTAATATTTATTTTATTGAGTAAGGTACCAATTTTATAGCTAAACTTTGTCCTATGACAAAACTACGTGGCGACACCTATTGGCTTGCTTCTCGATGCAAAATGAGGTTGTTTTGAAATGCGAATTCTCTAATTCCATTAGAAAAGATGTCATTATGTGCTTGGGGTGATTTTCTTTGCACGGTTGTGTCTTCTTTGCTTTGTCCCAACTCATTTTGCTCTCTTTCCGCCACTACAACTGTGTCAAAATAAGAATTTTCTTCTTGATTAATTTGTGCCTACCTGACTAGTGACTACCTCTCTATTTCTTTAAGCCTTGTCAATATATGTTTTCTTAACACAAAATCTTGATGCACTTGATAGTTGATATAGATAACCGGTGAAAGGGACTCCTCCAATGGTGACCCACAATGGTTCTGCTTCCGAGTATGCAATTAATTGTAATACGAAACAGTTGTTACCAATCCAAGGCCAAGGAATGTGGGAATGCAGTTGGCCATTTTTTAGCTAGATGAGCAAAATGATCTCCTGATCTAATGGTCTTGATGGAAGATGTAGTACTAGACATTCTTCACATACTTTAGGCTGATTTAGCGTTGATTAATTAATGGAATTCTAGTGTTCTTTCTAATAAAACAACTTTTTTTTTCCCCAAAAGTAAGTTTGTAATCTTAAAAAAAAGTATTTTTTTTTTCCAAAAATAAGTTTTTTACCCTTTTTTTTTTTTTTTCTACTTTGAATAAATAATTAAATACTATTGTAAAAACTAAAAAGTAGGTTTTTGCCAAGAGTAAGTTTTCTAGCAGCTTTATTTTATTTTATTTTAATTCCTAAATAAATAATTGAAAGTATTCATGTATGGGTGATGTGTTAATTCAATAATTAAGTTTCACAATAAATAATAATGACAAAATTGAGTGGTTTTTTGAGTATCAGCATTCAAGTTTCTAAAAATATTGCTACTTTAACTCCTAAAAAGCTACTTTATTATGTATTTTAACATCCCATTTCATAATTAAACTTATATCCTATCTACCATTTTAACATACAACCCACTAAAATAATATAAAGAACACATGAAAAGAATATAAACCAAAAACCCACAAAAACCAACCACAAAAAGTAAGAGTGATGGTGAATTATTCTCTCTGTGAACACCAACCATGGCTCTGATATCACTATTGGTCCCAAATGTAGATGGCACTCCTTTTATGGGGTGATTACCAATGTTACAATGTATTTGTAATGAGAAAATTATATACAGAAAGAAATGAGAGTCCATCTATTTATAAACTCTCTCATGCCTCCTAGTAATAGACATATCCTTTCATGAATATATATGCCTTATCTAAAAGACATGATTGTTCAATAATACTAACTAACTAACATAATATTAATTAGGGTAAGTCACATATTTGGTCTCAAACCTTTACACTATATGTCAATTTAGTCCCTAATATTTTAAATATGTCAATTTGGTACATAATCTTTTATATGCTTTAATTTGGTCCTTAACATTTTGGTATTGTGTCAAAATAGCTGCAGCCGTTAAGTGATAGATGAAAAATGATGACGTGGCTAAATTTTTTTATTTTATTTTTATGCCATATAAACTGCCATGTAAACTGCCATATGGCCTAAATTAAAAAACTAAAGTGACACATCAGCTATTACAACTTAGGTTTTATTATTTCATTTTAGATTTTAGAAGTAAAAACTTAAAAAAAAGTTATAATTAAAAAAGGAAAATTTTTTCCCAATTTGCATCTCCAAAACAAAAACCCTAAGCTCTCGTTTGGGAAGAGAGAATAGAATGGAATGAAAATAAATGAAAAGAATAATTTTAGAATATTATTTCATTCCCTGTTTGGGAGTTTTAATGGAGGGAATGGAAAGTCAATTCCCTTATTTGGGAGTTTAACTGGGAGGGAATGGAATGAGTAGGGGGAAACACTCATTCCTCTCTATTCCCTTAAAATCTCAAATTTTCATTGCCCCCAAAATTGGGAGAAAAGTGAAGGAATGAAATTAGATTTAATAAATTTTTTACTAAAACTTCCAAAATACCCCTATATATTCAACCATTTATTTTAAAATAGGGGTCTAATAGTAATATTGTCATAAAATGATTCTATTCCATTTCCTCTATATTACTCTCAAACAAAATTACTTATATTCCATTCATTTTCATTCCTTTCTGTTCCTTTATTTTAAAACATTTAATCAAGGTTACTTAATTCCATCCCATTCCATTCTTTTCAATTCATTTCCCTTACTTAAATACATTCCATTCCACTCCATTTCTTTCCATTCCCTTATAAACATTCGATTCCATTCCTTTATGAACTCTCAAATGAAGCACCTCAAGGAATCATCAATTCATCACCCACATAGCACCTCATGAAGGAATCATCACTCTAGACACCTAAATCCAAAGCATGTAAACAATCGCATTACGCCATCAACCAAAGTGTAATAGTTTCAAAAACATAAGCAGAGAGGAAAAAAAAATTGGACTATCGTCTATCTCCTTCATCACTTCTTCAAACTTCAAAATTGGCCCAAACTCATCTTCTTCTTTATCATCCCCATTGTCATCACCACCATCTCCACCTCCTCCACCACTGTGAAATCTCCCATCTACGCTTCCACCAAGCATATCCTCCGTCACCATTCCCATCAGTATCAGCTTTTACTTCAAACTCTCTTTCCAAAATCCTAATATCCTTCCCTACAACATTACCACTATCTAGGGATAGACCTAGGATTTCAAGCTAAGGGGGCTGAAGTATAAGAAGAAAAAAAAAAAATCCAAATAGGTATCTATATAGTACTAACAAACTATCAACGACCAAGATCAATACACAAAATTATTGTTTCTTAATACATTAAGATGCAATCATTTACCAACAAAGATAATAAACAAAAAATACAAAATAATATTGTTTCTTAAAAGCATCAATTGTTGTAAAAAAAAAAATATATTATTTTCAAAAACCAAAACTTACTTTTGCTACTTTAATAAAGTATTTGAAATGTCTTGTATAGTAGTGTTTTTGGTATTTGGTGTTCTAAATACTAAATATTTATCATTTAGAACACTTTATGCTAGTACTCTAATACTGGGCTGACTGAGATTTTTTATTTTTTATTTAAATTTTTTTTTTTTTGGTTAAGATTTTGAGTTGGGTAGCTGTTAGTTGGGCTAGGCTAATTAAAAGAGAGGGAGTCTAAGTTTTTCGAAGAGCGAGGCACAACTCTAGAAATAAATAAATAAATATATATATAATCATTAAAATATTTTTTTTTTTCTTTAGGCTAGGGGGCCCAAAAATTTTTTTTTTTCCTTTGGGCCAGGGGGGCCTAGGCCCCCCCTATGGGTCTGTCCCTGCCACTATCACTATTACCTCCTTCTTTTGAAACCATAACAGAGGCTACACCAGATTGTGATTCACCAAGTGGCAAAGCCACCACCCATTCACTACCACAACCCTCCTATTTTTTTCTACAAAACACCGGCAAAGCTATACCACCTTGACTTGACCACATCTTCCTCAATACGTCCTCGTTTCTCAAAAACCCTAGGCTCAATGACCCACCAGCCATTACCAATACTTAGAGAATTCAAAAAATTATTATGCAATTCCCACACCCAAAATTTGATGTGGCAATACGTTTTAAAATAGCTAACTTGTCACTTTAGTTTTTTAATTTAGGCCATATGGTAGTTCACGTAGTAGTCTATATGACATAAAAGTAATATTTTGTTTTTGCCGTTAGTGGTGTTAGTATTTTTCATTCATTACCTAACTGCAGAGATTATTTTGACACAATATGAAAATGTTAGGGACTAAGTAGACACATTTGAAAGGCTAGAGACCAAATTGACATATAGCGTGAAGGTTAAAAATCAAATATGTAATTTACCATATTAATTAATTAACTCATACCAATGACACCCACCCAAAAAAAAAGGGTACAACAATTAATGTGAGAGTACACCATATTATGGTTTGACCCATAACAACCGCAAACTATTTATAGGCACCACTGCATTTTGTAAAATCAACAAGACATGTTAATGGTATTATTTCAATATGAAATTTAATATAAACAAACTAGACCTATAATAGAGTAATACTAAAGAATTAATTTCCCCATTTCTATTATAGGATACTACCAAACAATTGCAAAATTCAGTTTAGAAACAGAACATTCTCAAAACATAGTAATCCTTCAACACCTACATGCTTTTGTACTCAATCAAAATGGAATACAATTAAGACAATAAAAATTTCTAGAACTTCCTTAGCCTAAAATCTCAAAATACCTCATTCAAACTCAAAACAATAAGCTGAAACAGAAAGCAACCATGTAAATATTTAGATTTTGTGTCTTGAAATCTAAGGGTTGTGTTCTTTGTTCTTGAAAAAGAGAAAGAGGAAGAGAAAGTGTAGGATACAAAAATTGGGTGTGGGAATAGCTGTCCATGAGAGTTGGAGGTGTGTGTAAAAAGGTGAGATGTCAACCAAATATCTATATGTATATATTTTATTTTTTAAAAAAGGGCGAGTCATGTTTTAAAGTAGGTCACTCATGCTTTATGCTTCTGGATAATATTACCCATTAATTATCATAAATTTCTATAAGATCAACAAACAATTTTGCAGTAAGACCTAATTCCTTTTAACATGTTCCAAAGGTTTCCACTATTACTTTGTGGCTTTCTTAAATGTAAGTTGTGCAAGTTTCTCTTTACAAATTCATAAAGGATAAAGTTAAGTGCATAGATGAATTATTGTGACAAGAACAATAGTAACATCACCAAAATACGAATGACGATTTCAAATTACCTTTTAGGTTTATAGGTTTACCCTATGCACAAAGTGTTTGAGGGTCTAGAAGGAAAATGGTTCAAATTGAAGGTTAGCAGCATATTGTAATACCTCAAAAAACATAAGATTCTTAATAACAAAAAAAGTTTTTCAACATAAAATAAATTAAGCAACACTATTTTGATGTGGGTGAAAAAGAAAGGAAGATAGAATTATCAAATTTAGAGGTACAACAAAATAATTAGATAATTAAATTGGTATCTTTGATCAACCAAAGGATTTGGATTCCCACATCAATAAGGAAAAAAAAAAAAGAAGCAAAAAAGCGAAAAATACTATTTTGGTCCTTACATTTTGGGGTCACAATCAATTTGATCCCTACATTTTGGTAGCAATCAATTTGGTCCCTATAATCTTTGACTTGCATTCAATTTAGTCCTTACTGTTAACTTACTAATGGAAAATGTCTACATGGCAAATGGTGTGTACTATGACACACTTGGCCCAACCAAAATCAGCCATACCAATTAAAAATCTGAGTCATATCCACGTTAGCAAATTTAACAAAACATCCATTCTCTCCGTTAGACATATCCAACAAGACCAACTCTACTTTCTCTTGTTGAATTATTTATTTATTTATTTTTTCATTTGGCCTTAAATTTTTAACAATTTTCGTTAGTGGTGATGTTTACAAAACAATATGGAAAAATAGCATCTCGAGTTTTATGATAGAACTCGAGTCTTAAATGCTCGACTTCCTGAACTGGCAAACAAAAATTATCCAGGTGGAATCCATGTAGAACTCGAGTTCCTCCTCTGCACTTCTTCTTCCTTCTCATTTTCCAGATCGTTCTTCTTCTTCCTTCGGATCTGGTTCTTCGGTTTTTTAGATCGTCTTCAACTTCATGCGTTTTCTAGATTGGTTCTTTAGATTGTCTTTGGATCTTCATGCATTTTCCATATCGGTTCTTCAGATCATCTTCAGATCGTTCTTCTTCTTCCTTCGGATCTAGTTCTTCAATTCTTCAGATCGTCTTCATCTTCATGCGTTTTCCAGATCGATTCTTCAGATTGTCTTCATCTTCATCTTCATCTTTGTTCTTCTATAGAACTCGAGTATGAGGAACTCGAGTTCCACGTGGATAAATTACTCCACCTCAGCACTAGAACTCGAGTCCTTGAGGCTTGATTTTGTCACCGAACTCGAGCTTCACAGATTCAAGATGCTAGTTTCCTAACAGGTTTCAAAACCTTGCTAACTAATGATATTCTCTCCCAAAATTATGCTAGCCTGAAAATTACCTTTTCTCTTGTCTCTCCATTCTTTTTCATCCGTTCTTCATCACCCTTCATAACCACCATCACCAATACCATCTCCACCATCCCATCCCCTTCAATTGCCTCTCCTCTTCAATTAATCTGCTCCTTACACTCTTCCTTGTATGGATTAGCACTTGGCATGCCTCGCTTGACTTGATGTCCGCCTCAATAGCTCTAGCAAAGAGAGGCGAGCGCTTTGAGGTTGATGATTGGCTATGGCTGGATTTCAGGTTTTAGAGTTTGAAATTTAGAAGGTCAACTTGGTCACTTCACATTATATAAATGGGTGAGTTATAGAGTTAACTCAGTTAACTCGGCCATGACTGAGTTAACTCAGCTCATATATGGTTTGTTAGGTTTTTCTTGATTATTATTTTTTTTTTAAAAGAAGTTTTTCTCAGCTCATATATGGTTTGTTAGGTTTTTCCTGATTATTATTATTTTTTTTAAAAGAAGTTTTTCTTTTTGATTTTGGACTTTACTTTATATATAATGCCCAATGAGATGATGAAAATGAGGAAAATTAATGGGACTAGTTATTCTCTCTATTGCTCATCCAATCCTATATCCCTTCTCTCTCCAAACTCAATCAGTGGAACATGATTATGGGTTAAAGATGTGCTAACCTTTGTGACTATAGATAGTAATTGGCAAGAGGAAAAGAATGAAGTCTTTGATTGAGTTTGGAAAGACTTATTATTATTATTATTATTATTTATTTTTTTTTTTTGAGTTTGTCTATTGCAAAATATTGCATCGGATTAAGAAATTTCAAGTGGAGGAGGGCGAAGGAGGTGGGAGGGGGAGATGAAGATGAGGAGTAACAGAGGAATGACTGGGACTGAGTTTGGAGAGATAACTAGATCTATTAATTTTTCTAACGTGGATGTGACTTGGATTTTTAATTGACGTGGCTGATTTTGGTTGGGTCAAACTTGTCATATTATAGGCCACATAAGCTTCTTAGTTCATACCGTTTGCCACATTGGCCTTTTTCATTAGTGAGTTAACGGTAAGGACCAAATTAATTACAAGTTAAAAATAACAAGGATTAAATTGACTGTGACCACAAAATGCGGGGACCAAAATGGTGTTTTCGCAAAAAAAGAAAAGAAAAAGAAGCTTGATTTGAATTTCCACATCTTTACCATATATATAGACTAAAATCATTATCACCCCTATAATTACTACAACTTGCACCCAAACAGATATTAATAATTACTAGAGACACATAATAAGACTTAATAAATACAAAGCTTATCAACAAAGACTAACCGACTAAAATCACATTTCCAAATTGTCTCTTGAATGCTTACTTAAAAATAAGGTTAAAATGCAAAACATACCTTCTAAGTTTCTTTAGAATTCATTTTAGTCTTTTAACTTTGTTTTCGTTCATTTTAGTTTTCCAAGTTTTAGATTTATTTAATTAAGGCATTTCTGTCGACTTTTTTTAAAAAATTGAAATATTTTTCAATCATTAATTGAATTTTTTTAAGTAAAAAATTTTGAAGAAAAATTTGAAAAATTGAAAAATTAATCACAACATATAACAAAAGTTGATAAAAAGCCTTAATTGAATAAATTTGAAAGTTAGAAGATTGAAATAAATTTTGATAAAACATAAAATGCGAGTTTTACATTTTAGCCTAGAAATAACATAATACGCTATCATACACTACATCACATTATTCCATGGCAAAACCAAGATCTCCCAAAGAAAAGGGTGGGAGAAGAAAAATGAAAAGCAAATATTACATTGATTTGGTGTAGGCGAACAAGTCCATCAAATACAGTAATATTATTAACAACCCCTCCCAAACCCTTAAAGTAATTAAAGCAAAGGAAAATATAGAAATGGTGACAACATATGCATGGATTTAATTATTTACTATAAAAACATATATATTGCCTTTCGATGTCCCCTCTAATTCACCCTTCTTCATGGTGGATGACCAATTGCAAAAGTCTTCATAAACCAATCATTTTTCTTCTTGGTAATTATTTTCCCACCAAAACCTCCAAATATAAATCCACATTCGTATCCCATCACAACTAATTTCCAGTCAAACTCAAATAGAGACACCACATCTTGATTTTCTACAAATATTGAAGGTGGAGGTGGTGGGTCCTTCAAATTGGTACATCGTTTTAATAATGGGCTTCCACATAATCCTACATTTCCATTGAACGAACTGTTTTCAAACGTGAGAAATTGTTTCCCTTGTGGTATAGTTCTAGTAAGATGATTGTGAGACAGATTCAAAAAAGCAAGGAATGTAAGCTCTACCAATTGCGGAGGAATCTCTCCAACTAGCATATTTTGAGAAAGGTCAAGTGATTCTAGGTTTTTTAAGTTTACCAATGACGACAGAATAGAACCAGTAAGAACATTGTTGGAAAGGTTGAGCATACAAAGTGCCTTTAGATTTCCTACAATTTTTGGAATTTCACCTTCAAACTTGTTGCCTGAGAGATCAATGGCCACAAAGTAATCTTGGATTTTCCAATATTCTGTCTTTATGCCTTTGTTTGTCGATGTCATTTGGTAAGTGTAGGTGTATAACCATCCACAACTTGGTATATGGATTTTTACTCTTGCTTGCATATAAGTTAAGCCACCTGCATCATAACTTTGCATGCCTTTCCAAATTTGGAAGTATTCATATGGCAACTTACCAATAATATAATTGTTGGAGAGGTCAATGACATGTAATTTTGGGAATGTAGAATTTGTTTCAGGTTTTCCAATAGCACCATGGAAGCCATTTGATCGCAAAATGAGAACTCCTAGCTCTGGAAGATTGCCCAACCAAGAGGGGAAAATATCACTTATATGATTATTTCCAATATCAAGAATTTCCAGCATGGTACAATTAGCCAATGACCTTGGTAAAGCCCCTTGAAAATGATTTTGATTCAAATTGATCGTACTCAATTGGCATCCTTCTATGAACATTTGAGGTATGTGGCCATGAAAGTTGTTGTGCTGTAGATTAAGAATTGAAAGGTTACTCAAGTTGCCTAAACATTGGGGAAGGTAACCACTCAAGCTGTTGTATGACAAATCAAGATAAAAAAGAAAACTCAGATTACAAATCAATTGATTGATTTCTCCACTCAACATGTTGCTATGGACTTTATAATAGACAGTGGACGGTGGTGGAATTGGGAGTGGCCCTTGAAGCTTGTTATTTGAAAGGTACAAAATTAGTAGACTGGTCCAAGGGAGAGAATTTGGGGCTTGATCAAAGCCTGTAAGGAAGTTTTCAGACATATCTAAAGACACAAGAGTGTCTTTACTCAAGTTTGAGATCCATTTTGGTATTTGGCCATGAATTTTGTTCCGAGAAAGTAGTAAAACTTGCAATTGATTTTGGTTTTGGAGAATCTCTGGGAATTCACTTAAGTGACACTACAAAAAAACAGAGCTATCCCAGTGTTTTCAAAACCGCTGGGATAGCCCCAGAAAGCGCTGGGATAGGGTCAAAATTCCTTTCTCGGCGTTTTTTTCCCAGTGCTTCAAACCGTCACGTAGTTACTGTCGATATAGGGTCACCAGACCTGTACCGGCGCTTTTCAAAAACGTTGGGAAAGGCATACGCCCTATACCAGCACTTTTGAAAGCGGTAGTATAGGCCTTTTAAATTATATTCATTCAAGACCTATACCAGCGCTTTTTGGAGTGCTGGGATAGGTCCCTCCATTCCCTTATGGAGAATTACCTATCCCAGCGCTTTTTGAAGCGTTGGAATAGGTTGACCCTATTCCAGTGCTTTTAAAAGCATCAGTAACCCTATTCCAGTGCTTTTGGGCTTCCTATACCAGCGTTTTTGAAAAACACTGCTATAGGCCACCTATTGCAGCGCTTTGTAAAGTGCCAGTTTTGAGCCGTCGTAGTAGGATTTCCTATACCAGTATTTTCAAAAAGCGCTGGTACAGGCTTATCTATTACGGCGGTTTGTAAAAACGCCGGGAAAAAAATGCTAGGATAGGACGATCTTTTTGTAGTGTGACAAGAAGCCAATCCTATTACCTTAAATTTTTGAAGAGTAGAAATGTTAGTGCTAGGATCAATAAGCAATGAAAGATTGTTATCAGATAGTTGGAGGTAAAAGAGACTACTAAGTTATCGAAACAAGCCAAATTCCACTGTACCACTCAAGCCATTTAAACACAGATCTAGAATTTGAAGATTTTCTAAATTTGAAGATTTTCTAAGTATGAAAACAGACGTTGGAATTGGACCATGCAAATTATTTTTTTGAAGCCACAGTTGAGTAAGTTGTGTGAGGTTTGCTAAGCAAGATGGGATAGGACCAGTTAATTCATTTGAAGAAAGACTTAAAGTTTTAAGGTGGGTTAGGTTTCCAAGAGAGAATGGGATGTCACCATATAAATTGGTCTCATATAGGTTCAGAAAGGCAAGTTTTGTTTGCTTACCAACCCAAGAAAGAGTGCCTCTGTTGAAATTGTTATTTGAAAGGTCTAGAAAAGTGAGCTCTGTCAGGTTACCAAATGAGAACGGCATTGGTCCAGAGAAATTACATCCTCCAACATCGAAGAAATGTAAGGATTTGAGGTTACCGATTGAATCTGGTAGCATGCTAGAGAAACCTGTACCCGCTAGCCTCAAATCTTCAAGGGGGATACTTCTATTAAATTCAGGTACATGACCAGTGAGATTTGAATTGAGATGCACACTGAGAGACTTGAGATTTGGTAGCTGAAAAATTCCTGTTGGAAACTCACCATGCAAACCACAATTTCCAAGATAAATAGCCTTTAAAGAAGTTAAGTTTGTCAAGGTACTGGGTAGAGTGGATGATATGTCAACCTCACTAAGAACTAGTTCTTGCAAGTTTATTAGCTTTTCAGCTCTACTTTCAAGATTAGGCTTGTGGAGTTTCAATGGGTTCAAAGCGAGGTCTAGGGAAACCAACTTAGAGAGCTGTAAAATTTCTGATGGGATCTGACCTGAAAATGCAGAATTAGAGAGGTTAAGGTAAGTAAGCTTTGAAAGCTGCCTTACACCAGATGGGATTTGAGGGTGATTAAAATCATTGGAGGCAAGGTTAAGCCTATGAAGGTGAACAAGCTGGAAGAGGCTGCTACTGGAGTTGATGGAACCATAAAGATAACTGCTACTAAGGTCAAGGCTAGTTACGTGACCCGTGTTTTCATCACACTGAACACCATCCCAAGTGCAGCAATCACTACTTAGTGTCATCCATGATGAAACCTTCGAATAAGCAGAAGGATCATCAGATGCAAACCAATTGATAATTATGCTTTCTTTGAATTGCAACAAGGCAAATCTCTCATCATCATGGCAGCTGGGTGACTGCACAGAAGAAAAAGAGCCAGCAGATATAAGAGAAAACAACGACAATAAAAAAAGAAAGCGCATGAAGAAAGAAAGAGATAACCCATAATTTTTTTACTGGATTTTGTTTAGCACTCTTTTGATACGTATGGAGGTGAATCTAGGAGCTTTTTATATACTGAAACTGAAGTCTCGTCCACTTAATATCACTGTGCATGCACATGTGGTATTCATGCAAGTCATGGTCGTCTCCGTGTTACCATTTTCACTTTCACTTTTTGGAAAAGGTAAAAGGAGGAATATGATTTCATGAGGGAAAAAGAAGGAAAAGAAATCAACTTCCAATTTGTTAGAGAATATTTCTGTGATCCAATCGATCGAGTGTTTATTTAATTAAGGCTTACAGGTTTTTGTAGTGGAAAAAAATTTGTATTAGAAATTGTATTGTAGATTAGTTTTATATTTTGTACAAGATATTTTAGTCTACACATTTTCCCAATTTTCCATATGTGATTTGTATTTTTCAGATGTGACTTTGTAATTAATTATGACTTACTTAGTTTGATAATGAAAGTGCTATTAAAATGTTGTAGATTTAGGGTTTCTTTTTGTATATGTCCGAGTGCTTAATTAGTAATGTAATTTACACAATCACTAATACAAGAAGTTTATTTATAATATTCTCTCCATTTTTACAAAGGGGAAGAGAGTATAGGTACGTTTCAGAAAGATAACAAACCCATATATGGATCAACGCGTCCAGAATTTTGCCTATTCACAATTTGTTAGAGAATGCTGTAATCCAAAGTTTTTAAATTAATGTATAGTCCTAGGTTGCTCTTGTGATGCTGAACACTTCTTTACCATGCATCGCCTGTTGTTCCTTTATAGCTTAAATATTCTAGAAAATCAAACCCAAAGAGGCTTGCAAGCTATTTTTGCAAAATTGATTCTTTTACTAAATCAACTGCTGGTCCAAACATGAAAGAATCAAATTAGACAGAAATGAAAGGGCAAGGAACTTTGTTTTGCCTAGTAATTAAGAAAAAAAAAAAAGAGGAATAGATGAAAATCTTACATCTTCTTAAAGACATCTAAACTCTTATAGTTAGGAAATTATAAGAAAACATTTTGACATAATCAAATTCAACTATGATTATGATTTAGACCCCAAATTACAATTACGCCTAATGCTAATTTTAAGTAAATCTAACAATTTAAAGCCCAATTGTGTACACGATTAACCAATTAACATTAGTAAGCAAGGATTAACATAGAAATCACAGTAAAGTAAACACTCACAACATACCAAAGTGCTAATGAAGAGAAAAACTCGAGTACTGAGCGTAAAGACCTCTCCATAGCCTCATCGTCGAAAATGATCTAGAATAAATAGATGCAGTACATATTACTCATAAGACCCTCCGAATCTAGTGTTAACTATGTACTCAAGCCCTCCAAGCTCTTGCTCGCAATCGACTTTGCAAGTGATTATTTCTCAACTCTAGCTTTTGAATCTGCAATTGACCTTCAATTGCAACTTCAAACCTCCATGTTTAATTTTGGGCTTCTCCAATGATTCCAAGCTCCAATCAACAAACAAAACTCAAAGCTAATAATGGATGTGGATGTGGTCTTAATATGTTTTCATAGGATATGGCTATTTTGACAGGCAGAAGATAGAGAAAATTGATAGTGTTTGGCTCTCAAAAATTTGTTGGGGTTTCTCGTAATCTTTAGATAGAAATTAGGGTTTTGTTTCATGGGGAATGGGGTATATATATGATGGGCAAATGCTAAAATAGTTGATGAATTTCTAACAGAATTTTCTGCAAAAAAATTTCTTGACCAAGTGTCAGGTGAACATCCCGCGAAATCACTGCTTTAATAGCTTTTCAAATTATTGTCACATGCCATTTTTCTGGACGCTTCTCCATTTTTGCATGACCGAACTTCTAGCTTGTAAAACTTCGATTTATCTTATGAAACCTCAACCCAATTACACATAGACCCATGAAATACAAATTACAAAGTATTTGAAGAATCAACTACAAGAAACTCCAATTCTTCATTTGGAAGTTGATGCGTGATCGGCTTCCCACTCGGCAATATCTAGATTTCTTTTGCCTAAATGTTAATGATCGATGCCCTAGGTGTAACAATCCTGAAACCACTATTCATATTTTAAGAGATTGCCCTTGGGCTAAGGAGATTTGGCTTCAATCTCCAAGTATCTTGCCTCTTTCGTTCTTTCAACTACCACTCCAACCTTAGCTTAAAACAAATTCTACATCGGATAATATTCTCCCAGGTCATCAGCTTCTTTGGAAGGTGCTCTTTCTTTCCTTTGTTGGCATCTTTCGTTAGCTAGGAGAATGAGCATCTTTTTCATAATCAATATAGTTCCCAACCTTGCCTAGTCCACAAAGCAACTCATTTAGCTACAGAATATTTTTATCTGGCTTGCCCTACTAAAACAACTAAAATAGGTATACCTAGGATTATTAAATGGATTGCTCCACTTGAGCCTTTTATAAAATTAAATACATATGGTAGCTCCTTAGGTAATCCCGGGTTGGCTGGAGTAGGTGGTCTATTTCGGAATTGCTCAAATTCATGGGTCTTTAGATTTTCTTTAGATATGGGTTTTGCATCTAATAATATAGCAGAGTTGGGGGCGGTTTATCAGGGTCTTATATTGGCATGGGATTTGGGTTTTAAATTTATTTACCTAGAGGATAATGGTTGCATGGATGCTCTAGCAAAAATGGGTCGTCAACAACAATGCATTTTGGAAGTTTATGATACTTGTCCATCCTTTGTATATGTACCTTTTGTTTGGGCTATGCAGCACCTCGGGACTAGTAAACTGTGTCCCTTGGAGGTCTTTGAGCATGTTATTGTATAAACTTTTATAAATAAATAAGTCTTTCAGCTTTTATCAAAAAGAAAAAAAAAATCAACTACAAGAAAACTTTGGCACTCTTAATAATAACCTATTAATAATAATAATAGGAGGGAACATTATCATCACAATGCCCTTAGAGGCTGGAAATTTCAGAAATTGATTTTTTTTCTTAAAAAAAAAAAAAAAAGATTTCCTAGGTAATCGTGAGAGAGACTTGCATATAGGCCTATCCACGGGTTGGGTCGGTTCGGGTTTGGGCCTGAACCGAACTCGACCCGTTTGAATCGGGTGGATGAATCTTAGACCCGTCTCCGACCGAATAGTTGGGTCAGATCCGGTGCTTCAGGTCACCGAATGGGCAGGTCGGAGTTGTCGGTTAGGCGGGTTGGGCCATTAATATGGGCTCAGTTTTTGAACTTCTATGAAATTTTTGTTGGTAAAATTTTATCAGCCCTTTTAGCCCACTTTTAGCCCAAATTAAGGAGTTGGTAGTTTTAAAAATTATTTGGGTGTCATAATTTTTGAACTTTCCATATAAAACAGATTGGGCCTCCGTTTTCCTAATTTTTTTTAAAAAATGTGGCTTTCAACTAAACTAAAAATTAAGCAACTTCACTTCCAAATATATTGGGCCTTCAGAAAAAAAACTTCCTGGAAAAATAACCTCACCAAAGGTCACAAAATAAGCCAATTTCTACCACCTGTTAAGCATTAAATATCCTCAACAAAATACCCCACAACAACAAAAAATAAACCTATTTTTACAACATCCGTTCAGCCTCCACACATGGACCACAAAAACTAAACTCATCAATATAAATTATAAAACCTAAACAAAGAGCACAACACAAGTAACACACAAAATCCTATTTTCACCACCTATGACTTGTTAAACAGCCACATTGACTACCCAAAAATTACCACAACAAATAACCTGGACAAAATAGCAAAACAATACACAAAACGTGTATTTCCATTCCAACAACCACACAACAAGTGATTAATTATAAGGCAGTAAAATCAATGTTTCCACAAGGCAGTAAATCATAAGGCAGCAACCTTGTTGGCTATACAATGTTCCCAGCAATATAATTAATTACAAATTATAAAATACCACAGGTATTTCCAAAAAAATAGCTTTTCACAAACATTAAATGACAAATTCTCCAGCTTATAACTAATAGAAAAGAAAACCTATATGATTCCTAGGATTTCTTTCCTATAAGCATTAAGACTAGTATTGTTAGAAAAGAAATTTACAAAAAAGCTTCCAAAATGTTCCCAAAAGGTTCTGCCTCCTTTACAAAATAAGTGATTCCGCCTACAAAAGACAAAAAAATATTTAACAAATAATACATTACTACCAAATACAAGACCAAATATAAAGGGCAGCAAGCCAGCAAGCTTATAACAGTAAGAGGCCAAAGGCAGTAACATACCAAGTCAGTTATCAATCTTCAACACTAATTATGGGTCGTTTGCCTAAGCTAGAACCCAATTTGGAGCTGGAACTTGCTGATGCACTTGATGATGACTGTTGATTTAAAACTAGAAAAGAAAAGGAAATAAATACAACATATTAAATTTTGTTTGAACATGAGACATAGGCTATAGGTTCTAGAATTTAAACATATTACCTAAATCATGAAATTCCTCCTCCAATGCCTCAACCTCATCCCTTGATTGGCGATGAGAAATTGGTACTGTGGCTTGAAGCCAATTTTGTGCACATACAAGGTTTTGAACCATGAGAGGAGAGAGAGAACTTCGAAATGGATCAACAATCCGGCCTCCGGTGCTGAATGCTGACTTAGATGCAACAGTCGAAACTGGTACAGCCAGCACATCCTTAGCCACTTTGGACAACATTGGGTACCTACTAGAATTGTCCTTCCACCACCCCAACACCTCAAAATTCACATCCCTTCTACCATCACAATTTTCAGCTAAATACTTGTCAACCTCATTACTACAACCTATAGATTGCTCAGCTTCTAAGAAAAGCTCATATCGAGAGTGAACCATCACATATGGATCACTTGCATCACCTACCATTGGTGTCCTCTCACCCCCACTTGGTTCTTGCACATTTGGGGAATTAACAGAACAGAAAAAAGTATACAACTTCATCAAAAGAGCTTTCACCTTATCAATCATCACATTCCCCACTTCATTCCCATAAATTTCAAAAAAAGAGAACTTCAAAAACCTCAATTTTTTTCATGGATCAAGAACAACAGCCACATACAAAAGAGGATTAATTTTATCACCTTCCCCCCAGTACTTCTCAAATTTAGTTTGCATGTTTGTGGCTGTGTTTTTCAAGAGGGTGTTTTGGGATTTAACTAAATGAGAAATACTCTCCTGAATAACAAAGATCTCATCAAAAAAGGCATTTGAGGTCACATACAAAGAGCCAGAGAACTTCTTTGTTGCATTGTAAAAAAGCCTCAAGAAAGTCACAAATGCCCTACAATTTTGGAAATCACTCATACAAGGAGATCCCAAACCACCACTATCTTCCTTGCTCCTAAAATATGATGAATAACCATCATCTTCAAAGTCCATCCTAAGGAATACTTTCTCGAATTTTTCAGCAGTTTCTAACATAAGGTAAGTTGAGTTCCACCTAGTAGGTACATCTAAACAAAGAAGATTCTTGGACTCCATACCTAACCTCTCCATAAAATTCCTAAAGGTTTGATTTCTATTGGGCGAGGACTTCACATACCTCACAACTTCACGCACCCTAGCAACAGATGCATCAATTTCTTTCAAACCCTCCCCAACAATGAGATTTAGGATATGGGCACAACACCTCATGTGCATTAACTCATTTCCTAAAACTGTCCCATTCCAATCTTTTGTTACCCTTTGTAAAAATTTAATTGTGGTTAAATTGGAACTAGCATTATCCACTGTCAAAGTGAATATGCCATCAATACCCCACTCACGCAAAGACATCTCAATCTTTCTACCTATAGTCTCCCCTTTATGATCTTCAACTTGACAAAAATTTAAAATTCTCTTATGCAACTTCCAAGCATCATTAATAAAGTGACATGTGAGACACATATAATTCAAATTTTGTAGAGAAGTCCATGTGTCCGTAGTAAGACACCCTACAACCCTTCAAGGATTTCCTTAGCTTCTCTCTCTCACTATTATAAATTCCAATCACATTTCTAGTCACAGTTTGTCGAGATGGAATATCTTTTAGACGAAACTTAGGTTGTAAGGTAGTTACATATTTCTTAAACCCATAACCCTCAACACACCTAAAAGGCAACTCATCAATTATTATCATTTCAGCCAGTGCCTTTCTAGAAGCCTCAACAGAAAAAGTTGTTGACACAAGTTTGAACCCATCATCTCCATCATTTTTGGGTTCAAAAGCTAATGTTTTCTGCCCTTTATCTTCTTTATTAGGGTTCTTAGGACAGATTGTCACATGAGCTAACAAATTACTAATACCACAACTCTTACTATCAGCCAGATATGATTTTTTACAATAATTACATACAGCCATAGTGACACCCTCGTCTACCTTTACTTTTTCAAAATGATTCCAAGCTAAAGACTTTTTCCTACCACTACCAGTACCAGTCTTACTCACTACACTAGGTGGAACTAGGGGCAACTCACCATCAGTAGCTTCAGCTTGGGTTGCAGCAGCAGCCTCTTGGGTGGCAGTGGCAGTAGCACCATCTGCTTAGGTGGCAGCAGCACCATCCGCTTGGGTGGCAGCAGCACCATCCGCTTGTGTAGAAATGGAGGAATCCATGACCTAAAAAATCAAACATAGAAATTAGCTAACTAAAAATTAATAATAATAATCAAACAAACCAAAAAGGAAAATCTTTGATACTTGAATCTAGATAACAGCATTCTACATAAAACTCTAACAAAAAAAAAAGAACAAAATCCCAACTTTTAACACAAAACACAAAGGGAAACAAAAATCATACCTTAAAGAAACTAGGGGTGTTGGAGTTATGAATTTGAAGACTGAAAACCCCACTTGGACAACTTTCAATTCCTGAGTAAAATTAAAATAGGAACAGAATTAATCAAACAAATAAACAAAGAACAAAAAACTTGGGAGTTTATTTGATTTTTAACAGTATAAATTTTACTAAATAATAAAAGCTAAAACATTGAACACATCCACAACAGCTTAAGTTACATGCATCAACTCTACGTCTCTAACAAAAAAAGAACAAAATCCCAATTTTGAACACAAAACACAAAGGGAAACAAAAATCATACCTTAAAGAAACTAGGGGTGTTGGAGTTATGAATTTGAAGACTGAAAACCCCACTTGGACAACTTTCAATTCCTGAGTAAAATTAAAATAGGAACAGAATTAATCAAACAAATAAACAAAGAACAAAAAACTTGGGAGTTTATTTGATTTTTAACAGTATAAATTTTACTAAATAATAAAAGCTGAAACATTGAACACATCCACAATAGCTTAAGTTACATGCATCAACTCTACATCTCTAACAAAAAAAGAACAAAATCCCAACTTTGAACACAAAAAACAAAGGGAAACAAAAATCATACCTTAAAAAACCGTGGATGTTAATTTCAAGTTTGAAGACTGAAAACCCCACATGTACAACTTTCAATTCCTGAATAAAATTTAAATAGGAACAAAATTAATCAAACAACTGAAGTTACTGAACAAAGAACAAAGAACAAAAGTAAATGGTTAAGGTTTCAACTATTTCTAGTTAGGGTTTCAAATTATAAAACTTAGGGTTTATTTGATTTTAACAGTAGATTTTCATAACATATATAATCAATGAGAAACTGAAAAAAAGAGAGATGAGAAAAGGAGAACACATACCCTAGGTTCAACCCATATGATCGGCGACAGGGAGAGGAGTGGCTGCTGCTGGTGGCGACGGCGGCAGCGGCGGCTAGGTGTGAAGAACTTGTAGTGAGAAGCTAGGGTTTGGACCTTGGAGTAGAGGGAGGCAAAGTGAGAACTGAGAGTTTGAGAGTGTGGTCTGTTCATTGGTGAGAAGACCGAAGATGCAAGCTTTTAAAGAGTGAAGATTGAAGACTGATGAAGATTTGAGATTTCGTATGAAATTGGTGAAGGGACTGTAGAGATTAGAGAGTGAGAGACAGAGAGCATTCGTGTGAGACTAGAGGATTTGGTGAAGAGATTCCAGGTTTTGAGGATTTGAGATTGAGATAGAGAGAAAGAGAGAGATACAGAGATGAGAGAACGTTACTTTGAGAGTGAGAGATATGAGATTGCGATTAGAGAGAGAGAGAGTGAGTGAGGTCTGAGGCCGTGGATATGGTGAGAGAGTGATTAGGTGAAGAATGAAGAGAGATTGAGGCCGTTGATGACATGTTGATCACTTGATCTTGATTCGGTGAAGACTGAACTCTGAAGAGTGAGAGAGAGTGTTGGGATATGAGATTAAGATTGAGATATCTAATCAAATATTTCATCTTTAATTGTGACTATTAGATTTTGATATTAGTTTAATTTTAACCGTTGATTTTGATATCTCTGATTCTCTGTGCTGTGCTAGGGGCTGTACTGTGTAGAGTAGACTGAGTAGTATATTTATAACCGTTGATCTTAAACAACTATTTCTTAAAAAAAAAAAAAAAGATTTAAATGGTTGGATTTGAAATTGGGAAGTTGTGCCCAAAAATGGTTGATCAGCAGTTCAACACGTTACCCACTAACCAGATGACATGACTTATATCAGACTGAGTGGACTGTAGTGGAGAGTGGTTTATTATTTTATTTTACCAAATATTCGGTCAGGTCGGGTTATTCGGATTTTTTATTGTGTAACCCGAAACCCGAACCGATTATTCGGTTCCTCTTAAAACAACAACCGTATCCGACCCGTATATGCACTCGGATTCACCCGTGGACCTTCGGGTTGGGCGGATATAGTCGGGCGGGTCGGATTACACGGGTCGCTGGACAGGCCTACTTGCATATATCATTTTACAAAAGCGAGGCTTCCACTAGCTGTTGCAGGACACTGCTTTACCAACTTTTATGTCTTTTTCACTAGCTATTCGTGTCTCTTCTTTTTCTTTCTTTTATTATTTTACTTTTAATTCAAAAGCGAGTCTGATTATCTAGAATGCAAATGAATGATCAAAAAAAGACAAAGCCCATGCAGTGTGAAAGTGCAACCGCAGAAATGGGTGGAACTAAAAATTGGGGCTATTTTCAAGGAATATATTTGTAATCATCATCAAAAGGAAAGATAAGAGCCCACACCCACAACCTCGATTGGTTAAAGACAATAATTGCCAATTTCCACATGCTATACCGCGTGCTGCACGTAGCTTGTGGGACCTCAGGTGTGACTAATTAAGGACTAATCACCATCGTCACTGCCACGGGCCATGGCCACCAATAAGGACCCCGTGTACCAAGGAAAATACTAGGACTACCTATTAGATTCTTTGAAAATGGCCCCAATTTTAAGTTTCACCTTTTTATTTTTGCGGTTTCACACTGCATGGGCTTTGTCTTTTCTTGATCATTATTTGCATGCTAGATAATCAGACTCGCTTTTGAATTGAAAAAAAGAAGAAAAAGAAGTTATATGAATATATATATATATATATATATATATATGAACTTATAACAAAATAATCAGAAGAAAAGGAAAGCACAGAATCTTCGCTCCAGTAAATTGTTTTATGATAATACACGAGATGCATAGAAGAAATTGTCACACGTAGCTGGATGCTTGAACTGAGACTAGGGATTTGTTGAGTGTCTTTTTGTAGCCGTGACACGAGTTGTGTTTTGATAAGTACATGATAGATTTGAGTATTTTTTGGGACAGTCAAGTTAGGTACTCACACCAATAGGTCACCAGATAGTCACTACCTTTTTGTTTTGTTTTGTTTTAATTAAAAAAATAAGAATAGCCACTACCATTGCGTTTCTCTTGGGCAAAACCATGAAATAATGAGGGATAGAAATAATAAATTAATGAGAAATGATGATGTCGAAAAAATCACCAGTAAGCCACATAGTCATCGCATGCTCAAAACAATACTTGCACAATAAAAAGAGAAGACCTAACAGAGAGCACTGGCGTGGTGCTGGCCAAATACCCTCCGAAGGTCAAGTCAGAACTTCTCACAACTCCAGAGTGCCAGAGCTGGGGTGAATTATGCGTACCTGTTTTTTGAGGGTCTTTGGGTTTTATAGTAGTGTAGAATCAAACTCCTATGCTTGCGTGACAAGTCTTTTCCATATAGGGAAGATCTTCATTAATGGGCGTATCTTCTAGAATCTTCTTCGTATTAGAATTCTATTCATGTTGGGATTCTATGGGCAAGGGTTAATCGTGAGACGCAAGTCGTTTCCATTTAAGATTTCTTGGAGACCACATAATGACCAATTTAGCGCCACTGGCCTTTTGGTCTATCCACTTTCGGCCCACTTTTCATGATTTGTCAAGCCCATCCAAATGAACCCGTCATCTCTAAATTCCTTCCCCTTCGGTTGCCCCCTCATCCCATGAGTCCGTGATCACCGAGTGGAAGGACCCGTGGGGTGATGGTTCAATCCGGTCTTTTGAGGAACACTTCCAGCCTTGACAGGCTGGCTCAGGATCATTAATGATGAAGGACACGTGTCATTAGTTGAATGGTCACTCACTTGGATCGAAGTGCCCCTTCATCTTCCGTGCCGTTCCCTTTATATAAACCAATCTCTCCTCCTTTCATTTTTTTTTTTTTTTTACTTTCTATTGAAATCTACAATTAGAGCGCACCCGTCATCATTGTTAGACCATACCATCCAGCTGTTACATCCGACATCAACATCTTTTTACCGTCCAGTTTCAACCAGGTAAACACTTCTTTCCTTTAAAATTTTTTTTGCACTTTTTCATTTCTGCAGACTTCGTATGCTACCGTCATCCATTATAGAACTGTCAGAGTCTTAGGATTTACCGTCACGTGTAGGTCATGTCTAGTGCGTCGAGTAATCATTCGTTTGTCTGTGACGGGGCGGGCTATGATGAAGTGTACCCGTCGGGTCAAAAAGACCTTGACATTTTGAGTGGAGAAAGGAGTCCGTTGGCTAGATCTCCTTTCTCAAAAGATGAGGGTCTGGAGACGAAAGCGCCAGAGGATGACTTCATTCAAGACCTGGTTGAAACTCAGCCCCCAGTTCAATCCGTCATGGGTCCTGATGGACTTAGGAAATTTATCATGTTACCCATATGGATGGTTAATGACTTTGCTTCCACAATTAAAGAAACCCATTTTAAAACACTTAGGGACAAGTTCTAAATCCCTGAAAACATACCTCTCTGTCTACCTTACAAGTCGGAGAAATGTTATTATGACGGTATTGAAGGTGTCGAGGTATATGAGCAAATGCTGAAGGCGGGGCTTAGATTCCCCCTAAGTTCACTCCACCGTCAACTCCTTCAACACTTGGGCCTATCCGTCAACCATATTTCTCCAAACACCTGGAGGGTCTTCCTAGGCATGGAGGTATTGTACGGGGCAATGTTTTACGATGCCAGGAGGTTGACGGTGCAGGAATTCCTACATTGTTACCGTCCTGATGAGATTGCCCAATCAAAGGGTATGTATAGCTTTGTACCTAGGAGCCCTTTGCTGAGGCTTGTGTGTGAGACCCTCGACTCTAATAGGAACTGGAAGAGTCAGTATTTTTTCATGGAAGGTGACGGATAGATGTGTCATCCTAGTGACAATGAATTTATGCCCGTCGACACCACATGGGGCATATTGCCTCCGTTTGGTATGTATCCGTCTACATTTGGATTAGTTTTTATTTTGCTGTGGCACTTTAATTGTCTTCTTTTGTAGGTTGTGAATGTCCACAAGTTACTCTTGAAGAGTGGAGTTTTTAGGAGAGAATTTTCAGCAAGTCCAAACTAGAGGAGAGGACGTGGGTCAAGTTGGTCACATTAGACACTATCCACTGGTACTGTGACAGACCAGAGTCGACTTTAGCCGCCCGTCTATACGATGCCCAAGTTCACCAATGTAAGTTCGTCACCTTAACCTTAGGTTTCTTTGTTTGCGAGAGCTCTAAACATTTGTCTTCCCTTGTGTAGAAATGGATGCTGCCAAGAGAAGAGTCGTCATCAAACAACAGGCAACAAAAAAGAAAGAGGTTGAAGGTCAACAACCTAAGGAGACGAGTTTGTCCAATCCGTCCATGAAAAGAAAGCTGCCAGAGAAACAAGGTCGCTTCCCCAAGAAACCCAAAACAATCCTGGAGCCCGTCATGGGATTAGAGGCCGAGGGCAGGAAGACGGTTACTCCTACCAAGCATGGAGTTGGGAAGGGTTTGATGAAGGGCCCGTCTACCACCCAAAAAAATCCACCCGTCCTCCTCCGAGAGGATTCCAAATATGCTCTAGAGAAGCTTTTTTCCATCATATCATCCGACGACTATGAGGACTTAAGCAATCATGCCATGGAGGCCATGGAGGAGACGGGGCTTTTTTGTATTACTCAGGTAAGTCATGTCGTCCACTTTCTATTTTTCCCATTCACTTACCTCCGTCACTAATAACCTTTTGTTTTCAGGCGATGGTGATGATGAAAGGGTTGATGGGGCGGTGTTTGAATCATGAGATGATGCTGGACCATGTTAGGGCGAGGCCAATGAGATGAAGGATGAGCTGAATGGGCTCAAGGACTGGAAGGTTGGCATGGAGAAAAAATTTGCTACATCGGAGAAAGTAAGGAAAGAGCTTGAGGAGCATATGGAGATGTTGAGAAAAGTCCTGGAGGACAAGGAAAAAAAGGTAAAAGATGCAAAGGACCAGCTCTGTCAGGCAAAGGAGGCTGCGATCCGTGAATACCACGACTCTGATGCTCTCCTGGAGGAGCTCGGGACCTCTTATGCGGACAACTTTGATGACGCTGTCTATCAAGCCAAGAAAGCTTATCCTGACCTTGATTTTTCTCAACTCAACATTGATACACAAGCCCAAGCTACTGCTCAACCCGTCACCTCTGAGAGTACGGAGGACTTATTTGCTGACGATGCAGCCCCTGGCGATGGGGAGTCAGCTCCAATCGAGAACCAGGCCCAGCCTATCGATGGTGATGTCCGTTAGCCCCTAAATGTTGAAGAGAATGTTGAAACTACCTCCCCTCAGCAGTAATTTTTTATGGTTCAATGAAAAAATTGTAAATTTTTTGGGAGAACTTATTTTTAATTACTTTTATCCGTCATATGTATACATTTCCCTTCAAGGGCTTCACATTTTTACCCGTCCATTATTTTGCTTAATTGCTTGCTCCATATTTTTTTTTTAATGAATGCAATGGGTCCATCCTGTTTGACCCGTCTATGTTTATTTGAGCCTTAATAGTTTTTGTGGAAGGCTCTATTTTGACGGACCCGTCCGTCATATGCTCTTGAGGCTGTCCATTTCATGGGCATTGAGTTTCAAACCTATTTGCCTAAATTCACCCGTCCACTTTGTAGACTAGAAATAACTTATTAGGACAATCCACTTTATGGACTAAATAAAATTTCCATCCTCCTGGGCTGAACCGTCCACTTTATGGACTTAATAAAATTTCCATCCTCATGGGATGAACTGTCCACTTTATGGACTAAATAAAATTTCCATCCTCATGGGATGAATCATCCATATGGGATGAACCGACCACTTTATGGACTTAATAAAATTTCCATCCTCATGGGATGAACCGTTCACTTTATGGACTAAATAAAATTTCCATTCTCCTAGGATAAACCGTCCACTTTATGGACTAAATAAAATTTTGTAGAAAAACACATCAGTCATATCTGAATATTCCTCATATTTTTAAACCAAAAGTAGTTCTTAAAGGAAAATAAGCTTAAAAAGAATACTTACATATTGTAGCAAAAATGAACCGTATAGATAGTAAACTAGGAAATCGGAGAATGTTGCAATAATTAACTAAACTAGCAAAATTTGAATAAACTGAGAATTTATCGGATGTTGCTTTCTACGTCGTCATCTTTACTGGTAGTACTTTCCTAGATGCTTAGCGTTCCATGGATGTTGCAGTTGTCGCCCGCCTAACGTCTCCAGATGGTAGGTGCCTTTCCTTTGCCATGATGTAATTCAGTAGGATCCCTCCCAATTAGGGCTGAGCTTTCCTTGGGTAGGATCTTTGGCGCCTCCCATTACCTTCCTTTAAACTAGGTCTTCGACCTGGAAGTCTCTGTGCCTGACTTTGGAGTTGTAGTTCTTTGCCATGAGGTTTTGGTATCGCGCCAACCTTTGCTCTGCTGTTGCCCATACTTCGTCCACCAGGTCAAGTTGCAAGCAAAGTGCTTCATCATTCTTGTTTTTGTCATAGTTCTCCACCTGGTAACTTACAAGCCCTACCTCTGCTGGGATGACTGCCTCACTCCCATATGCTAGTCGAAATGGCGTCTCCCCTGTAGGTATCCTTATTGTTGTCCGATATGTCTATAAAACACTTGGTAGTTCCTTTGGCCATATGCCCTTTGCCCCCTCGAGCCGAGTCTTGATGATTTTGAGCAAGGATCGGTTCCTAACTTTAACCTATCCATTGGCTTGTAGGTGAGTAGGTGATGAGTAGTGGTTCTTGATTCCTAGCTCCAAACGTAAGTCCCTGAATGCATTGTTGTCGAGTTGCTTTTTGTTATCTGAGACAAGCACCCTGGGTATCCCATACCTACAAATGATGTTCTTCCAGACAAAACTTCGGATATTCTTTTCTGTTATAGTGGCTAAGGCTTCTCCTTCCACCCATTTGGTGAAGTAGTCGATGCCAACTACTAGGAATTTTAGCTACCTGACTGCTGTTGGGAAGGGGCCCAGGACATCTAATTCCCATTGAGCGAACGGCCACGGGGTCGTCATAGGGGTGAGTTCCTTCGGCGGTTGTCTGATGACATTGCCGAATCTTTGGCACTTGTCGCAAGCTTTGACATAAGTTTGTGCGTCCTTTTTCATAGTAGGCCAGTAGTATCCTGCTTGAATCAGCTTGTTCACCAACGATTGTGCCCCCGAATGGTTCCCGCAGATCCCCTCGTGGACCTCTCTTACGACGTAGTCCACCTCCTCGGGGCCTAAACACCTTAGTTACGGACGGGAGAAATCTCTTTTATATAGGATTTCTTTTATTAGAACAAAACGCAATGCTTGGACCTTCAATTTTCTAGCGGTGTCCTTCCTATCTGGTAGCATGCCATTCCTTAGGTAGGAGACTAATGGCGTGGTCCAGTTGCTTTCAGTACCTATCTCCTGCACACTAGTAACCTCATCTATGAGAGAAGAGATTTGGACGAAGGATAGTACCTGATCAGGGACGAGCATATATTCTGCTAAGGTGGCCTTCACAAGACGATCGGCACATTCGTTCTCCTCCCTTGGCATTTGGACGAACTTGATTTGGTGACCGCCGATTCAAGCCTTCAGCTCCTCAAGGTACTTCTTCATTCTTTTGTTCTTGCATTCGTAGTTACCATTAACGTGACTGGTTACGACTTGGGAGTCACAATATACGACCATATTTTCATCTCTTACCGCTCTTACGAGGTCCAATCCTGCCACTAAAGCTTCGTATTCTGCCTCATTATTGATCATAGGAAAGTTCAGGCGGATCATGCACTTGATCTTATCTCCTTCCGAGGTACGGAGTACCACACTGGCGCCTCCTGCTTGCTTATTTGAAGATCTGTCTGTATGAACGCTCCATTATGGAGCCATTTTTGCCCCCTGGCCTTCCATGAGAGTGAATTCAGCGATGAAGTCAGCCATCACCTGCCCCTTTATGGTAGTACGCGGACGATATCGTATATCGAATTCACTTAGTTCGACTACCCACAATGCCATTCATCCTGCTCCTTCGGGGCTACTCATGGCTTTTCTTAGGGGCTTATCCATCAAGACAACAATAGTATATGCTTGGAAATATGACTTGAGTTTTCATGCTGCAGTCACCAATGTGAACGTCAGCTTCTCCATTTGGGGATACCTTGCTTCTGCTCCTCGAAACCCTCGGCTTGTAAAGTAAACAGGCTTCTACAACCCATCCTCTTCTCTTAACAAAGCTACGCTGACAGCGGTTTGCGAGACAGCTAAATACAGATAGAGCTCTTCCTTTGGCTTGGATTGGCTGAGTAATGAAATAGATGAAAGATACAACTTTATATTTTCGAACGCCTTGATAGGCCACAAACTGAATGACCCCTTGTGATAGAAATTAATTAATTAATTAATTAGTCAAGTTATTAATTAATCAATTTATCATGCAAACGAGTGGTAGCATAAACAAATCACCAATAAACTAATTATGTAACGGAAAATAAATAACACAGTGATTTATTTACGAATGGGGAAAACCTAATGGCAAAAACCCTACTGGGTGATTTTCAGGTCACCACTCTCGAAACTCCACTATTATCACAACAAGCGGTTACAAGTAAAGGAATCCCAAGTACCTTACCAACCTACAGTTGAACCCTTACCCTAATACCCAATTGGACTTGTTCTGTAGTGACAGTTCCCCTTTCTGATGCACGACTCCCAAGTACATGACTAACCAATTGCGTGGATCCCAGTACGCGACTTCAATCACCAACTAAAAAGATTGTTGGTTGTAAAGTTCTTCAGTTCATCCACACGATGAAGATCAAGAAGATGCTTGGTCACAAAACCCTATGGTGCACATACACAACAACTTCTTCAAGAGAAAGAGATAAACTAGGGCAAGAATTTCGTCTCCGATCACAATTTTCTTGAACAGAGTTTGCTCAATACTTATGCAACTTGTGAACTGTTTGACGGCCCTTAAAACAATCCTTTTATATGTCTAAGGTTAGGAGAAAAGAAAGCCCAAAGACATATTCACGGATTCCAAGAAAATCATATTAGAATTCTGAAATCCTTAAAGCTCGACAGATAGGAGGTGTTGAGCAACTGTCGAGTACACTGGGCTTTGAACAGCTTTCTTAAGCTCAATAGATGCAGCTGTCGAGCTTTAATGAATCTGCACTATTAGCTTATTTTCTTAGACAGACTTGAAGGCTTCAACACTTAATCTTGAAATATGGTTTCTTGAAGTATTTATGCACATCCTAAATCTATCCACATACAAGTAAAGTGCGTTTTGTCAAAGGATAAACCAATTACATAAAGTAGTGACATATGTTCCTAACAAGTGAAACACATATGTCCTAACATGCCTACTGGCAATCGTCTGTCCATTCAAATGATCTCTTCAATACGTGGAAGAAGGGTAGGCATTTATCTGTCGCCCTTGAGACGAACCTGTTTAGTGCTGCTATCTTGCCATTCAAGCTCTACACCTCCTTGATCGTCTTCAGTAGGGCTAGTTCCATTATAGCTTGTATTTTCTCTAGATTAACCTCGATACCCCTTTGGGATACCATGAATCCTAGGGATTTCCCTGCATTAACCCTGAACACAGAGTTATTCGGATTCAATTTCATGTTGTATGCTCGAAGGGTGTCAAAGGTCTCTTGAAGGTCGCTCAGGTGTTCTCTTCTCGTAAGCTTTTCACCAGCATGTCATCCATATAAACTTTCACATTCCTCCCGATCTGGTGTGCAAACATCTTGTTCATTAATCTCTGGTACGTTGCCCTTGCATTCTTGAGTCCGAATGGCATCACTTTGTAGAAGAAGAGTCCTTGGCTGGTAACAAAGGAAGTTTTTTCTTGATCAGCCTCCTCCATTCTGATCTGGTTGTATCCTGAGAATGTGTACATGAAGCTCAGCAGCTGATGTCTCGTAGTTGAGTTTACCAAGGTATCTATTCGTGGAAGCTGGTAACTGTCCTTAGGGCAGGCTTTGTTGAGGTCTGTGAAGTCTACGCACATCCTCCACTTTCCATTGGCCTTTTTGACCATAACCACGTTTGCTAACCAGTTCGGGCAGTATACTTCTCGAATGAAATCTGCTTCTAGTAACTTCCGAACCTCCTCAGCTATCGCTTTGTCTCACTCCTAAGCGAACACTTGCTTTTTCTATCGAACGGGAGAGGATGAGGGTGATACATTCAATCTGTGAACCATGACTGAAGGGTCAATCCCTGGTATGTCCTCATGACTCCAGGCGAATACATCCTGATTCTCTCTTAGAAACATCGTGAGTGCATGACGAACCGACAGACTAGCCAACGTACCCATTCTAGTCATTCGTTTGGGCCTTGAGTCATCAAGAGTCACTTCCTCTAGCTCTTCCACTGGTTCTGCTGTTGTTCGTTGTTCCCCTATGCACATAGTTTTCTGGTGATCATCCATCTCTAGCATGACAATGTAGCATTCACGCGCTGCCACTTGATGGGAAACTTGATCATCAAATGGTAGGTTGATGTTACAGCCTTCCATGAATTCAAAGTAGGACGTCCCAATATGGTGTTGTATGTGGATGAGCAGTCAATGACTAGGAAGGTCACGTCCTTCGTGATCTGTTTAGGGTAATCTCCGACTGTCACTGGTAGGATGATCGTACCCAGTGGATACACCCTTGTTCCTCCAAATCCTACGAGCGGGGCGTTGGTTGGGATCAATTGTTCTTTCTCTATTCTCATCTGCTGAAAACCTAGATAGTATAAGATGTCCGTGGAGCTTCCGTTTTCTATTATTACCCTGTAGGTTTTATAGTCTCCTACCCGTATACTGACTACGAGTGCATCATCATGTGGGTGGTGGAGACGTCGGGCATCTTCCTTCGTGAACTCAATTACAGGATTGTTAACCCGCACCATCTTCGGGGCATATCTTGTTAGTTGAATATTCTGAACCATCCGTAGGTATGCCTTATGTGCCTTCTTAAAGGAACTAGAAGTACTGCCCCCTGTGATCATCCTTATGTCTCCCATGGGTGGCCTGGGTCGCTCATTTTTTCTTCGGGCTGGTACTCCTGGGTTTTGTTCTGTTCCTTCCTTGCCGATGAATTTTTGCAATTTCCCTTGCCTAATGAGGGCCTCTATCTGCTGTTTTAGGTCATAGCAATCAGACGTGTTGTGACTGTGGACTTGATGAAAATGGCAATATTTATCCCTGGGCCTTTTGCTGGGGTCACCCTTCAATTTGACGGGGAAAGTTAAGGCTCCTTCGTCTTTGATCTGCATCAGTACCTGATCAATCGGGGTATTCAGGGGGGTGAAGTTTGTGAATCTCCCTGTCGGGGGCTTGGATCTTTGATCATCTCTTTTATCTCCTGTTCTAGCCATCTTTCTGCCCTTATCTTACCGGGCTTCCTCCTGCCTTTCTCTCTTCTTAGGTTTCTCCTCGCGGGCCAACAGCGCATCCTCAGCATTCATGTACTTGGTGGCCCTGTAAAGCACATCCAACATGGTTTTCGGGTCATTCTTGTATAAGGAGAATAAAAACTTACCCTTTTGTAGCCCATTCATAAAGGCTGCTACAAGGATCTTGTCGTCAGCTTCGTTAATCGAAAGTGCTTCCTTGTTGAAGCGGGCTATATAAGACCTTAGCGTCTCATCCTCCTATTGTCTAATGCTCATTAAGCATATGGTTGACTTCTTATATCTATGTCCCCCGATAAAGTGTAAGGCGAACTGGGCACTTAGGTCCTTGAAAGTGTTGATTGAGTTGGGCATCAACTGTTGAACCAAATTCTCGTGGGACCCCTTAGCATGGTAAGGAAGGCCCTACACATGATCTCGTCTGCTACTCCTTGAAGGTGCATTAGGATCTTGAATGATTCCAAGTGATCGAGAGGGTCTTTGGCTCCGTTGTAGCTTTCTATTTGCGGCATGTGGAACTTCTATGGTAGGGGGAAGGAGTTGACGGACACGGTGAATGGTGAATTGGTTTAGTGGACTAGATAGTTAAGGTCACTAGCCACTCTCCCCTTGAGCGCGTTCATCATGAAGTCCATCCATTCTTTCATCATCTACATCTCCTCGACGATGTGGGGCGGAGCTGTATCAGTGATGAATGGACGGCTCATGTCTTGTCTATCAGGTCTACTTGGGGCATTACTACCCTCTGGCCCCTCTTGGTTCCTTCGGTCAGTGCTGGTACCTTCTTGGTCTTCCTCTTGGGTACCCATCGCTACGTTCTTCTACCATAGTTGTTCCTCTAGGACTTGGTTTTGTTTGGTGAGGCATTCCATTGCTGCTGTGAGGGTTTGGACCTGTCTCTCCAGGGTAGTGGGTTGCGGCTCGCCTCCTTGAACATTGTTGGTAGTCACCATCGAGCGAGTAAGTACCATGCAACTCTTTATTTGGAAAGCGTTTATATGGCTTACAAGTTGTTGTTGTTCCCAAAGATGACGCCAACTGATGATGCCGAAAAAATCACCAATGAGCCACACAGTCCTTGCACGCTCGAAACAATACCTGCATAATAAAAAGAGAAGACCTAACAGAGAGCACCAGTGTGGTGACGGCCAAATACCCTTCGAAGGTTAAGTCAAAACTTCTCACAACTCTAGAGTGCCAGAACTAGGGTAAATTATGTGTACCTATTTTCTGAGGGTCTTTGGGTTTTTATAGTAGTGTAGAATCAAACTCCTATGCTTGCGTGACAAGTCTTTTCCATATAGGGAAGATCTTCATTAATGGGCGTATCTTCCAAAATCTTCTTCGTATTAGAATTCTATTCATGTTGGGATTCTATGGGCGAGGGTTAATTGTGAGACGCAAGTCGTTTCCATTTAAGATTTCATGGAGACCACATAATGACCAATTTAGCGCCATGTGGCCTTTTGGTCCATCCACCTCGGTCCGTTCACACCAGACTCGTCCACTTTCGGCCCACTTATCATGATCTGTCAAGCCCATCCAAATGAACCCATCATCTCTAAATTCCTTCCCCTTCAAGAAAAAAAATACTTTTCTTATGTGTAGATAATTTAAACTATGAAGCATATGCAAATAAATATGAAAGGAATATGTTAGACTATCACAAGCAATGACAAGTAGGTATATTTGACAAGCAGCTCATGTTAACCTTGGCATTGTCGCTTATCACAAGCAACGCCAAGCATGTATATATAAGAGGGTAAGTATTAGAAGCCTATCATAGCTACAAGCAACTCATACTCCTCTCTTGGCCGAAACAAATAATGAGATGCATGCAGTAATTCAAGCCCGGCCCCAAGGATTCATACTAGCAAGTGTGAAACGATAGCAAGTATAAAAACTTGCAAAAAACAGCTTAAACAACTTGAGGAAAATAGATGTTAGCTCCAACAAATAAGGGAAGGTGGGATTAATAAGTTGAAGGAGAAAGGGGCACTTCTATTTGCGTAATTGAGAGATCAAAAACATGGTTTGCACCTCTACTGAATGTAACTAATGTCCCAAGATGTATAAGTGCTTCAATTGTTTTTTTTCAAATGTGTGTGTAATGTATGCGTGTTGTGGTTTCTAGTCTAGAGTTAATTTTAGCCCCCCCCCCCCCCCCCCCCTCCTCTTTCACATTTTGGGTTCCTTTCTAATTTATGGTGATGTTTAACTCACTTAAAGACCAATTGAATGAGGGAAATGTCGGTTGTGGCCATTGAGTATTAACTTTCCTTGATATTGAGTATGTTGGGGTCCCAATCTAGTCTTATGTCAATTAAGAAAATCAATTAATAATTTTAATCAATCACCAAAATCACCAAGCCAAGATATCAATTACGTGCAAGACCACATAAATTTAACTGGAAAACTCTTTCTCCTTGAAGAGAAAAATCACAAGACAAACTCTAGATAAATCAATTATTATAAATTCAATTACAATATCTTTCTCAAGAAATCTCAAATTTATCTCCCTTGTGTATGTTTCGTGGTTAAAGAAAAAATCTCTATATTTTTCTTTTCTCTCACACACACTCATTGCACTCGCTATGGTTTCTTCTTCTTTTCACATAATATTTTGCTCTTCACTATATTCACATTGCGGCAACACCTTTTTTCTATTCTTCACTCCACAACATGAATCAAAACCTCACAATTTTTCCTTGATTTGTGCGCTTTACAAAAGCTTTGTAGAGAAGACCCAAACCTTATTGTTTCTCTCCTTGGGGTATTTCCCAAGCAAAAATCTCATTTTTCTCTTTTGGCTTCATGCCCAATTCTATTATTTTTCTTCTCTTCTCATACCATCAAAATCTTTGCAACATGGTCTATTTATAAGACTTCAAATCAAATTCCTTAATACATAAGGAATATATTACTTCTTTGACAAGAAATATAATTTTCTTCAACTTCAAGGAATAATATTTCCTTCAACACCAAGGAAATTAAAGAAAATAACCAAATTTAATTTTTCCGTTTTCAATAAAAAAATCCAATTAGCTTTCCTAGTCACAATAGGAATTTCAGACAATTTTCCAACAGAGTAGTGTTCCTCCTTAAAAGGAGGCATTGTTTATGTCTTGTTTTTAATACAACAGCACGGCTAACTAATCATCCTAAAACTGCTTCCTTAAGGGGAAAACCCCAACTTATACTTGATGAAATCAAGGGTTGCAGCAGCTTTGCACTAATGGTAATTGGCCCTTTTTTTATGGAGGTAAAGATGACATTGGCTATAACTTTGTGTGTGTTTGGGACTAGCTTATAAACTAGCTTTTATTATTATTATTATTATTTTATATAAAGCTTTTTAAAACCTCACTTTATCTTAATTTTTCTCATTTTTTCAAAGTGCAAGTATATTTTAGTATACTTTTAACAAAAAGTTTTCAGCAAAAAACTAAGCTAAATATATAAAGCTTTTTAAAACCTCACTTTGTCTTAATTTTTCTCATTTTTTCAAAATGCAAATATATTTTAGCACACTTTTAACAAAAAAAATTTCAGCACAAAAGCTAAGCTATTCCCAAAAGCACAAATTTGACACAATAGATGCATTATTGCTTTAATAAGTTCTTTTACTTACACATGGCATCAAACTATAGATCCAATGTTCTTAGTGCTCCAAGCTCATTTTGTCAACTTTTGGGTGGGCCCAAGTTGACACGAAACGGCCATTTTGCCCTTCAACCCATTACTCTTCTATTTCCCTTATCTAGCTTGTTTCTCTCCTCAGTAAGCATGGTTCACTAGTGATGGAGGGAAATACTTGAACTTAAAAGGCTTGATATTTTTTACAGCTGTGGGCTTTCATAGGCTATTGCTAATCTTTTGTGGGCTTCAATTGGTTGATTCCATCGAATGGCTTTAGGACTTTATTGCACATTTGGATGGGCTTTGAAGCTAATGTCGTCGGGCTTATTATGGACCCATCTTGAATTAATTTTGGATGGCTATTTCAAATGTGTGGGTTGTACTTGCGGATTGTGGGCTTGGATGGCTCGTGAGTTAATAATAACGGGCTTTAGATTAACTGTATTGTTTCGTCTACTCATAGATTCAAAATCCATAAGTTTCCTCCCTGAAAATTTGGTTCTTTTGAGTTTAGACTACCCATCTCAATTAATTATAATTTATATGTTATAAAATATTAGTTCATGTCACCATCTAAGGAATAATTTAATTTCAATGCTCAGTTAGCTTTAACAGTATAGAAATAAGTTTCATTAGAAATTGACGATTATCTCTAAAATTACTTGTGATGCTTTCTGTAGACCCACTTATTTGTTGAGAAGTTTTATACAAGATTTGATCCCAGATTCAATCTAAGATAGAGAAGACTACATAACTATATTTTCTGGTTACAATATGAGTTGAGAAAAGTGAGTTATGCTAGGATAGTGTATTTGAGGATCCCAAATCCAAATTTGTTTTGTTGGGAACAGTATGATCTATAGATACTCCAAATTGTATTGGGTGTGAATGGCTCTTGAAATGTTCAACTAGATGCCTGAACGTGATTGTGTGTCTTGGAACACAATGTTATCGTTATCAATCTACTTTCAACATGACTTTTGGGTTCAGACTTCAGAGCCTTAGTACTTTTGTTGAGATGTGGAGTCAAGGTGTTAGACTGAATTCCATGACCTATGCCATTGAACACAATACAATTTCGTATCTATATGATCTTGAATGGGGGTATTAATTTGCATGATCAGATTGTTCAAATGGAACTACTCTTGATGATCTAGCTGGTAGTAGTCTTGTTGATAGCTTTTTTTTTTTTTTTTTTTTGATGAAAGAAGATAGTCTTGTTGATAGCTTAATAGAACACAATGCAGTTTCGTAGACTTATTTGATCAGTGGACTTGCATATTTTGAGTTAGAGGAATAAAGTCTTGGAATGGTTAAATCAAACGACTATTGTCTCGGATGAGTTTTCTCTTGCAACAATTCTTTGGCGTTAGTTCAGGTGAGAAGTATGTTGCAATTGAGGAACAACTACATAGATGTACAATCAAGATTGGAATGGGCTCCTCTGTTGCTGTAAGAAATTAGTTGCTAACATGCACTATGCGGAGGAAAGTCTTATATAAATATATATATATATATATATATATAATTTCTATCGTACCAAATGAAAATAGTACAATTTTTTTCAAAAATTCAAAAGGTAAGTTTATGAAAATATTCTTTTTTTAATAAAAATTATTAAAGGAAAATTACAACTTACCTACATGTGATTTGGCTGAAACTTAAGTTGTCTACTTGTAGTATGAAATTTGACACTTTACTCACCTGAGGTTAGCTTAGTTAGATTTCTGTAACCTATCTTTGTTAAAAACAGGGTTAAATATGTAATTTTGTTTCACTTTTATGTCTCTCTCCTTCAAAAACACAAAAAAGATATAAAAATACAAGATCAAATAAGGAAAAAAAAAAAATCCAATGGAACACTTGCATCATGGGATTTCAAACCACAGGTTGGCAACTTAAATTTCAGTCAAACCTCAGGTGGGTAAAGTTGTAATTTTCCTAATTATTTATAACAATTTGTATATCATTAAAAAGTATATAGAATTTTGAAATTATTTTTTATGTTTTAGACAAACTTTCTCAAACCCAATGTTTTCCACCCTACAGAAGAAAATATTAAAAAAAAATCCTAAAAATTATTAAAACTCAACAAAATTACAATTCAAAAAAAAAAAAAGAATTAAAAAAATCAAACTCACATTAAAATCAAACTCCAACTCCCTAATATATAAAATATGTGATGTGATGAAGCAAAATGTCCAATACATAATCAAATTCAAGATTTTTAACAAAGCTTTGAAGTCACAAAATAGAAAGAGGTGGTTGATCTCAAGTAAAAGTGTTGGTTGTAGCCAAGGCATCCTCCCTCAAAGCAAAATTTCTTGTTTTGCCACTGACAAGTTCAATACCTTGATTTTATTAACATGACACACAATCCACCAAATTTACTTAGATTGGAATTAATAGGCTTAGTTCATCATCAACAAGCCTAAAACCATTATACATGAAACTTATATATATTTAAAGATTTAGAGAGACTGTATATTTTTCCTCAAGTTTTTAAATTTAAAATACAACACCATTTTATCATTTATGACAAAACCAAGATCACCAAAAGGAAAAGGTGCAATAAGAAAAGCACCACAAAAATGTATTACATTGAGTAGACGATAAACGCAGCTTCTCAAAAAAAAAAAAAAAAAAAAAAAAAAAAAAAAAAGACACTTGTAATGGAAGCAACATATATTCATGAGTTTATTTATAAGGGAAAATTCTTATCCAACTAAATTTATTTTTAGCGTCTCCTCCACTTCACCCTTCTTCCTGTTGGATGGCCAATTACAAAAGACTTTATAAACCAACCACTCTTCCTTGTGATTATAATTTGTCCAACAAAAACTCCAACTATAAATCCACATCCATATCCCATCGCAACTACCTTCCAGCCAAACTCAAATGGAAACTCTGAGCCTTGTTTTGCTTCAAAATTTGAAGGTGGAGTTGGTGGGTCCTCTGAATTGGAACATCTTTTGGACAATGGGCTTCCACACAATTCTACATTTCCATTAAATGAACTATTTTGAAATGTGAGAAATTGTTTCCCTTGTGGTATAGGTCCTGTAAGATTATTATGAGACATATTCAAGAAAGCAAGGAAGGTGAGCCCCACTAGTTGTGGAGGAATCTCCCCAACTAGCATATTTTGAGAAAGATCCAGTGATTCTAGGTTTGTTAAGATTGCCAAAGACGACGGGATAAAACCAGTAAGAATATTGTTGGAAAAGTTAAGCATGTGAAGCGCTTTTAGATTCCCCAAAATTTTTGGAATTTCTCCTTCAAACTTGTTGCCTGATAGATCAATGGCCACGAGGAAATCTTGGATTTGCAAATATTTTGTCATTATGCCTTTGTTTGTCAATGTCATTGAGTAGGCATACGACATCAATAACCAACCATAGCTTACATGTTTTTTCATCTGACCATTTGCTTGCATATATGTTAAGTGACTTGCATCAAAGCTTTGCATGGCTTTCCAAATTTGGAAATATTCAGATGGCAACTTACCACTAATATTATTGTTTGAGACATCAATTATTTGTAATTTTGGGAATCTTTGAATTCTATCAGGTTTTCCAATAAAACCATGGATTCCATTTGATCGCAAAATGAGAACCCTTAGCTCAGGAAGAATGCCCAACCAAGAGGGGAAAATATCAATTATATGATTGTTTCCAATATCAAGAACTTCCAGAATTGTACAGTTAACCAATGATCTTGGTAAAGGCCCCTCAAAATGATTTTGACTCAATGTGATCATCCCCAATTTGCATCCTTCCATGAATATTTGAGGAATGCTGCCATGAAAGTTGTTGTATTGGAGATTAAGAACGGAAAGGTTTTTCAAGTCTCCTAAACAATGGGGAAGGAAGCCACTCAAGTTGTTGTATGAAACATCAAGATAAGAAAGAGAACTTAGTTCACAAATCATTTGAGAGATGTCTCCAGTCAACATGTTGTTAGAGACAGAATAGGAAAAGATGGATGGAGGTGGAATTGGCAGTGCCCCTTGAAGCTTGTTGTTTAGAAGGTTCAAAAATTGTAGACTACGCCAAGGGAAAGGATTTGGGGTTTGATCAAAACCTGTGAGTGAGTTTCCTGACATAATTAAAAACATGAGAGTGTCTATACTCAAGTTAGAGATCCATTTTGGTATTTGGCCATGAATGTTGTTTTGAGAAAGCACCAAAATTTCCAACTGATCTTGGTTTCTAAGGAACTCTGGGAAGTCACTTAGGTTACAAGAACCCAGTGCTAATACCTTAAATTTTTGAAAGGTAGAATTAGTACTAGGATGAATAACTAATGAAAGATTGTTATTAGATAAATCGAGGTGGAAGAGGTTATTGAGCTTTCGAATCAAGTCAAATTCTATCGTGCCACTCAAGTTATTTGAAAACAAGTCTAAAACTTGAAGACTCAAAAGGCTGGAAATAGATGTCGGAATTGGACCACACAATTTATTGTCTGAAAACCATAGAGTATTTAGTTGGGTGAGGTTTGCTAGCCACGATGGGATAGGACCGGTTAATTCATTCTGACCAAGTACTAATGATGTAAGTTTAGTCAGGTTTCCAATAGAAGAAAACGGGATATCACCATATAAACTAATATTTGCTAGAAGTAACATGGTGAGTTTGGTTTGCTTACCAACCCAAGAGAGAGTCCCAAGGCTAAAAATGTTTTCTGAAAGATCTAGATACGTGAGCTTCGTTAGGTTAGCAAATGACGATGGTATTGGTCCAGCGAAATTGCAACTATTAACATCCAATTCATATAAGGACTGGAGGTTACCCATTGAATCTGGTAGCTTTCCAGAGAAACTTGCGCCTGCAAGTCTCAAAACTTCAAGGGGGCTACTTCTATTAAATTCTGGTACACGACCAGTGAGTTTTGGATTGATGTGCACACAGAGAGACTTGAGATTTGGTAGCTGAAAAATTCCGGTTGGAAACTCACCATGCAAACCACAATTTATAAGAGAAATAGTTGTTAAAGAAGATAAGTTTGCCAAGATACTGGGTACAGTGGACGATATGTCCACCTCACTCAGAATTAGTTCTTCCAAGTTTGTTAACTTCTCAGCTATACTTCTGAGACCAGGTTTGTGGAGCTTCAATGGATTCAGAGCGAGGTTTAGGGAAACCAACTTCGAGAGTTGTAAAATTTCTGATGGGATCTTTCCTGAAAATCCAGAATAAGAGAGGTCAAGGTGAGTAAGCTTTGAAAGCCGCCTTACTCCAACGGGGATTTCAGAGTGATTGAAGTTGTTGATGGAGAGATTAAGCTTTTGAAGGTGAACAAGCTGGAAGAGGCTGCTACTGGAGTTGATAGAACCATAAAGAGAACTGTTACTGATGTCAAGGCTGATCACATGACCCGTGTTTTCATCACATTGAATACCATCCCATGTGCAGCAATCACTACTTTGTGCCATCCACGACGAAATCTTTGAATAAGCGGAAGTGGATTGATTGATGATAAGGCTTTCTTTGAATTGCAACAAGGCAAAGCTCTCATCATCATGACATAGTGGCTCCACCGAAGAAAAAGAGCCAGCAGAAACAAGAGAAAGCAGAGACAATAGGAAGAGAAACTGTGTGAACATCACGAAAGAAAGTGACGAACCCATAATGTTCTATTGGAGTTTGTTTTGCTGTAATGCATGACAAGTAAATAAATAGAAAAGAGAATAGGGATTTTCTAAACCTATCCATACGCCACCCTCACACACCATTCATTTCTTATCCAATTACTCCATTCAGTCCTCTTTGACATTTTCCATAAGATATTGCCATCTTTGTTAAACAATAAATGTATCATTCTCATGCCTTAATTAGCCGTGTAGACTAAAGCCACTGTGTCATTCTCAAGGATAGCTATCTTCTGTGGAATTTGGCGAAGTAAGAGAGAAACAAAGACGAAGACTAGGCGGTGAGGAGAAAATCTGGCATCTATCTACGTAATGAAGGAATAGGTTATAGGAAGTGTAATTTTTTTTCATAAGTTTTGTTGGATTGTGTGGCCAAATAGCCCACAATATGGATGTTGAACTATGTGGTTAAATAACCCACAATGTGTATGTAATTCTCAAAAGAAATTACCTTACACAATATTGTATATTAGATGATTATTATTAATAAAATTGTTTGAATAATGAAATTGCATGTTTTGGCCATGATTGGCTGTGTGGGGTTTGACATGGTCAAATATGCAGTTGAGACTTTAACGTTTAAATAAACGTTAGAGACTTTAACGTTGATGTCCTAATTTGTAGAAACTGAAATAAATGTTGGCAACTTTTGTGGATCTTTAAATATCCCACTTGAGATCTCTAAATAAGATAACCACACAAAAAATCTTGTAGAGTGAAAAATCCATTGCAACCCAAGCACTATTTCACTCTTATCTCTCCATTTGAATATATGTTTCAGATATTTACTCTCTTAGTGTTTTAGTTGAATAAGAGATCTATTTCAATTTGAGTTCTATTTCAATTTTGCTTCAAATTTGGTGTGTTTTAGTTGAATAAGAGTTCTATTTCAATTTGAGTCCTATTTCAATTTTGCTTCAAGTTTGGTGTTAATCTAACGATATATGCGGTCCTAGTGAGAGGTTGTTGAGCCACTCCATGTGCCGTGTGAGATGGTGAGTCTGGCATTTAATGCTGATAGTTTTTAAACCCCTTAAAAACATAATTGGATTAACTTAGGTAATTAGCCAAGTTGTTACTTAGTTCAAATTCCAAATCTAGGTTATCACAATCAATCATATCATGCAAAGCAGTGAAAAGATAAATAACACAATGATATGATTACCCAGGAAACCAAACTGGTAAAAACCTGGGGAGGATTTAACTTAGCTATCCTCAAGATAAACCTAAATTCACTATGAAAGAATCGAAGTTGTTCAATAGGACTTAGACCACTAAAATCCTATTGCTATCCACTAGTAGAAACTTACTGACATGCCACGTGCAAGCTCCAAAACCAGGGACTCCTTCTTTCTTGGATTCTCCAGCAAGTATAAGCACACCCGCTTGTGTTTCTTTAAGTTCTTATGGTAGCAACTGAATGATCATCAAGCTCTTGAAGAAATCTTCTTCTTGATAATCCTAAACTTGTGTAAAGGAAAGCTCCTCACAGATCTCACAAGAGATTTACACAAACAACAATATGAGCAATACTAAAACGTGGCTAGGGTTTGCCTTATATACCTGGGGCAAAAATACAAAACCCTAAACGTTTTAAATAAACTAGGGCTGAGTTGGAATTCTATAGAAAAATGCATCTGGCCCAATTTTCGATTGATCGAGCTTAAACTTAGATCTATCGAACCAAGCCGAGAAGCAATATTAATTTCTGCATCAACTTGTTCCAACTTTACATAAATGAACAAACTTTGAGCAAGTCTAAACACGACTAAACATCCTGTTTTGATCATGATTTGCCAACAATACATATTAGAGTTCTAAATACATAAGATCCTAAATCTTTAGAACCTAACAAACTCTCCCTTTGGCAATCCGTGACAAAACACAACTAAAAGCTCAAAGTTTACAAAGAAAAGCCATTTACATAAAAATGCTCATGAAAACAAATCCAATCCTAACTACTATCCATCAGTTGCAAGTGTAGACAGCAGCTCAATTGAATCAACTTGTATGTTTCCTGAAACACTAAACAAAATGCATAACCGCATGTGTGACAGAAAAAAAAAAAAAACAGTAAATCAACAAATATGCAAACTAACTCTTCTCCTAAGTTAGATACATCAAAAACAATGTTAACTCCCCCTAGACAGAACATCCTTGTTTTTTCCACACATATTCCCACAATTTCATCTAAATCTCTCCCTTTTTGTCACGAATTGACAAAGATAACTCAAACAAAGAGTAACAAAGGTCAAGAGAAAATAGACAATCAAGGAAACACAAAACAATTCAACTCTATAGAAAATAGAGACAACTCCCCCTACGAAGAATAACAAGGGTTAAAAACAAGCTTCTCCCCCTATAAAAATAGGAAAAACAAAACAAGATTTGGGAAAAATAGTTTTGGGGAAAAATTAGGAGGTGGGGAAAATAAAGACACACAAACCAAACTTAAAAAACTAAGTTGATGATACACAAGAAGAAAAAATATTCTCTCTTTCAATAAATGCAAACTTGACACTATGTGACCCATAAACAGTTGCATGAGTAGAGAAAATATTAGCACATTGATTATTCATCATATCTCTTAAGAAAAAAATTTCTGCAGAGCATTTTAATGCAGAAATTCCTCAAAGCACAATATTTCATGAATGAAATGCATGAGTATGAGATTAAAAGTTTTTCAAAAACACTTGAATTCAACCCAGATCTTCCAAAAACAAGTTTTTCAATCAAATTGTCCCTAAAACTCAAACATTAAAGACAATTTGCATCAAAATCCAGGAACATGTAATCTTGGATGGCCACAACAAGATCACACACAATATCATGTACCAAGTTTAGCAAAGAGTAACTTATGTAGAGTGTGCAACTAGCAAAAGCTTGAAAAACATATGAGGTGATATGTAAATAGAAATCAATCATAATTTCTACAAAGTTCATCACATAGAATTTGAAAGAGACTATCACCAAAAGAGTTAAATCATATAACTCTCACATCTCCTAGGAAACAAGCTTGCAATCATGTAAGTTTCTTGATTTGCTTCATAATATACACACCAATTTTATTTGAGTAGAAACTTATTAAAATAGCCAGGATAATGTACACATCAATTTTATTTTAGCATTTAAACCGAGGCTACACCTTATGATCTTTTTGTGCATGTGCTACACTTTCTTGAGCACAAAATCTTACGATATGCACTAAGATGTTCTGATTGGCTAGTAAACAGTGGTGAGATGATTATTTATACATTTCTCAAAAGGTTTAAGTCCGACAGTCAAAGACATGTGACTTCAAGATCAAGAAAAAGTGATCAAAAACTATAAACATCTCTCACACAACATGCACTACAGAGCTCAAACTAGTAAAGTGCAATAAATAAGCTCATCCAAGCTAAATAAGGTATATAAACATGTTATGTAAAGATAATATGGCCAATCCTTGATTATAAATCCAAGATGTGAAATACAGAACACAAAAATCTTTTTGGTTTTAAAAAAAATTTATGACCAAAAAAAAAAAGCACACATTATGCTAAATGAACAATGCATGACAATGCTTAACTAAGCTATAAAGGGTACACAAACAAGAAATATCAATTTCTTAATTAACACTTAAGTACATGTACAAACTAGTACATACTCACACAAAATTAGAAATAGCTTAGTACTTATATAATACATACTATTCAAGTTTCTCCACAATGTCAAGCATGTTCTAAATCAAGAGAGAGAGATTATAACTTATGTAATCCTCAAAACAAATAAAACAAGAAACAAAAAAAATATTTTTGTCTTTTTTAAATTTTCAATGTTTTTGATTTTTTTTTTTTTTTAAAACGACCTAAAAAAACAAAACAACCAAAAACAAAAAACAAAACATGTCCACAAACAATTGAAAGAATTGAATCAGGGACAAATCAGCAACATTCACCTTTGTGAACCTTTTCTCACCCATATAGCACGAGTCTTCGGCTTTGTAAGTGAAAATCCATGAGAAGCAGAGTGTATTTGAGGGATTACACCAATCTTCTGAGAAAGACTAAAATCCTGCAAATTCCTTTTACAAGCCAACAAGCTCAAATTTTTTAAAAGAATATGAAACAATTTATATGGACTTATGGCAGGAGAAATATCATCACAAATCTTAGACTGAAACACAGAATGCTTAAATTTCAATTTATAACAATTAGGACGAATGTGACCGGAGACACCACAAAAGTGACAAACATGAACAAATTTAGAAACATCAGTATTCCTAACAACAAATCTAGTCTCAGATTTCGATTTTTGCCTCAACAAAGAACAATTTGGTCTAATATGACCAACAACACCACAAAGGTGACAGGTAGGCACAAAAACAGATCTATTATGCTCTAACAGTAGATTTGACATAGGTTTAGAAATTTCAGTGTCTACATCAGAACTTTTACCTTTATCTAACCTAGCAAAATAAGCCATTTCTTTATAATTCCTCTTAAAATGAGGGATATAAGCTTTCTCAGTTTTAGGCTTTAGAGAAACAGAAACACTTCTGTTATCAACAGTAGGCTTGGTACTAGTCAAATTTTCAATTTTAGCTTTAGATTCAACTAATTCTTGTTCCAAGCTTTTCATCTTCTCATCTTGAGAGGAAATTTGATTTCTCAAAAATTCGTTCTTTTTATTTGATTCATCTAATCTAACAACCAATTCCTCTTTTTCAAGATTAGCCAATTTTAACTCTTCCTTGAATTTCTTAGCAATTTTCATAAATTTCAATAATTCCTTACGAAGAGTTTCACAGGCATCAATAAAATCAACAGAAGCACGAGCAGAAACATGATCAGAAAGACACTTCAAATTATCCATGACAACAAGAATCAAGAATCAGCTTTTAGATCAAAAGATCTAAAAACAAAGGAGCTACCTGCTCTGATACTACTTGATAGTTTTTAGACCCCTTAAAAACACAATTGGATTAACCTAGGTAATTAGCCAAGTTGTTACTTAGTTCAAATTCCAAATCTAGGTTATCACAATCAATCATATTATGCAAAGCAGTGGAAAGATAAATAACATAATGATATGATCACCTAGGGAACCAAACCGGTAAAAACCTGGGGAGGATTTAACCTAGTTATCCTTAAGGTAAACTTAAATTCACTATGAAAGAATCGAAGTTGTTCAATAGGACTTAGACCACTAACATCCTATTACTATCCACTAGTAGAAACTTACTGACATGATCACGTGCAAGCTCCGAAACCACGGACTCCTTCTTTCTTGGATTCTCCAGCAAGTACAAGCACACCCGCTTGTGTTTCTTTAACTTCTTATAGCAGCAATTGAATGATCATCAAGCTCTTGAAGAAATCTCCTTCTTGATAATACTAAACTTGTGTAAAGGAAAGCTCCTCACAGATCTCACAAGAGATTTACACAAACGGTAATATGAGCAACACTAAAACGTGGCTAGGGTTTGCCTTATATACCTAGGGCAAAAATACAAAACCCTAAACATTTTAAATAAACTAGGGCTGAGTTGGAATTCTGCAGAAAAACGCGTCTGACCCGATTTTCGATTGATCGAGCCTAAGCTTCGATCGATCGAACCAGGCCGAGAAGCAATATTAATTTCTGCATCAACTTGTTCCAACTTTACATAAATGAACCAACTTTGAGCAAGTCTAAACACGACTAAACATCTTGTTTTGATCATGGTTTGCCAAAAATACACATTAGAGTTCTAAATACCTAAGATCCTAAATCTTTAGAACCTAACAAATGCTAATTAATTTGCGACAAAATTAAAGGAGAGAGTCATACACGAGGGTTTGAAAAAACGGCAAATTTGCAGAAAAATCAAAATGATGCAGAGAGATGGCAAAATGGTGGGGTTAGGTGATAGTACTGGCGTAGATGGGCAACATGATGAAGCCCAATTTTATTTTATTATTATTTTTTAAATGCATCTACTATTCTCACTGTTTGAGAATACAAGGTGTAGGCATTTCTCACCAAAATGTATTTCAATTTTCGTTAATATAGCAGGTATTATAGGTTAAATTCAAAAATAGAAAAGGCATTATTTTAAAGAGTAAGATCATAGACTAAAGATAAAAAAATTTTGTGTGTGTATATATATATTAAAAAAGTTTATTTGTGATTATATTTACTTGTATTATTAATTAAATAATTTATGATGTCACTAATTCTTCTGCCAATTGAAGCCCAAGTTGGCTAGAAAATTGAAAACCACTTTCTTTTAGGTCTTATGTCCAGTCAAGTTTTTAATCCCAAGGTCTTGTTTTGACTCTTTTGAGTAAGAAAAAGGAAGATATATTTATATATTTAGTTGATAAAATTTTCATTGAAATTAATATTTTAGTTAATAATAAGTTATGGTAAGAAAGTTTGAATGAGCTTCAGAGTTCAAATGGCTTGAAAGTTGTTCCGGAAGGATTTTTAGTTTTAAATGGAGTTAATTAGTTTTAAATTGGTGGGGGCACATTGTAGAAATTTTAATGCATTCGTTGTTGGTCCTTTGCAAGTGCACTCCACGAGCACTGTATATCTTTCTTAGATGAGAACACGCAGACATAACAATGTCTCAACTTATAAGCAGAGTAAAAATAAAAACAAATGTGCTCCTATTATACGATTATTTTGGATCTCAATTGAAATTCATGAAATAAAATTAGAGTGGAATAGTGGATTAACTTAATCCTTTGTTTTGCTTTGTTATAAATATATCATATATAGCTATGTAAAACTTATTCACAGCATTACTTGGTTATATGTAGAGGTGTGCATCAGACCCACTAAACTAAATGTATTTAGTTTTGGTATTTTGAAAATTAGTTTAGATGAATTTGAAAATTTGTAATATAAATCAAAGAATATTATATGAATTGTAATAATTTATAATAACAAAAAATTTTAAATAATTGATGAAAACTCTATTTTTCACAAGGAAAAAAAAAATGTATAAACATAATACATTGACTCAGCCCGGTCCCTGTGAAATTGGGTTGAGTTGGTTTCTACAAATATAATGGGTTGGGTTGCGCTTAGAATTTCTTAACCGAATAAGGTTTGGTTGGGTTGAAAAATATAACCCAATTCATGCACACCCTTAATAGCAATGCTACAAGGCCGTGGTTTTGGGATTAGTTCTACCTAGTAACCTATCGAACAATGTCAAGGCCGTGGTTTTGTTCATATTTCATATACAGCCACCTAATTCACTAAAACTGGACCAAGTCTATTTGTTCTTACGCCATTCTATGTGAATCATATATTGTTAAACATATATAGAAGGACCACGTCCTTTCGATTAAGTTTCTTAATCGAAAGAGGAAGAAAGAGATAATTAAAAAATATCAGCTGCACAAGAAAATCAAGAGATGGTTAAATGAGAGCTTGGAGCTAATCAAATTATTTGGATTCTCAAATCAATACAAAATGCTTGGATTTGATCTCAGGCATATAGATAGGCTTAAAAAAACTATTATCATCGTGCAACTGTCAAAAACACAACTTACAAGAAAGCCTTAATAATTACAAGACACACATAAGAAGACATAATAAAAACTAAACGTATTTATTTTCGAGGCATATCTCATACAGCATCTTTGTCCTAAATATGTCAATGGTAGAAACTAATATGATATATGAAAAACGATAAAGGTTTTAAGACAGATAGTCAATACTTAATTGCTACAAGGTCAACTTTTTACCTTCTTCCTTGAATCAGGCTGAGTCTATTATCAATAATAAGTGGCTACTCCAAATAGTTAATCACTAATACTGGAATTTTCCTTAACAACCAACACAACCATATATGTCATCAACAACAACCAAGACTTAGTCCCATATTTTTTGAGGTTGCCTATGGATCCTTAACAAACTTTACGTACCTCCCCTTCTGAAGATATTATGTGAAAACTGATTTGGGAAAAATGATTTCATTGATTATTAGAATTACAAGACTAAACTATATATATATATATATACAAGCCACAGAGTAACTAACTAGCAGAAAAGGTGCTAACAGAATATCACTAATCATTACATCTAAACTACAAGTCGTTTACATGCTCAAAACTACAGATCGTTCTATTTGTTCATTTACTTCTTGACTTCCACTGTTTCTCTTGTCTACACTGTCAGCTTCTTCAATAGCAGCTTTAGGTGCCTTCTTTATTTGATACTCCCGCTCAAGATGGACTGAGAGTAAATGAATATTTATCAGTCCTATCTTGAAAATAAGCTCTGAGAATTGATTAAAACTCAAAGCTTTAGTTAATAAGTCAGCTAATTGACAATGAGTCTTTACATGAATCAACTTTATCACCTTAGCCAACACCTTATCCCTTACGACGTGACAGTCTATCTCTATGTGTTTGGTTCTTTCATGAAACACAGGATTAGAACCAATATGGAGGGCTGCTTGACAATCACAAAAGAGCAAGGCTTCTCTGTCATGTCTTAACTGCTTATCCTTTAAAAGATAAAGAATCCACACCACTTCACATGTAGCTACTGCCATTGCTCTATATTTAGCTACTGCTAAAGATCGTGAGACAGTGGGCTGTTTCTTGGACTTCCAAGAAATCAAAGAGTCTCCAATGAAAATGCAATATCCAATCATTGATCTTCTTGTGTCTGGACAGGCAGCCCAGTTAGAATCTATGAAACCCTTCACATGCAACTCTGATGCAGCTGAAAAGAATACTCCCTTCCCCGGTTCATTCTTCAAATATTGCAAGACTTTATAGGCCGCTTCAAGGTGAGGTTTTTTTTGGTTTTGAAATAAACTGACTCAACTTATGCACAGCATAAGTGATGTCAGATCTAGTAATTTTCAAATACAACAACCTCCCCACCAATCTTCTGTACTTGCTTGGATCATTGAGCAAATCACCATCATACTTGCTCAACTTAAGATTCTGCTCCATTGGGACCTTAGAAGTTTTACAACCAAGCATACCAGCATCACTTAGCACTTCTAAAGCGTACTTTCTTTGACAAAGTGCTATACCCTTGTCAGTCCTTGCAACTTCTAGACCAAGGAAAAACTTTAAATCTCCCAAGTCCTTGAGCTTGAACTTCTAATCCAGTAGAACCTTAAACTCATCAACCTTGTTCTTGTCATTGCTAGCAATCAATACATCATCCACATACACTAGTAAAGCAATAAAAGACTCACCCTGCTGTCTAGTAAACAATGAGTAGTCTGCTTTGGACTGCAAAAAGCCTAATTGAATCAAAGCTTCAGAAAACTTAGAGAACCATTGCCAAGATGCTTGCTTCAAGCCATAAAGAGATTTGTTTAGTTTACAAACTACCTCCCCTTGTTGTGAAAGCCAAGTGGAAGAGCCATATAAACATCCTTAATCAAATCCCCATGGAGGAATGCATTGTCTATGTCAAGTTGGCTCAAAAACCAACATTTCACAGCAGCCACAACCAATAAGCATTTCACAGAAACCATCTTAGCAATAGGGCTGAAGGTTTCAATATAATCCAAGCCCTCTTTTTGTGTGAACCCTTTAGCAACCAGCCTGGCTTTGTACCTCTGTACAGACCCATCAAACCTATACTTAACTCAATAAACCCACTTACAACCAATTGCCTTCTTGTGAGGTGGAAGAGGGATAAGGGTCCAAGTATGATTTGCCTCCAATGCTACAATTTCAGCATCCATGGCAGCTTGCCATTTAGGGTTAGACACAGCTTGAGAATAGTATTGTGGTTCAATAATGGCAGATATGGAACAACAAAAGGACTTATAAGATGGAGACAAGTGTTCATAAGAAAGAAAAGAAGAAAGAGGGTGAGATGTACCTGATTGAGGCAGATTAGGAGTAGGAATTGAGGTTACTTGACTGCAATGATAAGCTTGAAGGTAGGAAGGGGGCTTAGAAGTCCTAGTAGACCTTCTAAGATGAGGATTAGGAACCAAAGGCTCATCTGGAGCCTCAGGAAAATCCTGAGGAATATCCTCATTAATGTCATGATTGAATATCAATAACAGTGTCATCAGAAATGGTAAGGGAAGAATGTGAAGGAATGGAAGAAGTCTGTGGGGAAATATCATAAAAGGAAGATGGTAAAGGTGACATGGAAGGAAGTGGAACGAGGGAAGAAGAAGAGGAAATAGCTTCAACCCAGGAAAAGGAAAAAACCCTTTCATGAAAAACTACATCTCTAGAGACAAGGACAGTGTGAGACAAAAGATCAAAAAGTTTATAACCCTTGACATTGTAATGGTAACCAATAAAATCACACTTCCTTGCTCTAGGAGAAAACTTAGAGGACTTAGGACCAATGGCAGTAGCAAAACATAAGCAACCAAAAACCCTAAGATGGGAATAAGAAGGAACTTTGCCAAATAGAAGTTCATAGGGGCTTTTATGTTGTAAAAGAGGAGATGGCATCCTATTAATGAGATGGACAGCAGTGAGTACACAATCATCCCAAAAAGAAAGAGGCAGATTGGACTGAATTTGCAAAGCCCTAGTAGTAGATAGAATATGTCGATGTTTTCTCTCCACAGCAGAATTTTGTTGTGAAGTATAAACACAACTAGTTTGGTGAATGATGTTGTTAGCAGAATAAAAATCAAAAAGTTTGAACTCAAGGGCATTATTAGATCTAAAACATTTGATTTTGACATTGAATTGAGTGAGAACCATGTTGTAAAAAGAAACAATCAAGGCTTTAACTTTAGATTTGGCCTTCATAAGAAAAAAGCCAAGTTGCCCTAGTTGCATCATCAACCAAAGTAAGGAAATATCTATGACCATCTGAGATAGGAACAGAAAATGGACCCCAAACATCCATATGCACCAAATCAAAAGGAAAATCACACATTTTATTATTGAAAGGAAAGGGTAATCGTTTCTGTTTTGACAGAGGACAAACATTACATTGTTTAGTACAGCAGTTTCGCAAGAAAGGAAAAACATTGCTCAAAGATTAAAGTTTAACATCAGAAGGATGTCCTAGTCTAGAATGCCCCAAGGAATACAGATTTTTGTGGTGATTATTGAAAGAAAAAGCAGTAAATGAACTTGTAACGACCCAAGGAAAAGCGCTAGCCACATCTGCGCTATATCTCAAAAGGACAAGTCATAATTGAGACTCCTTGTAGTTGTTAATAAAGTCTAGTTCAACCCAGTAAATACCCAATGTGGGACTCATCACACACCCACACACATCAAACAATCAATCAAATTGGGGCATCACAATCTCCCTCACTTAAATCCCTAACGTCCTCGTTAGGGCTCACTTTGTGGGGTAATGTCTCTGAGCCCACACGGGATTACCGGGCCGGCTCTGATACCATATGTAACGACCCAAGGAAAAACGCTAGCCACATCTGCGCTATACCTCAAAAGGACTAGTCACAATTGAGGCTCCTTGTAGTTGTTAATAAAGCCCAGTTCAACCCAGTAAATACCCGATGTGGGACTCATCACACACCTACACACATCAAACAATCAATCAAATTGGGGCATCACAGAACCTATCTTGTGCTTGGACAGAAAATCAACAAGAGAAGTAGAAGCTGATGACAAGCTTGATTGTTGCAACAAGTACAGACCATCAGACATCTGGCCCACTCCAATCGTGCTCCAGTTGGTAAGGTCCTATATAAAGCAATAAGTAGAAAGAAAAACAAGACAAAGAGGTTGTGTTTTAGTTATGGAACTGGCAGACAAAATATTGAAGGAGAAAGAGGGTACACAAAGAACATTGGTTAGGGTTATGTGTGAAGAAAGTTGAATTGATCCTACATGTGTAACAATAGATGCTTCCCCATTAGGCAATTGCACCATAGTATGTGAAATAGCAGTAATTGGGGTTAGTAAATCCACAGAACAGACTATATGATCTGTTGCCCTAGTATCAATGACCCAAGTCTTCATATTATAAGCCTTTCTATTTGCAATCTGAGCAGAAAAGACAGAATGCTTGAGATTCAAAAGCATACCTACTACTATGTTGTTAGGAAAACCTACAATATTGGCTATGTGATGCTCCTGCCCTATAGAATTATGTTAAAAAGAACTTGGTAGTGTGCCAATCAAGGCTAGCAGTTGTTGATACTAATCTGGTGTGAAAGAAGGAGCATGAGTGGTGACAGCATTATGACCAGGCACACCTTCTTGAAGAGGCATTACCATATGATTGTGAGGTTGATCTGGAGTAGTAGAAAAGACCAGATGGGCCATTGTCTTGTTCTTAAATTTGTAACCTGGTGGAAAACCATGTAATTTATAACACTTGTCAATGGTATGACATAGCTTGCCACAATGAGTGCACAATGATCTTTCTTTTCCTTTACAATTGGAACCCCCATTGAAAGTAGTGAGGTTTTGATTCTTGGTGGCTAAAGCAATGGATTCAACCCTTGTACCCAAATTAATACTCCTTTGCATCTCTTCTTGTATCAACAAAGAATGCACCTTGTTAACAGAAGGCAGAGGATCCATGAGCAAAATTTGAGTCCTGACTTGGGCAAAAGAGTCATTTAGTCCCATAAGAAACTTCATCACTGATTCTTTGGCTTGAAGATCAGTAAGCCTTTGATTCACATTGCATTGACACTTTCCACAAGTGCATAAAGGAAAAGGATTGAAGCTTTGTAATTGATCCCATAAAACCTTCAATTGTGTAAAGTAATCAATGATTGAAACTTCACCTTGATGAAGCTCTGAGATTTGCTTCTGCAAATTGAAGGTTTTTGGTCCATTCTTGTGGCAGAAAGTATCCCTCAGATCATTCCAAATTTCCAAAGCAGTTTCTCTATAGATGATGCTAGCTTGAAGCTTCGGAGATACTAAGTTGATTATCCAAGTCCCTACCATATTGTTTGCACAAATCCAGGCTTGAATTGCAGATGGAGAATCCACAATTGGAGATGAAAAGGTAAGAGAGCCATCTATGAAACAAAGCTTGTTCTTGGCAATGAGAGATTTCCTAACGGATTGAGCCCAAGCAGGATAGTTTTCTCCACCAATTAGAGGTTGAGAAACAAGAACAGCACCAGGATTCTCTCCACGATGTAAGAACAAAGGATCATTCACATTTAATGAATCCTATGTTGAAGATGTCGTAGAATGAGTTTCAGAGGACGAAGTAGTAGCTGTGACAGTGGCAGCCATAGAAGGAGCTTCAAAGCTTTGAAGAGAGAGAGAAAAAAAAAACGAAAAGAAAGTTCTAGAAGAAAACCCTAGGTTTTGCGCTTTGATACCATGTGAAAACTGATTTGGGAAAAATGATTTCATTGATTATTAGAATTACAAGACTAAACTATATATATATATATATATATATATACAAGCCACAGAGTAACTAACTAGTGGAAAAGGTGCTAACAGAATAACACTAATCATTACATCTAAACTACAAGTTGTTTACATGCTCAAAACTACAGATTGTTCTATTTGTTCATTTACTTCTTGACTTCCCCTGTTTCTCTTGTCTGCACTGTTAGCTTCTTCAATAGCAACTTTAGGTGCCTTCTTTATTTGATATATCACAAGCATTTCCTTTAACATGACTACTACCACCACTGCCGCCATTTGTGCTAACTATGCTTTTGCCACTCCACTGCTGCCACCACCATCACCAAATTGACACATTCTATTATGGGTTTCATTTTTAACAAAAATCTTCACACTTTTCATTATTGCAAAAAGAGTTTTACCTAGTCCTCAAAAAGCTTTACTTATGCCTAGCTACAATTGATTCAGTGTTTCTCCTTTCCATTATATTGACATTTAATCAATGTTGTCAATTCCGTACCGTACCGGCCGGTATGGCCGGAATATACCGTACCGGCCAGTAATCCGGTACGCTCGACCCCCCTGTTTCGTACCGGAAAAAATACCAGCCGTACCGGCCAATTTCAGGCAATACCGGCCAATACCGGGCGTACCGGCCGGTACAGAAAAAATTTTTTTTTTTTTTTTTTTTTTTAAGTTTTGTAATTTTTGAATTTTTGTTAGGAAAGAATGGTAACTTATTTGCATTAACTTATTAGTATTATTTGTTTTCTTAGTATGCAATGGTAACTTTTAAGCTTTCTATTTTATTTTTTTATTTTTTTTTTCCCTTTTAATTGATACTAAAGTTTAAAACCATGAATAATTAGTTCTGAATTGAGGAAATGTTTTATGGTAAACTTTTATATTTATTATATATATATATATATATATTTATTTATAAATATAAAAAATAGCGGTAAACCCGAAACGGTACACTGGTATTGACCGGTATCCGAAATATATCATACCGGTGGCCAAACCGGTACGGCCTCCGGTACGGTATTGACATCCTTGCATTTAATTGGCAAAATTGAGGTGATTTATCACATATCATCTACTAGCTTAGCCACTTCCCACCAAGTATGGTGTAGAGGGTGAGGTCATGGGTTCAAGAGTATTGTAATTCACCAATATATATATATATATATATATATGTACGTATGTGCGTGTTTAACCAATCAAAAAAAAAAAAAAATATGTGTGCTTATATATAAAGACCTAGTGTAACTCTTTGCAGTGTTATACACTTATACCACTCCATCAACAATGTTAGGATTACATTGCCTTTTTATACTCATGCTTGCAGAATATCAAGATAATTGGAGATTAACTACCATCTAATCATAAATGTTAAATTTAAAGTATTTTTTAATTTTAAAATAACAATAAGATAGTAAATAAAATCCAATTAACAGGAAATTTGGCGAGCATATGAAGAACAAAAAAATACGGAATTCTTGAATCTAATAAAAATTTATGAAATGGTGTAACATTGCAAATAATTACCAAGTGTAACTTTATCCTAATCTTATACTAGAGAAAAACCTAGAACTTCCATTCAATGCCTAGAGAGTAATCAGTACAAAATCTAAGCAACACAGGTAGTGAAATAGAAACTAGAACCAATCAAAATTACAGTTTTTTCTTAGAAAAATAAAAACATAAGAAATCCTCAATTTTCATGTCTTCTCCCTTCCATTTTCCTAGCATACAAATAGTTCAGAAATAGTAGATTTATACACCATATACACATTGACATTGATTCTTATGCACTTCTTATTGTAAATCTTCTGTACACGTCACTTATTTCACATTTTAAATGTGAAAATCAATAATAAAAAAATGTGGAAATCATACTTGTAATTATGGACATTTTGTGTACAATTTGCATTTTAAAACACTCAATAACAGTGTAATAAGTTAATAAACTGTTATTGGAGCTAAAAAAGCTTACTTCTTTGCAGGGGCGGCTTTACCTTAAGGCCAGGGGGTTCATTTGGCGGCTTTACCTTAAGGCAAGGGGGTTCAAATGAACCCCCTGGCCTGGGCATAATTTTTTTTTTTTTTAATTTTTTTTATATATATAATTTTTAATCAATTGTTTTTAGCTCCTAAAATAAAATTTTGAACCACTTGACCCTAAATTTTGTTTAAACCCTATTGATATAATTTTGAATATGATCATCTTAATGCTACTTTCACAATATTTTCACAATAATTTAACAATAAAGGTTAAGTAGCAAGTTGTAATTGGTTTTTATTAGGACCCGCAACTAACATCACTTTTTTCCTACCTTTAACTACTTGCTATCTAGGTTTTGTCGTGAAAGTGTTGTGTTAATAGCACTACTCTTAAAATATTTAATTTTTTAAGAAAAAAATGTTTCAAATTTTTGCTCATTCATTAAGAAAAAAAAATCCAAGACTTTGGCTTACTTTTCCATTGATAGTAGAATAAAGTTGTTTTTCCCTTCACTTTTCTTCTTTATCAACAAAAAAGTACATCACTGTTACAACCAACAAATCTGTATCCTCATTCTCTCTATCTTTCTTTTTTCCTTCTATATTTTCTTAGTTTTTCTCTCTTTTTGATCAAGTAGTTTGATAGATGCTCTATAGATTTCCAAATCCAAAAAGTTTTAGTACTTGCTCTAATTTCAAGAGATTGACTATGTGTATGGTTAAGAAGTCATACACTTCAAGAGTCAAAACTATATCAATTACTATTTTTTCTTCTTCTTAGTTTCACATTTACCGTTAGTCTGACTCCAAGAGACTAACCACGTGTATTATTAGTTATTTAATTATATTTGTATATGCATTCAATGTTTGTTTTCTTACCGATATTTATACTAAATTATATTTAGAATACTATTTTATATTATTGTATAATGAATATAATATGGAAGTTGTACATATAAAAACTTTTAATTATTTTATTTTTTTACTTACCCCTATGATAAATTTATAGCTCCACCACTGTTGACCCCTCTAAAAAAAAATTTTTGGAGCCACCACTGCTTCTTTAGTGGTTGAATCTTTCCTGAACTTGCAACATCATAGCTTCTAAAGGGACTGTGAATTTGGGCTTTGTCTCATTGAAATCATTTTAAAAAGAAGAAAAACAAGAATTAGACCAGAAATTCACATAAAACGAAAAGGGTTTCTTTAAAAAAAAAAAAAAAAAAAAATTAAAGGTTCAAATCAACTACCAATTCAACAAGAATAGAGACAGATAGAGTGGAGAGAGTACCGGAAAGCTTTTGAGATTTGGGATGAGAAAGGAAAGACAAGCTTAGTGCACTATGAAGCAACATTAGACAAGCTTGTAATCTATAATCTACTATCTTAAATAAAAGATTTCGAGTTGAAATCTAGCTTATACAAAAAAAAATTAATTAGTTTCTTAACTTGATGATATTAATATAATAGGGCGGATGTCATAGATTTATATTCTATTATATATATATATATATATATATTTGTAGAAACCATTTAAGTGGGATCCACAAACAGTTACTTTACACAATATTTTCGATATATTTTTATAACAAATTTTAAGTGATAAGTTGTTATTGCTTCTAATTTGAATTTACCACTTAAATTGCTTTTTAAAATAATAACATATTATTTAGAATTTGTTGTAAAAATATTGTTGACATAATATTTCTTAAAAAAAAATTAACACGAAAAGGAAAAAGAAAAATTTGCTAGAGAATAACGTGGCAGAAAATCAAAGTGATGCCGAGGGCCGGCAAAATGTGGGAGTAGATGGGCCACATGAAAGTGCAAATTATTTAAAGCCCGAAAACAACAGTCCAGAATGCACAGAACAGCCAAACAAATGCATACTCTCCTTTTGGGCCCAATCACATATTTCTGAAGCCACAGGGAACGTGGAAACGAATATTATTAAAGATTACGCATTAAACATATCTATATTCTATATCTATATCTATATCTATATAATACTAAAAGTTGAAGAGTAGCATTTAATGTTGCTATGTTTACATTGAGCCACATCAACAATCATATTATTTCCATCATCTTTTTTTTATTTTGTCTAACAATTTTAAAATTTTTTTTATTAATATTAAAATGCTGAAAAATACAAAATAAATTCCAGCCCTATCTCCACTATAAAGCCCACTTCTTCTAATTTTAATTCCACCATAAAGTCCAAACCCAAAACCTTTTCAACTGAAATCCTTTCTAAAACCCTTTGTTTTCACCCTTTAAACTTTTTTGTTTTTCCTTTCCATTTGTTACACGGTCTCAATTTCCTGTCTCCCCACACTTTAGTTCTTTCCCCTTCCCTTTTAACGGTTTCACATTCTCCCCAAGTTTTAGTTCTTTCCCCTTCCCCACCTTTTTGTTCTACGGTTTCACATTAAATTCACAACAACCTCGCTCCCTTCTAGCGGTAGCCTCTCCGTCTTACTTCCTTCCTGTCTTCCTTTCTTCACATTATATAAATACTGACAAAAGCTGCTAAGGTATCTCTAAATCTCAATTCCTTTTGTGCTCTATTATTTTGCATGATTTTTTTTTCTTTTTTTCTTTTTTCCCCTTTCTTACTACCTCTTACGTGCTTTAGGGTATTGAATTTTTTATTGTTGGGTATTTTAATTGGTGCTCTACCTCTTTTGGGTCTATTCGTTTTGAGTTTTTAGATTGTTGGGTTTTAAATTCTGTGTGATTCCAACGACTTAGTGTGACCTTGAGTTCTTAGTGTAGTGCTGTGGTGTTTGCTTTCACTGTTTGTTTAGTGTGACTTTGAATTCCTGGTGTTTGAATTTTCTGCAGTAATTTTTCTGCATAATTGTGTTTATTATCGTCTTTGGTTTAGACATGGTTTATTTCGGCAGTAGTGATGAAACTGTTCCACTTTGGGACTACCGTACATTCAATCATCAATGTGTTAATGTGATTAACATTGGTGACACTAAAATGAGTAATGTTTTGCTCCCAATTTTGTTCTTAATTTGCAATTGTCATTTTTTTTTCTTTTGTTCATTTTTTATTTGCTCAGTTCAAGATGTGATCTAGATTTGGCATGTTGGTATTGTTGTGGGTGTGGATACCGAAACAGGTGCTGAATACAATCTTAATGGACTTGCTACCTTCGAAGTTGTTAACGAATTGCTTTTCAACATTGGTGACATTATAATGAGTAATGTTTTGTTCTCAATGTGTTGTGAAGGTGAACATTAACAAAGTAATGATTTGTTCTTATTTTGCTATTGTCACTTTTTTTTTTTCTTCCTTTTGTTCATTTTTCATTTGCTCAATTCAAGATGTGATCTAGAATTGGCATATTGGTACTGCTGTGGGTGTGGATACCGAAATAGGTGCAGAATACAATCTTAATGGACTTGCTGCCTAGGAAGTTGTAAACGAATTGCTTTTAGCTGAGGTAGAGGGTAGACCTAAAATTCTTTGCTAACTGTTTATCGTTGGAACTAGACTTTTATTAATTGGACTTTTGGATTCATAAATGGGTTAGATGTGAATCAATTAATGTATATGGTTTGAGAAATTATATAATATTTAGAGATGCAATTCACTATCACTAGCATTGTCAGCATATATGCACATCCTAGCTACTCTTACAGCACATGATTCCTGGTGTTTGAATTTTTTGCATAATTGTGTTTATCATGGTCTTTGGTTTAGACATGATTTGATATTCATGGTTTCAATTTTAAGAATTTGTGAATTCGTGAAACTCAAGTCACTGTGCAAGTGTTTTTATGTTATTAGCATTAGAACATCCCTCACATGCTACTTCAACGATTGTCTTCTCAACCTATACATTGGTGCTCTAGAAATCAGTCAAGGTATGTATGTGGTTAGTGATGGATTTATTATATTGAACTTTATGCCAATGTGAACTGAGAATTCTTTAATGCTGGAAAAGCACTTTTCTGTTTGTTTTGTTTATTTGATTTCTTTTATCATTCTTCTTTATGACTAAATCCTGTTACAAAAATTCTTTTTCTCATGGGGCCTTTAACTTTTATCCTCTAAAAGCTGGTTCATATGGAGTTCTTTTATCTCCAAAGAATATGGTGAAAAGGAAAGCACTAAAAGAACAATTACTCCTCCAATTGATTTCTTTTCCATTTTCCTTTTAATTTAGTTGTTCTGAGAGGTTTCAAATCTAATGTCTAAGCTATGGACTGCAAAGAAATCATTCCTTCCAAAATGTGATATGGAATGGTTTTTCTTTTGCCTTCAGTAACTGGTCTGGATATTAATTAATTTTCAGCTATCTCAAAATTATTAATAATTTATTTATATATACAACTTATGCAGGGTTTATGTTTGGACGACTCTCTTTCTATTTCTTCTTGCAATATTCAATGCTTGCACAGTCATCAATACATATCTAATTTAAGTTAGTGATATATAGTTATATACAATTATTAGTGATATAATTTTAGAACTTTTTATAAAATAAAATTAATACTAATTCATTGTTAAGGATAAGAATTGTTATTCAACTGACTCATGCTGGTTGTGATATGGTGATATCTTAGAAATTCAAATTACAAAAGAGTCCTACAAATGGAGGTAAGATAAATGATAGCATTAGCCATTAGAAATAGAATCATTTGGGGTCATATTAACTTTTCACCTTCTACCACCGCACACACTTGGTGCGATGGTCACTCCACAAGTATAGGTGTTTTGTGGGATACTAGGGATAAGGGCCGGGTTCAAGTCTCTAGGAGGGAGCTTCACACACATGTATACTTAGATTAGGCTAGAGTGGAATTTCTATCTTGTAAAAAAAAAAAAAAAAAAAAAAAAAAAAAAAAAAAAAACCTTCTCACCTTCTCTACACTGCTTTAAAGAGCAGAAAAGCAAGGTTGTGGATGTCTATTCAGTTGCTCTACAACTGTTATTTTACCATTAATGAAAGTAACTGACACATGTTAATTTATTTGCTACCCTCATCATTTGTTGATCATTTAGATACATGGAATATGTGATTGCTAATGAAAATTCTATAAAAATTTTTAAGACATTGCTAGGTTGGTGGATCAAAATTATGCAGCACAAATCAATTCAAATCAAGACATCTCAATAATGATACACTTTATGGAGGAGAATATTAAATTTAAGTTACAATTGAAATATATATTCAATATTATAAGATTTAAGCTTTATAGTGGAGGGTATATGAAAGACTTCTATTCACCAAAAAAAAAAAAACTAGAAATAATTGCTAATAACTTAAACAATCACTCATCCATAAAACAAGAAAAACACTATAAATTACAGTGCTAAACAACTTCAAAAATACAAATCAAATATATCATTAAAATACTCTCTACTCAATCATGAAAATGAGCATACAACATGAATTACCTACATAATTATTGCTCGAAATATTTTCCAATGTTGGAAGACAATCGCCAAAATTTTTAGGCAACATTAAAATGAGGTACACAATTTTAAATTCACAACTGATGTCTGTTACTTTCACATGAACTACTTTTTCTCTACTAATCACAATCTACCACGTCCAAAATTGTACCACAAAATATTGTAATCCTATATTTTCTCTTTCTATTTACCTTATCCAATGAAGTCATGCACTGTTCTAGAGTCATTGTTATATTTTTGAAAAAAAAAAAAAACTTTGGCTTCATGGATCCAATATTGCAATTAATTCTAAACCAATCAAATGGAAAACAATTGCTGCAAAACTATCGACAATTCCTTCGGCATACAATTTTTGGAACAAATACATTTCGCATCCCAAAAAACCAAGCATGCAAGAAAATGGAGTGGGTCATTCGAATCATGAATGCCCTTACCCTTATGGAAACAAAGAATTACATATTACATGCAAAATATGCTCAATTGACTTGGAAATGTACAAATTAGCCAACCGAGTTTGGTAGAAATTTTGTTTCCAAAATAAAAATCTACAATAAAATTTCCTCATTCTATTCCAAATACAAATCTCTAATAATACAAAATTAATTCTATCACCAAAACCTCCAATCACCATGAATCCTATAATATATTGGTCAATCATATATAATGCAGCTTGAGTAGCAATACATAGAAAAATATTAATAATTAATAATATATAATAATAACACTATCATAAACAAATTTATCATGCGCAACATGTGGGTCCGCGACAAGTATATAATAATAACACTATCATAAACAAATTTATCACGCACAACGTGCGGGTCCGCGACTAGTATTATTAAAGATTAAAAATGACTTTGTATTTTCGCTCAAGTTAAGTTTCCATTTAAGAATAGAAAGTACGAGTTCGTAGATAAAAGCTAAAATTTAAATAAAATAAGTATTTGCTAAAAGTACAGTAAAAAAAAGTAGAGTGGGGCTGTAATAAGCAAAAAAAAGTAAAGTAAAAACATCTAACATTTGAGCAAAAGCCATCAAGTGCGATCCGTAAACAATTACTTTACCTAACTTCTGGCTCCGAAAAAAGAAAAAAGAAAAAAAGTGTGTACTATAGAAAAGCACCACAGGCCATGCACACACCACTCAACCCTATTGCATTGAATTTGGAGTAGACAATCAAATATTATCAAGTATAACAATTTATCCAATGCCCCTCCCAACTAAATTTATTTTTGACTCGTCCACATTACCCGTCTTCCAGTTGGATGGCCAATTGCAAAACACTTCATAAACCAATTACGATTCCTTTTGATTATAATTTGCCCAACAAGAACTCCAACTATAAATCCACATCCGTATCCAATCGCAACTACTTTCCAACCAAACTCAAATATAGAATCTAAGCCTAGTTTTGCTTCAAAATTTGGAGGTGGAGTTGGTAGGTCCTCCGAATTGGCACATTTTTTGGACAATGGGCTTCCACACAATCCTACATTTCCATTGAATGAATTATTTTCAAATGTAAGAAATTGTTTCCCTTGAGGTATGGGTCCCACAAGATGATTGTGAGACACACTCAAGAATGAAAGGAAGGTGAAATCTAGCAATTGTGGAGGAATTTCTCTAGATAGCATGTTTTGAGAAAGGTCCAGTGATTCAAGATTTGAGAGGTTTGCGAAAGATGAAGGGATAGAACCACTAAGAACATTGTTGGAAAGATTGAGCATTTTAAGCGCTTTTAAATTCCCCATAATATTAGGAATTTCTCCATCAAACTTGTTGCTTGAGAGATCCATGCCCACAAAGAAATCTTGGATTCTCCAATATTCCCTCTTTATGCCTTTGTTTGTCAATGCCATTGAATACATGTACGAGAATGCCCTGCCATTGTTTATATAAATCTGACCCTGCATATGCGTTGCACGATCTACGCCAAAGCTCTCCATGCCTTTCCAAATTTGGAAGTATTCTAATGGCAACTTACCAATAAAGTTTTTGTTAGAAAGGTCAATGACACGTAATTTTGGGAATCCAAAATTTGTTTCAGGCTTTTCAATGATACCATGGAATCCATTCGACTGCAAAATGAGGACCCTTAGCTCTCTAGAAGAATGCTAATCCAAGAGGGAAAAACATCATTTATATGATTGTTTCCAAGATCAAGAATTTCCAACATGACACAATTAACAAGTGACCTTGGTATAGGCCCATGAAAATGATTTTGACTCAAACTAATCATGCTTAACTTACTTCCTTTCATGAATATTTGACCAATGCTGCCATGGAAGTTGTTGTGCCGTAGATTAAGAGTGGAAAGGTTTCTCAAGTCTTTTAAATTGGGGAAGGAAGCCACCAAGTTGTTGTATTGCAAATCAAGAAAAGAAAGAGAAGTCAGATCACAAATCATTTCTGAAATAACGCCGCTCAACATGTTGTTAGTGAATTGATAGACAACTATTGAAGGTGGTGGAATTGGGAGAGACCCTTGAATGTTGTTATATCTAAGGTCCAAAATTTGTAGATTGGTCCAAGGGAGAGCATATGGAGTTTGACCAAAACCTGTGAGGAAGTTTACAGACAGGTCCAAAATCTGGAGAGTACTGTATTTACTAAAGTTCATGATCCACTTTGGTATTTGGCCAGGAATATTGTTCATGGAAAGACTCAAAACTTCCAACTGATCTTGGTTTCGAGGAAAATCTGGGAAGTCACCTAAGTGACAAGAATCCAGTCCTAATACCCTAAAATTTTGAAGGATAGTAATGTTACTTGGATTAATAAGCAATGAAAGCTTGTTCATAGATAGGTCGAGGAAAGAGAGGCTATTGAGTTCCCAAAACAAGTCAAATTTGACTATGCCACTCGATTTGAAGATAGATATAGAGTTCGAAGATTCATAAGACTAAAAATAGCCGTTAGAATTGGACCCTGCAAAATATTTTTCTGAAGATACAAGTTTGTTAGTTGGGTGAGGTTTGCTAGCGAAGATGGGATAGGGCTGGTTAATTCATTAAAACTATGATCTAAAGTTCTAAGCTGAGTTAGGTTTTGAAGAGAAAATGGGATGTAACCATATAAATTGGTCTCTTCTAAGTCCAAATATGTGAGTTTGGTTTGCTTACCAATCCAAGATAAACTTTCACTGCTGAAATTATTAACCGAAAGGCTTAGAAGTGTGAGTTCCGTAAGGTTAGCAAGTGAGGATGGTATTGGTCCAGAGAAATTACATTTGGAAACATCCAAGAAATATAAGGATTTGAGGTTACCAATTGAATCAGGTAGCTTGCCAGAGAAACTTGTGACCGCAAGTCCCAAAACTTCAAGGCGACTACTTCTATTAAATTCTGGTACGCGACCAGTGAGATTTAGATTGAAGCGCACACTGAGAGTCTTGAGATTTGGTGGCTGAAAAATTCCTGTGGGAAACTCACCATGCAAACCACAATTTTTAAGAAGAATAGTCGTTAAAGAGGATAAGTTTGCCAAGATACTGGGAATAGTGTACGATCTGTCCACCTCACTCAAAACTAGTTCTTCCAAGTTTGTTAGGGGCGGTTTGGTTAAAAAAAATGGTCACTCATTATTCATTACTCTATAACTTATTTTCTATCACCCAATTATGAGGAAATATCTCACTCAGCCCGTTTGGCACCAAAACTCAGTTATGTTTTCAATCCAAAAAGCTAACAAAGGGGGACCCACACACTTTAGATTTCTCCATTTCTTCAACATTTCTCCTTGTCCTCACTGAAACCAAGCCCACAAACCAAATCTTATCTTATAGCTCAACACTATTCATTTAAAAAAAAAAAAAAATTCAACCAAACTCATTATAATCATTTGGAAATTGGATGCTTGGGATTCACAATTAGAGAAACTGAACCCACAACCACCATTCCAGTCTGGTCGTGTCGTTGTCGAAGTTCACACAGCCCGAGGTTGAGCGGCGTTGAGATGTTCGTCGGATGGGTCGGCGTGGCAAGGGTGAAGGACAAAGAACGGCAGGTAGATTGGAGAAGAGAGCTTGTGGATGGGGAGGGCTGAGATTCTTTTGTCTTTCGGTGTGGGTGAGATTTTGCTCTGAAGAATTTGCTCTGAAGAAGAACAAAAAGAAGAACAGAGAAAGAAGAGAGGCAAAAAGAAAGAAAAGTGGAGAAGAAAGAAAAAAAGAGAAAAAGAAAAAGAAAAGAGGAGAGTGACCGGTGGGAGAGAGAGGAAAAATCTGACTTGACAATACTAGTGGGTCCCAGCAGTGTGTGTTTATTTACCAAAATGCTATGGAAACTCAATTTCCATAACTTGAAAACACCTAAAATGTGTTTTCAGTTTTCATAACTTATCACTCCAAAATCAGAGAATTAAGTGATGGAAACAAAACTGAAAACAAATCCAAACAAACCAAACAGTCAGGGGACCCACTAATTTTGAGTTATGGGTGATGGAAAACAACAAATCCAAACAGCCCTTTAACTTCTCAGCTATACTTTCAAGACCAAGCTTGTGGAGCGTCAATGGATTCGACTAGAGATCAAGGGAAACCAACTTAGAGAGTTGCAAAATTTCTGCTGGGATTTCACCTAAAAATCCAGAACAAGAGAGATTGAGGTCAGTAAGCTTTGAAAGCCACCCTACTCCAATGGGGATTTCAGAGTGAATGAAGTTGTTGTACGCAAGATTAAGCTTTTGAAGGTGAACAAGCTGGAAGAGACTGCTACTGGTGTTGATAGAACCATAAAGAGAACTGTTACTGAGGTCAAGGCTGACCACATGACCCGTGTTTTCATCACATTCAACACCATCCCTCGTGCAGCAATCATTACTTCGTATCATCCACGAAGAGACCTTCGAATATGCAGAAGGAGCATAAGATGCGGACCGATTGAAGATAAAGCTTTCTTTGAATTGCAACAAGGCAAAGCTCTCAACATCATGGCACAGTGGTTGCCTAGATAAGAGAAAACAACGACAATAAAAAAAAGAAAGCGCATGAGCATGAACAAAGAAGATGATAAACCCATAACATTCTATAAGATGTTGACAACTCTTTTTTTTTTTTTTTTTTTTTTTTTTTTTTTTTTTGTTGATAACTTGAATAAAACATAGATGTGTATCTATGAGTTTTTATAGACTGAAATGGAAGTCATCGATCTTGTGCACGCACTTAATATCACATTTCACGTGTGAATTCAAGCGACACGAGTGCACTTAATAGTTAATATCAAGCTGCAAATGTGAATTCATGATAGTCAAGGCCTCTCCGTCTGTCATGGGAGCTTACCAAACACTTCACTATTTGGAGTGCATGTTAGGAAAAAAGATTCTATATATATATATATATATATATATTCTTCTTTTCCCCAATGCCAATATGTTCCTTCATAGCCTTTTTCACCCTAGAAAACGCTACTCCAAATGAGACTTCCAAGCCACTTTTGCGAATTTGAATTTTTTTCACTTGCCTATTTGACGGTCTAAAGACTCTAAACAATTAAATGATCAAATCAGAAGACACCAGAAAGTTCATAATTACAATAACATTTTTTGCTTCAAAAATCATTTAATTATTTTGTAGAGAGACTTGCATATCACGAAAGTAAGTCTTCCACTAGCTGACTCATAATATCAATAAAAAGACGAAAAAGATGAGCAAGAATATCATCTCCGCGATCCCACTACCTAATAAAAGATCCAATTACGAAGATAAGAGATAAAAATAAAGTCCTGTACATTATAAAAGCCTCCTATTTTGAAAGATTATGAGCTAAATGTTTTGCTTGCCTTTTTAGTTTTTACAATACAAAAAATGATACAATAGTTTGTCCATTACTATTTTAAGCATCTTTTATTTTATGTTTTAAAAGTTGATATATCTGTTTATAAGTTTTTCTTTTCTTTTTTATAACTAGTTTATAAGTTTTATATAATAAATTTTGTAATAACTGATATCACTCTTTTTTATATATACTTAAGATTGCTTTTTCTAATCCCAATTACATTAAAAATTAAGGTTAAGGTATATATCTAATTGGATTCTCAAAAAAAAAAAAAAAAAGGTATATATCTAATTATCTATTCCTTGAAAAAATTTCCACTTTTCAACTTTATTCCTCAAACTTTCCCGCGTTATGAAAAGAAAAAAAAAATCATTTTACTCTTTTTCCTTTACACCATTGGTTGGGTGATGACATTATCTAATATGATAAATTATTTATGATGTGGCACTGTATTGTGTAAACTTGGGCATGTAAGTCAGGTTTAAACACAGTAATCATTTAAGGAGCAAGATATCCTCCAATAATTAATATCCAGTATATTTTGCTAACAAGCTTCACGTGAAGAACTTGTTTTGTAGTGATTTTCATGTACTTTCCCCATATTTTAATTCTCATTAGTTCTAATTTCATTTAGATATTTTGGTTCCTTTGGATAATTAAGTATCCAGGGGAACTGCACATTTCCTCACTTGTAAAGAGCTAGACTACCAGCAAAGCCTTTGGAATATGATTTCATCTGAATTCCCTTTTAATTAATAATTTTTTTTTTTTGACTAATAGTTGTTCAGTTAAATCATTTGGAAGTAAGTGAAAAAGGCTAAATGATTTTTTGTGGAATTGATTCTTTTAAATTACCTTTTTACTCCTTTCCTCCCCCCTTGGTTGATAAGGTCCGTGTGCTGTTTTGTTTATGCAGACCATGGTAGATAAAAATATGGAGGACAATGATATCGAGCTAGCTCCAAAGCTTATTCAAGTACTCTTCCAGAACTGCCAAGGGCAAGTGGATCAATGGGTTGAGCGATATCTCAGAGTCACAGCTGAGTGGTTGCGTCGGGCTGATAAGTTATATTTGAAATGTCTTCTTATTCAAGTGGTAGGGAGAAAACATAAACTTCTCTTCATAAGTATTCATATTGTCCTTTAAGTGCCTTATTCTCTTTAGCTTTTTGGTTTTGGGTTGCAATTTTAAACAACTGTCCCCACCCACCCACTAACCAAAAAGAAAAAGGAAAAATAAAATCCACCTTACTTCTTTTTCCCCTTTACATGGCATTCCTAGCTAGCATGTCATTGACAAGCATGCTTTTATATTAATATTTGATTTTCTTTCATTGTTTTCTATGACATCTGACATTAAGACTCTCTTTTATACTTTTTTTTTTTTTTTTTTTTTTAGGGGAGGGGTCACTATAAAACGCCTGGGCATTAGGCCTCGTTCTTTTAAATGCAGCCCCAGACAGACTAAAGCTGCGTTTTTTAAAAACGCGGCTTAATGAAAAAACAAGAGCTGTATTTTAAATGCGGGGCCATAGATTAGTCCTGAAGCCACATTTTTTTGATCTGTAGCCGCATTTTTGGGGGTGGACCTATGGCTGCGTTTTTTAAAAGTAAAAAAATGCGGCCATAGGACCTTCATATTTAAATTTTTTGGCAAACCAATTTTATTTATGTATTTATTTTCCTTAACTGTGGCTGCATTTAAAAAATGTGGCTCTAGCCCTCCTAAAGCCGCGTTTTATAGACGCGGCTTTAAATTTGGTCTAAAACCGCGTGTATAAACGCGGCTTTAAATTTGTTCTGAAGCCACATTTTAGAAACGCAGCTTTAGTTTGGGATGGGGCCGCATTTATTAAATGCGGCCTCAGATTTTGCCTATAGCCGCAGGTTAAAATCGCGGCTTTAGGCTTTGTATATATAGCATTTGGTCAAACTTTTTCAACCCCAGCGAGCCTCTCCCACATCAGTCTCCATCGATCTCTCAAGAGCCTGATCTTGAACCTCCTCACCCTCCAAGCCTAGCCTCCTCAATCTCTCCGATCTCAAGCCCTCACCCTCACCCTCCATCTCCAATCTCACCCTCACCCTCCATTTCATATCTAAACCCTTGCCCTCGAAGCCTCCATCTCTGATCTCAACCCTCACCGTCACCCTCCATCTCCGATCTCAACCCTCGCCCTCCAAGCGTCCATCTCCGATCTCAACCTTCACCCTCACCCTTCATCTCTCCGATCTGAAGCCCTCACACTCCACCGTCATTGCACAGGCAAAGTCCGTGTCTCGTCTCTCTCTCTCTCTTTGAAATCAGAAAAAGCTGAGAGAGACTCAAATCTGATTCTACAAGGTACGATGGCTGACCTCAACTGTCATTTTCATTTTCCATGCATTTTTTTTTTTTTTGGTATAATATACCCATGGCTGACCTCAACTCTTTCGCTTGCATATGGGTCTGTCATTATGTTAATCTCTTGGGTCACAAGGATCGCTGAGGACTGAGTTTGAGTTTTGGAAGACTTTGTTCCTGGTGAGTTTGAAAAAAGATTTCAACTATTTCTTGTTTTTACTTTTACTTCAATGCCTGATTTACTTGATAATTGTACTTTTTTTTTTTTTTTGGGCTTCTACTCCTTCTAGCACATATTTGCCTGTGAGTTTTTTTAGATTCTATACACATGTATCATTGCTATCATATTGCATTTATTTTTATTTGATCATATCAAATTACCATTATTGCATTATAATATTACATCTTCATTCACACATCGAAAGTGTACGGAGAGGCAAAATTTATTGTCTTCAACCATGGCACCTTTTATGCCTCTTGTTATTTCTTGCAATATAACCTTTAATTTATCTGCAAGAGAAGCAAAGCATTATTGAAATTTAAAAAGAAAAAGAGAAAAAGAAAAAAAGAAAAAGATACATTTTATTTGCATTCTAATATTACAAAGTCCTAGCTAGGAACAAAAGGAGGAGTTTTTGATACTATAACCATGCATTTTCGTATATGTTTGCCATTTTATCTTTGACAAAGACGATACAAAGTTTGTAAACAGTACATCATTTCTTACTGTTTGAATTCTAGGCAAGAAGTCCTGTGCTGGGCAGAAGTTAACCATGTCATTACCGTACAAGAACAAACAATTAATGGAAAACATTTAGGATATTTTCATTGCAGTTTAATTTTGATTTACAGGTTTTGAACACAACATAAAAAATGCAATTTCCATGACAAGCACCAAGTATAGAAAATTAACCACAAACAATTGAGAAAATATACCTTTTCATCAATAGTCCTAGTTTGATGCTTGTGGTTACCATAATAGAGAGAAACTGATGGGGTTGATATATCCATCCCATGACTTCCAGCATAATAGATATAATTTAATCTCACAAATTGGAACACCTAGAGAAAAAACACTTGTTAATATCACAAATGTGTTAATTAGTTTTTTAAAAAATTGTATATTAGATTTAGCTCATTGTTGCACTAATTGTTCTAGTCACTTCACAATTACAAGTTTTTGTGTAGTAGGGGTTGTAAAGGTAAGGGTTCAAGTCTCTAGAATGAGGTTTTACATAGATACAGTTACACTTAGATTAGATTGTAGTAAAATTTCTATCTTATATAAAATAAAAATAAATAAAAAAATTGTTATTGCAATTTACCTTATCCCTAGACCTTCCAGAGATAATTGAAGTTGGGAAATGTTTACCAACTTTTCTTACCGCAAAACGCATTTGTCAATCAATAGGCACAAAATTTTAGTGTTATAAGACAACATTTTTTTTGGAGGAACAAATTCATTCATTAAAAAAAAAACTTGCACATACCATATTAAAATGAAGCTGTCAGTTTGCAACGTTTTTATAAGAGAATAAGTTTGGTCCGGAGCTGGCGTAAAAGACACCTTTTACGCCAGCCAATCAGCCAATCCTGAAGCGACACGTCAGCCAAAACATTTAAACTCAATACACCTTATTACATGCCATTATAACCCAATTAAAACCCCAAATGTTCCTCAAACACGTTCAAAGCTTCTTCTTCAAACGGCAAACCAAGGGCTGACTCTCCTCCTCCTCCCCACAACGGAGCTTCATTCCGCCACAGTGATCACCAGAGTTATTTTTAGAGCCTGAAAAAGATGCCGAATCCGCCGTTAGTCTAGTGTCACAATCTCAAGGTTTGTTTTCTCATGATTTGGTGGTTTTCCCCTATTTTTAATTTCGAAATATCAATGGGATTGGTTTTTTTTGGACGTCAATCACTTGATTTGGTATGGGTTTTTCTGTTTTTCTTATTAGATTCTTAAATCTTAAGTGGTAGGTTCAATGGTAGGGAGATGGATTGAATATGAATGTGGTCAATTTTTCTTCATGTTTTCAGAAAAAAATTATAAATCTTAAGTAGGTTTTGATTGGATTCTTAAATCTTAAGTGGTAGGTTCAAACCCATCTGATTGTGGTTCTTTAGTGATATGAAGGAGAATAGGATTTTTCACAGTAAAAGAACAAGAACTAGAATGATGAGAATAAGATTCAGGACTTCTCTCTATTTTTTATAAAAAATTTAAATAATTACGTCCATATTTATACTACTAATTTAGAAAATTCAAAGAGAACTTATAGACTTTTGTTTGGAGTAGTATTTTTAAGAAGCAATTAGAGTGAGGGTTGTATATAATAGAAGTGCATAAGGATTAAAATGATGTTACTAATTTTCCCTATGAGGTGGAAAAAAATTAAAGAAATTAACCAATTGCTGATTCTTGTTTAATTTCAAAGCAATAAACTTATGGTCAATCCCATTGTGCTCAAATTTCAGTTCAGTCAAAAGATATGCTAATAAAAAAATTACGATTTTTACAAGCTGAAGTCATAACAGAATTTGAAGTACATTGGCAGATGCTAATGACATACTTGATCCCACTTGGACAGAGTTTACTTTAAAAAAAAAATGGTAATCTTTATAGATGTTCCAGATCTGTTGGTGAGAATTTCAAACTAGGATTGATGAAAAAAAAAAAAAAAATCAGACTAGATAGATGACAGCAAGCATTATGACTTAATGTTCACCATGAGGTTTGATATTTCTATTGCTTTGTTGTGTAGTTGTACCCTTCGTTTTGTATTGACTTCTCAAGACTCAGTGTTTTTATTGTCTGGATTTTTCAGCTAATGTTGGCTGCAGCTTATTCTCAATTTTTTCCCCAGCTCTGATTATTTTTCTTTTTTCCCAGCTGTGATGCAGAATTGCAGATAGATGGTTTTGAATACTTAAAAGAAAACTTCCCTACTGGCTTGACTAAATTCTTGGAGTATATGGCTAGAGTTGGTGAACAATCTGTCATCCTATGCCGATGTGGATATGAAGCCTAAACATCCTGTATTTTGAAGGAACAATTGAATCATTAAAACTTCCAGAAACTTTGATATGAATGTATTGTTAATTAGTAACTTTTAGAAAGAATTGTGATAGGTTTACTTAAATGTATTTCCAATCCTATGATCATCTTTCTGTATACCGAACCATGACAGGCTTTATTTTAAATGTATTTCCAATCCTATGATCCTCTTTTTGAACAATATATCATGACAGGTTTTATTTCAAATGAATGTATTCTGAATTAGAGACCTTTAAATAGAATTGTGACTCTTTTTTTTTTCTAATATGTTTCCAAACCTGTGTGATAGGTTTTATTTCAGATTAAATAATGGAATTAAAAACTTTCAATTTTTTGTGTTAAGTATTTAACAATCTCAAGTTCCTTTAGATATTGAATTGTGTCAGGTTTTATATAAAATGGAAGAAATTATTAAAAAAATTTTGAGATGTGTTGATAAAATTTTCAAGTTCTATTCACCTTCTTGTAAACTAGGTGATTCCTTCAACAAATTAACATTCTAATTAGTGGAAGTCTATCTTAGTGACATCTTAAGATTCAATAGAGAAATAATTGCCACTAGAAAGATCTCTAGAAGATTAGATTGTGATGCCAAAGGTATAGGTATTATTTACACAACTTCTGTAATAAGCCAATTGTCACTTGCAACATACCATTTGCATGATTTATAAATTCAGTTGTTCTCCAAAATACAAGGTTTTGCTGTGAAAAGAGCAAGAACTACAGAAAGTTAAAAGTATATAATTTCCTCATTTGAGGGTTTTATCCCCTCCATATCTATATAAATAGAAAACCAAACCTAGGAAGTGACTTTTGCTGATTCAGTTCTCCAAAATACAGGATTTTTAGGCTTCATTTCCATGCTGGTGTTGGATGACAAAGTGTTCACTAACTCTAGCCACATACTCCAAGATTTCAATCAAGATAGTAGGGCAGTTTTCGTTTAAATATTCAAAACCATCTGTCTGTATCATAGCTGGGAAAAAAGAAAAACAGAATAAGTTGCAGTAACATTAGCAAAAAAAATTCAGACAATAAAAACACTTAGAAACCCACTTGAATCTTGAGAAGTCATTTAAAAATTAAAAATAAAAAAACAAAAAAAAGAATGAAAAGTCATATACATCTTGAGAACACTCGTTCTAACCATTAACAAAAACTCTGTTAGCTATGTAATGCAAAGGGCACAACTACCAAAATTCCCACTCTTCCCCAACCCCCCCCCCCCCTCCCAAAAAAAAAAAAAACCCAAAAAAGAGCATTAGAAACTCTGTTTTAATCTGTGCTTCCTTTTAGTCATTCATTCTCATGTAAATTTCAATGCTACTTAGTATAATGAATGTAGGTTTATGACTAAACAGTTCACCCAAAAAAATAGAGTTTAGAGCTAAAAACATTATGACACATAAAGATATTATTAGTATGAACATGAGATAACATAATTATATATTATCCAGGATGACAACTGCAGGGTAGGTCACCTGCCTTCAAAACTAAAACTTTTTTGTTTATAAGTACCTTCAAAACTAAAACTTCCCATTTGGATGCATGATAAGAATTCATACAGTACTTAATACACTTAATCAACCTATATGGCTAACTAATGGACCTCAAAAATTCACAACTTGGCCATTTCAAATCAGTTTTTCATTTTGTCATGAATAAAAAGCCTATTAGGGAAGAACAAAAGAACAAACTTGCCAAATTATTGGATTGGCCATATCTTGATCAAAACAATTTGGGACCAATGACACTGACTCCACATCGCCAATTGAAATTAAAACAAAAGCTTCGTTAGGGAGAGAACAGGGTAGCTCAATCATAGCTAATATAGAAAGCCGATTAGAAAAAGCGCAGCCACACAAAAGAAGATATAACTGAATCTTGTTGTTCTTGGTTTCCATACAAAGGCATAATCTGGTTTAAGTAAATCTCATCTCACATTTTTAAGACATAAAAGAGAGTAAAAAAATCCCATTTCCCATGTTACATATTATAGGAAAATGAATGGTATGTATGTAAATATTAACATAAAGAACAATTCAACTAATTAAATGAATCCTTTCAAAAGAGCAACGGCAGAGCAATACTGGGGATCCAAATACATAGGAAACCTCAAAAAAAAAAGTTTCATAACTTAAAAAGGAAGCCCACAAAAATCATGATTTGGAACCGAAACACAATTCATAAGAACCCAGACTAGCTTGGAAAAAAAATTGAAGAACCACAATCAGATTGGTTTGAACCTACCACTTAAGATTTAAGAATCCAATCAAAACCCATTTAAGATTTGCAATTTTTCTAAAAAAAGGAAGAAAAATTTGACCTCGTTCATATTCAATTCTCCTCCCTCCCATTGAACCTACCACTTAAGATTTCAGAATCCAATAAGAAAAACAGCAAAACCCATACCAAATCAACAAAACCCATGCAAAAATCAAGTGATTGACGTCCCAAAAAACCCAAACCCATTGATATTTCGAAATTGAAAATAGGGGAGAACCACCAAATCATGAGAAAACAAACCTTGAGATTGTGACACTAGACTAACGGCGGATTCAACATCTTTTTCAGGCTCTAAAAACAACTCCGGTGCTGACTGTGGCGAAATGGAGCTCCGGTGTGAGGACGAGGAGGAGAGTCTGCCTTTGGTTTTCCATTCAGAGAAGAAGCTTTGAACGTGTTTGAGGAATATTTGGGGTTTTAATTGGGTTATAATTGCGTGTAATAAAGTGTATTGAGTCTAAATGTTTTTGCTGACATGTCGTTTTAGGATTGGCGGGCGTAAAGGGTGTCTTTTACGCTAGCTCCGGACGTAACTTATTCTCTTTTTATAATATTGTACTTTCCAACATATCACATAATGCAATGGTTGTGTAACTTGTGTTATATCATATATGGGGAGTATTGTTGGAGTAAGAAAAACAATGATTAAAAAAATAAGACGTTAAGGGCCCGTTTGATATATGTCTTTAAAAATTGAAAATTGTTATTTAAAAACTTTTGTGGAAATACGTGTGGGTGAAAAAGTGTGTGAAAATACGTGAAATGTTGTTTAAAAACTGAAAATTGTTGTTTAAAAACACTCACCAAACACCACCTAATAGTCATGATTTAAGTTACTTATTCTAAATTATTAGAAGTGGATGTTATACATTGGAACTAGCTCTAACAAAAAAAGCTATTTATTTCTATATGGTATAGGCATGTACTTCTATAGCACAATGCTTAATCAACAAAGTAAGAAAAAAAATGTTCAAATCATAGTAATAGGCATATTTTTCTAAAGTTTTGGTTTTAGTCAAATGAATTCCAAACGATACATGAACTAGTTAAAAAAAATTAAAAAATAAATAGGCAATTTAGTTCTTCCACGTCTCTCTCTTTGTAAATCTCTTTTATTTTTTTATTATTATCGATATTTAATTTTTATTTATTTATTTATTTTAATTAATGCAAACTTAACTGACTCATATATATATATATATATATATATATATTTTTTGTTATTTCTTTCACCGCTTTCACTTCTTCACATCTAAATCTCACAGCCAACACCACACAGGTTTTCATCTCTCTCTCTCTCTCTCTCTCACTCTAATAAAGCCTATGTTTGTTTATTTGATTTTCTTGTTGTTAGTTTCCAGGGAAAATTATTTTTATTTTTCCTAGAAAGTGTGGTGTTGTGATTGCCTGATTGCCTGATTGCAATTGCATGCCTGGTGAATTGTATATATTTATTTTTTTCATGATGTTTATGCATTATGTGAATTAAATATTAATTTTATTATTGTATTCCTGTTTTCTGTTAATTTAATGTATTTGTTATTATGTTGTAACATATAGAGTCTTAGTGATTGGTGGATTGTTTTTTTATTGTATATATATTCTGTGATTTGTTTTTGTATGTGTTTGGATAAAGCGCAATGTAAAACATTTGGCTGTAATTGATAATTCCAGGTCTTAATTTTCTAGGTTTTAGTTATTTAGGTTTAGTATTTTTTTTTTAAAGAATTTATTCTTATTATTAGGTGTGAAATATGCTGTTAAATTCATCTTTCTATGTATCCAGTTCTTCTACTAGTATAACAAAATCTCACAATATTTTCATAAGAAGCAAGGTGTCAAACCAAAAATAAAATACCGGTCCCACACAACTCAAAACAGAGGTTTTGTGAAAATGCTAGTGAGATTTTGTTGTGTTTATAGATTTTTTCTTATGTATTTGGTTGCAAAAATAATTCAGTGCATGGGTGTATTACAGAAAGAGTGAATCCTACATGTGGGTCCCACATCATGGAAAAATTATTGGGGGACATTTGGTGTATTACGGACCTTTCTAAGGAGATGGTATTAGGTGTAATGGGGGATATGTGGAACCCCTCTTACATTGGGTGGTTCCCACACTTGCCTTTCTATCTTCATTTACGGCTCTGCATACTAAGCTTGTGGTGAGTATGAGAATGTTGGATATGTAACAAAACAGAAGAGATCCATACTTAGCCATTTTTCCTATTCTGAAACTAAGGGTAGTAAATTGTATTTTATATCAGGATTGAGAGTTAAGAATTTCTTGTCTATTAAGCATTATAATTGCTTTCCTTCTTATTAAATGCATCTATGATTATGCCATTTTAGCGACATTGATTGGAATTAGTGAGGATGATATATTATCCTTTATAGTGGCCATTAGGTAACTGCTATGAGGCAGCTTCCATTAATGGCATATTACTTGAAAAAACCTTAGAGAGATCTTAGGCTAGTAGCTTTGAACTTGACAGTGATAAATATATAAGTTGCCCCTCTCCCACGTTTTTTTTTTTTTTTCTTTTTTCTTTTTTCTTTTTTCTTTTGGATGAATCCTCCTGCATTATGTTACTAAATTATGTAATCATAAAGGATGGCTCTAACTTCGTATATCCATCCATTATTATTATTATTATTATTTTAAGAATTTATATATATCCATTTAAGCTACATATGCAGTCAATTTATTCAAAGGTCTTGATCTGGCTTCCTGGAATTCAAATGTTTAAAAACATGCAGTTGTATTTAGTCAATCAGCTATCATCAATATGTAGGTCATGTACATGGTAAATTGGTAATCAATATCTTTATGCTCTATAATTTATAATCCTCTACTATATAATAAAAGTTGAGGTGGTCCACTCAACCCACTCAACTAGGCAGGTTTAAGTAAAAGTGAAGATGCTAGTAACATGCCTAGGGTTTTAATAATTCTTTAGTAATACAATTAGGAGGTGACCCACTCAACCCACTCAACTAGGCAGGTTTGAGTGTCTAACACCTTCCCAGGCAGTATGTGTAAAAGTAAAGATGCTACTAACATGCCTAGGGTTACAAGAATTATTTAATAATACGATTACGATGTTTGACAGGTTAGAAACATGCTAGGATGATTCAATTGAATAGGAAGATGATTAGGATTGGTTGAAGAATGTGCTTGTTTGATCTTGAAGTTTTTGATTGGTTCTTTTGTGTGTGTGAGAGAGAGAGAAAGAGAGAATTGTTGTGTGATTAGATCTAGGTCCCTTAGAGTGTGATTATGATTTTTGGGTATTCAATATTCATCACTTGTAATGGTATGAGGTAATGGAAGGGTGACAAAAGGAAAAGAACTGTTTATAAAACACTCTGTTTTTGTTTATGAAATAAATTAGATGAGTACTTTTTTCTTATCTTGTTAATTTTTTTTTTTTAATTTTACAATTATTTTTGCGATATGATTTGTGGTCAATTTCCTCTGTGCTCTCTTCTTATATATAATTCTCATTTCCTTCTTATTTTGGCAACTAAAAAAAAAAAAGAAAAAGAAAAACCAAATAGAATTTAATCTCTAATTTTTGATTACCGTGTGCAGAGCTCAATTATCTTTCAAGGAAAAGCCAATATCATCAAGCTCCCACATTGCAAGCTTCTCGGTGAGATTCGAATTCCTTAATTCCTTAGTTAATTAATTTTTCATTATTATTTTCTTTGTAGTGGTGTCTGAGGATTTTAGGTTTTGTTTAAATAATTTTTGGGATATTTACGAATAAGGTGACACTGCTTTTGTTTTAAACTAAAGGGAAAATCGCAATAGTTTTATACTTAGGGAGGTGCAATGTGCCCTTTTTTAAAAAATTTGAGGCATGGTACTGAAATCTTTGAACACTTTTTTTTATTTATTTGTATTTGTATTTTTATCTATGTTTTGATAGTTACAGTTGGTTTAAGTAAATGCAATTAGTCCTCTGCTTTGCATTCTCAGACTTCTCTTTTCTCAATACAAGATAGAAACCCAAAAAAAAAAAAAAAAAAAAAAAAAAACTGGGATATTAAAAAAAAAATCACTTCTATAGACGACCAATGAGGAAACTTCTATGGAATTTGCATCTATCTTTTGTTTTGTTTTGTCTTGTGCAATTTGTTTTTTTTTTTTTTTCCTTCAAGTAAGTAGTGCAGTTTTGGATGATATCAAATGAAACCCTGTCACCCTTCTTAAAGTGCCTTACTTAGTTTAAAATATTACTTGTATTTGTGGGTTATTTGGGTGTGCCTTTAAAGGATGAACATGTGAATGCTTCTTTGTCAGGTAGGCAAGCTTCTACACCATTCTAATGGTTGTTTTTTTCCTTTATTTCTAATAGCTGTCTTACTGCTTTGTTCTACCTCTCTAATAGCATTATTCTTGCGATGCTTTTGTATAAATTTTTTGAATTTCAATGTATAGATGCATTGTAGAAACTAGAAAGTTTCTCTCTTTTTTGAAATATTGTTGTTATTATGAATGTTATATACTGCTGTTTTAAGTGCGTGCATCAATTTCCTGTTTCATTGTTGAGAAAGTGTAGGAAAGTCAAAGGAAAAAAATGTTCTACTGTAATTGTGTTCCTTTTTAGAACATTTTAAAATAAATACAAAAAGAAAAGGAAAAGGTTGTTCCATCCTGCACATAATAAGTGATTCTGTGAGGCTTTTGAGTTGTCATGTTATTAAAAATTTTATATGAAGTGACAAATTATAGACCGTTAGATCTTGAAAAAAAATCTTAATCAACCATGAAATGGATGAAATAGAGAAGATCATTTTCCAATTAAAACAAGATTCTTCCTTATAATGAAGTGTTTTTCTCATTTTTTAAACTCGATCAAAGGCATATTTTAGATAATTAAAATATTTGACATTGTTATTGTTTAATATATACGTGTGAGTGAAATCTCACACATTGAATAGTAATGAGAATAGTGAGTTGTTAATATAACATTATTAAACTCAAACCTATTAAATTAAGTTTTTTTGGTTAAGTGGTGTCATATATATTATATTAATTATTTAATTAGAGTATCTCCAATGTGTTATCTCCCCAACCGTCATTGTGTTCAATATTGTATGGAGAGGGAAATTAGAGAAGGTTATTTTTCCCCCTTTTTGTTAATTATATTATAATAAGGACATAGTTTATGTCCAATGCATTAGTGCACTGGGCATATTACTAGGTAGCACCAATAACAACAATAATATTTAAATAAATAAAAATATTAGTTGGGTATGGATTCGATGGGTATAGAGAGAAAATTTAAATAAATAAAAATAAAAACCAAAAAAAATAGTAATTTACTAGAAAGAAAAAATTTAATATAATTTTTTTGTGCTCAAAACAGCATAGTTTATAGGATGTAGTTTAATATTGTACGTCAAAACTACATTATTTTCAGCTTAGTTGGAATTTAACAACAGCCCCAACAACGGGTATTGACAAAGGGACGCATATCAAAGCGTATTATAATTTTCGGATCCAAAATCTAAATGTTTAAACTTTAAGATGTAGAGACAAAACAAAATGACCACGTACTTTAAGAGACAGCATGAACAAAACATTTATGTTATATAGGGACGAACTGGTCTAATATATGTCAAATAAAAAATTTATATTTTATAGAATCTTATACTAACAATTGAATTACTTTTCAACACCATTCTCTAGGTTAGAGAGTTTCCAAATACGAATTGAATAGCTCTTCTTGTTTGAGCTTACTGAGTTGTTGATCCAGAGTTTAGCATTTCAGCTCCAGTACATGGTTATGACTTATGAGACAAATATGGCCCTACCTCACAAATCACAATTCACGTGTCTGCTTAAAAAAAAAAAAAAGCATTATCTTACATTATTAGCATCTTGGACTTCATGTTGAATCTCAGTAAAACTAGGGTCAAAGCTTGGGTCCAATGCACTAGAGCACTGGACCCAATCCCAGTCTGCAAAACTATATGCATTTTTAAATTAAGCACTACTAAAATCAAGTGAAAATTAACACAAATCACACATAGGTCACTTCCTAGTCAGGTACAACACATTATATTTCCCAATTAAATTGAAATACATAGATGCATTAAGTAATACAATATAAATCATGCTATCTTTGACAAGAATAATTAAATTTAATATAATTATGTGTTTGAATTCAATGGGAGAATCCAATGTATTTAAGTTGTCTTTTTGTCTAGTATCATCTAATGTAAGGGGTTGAGTTTGGTTTAATTCTCATTATATATGCCACAGCTACAACTTATTATATAAAACTTTTCATGTTCTTTAATATGAATTATTTCTTAATTTCAGGTGCAAACAGTAAACAAGCCGTGTGAAAATTTCATCTAGACTGAGCATCAAAAACTGACATTCGCTAGCAGGTTGAAGCTGAACCATAATTTACGCTTATTTCCCGTACAAAGAGAAATATTTTGCAACTTCATGTCACTAAATGTATGCTGATGGAATGGTTTTTATTTTGTTTAGGAGTTATGAATTTTCTCTGGATATTTAGTTGTCTTTTGTTGTTAAAGTACATGATTTTCTGTCAGGGATGGACCTAGTAGGGGGCTCGGGCCCCCCCCCCCCCCCCCCAAGCCCAAAAATTATTTTTTTTCGTAGGTATATTTTATGTTTTTAATAGTTGGGCCCCTCCCTCCCAAAACCTTGGCCCCTGTTAGCCAGCCCCACCCAGACAACCTATAGGACCCTTTTCAAATTTTTGAAGCAAGGGAGATTTAGGTCTAGGCCTAGAGTTGGTCATGCATATGCATAGTAGTATTATTATTAGGGTAAAACCTAAGTACAATCTCTTGTGCAATGCATTAGATTCCCAATTAAACACATTTTTGCGTTGACAAATAAAGAAGAAAATAATGTTATTTTTTCTAAAGATAATTCAGTTCAATGTAACTATGCCTTCATAATTTATCTTATTCATGCTATCAAAGTGTCCAAACCCATAGTTGTATCATAGTGGATTTAGTTAAATTACTTGATTAGTTGGTATTATAAAGTGCCTATAATGCCATGATTAGTTGGCAAATTTTCAAGCAACATCATTACAAATTAAATTGTCAACCAAACTTTTTTGAACTCACTTTTGACCAATCACCCAAGTAATTGAGCATCATGGTATTACAGACTTAATAATTATGGGGTATTTAATAATTATTAGAATTACATGAATTGGGTATTTGTTTTCATATTTTTAAAACACTTATGCTTAACTACTTTTACAACTTATCACATTGAGTTAGTATAGGACAAGTGTTATATGTTCTAAGAAAATAGCCGCATACTTGGGTATGTTTGTTCTTACCAAATGACAAATGAATGTAATTATAATTATTATTACCTTTGTAGTAACAAATCTTGGTGTAGGTAAAATTCCATAAATATTGTATCGCAATGGACAAAAGTTGGATGGAGAAGAGGAGGGATACAGGGGAATATTTTGAAGGTGTAAACCAATTCGTGGAATTTGCCTCTCCATCCGCACGCGATGGGAAGATCTTATGTCCTTGTGTGAAATGTGTGAATTTACTTATACAACTGCTAAATGTGGCACGTGATCATTGTTGGTCTTCAAGGATGCTTAAAAATTACAAAGTTTGGAAATTTCATGGTGAATCGGCGGCTGCTACGCCAACTACCGAATGTGGGAGCTCTCATGTGCAAGAAACCTGAAATCTGTATGGTGATTTTCGTGGGATGTTGCACGATTTGTGCCCCCTGCAAGAAATGCCATCCGAACCAATGGAAGAAGGTCCAACTGCGCAACATCCGGCTGAAGGTCCGAATGATGACGCCAAGAAGGTTTACAAGATGATAGATGATGTAGACAAACCTTTATATGAAGGTTGTACAAAATTTAGCATTTTCTCAGCCATTGTCGTGTTGTTCCAGTTGAAGACTCTGTGTGGTTGGACAAATAAGTCATTTACTCTGTTGCTTCAAGTCCTGATGGATATGCTTCCTTCATACACTAAGTTGCCAAAGGACCATTATTAGGCTAAGAAGATAGTTCGAGATTTGGGTTTGGGTTATGAGAAGATCCATGCTTATCCCAATGATTGTATGCTGTTTTGGAAGCAAAATATTAACCTTAAGGTGTGTCCTTATTGTAAAGCTTCAAGGTGGAAAACAAATGAGGCATCAGTTGCTAGTAAGCATGCTTCATCCAATAAGGGGAAGAAGAAAGCTGCAAAGATCCTTCGGTGGTTCCCCTTAAAGCCAAGATTGCAGTGACTATTTCTTTCACCCGATCTGGCTAGTTTTATGAAATGGCATGTTAATGGTCGTACTAATGATGGGGTAATGCAGCATCCTGCTAACTCAAATGCATGGAAAATGTTTGACAGTAAGCATTTACACTTCTCATCTGACCCTAGTAATGTCAAACTTGGATTAGGTTCAGATGGGTTCAACCCCTTCGGAATTATGAGTACTAGTCACAGTACATGGCCTGTCATGTTGGTCCCCTACAATCTCCCACCTTGGCTGTGCATGAAACGATCATCTTTGATTCTATCATTAGTTATTCCAGGTCCTACCTCGCCAGGGATTGCTATAGATGTGTACTTGGAACCGTTAGTAGAAGAACTAAGGGAGTTACAGGATGTTGGAGTACAAGCATATGATGCATCTTCAAAAGAAGTATTCCAATTGCATGCAGCATTGATGTGGACCATAAATGATTTTCCTGCATACGTAGATTTGTCGGGTTGGAGTACCAAAGGTGAGTTGGCGTGTCCTTCTTGTGCCGTGAAGACCAAGTCTCGATATTTGAGAAATGGCCACAAATTATGTTACATGGGACATCGGTGATGGTTAGAGATGGATCTAATGATATGCGATTGGCTCCTGAACCACCAATCGCATTAGACATTATTGTGGAAACTGAACATTTACTTGGACGTTGTTTGGGTAGGAAATGTCAACTTGCTTACAAAAAAAGGAAGAGAAGGGAGGCAGACCAGAGTGGTTGGAAGAAAAGGAGTATATTTTTCACCTTACCTTATTGGGAGGATCACAAGTTGCGACACAATCTTGATGTGATGCATATAGAGAAGAATGTGATGGATAATATACTAAGCACACTGTTGAACTTGAAGGATAAAACGAAAGATAATTACAAGGCACGCCTTGACTTGGTAGACATGGGGATAAGGAGTGAACTCCACCTACAATGAAAAAGTGATGATCAGTATACCATACCGGCCGCATGTTTTCATATGACTTCATCAGAGATAGATGGTTTCTTGCAAGTTTTGAAGGACGTAACAGTGCCTGATGGGTACGCTTCTAATATCTCACGCCGTGCGAATATGAAAGAACGCAAGATTTCTGGTTTAAAGAGTCATGATAATCACATCTTGATGCAGCAACTTTTTCCCATAGCATTCCGTGGGTCTTTTCCATCTCATGTTACTAGGCCTTTGATAAAGTTAGGTCTTTTACATCTCATGTTACTAGGCCTTTGATAAAGTTAGCTTGCTTCTTTAGGGAAATTTGTTCCAAAACCCTTACGGTTTCAGATATTGTGACTATTGAGGCAGACATTGCAGTGACATTGTGTGAATTGGAAAAGATATTTCCTCCATCCTTCTTTACAATGATGGTACATTTGGTCATGCACTTAGCTGCTGAAGTTAAGATTGGTGGTCCAGTGCACTACAGTTGGATGTATCCCATTGAGAGGTAAGATGTGTGTAATATTATTGATCAACTTCCAGTTTCATGTGCGTGTACGAATTACCATTGCCTATCATTAATCTTATCATTCCTTTATACGTACCTCTCACGCCTTAAGTCTTATGTACGAAATAGAGCTGCTCCGGAAGGGTCTATTGCTGAAGGATACATCATAGAGGAGTGCTTAACATTTTGTTCACGGTATATGGAAAGAGTTGAAATTATATTCAATCAACCCACCAGGACGATTGAGGAGTCAACAGGGGTGGTCTTGATCGTGACACTAAACAATAAAGAGTGGACCCAAGCCCATCACTACGTTTTATTCAATTCCGAAAACGTCAACCACTTTCGTGAGTATGTGTTATGTATACAAATATGATTGCACGTCAATCCAATGTACATAAGGTCTATTAATCCTAATACAATTGCCTGCACAAGATGCATAAAAGATTGATAAAGGATGAACTTCGAGAAGACCACAATCGTAACATTTCCAACGCCATTATATATAAGCACCACATGGAGAAGTTTTGTACTTGGTTTAGGGGTCACATACGTATGACATTTTCAACTTATTAAAGTTGTAACACTGTCTCAACTATGATTACTTGTACTGATATGAATTATTTTATTTTGGCCAACTGATGTTAGGAGATGTCCCTCATTGGTGTTGATAAGGAAAGGGAGGGAGTTAGTGATACCCTTGTTGCATTGTCCAAATGGCCATATATTTTTGTAAAGCGGTTCAAGCATTATGTCATAAATGGCTTAAAATTTAGGAGTGTAAATGATGAGGTAAACAGGAAAACGCAGAATAGTGGAATTGGTGTCGCTACTGATGGAGGCAATACTTACTATGGTATTTTAAGTGACATAATCGAGTTGAATTATTCTGACAATATCAAACATGTGTTATTCAAGTGTAAATGGGTTCATGACCAACATAGGAGAGGATATAGGACTGATGAATTTAGGTTTCCTATGGTGAACTTCACACACTTCATACATGGTGGGGATAAAATGATGGATGAACCATTCGTCTTGGCATCTCAAGCTACACAAGTTTTTTATGTGGAAGATAAAAGGCACAAGGATTGGTATGCTGTTGTCAAAACTAAAGCTAGGGACGTGTTTGATGCTGGTGTTGGTCCCCAACGTGAGGAGGATGACACATATAGTTTTTCTGAAAATGTTCCCTACAATATAAGTACTAATGAGGTTGTGAGTGATAACCTTCGTTGGGCTCGGGATGATCTAGAGGAAATGACAATTGATGCCTCCATCATTGCTGAAAGAGATCTTCATGGAGTAAACAATGAAGATGAGTTTATTGACGATGAGTCTGACAATGAAGATGACAACGAGGATGAGTACACCAAGGATGAGTAGTGTAATAGTTTAGTGGTGTATTATGCATTTGGATGTTACAATTGTTAATGAAAACGTATCCATTCATGAATTAATTGGAATGCCTCTGTGTAGTATTTGTTGAATTTGTTAATTCCTCTTAATATTGTTAATTCCTTTAATTTTTACTTATTATGTATCCAATTCCTTCCCCTCTTCGCTATTGGATTTGAAATTCATTTCTTATGAACTTGGATATATGTTCATGTGGTGTTAGGGTTTCATTTCGTCGTGGTTGTAGTGTTTGGCAAAGTGAAGCTCTTAAACTTGGATATATGTCTGTATATATTGTTAAATTTTAAAATGAGTTATTTTACCCAGTCTTTTTCACTTACATTTTATGCAATTGATTGTTGTCTATAATTAACATTTTTTTTGTTTTGTAAAGTTGTTGGATGCAGGAATGGGAAAGAAAGGCCGATTGCCACTTGTAGAAGTTGGTGAAGGACCCTCACATTCACGACAGAGGGGGGAGGAGCTAGAAGTTGCCCATACTAGTGATGCTGGGTCACAACCCCCAGGTAGTTTACATGTCTTGAAATGTAACGTTTGATATTTATTACTGTTTTAACTAATTTTTCGGTTGTTTGCTGCAAGAATGGAAAGGGACCATCCGTTGACAGTTGTGCAAGTTGTCCCAGGATCATCACACTCACAAGACAGCGTGCAGGAGGAGTTAAGGGCCGCCTTTGCGGCTGAGCAAGCAAGAGGGGAGGGAGGAGATGATGATGATGAGACACAACCGCCTTCTCCAAGTAGTTATTCATCAAATTTCACTCCTAAACCTTTTTTTTTTGGCTGAATATTCCTCAACTTTGACACACTGTCAATTTAAGCATTTCATTGGATTTTCAATCTGAACAATTATAACTACATACCTAGATGTTCAACCACGTGATATGTACATGACATTGGCAGTAATGGTGTTTTCAATATTATAGGTAATATGGTTGAATTATATGCAAATCACATGATTTGCATATAATTCAACCATATTACCTATAATATTGAACAATCTCTCTAAATCACTATTTATTAAGAAAAAATTGTTTGCTAATGAATAGTGGTTCTCTTGGTCTATGACCTACTATTAATTAGCAAAACAATTTATGAGAATAAAAAATTCAACCAATCATGGTTGCGTCAAGTAGCTTCACCAACTTACATAAATATTTTGGATAAAAATAGTTTTTTATTTTTGAAAGGGATAAAAACAGCTTTTAGATAGAGACATCAACTTATTTATTCTTATCAATTTCTTTGAGTATCAAAATGTCCACATTTACAAAGATCACATATATCATGTTAGTTGAGCACTTGAGCTATATACAGTAACTTTTCTCTAATTGTGAACTTTGAAATTTCATTCCTAATAATGGTTTACTATATGCAGAAGATTTGGTCCAACAAACCCTACTATCTAGTAATGGGCGTGCAAAAGATTCGGTTCAGGAAACCCCAGTATCCAGTAATTTAAATAAAAAGCGTGGGATAATGCTAATGCAGTGAATATGGTCTCTTCCAGAGAAGAAGAAAATTACATGTGGGTTAAATGGGAGCGGCCAACTGATTGGGGAGAGGGGGCAAACATTCAAAAGGTGATTGGGCACTTTTTGCATTTGCCACACCTATTGCCCACTTATGCCAATTAATTGGACGCATGTCCCTCATAGCTGCAAAGAAGAGGCCTGGATAGAGATAGAGGTAGTATCAAATTAAGTTACTTTTAATTGTTATGTATAGTCGTATATGTGCTACATGGCATTTTCAGTACGGTGGACTATTGCACTATGCTAACTCAATTTTTGCATTTCAGAAAAGGTGGATCATTGACCCAGAAATTATCAAACCAGCTAATCAAATGAACTGGGCAATGCACTTACTAGGGGAATTGAGAAAGAACCGAAGGAGCAAGTTAAAAAAGAAATGCTACCCACAAGATGCGTCGAAAGATGATGTCCTTAAAAAGATACCACATCGGGCTCAGAAGCAGGACTACGACGCGCTAGTTGACTATTGGTTTGATTCTAAAACGCAGGTTTCGCTATTTTCTTGCTCTATTATCTTTTAGCGGTAATATACGTATGATGGAGTATTTGGATATACCGAGTACAGTTTTTTTAACTGATTTTTCTGTTTTAATTTATTGGCGGGAATGTGTTCGTAGATATTAGTTGATACGAACAAGAGAAGTCATGGGTTTTAGAAGGATATAGCGAGGTCGAGGCCTATAAGTTTTGCCCAAACTGCTGATAATATGGTAAGAAATGCATTATACAACAACTAGCCAGGTTTTAATATTCTACTATTTTAATCGAACTTGTGATATATTGGTATCAATAAATTCAAGTTGTATTTATTTATTTATTTATTTGTTGAAAGAACATGGTCGATTCGAATTCATGAAAATTAAAATAGATTTTGTCGGCGTGAGTTTAGCAAGGGAAATGGCTTGCATGGAGATGACAGAAATGGTGGCAATGCCCAATGTTGTCGTAGTGTCCAAACTAAGCAATCCATAATTTCATTACTGCAATAATATAAACTTCTTGTTTCATAAATAATCAATATTAAAAAATCACAACAAATTTTCCATACATATTGTTTGTTTATTTCAATTACATCAAATAATAAAGCCTACTAAACATGAAAAAGCTAGAGAAAAATTTTTAAAAAGCCAAAAACTTTAGCTTCTCTTCTAGGGTGGTCCAGCTTATAAGTTTATGGAAAACATGACACGGTGAAAGGCAAAGAAAAACATATGAATATTAGCTATTAAATATTTGATAACACCATTATTGGCATTAATATAAGCTAATCACACATAAAAAAGAAGAACAAGAAGAGCAAAATTCATAAAACTGCCTAAAGCAGGGAGAATGACTTTTGCAAAATACCACGGCCTAGCTAAAGCTATATACTAAAGTAATTGAGTACTAAATTAAGCCAAACATAGAGTAGGGTAACAATTATTTTGTGTGATGAATCTGAAGAGTTTGAAGAAACTAGTTTATTGATGGAGAGCACAGTGTTGGGGTAAGGAAGACTTGGCTTTTTTGCATGTTTATGACTGTTAATAGACATTTCTTGTGATGTTTCCTGTTTTTGATTAGTGATTTCATTAATATTTATGTTTGCGACTTTGTTAGCAAGAGTTTGGTTTGGTATATAGCAATTGGTTGTTCTTTGAATTTGCTTTCCTTTGTTACCTTCTTTGTGGAAAACTAAATATGTTGAAAGTGGACAGCTCCAATACAATTGGGATGCATATATGCAGGGGGTTGTAGCCGCATTTAAAACGTAGCTATAGACAAATTCTAAAAATATTCAGGGGGTTATAGCCGCGTTTAAAACGTGGCTATAGACAAATTCTAAAAATATTCAAGGGGTTGTAGCCACGTTTAAAACGTGGCTATAGGTGATAGATATAACCACATTTAAGAAATGCGGCTATAGTTGTGGCCTATAGCCGCGTTTTAAACGCGGCTAAAATTTCTTCAAAGCTGTCAACAAGGGTCCTATGGCCGCACTTTTTCAAACGTTGCCTAAGAAATGGCTATTTTATTTAATCAAAGGGCAGGAGTGTTGGTACCAAAAACCACTTGATACAAAGCATTCGCATGAAGAAAACAACTCACTTGTCTGTTTGAACGTAATAAACTACATTTTTAAGGAATTTGTTTTACATTTATATTGTATGTTATGTCCCAAATTCCATTTGCTATGTTTGGTTGTCGATTGTTGCTTCATATCACCAACATAAATTTTCACTATTGTAATCAGACTGTTGAATATGATGTAGGCAAAAGAAAGTGGACAAGCAGTGGAGCGTGTAGATGTTTTTGCAAAAGTATACCGCACAAAAGATGGGAATCCTGTTAGTGATGAAGTGTGAGAAAAGATTGTAAGCCCTATATCATAACCTATTTCTTTTGTATTTTGTGCATGAAATGTTTATAGCAAATAATATGTTATTTGGTTATTGTGTGAAAACAGGATAAAATGACTGAAATTTTAAACAACGGAGGCAAACTACAAGGAGACCGTCGCGAAGGAATCCTATGGTCAAAAGATGATGTGTTTGCTCAAGTGATGGGCAAAGAACGTTGTGGACGTGTACGTGGGGCCGGTTTTGGACCAACCCCAACAGGAAGAAGTGGGTCCAACCTTCCATGTTTGACTGGCTCGTCGTCCAGTGAAACAACCCATCGGATGACTGAATTCAAAAATTCGCTGAGGGACTAACTTGCCGAGTCAGAGTAGAGGCATCAGGAGCAAATGGCCTCATTGCATGCACAGCATAAGGAGGAAATTGCTGAAGCACTGGCCAAAGCAAAGCGGGAATCAGATGCACGGCATGAGCAGCAACTGGCCGAAGTAAAGTGGGCATCAGATGCACGACATTAACAACAACTGGCCGAAGCAAAGCGGCAAATGGATGAAATGATGTCGGGCGTGAGAGCCATGTCACAGAAGCCATGTTACAAAGCAGCGTGAGCAGTTTAAGCAATTTTTCAGGTACTAAAAATGTTTCTTTTAATTTGATGAAACTTGCGTGTTTATTGTAATGCATTATTATGTGCTACTAATACGATGTATATAATATATTCAAGCCTTGCATCACAGTGAGGACTCTTCGTGGATATTTTAAGATTGTATGTTGTATAACTTTTTGGCTGTATCAGAAAGAATATTGTAAACATGATGTTTGATGCTCGCTGCATCTTTTTTGTGTCAAATGGACTTCAAATTTTTTCCCTCCATTTTGTTGCTGTATTGAACTGCATATTCCTTAAAGGTTGATAATTTTCCTGTATTCGTTAGAGATATTGATTTGTGACAGGTTTGAGAAAATTCTCGCTTGATATTTAGTTGCAATTCCGGCTTGTTATTTTGGTTGCATGCAACAAGTTGGAATTTTTTGTATGTGTGACAGGTTTGTAAAACTCGTAGCAGGTTTGTAAAACTCATCTGGCCCAGAAAGGAAAACAGAAACAAAAAAAACAAAAACTATAGCCGTGTTTTAAAAACGAGGCTATAGACAAATTCTTAACAGGAATTCGAGGGTCTTAGGCAGCATTTTAAATGCGGCCTAAGGTTGTGGTCTTAGGCCACATTTTTAATCGGGGCTACAGATTTGACCTTAGGCCGCATTTTAAACATGGCCTAAGATCAGAACCTTAGGCCGCATTTTAAACGTGGCTATAGCTTTTACCTTAGGCCACGTTTAAAACGCGGCTAAAATATGTCTCAGAGGCCCTTACCAAGGGAGCTATGGCTGCACTTTTTAAACGCAACCTAAGAGCAGGACCTATAGTCGCGTTTTAAACGTGGCCTAAGATGAAAGCTATAGCCACGTTTAAAACACGGCCTAAGGTTCTGATCTTAGGCCGCGTTTTAAATGTGGCCTAAGGTTAAATCTGTAGCCGCGTTTAAAACGCGGCCCAAGACCACAACCTTAGTTCACGTTTTAAACGAGGCTATAGGTCCTGGTCTTGGGCCCCGTTTGAAAAAGTGCGGCCATAGGCCCATCAGTCCTATTGTCACAGGTTTTAGGCCACATTAGAAAACACGGCCTAAAAAAGCGCGGCTATAAGCTATAGCCATGTTTTTTTGACATATAGCCGCGTTTTAAAAATGTGGCCATAGAACCTTTTTTTTTTGTAGTGGGTGGGGGGGGGTGCTTAACTCTCTTTTTATTTTTTTTTTGGGACTTACGAATTGACCATTATGTGTGTGGCCCCTCCTTGTATGATAAATAAGGAGGAACATAATTTTTACCATTGGTTCTGCTTTTAAGGCAATTGCAATATTTAATTCTTATGTAGAAAGAATGGAGAGACGGCTAGCACGTTGAAAGTTTTTTTTTTTTGGGGGGGGGGGGTGTTGTGGGGGATGTTACTTTTATTCCGAGTACACTTTTTGGTTTACCAAATTATTTCCTCTCATTACTCACTAACCCAACTATGGCAAATAGATTGGAAAAGTTGTGGGATTTCTTAAAGATTTGGCTAGGTGATGAATTTAAATTTGGTTTGTTTCATTTGAATTTGATTTATTTCCATTCTGTCATGGGTTTCAACCAGCTAAGTCAATGGTTGTGGAGATTTGGTAAAGAAGGAAATCACTATTGGACACATGTCACTGGGGTAAAATATGGAGAATAAGGGTGGATGGATCTTAAATGTTGTAAAAGACTTCATGGGTGTAGCCTTTGGAGAAGTATCAAATGGTGGGTTGGGGGAAGTTTTTGAGCTATTTTAAGTTTGCACAAGGTGATGATAGAAGGGTGTATTTTGGCATGATGAATGGTGCAGGGACATTGTTCATAAAGATTTTTATTTTTTATTTTTTGAATAATGGAATTTTATCAATGACATAAAAAGAAGCGTTGTTCACAAAGAATTATTTCATAATTAATTTGAGAGCATTGCCAACTAAAATGCTTGAGCACATCTTGTGTACAAAGATGGTGTGGAGGTCAATTTTTGAATCTTATATCTAGTCATGCCTTTTATGATTGGAACTTGAGTCAGTGGATTCTTTTTTATTTTTTTAATAGGTACAATGACAGTTTTGTTTTTCAAAATTACTGTGCCACAAGTTCCCTCCTGGTGAAAAAGAACAAACCCTTTCATTCCACAACAGCCTGCAAGTTTGTTCCAACTTGGTACTAGATTATTTACCCTTTTGGAAGATTTGGTTATTTCATGTGAATGATTTTTATGTTTCAAGGAACATGATAAAAAGGTTTTCTGCTTGGTATTGACATCACTTCTATCACTTCCAACTGATCAATTGCTAGCTGAAGCTTTGGGGCTTGTTTTCAAGGCAGCGCTTGTTACAAAGATCAAGTTGCAGGTCTCTCTCTCTCTCTCTCTCTCTCTCTCTCTCTCTCTCTCTCTCTCTCTCTCTCTCTCTCTCTCTCTCTCTCTCTCTCTCTCTCTCTATATATATATATATATATATAGGATTTTACTAATGTGTGCCTTAGGGCACACAATAGTAAACCAATTTTGAAAAACGTTTATAGGAAATTGAAAAAGTTTTGATAACTTTTTTAATTCCCAATAAAACTTTTCCAAAAATGAATTTGTTAACTGGACCCATATATATATATATATACATTGTTGGTGGTTACACAAGGGAGGGCACGCACGACATTCAATGCACAAGCACATAGCTTGCGTAGCCAGACAATCCTACCACCACTCACATACATTCACTTACACTAGACCACAACATGACATGCCACAAGGCCTGCCAAGCAATCATAACTCGTGTTCTCCTGTTATACCTAATTTGGCCTAGTATGCCTTTTAAGGTGAAGTATGGTTTTCAATTCTCGAACACCCACCATGCCAACCCTATTATGGGATATTGGTTATTATAGTGGCTTGGGTTTGGACATACTTGAGGGACTTGAGACGCCATAACATGAGATGCTAATGTACCACTATGCCTTGTTGTTTAAGACTGACCTTGGCTTGATAAGGTCAAGGCACCACATATTCAAATAATGGACTCAAGTTGTTTCTCCATTATGTCTACACATGTAAGAAGTATGTTTTTTCCATTCCTATTTGCTTTAGTTTCAGATAAAACATCCAAAAATGAAACCAAAGGCTCCAATTCTCAGTTTTTCTGAACTGGTCCAATGGACACATAATGTACACAGTTGAAAAATCCAAATAATTTGTTACTGTTGCATTGCATTCCTATCCACTGCAATGTGAGACAATTGTAAAAGAAACTTTCAACAACATATCTCTACACCAAGGGTGATGCCAAATCAAATCAAATTCAAGATCCATCTCCTACCTCATATCAAACAAATTTAGAGAATAAACCCTATCCGCCCCCTACATATGTCCATACTCCAACACTATAAGAACCCAAAACTAACTCTGAACACCATTGCCCCATTCAACACCATAACTTCCTATCTGTATCCTTTCTCCACAATTGATCTCTCTGTCACATTCTGTATTCTTTTCTGTGGTACAGTAGTTTAGGGTTTTGTCATGTGTGTAAGCTCTTAGCATACTAATATTTTGGATGTTACATACCTGTATGGACTTCTAATATGATTATTAGCAGGGTCCTTTCTGATTAGTTGCTGAGGTAGGAAAATCCAAATGTTCTTGGGTGAGTCTTGATGACATCTCAAATAGTGTTAGTAAAAGCGAGGGGTGCACTTAAGTGCAAAGACCTCATGGATCCTAGGTGCAAAGCACTAGCGAGCATTTGATTGAAGTGAAGTGCACATTTTAAAAAAGTAATTTAATGGCGTAAATGCGCTTTTAGTCCCTACATTTTGGCTTTTTTCCATTTTGGACCCTACACTTTAATTTCACCACTTTTAGTCCCTAAATCAATTAACACGTGTTATTTTGGTCCTTTCCATCAGTCAACAGACGGAAATATCTAAGGTGGTTGACGAAGGACTTAAATATTATTAAAAATCCACATCACCCATAACACATCAGCAATTTCCGAATCCACGTCACCCACCACAAAATCCACATCAACCTCTAACTTAAAAAAATAAATTTATCAATTTTAAAAATTACAAAATTATAAATAAATAAAAAAACATAATTAAAAACAAAAAAAAATAGTGGAATTTATATTTGTGTGTGATTTTGTTTGTACTTGTTTCTTTTTCATTTTTATTTTCTTCCCCAGATCTTTCTCTCAGTTTCTCCGCCTCCATTCTTTCCTTTTCTTCTTTCTTTCTTCTTCTTTTTCTTCTTCTCCCCATATCTTGGTGCTTAGCCTTCTTGAACTCTCTTTATCTCTTGATTTTGCTCAAACCCAAACCCATATGCCTCAAGCTCCTCTCTCAAATCAATGGGTCTCTCTCTCTGGCTCAATACGATGCTTCTCTCTCTCTCTCTCTCTCTCTCTCTCTCTCTCTCTCTCTCTCTCTCAAATCGATGCTCCCTCGGTGGGTCCGATTTGCCTTGGTCATTGGTTCTGATCGGTGTTGTGAAGCAGCAATTTGTTGGGTCCGGTGGTGGGTTGAAGGGTGGGTTTGTTGTTGGAGTGGGTTTGTTTTCGTGTTCTTGATGGTATGGTTGAAGCAATGTTCTTGTTATTCTTGTTTGGTTGTGGGTTTGTTGATTGTTGATTGCTGGGTTTGTTCAATTTTGTGGGTATTTTGTTAATGATTGTATTGATTTAATTTTTGGATTTAAATCTATTTTTCTTTTGGATAATTTGGTTTGTGTATATATATGGATTGATTTTGTTTTGTACAATATTCTTTTATGATTTTTCTGTGTTTGATTTCTAGGTTTGTATGATTTTTTTGGGTTTGTGCTCTTGTGTGTTCTTGATGGGTTTGTATAATTTTCTAGGTTTGTTTGATTTTTTGGATCTAACGTGGCATTTATTTTAAGAGTAAATAGTTTGTTTTTGTTATTGTGTTCTTTGTGTTTGTGATCTTGTGTTAATGTTTAAATTTGAGTTTGTGTTTGGTTCTGGATTTGTGCTTTATGTTCTTGTGTTGATGATTAAATCTATAATTGTGTTCTTGTTCAAAATGAATTAGATTTGAATTTATGTATTTTATTGTTTTTAATTTTGTTTTTTCTTTTTGAATTTCATTAAAATTGATTAATAAATTTTTTAAAATTTAGAAGTTGACATGGCATTTTTTTAAATGCTAATTAAATTTTTTATTATTTTTAAATTAGCCACTTCATTATTTAATGTGCCAGCAATGCACTCAATTTGCCACCTAAGCAATTTTTTAATTAGCCACTCCGTTAGGGGGCTAATGGAAATGACCAAAATGGAATGCATTTTTTATTTTAGGGACTAAAAGTGGTAAAATAGAAATGTAGGGACCAAAATGAAAAAAAAAAAAAAAAAAAAAAAAAACCAAAATGTAAGGACCAAAAGTGCATTTACGCCTAATTTAATAAATTTAAAAATAATTATTAATGAGAAATGCAACAATCAAATGTTCATATAAATTGAAATAATTTTTTTATATATATATAATTCATATAACATTTAGATAAGCCCTACTTTTGCAATTTTAACATAGAAATTGCAAGTCTAAGTCATTTTATTTTTTTGGATTAGCTAGATATGAGTAGTTCCGTGTAATATCCTTTCTTAAATCTCCAATATCCATAATGCCCTATGACTAATTAGTAATATTAGTTAATAATTTAATCACTTGGTGACTAAGTTTATAAGAATTAGTCTGCTATGTTCAACATGTACCACTAAAGTAACTAAACAATTGCCACAAATATATTATATCATACTTTTTTTTCTCATGAATGAGCTAAGAATATGAGGACATAGCAATATGGTAATTGGCACCAAGCAGATATCCAAAAGGGAAAAAATAGAATAACAAGAAGAAGCTAGGTGGGTTACTGTTTGATGGAGAAAAAAATAAAAATAAAAATAGAGAAGATTTGGAAGGTTGTGGGTTTCAAGACAAGTTACACTAAAAATATATTTTTTTGATAAGTAAGTTACACTATAAATATGTCAAATCAATGGTTTATATCAATAATGTAAAGATCCTATAGTTTTAGCACAGGTTTTTTTTTTTTTTTTTTGAGAAATATAAAGAAGCGCCAAAAAGTGCACTTTGAGCTTTTTAAATTGCTTTTTGAAAGAGCGCAAAAAAGCGTGCTTTAGGTGCACATCTTCAAATGAGTCAAACTTTTAAGGCAAAAAGCGTCGGAGCCTTGGGGCTTTGAGCTTAAGCATGCTTTTACCAACAATGATTTTAAATATCTTTATACGAGGTATTCTTTCCTGCTGCTTTTGTAGCCTATTTTTTGACTTTTCCTTGTGTGCATGCTTTACTTTTGATTTCAATATAACTAGATTTTTTTGCATTTTCAGTTATCTTTGTATATCATCTTTATTGGATGGCAATTTGGGCATGCATGTGTGAGTGTGTACAGAATTTGTTTTGCTTTCTTGAGATTTTAATCTGTTAAATATTTTTCGTACTTTTTTGCAAAGATGAAATTTCAAAAAATGAAAAAAGAAAAAGAAAAAAATGACTGATAATAAATTTATGTATTTTAATATCTCGTATAAAGATATGTAATATTGGAAGATATACTATATATGTTACATATATTAATTATTAGCCATCATAGGGTTGTGGTATTGAAGTTAAAAGGTACGATCTACTTACAAAAAAGAAAGAAAAAGATAGGTTAAACAGTGCAATCTATCTATCTTTCAATCTATTTACATGTGCTTAGAAAGATGATCTTGAGTATTACATATTCCTATCTCCAATATTCTTTTTTCTCTTTTTTTTTTTTTTTTTTTTCTTTTGTGGGGGGGGGGGGGGGGTGGTGACAATCGTTTGAAGTTTCTTTTCTATTTTCAAGATGCATTGGAAGTTTGTTAAAACTCTCTTGATCATTTTTTTAGAGAAGATTTATTCTTCATTAAAGACCTTGGATGGAATGGTTGGTTATTTGCACCAGAAAAATTATTTGTCTCTATGAAATAATGATTCACGAATAAAGTTATTGTTGGTTTTTAGACCCCTTAAAACCCAATTGATTTAACCTAGGTAATTAGCCAAGTGATTACTTAATCAAATTAACAGATCTAGGTTAACAAAATTATATCATATCAATTTATAGCAGCGGAAAATAAATAACACAGCAATATGATAACCTAGGAAAACCAAACTGGTAAAAAACCTGTGGAGGATTTAACCTAACTATCCTCAAGGTAAAAAGCAAATCCACTAGAAAGAATCGAAGTTCATACAATAAGACTTACAAGCCCCCACGCTCGACTTCTTATTGCTACCCACCATTAGAACTTATTGACACGACCACGTGCAAGCTCCGAATCCATTGACTCTTTCTTTCTTTGGCCTTTGCAAAACACAAACACCCCCGTTTGTGACTTTGAGATCCCACTCAAAGGTTTAGCAACACAAACTCCTGTTTGTGACTCCAAGATCACTCTTAAAGGTTTAGATCATCAGCACCTTTGATGACTAGAGAAGACAACAACTTCTACAATACCAGATCTTGAGATTCTTCAAGGAATAGCACTGGTAGAAGACATAAGAGAGCTTTTTAGGAACAAAACCCTAAATACAAAAGAGGCACACTCTTTTCTCTCTGAAAAGCCTTATAAAAACGTGCTTAGAGTTTCCTTTATATACTGTGAGAAGTAGATTAGAAACCCTAATCCTAAATGGGCTTGAACTCCTATTTGGGCTTAATTAAAATTCTACAGATACTACTTTCGATCGATCGAGCCTGTCTTTCGATCGATCGAACCAGACAGATTATGAAATCTTCTTCCTGTAGCTTGTATGTTCTTGAATCTTGACTTGAATCTCCTTGAGCATTGTCTAATAATACCTATAGACTTTAAGATTTATATCTAGACAAGTTTGTGTTCACGATTTGCCAATTGTTCTAAACATTTAGAACCTAACAGTTATGAATACTTAAATCAAAGTACATGGCTTATATGTTGCAACTTTGTCTTCATGTTATTGATATATTTGTGAATCTAAGTTCTAATTTTGCCTGTTAATGTTAAAGAAACCTTTGTTTTTCCCTACTCATAGCAAATATTTATCAAAGTGGGGAAAACTAGAGGTCTTATGTTTTTAGCTTTGCATTTTTCCCCTTTTAAAGAAATCCTATCATCACTGTGTTTGAATTGTCATGACTTTAATGCATTTTTCTTGATACATATGGATAAATACAAGTTTTAATATGGAATCACTTTGTCATTAAATATGCCAGGTTATTATATATGGTATGCTAAAGTAATTTGTTTAAACTCTGCAGCAGATTTGAAAAAATTGCAGCATCAACGTGCATTTGAATTGCAACAGCTTTGTTATATGTATGTGATTTATACCCAATAACATTCTAGAGTAGTTATTCTGTTTCCCACATTACAAAATGGTATTTCTTTCCTTCTTTATTGGTATAAATGATGATGTAGAACAACATGCTTTGATACCAAAATTTGATGTAAATCAATCAACTATGATACCAAAATTGATGTAGAATGAAACTCCAAAAGAAATTTGTGGAAAAGTAACAAAAGAACAAAAGGATAAGAATTAAATCTAGGAATCAACACTTGGGGTTACTTGGAGTTAGCACCAAGTGGGGATAGAAAATCTATGAATAAACAATTATCACCAGAAACATCAATTGAAAGAAAGACAAAACCTATAAATAAAAAAAACACATAGTGCTGGTTGGAGTTAGTATCAAGCCATTGTAAAAATTCAACCAATAGTAAAAATACAATTGTGTAACAGCCCAATGAAAGCGCTAGCCACATCTACGCTTACACCCCAAAAGGCCTAGGTGATAACTCATGTAGGCTTTTTCTTTTCTTCTTTTTTTCTCTCTCTTCCTGATTGGTGCTGACTGCTGACTGGAAGCAACCCTAGGGGCTGACTTCTAAGTGATCTTATTTTTTTTAGATCTTTCCGTGTTGCATGAAGTCTTGGTTCCTTGTTGTTTGACTCTAAATAGCTACAATGTTTTTGATTTATGAGGCTTGAGTTTTCCTCCTTTTGGTTTCTAATCATTTTTGGTTTTCTAATCTTTTTTCTTATTCTACTTCTTATGCTTCCCTCATCTCTCTTGATGTGATTGTCTAACGTCAGAAAGTTTATTAGTTGTTCAATGTTGTGACAGATTTGGAACAAGTGAAAGACAATGGGTAGAGGCCCAAGTTGAGAATGCTAAGCAGCAAGCTTTTCTAATGGCACTTAAATCTCAAGTATCTTCAGATGAAGCTCACATTCATCTTGTTTTTCATTCTTAGGTATAAGTTTCATATTTGACTTGTCAATTCATCATGCTATTTTAGATGTTTGGCTTTTTAAATTTAGGTTTTGTATCACCTTTGCCAGATCCGTGTCTAGAGCATATGTGAACTTTTAAATCACAAAGCATGGTTTTAAAGCATTTAATAAAATGATTTGCTTGGCAACTTCTAAATAGAGCTTCAACACAAGATAGAATCAAGCAAGGTTTGCACTTTGCAAAATATTGCTCAAATGTAACTGGCATTGTTGCCAATGCTTGTAGAAAGAAAACCATGCTGAAATATGATTCAAATTCCTATTTTCCAAGGACTGATGATGGCTGCCCAATGTTGGTTGTTGGATATGTAGGAGTTTTAAACAGAGCACACACTCCAGATGTTGTTTTTCTTGTAAAATTAAATGCCTAGGTTTTGTGAGGAAACATGTAATTTTTATTTTGATGAAGTTTTAGCATTTACTTTCATTGGTGGCATGACAGACATTTCTTTTATAGCTTTTGGACTTTTTAATAGGTTTGCTTTGCCTTAGGTTGTTAGTGAATGATTTTGAAGCTCGAATGATGGATAACAATGGCGAATGAGCAAAACAAATAGAGATGGAAGAAGAGAGAAAGAGAGTAAAACAAGAAAGAGAAATAAGAGAAATTGATTTCTATTTCATCAAGCTTAACAGAAAATGCATAGCACCTACTCTATTTATAGATTATAGATTGAGCATTCCAGAGAGCAAAATTGCTCTTAAAAAACTCAGAACTAATTCCAAATTATACTCTGTAAATTCCGGAGTGACAGCCTGGCTTGAGTGACAGTTAGAGTTGGAACCATAACTGTATAACTTCAAGACAGAGAGAGAACTCCTCGCATCAGATAGCCTTTGGGAGAGATGACTCCAAAACAGCACCGTTGAACACTTATAACAGGTAGATATAAAACGGCACTGTTCCAATAAGTTGAACGACACCGTTTCTTCTTAACTCAGTTACATTATTTAACTAAGGCACAAAACGACAACGTTTTAGTCTAAGAGTCGTTAGACATAACACTAGCCGTTATGAGTCTTCTTCTTCTATTTTCAATTTCTGAGTTTCATTGCTTCCTTTAATAGGAATGGCAACGGGTCGGGTTCGGGCCGGGTTTTTTATACTCGAACCTAACCCGCAGGTCTAGACCTACGACCCGGACCCGGCCCGATTATTAAACGGGTATTTTTTCCGGAGCCCAGACCCACCCCGCTGGGCTCTGTGGGCCCCGTTTTGCCCAACCAAAAAAAAAAAAAAAAAAATTGACCTCAATGGCGTACACATACAAAATATGGTTGTGTTTGTGTTTATGTAATGAGATTTTCAGATATACATATAATAGCATAACGAAATATTGAAAAAGTTTCTGGCATTGTCTTTTTTTGTACTTTGTATTTGACATATACACATAAAATCCACCATATATTGTCTGAAGAGAGGCTGAATGCCACGAGACCTGAAGAAGAACTCAACGGCGTCGTTGTGTCCGCCATTGTTGTGCCATACAATCTTTAAAAAAAAAAAGAATAAAAAAAGAGTTTCCCTTTCAAACACAGATCCACAAACACAGATCCACAAACATAAATTCAGAGAATCACAAACACAAACTCAGATTTGAGAGAGGACATGAACCCAAAAAAAAAAAAAAGAACCCAAAAAAAATATTGGAGAACTCGGTCCACCAAGACTCTATCTCCGATCTCGGACTCCTACTCGGCCTCTCTCTATCTCAGACCACCAAGAACTCCGATGATCGACGGTGGGCCTCTCTACCTGTCATGGCCTAAACCTCGCACATCTCTCTCTGATCTAACCTCCGTGCTTCTCCCTAGCAAATAGCAACCACCACGTGATGAGAGTGAAGGTGAGGGTGGGTCGGTGAGTGAATGAGAGTGAGGGTGAGGGTCACTGCCAGACTGGGTGAGACCGTGTGGGGTGGCTTGAGAGAAAATGAGCCAGAGAGTTATTGAGGGTGAGGTGAGAGCACTGAGAGAGCGGTTGGAGCTAAGAGATATCAGAGAAATGAGTTAGGGTTTGGCATAAGTGATATATATATATATATATATATATATATATAGGTAGGTATTTTAGTAATTTTACTTAAGTTGTAAACGGGTCGGGTCGGGTTCGGGTCGGGTTTTTATTAAAACCCGAACCTGCTTCAGGTTTTTTTTTTAAACCCAAACCTGACCCTATTCTTTATCGGGCCGGGTAAAATCTGACCCATTAGGGTCGGGCCGGGCCGAGTACCCACAGATCGGGTAGAAATTGCCATCCCTATCCTTTAACAGTTAGGAAGTCTTTATTTCTGTAGCTTGTTACAGAAAATTATGCTTTAAACGATGCTTAGAAGCGTTAGTCACTTATCAAAGGTTAAGAATTGTATCTTTTTTCCCTATTCTAATGCGTGTTGGTTGAGTGGAGTTGAAGATGGATGTTAATAATCTACAAATGAGGCATTGTCCTCCCCAATCAATGCCCCAACCATTTCATAGGATTTGATCCCTTGACCTCTCCTATAACTATGATGCTACTCAACCAATGAAAATTTTGCTGGAGAATCTGAGATCTCATTATGTGCTCAAGAAGTTTTCTACTCTAATTAAAAGGGAGCCCAAGGAATTTCCCCACTTACATTTCGTGAATTGTTTCTATCGGTAAGAGTTTTTGATATTACATGTGGGCTTAGGCAGGGTTATGTGCTTCCTTCTTTGCTATTTAATGTGGTGATGAAGGAATTAAGTAGATGGATTCTAGAGTGGTTGAGGTATTGAAGCAATTAAGGTTCCTTCAATGCATTTCAATGTGTCTCATTGTGGTGTTAGATTTGAAAATTACTTTTGTACAAAGGTTGGCTAATTCTACTAAAGGAGTTTTGCTAGTGAAGAAATTTTGTCTATTGAGTTGGATTGCAATGTAGGCTCTTGCCTGATGATTTACCTTGGCTTAACTTTGGGTTTAGGGTCACCATAATAAGTAGTGTCAAGTGTGCTTGCTAGGTTTGCCTGACATACTTCATGTCTTGTATACATTATGTGGAATATGTGGTTGAAGGGGATAGGTTTTGGAGGCATGTGGTATGAGAGAAAGATGGGAAGCATGATGGGGTTGGTGTATTAGTCCTAATAGGGTGTCTCGTGTGGTTTTATGTGAACACGTTCGTGAAGGGTACGGTGTGGTAATATATCCTGTATCTTTACTTCTAAGTTGAATAGTGTTAGGGTTCTTTTTTTTTACACCTAATTTTATTTGAGTACCACCTATTTATTTTCAAACACCACTAATAAGTTATTGGGTTTTCCCAAATATTTTTTGCTCTGTTATTATTTTAATCACAAATGTTTCATATCTCATTATCTAAATTGGGTTATGATATAAAATATCACAAAAAGCCCAAAAATTCATATTTTATCCAATTTTATTATCATTATTCAGCTAAACCCAAAACCGGCCCTATGAACCCAAAAAACACATCCTATTCTATTTAAAGCCCAAGAATACTTATGCTTGGTAATATTTGAAAAGCCCATGATTCAAATCCATGGCAAAACAATTTTATCAATGGAATTCAAATCCATAATCAAAGCCTATGGTTTAAACCCATGGCAATTTATTTATCCAAATCCCAATTCACATTAACAATATCAAAGCCCAATTCTGATTGGCAATATCAAAGCCCAGTTCTCGCTGGCAATATTTAAAGCCCAATTTTCATTGGCAACATCAAAGCCCAATTCTCATTGGCAATATCAAAACCCAATTCTCGCTGGTAATATTTAAAACCCAATTTTCATTGGCAACATCAAAGCTCAATTCTCATTGGCAATATCAAAGTCAAATTCTCATTGGCAATATCAAAACCCAATTCTCATTGGCTATATCAAAACCCCAACTTACGTTGGCACTATTAAAAGTCCAAGCTAACTACTTGGCACTATTCTATCAAAAGCCCAAGGTTATTAATACTTGGCAAAATACTATATCATAATTATTTCACTTAAAAGTCCAATAATGAACGATACTTTGGATTCTTAAACCTATTACTACAATATTACATGCTCATGGAATTTATGAATTATCTATTCTCAAAACCCATGGCAATCATCTTATAAAAGTCCATTAAAATTTATGATTATTAGACCCATGACATTTATTTATTTCATATTATAATCTCATGTTCACTATCTATCTTATATCACAACATTCATAATATTTATTACCAAAACTCATAGTAGTTATTCATTCTACATATCCATTATGATTATCTATAGAGAAACTTATGAGAACATCACATTATTCCATTATAGTGGCTGTTATCATATTTATTTAACACCCATGGTGAATATTACTCTCAAGAACAATATTGGAGGTCATTATTTAAAAAAGCCCCAAAGAAAATATCTTTTACAAAGTAATCAATGGCAAAAATTATGAGAAACTATACAAGTTGTTATTTAAAGCCCATGGGAATTAATACCCAAAATCTATCATAAAAATTTATTAAAAGCTCATGGATTCATTTTATTTCTACTAACAACTAAAGCCCATGAGGAGTGAAAAACTCATGGCAACGCATATCTTTAATGTCCATTTTGTAGGCCCAAGAATCTCATGAAGTAGGGAACAAGCCCAAGCAAAGAAAGGGCCATGTGGCCCAACTAAAAGTGCTAAAATGGAGAAGAGTTCCAACCCAAAAAGGTCCCCAGCAAGAGGCTTGAAAGTGGGCAAACAGCCCTTGTTCATCCCTAACCAAAAAAAACAACTAGAGACCCCTACAAGAGAACCAAGCCTTTGAGGATGAACTAGGAGCTATCCCATCAGTTTTCTACCACCTTTTACCTGACGTGAACAATGCCCGAGGGCTGTCATATCAGCTGAAGTCTGAAGGATGATGGAACTCCATCATCTTCCTCAATATTGTACCTCCAGCGGAAGGAGAGCTGAAACCAAGTTATCCAAACCTCAACAAATTGATGCTATAAATGTTAAAAATGTTCAATACATTATTCATGTACCAAGCCCATGAATCCTAAACAAATTGTACCTCCATATTGTACGTCCAGCGGAAGGAGAGTTGAAACAAAGTTATCCAAACCTCAACAAATTGATGCAATAAATGTTAAAAACGTTCAATACATGATTCATGTACCAAGCCCATGAATCCTAAAGGGGAAAAATTGGGAACATGTGGTTTGGAGGGCATAAAGAGATCTCCAGCGGAACCCCCTGAAGTGGACTTAGAGTTTGACACCTGGCTTGGGGTGTTGAATCTCACTTCTTGGGGGACCAAATCTCAGTTGCAACATTAGGATTCGTTCCTAATACATGCCTTAATCCCATTGATTAGGCTCAGCCTCAAAAATCCTGGCATTTAATGCAAAGCATTCTAAAATCCCATCATTACCCAAAGAGGCAAGGCAGCCCCTAAAGTAAATCTCCTATTTCTAACAAAAAATCCCAAGAAGATTAACCATGATTCACTACCTCTGATTAGTCATACGCTTTTTGGATTCTTGTTAATTAATGCTTCTCTAAAACTCCATTATAAAAACATACACACCTCAGCCCACAAGGGGGGAGGCCTCTCTAAAAATTTATGTCAGTGACTACATTCTACAGAAATTTAGTCCCTATTAAGCTTTCTTTAAACTTCCCCAAGCTCTCTTGAGCTCACTCACAACCTTTCTCAACCTATAGTCACCATAACACCAACATTTACCACCTTGCTTACACCTTCCTACTCCATAAACATCCCATAACTGACCAAAGGACAGCTACCCTCTCTAAAACTCTTGGTTTGTTTACTACTTTGCTCATGGTTTAGCTTTTCTCAAGTTCACCACTCATCATTTTTAGCCCACACTCATCTAATCTCAGATACTCTTTTCCCCCTTTCACACAACCACAGTCCATGAATGTCTCTCAACTAGTCATAAACAGCCCACCACTCATAAAGAGCCTTAACCTCAGTGTTAATCCCATTCCACTCACTCAAAACAGCCCACATTACCTCATCCATGTCTTATGTACACATACTCACCAAAATCTTAGTTTAATACTTACTGCACTGAGCTGGGATCTCTCTCTCCCTTCATTCCATCCTATTTTTCCTCTTTTATTTGTAACTATGGAGCCTTTAATCCTTGTTTATTATTATTATGATGGGGGCCATAATGTTTTGGATATTATGAAAGTTTTCCCTTATGTTGACTTAATAATAATAAGGAAAACATATGATTTTTACCATGGAAACACACTTATTAACATGAAATTACCCTACCGCTGGAGATAATACCATATCGCTAGAGGACTGATTTGAACTATGATACTATAAAAGAACTAATAATATAACAAACTAACAATAGTAATGTGTTTATTGTGTTTTATTGTTCTCTTATTGTTAGGGTGCAACCTCTGCTTGGGCGGACTTACACGACACCGAAAGCCTTTGGGCTTTATTTCAAGGGCCCATCATCGAGTTTCGGCTTGGCTACCTCATATTCTATTTGGGAACATCAAAATTTTCCCCTCAAGAAATAGCTTGTTGGATTTACTTTTGCAATGTTATGGTGTGGAAATCACCTTCCAAAGGCACCTTTCCCTTTTGTTTAACATTCCTGCATATGATGATACTTAACTGGCCTTATTAGGGGAAGGACAACTGTTGTTATTTATAGGGCTTTAGATGATTGGTGGTTGGATATTATTGCCTTTATTGGTGAGTTTTTTTGCTTTGTTCTATAGGGATAGCATAATGGGAGCTTGGGAGGATTTGGAGTGGTTTAGCCTAGGTAGGATTCATCATTTTAAGGTCAAGTATTTCTATTTGGCGCCAAGACCCTTATAGCTCAACTAGTTGGCAACTCCTGGTGTTTTCAATAGAGACATCTAGGGTTCAAATCCCCGCTTCCCATTGTAACTGTCAAATTATATAATAAAAAAAATGTCTCTTTATTTGGCCCTTGGCATTTTAGGAGTAATTTTTCCCTCTACTATTAGCTACTACATATACAATATCAATTCACAATCAGTTTTCATAAAATTCTACTAAATATAATACAAAATAAAAGAATAAATTTGTTCAATAGTATCTCCTAAATTGTATGAGATAGGTGCATAAGATCGTTTAGTTTTGAGAAAAAAATAATAGTAAAAATCTAAATAATTTAATTTGTAAGGAAAGCAAACAAAAGCAAAATCCAGTTTTGATTTTAATTGGATTTTCTCTAAACTTTGGCTATATATATATATCTACTTTGGCTATAATCCAGGCACATTTACTAATTTTTTGGAGTATAATGTTGTGTCTCTAATTTAGTTTGTTTTGTATATATAGATATATACAAGATATGTTATAATATATATACCAAAAGTGCCTATTGAAAAGTCATAACCATTCAAATTGGATATACCAAAAAGTGTCTATTGAACAAAATTGTGTCTATTGACCAAAAATGTGCCTGTTGAACGAAAATGTGTCTATTGACTGAAAATATGCTTATTGAATGAAAATGTGTCTATTGAATGAAAGTTTTTTTAATGAAAAGTCTACAACCACAAATTTTTTCATAACTTTTTGCTACAACTGTGACGTGGCAGAATGTGATTGGTTAAGAAAAAATAATGAGTCCATATAAAAGTGATGGTTATAAGATATGGCAAAAATGGCATATTGTAGACCAAGATTGGGAGCTTAAAAAATGGTATGAGATTGAGATACCACTAAAAACTTCCGCAAGAAAAACTCCCCATTGTCTGATAGCTGGTTCAAATTTTATTTTCCACCAACCTTGAGATGCGGATTGTGACATTTACTCATAGGAATTTCGTAAAGATGCCGACGTAGATGTGAGAGATGTATGATTTGTGGATAACATTTGCAAGCAACAATGGGGGAGGAATCTACTTCTTGGAACACAAGTTTATTATGGGCCTGCGAGATATTGTCAATGAGGATTTAAGAAAATTAAAAAAAAAAATTATTTTTCTTCTTTTTGCATACAGTATAAATAATCATTCTAGTCCAATCAGCAGTGGATTTGGGATAGAACTTAGAAGGCAAATGGGCATCTGAAGAAAATATGCTCAAGAGTTTCTTAATTTGAATAACATTAGGAACAAGAAGTCAAGAAGACTCTAGAAATTGCATTCCCTTGTAAATGACATAGTTAGAACTTAGAAGGCAAAATCTCCCATACTAGCTTCCACAAGATGATTTTAAGCTTCCACAAACTGTTTCATTCTTTCAGTTGGAGAAGACTGGAAGATGCAAATCTAATTGATTGATGATCTAGATGATTGGCACACAGAAATATTTACTGTTATTAAGGATCCAAATAGATTTGTCTTCAGAGTTAGAGGATGAGAGGTGAATACACAGTATTTGATTAACATTTACCTATCAAAGAGCCTTCTTTATCTATCACGATCACACTGTCTACTTGTGTGCTAAGTTCATAAACCCATTGAATGGAAGGAGTTTAATCTGCCTGCATATTGGGAGTGAAGAGGTAAATAAGAAAACCAAGCCAATAAGATTTTTTTTTAAAAGGCCCTTTTTTAGTTCATCCTCAGCCTTGTAGATTCCTCTCCACAGGTGAGGAATTAGATTTAGGTTGTGAATTTAAGAAAGATGTCTCTCAAATATTTAGCTTTCTATATTTGTACCCAAGTTCTATCTAGATGTGATAACAATTGCCATTCAAGTTTATATAATGTCACATACAAGTTAATTTCTAAGCTTCTTGCTAATTGACTAAAATATATTACTTAATAAATTCATTACACCTTGGCAAGCTGCATTTATTCCTGGGCATATTAGTCAAGATATGCTGATCTTAGTCCATGAAATCATTCATTTAATGAAAAAAAAAAAAAATACTGGTGAAGTTGCTAAATGGATTTAGAAAAGTCTTTTGACAGGGCTGATTTGTCTTTTATACTTGCTGTCAAGAAAATTCTTGGATTTTCCCACAAATAAATTCAAGTCACACGCCAATGCATCTCCATCTCCACTCCCACCTTTGCCATTCTCCAAAATGGAAGTCCTGTTGGTCATTTCCAGACTCACTAGGCTTAAGTCACGTTGACCCCTTATCCCATTTTTATTTATCATGGCAACTAACATTCTCTCTAGACTCTTCATTAGCAAACTGGCTTTTTAAGGGCTGTACAAGTAGGTAGGTGGTGTCCAAGAATCCCTCATCTCATGCTTGTAGATAACCTTAAGCTTTAAAGCACTAGGTTTGGCTGCACGTGCAAGGCACATGCTTGCCATTTTAAGTTATACTTGGAGTTTACTTATAACAAACCAAATCTATAAATCAGTTGATTTTTAAGGTGCTTAGTAATCTTACCATTAATTAAAAGAGTCACCAATTTTAGAGTAATGCTACCTTCATAACATTTTTACAACAATTTCATAACAAATCATAGGTTACTAGTTGTTATTGGTGAATAAAAAAAGCGACGTTAGTTGTGAGCTCACATTGAAACCAATAATAGCTTGCTACCTAAGTTTTGTTTAGAAATTATATTGAAAATAACGTGAACATAACATTACTCTTAATTTTATCATATAAAAATGAAACACAAATATTATTGTAGGAGAATACATATTTCAAATATATGTGTGACCTGGGAACCATACATCATAAAGTAGACCATAGTTGAATTTTTTTTTCCTAATGAATTTATATATATACAGATTCTATTTTAGCCCATTTTATTAAGTTATTTATAGCTATAGTTCATGTCCAATCTAACCCAAAAAAAGATTTCTTACCAGATAACTTGTCAGAGACCAACCTCCCTAGGTCAATAGGAAAGATTGGAACAAAAACTACTATTGATAATAGATGGAAATTTACTTAAAGCAAGCGAGGAGTTCAAATAGTACAATTAGATAACATAAACATGAAAGGCTAATTACTTCAACTTTTTTTCATGTCAAGCAAAGTAAGCTTGCCCATTTAGAATTTGAAAGAGTAACCTTTACAAATTTAAGAATATAAGCTAATAACCCTCGGGCACTATCTAGGCCACGTACACAAACAAGCCATGTTTTCTTATACAGTAGAGCTGCTAATTAAGCCTGTAAAGGTCAAAAGGATCCCAAAAAAAAGGCTTATTGAAGCAGTTCTTCCAAACAATCAAATTGACAAAAGTAACAGCTACCTATAATATCTGTATCTTCATCTCTGTGAGCATGAGAATTAAAAATCTCTTATGTACAATACAGGTTTATTCCATGCTAATTAAGGCTTCATAAACATGATAAATTTTAAAGTGCAAAGAACCACCAAAAAACGTCCATAAAAAGAGATAGTACTCAGCCAAATTGCAAACTGAATGTGCTAAAATTGCCTTCACTTAAGGTGAAAGGTGCTTACAAAGCTTCCTTATTTAACTCTCACAACAAACACCTAAGTCACATGTTATGCACCCCACTACTCTAAATTCTCTGCATAACTTATACAAACCAGCTTTAAGACCAGCTGGTTTGATTTACAAAATTAACCAATCCAAACCAGAGCAAATCAAAGTTAACCCCAAAAAGTCCTAAAAAGCCTATAAGGATTTCAAAATTCAAGAATTTATGAAAGTTGCTAAATGGATTTAGAAAAACCTTTTGACAGGGCTGATTTCAAAATTCAAGAATTTATAGATTGCACCTGATTTGCAGTGGTTTCTTCAACTGCTTGTTCAGAACAAGCCACTGCATAGACAAAAGTATGTGAAAAGAACCATACAAGACCGAAAAAAAAACAGTATTCAATGATTGAACTAGCCAATGATCAGGGTAATGAAATGAAAATTGGAAACCAAACAAGCTGCAAAACCTACCGGCCATCTAGAGACTTGTAAACTCTCTCCCTCTGATAAGTATTCACACATATCAACAGATGCTTCTCTGTAGCCTCTTTCGCATTCAAGAAGAGGTTTAGCCATCCTTTGGGCTTCCTTCTTTTTCAAGCTAACAAAAAGAAAACAATAGAGAAGACATGAACATGATGGCTTCTTGTAAAAATTTCTAACAGATAATTTTACAAGTAATAGTTGAAAATGATTTTGAGTTTTCTTAGAACTAAAATGATGAAATCAAAAAATGATAATTACTGTCATCATCATAGTAAGATGCTTTTCTTATCTTATCTTTTACCTCAATAACCAAACAGTCTCACAGTTAATTACACAAACTTCATTTCATTTTCTTTTGTTTTTGATTTTTTCCTTTTCTGACATTCTTAGGAACCACAACAATCAAACCATGAGACTAGAACATTTCACAACAAAAAGTGTAAAAGGAGAAAATGGTTATTTATGAAACAGAAAGTAGGGGGAAAATATATAATTTGAGGTATCATAATTGGTGTAAGCGTAATATGGAACATATAAAAAGTTGAAATCAAAGAGATCTCCTCTTATTAGTTGTGTAGATGAAGCCCAATTTCACCATTGATGATCCCCAACCCCCTGCCTTTTTTTTTTTTTCTCTTTTGGGTACTACAAAAAGCATTAGAAAACTATAGCCCACAACATTATAATAAATATAGTTGCATCAAAAAACATTCTAATAAACAAACTTCACAACTGATGATTAAAAATGATATGCATACATACTACTTATAATAACTGAGCATCTTATGATAATGACAACAAATGCATCATGCAAACACAATGATCATGATATATCGACCTTCATATTAAATAAAGCATCCAATTACAAGGGTCACAGTGATTTGTGTAAAATCAAGTCTTGAAAGTTGCAAATTTTCAATCTTTATTATGGCATCCAAAACCATTATTAGAGAGGGTCCATATGCTAACACATACAAACTATAAGAGTTTCCATGTCCTCACGAACATTTTAAGTTATTTTTTAAAGCATTTAGTAATCTGCTCCAAGCAAGAACCTTAAAAAATGCTACACAGAAACAATTTTATATATGAGAGCAAATAAAAGAATATGTGTTAAACTAATAAAAGAATTATAAACTTGAATCACACCAGTTCTGAAACTTACTTGACAAGCATGGGATTCTCATCTACCATTCCTATGAACCACAATTTATAAAAGCATGAGAGCAAAGAACATTTGACAACCATAACATTTATGAAAAATTTTGCTTGCAGATTTTTGAAACAAAAGTGGGAGGAAAATATATACAAATAAGTTAGAGAGGAGAAATAGATGAAGGTTAGATTTTGGGAGTGATAAGAATAAGGGAGACTGAAAAAGAAGAACTAGGTATTTATGATGAATTTTTAGACTATATCACCAAGGAATTAAAAAACAGGATCAAACTCTTTAAACACACATAATGAAGTTCATAACAATGAAACAATTGTCAAAAACTCAAAAGTGGATTGTTGTTGGACTCCGTCAAAAAAGAGTAACAGTTGTAGAGCCCCAGATGGCAGGTTAAAGAACCAAAAGATATGAAGAATGCAATTGCAGGAAAATGCCTTCCTCATATGAACCATATATGTCCCTTACAAAAGAACCTGTCTCATTCATATACTCATTACCTATCTCTTCAAGGGAAAAAATAAAAAAATCAACCTTGAGCAATAATTTTATAATTCAAAATCCCACAATTCCAAACTCCCTGCTTACAAATAACAGAACAGGTGGAAAAACCCGAAAATTAAAGTAAAATGATTTGAGTTTAAAAAATCAGTAACCATTAAGACTCGGGTAGAATTTCATCTTCTAAGGGTTTTCCCTGATTTCAACAAATAGAGAGGAAAAGGTTTACGAATGGGAATTCATAGATTGACAGAAAACCATAATGGAAGAGAATATTAGGAAAATAAATCAGTACCTTTTCTTTGATGAAATTAGAGACTCTAGATTGTAGAGAGAACCAACGTCATCTCTACAAAGAAAGAAATTGACTGAAATGTAATGATGAGAATGAGCAGAGAGAAAAGAGAAAAAAGAGGATTTTGGGGGACAGCTGAAATTTGGGATATAAACATATACCGGAGTATTTGTGTAGTTGTGGAGAATATGTGAAAACTGAAAAGGAAAAACTAACAAAAACAGATGCACATAACTCTTTATAAAATACTTTAAAACCCTCACTTAACTTTGGTTTAGAATAGCATTAGATAAATATTACAGTGTTTTAGACAATACTGACTAGTGATAACTAGCTTCTCCTATTCTCTTACAAGTAAAAGAAGATAAGGCGAGACCCATCACTTGTTGAAGAAACATAAACTTAGACTTATGGAAATGCGGCCCAGCTACCCCATCAAATCCAGCTGGAATGATTATACATGTTCCTCCCAAATGTTATTCCCATCTTCATAACACAAAATCTCTGAGGCAGCTGGAGACAGGAGTTGCAATTCTTTTTAATTTGAACCGTTGTTTTAAACTAAGCGATTTCCCACGTCATCGATCTGTGTGCCCGTTCTCATTTACTTTTTATTTTATGAAACATGTACTCATTCTTCTCCAACGGAAATATGAGAAGACCAATCCAAAAAATATTCGATTCTCTTAAAAGAAAAAAATTTGGGTAATTACTGTGTCAATATTTTACTGTTAGATCCTTTTATAATTGTACTTTGATTATATAAGATATTATAAATTCGGTTTAAAATATTATTATCATTTTCGTGTGTGTTCTAATAAGTTTTGTTATTTACTCAAAAAAAATTATTTTTTGTTTAAATTAGATGTGTCAATTTAGTCACTGATCTTTCAAATATATCAATTTTCTTTTTCTTTGTTGAAAATCTTCAAATATACCAGCTTGGTTCTTAATTTTTTGATATTATGTTAAAATAGTCTCTGTCATTAAATGATAAATAGAAAATACTAATGTATTTAGTGGCCAAAATAAAATATTATTTCCATGACACATGTACGGCCATATATGGCCTAAAATTAAAAACTAAAGTGACACAACTATTTTAAAACCTAAATTGCCACGTAGCATCTTATTAAGGAATCCACATAATGCACACACTATCCAAAATCCAAACTCCACAACAATACAAATCATGTATAAAGAAATCTAGGTTTTAAAACTAAAACCTAAATTTAAAAAAAAAATTAAATAATAAAAATTAAATTTGACATTCAAATTTAGGCTTAGGTTTTGAAATAACTAACATGTCACTTAAGTTTTTAATTTAAGGCCATATGGCAATACATGTGATAGTCTATGTGGCATGCAAATGATATTTTATTTTTATCATTAGTCACGTTAGCATTTTTCATCCATCGCTTAAAAGCATGAATTATTTTGACACAATGCCAAAATGTGTTGGCCCCTAACCTTTTGATATATATATTTTTTATAATAAAAAAAAATACCATAAAGTTATAGACCAAATTGACACATTTGAAATGTCATAGACCAAATTAACACACAACATAAATGTCAAGAACCAAACACATAATTTACCCACTTTTTTATAATAAAAAAAATGTGATTAGATGTTGATATTAGATTTTTTTTTTTTTTTTTTTGGGTCTAGGTAAAAGTAAACTTAGGTATTAGAGTTAGTGATGGCAATTTAAACCCGCCCGCAAACAAATGGAGTAGGGACGAGGTTAACCTTTTCCACCCTAACCCGACCCATTTATATTTAAAAATTTTAAAAATTTTTGTATAGATGTAGACGCCTTATTTTACAACTCTCATTTAACTACATTTGCATTTCATTGCATCTCACTTGCATTGCATGTCATCACTATATCATGTCACAAGGGCAAAATTGTACTTTTGGCTGCTTGATCTCCAAATACATTTCATGAAAAAACTCCTAAGGTCATAACCATTAAAACGACATTTCATGGGTCTCAATCAGACAACCTTATTAAAAGATATCAAGAAAGCAAGTTTTAACCGTAATGTGCACTTGCATGAATTAAATCCCGACCACACATGATTATGAACTCTTAATTCTAATTGGTCTAATTTTAATTCAATTTAAATTAAATAATGTGTCATAATACTATTAGTTAAGGATAAAGTTTATGGTAAGGTTGCATGTATTCAACTTAATTTGAAGACAAAACATTTATTGATTTATTGTAAAATTGGTAAAAATTGATTAATTAAATAATCAATTAATTAGGCATATTTGGAATTGATTTGCTGAACTTGGGGATCAAGAAAGTCTTAAGAAATAGTCAAAATTTGGAAGGATTCAGATCACAATTGAAACGGAAACATATAGAACCAACAAATGAAAAGAATATGGAGAATCTAGACTAAGTGCCGATTTGCACTTGGACCATGTTAAAGATATATTAGCCCATTAGCATAGGCTCAAGTCTAATTCTACTTTGTGTGCAAGCCAAGTCTCCTACTTGTATTAGAAGTCTATTAGTCTAGGGTTTAGTCTACTATATATACACATGTTATAATTCATTGTAACACAGGATTTGTATTACACTATATTATATTATTGATATAGCCCCTTAGGGTTTCCTCTGTGGATGTAGGCCGTTAGGCTGAACCACGTAACCCTCGTGTGTTACTGTATTTTATACTTTATGTTTTTGCTTCCGCATCCATACTAGCATATTCAACATGGTGTGTCAATACTAATATTTAACAGACCATAATCTTCAAAAATCTTCCATTTTTGCTCCAGTTTTCTCCCCACTCAACTTGACTTTGATCCTACGATTTTTCTTTCAAAAAACCTATTTTTCTTCTCTCTCTCTCTCTCTCTCTCTCTCTCTCTCTCTCTCTCTCTCTCTCTCTCTCTCTCTCTCTCTCTCTCTCTCTCTCTCTCTCTCTCAAGTTAGTAGTTGGAAGGTATCTTGGACATCACTATCTCAATTCACTAGAAGGGATAGTTTGGACCTCCTAGTCTCAAGCTATCAACCTCCTATGTACTCTCTCTAGAGAAGCTTTCCTGCTTAGAGTGCTTAGGAGTGTTGCTGCATGTAGGTAAGGTTTCTAGACCTTTCTCTTTATTTATGCCCTAGTTTTTTAGATTAAAACATGCTTTTATTTATAGTTCTTTAGAGGTTCTTGGTTTCTAGTTGAAAGCATTATGTTGTCTACTTAGACCACATATTACGAAATAGCTTGAAAATTTCTATTGCTATTTTGCGAGGCAATCCACATTGATGTAATGAAAGGGAGGAACCCACGAAATGACAGAGCGACCCAAATAATCCACCTGTTTGCCAAGCACAAACACACAAAATCTTCCCTCTTTGGTTTCAATTACATCCGAAAATGACTTGTAGACCTTATTATGACCATCCCTCACAAACTTGTTTCCCCACTTTTTGGCAACTTCTCGTGCCATCCTATAGACTCCCGATTTTGCTCCTTCCATTTAACCTCATTTGCATTGCATTACACATCATCAAAACAAATCTCCAATGCAAGACTATAATTTTGACTGCTTGATCTCCAAATACTTTTCATAAAACAAATCTTGAGGTCATAAATATCAAAATGATAGTTCATGAGTATTAATCGGACCACTGGATTAAAAGATATCAAATAAACAAGTTTCAACGACAAAGTGCACCTACATGAAACCGGTCCCAACCATAGGGGATTATAATCTCTTAATTCTAATTGGCTATTTTTAGTCCAATTTAAATTAAATGATGTGTCATATTTCTATTAACTAAGGATATGATTTGTGGTAAGGTTGCATGCATCTAATTTAATCCAAACTCAAAGCATTTACTGATTCCTAACAAAATAGTCAGAAATTGATTAATTAGACAATTAATTAATTTATTAAACTTATTTGAAATTAATTTTTTGGCCTTGAGGACAAAAAAAAAATCATAAAAGAAGTCAAAAATCGGAGGAGAGCAAATCGAAATTGAAAACAAAAAAAGACAAAAATTTAAATAAAATAAAAGATATGGAGGATCTAGAACCAAGTGCTAATCTACACTTGGGTCAGAACCTCCATCTTTTCTTCCCTTTTCAGTTCAGCTTGCTCCCCACACAAGTTGACATTGATTCTTGATTCCTACGTTTTTTGCTTAGAAAATCTAATTTTTCTGAGTCCCACATTACCTAGAGACATCACACTAGCTCCCCCACTTCTAGTATAAATACCCCTCCACCATCAGTTCAAAAGAAAGGGAAAAAAACATACCGAGTCTCTCAAAATCTTCAGAAATTTCAGATTTCTTCCTCTCTCTTGAGGTGCTGCTTAGTTTGGAGTGCTTGGAATGTTATGCATGTAGGTAAGATTTCTAAACGTCCTTTTTACTTTTATGCCTTAGCCTTTTAGATTGAAGCATATTTAGTTTCTAGGTTTTTTACATGTTCTTGTTTGTTAGCATGTTAGATCTAGGATGGTGATGCTCTTAAAATGAGGGTTTTTCAATTTCAATAACATGTTCACATGCACTTAGAATTAGTGTTTGCCAATTTCAATAACATGTTCACATGCTCTTAGAATTAGAGTTTGTCAATCTAAATAACATGTTCATATGTTCTTAGATTAGGGTTTGTCACACACCACACATATTTCCACCATCCTTATCAATGTTTGTTTCAATCTTTGCAATCACATGTTTTTGATGATATAAATTGTTTGAATGATGTGATATAATTAATGGCTACCACAGTCTAGAAAACTAGTTTTACCAGGTAGGTTGGGTGTCTAACAACTTCTCAATCTTGTAAGGCTGTAACCTAAGCTCCGAACTTAGATCGATTGTTAGTAGATTAGACTTACCCTTTTAATCTTCTCTTTTTAAATTGTAGCTAGGATTCAAAACGTTTTACTTTTATTGTAGATTGTATCTGGGACCAAAGTAATGTAATTTTTAGTTATTATCAAAGAGATTTATAATTTCAATTTCAAATCATCACTAAATGATGTATTTTTTCAATTCTCTTAATTTCTTATTTTCTTTATTAAAATAAGTGACAACTCCAATGTACAACCCTTGATCCCCCACTATCTCTTGAGAGCCAACCAACGCGACTCCATCCCATTCTCATGGGACAAGTGCCAAAAACCTTTATGTGAAAGGTTTGGGTTGGGGGCACGGTCTCTCACATATCCCTACCCAGTTTTCATAGTTTCGAGATACTAAACTTTGTGCACTTAATTAGAGGCCTTATCGAACTCCGTTCGCGATGTTCTTGCTATTATTGGAAAGCTCTTACAATGTACTTTCCAAAAGAGATCCAACTTTATTTCATTTGGTGTACCTTGTAAAAAGCTATTGGCCCCAAAAGTAGGCTAGTCCAAATGGAAAGAGGCTCCGAAGTTGATTCTTGTATATTTTGTACATGCGATATCTCACAATTCGAAAGTGGTCTTGAGATTTTATTTTCTATGGGATGTAGATAATCACTTCCTCTTTAATTACGTATCAAAATTTTTGATCTGAGTGTAAAGAGGGCACCTCAACTTGATTCTTGTGAGTCTCGTATGATTTTTCATATTTTTGCAACATTAGTACATTGCTTTCTGGCCTTTCCGACCTCCATTTGATTCAAATGAGGCGTCGATGGAAAGATCGTTATGTTTACTTTCTAAAGTATTCGCTTTGTAAATTTCTGTTGATTTAAGTAGAAGTTTGCAGTCCAACCATAACTATTTGAAGTTTGTAATAAGATATTTCCAACACCTCTTTATATTGGGAATTGATGATTATTTGATTACAATTCAGTCTAGATCAAGTTTTGTATACTTACTCTCAAAATTCGCTAAGTGTTAAGCACAATTTCATTATTTTTGTAATTATCTTGCTTATTATAAGTCTGATATAGACATGTGTTAAGTCATTTAAAAGGGAATTATGTTATCTTTGATATGGGCTTGAATTTATCTCAATCGAATGGTTGAATTTTTCATCAAATAAATGTCAAATTCAAGTTGACCACGATTAAACTTGATTAAACATGGAAAAAGTGATTTAAAATATTGATTTTAATGTAAAATGATGGATTTTGGAGTTTAGATGATTTTTTGACTTCATATGCCCATTGGTTAACTTGATCAAAGTTTGATCAACAAAGGGTATTTTTGGTCATTTCAACTCTTGACACATAAATTGGTGATTCCAGCATCCAATGGGCACAATTTGTATTAAATTTAGTATTCCCATGATCCTAGGGTCAAAATTATAATTTTTTTAAAAAAATTATAGGCTTAAATTGGAATTTTATTCGCAAATCAAGGGTGGACAAATACGATCAATACCAAGACCATGTAATTTTCTAATTGATGCAATATTTAAATTATTCATTAAAATTATATTATTTTATTATGGTTTTCTTATTTTTCCAATATTTAAATAAGTGGCGACTTAATTGTAATTATAAACCCTCTATCTAAGGGGACAAATATAATCAGTTGAACTGTCATTTTGAGAGGCACCAATGTGACTCCACTCGTTCATGCAGGCTTTGCCCAACTTGAATAAATGGGTTGGGATGCAATCTTTCACAATCAGCAAAGAATAAACTCTAATAATATGTGGGAGAGGATCCATTAACATACTTGACCTCAAATTTGGGCATAAGCCTTATTTAAACCCATGAAGAATTGCATAACAAATTCTTGAAGTTGATGCTTAGTCAATTTCTCATTGATATCACATGTACAAGAACAAGGGAAAGCTTCAAAATTCTGAATTTCATCCCAACAGAACCTGAGTAAAGTAATCAGTAGTAATAGAAAGTTCACAGTTAGAAATGCTTGCAAGATCATTCTACAATTGGAATTCCATTGATCCATTTCCTTGGGAAAATCTCATTTTGGGATCATTTCAATTTTCAAACCTCTAACGCGCTATTGCAACAGATCAAACTTGTAGCAATCTTTGGTGAAACTGAATTGTGAATCTAGAAAGCAAATATACTGTTGCAGAGTGTCCAAGCTTGCACCTTAGAATTAGAAGGGGATTTCACAATTGATGCAGTGAGAGACAGAGTGTCATCAACAAACCCTCACATGATTTTCGCAAAGGTGCCCAAGTTGGGTAATCCTCTCCTATGAGAGTCTGCGACACCAACACAGCACTTAGGCTTTCTTCATGGTGCAACTGCAAATACAAAGGATGAGATTCATCAATCAATGTAGTTTGTGTTGTTGAACTAATAATATAGTTAGATAAGCTAACCTATAGGATCATTACAACTGATTAATTACTCACGTGCACTGCACGAGTTACAACTAAATCCACTGACATATACAAATTAGATGATCTGGTAATATAAATTGACATTTTCCCCATTTGTTTGACGTGGGTAGTAAGTAATTAAACTCTCTGTGTAGTAATTTATTTTAACATTTTAAATCCAACAAAGAAATCTTTTGTGGTTATGATTTTCTGACTGTACAAGGTCATTGGTCTTCGTTTAAATTTGTTTCCACTTTCCTTTGACCAACCACAAGAATGAAGAATGGCCGCAAAACAAAACAAAGTCATCTCTGAAAAAATAGTTATATCCACCTCGAATCTTCTCAGCTCATTCCCCTGAAAAAACAAGTGCAATTCTTGGGAATTCCCGAAAAGGGGGTAGCACTGCTCCAAAACTTAATTTTCCTGCACGAACCTTCTTGGCTCGTTTATACTTGACACCTAGTTAGTTTATAAGTAGAAAGCTCCACTACCCATGACCAAGAAACAAAAGCTTTATTCCGAGAAAATCATCACCATGGCTCACACTTTTACTAATCCCCCACCCCCACAGCCTCCTCCTGGTTCTTGCACTTTTTTTTGACGGGTAAAAATGGCTACAGTTCAGTTATTTATGTTTAATGATAATTGACATTATACTTTTTTTTAATGCACTTTTTTTTTTTTTTAGTTACAGTGACAGCAAGTGGCTGCTGGCTTTCAAAGTGGTTACTCTCCTAATCCTCTTCTTGACACTCATTCGTTGTTTTAGCGAGTGTTTGACCAAATTTGGTTAGCCCTGCTTGGCTGTTTAGTTTACTTTGTAATAAACTTTGATGGGAGGGTGTGCGGTTTGTTGACAGTTGCACTGCCTGTGATGCTTTGGCTTGCTTTGTTTAGCTTCTCTGTAAGCTTAGTTTGAGTGTAATAATAACTAATAACTGGGAGGTTATCCAGTTATCCTATCCCGTGTTTTGGTGTCTCTCCCTTTGTACTCTATTTTGTTGCTAATATGGGGCCAATGTACTAGTTTTGTAACTAGAACGGGATCTACGTTTTAAAATTTATTTTATCTAAAAATTGTTTATTTTTTTATTTTACAATTACATTATATCATAGATAGTATTTTATTCTATTTGTAAATATTTCTTATAGAAAATACTATGGACATCAAATTAAATATATATATATATACACACATATAGAGATGGGTTCAAGTTATATCTCGTATAACTCTATATAAAAGTAGATTCCTTACAAATCTAATATATAGAAATAAAGCTATTATCATATCATTAATATTCTAAAAATCATTAATGTTTTACCTTGTATTTGCCAACAGGCTCAATGAATGCTCTCTCTTTCTCTCTCTTACTCTCTTTATTATGTGACTCTCTCTCTCTCTCTCTTGATCTAGTGCCTGACCCTCCCCATTGGCAGCAAATCTAGCTCCTTAAAGAGCACTAGCATTGGGGGGTGTAAACACCCCCCAATTGCTATTTTACATCCCAAGAGAGCAAAAACTCACTCCATCCAGGTTTGTATACCTAAAAAAATTTGCAACCTATGAATATGCAACCTTACTATTCATAGGTTGAGAAAGAATAATATTTAATCTTGTGGTTGTGTGTGAAGAGAAAAAGATAGTGGGAGGAAAGAGAGAGATAATAATATTTTTTATTATTTTATTAGGTAATTTATATTATTTTATTGTGTTGTATGTAAAAATAAGAATTGAGATGTAGGATGAGTTGTAAAATAAGTTTGCAAAATAAATAAAGTAGAGTTTGAGTATGCAAAATAGGTTTTTTTTTGCATCCTCGGATGCTAGTGCTCAACCTTGTTAGGAATATAGAATGGATGGCACTGCTTCGGTAACAAGAGGTGCTGGAGATCGAATATCCTATGTAATATTTCTTTGCTCCCTCTTATTTCTCATTACTCACTTTAAATACATTCCAAGAAACAACGCAGATCATTTTTAAAAAAATAAATAAATAAATAAAATAACAACCTAGTTATTCTCCTTTAGCATAAACATTGGCTAAATTAGATAACTATAACACCTATCCTTCTAAATGATAATAAAAAAAATCTAATAACAAAAGATAGAAAAGCAATCTAATTTCCTAGTCACACGCAACTGAAGGAGTCCTTTATTGAAATAAACTCTTGGAGGCAATCTTCTTAGCAGATTCACTGAAACTACTTGGCTGGTAACAATAATCTAGATACGAGGCTTTGGGACACAGCACAGTACATACAATATATGAAGTTCTTCTAGCTTTACATCTGTAGTTAGAGTCTTAGAGGACAAAGAGGGTTGCGCTGTGTTACCTTTTTGTAGCGAAAGGAGAGAGACGGTTAAAAAAAAAAAAAAAAATCATAAGAGAGAGTTCTATTTGAGTTCATATTTTCTTGCAGTTTGTCATGGATTAAGAGATATTCATTTAAGTTTGAATTGTAGTTGAACTATTCCAATTTATTTATCTTTTTTCAAGCGTGAAATCCTCGGTTTTACTATTACAAGAAGTAAGTGGGTGAATATATACATCTGGTTTTAAAAAGTTTCTGGATTTTTTTAGAATTTTTTTTTTTTTTTTTTTTTGGTTCTTAGTTTGGTCGATTACATAATCTTTTCTCCCAATATTGTTTTGGGTTTTTGACATAGTTAATGACATAAAAATGGATGGGAGAAAATTAAAACATAGAGGGTAGATCTAGAGGAGAAACTTGATGGTTTTTGTAAGGTTACAGTGTAAAATTGCAAGACTTGGTTCGTCTATGTCATTGCCGTCAAAAGAAGACAGGATAGGCGTAGCTTTGGGGGTTTGTTTTCTCTCTTGTACTAAAAGTTAGGAGTAATTAATAAGGGAGAGTAAATGAGAAATGCTATTAATTAGGTAAGTCTTTAATGATGATATGAATAACGAGATTTTCTTTTAACCGTTAGATCTTATAGGAATCTACGGCTTAAAAAGTGTAACTCTTATAGAATTACATCAGGTGTAACTTGAACTAATTTCATATATATATATATATATCACTCTCTTTTTTTCCCTCTTAAAGAGAGGGACCAAAATCGAATAGACCCCATATTTGAGAGACCAAAAATACATTTTATCCTATAAAAAAAAAGTCCTTTGAAGTTAATGCCTTAACCCTAACTATATTGAGCCAATCTTGATAACTTTCCTAAGTAATCTGAGAAACACCGCACTACTTCCACGATGATTCTTTGTGACTAAAAAATAAACATGAAAGTTGAGAATCTTTTTTAGACAGCTCTTGGGAACGCAAATTAAAATAAATAAACAACACATGTCCAACCACTTGAGAAATGTGATCGAAACATGTCACCCAAATTGCAAGATCATGAAATTTATGGGGCAAATAGTTTTTAAGGACAAATTTGTATTACCATGAGATTGCAGATACAAAATTAGTTTGCGTTTCTCTCAGCTGTTCGGCTAAAGTAAACCAGAAATTCTGTATTACCCTCAGCACCCTTCAATGGTGACTCTATCCACCCATTGCTACAGAATCCCAAATTCTCTACACCCTTTATAATTTTTTCAAGAACCTGCATAAACAAACTCAATCAGTAACTTAGATTTTAAAACAAAGAAAAGTTTTTCAGAGTTAATGCCAATTATGTTTTACTACTAATAAAAGAACAAAGAAAGGAAAGGTTCCAAAGTAGTCCTATTATATCTCATTTCTTAGCAAATAAATGGCACCTTAAGGTACAAGAAAAATAAAGGGAAATTAACAAAACTTTAAGGAATTCCCACCAACAAAAGTATGGAAGGTTGATAAAATTAAGAATCTAAAATATTGCATAAAATCAAGTTTCATCCTGGTACAAATCAGTCTTATCAAATTCATGCTTGAGAGAAAATTTGCTGCAGGACTTGTCTTGATGACTCTCTTCAGGTGTTTAATGCATAGCAATTCAAGTAGTTGGCTTGGCTCTAGAAGGTAACCTTATGTTTTTTTTTCTTTTTTTTAAGGATAAATTAAAGCCTTTCTTTGGATATAGGGCTAAATCTGAAAGTCAATTATCAACCAAAACAGTGACACATGCATACCTCTTGATGAACCATAGGATCTCTCACGATCCCACCACTTCCTACCTGCAAAGAAATTGAAATTTTAAATTCATAAATAAATGGGATCTCTTAGCATCAAACATTACACTTCGTTGCTTTTATCAATTAAATGCTACCCATATAAAACATTAAAAGAAACAAGCATATAAGATCCAAGATTCAAATCTCCTTTCCCCTATTGCAACTATCGAATTATTAAATATATATATGGACAAATTCTTTTTTTGGATAAATCTCTTTAATCGATTACAATATGCCTATGTAAATATCTTTTTAGTGTATCTTTGTTCAAAACAGATACAATTGTGGGACAACCTATTACAACAATAGGAGACAGCTGTCCTCTAATTGTTTTGACGTGCGATGATGAAATGCAATAGCCCAACTCCTGAATGAGTGTAATGCTCTGTTTGTGATCTTTAATCAATCTGTTTATGTTCTGGACTACTTCCTGTACAGAGAGTGAATTGGATTCTCTTTCGATTCTCATGTCTCTTCTTAGAATTTTTTTCCAATTCATTACATTTAGAGCTTTTGGTGCCATTGGGCCATGGCTTAGGTGGGAATAGAGCGGGTTGCCATTAGATTTCCTCTTTAGTTCAAATGATCAACACAATAACCAAGCCTTAGTCCCAAATTTTCAGGGTAAGCTATTGATCCTCAACAAATTATCCAGGGTTAGCCATTTGTATTCTTTTATGCCATTCTATTCAATCCAAAGTCAAACTCTCTATTACTTCATTAATTGACATGTCCTTTTTACTACTTCTGCTAATGTTATTTTTGGTCTTCCACTAATTTTTTTTTTTCCTCAACTTGAATAAACTCATTCTTTCTCACCAATGCAAAAATCATTCTCCTCTGAACTTGACTAAATCATCTCAAGCAACTCTACCTCATATAGTTCAAACCATACTAATAAAAAGCATTTGGAAGCAGAAGATTCCCTTTAGAGTGGCTTTCTTTGTTTGGACCGCTGTCTTGGGAAAATGTCTAACAATTGACAATTTAAGGAAAAGAAAGGTTTGCATTTTGGATTGGTGTTATATGTGCAAGTGTAACAGTGAAACCATTGACCATCTATTCCTTCATTGTCCAGTTGCTCTGGAGTTGTGGGATATGGTTTTTGGTTTATTTGGTGTTTGTTGGGTTATGCCAATGTTTGTTGTTGAGCTTTTTACTTGCTGGCAAGGTTGATTTGGTCGCCATTGCAATGGAGATATATGGATGGTTGTCCCTCATTGTTTGATGTGGTGTATTTGGAAGGAAAGAAATAATAAGTGTTTTGAAGACAATGAGCGTTCTATGCCTGATCTCAAACTTATTTTTTTCAGAACCTTATTGGACTGGTTCTTAGTATGGAGAAACCATAATTTTTTTTTTCTTTTTTGGATTTTCTTGATTTATGTAATTTCTGTATTTGATATGTACACCCCTGTACACTTCCTGTGTACTTGGGTGTCTCTCTCTTTTCGTTATCAATAAATCCTTATATCTTATCATAAAAAAATAATAAAAAATAAATAAAAAAAACTAATAAAAAGAAAGTGTAAATTACACATACCTCCCATGAGGTTTAGGGGAATGACATTCCGCCCCAAATCTTAATGGAAATGACGCTCCCCTTTCTTGAGATTTGAGGAAATTAAGCACATTAGTCCTTTCGTTACAAACAATAAAATAATATTCCAAATGGTGAAAAGATTACCTTGACCAAACCCTAACCATGGTCATTGAAATTTTATTTGGTTAGATATTGTTCCTTGTCACCAAACTGTGGTTAGGGTTTGGTCAAGGGAATCTTTTCAAATTTTAGAATATTCTGTTACTGTTATTAAGGGAAGGACTAAGGTGTTGATTTCCTCAAACCTTAAGGGAGGTTTGTGTAATTTTTACCCAAAAGAAAAAAATTTCCTCGGAACACTTCTCTCACATACAATTGTGCCAGGTAACATCATCTTGGCATCTTGTAATTAATTTACTCACAGAAAAGGAAAAACAATCAATGTTGATGCTGAATAGCATTCTATTTAGCAATGTGATGTCCATGTGCTTTCCCCACAATCACAACCCTCAACCAGTTACAAAATTAAGTGTGTAAACTTGCATAATTCTTCACTAATTCATACTTTAGGTTAAGCATGTCAAGAATCAGCTAAGTCTCAAGCCGAAACACTAAAAAGAGATCTTTGCCTTTGTTAAAGAATTTGAACACAAAGCAATATCTTTTTCATCAAATTTGACACAGCTCCTGGTACTTATACTAGAATGGGGTGCTAATGCAGGACAGAAAAACAGTAAAAACTATGTCAATGTGAACCATTATTCTCAATTAGCCTCATATCACTGCAGGGAATAGAGACCTGTGTAGGAAGACCGCCAGAAAGATTAAAATATACACAACAATAAGAGTTTCTTACTTGTGATCTTCGAGCTTCAAATTGAGGCTTAACCAAGGTAACTAAGATTGCATCTTCCTTCATCACATTGATTACAGCGGGCATGACCTGCTCAAAATGTAAATAACATATAAAGATCTAAAAATTTCAAGGAGAAAATGAATAAAGAACCAAAATATTAGAAATGCAATTGTCAACAGTGTGCGTGCGTGTGTGGTGGAAAAGAAAAACTAGTATGTGATACATATAACTAGTACAATCTCTTTCAAATATCATTTTATTTTATAGAAAAGGGTATAAGAAAGTAGTAATAATTTAAAGCATCAAGAGAAGGGTGATACATGTAAAAAAGTATAGAAGTGGAACATCTCTAATTCCTAAGGGCCTGTTTAGTAGGGAGGATGAAGAAGTGAAAGGGTGGAAAGGATAGGAAGGATTGAAAAATGGGAGAACGGAAAATTAGGGTATCTTTCTTTGTTTGATAGGAAAGGAAAATGAGAGGAAAGAGATAGTGATTTGTAACTATTTACTTTTAAATCCCTATTATATAAAAAACAATTTTTTAACATTAGCCAGATATTTTCCTCTCATCATTCCTCTCAATTTGAATGGATTAAAATTGTGGGCTAGGGGAGATAATAACCCCACCCCATTTTCCATCCTCTCTTTTCTCTCTTAGCAAACAAGAGAATATACTTTTTTTTCTTCCTCTCTCTCCTCTCTTTTTCATCCTTCCTAATATCACTCCAACAAAACATGCTCTAAATAAAATAGGCCTCTAAAGTTCAATCTTTGAATTGACAAAAGTCCAAGAAGGGAAAAGGAGAAGAATCATAATCAACCCAAGGGGTAGCATAATTGGATGGGAACCACACCTCATGAAGCGGATACTAGTTCAAATCTCCCCTTGGAATCAAAAAAACTATTTATTGAAAAAAAAAAAAAAAAAAAAAAACCCACACAACCACTTGATACTTCAAAAGGATGGATTGAAAGCAACCAGTCAATAAATTCTTTAAAACATAAGAACACTACATTTTCTACCACTATTTGAAAGCTTACCAAGAGAATTGAGATGAATGAAAGATCCAGAGTCACCAAATCAACCTTTTGGGGGAGTTCAGAAAGGTATCTTAGATTTGTCCTTTCTATCACACAAACACGTTCATCTCGACGAATTTTGTCAGCCACCTAAAGAAGTCAGCAGTGATTACCGATAGAGCCATTAATGATCAACAGTTCTTATAAAAAAGTGGACATGGGAGGATCATCATATTAATAATTTTTGGGTAAATGTCGAAAAATTGCATCTACACTAATAAAAAAAATCTGGCATAAAAATGAAAATAAAATAGAAGCTGCTCTAATAACATATTAAGTATAAGTTCTATTCGCTTATCAAAAAATGTATAAGTTCTATTCAATTTCTACAATAAGCAATTTAAAAAAAAAAAAAAAAATTATTTAAGACCAGAGGTTATATAAATTTTCCTTTAGAGGATGTGATTGCTGATGGAAAACTAAAATGCTAATTTAGTATTCTTATGTGAAAATCAAACATTTTAGTCCCAAAAACAAATTCAACCCTTTGGTCCTCTTACAAACTTTGATTGGGCAAGTGTTTCTCAACAAACCATTTCTAGAATAATGAAATGACAAAATACTTTGTGTTACCTTCTAAGACCCAAAAAGCCCTGAAAGTCAAGCTCTAAGGCTAATAATAAAATATCAACTTTTGGTATCCAAGTCTCAAGATCCACGAGGAGCCTCAAAATCAAGCTCTAGGGATAATTCATGTACAAAAGCTATGATGATTTTTTTTCCTAACGTAAGTAAAAGAATCTTTATTAAAAAGAGAAGATAGTTTCAATATACATGAACTGTATCAAAACACACCAAAAGAATTACAAACTGAAATTCAAAAGGTCTAAAACCGATGAGGAACTTATACTGCATATAATAGTAATTCAGTCATACACAGATCCCAAAAAGACTAATTAATAGCGTGCTGAGGACATTCAACACCTTCAAAAATCCTACTAATTTTAAGTAGATTTTGGCAAGATAAGGATGTTCCTTCTTTACAATTTTTTTTTTTTAGTTAACTGACTATTTAAACTACTTACCAAGCTTCACAAAATTAGTATGCAAATATTTATAATAATACTCAAAAAGTGGAAGTAACTCATGGGCATCTCAATTTTGGAAATTTTACTGATATTTTGAATTATAATAAACTAACTTACGAAAATCATCAATTAAAGAGTGCTAATTAGAAAGGCCTAAAATATGACAGCAAGAAAGATTCAGCATCATAATAAGCATAGAATTGCCATCAAATATTTCCTATCACATCTTCAATTAGAGACAACCATTTACTTTTTCTTTTTTTCTTTTTTTTTTTCCTTTTGTATTACCATCCAAAACTAAAAAGGAATGGGACTTCACGCCCAGATGCTGTCTAGCACAAATTCGCTGAGCAAAAAGAAAGAATTAGAACTTCACATCACCTGCCCATAGCCTACATCAACCCCATAAACAAATGATGCTCCATATTGAAGCAAGCAGTCAGTAAATCCTCCAGTGGATAACCCTGAATCAAGAGCTACTTTACCAGCAACATTGACGCCTAGCTGTTCAATGGCAGCTTCCAGCTTATATCCTGCTCTATATCCAAAAAAAGAAAAAGAAAAAGAGCTTAAATTAATATATATCCTCACCAAATCTACCAGTAATATAATTTTTTTGTATTAAGCATGCATGATGCATTGGTTTAGGAGAGTAATCACCTACATACATATTTTGGAATTTCAGCCATTATTTGCACAACAGCCTTCTCAGAGACAGGTGTTCCAGCTTTGTTCACCACCTTTCCATCAACGGACACTTTTCCTACACCAGAAACATGTTAGAGAGAGGAAGGATATTTGATGTGTGGGGGGGTGGGGGGGTAGTCTACACTTTACAATGCAATCCATAATCAAAATTTTCAGCCAAGATAATAGCATGTTCTTAGAAATTTGCAAGATAGATACCCACAAACACAATAAAACTAGTATAGGGTCCAAGCAATACTGAATTATGTGGGAAATGCACATTGGTTTAAAAGTTAAAACTGCACCCAGTTTTATTTTGGAAATATATGGGGAAAAACCTGATTTCAATTTTTTTCTGGATTACATAACCAGTTGATATTGGTAAGGCCATATTAAATCTAAAACTAAGGGTGTTAAGGAAACACCATATGAATTTATCTCTACTTGTTATTACCCTAGGTGGCAGGAGGATGTATGGGTGGACACGAATGGGGGAGAACTGGTCTTAGTTTCAGATGATGATCCAAAAACTGAAACAAACTGGACAATTTATTTGATGTGGTTGTCAATCCAACAGTCATTACTGACAGTTGAAGACAGTTCACAAGACTACTAGCAGGCCTAATCTCCTGCATGGCCTTGTTTTTAATTGAAGATAAACATGCATAGTTACAGTTAGTTAGTGAGCAACTTGTTAGGGTATCACTTTAACCAATTTCCCACCATAACATTTGCTATTTGTTTTTGCCACCATTAAGGTTCATAAACAAGCAATTGCCTAAATCCAAATGTCACAGATATTGACATACATTATTAAAAAAACCCACAAAATATCCATAAACCTACATGTAATCATATTCATTCACTAAAGTGCATCACAATATGTTATAATATTAAAAAATGTCACTTACCTTGTAGGATCCATGATTGAATAAAGGTTCGGCTGTATTGCTGAAATCTTTCAAGACATATTTCATCCAGCCTCCTTTTCCTGAAAACATCAATGGCAGAATGAAATATGATATATGAAAAATGATAAAAAGGTTTCAAGATTAATAGTCAATATTTATTTGCAACAAGGTCAGTTTTTTTTATCTTCTTCTCTGAATTAGTCTTGAGACTATTATCAGTAATAAATGGCTACTCCAAATATTTAATCAATAATACTGGAATTTTTCTTAACAGAAAATGGTTCATCTTAGCAGCTCTAATTTTGTTTCTAAGGGACTTGGATGAACTTGATTACTATGTTTACATAATTTTAAAATTCAATAAAATTTTTGGGTTTGCTTAATTGCTATTGTAATTTGTGATTATTAGTTAATGTTAACTAAGCCAGCCTTTTAAATCTTTAGATAGCATTTCAAAGCATAAATTTCTTTGAAAGGATATTATAGCATGGATAGTACTCAAATAAAGTATTCTTTGCTGATGACATCACCACCACCTACTCCATGAATCTGATGAGACTGCCACTACTATGAAAAATTATGCAAGGAAGTGACCATATAAGCATCTACTACATCACCTCCACCATCATCGGTCATTGCAACCATTAACAACCAACACCACCATATATGTCATCAACAAAACAACCAAGCCTTAGTCCCATATTTTTTGAGGTTGGCTATGGACCCTCAACAAACTTTATGTACCTCTCCTTCTGAAAATATCACAAGCATTTCCTCTAGGACAACTAATACCACCACTGCCTCCATATGTGCAAACTATGCCTTTACCCAGTGCACAAAACTAAAAACTCCCACTTTGGGCTACCACTAAGCCTACAATTGTTTTAGTGTTTCTCCATTCCACTCTATTGACATCTAATTGGAAAAACTGAGGCGATTTTATCACATATCATCAACTAGCTTAACCACTACCCACAAAGTATGGTGAGGAGGGTGAGGTCATAGGTTCAAGAGCATCGTAATTCACCAATATATAAGTATGTATGTGTGTGTCTAATCAATCAAAATAAAAAATGTATGTGTGCTTATATATATAGACCTAGGGTAACTCTTTGCAATGTTACACCACTCCATCAACAATGTTAGGATTACATTGCCTTGTTATACTCATGCTTGCAGAATATCAAAATGATCGGAGATTAATTACCATCTCATCATAAAAAATATTAAATTTCAAGTATTTTTAACTTTAAAATAACGATTAGATAGTTAATAAAATCCAATTAACAGGAAATTCGGTGTGCATATTAAGAACAAAGAAAATATGTGATTTAACAGTGGAATTATTCAATCTAATAAAAATTTATGAAATGGTGTAACATCGCAAATAATTATCAAGTCTAACTTGATCCTAATCTTATACTTGAGAAAAGTGTAGAACTTCCATCCAATGCCTAGAGAGTAATCAATACAAAATCTAAGCAACATAGTGAATAAGAAGCTAGAACCAATCAAGATTAGGCTTTTTTCTTAGTCCAGTCAAAACATAAGAAATCCTCAACTTTCATCTCTTCTCCCTTCAATTTTCCTAGCATACAAACAGTGCAGAAGTAGTAGATTCATACACCATATACAAATCGGCATTGATTCTTACACACTTCTTATTGTAAATCGTCTGTACACATCACCCATTTCACATTTTAAAATGCTGAATAACAGTAACAAGTTAACAAACTGCTATTGGAGCTAGAAAAGCTTACTTCTTTGGTGCTTGAAGCTTTCCAGAACTTGCAACAGCATAGCTTCTAAAGGGACTGTGAATTTGGGCTTTGACCCATCTCACTAAAATCATTTTCAAAAAGAAAAAAAAGCAATAATTAGACCACAAATCCACATAAAACGAAATGGGTTTGTTAAAATTATTAAGATTCAATCAACAACGAACTAAACAAGAACATAGAGAGAGTAAAGAGGGTACCAGAAAGCTTTGGAGATCTGGAAAGAGAGAGAAAAGACAAGCTTGGAGTGGTATGAAGTATGCGTGAGATACTGCCAATGGGAAGCTTTAATAGCTGCGGTGCCATTTTTGGCCGAATTTTCTTTCCTTCTCCGTTTTCACGGGAAAGCAGGGCAGAGCAGAGTACGGTCCGAAATTCTTATGAAGAGATAAAAGAGGCCTTGCATATAGCCCATTACATTATGTTAAAAGGCCTTGAGCCTAATGTTAATAGTAATTATCCATTCATCTGGGCTTAAGGTGATAACTAAATTAAGATCTAACATTTTAAAAAAAAAAATGAAACTATAATATATACCCTTTTTTAAATTACATATATACTACAAAAAAATAATTAGTTAAACTGTTAATTTATAATATTAGTTTTTATATATATATAAAAAAAAAAGTTATTTCTATTGGCTAACGGTTAGAAGAATGGGTAAAATTGTTAGTTTATATAAAATATAACTTTATCTTGCATAGGAACGTAGATATCTATCTTTTTTATTTTAATGGAATCTACATTCCCACAAAAAGGGTATTGAGTGGAAATTCAAATATTCTTGTCATCTAATTTTCTTGTGTAATTTGCTATTAAACGTGATAATTTTTTAACATTCCTAAGAATCCTAAAACATTACTAAATACCAAATGCCACCTATGGATTTGAGAGATGATGAGTTCTACATAGATAAAATCAACCGTCTATAACACATATCCAAAGAAGAGGTTTTTTTCATGTTTTTTCTTTGATAAAAAGTTACTTTTTATTTATTTATAGGTAAAGATATATCCTTATTAGTAAAATTTAGGGGCCTTTTTACATTTGGTGGTCTTAGGTGATTGCTTAACTCACTTATAGCAAGAGCCAATCATGGGCATAACCATTTTAAATCTTGCCTCCTCAAGAGTTTAGTGTTGCAATTTGTTCCTTGAAGGGAGGAGTTCCACGCTCATAACTCACATGACAAATATGATGTGGTGTGTAGTCCAAGTACACTTTAGTTCTTTATTAAGAAAAAGTAATAAAATTTAGTAATTTTATTGTTGGTCACTCTTTCAAGTGAGTAGTAAATTTGTGTTTCTAAACTTCAGGTCTCTGTGATACTTGACTACTTTTAGTACAGACTTAGAATAGTTTTGATTTTTTGGCTTTGTTTATTACAAAAAAATAGACACCAATGAACTAATCTAAGCCAAAGTAATTTTTTTTTCTTTTCTAAGTTATAAATTTTTAATATGTTATAACTGTAAAATATCTTAAGTTTATTGTTTGCTTCATGAGTGGACTCTATAGGTTGAAAGTCTCTTAAAAAAAAAAAAAAAGAGTTTTTTGTTTGCTCTTATTGTCAATTTAGGTTCATTAATTTTTATGTGATAGGCTATAGTTGTTGACCTTGGTATATTTTTATGTCCTAGCAACTAGTGGAGCCAAAAGCCCAAAACCTAGCCCAAGGTCATTCAATTGTAGCTCAAACTCAATTAGGGGTGTGTAGAAAACCCGCCAACCCACCAAACCCGACCCAACCCAACCTGCCGGGTTAGGTCAATTTTTAGGACTTGGTGGGTTGAGTTGGGTTACATTTTTTTTTATTTTTTTTATAGTGGGTCGGATTGGGTTTGTGTCATAAAATTACAAACCTACCAAACTTGACCTGACCCCCATATTTTAATATATGTTTAAAATATATTATATATTTAATAATTTATAAAAAAAAAAAAAAAAAAAACCAGCTGTAGAGCACTTCCTCGGTCCTACTATCATATATAATATAAAATCCTATTAGTTCTTTTAATATATATTTAAATATATTATATAATTAATAATTTTTTTTTAAATTTTAGATTTATTTTGTTTATAACTGAGTTAGGAACTCATGTATATTTTATTTATAAGTGAATTATGATACTAGTTAATTTATATTTTGTTTATCAACTTAGTTCAATACTTAAACATATTTTATTTACAACTAAGTTGGAATATTAGTTTATATATTAATATATATTTTGTTTATTAATTTAGGTGGTAAGTGTGATATATTTTTTTTACTCAATTTAATAATATTTAATAAAAAAATTGTCCAACTCATGGATTCAACTAGAACCAATCCAATCCATGTGAGTTGGGTTAAACTTATATAATAGGTTAAGTTGGGTTGAATTATTTTTGACCCTTTATAACGTGGGTTGGTCAAAAAAAAGTCCCCTCCCGACCATGCACACCCCTAAATTACTCAATACCGGAATTTGGCGCGAAAATTAGAAACACATCCCAATTCCAAATTAGGGTTTAATCCGGAGCCACTGCTTCTTCGTCTCACGCTCTTCCTCAACAATGTCCAATTCCTCCGATCAGCTCGAGGAAATCAAAGCCCTAATTTCCTCTGGCTCAAAGTGCCTCGCTTACTCAACCCTCTTACACTTCCAAGAACAGTCCAGTGGCGACCCTACTTCAATTCAAGCCCTAGCTGTAATTTCTCAGACTCTTCTATCTTTAATCGTTGCCGATATCTCAGACGACGATGAAGAAATGTAAGTTTCAAATCAAAATGATATGTTTGGATGCTGGGAAATGTGTAGGAAAAGAAGAGGAAATGAAGTTTGGAATACAATTATGAACTGAAATAGATGATTTTTAAAAAAAATTTAGTTTTTTTTTTTTTTTTTGGGTTTCCTCTTTCCATCTAAGTAGCTTTCAAATGCAGGGTGATTGAATATATGTATAAATATTGGTTTTGAATTGATGACAGTGCTGCACTGGCTTTGAAGTGTTTGGGTTTCATGATTTATCATCCGTCCCTTGTTGCCGTAATTGCAGGTATGTTGTGCTAGTGGTACACCATTGTTTAGTATAACATTTTAGTAATGGGGTGTTGGTAAATTATTGCCTTTCAAAATTTAGATATTAAAAAAAAAAAAAAAAAGGTAAATTACAAATTACACCCCAGTGTTTGGATTTTACATCTTGAAGTTTCAGAATTTGAATTTTACTACTTGAAGTTTGGGGTTGTTTGGATTTCATACCTTAACGTGTTAGAATTTGAATTTTACCTAAGTGTTTGGTTTTTATTTCCTAAAGTTTAGGATTGTTTGGATATTTCATCCTGAAGTTTCAGAATTTTGGGGTATAAAATCCAAACACCCTCAAACTTTAAGAGGTAAATCCAAATTCTAAATCTTTAGGGTGTAAAATCTAAAAATCTCCAAACTTCAAGGCTAAAATCCAAATTTCGAAACTTCAGGGTGTAAAATCCAAACACCTCCAAGCTTTAGAGGTGTAATTTGCAATTTACCCTATCAAAACAGTGGCTTAAACCATGTTCCTAGTTGACTGGTATTGTTTAGTTGTCTTTAAAATTGGATATGAGTACTTAATCAGCATTTTCTCTATGTTGGTTTTGTAGTGGATGATGCCAATTTGGTTATGGAGTCTTTAGTTAGGCTCATTACAACAACAAAAATGAAGGTAAATGTCACATTGTCAAATAATGATAGTTTTCAAGGGTTGCTGTGCTCTTTTTATTTATTTATTTGTGGATTTGACTTGTCTGCCTCTTAATTTCAGTCAGTTTGTAACTTAGGAGTGTGGTGCATATCCATCCAACAGTTTAATGCACCATTTCTAGATTCCCACTACAACTCTCTGTTGCAGGCGGTTGTTCATGCACTTGACAACCCAATTGGTTCTTTATCAACAACTTTTGAGGCTATTCAGGTATAAGTAATTCTTCCAAGCTTTATATTTTATGCTCCTCAAGCACTTCTAGTGATACTTCTTAAGTGGAAGTCTATGCATATAAACTGACTAAGTCAGTCACTAATAAATTTCAATATCGTCTTTTCTGTAAAGTGTTTAATGTGCATAACTTGTCCTGGAGAAAGAAAGAGAGAGAATTGGCAGTGAAGTGGTTTTATTTGCTTAATTGTGGAATTTTTTTTCTTCCAAACTTGGACGGAACATTATGCTACACAAGCAAATTGTGTCAAACTTTTGTCCTAAACTAATGATTCCAGTGTTAAATTTTACATTGTTGCGTAATCAAGTTGGTTATTTATATTTTATATATCGCAGCTGAACTTAGCATCTTATGTTAAACAAGAATCAATAAATGAGTATGGTCAACTTGTCTCTCCTGCTAACCCTTCTTGCTATTATAATAGGCCTTGATAAAGTTAGCATCTAATTTAAGTGAGAGAATGAGAGAATCATCTCATTTATGGGCTCCTCCAATATATAGAAGACTTCTCAGCTTTGACAAGAAGGAGAGGGATATGTCAGAAAGGTGTCTATCGAAGATTAAGCCTATAATATTACCTCCTCCAATAGTTCTCTCCAAGGTACAAATGTGCTTATGTTCTTTATATTTTGCAAGTGCATCTATCAAGGTGTATTCATAGTTGAGATATACATTTTAAACATGGAAAGCTTAAACATGCTAATATGATGATATAGCTCGCTAAATCTGTTTCCACCATATTTTTTCCACTAAATTTTTGTTAAAAGGTTTGAGAATTTAGATGGATTTAATGTGTTTGCATGTGAAGTATTTCAAATAAAACATCTTACTAGCTGATGCTAACATTGCAGAATCTGAAAAATCATTACTAATTTTTGCCCATTGTATATCTTATTGGTGCTTGTCAGAATCTGAGGTGTAACTTTTTGTTTTAGGAAAATTTGTGAGCCTAAACAGCTAGCAGTTTCTTTACTGTGACTGAATCTGGTTTTAAAAGTGAAACATCATGGGAAATTTCCTTTTGTAATACAAACCAGAGTGGTGGTAAAATAGATGATTTTGAAGTTTTAAGAGATGAAGTAGAAAATTTTTATTTTGGTGGATGAAGCCAAACTGCTGTGAAGGTTTAGCACAAAATGCCAGTAAAATTCAAATTACATCCTTAAAAATAGTTCAAACCAATAGTAAGAGGTTGTGTCACAGACTGTTTGGATCTATTGATTTATTTGACTGTTATCTAAATCAGCTTCAATAGTTAATATGAATAAATGTTTGTCATAAAATTCCCAATTGTGTGTCCAGAAGCTAAAAATCAAGACTAGTCAACTCTACCAGTGGTTCATTCAATATCCCTGTAGCTACCATTTCTACCTTATCTTCTTTACCATGACTATGTATCTGGTTTCAAAAGTGAAACATCACAGGAAATTTCCTTTTCAAATACAAACTGTAGTGGTAGCTACATTTACAATGTAGGATATATGATTTTGACATTTTGAGAGATTGAAATAGCACTCTTTTCTTTTCCCTTTGTGTGTGTGTGTGTGTGTGTTTGTGGAGGGTGAAGACAAAATGTTGTAAAGGTTTAGGCCAAACAAAATTCCATTAATTATCGAAATAAATCTTAAAAAAATATTTAAACTTATCCAAAAAAAAGAAAAACCCTTCAAACCATCAATAAGAGGTTGGGTCACAGTCGTTTAAATCCAGCTTCCATAATTCATATGAATTAGTGTTTTTCATAAAATTCACAATGGGTATCTAGAAGCTCAAAATCAAGACCAGTCACTGTACTGGTGGTTCATTCCATATCCCTGCATCATGGAGTAGAAAATTTTTCAATTTGAAATTCCAAAACTTCTTGACTTCTATCATGAATGAGTGCCTCATTAGATTTGTAAAGTATTATAGGTAGTTAACCTTAACAGTTTTATATTGCAATTTAGTCAATGATAAAGACTAGGACACAAAAGTTTCAAATACCGATGATCCTCTCTCTCTCTCTCTCTCATGTGCATTAATGTGTGCCTATCTCACATAATCAGGCCTGAATGTCTAAGGTAGAACCATGAGAAAGGTTCCTTCTGTCTAACTTTGATTCTGGTATCAAGGTTAAGGTTTGCCTAAAATCATTCCAATATTGTATCTATCTTGTTGTTTATTCTAAGATCCCTAATGTACTTTATTCTATCTTTAAACAGGTTCTTGTCAAAGATATGAAGCAAATTTTGCTCACTAAGATGAAGGAGCTGCTAAACCAGGGTATGAAGGTCCAAGCCATTCATGCATGGGGATGGTTTATTCGCTTACTAGGTTCTTATGCTATGAAGAACAGGCAATTAACAAATGAAATGCTGAAAATTCCTGAAAATACATTTTCAGATCTCAACCCACAAGTTCAGATTGCTTCACAGGTATTTTTAATACAGTTGGACTTTTTGGAAATCTGGTCACTATCACCAATCACTGATAATATTATCCAAGAAAATAATTCTTTATTTGTTGAATTTATTATCAATAAAATAGCACCTCAAAAATAGAAGGTGCTTTCATCCATTTCCTTAGTTCAATGATAGCATAGAAGTGGACATCTTTTGAAGGATACAAATTTATTATGGCGCATAAAGAATTTGCGGTAATCCAAATCAAGAGACTAAATGGTCCTTGCTTAAGTCAGAAAAGGGTGTCTAGTTATCAACTTTTTGAGTTGTTGTGGTCCTTGCATGTAAGCTCATAGGACTGGGTCTACCCAAGTTTTTATGGCAATCTATGCAAATAGAAAAAGCTAAATCACTGCCTAGTTACCTGTTCAATTATCTTCTATGGTAATTTCTGTATTTAAATATGCCAGTACTCCATTACAGCACTTAGAATGTCATTCTTCCATCAATTATGGTAACCTTTTGGATTAAAATATTTCATAAGTCCTACGTTATAATGCTTTAGATGTCATTCTTTTGTATGATTTTTTTACCGTAATTTGCAGTTTGCTTGGGAAGGTCTTATTGATGCTCTAATTCATCCTCCAATAGTTGCTTGTGAGACAAATGCATCCAAGGAGGAGAAGGGTGTACAACATTTGCAAAAATCTAGAGAGACCAGTGATAAAATCCAGGCAAATGGGTTTTTAAAAAGCATAAGGCTTGTAATGACTCCTCTGACAGGAATCATATCAAGTAAATGTGATATATCCGTCCACTCATCATGCTTGAACACATGGTGTTATCTGCTGCATAAACTTGATACTTCTGTCAATGATCCATCAGTGATAAAGCTAGTGTTGGAGCCTATCTGTGAAGCAATTTTTCGCATTGGTCCTGAAAGTAAAAGTGTGAGCTCATGGAATCTGTGCCTAGATCTGCTTGATGATTTTATTTTAGCAAAATGTAAAGATGTAGAATATGTCACAAGTAACACTGCAAGCCATCATTTATCAGCTACCAAATTCTTATGGAAGCAATACTCTGTTAAATGGTTGCCATGGGATATTTATCAGTTGGACTTCCATTTAAACATAGTTTTTATTCTCATCAGTCAATCATCAATTGCAACTGTCAACCATGAATACAAAAGTTTCGCATGTGATGCTGCTTTAAGGTTATTTTTATCTGTTCTGAAAGGAGTTCGATTGGTGTTGGAAGAGCCATCAACCAATTATAATGATATTATGTTGTGTTTGGGCACAGTATTAAGGTTCATAAAGAAGATATGTGAAGATGTAAGTTCAGAAGGCAGTGATAGTAGTGATTTGCATCATGCTTGTCTCCAGTTTATAGACGCTGTCACTAAGGAGTTACAACCTGCTACATTGGAATCCCCTCTGTACAAGGTTTCATTGGACCTCAAGTACATTGACAAGATTCAATCAGTTAATAACATTAGACATGCAAAATTTATGGATATCTGCTCTATCGTTCACATGAATATGGTTTCACCAATGGTTTATTTACTTGTAGCCTACCTCTGTGTGGTCTTTCAATCAACTATGAAGACATCCAAAACAGAGTTAATTTTACAGGGAATCCACAAGTATTTCAAATTTTTATTCTCTTCATATGATCCCCTGGAAACTCTCCTTGCTACGATCAGTTTACTATGTAATTATGTCGGTCCCCACTGCTTAAATGTATGGATAGCAATAGCCAAAGGATTGAGAGACTGCATAGATGATGTCAAGGAACTTTCATTATTGAGAATGGAGTCCAACAACACTGGTTTTCTTGCCATATGCTCTCTCTTATTGTATCCACTTTCAGTATGCTCTTGCCCCCAGAAAAATTCAGCCTCACTGGTTAGTGGATTCTCACAACAGCCTCATGTTTCACCACAGAGGAAGCTTGACTTTGAACATGTTTTTGAAGTGTGGAAGACACTTTATAGTTCTCTTAAAACTTCTCAGAATGTGTACTGTTCTGCTACAAACAGTTTCCTTGAGGATTTGTATTCAATGTTAAATGGGTGCCTTGACGAACATGCCAGAATGCTTGATGGTGCCAATGATCTTGATTTAAGTTATAAGGATCTGGATTTGGATCTCCTTTCTTTATATGGCAATGTAGTAATATGTTTCTTGGAAGAGAACTGTACTTCAGAAGTAGGTTCAGACAAAAGTAGACACAAACATATTGGTGACTCTAAAATATCCAGTAACATGAATGTTAGCTTGAGATTTGCTTCCAGGTAGGTGCAAACATTGCTTCTTAGAGTTGGGTTAAGGCATGATAGGGTGTTAAGGCATTCTTTCATTGCAGGTTGGCTGGCTGCCAACTCTGGACTTGGGTTCTTATGGGATCCCATCATTTCATATAATCTCATTGTGATTTGTTTATAGATGGAGTTTTGGACACTCTACAAATGAAATTCAATTCAGTTTTATAATATCAAGTAAATTATCTAATTTAAAATTGAATCTTCACTATCCAAATAATAGGAATGAGTTTTGATTTTTTAAAAGTTATTTGGCTTATTCCTTCAGTTCCATATTATCTCATTGTGATTTGTGCATAGATGGAGTTTTGGAACTTTCTACAAATGAAATTCAATTCAGTTTTATAGTATCACGTAAATGATTTAATCTAAAACAGAACCCTCACTATCCAAGTGTTTTGTCTCTTCCATCTACCATTGCTCATGTTTCCAAGTGTCTTCATACAGATATTTGAAGGTATTATGTACAAAGTTAGCAACAGAGCCCCCAACTGGTCTTATTGTGACATCAAGGTAACTTTATAGCTGGCTTCTTGCCCTTTGTGCTTGAGTCAGTACATATGTGATCTCCTTATGCCTATATAACTTTGCCATGAAATCCCAGGTTATTTTCTGCATTGGCATGCGTTATCAGTTGTCTTCACATGAAGCAAGATATCCTCTTGTTCATTGAGGTAGTGCACCGGCCAGGTTTTTGCAATGAACTTTATAATTAGATCATGCTTTCAGTTAAAACTGAAGCAATTTTATATACTGTTACTAGAGTGAAACTCATGATCTCTAATAATTCATTGAAGTTACGTATGAACGGTGGCTAAATTAAGCATGTACCATGCTCTTTTATTTATTTTTTCCCTTAAGTTGAACCATATGTTGAGGGAGTATGCTTTTAAAGTCTTACTCCTGCTTTTAACTTTCTCTCTCAATTTTCCTTCTCTTTTTTGGAGAAGGGGTGGGGGTGTTTTTATGGAAAACATGTTTGCATAAAAGAAAGTGGAGTGAACATTTGGAGTCACCTTCCTTGAAAGTTTCTTTAGAACATTTCCAATGGAGTTGGTGATCAGGATCTTGAAGTTTCCTTCTTTTGTTTCATATTTTCACACACAGATTCTATTTCTTGAAAACTGCTATCCTGTTTGACTAGCATATGATCTTTTCACGTACTTGCAGATAATATCTTGTCCACTGCTCCAATGGGTGTCACATATAGAGATATGGGATGAAAGCACCAAATATCATCTTCAACTCTTGTGGACTGAAATCCTTAATTGTTTGCAAAGTAGTCAGCCGCCTATAATCTTTGATTCTGTACTCCTCAAATTGCAGTCACCCCTTCTTGAAATAACTCTTGAACACCCAAATCCATCCTTTTCAGAGCCTACCATCACCTTCTGGAATTCCACTTATGGTGAGCAAATCAAGTTGGATTACCCTCAAAGCTTGCTTCATGTCTTAGACAAGCTCTCGAGAAATGGAAAAATAAACCTCCGCAAGAGAAGCTTACCATATCTTGAAAGATGTCGCTTTAGACTAGGAGTCAACACTGCTTTACAAAGATACAGGGTGACTGCAACCCATAACATGAGCTCCAAAAGAGTAGAGTTTGTGGAGGATACAGTGAATCAACTTCAGCACGAGGAGAAGCTGTCTCCAAGGTTAAAAAGAAAAAGTTTGGAACTAACTGAGCATCAAAAGGAAGTAAGACGAGCACAGCAAGGAAGGGAGAGGGATTGTAGTGGACATGGCCCGGGGATCCGGACTTACACTAGTGTTGATTTTTCACAGGGGAATGAGGATTCACAAGAAAGCCAGGAAATTCGGGATCCGGAGTCCATTATGGAGATGTTAAAAAGAGCTACTTAATTGTTTTTATCTGCGTGCCTTGCTTTGAAACATGGAATTCTAGATGGGGCACCCAACTTAACCAAGCATGCTAGATGGTCATGGCCACCCAGTTATTTCTTTGGTCTTGTGTGTCACCTATTTTATCAGTCTTGTTATATTGATGATGTTGTGAGTTGTATCAATTATTTTAGAAGTCCACAAATGGATGTATTGTATATAATATTTATATTGATCTTATGTACAGAATGTACAACAGTATTTCATTAGCATTGTGCCATTGTATAGCGTGTATGCTATTTTGAGTTATGGAGCATTTTATTCCTAGCTTTGAAACTTACTGTTGTTTAAAGGAGCAAAGCAATACCAAACGTTCAAGCTCCCACAAAAGAAGAAAAGAAAAACGTTTAAGCTATTGGAAATCTATTTGGTTCCCAGAGCTTGCAATTGCAGAACAATCAATTAATACAGAATGAAGTAATTGGTCACTATGGTTTCTTCTTCTTTTCACACGATATTTTGCTCTTCACAATCCTCACATTGCGGCAACACCTTTTTTCTATTCTTCACTTCACACAACATGAATTAAAGCCTCACAATTTTTCCTTGATTTGTGTGCTTTACAAAAGCTTTGTAGAGAAAACTCAAACCTTGTTGTTTCTCTTCTTGGGGTACCTCCTAGGCAAAAATCTCATTTTTCTCTTTTAGTTTCATGCCCAATTCTATTATTTTTCTCCTCTTTTCATAGGGGAGGACCATTGGGCCAAAAGCATCACATTCTTTGCAACACTGTCATTTATAAGATTTCAAATCAAATTCCTTGATACACAAGGAATGCATTACTTCTTTGATAAGGAATAAACTTTCCTTAAATTTCAAGAAAGAATATTTCCTTCCACACTGAGGAAATTCAAGAAAATAACCAAATTTTATTTTTCTTGCTTCAATAAGAAAATCCAATTAGCTTTCCAAGTCACAATAGGAATTTGAGATAATTTCTCAACAAAGTAGTGTTCCTCAAAAGGAGGCATTGTTTATGTCTTGTTTTTAGGGACAATAGCATGGCTAACTAATTACCCTAAAAACTACTTCCTTAAGGGGAAGACCCCAATTTGAACTTGATGAAATCAAAGGTTGTAGCAGCTTTGCATTAATGATAATTGGCCCTTATTTTGTGGAGGCAAAGATGACATTGGCTGAAACTTTGTGTGTGTTTGAGACTAGATTATTAGCTATCTTTTATTTTTATTTTTATATCTTATATAAAGCTTTTCAAAAAAAATATAAAGCTTTTCAGCTTCTCAAAAAAAAAAAAAAATATATATATATATATATATATATAAAGCTTTTCAAGACCTCACTTTTTCTTAATTTTTCTCATTTTTTTTCAAAGTATAAGTATATTTTAACAAAAAAATTTCATAAAAATACTAAGTTATTCCCAAACACACGCAAATCTTTAACACAATAGATGCATTATTGCTTTAATGAGTTCTTCTACTTATATATGGCATCAAACTATAGACCCAACGGTTACAAGTGCTCCAAGCTCATTTGTTAAATTTTGGGTGGGCCCAAATTTACACGAAAAGGCCATTTTGCCCTTCAACCCATTGCTCTTCTATTTCCCTTACCTCTTCTATTTCCCTTATTTGGCTGTTTCTCTCCTCAGTGATGGAGGGAAATTCTTGTACTTAAAGCTTATTTTTTATAGTTGTGGGCTTTCATAGGCTGTTGCTAATATTGTGGGCTTCAATTGGTTGATTCCATGGAATGGCTTTTGAACTTTCTTGTCCGTATGGATGGGCTTTGAAGCTGATGTCATGGGGCTTATTATGGACCCATCTTGAATTAATTTTGGATGGCTATTTCAAGTGTGTGGGCTGTACTTGTGAACTGTAGGCTTGGATGGCTCGTGAGTTAATAATAATGGGCTTTAGGTTGATTGTATGAGTTTCATCTACTCACAGTTTCAAAATCCATAAGTTTCCTCGTTGAAAATTCTGTTTTTTAGAGTCTAGACTACCCATCTCAATTAATTATAATTTATATGTTACAAAATATTAGTTCATGTCACCATCTAAGGAATAATCTAATTTCAATGCTCAGCTAACTTTAACAGTATAGAAATAAATTTCATCAGAAAGTGATGATTGTTTCTAAAATTACTCGTGACGCTTTCTGTAGACCCACTTATTTGTTGGAAAGTTTTTTACAAGGATTTGATCCTAGATTCAATCTAAGATAGAGAAGATTACATAACTTTACTTTCTAGTTACAACATAAGTTGGGAAAAGTGAGTTATGCTAGGACAGTATTTGAAGATTCCAAATCCAAATTCGTTTTGTTGGGAATAGTATGATCTATGGATACTCCAAATTGTATTGGATGGGAATGACTTTTGAAATGTTCAACTAGATGTCTAAACGTGACTCTGTGTCTTGGAACACAATGTTATTGATCTTCTTTCAACATGACTTTTGGATTTAGAGCCTTAATACTTTTGTTAAGATGTGGAGTCAAGGTGTTAGACTGAATTCCATGACCTATGCCATTGAACACAATATAGTTTTGTGTATATATATATATATATATATATATGATCTTGAATAAATGGGGGTATTAATTTGCATGATTGGATTGTTCAAATGGAACTACTCTTGATGTTTTAGTTGGTAGTAGTCTTGTTGATAGCTTCACAGAGCACAATGCAGTTTCATAGACTTATTTAATCAGTGGACTTGCATATTTTGAGTTAGAGGAAGAAGATTTGGAACGGTTTAATCAAATGACTATTGTCTTGGATGAGATTTCTCTAGCAACAATTGTTTGGCATTAGTTCAGGTGAGAAGTATGTTTCAATTGGGAAACAGCTACATGGATGTACAATCAAGACTGGAATGGGTTCCACTGTTGCTGTAAGAAATTAGTTGCTAACATGCACTATGCAGAGGAAAGTCTTAAATAAAAAAAAAAAATATATATATATATATATATATACACACACACATATATAATTTCTATAGTACCAAAATGAAAATAGTATAATTTTTCTAAAAAATTCAAAAGGCAAGTTTGTGAAAATATTCATTTTTTAATAAAAATTACTAAGGGCAAATTACAACTTACTTATATGTGGTTTGGCCGAAATTTTAGTTGCTTACTTGTGGTTTGAAATTTGACATTGTACCCACCTAAGGTTAGTTCAGCTAAATTTTTGTAACCCACCTTTGTTAAAAACAGGATTAAATATGTAATTTTGCTCCACTCTTATGTCTCTTTCCTTCAAAACACAAAAAAACATAAAAATACGAGATTGGATAAGATATTAAAAAAAAAAAAAAAATTCTATCGAAACACTTGCATCATGAGATTTCAAACCACAAATAGGCAACTTAAATTTCGGTTAAACCTAAGGTGGGTAAAGTTTTAATTTGCCCAATTATTTATAACAATTTGAATATCATTAAAAAGTATATAAAATTTGGAAATTATTCTCTAAGTTTTAAACAAACTTTCTCAAACTCAATTTTTCCCACCCTACAATACAAAATGTCAAAAAAGTGTATCCTCAAAATTAATAAAACTCAACAAAATTGCAATTCAAAAAAAAAAAAAAAATCAAACTGACATTAAAATCAAACTCCATCTCTCAAATATGTAAGATATGTGATGTGATGGAGCAAAATATCCAATGCATAATCAAATTCAAGATTTTTAATAAGGCTTTGAAGTCACGCAATAGAAAGAGGTGGTTGATCTCAAGTAAAAGTGTTGGTTGTAGTCAAGGCATCCCCCCTCCCCCCTCAAAGCAAAATTTCTGGTTCTGCCACTGACGGGGTCAATACCTTGATTTTATTAACATGGCACACAATCCACCCAATTTACTTTGATTGGAATTAATAGGCTTAGTTCATTATCAACAGGCCTAAAATTGTTATACATGAAACTTTAAATTTAAAGATTTAGAAAGACTATATTTTTCCTCAAGTTTTTAAATCTAAAATACGTTATACAACACCATTTTATCCTTTATGACAAAACCAAGATCACCAAAAGGAAGAGTTGCAGTAAGAAAAGCACCACAAAAACGTATTACATTGAGTAGACAATAAACACAGCTTCTCACAAAAAAAAAAAAACAACAACAACAACAACAACATTATCGATCTAGTATGATAAATTATCAAATACCCCTCCCAAACTCTTGCAATAAAATGGAAACACTAGTAATGGAAGCACCATATGCATGGGTTTATTTTTAAGGGAAAATTCTTACCCATTTATTTTTGACGTCTCCTCCACTTCACCCTTCCTGCTGGATGGCCAATTGCAAAAGAATTTATAAACCGACCACTACTCTTCCTTTTGATTATAATTTGTCCAACGGACACTCCAACTATAAATCCACATCCATATACCATCACAACTACCTTCCAGTCAAACTCAAATGGAAACTCTGAGCCTTGTTTTGCTTCAAAATTAGAAGTTGGAGTTGGTGGGTGCTCTGAATTGGCACATCTTTTGGACAATGGGCTTCCACACAATTCTACATTTCCATCAAATGAATTGTTTTGAAATGTGAGAAATTGTTTTCCTTGTGGTATAGGTCCTGTAAAATTATTATGAGCCACATTCAAGAAAGCAAGGAAGGTGAGCTCCACTAGTTGTGGAGGAATCTCTCCAACTAGCATATTTTGAGAAAGATCCAATGATTCTAGGTTTGTTAAGGTTGCCAAAGACAACGGGATAAAACTAGTAAGAATATTGTTGGAAAGGTTAAGCATGTGAAGCACTTTTAGATTCCCCCAAATTTTTGGAATTTCTCCTTCAAACTTGTTGCCCAATAGATCGATGGCCACAAAGAAATCTTGAATTCTCGAATATTCTGTCTTTATGCCTTTGTTTGTCAATGTCATTGAGTATGCATATGACGGCATTAACCAACCATTGCTTGGATATTTTTGCATCTGAATATTTGCTTGCATATACATTAAGTTACCTATGTCAAAGCTTTGCATGGATTTCCAAATTTGGAAGTATTCATATGGCAACTTACCTCTAATATTATTGTTTGAGACATCAATTACTTGTAATTTTGGGAATCTTGGAATTGTTTCCAGTTTTCCAATAAAACCATATAATCCATTTGATTGCAAAATGAGAACCTTTAGCTCTAGAAGAATGCCCAACCAAGAGGGGAAAATATCAATTATATGATTGTTTCCAATATCAAGAAATTCCAGCATTGTACAATTAGCCAATGACCTTGGTAAAGGCCCCTCAAAACGATTTTGACTCAATTGGATCATCCCCAATTTGCATCATTCCATGAATATTTGAGGAATGCTGCCATGAAAGTTGTTGTTTTGGAGATTAAGACCGGAAAGGTTTCTCAAGTCTCCTAAACAATGGGGAAGGAAGCCACTTAAGTTGTTGTGTGAAACATCAAGATAAGAAAGAGAAATTAGTTCACAAATCATTTGAGAGATGTCTCCAGTAAGCATGTTGTTAGAGATAGAATAATAAATGATGGATGGAGCTGGAATTGGAAGTGCCCCTTAAAGATTGTTGTTTGGAAGGTACAAAATTTGTAGACTACGCCAAGGGAAAGCATTTGGGGTTTGATCAAAACTTGTGAGTGAGTTTCCTGACATGGTTAAAACCAAGAGAGTATCTATACTCAAGTTAGAGATCCATTTTGGTATTTGGCCATGAATGTTGTTTTGAGAAAGTTCCAAAACTTCCAACTGATCTTGGTTTCAAAAGAACTTTGGGAAGTCACTTAAGTTACAAGAACCTAGTCCTAATACCTTAAATTTTTGAAAGGTAGAATCGGTACTAGGATCAATAATCAATGAAAGATTGTTATAAGATAAATCGACGTGGGAGAGGTTATTGAGCTTTCGAAACAAGTCAAATTCTATTGTGCCACTCAAGTTATTTGAATACAAATCTAAAATTTGAAGATTCAAAATGCTGGAAATAGATGTTGGAATTGGACCAAACAATTTATTTTTTGGCAGCCACAGAGTATTTAGTTGGGTGAGGTTTGTTAGCCACGATGGGATAGGACCGGTTAATTCATTCCAACCAAGTGATAATGATGTAAGTTTAGTCAGGTTTCCAATAGAAAATGGGATATCACCATATAAACTGATATTTCCTAGAAGTAACATGGTGAGTTTGGTTTGCTTACCAACCCAAGAGAGAGTCCCACGGTTGAAATTGTTATTTGAAAGGTCTAGATACGTGAGTTTTGTAAGGTTAGCAAATGACAATGGTATTGGTCCAGAGAAATTGCAACTATCAACATCCAAGTAATATAAGGACTGGAGGTTACCCATTGAATCTGGTAGCTTTCCAGAGAAACTTGCGCCCGCAAGCCTCAAATTTTCAAAGGGGCTACTTCTATTAAATTCTGGTACATGACCAGTGAGTTTTGGATTGAAGCGCACACTGAGAGACTTGAGATTTGGTAGCTGAAAAATTCCGGTAGGAAACTCACCATGCAAACCACAATCTCTAAGAAAAATAGTTGTTAAAGAAGATAAGTTTGCCAAGATACTGGGAATAGTGGACGATATGTCCACCTCACTCAGAACTAGTTCTTCCAAGTTTGTTAACTTCTCAGCTATACTTTTGAGACCAGACTTGTGGAGCTTCAATGGATTTGAATAGAGAACCAGGGAAACCAACTTAGAGAGCTGCAAAATTTCTGCTGGGATTTCACTTGAAAATCCAAAATAAGCAAGGTTAAGGTAAGTAAGCTTTGAAAGCCGCCTTACTCCAAAGGGGATTTTAAGAGTGATTGAAGTTGTTGTTGGAGAGATTAGAGGGTGTTTGGTAGAGTAGTTTGAGAATTGTTGTTTGGAGTTTTTTAAAATATCTGTGAGTGAAAAAGTATGTGAAAACGTATGTAATGTTGTTTAAAATATGAAAATGTGAGTTTAGACTCACTCATCAAACAATTAAACAGGCCCTTAGCTTTTGAAGGTGAACAAGCTGGAAGAGGCTGCTACTGGAGTTGATAAAACCATAGAGAGCACTGTTACTGAGGTCAATGCTGATCACATGACCCGTGATTTCATCACATTGAATACCATCCCACGTGCAGCAATCACTACTTTGTGCCATCCAAGACGAAATCTTTAAGAATAAGCGGAAGTGGATTGATTGATGATAAGGCTTTCTTTGAATTGCAACAAGGCAAAGCTCTCTTCATCATGACATAGCGGCTGCAATGAAGAAAAAGAGGCAGCAGAAACAAGAGAAAGCAGTGACAATAGAAAGAGAAACTGCATGAACATCACGAAAGAAAGTGATAAGCCCATAATGTTCTATTGGAGTTTGTATTGCTGTAACGTATGCTGGAGAAGCAAATAAATAGAGAAGAGAATAGGGATTTTCTAAACCAATCTCTACGTCACCCGCACACACCATTCATTTCTTATCCAATTACTCCTTTCAGTCCTCCTTAACATTTTCCATAAGAAATTGCCATCCATGCTAAACGATAAATGTATCATTCTCAACTATGAAAGTCTTGGCCGGTTAGACTACAGTCACTTTTCCGCGTGAGAATTTGGCTTAGTAAGATAGAAACAAAGACCGGTGAGGAGAAAATCTGGCATCTATCTATGTAATGAAGAAATTGGAATTGTATTTTTCTTTCATAAGTTTGGTGTTAATGTAACGATGTTGTCCCATATGGCAAATGCAGTGAGATGGTGAGTCTGGCATTTGCCACAGTGCAAGTGTGAATAATGTAAGTAGATCCCATGACATGTTGAGTAGTCTCGAAATGTCAAGAAATCACGACTTCAAGCAGTAGTCATCTCCGCATGTCATGGGATCAGTCGAAGTCATCCCCGCATGTTATGGGATCTTACCATTTAACGAGTTTTTTGCGAAGATAACGAAACAGATCAAATCCATGATCCAAATTCGAGCTTGCTTGGTGGTCATCACTCATCAGTATAACATTTTAGTCCAAGAACCCCAAAAAAAAGGGAAAACAGAAATTAGCTGTGTCACTTTTTTCAACTCTCCGCGACTCAACGTTGGTGTCTTTCTGTGACCCACCAATCATTCGTGATTCTCTCTCCATGTGGATTGTAACGGGCACATTCAAGCTGGCATTCTTAAGTCTTTCCAAAGCTCTGAACATAAAGGGCCGTTTGGTACGTGTGTTTAAACAACAGTTTTTAGTTTTTTTTGGAAATACGCATGGGTAAAAAAATGTGTAGAAATACATATAATGTTATTTAAAAACTAAAAACATGTATTTAAACACATGTACCAAATAGGCCCAAAGTGATAAGAAACCCTGCTAGCTTGCAAGATCCAGATGTGCTCTAAATCTTATGTATTTGCTTGGGGCACTGATTATTGCACATAGCGTGTGTAACACACTATATGTAACAGATTTTTCCCTTCAAATTAAGGTGTTCCGCATGCATGGTTCCAGGGGCGTAGCCAGGAATACATACTTGGGGGGGTCGGGTTGTAACAGAGATATACTAAATATAATTCTTAAGTCTATTGGATACAAAATTATCAACTTTCATATATCATTATCTACTTGAACATGTTGGGAATTCAACTGAAATTCCAAACCTGTGAGAAACAAAAAAATAGAGAAAACAAAACGCCAAAAGTAAAACAATCACACGTACAAGACAATATTTACGTGGTTCGGCAAAAATTACGTGGTTAAGAATATGACTCAAAAATTAACCTGAAAAGAATTTTAAAAAATAAAATATTAATTAGAAATTTTTATTTAGTTATATGAATGTTATTCATACTCAAGAAAAAAACAAAATTTCCACTATAATTTAAACACTCAACCCATTTTTAATACAACTTTAATTAATAATAATCCCTCAAACAAAAACAAAAACAAAAATAATTTAATTAATTTGTCTTTTATAATGTATTGGTTAATTTAATTATATAGCTTTAATTATTGTTGTTTAGCGTAACAATAAACTATATTGCTTTAATTTATTTGTCATTAATTATACTGCTTTAATTTGTTATATTGTTTAGCCCCTTGTACATATTACATTAAAAGAGCCGAACATTGTACATTCCATGTGCAACACAATAATTAAAGCAGAGTAATGTGTTGCACATTACATTGCTTTAATTATTGTTTACTCGGCCCCATAAGCCCATCTACCCCCTCCCCACCCCACTCAACAGACAACAGACAAGCACAACATGCGCCCCAATCACAATAGTTAGCTGCAATCAGAAAATTTCGCAATGCCAATCACAAATCACAACACAGTAAACACACATTACACTAAAGACCAACACACTGACTTTTAGCAAAAAAAAAAAAAAGACCAACACACTGACCAACAAAATGGGATAAGATAAAGCCAAATTAAAAAAAGACAAAAACAGAAAAAAAAGAAAGAAAGTAAAAGCCAGCCAATAAGAGACCGTTCAAAAGAGAGAGAGACTTACTGATATGTGAGCTCAGATATTCAGATAGGCTATTAAAGTTAAAGAATAAAGAGAGAAACGTTCATAAATTACATTTCATTTTTTCATTCAGTATTTCAATGAGATAGAGAGAGAGTCAGAGAGAAAAACCTTAAGGGAGGGCTGGACTGCCGGAGGGAGCAACCGGCAACGAGCACCGCTGCACCGGAGAGAGGTAGAGCCGATCTCCGATGACCGATCTACGATCTGCCGTCTGCGAAAATTTCATTTCATTTCATTTTTTCATTTCAGTGAGAGAAAAAGAGAGAAATACCTTAAGGGAGGGCCGGAGGGAGCACCGAGCACCGAGCACCGGAGCAAAGATAGAGCGATCTCCGATCTGCGATCTACGATCTCCGATCTCCGATCTGCGATGAGGGGCCAGCGGCGACGAGCTGCAGCATCGCAGCGACGTAACCGTGGGTTTCTGGGTTTGGTTTTGGTTTGTGTATTGGGGATTTTTTTTTTTTTTTTTAGATAAACACCTTTGTCACTCTGTGAGTCTGTGTTTGGTTTTGCTGGAGTTTGATTTGCTTTTGCTGATTTGCTCTGTATAGGCAGTAATATTGGGGTTTGATTTTTCTGGCAGGGACGTGACTAGTGACGTGATGGGTTCATTTTCTGATTCTCTGTATTGATTTTTTTTTTTTTTTTTTTTTTGGTTGAGAATCCGTGGGCTTGCCGTGAGCGAGCTACCTCTGTCATCTATTGGGCTCACCGTGGGCTATGCTCTGTTATTTTTTTTTTTTTTTTTTCAGATTTTAGTTCAAATTTTTTTTGGGCTTTTTTTTTTTTTTTTGCTTGAAAGTAGAACAGATAATTTTTTTTTTTTTTTTTTTAATTTGAGGTGTTCCTAATTTTTGGTTGAGGGCTGGGAGAATGGGTGAGAAATGGGTAGGGGGGCCGGCTGTCGGCCACGGCCCCCCCCAAGCCACTATGTGGCTCCGCCCCTGCATGGTTCTAATAACCAAAGTCATCTATCATCTATGGTTGAGATTTTTTTAGCTAGGAGCTAGTCTGTCAAAGATTTTATGAGTGTAATATCTAAGTTTTATTAAACTTAGCATGTGCTAGTTGGTTGCCACATGACTAAGAATACAATACGTACGGTTAATTGTAACAGATATTTTTCAATTAAATAAAATATGCTATTTTTATCCCAAAAAAGTATTTTCATCGTTGTGGTTCCTATTTTCAAACTTTTTTTCTTTTTGGATAATTTCATAAAACAATTGAGAATAAAATTTGAACTATAAATATCTTCATTTAAACAAAAATAAGAAGTACTAGTTAAGATACAAGACTTTTTTGCATTTTAAACTTAAAATAACTATATAAAGCCTCCATTCAAATTACATTAGGAAGTCTTTTGCTTTTGCTAGATCGGAATTTTGTACACAAAGCAAGGGCAGTGCCATAAGAGGGAATTTCTTTTAATCAACCGAGTCCCTCGCTCTACTGACTTGCTTTACTAACAGCAGCACCTAATCGCAACAATAAATCTCTTATGCCTCTATTCCACCACTAATCTTTTTTTCTCATCAGTCTCTTCATACTTTCACTCTTTTAAAATATGATTTTTTGCTATAGATTTAAATTTTAAACAATCAGAAAAATATAAAAATAAATTTGAATTTTAGCTATTTTAATAGCAATAAGGCTATGAGGCAATATACAACTTTCTAAGTATATTGTTATACTTTAACACTTTTATATTTTTTTTTTCTGAATAATTAAATTACATGTTTAAAATTTATGTATCTATGTTAATCCCTTGAAATGATTGTTATTCTTATTTTAAGAAATAATAATAACATGAAAAAAGCGTTGAGGGCAACTAAGTAAATTAACCTAGATATAAAATATGAATTATAGTTTATAATTACTTTACATTTTTTATGACTATCACATTATAATATAATTTATTTTTTATTTTTTTATAAATGTTGATTAATATTATTAATTTTCTTTCTAATCTTTATCCCTCTTACAAAAATCCTAACACCGCCATTGATGAGGGGTTTCTAGTCATGTCCTCGTCCTATTCTTTCTTCAGGGCAGGAGTAGGGTAGATTGGGGTTGGAGCAAGTTAGGGGTATTTTGTCATCTCTAATAAGATGGTTTCAACAAATCAATAATAATGAGATATGTGCAAGAGAAAAGTGAGGGCAAGTCATGCGAGTTCTATAAAAGAGATTGAGAAAATAAGTGTTTTGAAATACGATAATATTATTTATATAAATAATAAAATTACAAAAATAGGATATGTATAAAAATTAAATTATATATAAAATAAAAAATATATAAATTAAAGCCAAAAATATATTGTTGATGTTTAAAGCTTGCACAACGAGCATTTTTGGTTTTTGAAGTTTTAAGTAAAATGCTATTAATCACTAGAGTTTAATTAATGCGTGGGGTCTATCATCTTCCATTACTTTCCTTGTTTATGTGGTTAAGGGAGCAAGGACATGGCATTTTATCACGTGAGACATGAAAATTTTTTATTATTAAAAAATTACAAATCATCTTGAAAATTGATAGCTAACATGTTAACATATTATTATTTTATGTTGTGAGGGGTCCGAGGCCCGATGGGGATTGGATTAAAGACCAGATTGCCTAACCTACATCCGAGGTGATAAATGCACTCCGAGGATTTCACCCATCCGATTATGGAAGTGTATTCAAAGTAATGGGCCTCTTGTAATGTTCTATGATGAGGAGAGGGGGTAGTGGCGGATCAAGGAAGAGAAGAGGAAGTTTCCTGGAAGGAACAATTTCCTCCTCCGCATTGAATGCCCTGCACCAACTTTATCAACTGCATTAATGAGGAAGTGATCTCTAAACAGTAACTATACAGTTCAAGGGAGATGATTTCATACCATGCCAGCCGATACTGTCGAAATTTACCGTTCTGGTAGCGAAACACTTTGATTTCATACCAGTTTAAATTCTAGCCATACCGAAGTTGTTTCGGCCGTACCAGGATAAATACCGAATTTCGGCCAATTAGTGGATACCAGGCCGGTACTAACCAGTGACCAAAAACACCTCCTTATGACAGTCGACCTTCCTCTGTCTCATCGTGATCATCCTACGTTCTGACTTCTGATATGCAGTGAACGATGGCACCAGAGCTTTGTTGAGATTGTGAAAAGAGGCTGAAAGCTTGCAAGAGAGAGAGAGAGAGAGAGAGAGAGAGAGAGAGAGAGAGAGAGTTTCTGAGATCTAAAATCCGTAGGAAGGATGGAGGGAGGCGTGAAACCCAAATACTCCCTCTGTCCCACTTTGTTTGTCCTCTATTCCATTTTGGGATGTCCCAAAATATTGTCATGTTTCTAAAAATAAAAGTTATTAATTTACTAATGTTCCTATTATACCCCTATTTTATTAATAATTCAAATTTTTGATAAATTTATTTAAGGGTAGTTTTGGAAACTTATACATTTTTAAAAGGTAGACAAAACAATAAATGATGTTCCCTTAAAAAGTTTGACTTTTCAAACAGGATAAACAAAATGGGACGGAGGGAGTAACTGAAATAAGTTTAATGTGTGAGAATGGAACAGCTAGAAAAGCATGTTGAAACTTGGGAACACATGAAAAAAAGTGAAAGACTGGTTGGTTTATTTTTGGTTTTATCACCTGATTAAGTTTTCAAAAGTTAAATTGTTAATGCTTTAAAATTCTTTAATGGAGTTTTTACCAAACCATTTAATGCTTTCACCAAATCCCACGTCCCCATCTAAAATTTAATGTTCTCATTAAATTTTTTCCTTATTTTATTATTATTATTTTTTTTTGGAAGATTATTTTTTATTATTATTAAAAGTAAATATCCGTAACAAATTATATGGACTTTTACCAAAGAATTAAATAATATATATTACATGAAAATAATATATATATTTGAATTCATCAATATATAAATATAATTTTTAAATTGAGGTAATCCTGAAACGGTACATCGGTATCAACCGGTACCGAAATATTTCGTTCCACTAGCCAAACCGAAACGACCACTAGTACGAAATTGACTCTCTTGGTACAGCTACCAACCCCATTCTACCATTTTCAACAGAGTGTTGATGGGACAAGAATCCTTAGGAACGCTTGGAGGCATACAGGTGGAAGATTATGATGCAAATAAGAGGGATATATAAGGAGGGGGGCTCCCAAAAAAAGGGGATGAACATTTTGGGTGAGAAAATAGAGAAAAGAGAAAATGAACAGTGCTTTATTTGGTGTATAATTCTAACTTCATATATAAGAATTAATCCTTAGACCTTCCCGAGGAGAACTCTTTTCCTCATTATCAACTTATGTTATGCCTTTCTATTATCCTAGGCTCTTTGGTCTCTAAGTTAAACTTAGAGGAGAATTGCACTTTAATTATTTGCTCACTCTCTAAAGAAATTTTATTGTTGGGCTTGATTTGAAGGACAAGGCATCACCGTTCTGAGTGGACTTGGGCCTTTATTTTCAAAGCACCTACATACGTAATTTAAAGTATCATAATATGCTTGCACATGGCAATCTAAAAAATGAGAATCAATCAATTTTTCTTTTAAATTATTTGACAATATTTAGGAATTAATATTCTACTATACAATATCTAGTTATAAATTCTTTAGGGGGGGCGGGGGGGTAGACTTTTCAAAAATCCTCTCCCTTTTGGTATTTTTGGTAAAAAAAAAAAAAATTAAAACATAAATTTCAATAATGGTCCTTCCTAGATTTTTGCTAAAAAGATGTAATGCATTTTTTATTCGTTCTAATTAATCTTATGTCATACATAATTCATTAGATAAAATTATATTTAATGTATATCATACGTAATTTAATTATATTTTTATTTTTATTAAATTGACTTGTATGTTTTTAGACATATAAAAACTTACTCTCTCTCTCTCTCTCTCTCTCTCTCTCTCTCTTTTTGCAAAGATGTAAAAACTTATTTGATGTAAATATTTTGTTTAGGTAATAAAATATCATATATTAAATTAAAATTATAAATATTCCATATATAAGTAATAGATAAATATTATATATGTGTGTCTTTTGATTAATTTTTTTATTATTAATATAAAAAAATGTAGTAGATAATTCATAATTTAAATGGAAATATAAGAAATAAATAAAAAATTCATAAAAAAATTACAAGATAATAAAATGATACAACATAAAGATAACAATGGTCATTAGGGTAATAATGTTCTAAGTAATATAACAATTATGGATTATATAAAAAGATTTTTTTTTTCCCAAAATGCATTTATTGCTTATATAATTGCTCGCAATGCTTATTACGGTTGTTTTTGTGGAAAGAAATTGTTAAAAATTAAAAATAATAAATTCTATTCAAAATTGATAATGTTATAAGCTTATATAATTGCTTGCAATACTTATTACGCTTGTTTTTATAAAAAGAAATTGTTAAAAATTAAAATTGATAAATTCTATTTAAAATTGATAATGTTATAAGAAGATCAAGTTGATTAACTAGTATTATTTTTTCCCCTTTTAGAATCATGATAAAAGAGATTAATAAAATAAGGACAAAGTTTGGGTACAAACTTGGTTGTAACTAATAGCTACAATTCCATTCAATATCTTTTCATTGGATGTGAATTTTGAAAAATTCATCATTGGATAATATTTTCTTATTATATTTTTCATGTTTGCAAAATTTCTAGAAAATCAAAGATCAATAACTATATCATCAATCAAATATTTAAAATTTCAAGTTTTTGTAGTTTAAAATTATGCTTAGACAATAAATTTATGGATTTAATTGTAAATAACATCTGATTGACACAAATTTGATATGCGTGTAAAGAATATAAAAAGAATGACAAAGTTTAACTATAAAATTGATTGTAGTCTAAGAATACAACCTTACTCAATATTGGAGGTGAATTTAGAAAAATTCACCTTTAGATTACATCTTCTTCCTATATCTTCTATACTTACAAGATTTCGAGAAAATTAAATATCAATAATTATGTCATCAATAAATGATTTAACTTGCAAGTTTTTGTAGTTTAAAATTATGCATAAAAATAATAGTGATCAATAGGTGTATTTCGTCCATAGTGATCGTCCAATGTCAACAATGTCTAGAATACCCTTTGGAAAAGTAAAGTGCATGTCATGAACATTCAACAAAGACCCACTAGTCGTCCATAAAAGATACAATCGTCCAAATAGAGCACAGTTGTCCATACCATATTCAAGTATGGACAACCACCAAACACTTACTAAAATTCTGAGTGTTTTCTACAACTTTAAATGGTTAGACCACTAACCCACATCTTGGAGCGTGGGGAGAATTCCCCGAAATTTGCTCCACTCTCCCCACTAAGTCCACACATCTCCCACAATATTAGTGGTTTCTAACAAGTAGACTCACTCCCAACTCTCTATAAAAGGATCAAGCCTCATTCAACCAAGGTACGTTCTATTATTCATCTACTCACTATCCTTGTGTTATAGAGAGAAAACTGACTTAACCATTAGAGGGTTCTTGGCCGGTTCACCCCAGTCACTCTCGACAACCTTTTTCTTTCTTTTCTAGTCATTATATCGTCATTGTAGCTTGGAGTATTCAACCTACTGATTTCCGTGCATCATCAAAATATAAACTTACAGATCATATAATAAATAATATCCATTTGACACAAAATTTGACGTGTATTAAGAGCATAAAAAACATGTACTTCAATTATTAGATTTTTAAAATATGTAGTAATATTTATTTTATTAAATAAGATTGTAGCCTTAGGCTACAACTAATTTTATAGCTAATTTTTTTCTTAAAAAGAATACAATCCAACAATAGATTCTCAAAATATGTAGTTATGTTAATTTTTTTAATAGAAATTGTAGTAGCTACAATCAATTTTTTTGCCGAACTTTTTCCATAAAACAAAATATATTGTTGTAAATAGAGAAAGGATCCTTGACACAGCTTATGAGGTTCCACGTTGGTGAATGATGTACAACTTTTGCAAAAATCTAGAGAGACTAGTGATAAAATCCAAGAAAATGGGTTTTAAAAAAAATACAATGAGACCCATGAATAGTATTAAAAAGTGCAATGAGACCCATTTGCTGCATAAACTTGATACTTCTATCAATGATCCATCAGTGGTAAAGCTAGCGTTGCTGTGTTGGAGCCTGTCTATGAAGCAATTTTTCATATTGGTCCTGAAAGTAAAAGTGTGAGCTCATGGAATCTGTGCCTAGATCTGCTAGATGATTTTATTTTAGCAAAATGTAAAGATGTGGAATATGTCACGAGTAACAATGCAAGACATCATTTATCAGCTACCAAATTCTTAAGGGAGCAACACTCTGTTAAATGGTTGCCATGGGATATTTTTTAGTTAGACTTCCATTTAAACATAATTTTTATTCTCATCAGTCTGTAAAAACCAACCATGGCTCTGATATCACTATGGTCCCAAATATAGATGGCACTCCTTTCATGGGGTGATTACCAATGTTGCAATGTATTTGTAATGAGAAATTTATATACGGAAAGAAATGAGAGTCCATCTATTTATAAACTCTCTCATGCCTCTTGGTGATAGACATCCTTTCATGAATATATATGCCTTATCTAAAAGACATGATTGTTCAATAATACTAACTAACTAACATAACATTCATTAGGGTAAGTCACATATTTGGTTCCAAACCTTTACACTATATGTCAATTTGGTTCCTAATATTTTAAATATGTCAATTTGGTTCATAATCTTTTAAATGCTTTATTTTGGTCCTTAACCTTTTGGTATTGTGTCAAAATAGCCATTACCGTTAAGTGATAGATGAAAAATGATGACGAGGCTAAAGAAAAAAAATATATTTTTATGCCATATAAATTCCCATGTGGATTGCCATATGGCCTAAATTAAAAAACTAAAGTGACACATCAGCTATTACAATTTAGGTTTTATTATTTCATTTCAGATTTTAGAAGTAAAAACTTAAACAAAAATTATAATTAAAAAAGGAACAAAATTACCCAATTTGCATCTCCAAAACCAAAACCCTAAACCCTTGTTTGGGAGGAAAGAATAGAATGGAATGAAAAAAAAATGAAAATAATAATTTTAGAATATTATTCCATTCCCTTGTTTGGAAGTTTTAATAGAGGGAATGAAAAGTCAATTCCATTGTTTGAGAGTTTAAGTGAGAGGGAATGGAATAAGTAGGAGGGAGCATTCATTCCTCTATATTCCCTTAAAACCTCAAATTTTCATTCCTCTCAATTTCGGGAGGAATGTGAAGAAATGAAATTAGATTTAATGAATTTTTTACTAAAACTCCCAAAATATCCCTATATATTCAACCATTTATTTTAAAATAGGGATCTAATAGTAATATTGTCATAAAATGATTCCATTCCATTTCCTTTATGTTACTCCCAAACAAGATTACTTACATTCCATTCAATTTATCAAGGTTACTTAATTTCATTCCATTTCATTCTTTTCCATTCCTTTCCCTTACTTAAAGACATTCCATTCAATTCCATTTCTTTCCATTCCTTTATAATCATTCCATTCTATTCATTTCCTTTATGAACTCCCAAATGAAGCACCACAAGGAATCATCAATTCATCACCTACATAGCACCTCACGAAGGAATCATCAATCATCACTCCAAATACCTAAATCCAAAGCATGTAAACAATCACATTACGCCATGTACCAAAATGTAATAATTCCAAAAACATAAGCAAAGAGGTAAAAAAAAAAAAAAAAAAAAATGGACTATCTTTTGTCTCCTTCATCACCTCTACAAACTTCAAAATTGGCCCAAACTCATCTTCTTCTTAATCATCCCCATTGTCATCACCACCATCTCCACCTCCTCCACCACTGTGAAATCTCCCATTTACGCTTCCACCAAGCACATCCCCCATCTCCATTCCCATCAATATCAGCTTTTACTTAAACTCTCTTTCCAAAATCCTAATATCCTTCCCTACAACATTACCACTATCCAGGGATAGACTTAGGATTTCAAGCTAGGGAGGTCGAAGTATAAGAAGAAAAAAAAAATCCAAATAAGTATCCATATGGTACTAACAAACTATCAACCAAGATCAATACACAAAATTATTGTTTCTTAATACATTAAGATGCAATCATTTACCAACAAAGACCAAAAAAAAAAAAAAATACAAAATAATATTGTTTCTTAAGAGCATCAATTGTTGCCCAAAAAAAAAAAAAATTATTTTCACAAACTAAAACTTACTTTTGCTACTTTAATATAGCATTTGAAATGTCTCGAATAGTAGTGTTTTTGGTATTTGGTGTTATAAATACTAAATATTTACCATTTAGAACACCTAATGCTAGTACTCTAATACTAGGTTGACTAGGCTTTTTTATTTTAAAATTTTGTTTTTGTTAAGTTTTTTAGTTGGTTAGTTGCTAGTTGGGCTAAGCTAATTAAAAGAGAGGGAGTCTAAGTTTTTGGAAGAGCTAGGCACAACTCTAGAAATAAAAATAAACATATAATCATTAAAAAAATTCCTTTTTTTTTCTTTGGGCTAGAGGGCCCAAATATTTTTTTTCCCTTTTTTTTCTTCATGCCAGGGGGGGCCCGAGCCCCCTTGGCCCCCCTGTGGGTTTGTCCCTACCACTATCACTATTACCTCCTTCTTTTGAAACTGTAACAGAGGCTACATTGGACTGTGATTTACAAATGTTATTCCCAAATAAGATTACTTATATTCCATTCATTTTATTTAGGTTACTTAATTCCATTTCATTCCATTCTTTTCCATTCCTTTCCCTTACTTAAATGCATTCCATTCCATTCAATTTCTTTCCATTCCCTTATGATCATTCCGTTCCATTTGTTTATGAACTCCCAAACGAAGCACCTCAAGGAATCATCAATTTATCAACCACATAGCACCTCACAAAGGAATCATCAATCATCACTCCAAATACCTAAATCGAAAGCATGTAAACAATCGCATTATGCCATCAACCAAAATGTAATAATTCCAAAAACATAAGCAGAGGGTAAAAAAAAAAAAAAAATTGGACTATCTTCTGTCTCCTTCATCACCTCTTCAAACTTCAAAATTGGCCCAAACTCATCTTCTTCTTTATCATCCCCATTGTCATCACCACCATCTCCACAGCCTCCACCACTGTGAAATCTCCCATTTATGCTTCCACCAAGCACATCCCCATCACCATTCCCATCAATATCAGCTTTTACTTTAAACTCTCTTTCCAAAATCCTAATATCCTTCCCTACAACATTACCACTATCTAGGGATGAACTTAGGATTTCAAACTAGGGAGGCTGAAATATAAGAAGAAGAAAAAAATCCAAATAAGTATCCATTTAGTACTAACAAACTATCAACCATTTAGCCTAAAAATAACATAATACGCTATCATACACTACATCACATTATTCCATGGCAAAACCAAGATCTCCCAAAGAAAAGGGTGGGAGAAGAAAAATGAAAAGAAAATATTACATTGATTTGGTGTAGGCAAACATGTCCATCAAATACAGTAATATTATTAACAACCCCTCCCAAACCCTTAAAAGTAAAAGCAAAGGAAAATATAGAAATAATGACAACATATGCATGGATTTAATTATTTACTATGGAAACATATATATTGCCTTTCGATGTCCGCTCTAATTCACCCTTCTTCATGGTGGATGGCCAATTGCAAAAGTCTTCATAAACCAATCATTTTTCTTCTTGGTAATTATTTTCCCACCAAAAACTCCAAATATAAATCCACATTCGTACCCCATCGCAACTACTTTCCAATCAAACTCAAATATAGACACCGCATCTTGATTTTCTACAAATATTGAAGGTTGAGGTGGTGGGTCCTTCAAATTGGCATATCGTTTTGACAATGGGCTTCCACATAATCCTACATTTCCATTGAATGAACTGTTTTCAAATGTGAGAAATTGTTTCCCTTGTGGTATAGTTCCCGTAAGATGATTGTGAGATAGATTAAAAAAAGCAAGGAATGTAAGTTCTACCAATTGTGGAGGAATCTCTCCAACAAGCATATTTTGAGAAAGGTCAAGTGATTCTAGGTTTTTTAAGTTTACCAATGACGATTGACGATGGAATAGAACCAGTAAGAACATTGTTGGAAAGGTTGAGCATACAAAGTGCCTTTAAATTTCCTATAATTTTTGGAATTTCACCTTCAAATCTGTTGCCTGAGAGATCAATGGCCACAAACTAATCTTGGATTTTCCAATATTTTGTCTTTATGCCTTTGTTTGTCGATGTCATTTGGTAAGTGTAGGTGTATAACCATCCACAACTTGGTATATGGATTTTTACTCTTGCTTGCATATATGTTAAGCCACTTGCATCATAACTTTGCATGCCTTTCCAAATTTGGAAGTATTCAAGTGGCAACCTACCAGTAATATAATTGTTGGAGAGGTCAATGACATGTAATTTTGGGAATGTAGAATTTGTTTCAGGTTTTCCAATAGGACCACGGAAGCCATTTGATCGCAAAATGAGAACGCCAAGCTCTGGAAGAGTGCCCAACCAAGAGGGAAAAATATCACTTATATGATTATTTCCAATATCAATAATTTCCAGCATGGTACAATTAACCAATGACCTTGGTAAAGCCCCTTGAAAATAATTTTGATTCAAATTGATCATACTCAATTGGCATCCTTCTATGAACATTTGAGGAATGTGGCCATGAAAGTGTTGTGTCGTAGATTAAGAATTGAAAGGTTACTCAAGTTGCCTAAACATTGGGGAAGGTAACCGCTTAGGTTGTTGTATGACAAATCAAGATAAGAAAGAAAACTCAGATTACAAATCATTTGGGTGATTTCTCCGCTCAACATGTTGCTATGGACTTTATAATAGACAGTGGATGGTGGTGGAATTGGGAGTGGCTCTTGAAGCTTGTTATTTGAAAGGTACAAAATTAGTAGACTGGTCCAAGGGAGAGAATTTGGGGCTTGATCAAAGCCTGTTAGGAAGTTTTCAGGCATATCTAAAGACACGAGTGTTTTTACTCAAGTTTGAGATCCATTTCGGTATTTGGCCATGAATTTTGTTCCAGGAAAGTAGTAAAACTTGCAATTGATCTTGGTTTCGGAGAATCTCTGGGAATTCACTTAAGTGACAAGAAGCCAATCCTAATACCTTAAATTTTTGAAGAGTAGAAATGTTAGTACTAGGATCAATAAGCAATGAAAGATTGTTATCGGATAGTTGGAGGTAAAAGAGACTACTAAGTTCTCGAAACAAGCCAAATTCCACTGTACCACTCAAGCGATTTAAACACAGATCTAGAATTTGAAGATTCCTAAGTTTGTAAACAGACGTTGGAATTGGACCATGCAATTTATTTTTTTGAAGCCACAGTTCAATAAGTTGTGTGAGGTTTGCTAACCAAGATGGGATAGGACCAGTTAATTCATTTAAAGAAAGACTTTAAAGTTTTAAGGTAGGTTAGGTTTCCAAGAGAGAATGGGATGTCACCATATAAATTGGTCTCATATAAGTTCAAAAAGGTGAGTTTGGTTTGCTAACCAACCCAAGAAAGAGTCCCTCTGTTGAAATTGGTATTTGAAAGGTCTAGAAAAGTGAGCTCCGTCAGGTTACCAAATGAGAATGGCATTGGTCTAGAGAAATTACATCCTCCAACATCGAAGGAATGTAAGGATTTGAGATTACCGATTGAATCTGGTAGCATGCCAGAGAAACCTGTACCCGCTAGCCCTAAATCTTCAAGGGGGATATTTCTGTTAAATTCAGGTACATTAGATTACTCTGTAGTCATCTTTAAAAAAAACTAATAATAAAAAGAGTTCCTATCAACCTTCAAAAAGTATTATGTATATAACCATGTTTTGAAGATTGGCCTTTGGTAGCAATTATGAGCAACATAAACAGCTCCTTCTATTTTTGAAACGACACTCACACAATCTCACAAACACATTGATGGCATGCCAAGGATTATGCAGTAAAATTATGCGGAATTATGCAGAAAACTTTCCACAAAAATTGAAACACCAAAAACAATTTGCTTTGATTCTAAAACCCAATCCATGTTATACAAATGAAGTACGATCTAATATCAATTGTGGGAAGTGGATATCAATCTAAATAATGTAGTATACAATGGTAAAATAAAATAGTTTTTTTGGCTGTCAAGGATTATGCAGTAAAATTATGCAGAATTATGCAGAAATCTTACCGCAAAAATTGAAACACCAAAAATAATTTGCTTTGATTCTAAAACTACACATTAATAAGAAGGATAATTTGATCAATTCAAGAAATGGAGTCTTACATGTTGAAATACGTTGGAAGGTGATTTGAGACGTGTCACCAACACTTTATACTTCATTACTTCAGAGTCTTACATTCTTCCAATAAGCCACAACACATTAAAAAAGAGACCTGAGATATTTCCAAATAAACCAAGGTAAAATAAAATAGTTTTTTTGGCTGTAAAATTATAGCACTATTGAAACGACATTCAGGCAATCTCACAAACACATCAATGGCATGCCAAGAATGCCCGTCTAATATAAACACAAACACAAACAAACGAAAAAAAAAAAAAAAAAGGGTCTCATATTAATATAAACAGAACATAAAAGTTTTGCACCCAAAAAAAAAGATTTGAGATGTAGAGATACCTCAACCAAAGCAGACAACTTCTGTCAATATTTATACATCGTGTGGAAAGGAATAATGGAAGGAAGGAAATCAGAGAGGCAGCCGTTACTGCGAAACGGTAGATCAAGAAGGTGGGTAGCTTTCAAACTCTTTGTTTTCTCACGCAAGAAGGCTTCAACCTTTTTTTTTCCCCCTCCCTTTAAGCTTCCCTCCACGTTACAATTTTTAAACTCTCTGTCTCCTCATGTTTCTATTTGGTCACGCAAAACCCTGAAGGCTTCCACCTTTTTTTTTTTTTTTTTTTTTCCTTCCTTTAAGCTGAACTAAAAAGGTTTTGGGTAGGGCTTGATAGTGGAACTAAATAAATAAGAGGTGGGCTGGATTAATTATACAAATTTATTATAAAGTGATAGTGGAAGTAAATAAATAAGTAGTGGGCTGCATTTATAGGGCTGGGATTTATAGGAATGAAAATTGTAAAAACCATTTTAAAATTGAAGGAAAAATTATATATTTTTTAAAAAAAATGATGTGGCAGCTGATGTGGTGTAACGTGAGAGCAGCAACATTAAACGTTACGCTTCATTTTTTAGTAATATATATATTTATACCTACCCTATAGGCCTTTAGGAAACCTACCTCCCATATGTATCAATTGGGTTTTTCAATTGAAATCCCAACATTTTTCACCGGAATCAAAATGAATTATCAAGACTTTTATAGTAATACAACAAAATGCATTAATAAGATTAGGACAAAATTTAGCTACAAACATGTTTGTAGCTAATAGCAACAACTCCTACTAAAAAAACTAATATGGCTATATATTTTGGAAATCTAACCGTTGAATTGCATGTTTTTTGTGTTCTTAACACTCATGCCAAATTTCATGTCAATTGGATGTTATTACTATTCAATCCATAAACTTGTTTTTTTATGCAAGATTTTAAACTACAAAAACTTGAAATTTAAACATTTTATTGATGATATAGTTATTGATCTTAGATTTTCTAGAAATTTTGTAAATACAAAGGATATAAGAAGACAATGTAATCTAATGATAAATTTGTCAAAATTTACATCAAATAAAAATATATTGACCATAAGTTTATACTTTCCTCTTCCATGTCACAAGACAAGTTTAGGTGGTCTCCAAATAGCAAAGTACATTCACGGTTAAATCAATTTACTTGCTAGATTAAGAGTACAATTTACAAAATCTGTTTTCTTACTAGATCATAATGGAAGAAATCATGAAGATTAAAGCTAAATGAGAGATTAAATGTAACACCCCGACCCAATTTTATAGTTAAACTATGTGTTTGAATGATTAATTATTATTTTAAGCCACCTTCTTAACAAGTCTCAAAGAGGGAGGCTTCATACGTATATACACTTAAATTATTTTTTAGAATGACATATACACTTAGATTAGCTTAGAGTAAAATTTATATCTTGTATAAAAAAAAAAAAAGTTTTGAGTGACTCACTAATTATTATGATAATCTCAATAATATTAGTAAAAATTAAAATTTATTTTATGTAAAATTTTGAATTAATCTATGTATCGTATGGGAAAACTAAGAAAATCACTCACTATTTTGTTATTATTACTCATTGTGAAACTTTACTATTTTGGTAATTTTTATGTTTCGGGGTATTTCGGTCATTTTTTTGGTTTAGAGGGTATTTTGGTCATCTTTGAGTATTGGGGGGCTATTTTGGTAATTTTCTAGGTTTTGGGGATATTTTGAACACTTTAGAGGTTTTGGGGGGTATTTTGCTAATTTTAGAGATTTTGGAGGTATTTTGGTCATTTTAGTGGTTTTTTTTAGCATATTTGGTGATTTTAGAGATATCGGGGGTATTATGGTCATTTTTGAGATTTTATGGGTATTTTTCTCTTTTTAGAGATTTTGGGGATATTTTGGTCATTTTAATGGGTTTTGAGCATATTTGGTAATTTTAGAGATATCGGGGGTATTTTGGTAATTTTTGAGGTTTCATGGGTAATTTTGGATGTCTAAGGGTATATTGGTAATTCTGGAAGTGTAGGGGAATTTGGGTCATTTTAGGTATTTAAGGGTATTTTGGTAATTTTGGAGGTCAAGAGGGTATTTAAGTAATTTTAGAGGTATTTGGGTCATATTAGGTTAAATGGGTGGGCTATTAATAAATGGGTTGAGTTGGTAATGGATAATTAATTTATATATAAACAAGTCATAAATGGATAAATGTGTAATTACACATCCAACCCATTTATGACCTAACCCGCCCATTTGCCACCCTTAATGTAATGAAGGAATAGGAAATGTATTTTTTTTTCTTAAGTTTGTTGTGGTAAAATAAAAGGAAATTATTAAATACTCCGAGAGTACTATAAATGTGTACTCCCTCCCCTCACATGAATTGTGAGTTCAACCATAAATTTAATTAGTGAGATCCACAATTATGTGAAAGGGAAAAATACGCATTTATGGTACTCTGGGAGTACCCAATAATGACCCAAAATAAAAAGATTGGAAATAATAATGAAGAAAGATCACAAACGTTTGTAACAAGGTGGCGTAATTGTAGGAACTAGAAAGGCTTTAAGACTCATCACAATTGAGAATTCGTAAATTCAAGTAATGATAAATTCAATAATAGTCCAAGTAGTCACACATCATAACACATGCAAGGTTTAAGTTGTGTAGGGGCACTTACCATAATTATAAGCTCTTTTTGGGTAAATTATGTCTTTGTTCTCTAAATAGGTTGTATGTTAATTAATTTGGTCCCTAATAAATGGAATGTACTCATCCTTATAATCCATATTATTATGAGCAGCTCATTTTCAACTAAAATCATAATTTTAATGACTAAAATTAACGCATTTGAAAAGGAAATTACCAATTAGATATTGAATAAAAGTAGGGTCATGTTAATAGATGCTCTTAGGACAATAGTTAATAAACTATATTAGGAAAGTTTTTAACAACACTTTCATGGAAAATTAACAATTGGTTAACAATTCATTTTAAGAAAATTTTAATACCATTTTTATGGGAAATGAAAAAAAGCTGCCAAAATATTAAATTTTTTTTTTTTTCATTTTCCCATAAAAATTTTCTTTACGCTCTGTTTGTTTCATTGGAAAACCTTCTGTAAAGATAATTTTCCACATTTTCTAATGTTTGGTAGCACAAAAAAAACATGGTCAATAGAAAACTATCTTTGGTCAATAGAAAACTCTAATAAAAATAATGCTTATTTTCTATAAGTTTTTTTTCCAAAATTTTTTTTTGGAAAACAATCTCTCTCTCATGCGTTGCATCTCCTATAAATATTATCTTCGTCTATAGCTGTGAGAAATGTAATTTTTTGGCGCCTTCTCTCTCTCATGGTAAGTTTTCTCACTTTTTCTCTCTTCTCTTTGCTTTTTCTCTCCTCACACCCTCACTGTCACTAACTCTAGTCTCTCCTCTTCCCGTAGATCTCTCTCTCTGTCTCTCTTCTCTCTTTTCTCCATGTTTCTCTTCCCCTCTGTAACGCAATTCTCTAATTAGATTTTTTTTCCCTTCACTAATCGATTAATAGCTCCGACTTGCAAAGGAGAACAAATTTGCAGTGATAATTATTTCATTCCTCTCTACCAAAATCCCAATTCTTTGCTTTGAATTTCAAGCTCAATTTTCTTTTTTCTCTAAGAAATTTTCGGTTTGATGGATTCCAAGCAAAAGTTACTTCTTTTTCATACATAAAGTACAAAAAAATAAAAAATAAAAAAATAAAAAGAAGAATAAGAAGAAAGAAAGAATGAAGTAAAAGATGAAAATTTTAAACATAGTACCTATATTGCTCTAAATTGCTTTTACATAGGACAATCTTTATCGTGGACTAATAATATTGTTATATAATGAATGATAATTGTTTAAGATAATTGCATTTGTTGGTAAATACTTTTTTTGTTGGCAGATACTATGCAGTGATGATATATTATACAGTACATTAAGTAAATACATAATTTAGAATAATATTGGAGACTTGTGGTTGACCATAGTAGACAATTAGTATACCAACAAAAAGAGTAGACAATTAAAAATTATTATTATTTATACTTATTGAAAATGTATTCCCTTGTCAAATATATATATATATATATATATATAGACAAATGGTTTTGTGGGGCCCAATAATCTATGGGCCAGGCCCATTTGCTCGTGGAGAGCTATGGCCCAAGCCCGATAACATAGAGCACAAGACTGTTTTTGGAATACAGCCGAGGACAGTTCAGTTCTCGGCAGATCCAAAATCCCACCGGAATAAAGGGGTAAAACTGGCATAGGACTAAACTTGAAAAGAGACCTAAAATATCTTGGGAAAGTTACCCTTATGACCCTTCCCAGATAAGACTTTGCACCTAGCAGAGCCGTATTCTTCAGCTTTATCAATCATCCCCAACAATTCTGGGATTAGACTGATGGGACAAATATCAGTCTTGTAAAGATTGACCCTACACGTGGACGAAGGACAGTTAACGCAGACGAGTATAAAAGAAGGAAGTAAGTAAATCTAAGGGAGAGTCCCATCCCACCTCCAAAAAAGAAAGACTACATGGGTGAGAATGCCTCAACAACACCTGACTTCACCGAAAAAGCCCACCTTTGGGTAACCGGGGAAGACCTTAAAGGTCCTCGGATCAAGTCCGAGGAGTCCCATCCCATAGGGTGCGATGCCGTAGGGCTTAAATGTTCAAGCCCAACTCCTTTTTCTACAATGAATTCCTCTAAAACCAAGACCGGGCACTGCCCCGTGACCAACGGCTAGTTTTTCAAGCCCACTCTCTACAAATCATATTGTGAGGGATCTTTCATGTGCGAGCCCAACATCATTATTGGGCCGCAAAAGAATTGTGTCCTTACAATTGGCGCCGTCTGTGGGAAGCTTGCGCGTTGGCGCGGGTGGCGTTGGAGTCAACTCTCTAGCAAGCAGAAATTCCTGGGGTTTCCTCCGTCTCCGGCGACATACAGTTGCTGCTCCAGCATAAACTTCTCCTAGGGGCTACGCCTTGCAGTGCCAAGGGCGTGGGCATCTCTAGGGGCTTCCGGCCTCAAGTCAACTTTCCCCGCCCTGGTATAGGGGCTTATGGTAAAAAAATAAACCAAGTAAAAAGAAAGCTCATAAGTTTTGAACAGAACCAAGGCCTTGCATGGTCCTCGGACTCAAGCCTATGGGGAAACCAAGTACAAAAAAGAAAGCTCATAAGTTTTGGGCAGAACTAAGGCCTTGCATGGTCCTCGGACTCAAGCCTATGAGGAAACCAAGTACAAAAAAGAAAGCTCATAAGTTTTGGACAGAACCAAGGCCTTGGATGGTCCTCGGACTCAAGCCTATGGGGAAACCAAGTACAAAAAAGAAAGCTCATAAGTTTTGGACAGAACCAAGGCCTTGCATGGTCCTCGGACTCAAGTTTATGGGGAAACCAAGTACAAAAAAGAAAGCTCATAAGTTTTGGATAAAACCAAGGCCTTGCATGGTCCTCGGACTCAAGCCTATGGGGAAACCAAGTACAAAAAAGAAAGCTCATAAGTTTTGGGCAGAACCAAGGCCTTGCATGGTCCTCGGACTCAAGCCTATGGGGAAACCAAGTACATATAAAAAATCATAAGTTCTGGACAGAACCAAGGCGTTGCATGGTCCTCGGACTCAAGCCTATGGGGAAACCAAGTACATAAAAAAATCGATCAAATCACAAGTTTTGGACAAAACCAAGGCCTTGCATGGTCCTCGGACTCAAGCCTATGGGGAAACCAACTACTTGTAAGGAAAAACTACATTACATGCACTTTAGGATTTATCCGAGGAAAACTCTCCATTAACAATTGGGTTAGTTCCTAAATAGCGAGGATTCTCAAGTCTGCTTTTGGATCTGCAGCGCCAAAGGGACTGATGTGATACGGTGCAATATATTACCCTAAAGCACAATCAAAGTCCCTCGCTACTCGGCTACCCTCTCGGACATTGGTCTAGCATGCATCGCACAGCACTCAGCGACTATCCCGGTTAGTTCCAAGAGTTTAATTTATTGAGGATTACCATTGTTATACTTGATAATATTTGTGAGTTTAAACCAGTAGGAATCTGTGTTAAGGCATTTTTCTGCCCGGAATATCATTAAGGGCAAGCTTACATTTAATATTCATGCACAAAGTAGTCGTTACGGAGAAGAAAAGTATGTATAAAGAAATAGACACATATTTTATTAAGACAAAGGAACAGTACAGTGTACAGTGAAAAGCTGAAACAAGCTTACATTGAAGCTAACTACGTAAGTAAAGAAAAATACAAGAGAGTGAAGATAAAGCCGAGGAGGTAGCACAGAGGAGAAGTTGGTTACTGCCTCGAGACCTTATTCCTCCTCAATGCTTTTGCACGCCCATAACTCAGGCAGCAAAAGAACCCGACTTAAGCCTCACACCGCTGAAGGAAAGATGCAGGGAGCCGGAAGCTGAGGAGCCTTCACCAAAAATTTGCCTGCGACAAGGCAGAGGCGCTGGGGGCGGAGAATCTTTCTTCTGACACACCAAAATTCTGGCATGAACAGAACCTGCTTCGGATTTTGACTAAAAGAGGGAGAAACGCCCTTTCCCCTCTGTCAAACTGGAATATTCTCTTGAATTTATGCCTCCTTTGCCCGTACCTCACTATCTGGAGTCTTAGGAGGACACGGCGCCTTTGTGGCGGGGAGAGTTCCTTTGCCCCAACCCTCGCCTCAAACATGATGTACTAGGAGAGGATACTGAAGGATTTGTGCGAAAGTAAAGCAACTTTCTCTCCTATTTATTTAAAAGATAAGGTGGTGGCATTTAATTCACGCAGGGTCCCAAGGAACGCTACAGACAAAACGTCTCCGGCTCGATTTCCAATGCCGTCTGCAACCCTGAGATTAAAGGAGCCTTGTGAAGGCGCACCTCGAACACTGGGACGCCAAAAAGTACTGCGTGACCTAAGACTACGGAAATGCCCCCTAATTTGTGGGCCCAATAAATTCGGGGCCCAGGCCCGTTTAGCATAGGGGCCCAAGGATAGAACCAAGGCCTTGCATGGTCCTCGGACTCAAGCCTATGGGGAAACCAAGTACAAAAAATAAAAATTACAAGTTTTGGACAGAACCAAGGCCTTGCATGGTCCTCGGACTCAAGCCTATGGGGAAACCAAGTACAAAAAATAAAAATGACAAGTTTTGGACAGAACCAAGGCCTTGCATGGTCCTCGGACTCAAGCCTATGGGGAAACCAAGTACAAAAAATAAAAATTACAAGTTTTGGACAGAACCAAGGCCTTGCATGGTCCTCGGACTCAAACCTATGGGGAAACCAAGTACAAAAAATAAAAATTACAAGTTTTGGACAGAACCAAGGCCTTGCATGGTCCTCGGACTCAAGCCTATGGGGAAACCAAGTACAAAAAATAAACCTTACAAGTTTTGGACAGAACCAAGGCCTTGCATGGTCCTCGGACTCAAGCCTATGGAGGAAACCAAGTAAAAAAAAAAAAAAAAAAAAAAAAAAAAGGAGAGAAAAATTACAAGTGTTGGACAGTACCAAGGCCTTGCATGGTCCTCGGACTCAAGCCTATGGGAAAACCAACTGCTCGGATAGGGAAAGTCCTCGGCCCAAATACTGTAAAATGTTAAGGCCAATAAGAGTGTTAGGATGATGGCGGGACGCTCCGCTATTCGGCAGCCTAAGGGGGCTGTTCATTTTTGCGGATGATATGCCTTCGAATAATTACTTCCTACACCATGTAGAACATTCAGTTCTAATCTCGGCTTTGTTTCGGGCAAGTATTGCTATTTACAGGTACGCATTGCTATGTCAAACAATTCTATTAAAGTTATGGTGACATCTTTTTATTAGCCAGTATTTTGGCTTTAGTTATCATTGATTCAAATGCTATATTATTGTGCCGAGCAGCGTTTGCAAATTAAAAAAAAAAAAAAAGTATAGAGACAGAACATGCGAAATAAAATAACAACAATTTTTATTAATACGAAAAATTATTACAACGTACAAAGAAGGGCTCAAACAAGCCTATACAAAATGTGAACTGCCTTAGCAACGATAACATCCGCAATACAGATAAGTAAACAGTCAGGCGTCTTTTAAACTCGTCTTCAAAGTCTCTCCAATCCCTGCCTCAATATTGCTCATATTACGATAAGAACCTTCTTTGAAAAGAGATGAAGGAGAAGGAAATAGTAAGGAAGAAATCAATGAAGAAGATGGAGGAGATGAATGAGGAAGATGGAGGACATGAGTAAAGAAGGAGGAGAAGAAGAGAGAAGAGATGAAAAGAAAGAAAATGAGCAAAAGAGGGAGAAGATAAAGCACCAGAATGGATCCGGTGCTGGGAAGACTAAGAGAGGGAGGCGGAGAGGGCCACCAATGAACGAAGAGAGGAAGAAGCAGAGACACTTAATCCCTGCCTCGGTCCTGACTCCTAACACGCTGGGGCCATATTAGGTGAGCTCATAAGAGAGCGGTTGGTTATGATGATGGGAGTTCTCGACTCAGTCACGCCGAAAGTTGGACGTGATGAGTCCTTACTTCGGATTTTGGCTGAAGGGAAGGTGAGACGAATCTTAAGTCTCCGCCACCCTTGCCCTGACCGAGCCATTTCGAGCTTTATTAGAACACGGTGCTTTGAGGAGGGGTATGGCTCCTTCATCACTCGTTATGGTAAACGTATTCTGATTGGGTGTATAACAATTGGGTTAAGTAAACGCTAAGGGGGAGGGGCTGAGGATCTCGGATCTCGGAGAGGCAAAAGGGTCTCCGTACGAAAGTGATGGCCTCCTACTTGCCTTCTTATAGGGAGGGCAAAATGGAAGGTATTAAATTCGTTCTGGTTTCCAAAAGAATCTGAAAAACAAAAGGTGCGTTCGTTCCACTTCCCCACCTCATCAGATGAGCCGTCGGACGTAAATAAGTCTCGTAAAGGGAAGTCATTAAAGGCGCATCTTGGACAGCCAAACGGCAGGAGCGGGTCACGAGCAAATTAAAGGGAGCGCCTTGTAAGCCGATATATCTTCTGGGCAGGTGGAGAAACCGTCAGCATTAATGGAGGGCTAAATTAAAGGAGCAGTAATAAAGGCTCAGCATTGCCAAAACCCCCCTTTCCAACCGGGAGGTTGGACAGCCGGGTTTTGAGGGGCTATTGTGGGGCCCAATAATCTATGGGCCAGGCCCATTTGCTCGTGGAGAGTCCGAAGGCCCAAGCCGAGGAGAGTTATGGCCCAAGCCCGATAACATAGAGCACAAGACTGTTTTTGGAATACAGCCGAGGACAGTTCAGTCCTCGGCAGATCCAAAATCCCACCGGAATAAAGGGGTAAAACTGGCATAGGACTAAACTTGAAAAGAGACCTAAAATATCTTGGGAAAGTTACCCTTATGACCCTTCCCAGATAAGACTTTGCACCTAGCAGAGCCGTATTCTTCAGTTTTATCAATCATCCCCAACAATTCTGGGATTAGACTGATGGGACAAATATCAGTCTTGTAAAGATTGACCCTACACGTGGACGAAGGACAGTTAACGCAGACGAGTATAAAAGAAGGAAGTAAGTAAATCTAAGGGAGAGTCCCATCCCACCTCCAAAAAAGAAAGACTACATGGGTGAGAATGCCTCAACAACACCTGACTTCACCGAAAAAGCCCACCGTTGGGTAACCGGGGAAGACCTTAAAGGTCCTCGGATCAAGTCCGAGGAGTCCCATCCCATAGGGTGCGACGCCGTAGGGCTTAAATGTTCAAGCCCAACTCCTTTTTCTACAATGAATTCCTCTAAAACCAAGACCGGGCACCGCCCCGTGACCAACGACTAGTTTTTCAAGCCCACTCTCTACAAATCATATTGTGAGGGATCTTTCATGTGCGAGCCCAACATCATTATTGGGCCGCAAAAGAATTGTGTCCTTACAGGTTTATATATGTGTGTGTGTACGTACGTTACTGTCTATATATATGAGCAAGATGAGTGGTAGAGATCATGAAAATTTGACAACTAATTAATTTTGATTGTATCTATTGTCAAAATTTTAGTATGAAAACCAAATTCATTCTTGGTTTTTTATTTATAATGATTACATTAGTTAGTTTACATAATATACATGTTTTAAATTATAAAAGAAATATTTAAAAAAAAAAAATTGCATACCAAACACTAGAAAACATTCTCAAACTCATTTTCAAGGTCGTTACCAAACACTAGAAAATAAGAGAATTTTCTAGAAAATGCTCTTTGAAAAATGAGAAATTTTTCAAAAAACATTAATGTAGAAACAAACAAAACGTAAAAGAATTGTCAATCAATACTCTAAGCGCATTCGTTAGCATTTCCCAAGTAATATTTAGAGTCATACTAACCAGTAGTTATTAAAATAAATGATTGATAGTAAAAAGTGAGAAAAGTATTGTTCTTGAAACGGTTTAATATGGTAATTTAATCAACGTTTTTCAGTTTCTAAACTACATTACATATTTTTTTCACATCCTTTTACTTACCCATATTTTCAAAATATATAGAAAATGTTACCGTCCCTCAGCTAAAATGATAGATTGTGCCAGAGTCATTCATTTATGAGTCTTATGACAACATGAAAAAGAAAGTTGTGATATTTATAGCTATCTTAATTCTCCAACGACAACCATTAATGCCTCAACTGCTCACATTTATTTCCACAGACAGATAAAATGGTAAGACTTTGTCAGACTCATTCATTTATGAGTCTTATGACAACATGAAAAGAAAGGTCGTGACATTACATTTAATGCCTCAACTGCTCACATTTATTTCCACAGATAAACGTCCCCGCGGCAGTTAAAAAGGTAGACTGTGGATCACAAACCACATCCCACACCAACCATTAACCAAGTCTCAAGCAAGAGAGACACACACAATGTATGATGTGAATCACACAAATGTCTTCCTATGCGAACTCGGATGATCGATCGAGGCTGCACGGGTTAACCGCTGACTTGTGTCATCTATTTATCGTTATGTAGGATCACGTGCACGTGTCCCTTCTCTGATCTCTCTCTGTCGGTGTAGTTTTACCGATTTTGTAATGATATTTAAACAATAAAAATTATTATTTAAATATTACCATATATATTTTCACAAAATTTAAATAATGTTATTAGAAATCTTTTACTAAATAGGTATATATTAGTTTGCTCTTAAGTTAGAATCTTAAACAAGACAAAAGATTAAAAAAAAAATAAAAAATACTTAAGACAAAGCCTCACTTACCCTTACCAAAAAAAGAGATGATTATAGCCGATATGGTCAACTTTGATATGTCATATGGATTCTATGGAGTGAGTTTGAATTTACAACATAAGCAAACAAATCTTTTTATTTGAAATTTTGGGATAGGTTCTAAATCTCTCAAGATACTTGTAGCATTAAGGGTCCAATGACAACCCATATTGTTTTATTGGAATTTGATGCTAATTTTGCGACAAAATTGAAGGAGAGAGTCATACACGAGAGTTTCAAGAAAAAAAAATGGTGAGGTTTTGAGAATACAGGGTGTTGGCATTTCTCACCAAAAAGTATTTCAATTTTCATTAATAGAGCAGGTATTGTTGTGAGAATTGTAACTATTGACTACAATTAATTTTGTAGTCAAACTTTACCATTCTCTTACAAAGTCAAATTTGGCCTTTAAATTTGGAAGTTACCCAAATAACCCAGTCAATGCCTTAAGCAAAAGTCTGGTTTGTATAATAATTTCATTTTCACTTCGTCAAAAAACATTATAGAAAGTTATCTCACTTTTCATTTTCCTTGGTGGTGGCATTGCCTTCAAAATTGTTAGAATATTAATTAAGCCCATTAAATTCATTGATTAAATTACTTTATCATTTAATCAATATTACCACTAGTAGTTGGCTATTGTGATTGGGGGCATGAGGCATGAGGCTTGTCTATTGAGTGGGGTGGATGGGCACATGGGGTTGGGTGGGATATTTGAATTGGGAGAAGTAAATGCACATGAGATGTGTGCTAGTGCAACTAATAAACAATAATTTAATTAACCAATAATTAATTGGAGAAAACAACTAATAAATAATAAATAATAATCTAATTAATCAATACATTATAAAAGAAAAACAATTAATGAAACAACTAAACAACAATAATTTATAATTTTATTAATATTTCAAATGAACTTATATAGTTTATTGTTTATTCTTTTGCTACCTTAGGAAAAATTCCTGGGAAAATTCTTAGGAACTTATAAAAACACCCTGCGAAAAATTCCTGGAGCCGCCACTGCATATTTCGATGAAATCCAATACATTGAGTTGCCTTAGCTAATTTTAATTGATGAAAATAAGCTTGTAGGGTACTCGACTTAAATTAAAGTTGCCAAAGAAGACCAAAGTTTTTGTCAAGTATCTTTCCCTGATTAATACTATCGACACATAAAAATGTACATTTTTTTGTCACAACTCACCACATGACAAGTTGTGATTGAGAGATGTATGATTGTGGGACATGTGGAGACACACTCACCACTTACAACTCATCACGTGACGAGTTATAGCACAAAATTGTACATTTTTTATGTCACCATAGCATGACTCATCTTTCACTAATGTGAACGGGCTTTCAAGGTAAACATGATTTAATTGTGTGGGTCCTTGACAAGTGGACGATAGCTTGCATACGTCTAATAACTCATTTAACTTTTATTTATAAAAGAAGAACAACTGATTTTTTTTTTTTTAATATATGGCTATAAAGCTCTCTATAGTCTATTCTAGCCAGTCAGCAACAAGTCCTATTATTGTACTCTTCATTAGAAAAAATGATGAATCCTGCTAAAGGGAATACATCATTGCTTCTTCTCTCCCTTCTTCTTGTTTGCCCAATCTGCACTTCCCTTGACACCATAACACCAGACCAACCCCTTAAGGATGGTCAATTTCTACACTCAAATCATAAAACCTTTGCACTTGGGTTTTTCAGCCCCGGCAGTTCCAATTACCGCTACGTTGGAATTTGGTATAACCAAATCACCGAACAAACCGTTGCGTGGGTTGCAAATAGAGACACTCCTCTCAAGGATGCCTCCGGAGTCCTCTCCATCAATGGTAAGGGAAACCTTGTACTTCACACCCAAAACCAAACCACTCCTATTTGGTCCACCAATGTTTCTTTTTCTGTCTCATCCACAAATAATTCTATGGCTAAGCTCTTAGATATAGGAAATCTTGTTTTGGTTCAACAAGATAGCCAACGTGTTACATGGCAAAGTTTTGATTATCCCACCAATACTTTGCTTCCGCTTATGAAACTTGGGTTGGACCGGCGGACCGGGTTGAATCGGTTCCTAACATCTTGGAAGTCCAAAGATGACCCAGGTGTTGGCAGCTATTCATTTCGAATGGTTCCAACTGGGTACCCTCAGGTGAGCTTATACATGGGTCAGACTCTATTATGGCGTATGGGATTTTGGAATGGCGTAACATGGAGCAGTGTACCCAGAATCTTATCAAAGTACTTCAAAGTTAACTTTGTGAATAATCAAGATGAAAGCACCTTTATGTACAGTATTATTCCAAATTTACCCACCAAAGTTATTGTTAAAATGGTGGTGGATGAATCAGGAATTGTGGAACGGTCCTTATGGCAGGAGACTACATGGGTCGAATATTGGTCCGCCCCAATAGGGCCGTGTGATAAGTATTTGAATTGCGGTCCAAATAGTTATTGTGACTCACACAATATGGTCATTTTTGAGTGCAAGTGCTTTCCTGGATTTGAACCTAAGTCATCTCGTGATTGCATGAGGGAAAAGCAAGGAGTGTCCATGTGCAACAACAGGGAAGGGTTCGTGAAGTTGGCACATATGAAGGTGCCAGATACTTCAATAGCACATGCGGACATGAGTTTGAGTATGAAAGAGTGTGAGCAAAAGTGTTTGAGGAATTGTTCTTGTATGGCATACGCAAGTGCAAATGTGAGTGAGGGAGGGATTGGTTGCTTGACATGGCATGGGGACTTGATGGACACAAGAACATTTCCTGATTTAGGACAAGATTTATACATACGTGTGGATGCGGCTGTATTAGGTACTCTAAAATCTTTTTTCTTTAAAAATTTGGTAAAACATTTTATGAAAATACACAGTGACTTTTCTCACTACATTTGGTGGCTGGGTCACCGGTTTGGTGAGCTAGGCAGATGACGTCGGTAGTCCGATGGTTAGAGCCACCACTCCGATGATTAGCACCAACATTTTGGTAGCTAAAGCCATCACTCTGGCAACCGATATTGGCAATCCAGTCACTAAAGCTATTTGCTAGAGGTTTGATAACTGAAGCCACCATTCCGGTGGCTGGAGACATCACTTTGGCAGTAGTTACCCTTTGTCCAGTTGTAGAAGACATTGTTCAAGCTACAATTATGACAGTTTGGTCACTAGACCTCCTACACCAGCAATTCTAGTGACTCAGTTGCTGATTTTGTTTGTTTGCTTGAAAATATTTATTTGTCATACTAAATACCTAAAAATTTTATTTATTTTACTTCAAAACAAATAGAGTATTAGTTAAAGTTCATGTCTATTGTATTATATTAGTCTAAAATTTATGCAGAATACTAGTTCAACATCTAATTTGCCCTATGGTACTAACCTTAAAGTTGATTTAGGTCATACTATTGAAAATGATTATCTCTATTTAAAATAGATCTATTTCATATTACAAATCTAAATGAGTATTACATTCCATATGGGAAAGAAATTATATATGATTTTTTTAAATTATCTAAAAATATCAAAATTTTCACAATGCTGCCTTATCTATTTCATATAATTCAAAACTCAAATGATGTGTGGAGAAGTCGAAATTATTTAAGAGTGGTATACCCCTAACAACACAAGATTTCTACAATTATATTCATCACTTGTAGTAGGTCCTACTATGTAATACTTGTTTTATTTTATTTTTATATAGTTACAATAATAGGAGAGAGAGAGAGAATTTGAACTGTGATTCTACTTATATTAATAAGAAATACTCTCTTGGCATTTGACATTGTTGTTACAAAAATATGTTTGCAATTTTTGTTTTTCGTTTCTTCTTTTAACACGTTTTTGGCCTTAAAAAAGAGAATCACATATGGACATGACATTGTTATGAGAACATGTTTGTCTTTTTGTTTTGTTCTTTTGATACGTTGGACCTCAAAATGAGAAACGCATTTTCTCCTTTTTTTAAAAAATAATAAAATCACATATTTTCCTTAAACTCATTGTTTCATCCCTACTCAACTGCATCAATAAATATTTATGTTCAATCAACTTCTGAAATTTATGATGTCATTTGAATTATTTTTTATTTTTTATTTTTTTACTCAGCTCAATATGCTAAGAAAAATGGTCTTACTCAGAAAAAGAGGATGCTGGCAATTCTAGGAGTTTCTGTTGCTGTAATGTTTCTTCTTATGGCCTCAGTTGTGTATTGTTTTGTAATGAAGAAGAAGAAAGGTAAGGAAGTTTAGAGTAATTTTTTTAAACCTATTTTTATACTTCTAAGGCTAGTGAACAAATGCTCCCAATATTACTCCAACACTATGTTTTAGAGTTTATAAAAGAATAGGCAGAATACATAAATCATGAAATAAAATTGAATAAAATGGAATGGAACTTGATATATTTTTCAAGCGTAGAAGTTGATAAAAAAAAATGAAAAAGAACTAGATATATTTTGTTATTATCCTCATAATCATTTCTTTGGATCCAAAGATGGTATATTGAAGCAGCCAAGGAAATTTTTCAAATGCTATTCTTAAACTTCTTGCCTTTCAGCCTACGAATAAATGCATTAGCTCATTCCATTTGCACATTCTTATGTCTACCATACCCAAATGTCAAATTCAAAAGAAAGAACATTCGATCTCGAAGATGACATGATCAAAAATCCCTTATGACTTCTACAGAAAACATACATGAGCACCATTGTACCCCATTTTACAAGCCTTTCTTGGGAGGGAAACCTGTCCTTCACTACCAGCCAAGATATGAAGGACTTGTTGGGAAAAGTTGCTTTAGACCATACCAGTTTCTACCATTCATTGAGACATACATGTTTCTTATTTAATTCTACTCTGAATTGCAATTCTTCCTTCATTGCCAGACAATGACAAAGCATTAAGGAATGCTTAGAAGCTGCTGCTTTAGACCATACCACTTTCCATCATTCACCTGTGTCCATCTTGTTTCTTATTACACTCTAGGTTGAAATTCATGTGACTTTTCCATATTTAGATGAAATCTGGTACGTTGAGTTGTCTTAGCTATTTTAATTGATGAAAATAAGCTTGTGGGGTAGTATCTTTTGATCTGATAGGTTTCCAAGGCTACTGCATTTCTTTGAGAATACTGGATACTTTTGCAAACTCAGAAATTGCAGTATCATACACCCCCTTTCGGACAAAGTTGGGGATCAAAACACCTTCAGGGTGTCAATTATCATGCCACATGGATAATTTTTTCACCCTTTCAACTAAAAGCTTGATGAATGGCCCAACCAATTCCCTGACATCTTAAGATTTTCTCCAGCCCCACTAGCAGGCCTAAAGAACTTTCATCATCCATAAGCACTTACCTCTTAGAAAAGTGCATTTTATCCAAATGGGATTTCTTGTCAATGATAAATAGAAAATTGAAAACTTCAATTTTTCCTCTTATTTTCCTATGTTTCATTCTTTTATTTTAATGTGTTTCTCAGTTTTATTAAATTAGGCTTTTGTGTGAGAATTCCTAATTGGACAAATATGGTTACTAGCATTATTAATTACTTGTTTTATTACAGAGAAGAGGCATAGCACATATTCATATAGTGCTGACTCCACTTTACAATACTTCGAAGACTCTCCAAGTAGAAGGGACCTCGATGGAACTGGAAGAAATTCAAATTTGCCATTATTTGATCTAAGAACCATTATTGCAGCTACAGATAACTTCTCTATTGCTAACAAGCTTGGCCAAGGTGGTTTTGGCCCAGTTTATAAGGTAGTCTCATTGAACGAGTCCCAGAATTTGCATAATCTCATTTCAAGTGTGTTTATGCATCATAAATTCCATCATGAATGTTTACAGGTACTCATTGAGTATGAATTTGTTGTGTACAATTGGGCTTCCCCAACTAATTCACCAAGTTGAGTTTCTTTCAACAATTGTGCACAATGGCAAAATGATATTTGGACTTTAATTGCAGGGTTTGCTACAAAATGGAAAGGAAATAGCAATAAAAAGACTATCAAAATGCTCTGGACAAGGAATAGAACAATTCAAAATGGAATCTGCATTGATTGCTAAACTCCAACATAGGAACCTTGTGAGAATTTTAGGTTGTTGCATTCATAAAGAAGAGAAGATGTTGATCTATGAGTACTTGCCAAATAAAAGTTTGGACTTTTTCATTTTTGGTATGTCTTTTTTTTCACATTAACCTCACCCATCATCACTAGAAAACGATCCTCCCATTACAAACATATCAGTTCCAAATAGCAGGATTTATACGTAAGTAAGAAAGCACGAATGCAATATAATCTAATCCAAGTTTTCATTTCTTCATTTAGATGAAACAAAAAGGTCATGTTTGGATTGGGAAAAGCGATTTGAGATTATTTGCGGAATTGGTCGAGGGATCTTATATCTTCATCAAGATTCAAGATTAAGGATTATTCATAGAGATTTAAAGGCCAGCAATGTTCTACTTGACAATGCATTGAATCCAAAAATTTCAGATTTTGGTATGGCTAGAATTGTTGGACGGGACCAAATTGAGGCTAATACAAATTGCATCGTTGGAACATAGTAAGTATGCTAGAAAACAAAGATATACTTTTTTAACCGATTACTTGACTACCATTTTTACATCTAAGGAGAGTACAAACTACAGGCCTATGTAAGAAAAAAAATACTAAGGATATCTTTGTAATTTGCTTTCATATTGTGATACTTCAAATTTTACATGTATGTTAGTGCCCAAAGGGCTATCTTTGATCGTTTTATGTTGAGGTTCAATATCTTCCTTTTCATTGTGCTATGACAGTGGTTATATGTCACCTGAGTATGCAATGCAAGGACTTTTTTCAGTAAAGTCTGATGTATATAGCTTTGGGGTATTGCTATTGGAGATCATTACTGGGAAAAGGAATAGTACTTACCATCATGATGGCCCTTCCTCAAATTTGATTGGACATGTAAGTACATGTGCAAACAATGACTGCAAAATTAAGCCTTTATTGTTGAGCCTAATATGATTAATATCTTGTCTCAGGTTTGGGACCTATGGAGAGAAGACAATTCCATGAAAATAGTCGACCCGTTACTAGATGAGACATACCTTGCTAATGAAGTTTCAAGATGCATTCAAATTGGACTTTTGTGTGTGCAAGAACATGCAAAAGACCGGCCAACCATGTCAACTGTTGTATTCATGTTGGGTAATGACACTCCTCTTCCTTCTCCAAAACAACCTGCATTTATGTTGAAGGGTACTTACAATAGTATAGATAGATCAACTAGTGCAGCATCTAATTCTATAAATGAAATAACGTTTTCTAAAATTGACGGTCGTTAAAACCCCAAACTATTTGATGCAAGTGTACAAATATTCCATTACAACATAGGATCGAGTTACTCTAAGTCTACTCTACATTACTATTTTTTTTTTTTTTGTATGAACAATTGAACATAATGTATGCATTGTAAAATTATTACAAAAAAGAAGATAATATATAATATTACACAAACTGTTATTGTCCAGAACTTGTGATGAAATCACTACCATCTCCTTTAGCTTTTTCTTTCAAGTGGTTTCTGAAATTAATATACAAAAAGTTAACTACGTATATATGTTCTGTGGAGATAACTTCATTGGTTTTCAGAATAAGATGTCCAAAGTTACAAAGATCTTTTCTTTTGGTGTGAAATTTACTAAGTTTAACTATGAAGATTTAAAAGAGGAACATTGAATGCATAAAATTGGAATTTAATTTGGATTTTAGGGTGTTTTACTCAAAACGGAACCATTGTATTTATGAATTGTGCCAAGCCTATTGATATGCTTGGGTATGGCTAATATTTTTAACTTAAATTCAACCAAGACAATATTACAAAATAAGTTAGAGCAATAGTTTATAACTTTGATGGCAGATCCTCTTGTATAGCAAGGAGAAGTGTGAAAAAATGGGTGACAAAAAGTTGTAATCATTTCCTCTTTTTTGCTTAAATTTGGCCCAATTCTACTTTTGTGGTCACTTATATTTGTGAAGGTGCCTTATTGAGAGTGTGTAATTCTCTCCTTGAAGTCCAACCGAAAAAATCATATGGACCAAATTAATGTCATAGAGGAGGACACAAGTGATGAATATAATTGTAGAAAATCTTATTATGTTAGACATCTACAAATTGTAAACAATTTCAATTTGTCAACCTGTTGCTTATAGGTTTGCAATTTTATTTTATTGGTGAAATGGGGATAGGTTTGTAAAAATTTTAAGAAAAATAGAAGATCCATTGAGAGAATTTTAATATTTTTTGGGATGGTTTAACAAAACTATACATAACTAATAAGTTGCCCGTGCGATGCATGGATAATTTTTGACATTTTATGTAAAACAGTTTTGAATAATGTTGTACATAAATTATAGAGAAAAAGTAAACTAAATTAGAGTAAAGAAACATATATATTTTGAGGTATTAAAAATTGGTTTAGTAGCTTCACTACATATTTGTAGCCTTCTTAAGGTAAGATTATTATTATTTTTAAATCATAAAACCAAAAATAAATGCAAAAGAGTAACGGGACCATAAAAATCAACTAATTTGTGTTGTGTTTACATATTTCATACTATAAAATAAAAGTATACTCAACTCTTTGACTGTCTTCCACTAATTGATAGTGCGACATTAAGACATGGTGTGGGCAAGTGTATATACATGTGTCTTATAGATGATTTAAAATTAAATCATAGTAGAATATGACTTTATATTGCGTACCAAATATTCTCTCTACTTATATACCCAAAACAAAAACTAACTAATCAAATTACCTAAACCTAAATCATATTTAAACCCTTAATTTAAAACGAAAAAAAGATTACTTGAATCTTATGTGGTTGACTCATTCTAAAAAAAAAAAAGAAAAAAAAAAGTGATTGACTGTTCTACTATTAGTGATAAACAATCACTATTAAAAAAACCCCCCACAATAAATTTTCTTTACCAGTCACTTTGTCATTGTACATTTGAGTTTTAGGGTCAAAGTTGTTTACCTTAAGTATCTTTCACTAAGGTGAACTGGTTTTCATATGTCGAATAACTCTTTTATTATAATGCAATTAATTTGTTATTTTAAATCTAACTTGAAATATGTGACACAAAATAATTAATTAGAGTGGATTATTATTATTATTATTATTATTATTATTTGATGAGTAGAGTGGATTAACTTAACCTTTAATTTGTTGTTCCTTTGTTTTAAAGATATTATATGTAGATATGTAAAACTTATTCGCAACGTGTAAATCCCCATGCATAAAGTGCTTGGGGGTCTAGGAAAAAGGATTCGAACTACGAGATTAATAGCATAATGTAATTATCTCTTTAAAAAAAAAATTCTCAACGTTCCTTTTTTTTGAATAAAAATTCTCAACGTTCCTGGGTAGTGGGTATTACGGTATAAAAATAACCTATTAAGGCAAACATGTCAGCCTACAGGTATAAAAGCACCCCAATAATCCAATTTAAAAAAAAAAGGGCGTGATTAACCGAACCATATTCCATTTTCTCAGGCATAAAATATAAAATAAAATGGTATTAATTTGTATGTCTTTGCATTTGGATCTGTCTTCATAATTAATATCCAAGCTCTCTCTCTCTTTTTCCAAATCCACCTCTTGCTCTTAGTGCTCTATATGGCTCTGTTTTGCTCAGATCGACCTGTAAGTCCATCTTCCTCATTGTTTCTCTTTCAATTTTCTGCTCCATGGGTTTTCTAGGATCTCGGCTAGACCAAAAAATGGGCAAACTTGCCAAACATGGCAATTTCCCGAAGAGAATAGCATAGTTTAGGCAAGTCTTCCACATTCAACAAACGTATATGTGTCTTAGATATGAAACTTCGGAGAGGATCCTCATCACTAACCAAAATGGGGATGTTATCCCTTTGGTCATCGTAGTAGAGGGTTAGGAATTGGAATAAGGACATGTCCAATTAAGTCACGAGATTTGTGTACATTACTGTGTTGCTAGTTAATCTGTTTGAAGGGTCTTGAGTATGCATGTGAACAGTTCAGTAGTAGAGTAGGCATTTTCATCGAGCTACTATACTAAATGTAATAGACCTTATAACAGGCTTGTAAATCGCCAACATGGAGTTATGGAACTTCTGGCTCCCCTTACCTAGGCATTGACTTCTATCCTATGTGAATTGTAGTAGGCCTTTATATCAAGTTTTGTTACGAGAGAGGGATATGTAAGTTGTATTTGATTCCTGTGGTTCTTTAATAAAATTTGACTGGTATAAAGACTTAGTTTTTGAATCAAAAAATAAAATTAAAAAAGATAGAGAAAGAGAATTACTTTTTAGTGAGAACTGATTTTTTTTTTTCAAAAATAAGAAACTAGTGTCATGTGGAGTACCTAGCGTTTTTTGTTCTCAAAACATGTTTTCAAAACAAGTGTCAAACAAAATTTGGAGAAATTGTGTTATTTTTTCTAATTTTAGATTCATAAAATGGCTTATCTGATCCGTGTGATGTGGATGCGGTACATGAGCTTGAGGTTTAACCAAGTAAAAGGACACGACGCTTGACACAGTCTCCGGGGTTTATTGTCATAAAAAGGGGACCTTCAAATGTGACATGGGTAATAAATTATTACCATCTAATAAAAATAGTGCCCTTTAAAAAAAAAAAAATCAGGGACCAATAGCACTTTTTTTAACAATTCTGGGATAAAAACACTCATTAAGTAAACTTCATGGACCTCTCTCAAAAAAAAAAAAGAAAACAAAGAAAGAAGAAAGTAAACTTCATGGACCAATGGTTTATTTCTACAAAAAAAACAAAATATTGATAGGCTTAAGGTAGTATTCAATAGGTCATGTGGGTAAATATCAAATTTAATTGGTTATTAAAATACATAAATGTAATGCACAAGTTAATTAATAAAGAGTATAAAATAGTTAAATAAATATTACTCAAATAATATCACATTTGAATTTTAAATTTGAGATATTGGTGTCTTTCTTCTACCTAGAAGAACATCTTGGTTAAAGGGCCAATAAGCAACTTACCCGACTCCTTAATGAGCCTTTGGTTAAAAATCTATGTTTTTCTTTGTTCTCACACACTCACTGCAGTCACTGTGGTTTCTTCTTCTTTTCACACAATATTTTGCTCTTCACAATCCTCACATTGCGGCATCACCTTTTTTCTATTATTCACTTCACAACATGAATCAAAGCCTCACAATTTTTTCTTGATTTGTGCTCTTTACAAAAGCTTTGTATAGAAAACTCAAACCTTGTTTTCCTCTTCATGGGGTACCTCCTAAGCAAAAATCTCATTTTTCTCTTTTGGTTTCATGCCCAATTCTATTATTTTTCTCCTCTTCTCATAGGGGAGGACCATTGGGCCAAAACCATCAAATTCTTTGCAACATTGTCTATTTATTAGACTTCAAATCAAATTCCTTAATACACAAGAAATGCATTACTTCTTTGATAAGGAATAGACTTTCTTTGACTTTCAAGGAATAATATTTCCTTCCACACAAAGGAAATTCAAGAAAATAACCAAATTTAATTCTCCTTCTTCAATAAGAAAATCTAATTAGCTTTCCAAGTCACAATAGGAATTTAAGACAATTTCTCAACATAGTAGTGTTCGTCCTTAAAAAGAGACAATGTTTATGTCTTGGTTTTAGGGACAACAGCATGACTAACTAATCACCCTAAAAACTGCTTCCTTAAGGGGAAGACCCCAATTTGAACTTGATGAAATCAAGGGTTGCAGCTGCTTTGCACTAATGATAATTGGTACTTGAGTTATGGAGGTAAAGATGACATTGGCTAAAGCTCTATATGTGTTTGAGACTAGATTATAAGCTAGCTTTTTTAGTTTTATATTTTATATAAAGGTTTTAAAATTTTCATTTTTTCTTAATTTTTTTTTTCAAAATATAAGTATATTTTAGCACACTTTTAACAAAAAATTTTCATCTAAAAGCTAAGCTATATGCATTATTGCTTTAACAAGTTCTTTAATGAGTTCTTTTACTTACAAGTGCTCCAAGTTCATTTGTCAAATTTTGGGTGGGTCCAAAATTGACACGAAACGGCCATTTTGCCCTTCAACCCATTGCTCTTATATTTCCCTTATCTAGCTGTTTCTCTCCTCAATGATGGAGGGAAATTCTTGTACTAAAGCTTATTTATTACAGCTGTGGGCTTTCATAGGCCGTTGCTAATCTTTGGGGCTTCAATTGGTTAATTCCATGGAATGGCTTTTGGACTTTATCATCCGTATAGATGGGCGTTGAAGTTGATGTCATGGGGCTTGTTATGGACCCATCTTGAATTAATTTTGGATGGCTATTTCAAGTGTGTGGGCTGCACTTGCGGCCTGTGGGCTTGGATGGCTCGTGACTTAATAATAATGGGTTTTAGGTTGATTGTATAGGTTTCTTCTACTCATAGATTCAAAATCCATTTGTTTCCTCCCTGAAAATTTGGTTCTTTAGACTTTAGACTACCCATCTCAATTAGTTATAATTTATATGTTACAAAATATTAGTTCATGTCACCATCTAAGGAATAATTTAATTTTAATGCTTAGTTACATTCAACAATATAGAAATAATAAGTTTAATTAGAAAGTGATTATTATTTCTAAAATTACTTGTGATGCTTTCTGTAGACCCACTTATTTGTTGGAAAGTTTTTTACAAGGATTTAATCCTAGATTCAATCTAAGACAAAGAAGATTACATAAATTTATTTTCTAGTTACAATATAAGTTGGGAAAAGTGAGTTATACTAGGATAGTGTATTTGAGGATCTCAAATCCAAATTCTTTTTGTTGGGAACAATATGATCTATGGATACTCCAAATTGTATTGAGTTAGAATGGCTTTTGAAATGTTAAACTAGATGCCTGAACATGACTCAGTGTCTTGGAACACAATGTTATATTGTTATCGGTCTTCTCTCAACATGACTTTTGGGTTTAGAGCCTTAGTACTTTATGTGGAGTCAAGATGTTAGACTGAATTCCATGACCTATTGTAACACCCCAAACCCATACCAAGGATTTAGATGCACAACTTGTTTTATAAATAATCAACAATAATATAATGGAACAGAGCGTAATTAAATATCCACAAATATACTTCAAACCATCAAAATCTTTCCTATGAAATCCATAAAAACAAAAGTTTAACAATATTGTCTCCAAATACAATCTCAAAGGGTTCCACAAATGCCAAACTCACTATCCTAAGAAAATATACTAAAATAGTCTATCAACTAACATAGCTTCAAAAGAAGTCTTCAATCTATGGCTCCAATGATCTACCTCTAAAAGATATTGCATTGCTCTAATTTGAAAGGGTGGAGAAAAAGGGAGTGAGCTAGAAGCCCAATAAGAGACTACATAACATGAGGATGTCTTTCAAAACAAAACATTAGTATCATTGACAAAATATTGTCTTTACAAAACATTTACAAATAGTTTTAACAGCAATATAAGATATTCTATAAAACTATCAAGAATAAAACATTTAACTATAACGCTGTAATCATTAAATAAAATAATAACCACTTTAGTTAGCCAAAATATACTAAATAGGTAGAAACAATGTATTATAGTAATAAACAATTTTTCCACTTCTAAAGGTTGATCACAATAAAACAATAGTTTGATATGGAAAACATTAAACATTAGCCACACAAAGACATAAGCTGCTAAACACTCGGTGGGTGATCCCCATAGGGAACAATAATACTAACCTCATAGAGGCAACACTGGCTCCAAAGAGCAAATGATAACACTAGCTCCGAATAGCAAACAATAACACTACATCGCACCACAATAACACTACATCGGCCGAAGGCCAACACTTAACCCTGTGTTAGCAAAAGTTGCAGACTGTCTAGTTGACTGTTTGAAAACATTCTTACTTTATTACAATATTGTCAATACCAATTATATATCATATAACAAATACTTTCTCAAAAATATAGTTTTGAGTCATTTTTAACACATACAATTTCAAGGTAACACTTAAGAAATAATAAAATTCAGGTATGTGTACAAAGCATTGATAATAGTACTTCACCTTTGCAATTATGTATATATAAATATATTTTTACCAAGAATATATATGAATATACATGTCTTAAGAGACGTCATGTTTTGAAGTCCACTTACCTTGAATTGGTAATTCTCGTAGTCTAGATCCAAAATCAAATGAGCTTTTCCTCCACACCTAAAAGTAAAGGAGTAACATAATTACATAATTAATCCACCTTGGTGTAAACCATAAGGATGTAACGGACACTTCCTAATAATTTATTAGTCTATAAACATCTCTACAATCCTCTATAACATATTACTTCTCCTTACTACTATTATGTCTTTGAGGCTAATAGAGGTATTACCACATGTAAGGATATCATCTAATGAGAATATGCATGCTGGCGGTTCCCCAAGATTTTCATCAAGTCCTAACAGGTTAATACCAATACAACCATTGTCTAGTTAAGTGTCAAATTTATATTTTCTTTAAGATTTCATATAACACTTCAACACCACCATGAAATACTCTATAAGATCCAAATATATTTATAGCATCCATAAAAATCTCTACCCGTATAGCAATCTATAGCATGTACTGAATGTTAGAAATTTAATCTAACATATATAATATCCAAGGATTTTCCTACCCGTAAGCCATAGAAAGAACACAATAGATTTACCAATTAATTCCTACCCGTAGGACTTTGTGACCTGAAGCATGTATTGATAAAAGTTTAGAAACTTGATCATGATATAGATTACAAGATTCAAAAGTCCAGCCCCACTACCATGCGTAAACTCTAGCAACTATCACTCAAGAGCTTTTCGCCTAATTCAAGAGTTCATATGGGACTTAAAGCAAATCTATTAAACTACTCTAGCAACGTAGGTTATTTCCATGAGGGTTTGAGAGACAGGTATGCCTGACCACACGACCACACGGATGCAGGACTTGTTTCTTGTAATTTTGCCGTCTCTCTCTCTCTATCTTTCAGCAGAAAACCCTAACTTACTTACATGTTAAAACTGTTTTCACTTGGGCTCAAATTTAAAACCCACTAAAAACTTAAATAAGCTTCCCAAGACTTTAATTCCCACTAAACTCATATTAAGGTTGTTGAGATGGGCAAGAACTCTAAAGAATTCCAATAACACTTAAACTCCTAATCCAAATAGGAAATCTCTTATATTTTTCCTTAATTGATAAGGAGACTAAAAGTTTAATATGAATAATCCATAAAATAACTCTCACATTACATCTTTTATTTATTTTCTTTGTAGATATCATAATATAAAATAATATCACCTTCAAAATAAATTAAATAATTCATCAATTTCACTTTAGAAGCAATAAAATTAAATTTAAGTGAGGTGGGTGTTACACCTATATTGTTGGGAAATTTTATATCCCTCCTTTTAAGAGGAATAATAAAGAAAAGACTTATTTTACTAGGTTAGACAAAGGTAAAAGTTCTGATGTAAATGCTGAAGTTTCTAAACCTAAGTCTAAACCTACTGTTAGAGAGCAAAATAAATCTGTTTTTGTACCTACCTGTCATCTTTGTGGTGTTGTTGGTCATATTAGACCAAATTGTTCTTTGTTGAGGCAAGAACCAAAGCCTGTGATCGGAAACCCCATTAGGAATACTGATGTTCCTAAATTTGTTCCTGTCTGCCACTTTTGTGATGTCTGTGGTCACATTCGTCCTAATTGTCATAAACTGAAATTTAAGCATTCTATGTTTCAGTCTAGGATATGTGATGATATTTCTCCTGCCATAAGTCCATATAAATTGTTTCATATTATTTTGAAAATTTTAAGCTTACTGGCTTGTGAAAGGAATTTGTAGGATTTTAGTCTTTCTCAGAAGATTGGTGTTATCGCTCAAATACAGTCTGCTTCATATGGATTTTCACCTACAAAGCCGAAGACTCGTGCTAGATGGGTGAGAAAAGATTCTCTAAGGTGAGTGTTGCTGACTTGTCCCTGATTTAATTCTTTCAATTATTTATGGACATGTTTTGTTTTTGTTTTTGATTGTTTTTTTTTTTTTTAGGATTACATGAATTATGATATCTCTCTCTTGATCTAGAACATGCTTGACATTGTGGAGAAACTTAAATAGCATGTGTTATATATGTGCTAAGCTATTTTTGATTTTGTATGAGTATGTACTAGTTTGTACATGTACTCATGGGTTAATTAAGAAATTGATATTTCTTATTTGTGTACCCTCTATAACTTAGTTAAGCATTGTCATGCATTGCATTTGCATTGTTCATTTAGCATAATGTGTGCTTTTTGTTCTTGGTCATAAATTTTTTTAAAACCAAAAAGATTTTTGTGTTTTGTGTTTCACATCTTGGATTTATAATCAAGAATTTGCCATATTATCTTTACATAACAAGTTTATGTACCTTGTTTAGTTTGGATGAGCTTATTTTATTGCACTTTACTAGTTTGAGTTTTGTAGTGCATGTTGTGTGAGAGATATTTATAGTTTTTTATCACTTTGTCTTGATCTTAAAGTCACATGTCTTTGATTGTCGGACTTGAATCTTTTGAGAAAGGCATAAATAACCATCTCACCACTGTTTACTAGCCAATCATGAACACCTTAGTGCTCGTAAGATTTTGTGTTCGAGAAAGTGTAGCACATGCACAAAAAGAACATAAGGTGTAGCCTCGGTTTAAATGTTAAAATTGGTGTGTACATTATTGGACTTAATGTTAAATCAAACAAATAAAATTGGTGTGTACATTATCCTGGCTATTATTAATAAGTTTCTGCTCAAATAAAATTGGTGTGTATATTATGAGGCAAATCAAGAAACTTACATGATTGCAAACTTGTTTTCTAGGAGATGTGAGAGTTATATGATGTAACTCTTTAGGTGATAGTCTCTTTCAAATTCTATGTGATGAATTTTGTAGAAATTATGATTAATTGCTATTCACATATCACCTCACATGTATCTCAAACTTTTGCTAGTTGCACACACTACACAAGTTACTCTTTGTTAAACTTGGTACATTATATTGTGTGTGATCTTGTTGTGATCATCCAAGATTAAAAGTTCCTTGATTTTGATGCAAAATGTACTTATTGTTTGAGTTTTCGAGGACAATTTGATTGAAAAAATTGTTTTTGGAAGATCTAGGTTAAACTCAAGTGTTTTTAAAAAACTTTTCATCTCATACTCATGCATTTTATTCATAAAATAATGTGCTTTGAGAAGTTTCTACATTAACTTGCTCTGTTTTTCAAAATTCCACTTTTCCAGATTTTCGATCGATTGAAACTGTTTCTTGACCGATCGAAATTGCAATAAAATTTTTTGGTTTGAATCTACTTGACTCGATTGGCATTCGATCGATGCTCAATCGATCGAAACTGAAAAATTTCAGTTTTTGAGTATTTGACCAAATTTTTTTTCATGCATCATTTATGTTTAGGATTCGCATGCATTGCATTGATTTTTTGTATCCATCTTGCAATTTTGTAGTTATATCTCTCATTGTTTCACACATAACATGCATACACTTTGCTAAATTAGGTGCTCAACATGATTTACAAATTGATTAATTAATTTTTGAGTCCTTTGTACATTTTAGTATATGCTATTTTTTGTGTGTGAACTGTAGAAAATATTTTTCTTAAGAGATATGATGGATAATCAATGTGCAAATATTTTCTCTACTCATGCAATTGTTTATGGGTCACAGAGTGTCATGTTTGCATTTATTGAAAGAGAGAATATTTTTCTTCATGTGTATACTTAACTTTATTTTTTTAAGTTAGGTTTGTGTGTTTTTTATATATCCCCACCTCCTATATTTTCCCCAAAATAGTTTTTCCCAAAGCTTGTTTTGTTTTTCCTATTTTTATAGGGGGAGAAGCTTGTTTTTACCCTTTGTTGTTCATAGGAGGAGTTGTTGCTCTTTATAGGGAGAGTTGTCTCTATTTTCTATAGAGTTGAATTGTTTTGTGTTCCCTTGATTGTCTATTTTCTCTTGACCTTTGTTACTCTTTGTTTAAGTTATTTTTATCAATTCGTGACAAAAAGGGAGAGATTTAGATGAAATGTGGGAATATGAGTGGAAAATACAAGAATGTTCTGTTTAGGGGGAGTTAACATTGTTTTTTATGAATCTAACTTAGGGGGAGAGTTAGTTTGCATATTTGTTGATTTACTGTCTTTGTTTTTCTGTAACACATGCATTTATGCGTTTTGTTTAAGTGTTTCAGGAAATATACAAGTTGATTCAATTAAGCTGCTGTCTACACTTGCAACTGATGGATAGTAGTTAGGATTGGATTTGTTATAATGAACATTTTTTTGTAAAGGGCTTTTCTTTGTATACTTTGAGCTTTTAGTTGTGTTTTGTCACAGATTGCCAAAAGGGAAGTTTGTTAGGTTCTAAAAACTTAGGAACTAATGTATTTAGAACTCTAATGTGTATTGTTGACAAACCATAATCAAAACAGGTTGTTTAGTCTTGTTTAGACTTGTTCAAAGTTGTGTCTTTTATGTAAAGTTGGATTCGAGTTGATGCAAAATTGATAGTGCATTTCGGTTTGGCTCGATCGATCGAAACTTTGGCTCGATCAATCAAAAATCAGGTAGAATGCGTTTTTCTACAAAATTCCAACTCAGCCCTAGTTCATTAAAATGTTAAGGGTTTTATGTTTTTGCCTTAGGTATATAAAGCAAACCCTAACCACGTTTTAGATGTTGCTCATATTGCGGTTTGTGTAAATCTCTTGTGAGATCTGTGAGAAACTTTCCTTTACACAAGTTTAGCATTATCAAGAAGGAGATTTCTTCAAAAGCTTGATGATCATTCAGTTGTTGCCATAGGAGTTTAAAGAAACACAAGCGGGTGTGCTTGTACTTGCTGGAGAATCCAAGAAAGAAGGAGTCTGTGGTCTCGGAGCTTACACGTGGTCATGTCAGTAAGTTTCTACTGGTAGGTAGCAATAGGATGTTAGTGGTCTAAGTCTTATTGTAAAATTTCGATTCTTTCATAGTGGATTCAGGTTTACCTTGAGGATAGTTAGGTTAAATCCTCCCCAGGTTTTTACCAGTTTGGTTTCCTGGGTCATCATATCATTGTATTATTTATATTTCCGCTGCTATGCATGATATGATTGTTTGATTGTAATAACCTAGATCTGGAATTTGGACTAAGTAATAACTTGACTAATTAACTAGGTAAATCCAATTATGTTTTAAGGGGTCTAAAAACATACAGATGGACTCTCATTTCTTTCTGTAAATAATTTTCTCATTACAAATGTATTTTAACATTGTTAATCACCCCCATAAAAGGAGTGCCATCTACATTTTGGACCAATAGTGATTTCAGAGCCATGGTTGGTAGGCACAAATTAATCAAGAAGAAAATTCTTATTTTGACACAATTGTAGTAGCGGAAAGAGAACAAAATGGGTTGGGACAAAGCTCAGAAGACACAACTGTGCAAAGAAAATCACCCCAAGCGCATAATGACGTCTTTTCAAATGGAATCAGTGAAATCACGTTTCAAAACAACCACATTTTGCATCCAGGAGCAAGCCGAAAGGTGTCGCCACGTTGTTTTGTCGTATTCATAAATGGCTGTACACTCTCATTAATTTATTAAATTAGCTTATTTTATAAATTATTAGAATAATTTAATTTAACTAAAAACCTATTACCAATATTTTAAGAAATAAAAATTTTTACTCAAAATTAAAATTCTATTTATTTTATTAATTATTATTTTTAGATATCTTATTAATTGTTAAGATAGTTTAATTTATGTAAAACTCTAATATTTAAGTTTTAAAGAATTTAAAATTCTATTACCAAAAATAAAATTTTATTTTATTTTAATTATCTATAATAATTTTGTATTTTAATATAAATTGTCTTTATGTCAAGTGGCTCAATTTATGCATCTCTCACAATAGTTAATTTAAAAGTTTTGAATGACACCATTGCAGATTCTTGGCATGATGACTCCACATCTATGAAATTCTTGTAGAAGGGAAGAGGGGGGGGGGGGGGGTGGGGAAGCATCAAGGTTCAAGTCTCTAAGAGGGAAACTTCATATACATATACACTTAAATTATTTTTTAGAATGACATATACACTTAGATTAGTTTTTAGAATGACATATATACTTAGATTAGCTTAGAGTAGAATTTATATTTTGTATAAAATAAAAAACGTTTTGAGTGACTCACTAATTATTATGATAATCTCAATAATATTAGTAAAAATTAAAATTTATTTTATGTAAAATTTTGAATTAATCCATGTATCGCATAGGAAAACTTAGAAAATCACTCACTATTTTGTTATTATTACTCATTGTGAAACTTTACTATTTTTGGTAATTTTTATGTTTAGGGGGTATTTCAGTCATTTTTTTGTTTAGAGGGTATTTTGGTCATTTTTGAGTTTTGGGGGTTATTTTGGTAATTTTCTAGGTTTTGGGGATATTTTGCCAATTTTAGAGATTTTGGTGGTATTTTGGTCATTTTAGTAGTTTTTTTTAGCATATTTGGTGATTTTAGAGATATCGGGGGTATTGCGGTCATTTTTAAGGTTTTATGGGTATTTTTCTCTTTTTAGAAATTGTGGGGATATTTTGGTCATTTTAGTGATTTTTGAGCATATTTGGTAATTTTAAAGATATCGGAAATATTTTGGTCATTTTAGAGATTTCATGGGTAATTTTGGATGTCCAATGGTATATTGGTACTTTTGGAAGTGTAGGGGTATTTGGGTCATTTTAGGTATTTAAGGATATTTCGGTAATTTTGGAGGTCAAGAGGGTATTCAAGTCATTTTAGAGGTATTTGGGTCATATTGGGTTAAATGGGTGGGTTACTAATTAAATGGGTTGAATTGGTAACGGATAATTAATTTATATATAAGCAGGTCATAAATGGATAAATGCGTAATTACACATCCAACCCATTTATGACCCAACCCGCCCATTTGCCACCCTATTGTAAAGAAGGAATAGGAAATTTATTTTTATTTTTTTTTCTTAAGTTTGTTGTCGTAAAATAAAAGGAAAATTATTGAATACTCTGAGAATACCATAAATGCGTACACCCTTCTCTCACATGAATTGTGAGTTCAACCATAAATTTAATTAGTGGGACCCACAATGATGTGAGAAGGGAGAATACGCATTTATGGTATTTCGAGAGTACCCAATAATGACTCAAAATAAAATGATTGAAAATAATAATGGAGAAAGATCACAAACGTTTGTAACAAGGTGGCGTAGTAGTAGAAACTAGAAAGGTTTTAAGACTCATCACAATTGGGAATTCGTAAATTCAAGTAATGATAAATTCAATAGGAGCCCAAGTAGTCACACATCATAACACATGCAAGGTTTAAGTTGTGTAGGGGCACTGACCATAATTATAAGCTCTTTTTGGGTAAATTATGTCTTTGTTCTCTAAATAGGTTGTATGTTAATTAAATTGGTCCCTGATAAATGGAATATACTCATCCTTATAATCCATATTATTATGAGCAGCTCATTTTCAGCTAAAATCATAATTTTAATGACTAAAATTAACACATTTGAAAAGGAAATTACCAATTAGATATTGAATAAAAGTAGGGTCTTGTTAACATGTGCCTTTAGGATAATAGTTAATAAATTATATTAAGAAAGTTTTTTACAACACTTTCATGAAAATATAAAAACCAGTCAAAAAATTAATTGTTTTATTTTTTTTTTCATAAAATATTTCTAAAAATAGTCTCTAAACGAATACAAATTTTCTATACCATTTTTTATATTTCACTTTATGTTCTACCAATCATAACTTGCCATGTATTTAATTTATTTTTATTTTAAATTTTAGTTATTCTATAAGAAAATTTAAACAAATACATGACAAATTGTAATTGATAAAACATAAAATGAAACAAAAAAAATAATAATAATACAGAAAATTTGTATTCCTAAACCAAACTCCCTTGCGCATTTGCTAATATTTTTCATAAAAGTAATATGAGTCATTCTAACGAGTGCCATTAGGGAATTGGTGAACAATCCATTTTAGGAAAATTTTAACATCACTTTTATGGTAAATGAAAAAATCTGTTAAAATATTAATTGTTTTTTTTTTTTTTCATTTTTCCATAAAAAATTTCTTTAAATAAATTGTTAACCAATACTCTAAGGAAATTCGTTAGTATTTCCCAAGTAATATTTAGTGCCATGCATGCTAACCGGTAGTTATTAAAATAAATGATTGATAGTAAAAAGTGGGGAAAGTGTTGTTCTCAAAACCGTTTGGTATAGTAGTTTAAGCAACGCTTTTCAATTTCTAGATTACATTACATATATTTTTACTTACACATATTTTCAAAAAATATAAATAATATTACTCAATTGGCCTGAAGCAGCTAAAATGGTAGACATTTCTAGACTACATCACATATATTTTTACATACATTTTTACTTATACATGTTTTCAAAAAATACAAATAATATTACCCAACTGTCCCTAAAACAGCTAAAATAATAAATACTTTTAGATTATATTACATATATCTTTACGTACTTTTTCCACTTACTCATATTTTCAAAAAATACCAATAGTGTCACCCAACTGCCCGTGAAGCAGCTAAAATGATAGACTGTGCCAGACTCATTCATTTATGAGTCTTATGACAACATGAAAAAGAAGGTTGTGATATTTAGTGCCATCTTAATTCTCCAACTTCAACAATTAATGCCTCAACTGCCCACATATATTTGCACAGATAGATGTCACTGCGGCAGCTAAAATGGTAGACCGTGTCAGACTCATTTATTTATGAGTCTTATGACAACATGAAAAGAAAGGTTGTGACATTACAGTTAATGCCTCAACTGCTCACATTTATTTCCACAGATAAACGTCCCTGCGGCAGCTAAAAAGGTAGACTGTGTGGATCACAAACGACATCCCACACCAACCATTAACCAAGTCTCAAGCAAGAGAGAGACTCACAAATGTCTTCCTATGCGAACTCAGATGATCGATTGAGGCTGCACGGGTTAACCGCTGACTTGTGTCATCTAGTTATCGTTATGTAGGATCACGTGCACGTGTCCCTACTCTGACCTCTCTCTGTGTCTGTCGGTGTAGTTTTACCGATTATATTTAATAATGATGTTTAAACAATAAAAATTATTATTTAAATATCAAAATATATATTTTTATGAAATTTAAATAATATTATTAGAAATCATTTTCTCGATTGGCATATATTTGTGTACTCTGAAGTTAAAATCTTAAACAAGACAAAGGATTAAAAAAAAAAAAATACATAAGACAAAGTCTCACTTACCCTTACCAAAAAAAGAGATGATTATAATCGATATGGTCAACTTTGATATGTCATATGGATGCTATGGAGTGAGTTTGAATTTACAACATAAGCAAACAAATCTTTTTATTTGAAATTTTGGGATAGGTTCTAAATCTCTCAAGATACTTGTAGCATTAAGGGTCCAATGACAAACCCATAATGTTTTATTGGAATTTGATGCTAATTTTGCGACAAAATTGAAGGAGAGAGTCATACACGAGAGTTTCAAGAAAAAAAAAAATGGTGGGGTTTTGAGAATACAGGGTGTTGGCATTTCTCACCAAAAAGTATTTCAATTTTCATTAATATAGCATGTATTTTAGTGAGAATTGTAACTATTGACTAAAATTAATTTTATAGTCAAACTTTGTCATTCTCTTACAAAGTCAAATTTGACCTTTAAATTTGGAAGTTACCCAAATGACCCGATCAATGTCTTAAGCAAAAGTCTGGTTTTTATAATAATTTCATTTTCACTTAGTCAAAAAACATTATAGAAAGTTATCTCACTTTTCATTTTCCTTGGTGGTGGCATTGCCTTCAAAATTGTTAGAATATTACCACTAGCATGGCCTTAATTTTATTCTCCATAACAAAAATTGTAGGCTATCAAGCAAGTTAATCTCTCTCTCTTTCTCTTAATAATAATTTAATATATTAATGGAACAAATTCTATTTTTCTGAAGAGAACATGCAAATTTACCGCTCATTCGTACTTTAAAGTACTAATGAGCGGTAAAATTTAATCATTATCAAGAGAAGAGTAAGGCTAATGATTAGTTGTGCCTAGGCACTGAGAGCCTTCTTCACAATGATTCGGACGTTGCTCTTGTTTTCTGACTTTTTGAATTTAGCTTTATCTTATTTGTTGGTGTTGGTATTGGTGTTGATGAGATATTAATTATTTTTGAGTGTAATGATTGTGAAATTTTCTGATTGGTAGTTGGTTTTTGTAATGGGGGGGGGGGGGGGCATGAGACTTGTCTATTGAGTGGGGTGGAGGGTGGATGGGCAGGTGGGGCTGGGTGGCATATTTGAATTGGGGAAAGTAAATGCACAATAGATGTGTGCAAGTGTAACTAATAAATAATAATTTAATTAACCAATAATTAATTGGGAAAAACAACTAATAAATAATAATTAATTATCTAATTAATCAATACATTATAAAAGACAAACAAATTAATGAAACAACTAAAAAACAATAATTAATAATTTTATTAATATTTTAAATGAACTTATAGTTTATTATTTATTCTTTTGCCATCTTGGGAAAAATTCCTGGGAACTTATAGAAACACCCTGGAAAAAATTCCTAGAATCGCCACTACATATTTAGATGAAATCTAGTACATTTAGTTGCCTTAGCTAATTTTAATTGATGAAAATAAGCTTGTAGGGTATTTGACTTAAATTAAAGTTGCCAAAGAAGACTAAAGTTTTTGTCAAGTATCTTTCCCCGATTAATACTATCGACACATAAAAATGTACAATTTTTTGTCACAACTCGCCACATGACAAGTTGTGATTGATAGATGTATGATTATGGGACATGTGGAGACACACTCACCACTCACAACTCATCACGTGTCGAGTTATAGCACAAAATTGTACATTTTTTATGTCACCATAGCATGACTCATCTTTCACTAATGTGAACGGGTTTTCAAGGTAAACGTAATTTAATTGTGTGGGTCCTTGACAAGTGGACGAGAGCTTGCACATGTCTAATAACTCATTTAACTTTATTTATAAAAGAAGAAAAACTGATTTTATTTTTTTATTTTTTATTTTTTTATATGGCTATAAAGCTCTCTATAGTCTATTCTAGCTAGTCAACCACAAGTCCTATTACTGTACTCTTCATTAGAAAAAATGATGAATCCTGCTAAAGGGAATACATCATTGCTTCTTCTCTCCCTTCTTCTTGTTTGCCCAATCTGCACTTCCCTTGACACCATAACACCAAACCAACCCCTTAAGGATGGTCAATTTCTACACTCAAACCAGAAAACCTTTGCACTTGGGTTTTTTAGCCCCGGTAGTTCCAGTCACCGCTACGTTGGAATTTGGTATAACCAAATCTCCGAACAAACCGTTGCGTGGGTTGCAAACAGAGACACTCCTCTCAAGGATACCTCCGGAGTCCTCTCCATCAACGGTAAGGGAAACCTTGTACTTCACACCCAAAACCAAACCACTCCTATTTGGTCCACCAATGTTTCTTTTTCTATCTCATCCACAAATAATTCTATGGCTAAGCTCTTAGATATAGGAAATCTTGTTTTGGTTCAACAAGATAGCCAACGTGTTACATGGCAAAGTTTTGATTATCCCACCAATACTCTGCTTCCACTTATGAAACTTGGGCTGGACCGACAGACCGGGTTGAATCGGTTCCTAACATCTTGGAAGTCCAAAGATGACCCAGGAATTGGCAACCATTCATTTCGAGTGGTTCAAACTGGGTACCCTCAGACGAGCTTATACATGGGTCAGACTCTATTATGGCGTATGGGATTTTGGAATGGCGTCACATGGAGCGGTGTACCCCAAATCGCATCAAAGTTCTTTAAAGTTATCTCTGTGAATAATCAAGATGAAAGCACCTGGATGTACAGTATTGTTCCAAATTTACCCACCAAAGTTATTGTTAAAATGGTGGTAGATGAATCAGGAATTGTGGAACGATCCTTATGGCAGGAGACTACATGGGTCGAATATTGGTCTGCCCCACAAGAGTTGTGCGATAAGTATTTGAATTGCGGTCCAAATAGTTATTGTGACCCACACAATGAGGTCATTTTTGAGTGCAAGTGCTTTCCTGGATTTGAACCCAAGTCATCTCGTGATTGCATAAGGGAAAAGCAAGGTGTGTCCATGTGCAACAACGGAGAAGGGTTCGTGAAGTTGGCACATACGAGGTTGCCGGATACTTCAACAGCACATGCGGACATGAGTTTGAGTATGAAAGAGTGTGAGCAAAAGTGTTTGAGGAATTGTTCTTGTATGGCTTACGCAAGTGCAAATGGGAGTGAGGGAGGTATTGGTTGCTTGACATGGCATGGGGACTTGGTGGACACAAGAATATTTCCTGATTTAGGACAAGATTTATACGTACGTGTGGATGCGGTTGTATTAGGTACTCTTAAATCTTTTTTCTTTAAAAATTTGGTAAAACATTTTATGAAAATACACAATGACTTTTCTCACTACATTTGGTGGTTGGGTCACCGATTTGGTGAGCTAGGTAGATGATGTCAGTAGTTTGATGGTTAGAGCCACCACTTCGATGATTAGTGCTAACATTCAGGTAGCTAGAGCCATCACTCTAGCAACCAATGCTAGCAATCCAATCACTGAAGCTATTTGCTAGAGGTTTGATAACTGAAGCCACCATTCTGGTGGCCGGAGACGACACTCTAGCAGTAATTGCCCTTTGTCCGATTGTAGAAGACATTGTTTAAGCTACAATTATGACAGTCTAGTCACTAGACCTCCTACACCAACAATTTTGGTGACTCAGCTACTAATTTTGTTTGTTTGCTTGAAAATATTTAATTGTCATACTAAATACCTGAAAATTTTATTTATTTTACTTCAAAACAAATAGTGTGTTAGTCAAAGTTCATATCTATTGTATTATATTTGTCTGAAATTTATGCAGAATACTAGTTCAACATCTAATTTGCCCTATGGTACTAACCTTAAAGTTGATTTAGGTCATACTATTGAAAAATGATTTTCTCTATTTAAAGTAGATCTATTTCAGATTACAAATCTAAATGAGTATTACATTCCATATGGAAAAGAAATTATATATGGTTTTTTTAAATTATCTAAAAATATCAAAATTTTCACAATGTTGCCTTATTTATTTCATTTTTTTTTTTTTTGAAGAGTATCTATTTCATATAATTCAAAACTCAAATGATGTGTGGAGAAGTTGAAATTATTTAAGAGTTGTATACCCCTAACAACACAAGATTTCTACAATTATATTCATCACTCGTAGTAGGTCCTACTATGTAATACTTGTTTTATTTTATTTTTATATAGTTACAATAATAGGAGAGAGAGAGAGAGAGAGAGAGAGAGAGAGAGAGAGAGAGAGAGAGAGAATTTGAATTATGATTCTACTTATATTAATAAGAAATACTCTCTTGGCGTTTGACATTGTTGTAAAAAAAATAGGTTTGCAATTTTTGTTTTTTGTTTCTTCTTTTAACACGTTTTCGGCCTCAAAAAACAAAATCACGTATGGACATGACATTTTTGTGAGAACATGTTTGTCTTTTTGTTTTGTTCTTTTGGTATGTTGGACCTCAAAATGAGAAACACATTTTCTCCTTTTTAAAAAAAATAATAAAATCATATATTTTCCTTAAACTCATTGTTTCATCCTTACTCAACTGCATCAATAAATATTTATGTTCAATCAACTTCTGAAATTTATGATGTCATTTGAATAATTTTTTTTTTTTTACTCAGCTCAATATGCTAAGAAAAATGGTCTTACTCAGAAAAAGAAGACGCTGGCAATTCTGGGAGTTTCTGTTGCTGTAATGTTTCTTCTTATGGTCTCAATTGTGTATTGTTTTGTAATGAAGAAGAAGAAAGGTAAGAAAGTTTAGAGCAATTTTTTAAAACCTATTTTTATACTTCTAAGGCCAGTGAACAAATGCTCCCAAGATTACTCCAACACTATGTTTCAGAGTTTATAAAAGAATAGGCAGAATACGTAAATCATGAAATAAAATAGAATAAAATGGAATGGAACTTGATATATTTTTCAAGCGTAGAAGTTTATAAAAGAAAAAATGAAAAAGAATTGGATATGTTTTGTTATTATCCTCATAATCATTTCTTTGGATCCAAAGATGGTATACTGAAGTAGCCAAGGAAAATTTTCAAATGCTATTCTTAAACTTCTTGCCTTTTAGCTTATGAATAAATGCATTAGCTCATTCCAATTGCACATTCTTGTGTCTACCATACCCAAATGTCAAATTCAAAAGAAAGAACACTCGATCTCGAAGATGACATGATCAAAAATCCCTTTTGACTTCTAACAAAAACATACATGAGCACCATTGTACCCCATTTTACAAGCCTTTCTTGGGAGGGAAACTTGTCCTTCATTGCCAGCCAAGATATGAAGGACTTGTTGGGATAAGCTGCTTTAGACCATACCAATTTCTACCATTCATTGAGACATACATGTTTCTTATTTAATTCTACTCTGAATTGCAATTCATCCTTCATTGCCAGACAAAGACAAAGCATTAAGGAATGCTTAGAAGTAGCTGCTTTAGACCGTATCACTTTCCACCATTCAATTGTGTCCATCTTGTTTCTTATTTCACTCTAGGTTGAAATTCATGTGACTTTTCCATATTTAGATGAAATCCGGTACATTGAGTTGTCTTAGCTATTTTAATTGATGAAAATAAGCTTGTAGGGTAGTATCTTTTGATCTGATAAGTTTCCAAGGCTACTGCATTTCTTTCAGAATATTGGATACTTTTGCAAACTCAAAAATTGTAGTATCATACACCCCCTTTTCGACAAAGTTGGGGATCAAAACACCTTTAGTTTGTCAATTATCTTGCCACATGGATAATTTTTTCACCCTTTCAACTAAAAGCTTGATGAATGGCCTAAGCAATTTCCTGACATCTAAAGATTTTCTCCAGCCCCATCAGCAGGCCTGAAGAACTTTCATCACCCATAAGCACTTACCTCTCAGAAAAGTGCATTTTAACCAAATGGGATTTCCTGTCAATGATAAATAGAAAATTGTAAACTTCAATTTTTCCTCTATTTCATTCTTTTATTTTAGTGTGTTTCTCAGTTTTATTAAATTAGGCTTTTGTGTGAAAATTCCTAATTGGACAAATACGGTTACTAGCATTATGAATTACTTGTTTTATTACAGAGAAGAGGCATAACACATATTCATATAGTGCTGACTCCACTTTACAATACTTCGAAGACTCTCCAAGTAAAAGGGACCTCGATGGAACTAGAGGAAATTCAAATTTGCCATTATTTGATCTAAGAACCATTATTGCAGCTACAGATAACTTCTCTATTGCTAACAAGCTTGGCCAAGGTGGTTTTGGCCCAGTTTATAAGGTAGTCTCATTGAACGAGTCCTAGAATTTGCATAATCTCATTTCAAGTGTGTTTATGCATCATAAATTCCATCATGAATGTTTACAGGTACTCATTGAGTATGAATTTGTTGTGTACAATTGGGCTTCCCCAAATAATTCACCAAGTTGAGTTTCTTTCAACAATTGAGCACAATGATAAAATGATATTTGGACTTCAATTGCAGGGTTTGCTACAAAATGGAATGGAAATAGCAGTAAAAAGACTATCAAAATGCTCTGGACAAGGAATAGAACAATTCAAAATGGAATCTGCACTAATTGCTAAACTCCAACATATAAACCTTGTGAGAATTTTAGGTTGTTGCATTCACAAAGAAGAGAAAATGTTGATCTATGAGTACTTGCCAAATAAAAGTTTGGACTTTTTCATTTTTGGTATGTCTTCTTTTTCACATTAACCTCACCCATCATCACTAGAAAACGATCCTCCCATTACAAACATATTAGTTCCAAATAGCAGGATTTATACGTATGTAAGAAAGCACGAATGCAATATAATCTAATCCAAGTTCTCATTTCTTCATTTAGATGAAACAAAAAGGTCATGTTTGGATTGGGAAAAGCGATTTGAAATTATTTGTGGAATTGGTCGAGGGATCTTATATCTTCATCAAGACTCAAGATTAAGAATTATCCATAGAGATTTAAAGGCCAGCAATGTTCTACTTGACAATGCATTGAATCCAAAAATTTCAGATTTTGGTTTGGCCAGAATTGTTGGAGGGGACCAAATTGAAGCTGATACAAATTGCATCGCTGGAACATAGTAAGTATGCTAGAAAATAAAGATATACATTTTTAACCGATTACTTGACTACCATTTTTACATCTAAGGAGAGTGCAAACTACAAGCCTATGTAAGAAAAAAAATACTAAGGATATCTTTGTAATTTGCTTTCATATTGTGATACTTCAAATTTTGCAGAGAGATGCTATGTCTACAACAGTTTTATAATATTTTTACAACAAATCACAAGTGGTTAGTTGTTATTGGTTCAAATTTGAAACTAACATTAAGATTACTTTTTTGCCCTAACAATAACAACCAGTAACAACCTGCCACTTAGGATTTGTTGTAAAAATGTTATAAAAATATTGTAAAAATATGTTAGTGCCGAAAGGGCTATCTTTGATCATTTTATGTTGGGGTTCAATATCTTCCTTTTCATTGTGCTATGACAGTGGTTACATGTCACCTGAGTATGCAATGCAAGGACATTTTTCAATAAAGTCTGATGTATATAGCTTTGGGGTATTGCTACTGGAGATCATTACTGGGAAAAGGAATGGTACTTACCATCATGATGGCCCTTCCTCAAATTTGATTGGACATGTAAGTACATGTGCAAACAATGATTGCAAATTAAGCCTATATTGTTGAGCCTAATATGATTAATATCTTGTCTCAGGTTTGGGACCTATGGAGAGAAGACAATTCCATGAAAATAGTCGACCCATTACTAGATGAGACATACCCTGCTAATGAAGTTTCAAGATGCATTCAAATTGGACTTTTGTGTGTGCAAGAACAGGCAATAGACCGGCCAACCATGTCAACTGTTGTTTTCATGTTGGGTAATGACACTCCTCTTCCTTCTCCAAAACAACCTGCATTTATTTTGAAGGGTACTTACAATAGTACAGACAGATCAACTAGTGCAGCATCTAATTCTATAAATGAAATAACACTTTCTAAAATTGACGGTCGTTAAAACCCAAAACTATTTGAAGCAAGTGTACAAATATTCCATTACAACATAGGATCGAGTTACTCTAAGGGCATGCTTGGTAGACTGTAATAGGCGTTGTAATGTAATAGTTATTCCTATGATTTAGTTATCCTTTAATTTGGTTATGTTTTTATTATAAGGAATAATCATTCCTTATGAATAACTATTCTTCAAAATGAGGAATAACTATTCCTTTTTAAAATGTTGTATTAGTTATTCCTTAGTAAATGCAATCATTTCAAAACTTAATATATTTTCAAATATACAAACTTTCCATATACATCTAACAATTATAAAAATAAAAAATCATAAAAAATAATACATATCTCTCTTAAATTTAAAAATAACAATTTTTAAGGAGATATAATTGTATGAGTAAGAAATTTCCTAAAATAAATGTTAAGTTTCATTCTAATGTTATAACTCACAACCAAACTAATGAATAGGTTTAGTTATTACATGACAACAAATTTTATTCCTAGTAATAAATATTACAATTCCTGTCGTAATCCTCATTCAGTGTACCAAATGTACCCTAAGTCTACTCTACATTACTATTTTTTTTTTTTTTTGTATGAACAATTGAACATAATGTATGCACTGTAAAATTATTACAAAAAAAAAAGATAATATATAATATTACGCAAACTATTATTGTCCAGAACTTGTGATGAAATCACTACCATCTACTTTAGCTTTTTCTTTCAAGTGGTTTTTGAAATTAATATACAAAAAGTTAATTGCATATAATGTTCCGTGGAGATAACTTCATTGGTTTTCAGAACAAGATGTCGAAAGTTACAAAGATCTTTTCTTTTGGTGTGAAATTTACCAAGTTTAACCATGAAGATTTAAAAGAGGAAAGCTGAATGCATAATACTGGAATTTAATTTGAATTTCAGGGTGTTTTACTAAAAACGGAACCATTGTATTTATGAATTGTGCCAAGCCTATTGATATGCTTGGGTATGGCTAATATTTTTAACTTAAAGAACACTTCAACCAAGACAATATTACAAAATAAGTTAGAGAAATAGTTTATAACTTTGATGGCAAATCCTCTTGTACAGCAAGGAGAAGTGTGAAAAAATGGGTGACAAAAAGTTGTAATCATTTCCTCATTTTTGCTTAAATTTGGTCCAATTCTACTGTTGTGTTCACTTATATTTGTCAAGGTGCCTTATAAAGAGTGTGTGATTCTCTCCTTGAAGTTCAACTGAAAAAAAAAAAAAAAAGAAAAAAAAAAAAAAAAGAAAAGCTCAAACTAGTTTTCACAGCATCAACGTCATATGGACCAAATTAGTGTTATAGAGCAGGACACAAGTGATGAATATAATTGTAGAAAATCTTATTATGTTAGACATCTACAAATTTTAAACAATTTCAATTTGTCAACCTGCTACTTATAGGTTTGCAATTTTATTTTATTGGTGAAATGGGGATAGGTTTGAAAAAATTTTAAGAAAAAGAGAAGATCCATTGAGAGAATTTTAATATTTTTTGGGATAGTTTAACGAAACTATAAATAACTAATAAGTTGCCCATGCGATGCACATATAATTTTGTGACATTTTATGTAAAACAGTTTTGAATAATTTTGTACATAAATTATAGAGAAAAAGTAAACTAAATTAGAGTAAAAAAAAACATATATATTTTGAGATATTAAAAATTGGTTTAGTAGCTTCACTACATATTTGTAGCCTTCTTAAGGTAAGATTATTATTTTTTTAAATCATGAAACCAAAAATAAATGCAAAAGAGTAACGGGACCATGAAAATCAACTAATTTGTATTGTGTTCACATATTTCATACCATGAAATAAAAGTATACTCAACTCTTTGATTGTCTTCCACTCATCGATAGTGCGACATTAAGACATGGTGTGGGCAAGTGTATATGCATGTGTCTTATAGATGATTTAAAATTAAATCATAGTAGAGTATGACTTTACATTGCACACCAAATATTCTCTCTACTTATATACCCAAAACAAAAACTAACTAACCAAATTACCTAAACCTAAATCATATTTAAGCCCTTAATTTAAAAAGAAAAAAAAGAATACTTGAATCTTAAGTGGTTGAATCATTCTAAAAAAAAAAAAAAAAAGGAGATTGACTGTTCTGCTATTAGCGATAAACAATCACTATTAAAAAAATCACACAATAAATTTTCTTGACCATCTGAGTTCTGGGGTCAAAGTTGTTTACCTAAGACTTGAAGTAGCCTAAAAAGACAGGAGTTTTCATTTAAGTATCTTTCACTAAGGTGAACTAGTTTTCATATGTCGAATAACTGATTTAATTTATTTTTATTTTTATTTTTAAAAGAAGAATGAGTGATTTAAGCTATTTGAGTCAGATGTGTTAATTAAGTTGCACATTGTGTCTTTGTCATGGATTTAATAGTTTCATCTCCAACTCCCTGCTAGACTTTATTAAAATCAATGTGGCACTACTGACCTGAAATTTGTGCAATTAAAAAAATAATGTGGTACTCGATATTATTGAAATTGAGTATTTCTTTAGAGTACTCAAGCTTCGTGCAGTCGAGTACCCTTTTTTTTTTCCTACTTTTGGTTTCTATTGGAATGGCTTGAATAGTCAAACTTAGTGGCTTAACATTAACCAACAAACCATTAAATGGCTTGCATGCCCATGTCAGGAAGATGCATGATATTCAAGAAGTTTCATGTGTGAAGAAATTCAAGAGGCAGTGGTGGCGCCACGTTGAACTCAGGGTGTTCTCAGGAACACCCTGACCTGGAAAAAAAAAATTATATATAATAACTAAAATTTTTTTTATTTGTTTACCATTTAAAAAAAAATTATGAACACCCTCAAGCAAAATTAGGGACACCCTCAAACAAAAAAAAAAAAATTATTCGTTCTACTTTCAAGCAAAAAAAAAAAGTCCAAAAGAAATTTTGAATTGAAATCTGGGAAAAAATTTTTTTTGTAACAAAGTAAGCCCACAAAAAAGCCCAACATCAATCCTAAACGTAAAGCAAACCCAATCTAAAGAAAAAACAACCCAACAGATGGTAAACAAGTAAAGCAAACCCACGGATTCTCAAAAAAAAAAAAAAAAAAAAAAAAACCAAAACCCAATATACGCTGCAAATCACTAAATTAAAAATCACTAAAGCAAACCTAAAGACAAAAATGTCAATAGAGCAACGTAGCCAACACTGCAACACAAGCCAATAGACAGATCAGGCATCACTACATCGGAGATCGATTAGCCAACACAACTCGAGCTCCAATCCAGAGCACATCGCATTAGGATTCGGGCATCGGAGATCGCTCACTGGATCGGATCGAAGATCCCTAATCGGTCACATCGCTCGTCGCTCAGCTTGGCCTCGATTCCATCAGGGTCGCCCTCAGCCTCAGGCCTCCCTGCTCTGGTGCTCCCTCAACCTCAACCTCAAGGTATTTCATAACTTCTCTCTCTTTTTCTCTCTGACTCTCTCTTAATCTCTCTCTCTCTCTCTCTCTTTATCTGAAAAATGAAAATGAAAGTGAAATGAAATGAATGAGAGTCTTTTTCTCTCTCTCTCTCTTTATTCTTTAAGACTTTAACTTTATCTGATTCTTTATTTCTTTTGATCTATTTGTGATTGGTTGATTCATTGCTTAGCTTTAACTTTATTAATATTTTGCCCATGTTTTTGACTTTTTCTTTTTGGCTTTATCCGTTGGTGTTGGTGTGTGCTGGTGTTGGTGTTGGTGTTGGTGTTGGTGAGACTTGGTGAGATACAACTAATTGTCTTATTGTGATTGTGAATTTTTCTGATTGGCAGTTGGCTCTTGTGATTGGGGAATGGGAGCCATGAGGCTTGTCTCATTGTTTGTTGAGTGGGGTGGGGGGTGGATGGGCACATGGCACATGGGGCCGGGTGAGATATTTGAATTGGGGGAAGTAAATGCACATGAGATGTGTGCTAGTGCAACTAATAAACAATAATTTAATTAACCAATAATTAATTAAGGGAAGTAACTAACAAACAATAATTAATAATTTAATTAACCAATATATTATAAAAGATAAACAAATTAAATTATGTTAGGCTAAACAACAATTAATAATTTTATAATTAATAAAACAACAATATAACAAATTATAGTTTATAAAAGACAAACAAATTAATGAAACAACTAAACAACAATAATTAATAATTTTATTAATATTTCAAATGAACTTATAGTTTCTTATTTATTCTTTTACTAAGATTATGGACAAATATTTGATAAGAAAACCACGTACCCAAGATTCATCTCCTATGCAAGATTCATCTTCATCTTCTTAGTGAATTCGTGTTGACTTTAACTTAGAAAATCTTCCTTCAGATCATGGGATATGAGAAAAGATATCAACTTATCATCCTAATAGTCATGATGAAATAAGAAGATATTATTTACAAAAAGGCCCTTATCAACCTGTTTTCGAACACCATGATGATTACCCTCTATCATATTTTTCTAGAAAGCCCCATTGATTTATACCCGAATGGTATGTAAATAGAAAGTGGTTGGAATATAGTATAGACAAGGATGCAGTATTTTGGTTATATTGCTACCTATTTGGGCAAGATGTTGGTAAGCAAGGAGGAGGTGAGACTTTTGTAACGAAGGGATTCAAACTTTGGAATCAAAAAGAGAAGTTAAATTCCCATGTTGGAGGAGTTAATAGTGCTCATAACCAAGCTATCAAAAAGAGTGAAGATCTACTGAAGGAAAAGCAACACATTCAAAGTGTTTTGGTTGAGCAATCAAATCAAGATAAAATTGAATATCGGGTTCAATTAAATGCAATAATTGATTGCATAAGATTCCTTTTATGCCCGGGATTAGCTTTTCATGGTCACGATGAATCTCAAGGTTCAAGTGATAAAGGAAATTTCCTACATAGTCATATATATTCAACTTCAAGAGCTTAACAACCGTTTTTCAGAGGCGTATACCGATTTGCTACTTTGTATGGCTTGCTTGAATCTAAGTAATTCATTTGTGGCTTTTGATAAGGAAAAGTTGATACTTCTAGCAAAGTTCTATTCATTTGATTTTCTTGGTACAGATATCTTGGCACTTGGCACTTGACTCTTAATTTCAAAATTACATTTTTGATATGCGCAACAATGACTTGTTTTAGAGCTTCAAGGAGTTAGTGAACTTCCTGAAAAGTTAGTGAACACAAGGAAGCATGAGATTTATCCATTAGTCTATTTGCTTGAGAAGTTAACTTTGATCCTTTCTGATCTCATCATCCTGGCACAATGGCTTCACAGAAGAATCAGAGCCAGCAGATATAAGAGAAAGCAGCAAAAATATAAGAAGTAAGCGTATGAACATGAACAAAGAAATTGATAAACCCATAATGATCGATAATGCTCAACTGGATTTTGTTTACAACCCTTCGATAAGCATGGTGGTGAATGTAGGAGTAGGAGCTTTTATAGGCTGGAATGGAAGTCTTGTTCACGTAATATCACAGTGCAAGTGTGAATAATGTAAGTAGATCCCATGACATGTGGAGTAGTCTCGAAATGTCATGAAATCACGGCTTCAAGTAGTCATCTCCGCATGTCATGGGATCAGTCGAAGTCATCCCCGCATGTCATGGGATCTTACCATTTAACGAGTTTTTGCTAACAGAACGAAACAGATCAAATCCATGTTCCAAATTCGAGATTGCTTGGTGGTCATCACTCATCAGTCCAAGAACCCCCCCAAAAAAAAAAGGGAAAACAGCTAGCAATTAGCTGTCACTTTTTTCAACTCTCCGCGACTCAACGTTGGTGTCTTCTGTGACCCACCAATCAATATTCTCCATGTGGATTGTGATTCTCAATTCTCAAAGCCGTGAAACAGGGGCACAATCAAGCTGGCATCCCTAAGTCTTTCCAAAGCTCTGAACGTAAAGTGATAGGAAACCCTGCTAGCTTGCCGGATCCAGATGTGCTCTAAATCTCATGTATTAGCCTGGGGCACTGATTATTGGACACAGCGTGTGTAACACACTATATCTAACATATTTTGCCCTTCAAAGGTGTTCCGCATGCATGGTTCTAATAACCAAAGTCATCTATTGCTGTTTCGCGTGCTTCTAACCCAAGTCATCTATCATCTATGACTGAGATTTTTTTAGCTAGGACCTAGTCTGTTTTGAGGGTGTTTGATAGAGTAGTTTGAGTAATGTTATTTGTAATTTTTTGAAATACGTGTGGATGAAAAAGTACGTAGAAATGTGTGTAATGTTGTTTAATGTGAAAATGTGAATTTGAAATAGAATACCAAATAGGCCTTTATGAGCGTAATATCTAAGTTCTGTCAAACTTAGTATGTGATTGGCTAGTTGGTTGCCACAAGGCTAAGATTACTATATGCTATTTTTATGTTACTTAACATGTAACAGATATTTTTCAATTAAATAAAATATGCTATTTTTATCCCAAAAAAGTATACTCAACATAGTGGGTCCTATTTTCCAACTTTTTTCCTTTTTGGATAATTCAATTAAACAATTGAGAATGGAATTTGATTTATAAATATTTCTATTTAAACAAAAATAGGATGTACTAGTTGAGATGCAAGACTTTTTGCATTTTAAATTTAAAATAACCATATAAAGCCTCCATTCAAATTAGGTTAAGAGGTTTTTCGCTTTTGCTAGATCGGAATTTTGTACACAAAGCAAGGGTAGTGCCTTGAGAGGAAATTTCTTTTAATCAATCGAGTCCCTCGCTCTACTGACCTGCTTTACTAACACTAGCACCTAATCGCAACAATAAATCTCTAACGCCTCTCTTCCTTCACTAATCTATTTTTCTCATCAATCTCTTCATATTTCGCTCTTTTAAAATATGATTTTTTTGCTATAGATTTAAATTTTAAACAATTAGAAAAATATAAAAATAAATTTGAATTTTAGCTATTTTAATAGCAATAAGGCTATGGGGCAATATACAACTTTCTGAGTATATTGTTATACTTTAACACTTTTATATTTTTCTTCTGAATAATTAAATTACTTGTTTAAAATTTATGTATCTATGTTCATCTCTTGAAAGGATTATTATTCTTATTTTAAGAAATAATAATAACATGAAAAAAAAGCATTGAGGGCAACTAAGTAAATTAACCTAGATATGAAATATGAATTATAGTTTATAATTACTTTACATTTTGTACAACTATTACATTATAATATAATTTTTTATTTATTTTTATAAATGTTGATTAATATTATTAATTTTCTTTCTAATCTTTCCCCCTCTAAACAAAAATCCTAGCTCCACCACTGATGAGGCGTTTCTAGTCATGTCCTCGTCCTGTCCTGTCCTTTCTTCAGGGCAGGAACAGGGTAGATTGGGTCAAAGCAAGTTAGGGGTATTTTGTCATCTCTAATAAGATGGCTTCAACAAATCAATAATAATGAGATGTGTGAAAGAGAAAAGTGAGGGCAAGTCATGCAAGTTCTAGAAAAGAGAGCAAGAAAATAAGTGTTTTGAAATATGATTATATTATTTGTATAAATAATAAAATTACAAAAATAGTATATGTATAAAAATTAAATTATATATTAAATAAATATATATAAACTAAAGCCAAAAATATATTGTTGATGCTTAAAGCTTGCGTAGTGAGCATTTTTGGTCTTTGAGGTATTAAGTAAAATGCTACTAATCACTAGAATTTAAATAATGAGTGGGGTTCATCATCTTCCATTACTCTCCTTATTTATGTAGTTAATGGAGCAATGACATGACATTTATCATGTGATATGACAATTTTTTATTATTAAAAAATTAAACATCATCTTTTTTTTTTTTTTTTTACTGAATTACACATCATCTTGAAAATTGATAGCTAACATGTTAACATATTATTATTTTATGTAATTTAAAGTATCATAATATGCTTCCACATAACAATCTAAAAAATGAGAATCAATCAATTTTTCTCTTAAATTATTTGACAATATTTAGGAATTAATATTCTACTATACAATATCCAGTTATAAATTCTTTATGCGCCCGCCCGGGAAGGGGGGGGGGGGTGGCTAGACTTTTCAAAAATCCTCTCTCTTCTTGCATTTTTGGTATAAAAAAAATTATAACATAAATTTCGATAACGGTCCTTCCTAGACTTTTCCTACAAAGATGTAATGCATTTATATAGTTGACTAATGCATTTTTTATTTGTTTTAATTAATCTTATGTCATACATAATTCATTAAATAAAATTGTATTTAACGTATATCACTATATCATACATAATTTAATTATATTTTTATTTTTATTAAATTGGCTTGTATGTTTTTAGACATATAAAAACTTACTCTTTTTTTTATTTTTTTTGCAAAGATGTAAAAATTTATTTGATGTAAATATTTTGTTTAGGTAAGAAAATATCATATATTAAATTAAAATTATAAACATTCCATATATAAGTAATAGATAAATATTATATATGTGTGTCTTCTGATTAATTTTTTATTATTAATATATAAAAATATAATAGATAATTCATAATTTAAATGGAAATATCATAAATAAATAAATAAATTCATAAAAAAAATTAAAAGATAATAAAATAATACAAAATAAAGATAACAATGGTCATTAGCGTAGTAATGTTCTAACTTCAAAGATGTAATGTAATATAACAATTATAGATTATATAAAAAAAAAAAATTTCCCCAAAATGCATCCATCACTTATATAATTGCTCGCAATACTTATTACGTTGTTTTTGTAGAAAGAAATTGTTAAAAATTAAAATTGTTAAATTCTATTTAAAATTGATAATGTTATAAGAAGATCAAGTTGATTAACTAGTACCATCTTTCCCTTTTAGAATCATTGTAAAAGAGATTAATAAAATAAGGATAAAGAAGATCAATAGATGTGGATTTTGAAAAATTCATCATTGGATAACATTTTCTTATTATTTTTCACTCTTGCAAAATTTTTTAAAAATCAAAAATCAATAACTATATCATTAATCAAATATTTAAAATTTCAAGTTTTTATAATCTAAAATTATGCTTAAACAATAAGTTTATGGATTGAATAATAAATAACATTTGATTGACACAAATTTGACATGTGTGTAAAGAATATAAAAATAATGACAAAGTTTAGCTATAAAATTTATTGTAACCTAAGAATACAAATTTACTCAATATTGAAGGTGAATTTTGACAAATCCACAATTAGATTACATCTTCTTCCTATGTCCTCTATGCTTACAAAATTTCTAGAAAATTAAAGATCAATAAATATGTCATCAATAAATTATTTAAATTTCAAATTTTTGTAATTTAAAAGTTGCATAAAATATAAACTTACATATCATATAATAAATAATATACAATTGACACAAAATTTGACGTATATTAAAAGTATAAAAAAATGCAATTCAATTATTAAATTTTCAAAATATGTAGTAATATTTATTTTATTGAGTAAGATTGTAACTTTATGCCACAACTAATTTTGTAGCTAAACTTTGTCTTAAAAAAAATACAATCCAATGGTTAGATTTTCAAAATACGTAATTATGTTAATTTTTTTAGTAGGAATTGTAGCCACTATCTACAATCGAATTTTTAGTCAAACTTTATCTATAAAACCAAATATATTGTAGTAAATAGAGAAGAAAGCGAAGAGAATAATAGGACCATCGAATTTGGTACAATTTTGTACCACAACTTGCCGTGTGGTGAGTTGTAATTGGCAAAAGTATGATAGTTGGCTATGTGAGGACACATATTTGCCAATCACAACTCGCCACATGACAAATTGTGACATAAGATTGTGTCAAATTTGGTAGTCCTAATATTACTCTTCCTGTTAATAGAAAAAGGATCCTTGACACAGCTTATGAGGTTCCACGTTGGTGAATGACGTATTGCCACGTGTCATATCTCCCATGTTTTTGGAGGTATCGGTGTGAATATGATACCCGTAGTAGATAAGTAAATATTTGGGGACAAACAAAGGAAAATGAGATTCCAACCCATGTTGATGTTTACCGTGTTACAATTTACAAATGCTTACATTTCAATCATAAGTTCATAACGTACGAGAACCAAAGAATCCATATCCCTTCAAAAAACACCAAACCAAAAAAAAAAAACTAACAATATATACATTTTTTTATATATATTGAAACATGCACTGCACTGTCTCTCGATTATGTCTGACATCTCAATCTAAGTTACTAACATCATGGCAATTCAAGCTAAAACCGCTTCTCTTCATTTCTCTCATACTTTTCACTCTCCTTCACCTATGCCTGCATCTCTATCTCTTCTCTTTGGACCACTCAGGTCAATGTCAATGGCTTCAAAACCTCATAGAATTAGAAAGTCTCTTGAGCTAGTCACTTGCAAGTCCAACCCCAATGATAACCAGCAAGTATGATTGGGTTTTCATTGTTCTTTAACTACTTTTGTTTTTTCTTTTTCTTTTTTTCATATTGATACAAAAACTGAAAAACCCATCTTCATTGATCTGGTTGGTTCCTTGATTATGTTTCAGGATTATCTGATTGATGCTCCTGAGTCAGTTGGAGATGGCTTTTCCTTCAGTGGAGGTGCTATTCTGTTCTCTTTCGAATACCCATTTGTTACTATTGCTTTGTGGCTTAAATTCATTAAATTTTAGCCCATTAGTGAATTTAGTCTATGAAATTTAAAATGATTGCTTTTAGTCACTTAAATGATGTGGTATAACCGAAAACTGACATGCCATCACTCCATAGATACAAAAATTGACTGCTTTAAGTTTTTTAGGAACTAAAAGTGATCACTTTTTTACTTCAGAAAGTAAAATTAGTCATAGGCTAAACTTTAGAGACCAATGGTGTATTTTGGCATTGTTTTGATGTGTGTGTGTGGATTAATTGAAAAATGTGGATGAATGTTTTTAACAGGAAAGTATTCAGATGAGCCAAGCCAATCAGATGAATGGTTTAAGAAAGGGAAGATGGTGAGTACTCTCCTTGTTCCTTAATATGGTTTTGGACATTCAAATTGCTATTCCTTAATTTATACATTTTATAAGAACTAGATGCATTTAGAGATTTTAACATTTTTCATAGCTCTGCAGCATTAACAGTTGCTTTTGTGTGATTGAGTGAGAAGTCTAAGTGGTATAAAGATTATAGCTGTTCCCAAGAGCAGTTGTGGCAGTGACATGTTTGATCAAATTTCTGAGTGGTTCAAGTGTGTGTGAGAGAGAGAGAGGGAGAGAGTAAACAAATATTGAGTATCATAGGATTTCAAGGGTTGCTCCCTAGGAAGGGCTTCTCCACATGTCAATTGAAGAAACATAATGATTTAAGTTGTACTTTAGTAAGGAATTGCATTTGAGAGCAACTGAGGAAAGAAAAAGTATACAAATAATATGGGAGCTTCATACTCTTATGCCTAGTAGTAGAATTAAGAAAACCACTTTCGACAACTTGTGATATAAGAATGGCATTGCCTCAAATTTTATGCATTCTGACATTCAATGACATCTAAAAAGACCATCTTGGTCTGACAATAAACTCGTACGAAGAAAAAGTTTTATTTTTTAGTAAAAAGATTTATTTGGAATGGTTAACTAATGTCTAATTGTATAACATCAATACTTGGATTTTTCACCCTTTTGTACTTTACCAATCATAAGCAGTAAATTCCATAATTGGTTGGTCTCTTATTTATATTATTCTCATACTGTTTCCTTCAGATTTGGTCTATAAAAACTAAAAAGTATGCTTATTAACATTATCTTCTTGCTGACACTTAATTACGTTATTAATTTTGTTATGTAGGCCGTGTAAAATAATGATGCAAGCTATATTCTCCACAATTTAAACTGTCTCATTGGGATTCCATCTCCATCATATTTTGGTATGTGAGAAATTTAATGTTGATCATTTACTTTTCCTAGGTGAGAGCTCATGGTGTTGCTGGTTCTGGAGAGAAGGCAAAGGATCCCATTTTTGGACTCACAATGGGTGTTAGTTCTCAGACCTCAGCTGATGTTTTTAGGTAAATTCTGAGGTATCTTTGAGAGAACTTTCCTTATTTGGACTGATATGCAACATACCAATATGTTTCAACCGTGATTTTTAAGTGGTTTCAGGTCTGTAAGATATGCAGAAATTCAAATTAAATTTGCAGGGTTAATCGATTTTGAAATATGCTCTGTATATTTGATTTTGTGCAATAGATGGTTTTGCGTTGAAAGTGGAAGTGCTGATAAGCATCCGGTCATATTAATTCATGGTTTTCCTTCACAGGTGAATCTTTTGTTTGTGTAATTTTTTTACAAGTATTTTCATCTTGTCAGTTGGTATTCTAGGAACTCCATTATCATTATGGCAGATGAAATGTTGTGATTTTAATATGATTTTGATTATAACAACAGTCATGTACTGTGACTAACTATTTTCTTTTAGATACACCAATTTATTTATTTTATTTTTTAATTTCAGGTATTATTTAATACTTCTGAAACTAGCATGCCAAGCAATGACTGATTGATAATATCAGGTTTTGTTTTATGGTTTTTAAAAGATATATTTTCAGTTTGTGATTTATGTCTATAAATACTACTTGTTTTTTCAGGGTCATGTATATCAGTTTTTTACCTACAACATCCTTTATCACATATATTGAAAGGATAGTTACATAATTTTGTAAACTTTGGCATATAATGCACACCATATGATAAATAATTGTCATGTTGAGTTTGATAGCTTAAGTAGATTCAGCCTCTTAAGGTGTTCAATTGAGTGTTTCATTTCATATAAAATGGGAAATCATGTCATTTATAAAACTCGATCTTTGTACAAAATTTTATCTGTGATGTTTTTGACAGATTCAAAGCTATGATTATTATATAAGATAGATGTTTTAATTATTCCGTTAATGGTTGCACTATTTATCAAAATTGTCAGATCCTGAAGTTCAGAAAATTGAGTATTTTGTTATACAGCATAAAGGATGAACATGGAATTAAAACTTCTTGGTCCACAATTCATTACTTATTGCTAGTAATTTGTGGAAGGTCTATGTCTAGGGTGTGTTTAGAGATGCTATAATTTATTTTTCTGCAATTAATAACTTCTTAGTCTATGTTAGGCTATATATTTCTTAAGATATTGGTTGGCATAAGTATAATGATGTTTGAACAAGTTTAGAGGAGTACTGAAATGTCCATGGCTGGTGTATCACTTCAAAATCAATTAAATATAGAAGGAGTGTGTGAGTGAGTGTGCATGTCTGTGCGTCATCTTGAAATATCTAGTTCAAGAGCCCGTCTTGCTAAGATTCAGTTCTTCTTGTCAGATCTATGGATATAGATATGTATTCACTTTGTATTGCTTCTCTAGCATGTGTTCTTCAAGGTTGTTGAGTATATTTGATTTCAAATAATTTCTTATTCCTTCCATTTACATATTGCAGCTGATGCATAAATCTATAATTGTTGCAGTAAATGTCATTATTCTAAAACTACCAACATACTGACCTGACATTAGTACTTTGTACATTGGCAGGCATACTCTTATCGTAAAGTTCTTCCTGTACTCTCTAAGGACTATCATGCCATCACTTTTGATTGGCTAGGTGAGATCATAGATTTAGTCTATTGTGAATTATAATATAAACTGTTAATTTCACATAATTTATCAGTTTTCTGTTCTCTGTGTAATCACAGTGGAGAGAGTGCGGATCATCTGTTACTTATTTTTCCAATTGTTAGGATGTATGGCCTTTTGTATCTGTGGTGTTTGGGATGAGATGGGTGATGCTGAGACCTGCGTAAGGAATGATTCAGTGTTACAGGAGGAAACTAAACTTGTTGCAGAATAGGGTTTGGAATGTGATTCCATCATGTCTCACATGGAAATTTTGGAAAGGAAAAATAGGAGAACATTTGAGTGACATGAGCTTTCTATTGAAAGATTAAAAGCTGCATTTATTGGCACCTTATCTTCTTGGCTAGTTCTAGATGAGTCTCAATTTCTATGATTTGTTGGATACGTTGTATTTAATTTTTTTTTCCTTTAGGAGCAGGTGAGTATATCACCAGTATGCACAGCATAGAATAAAAAAGTCCCTCTGAACTCATTTAAGCATATGATTTTTATAATATTTAGACTCCTTGGAGATAGAAAAAGTATCCATTCTGAAAATATTGATCCTATATGCTGGTTTGTGAAATGAGAATATATTTGTTATCACTAGTATCTGTAATGTTTGTAGTTGATAATTCCTAATTTCTTCTCCCCCACACCCCCCCTCCCACCCCCCCCCCCCCCCCAAAAAAAAAAAAAAAAAAATTGAAGCATATAAAAATTATGTAAGGTTTCTCATTTTCAGACTTGTTTTAGGAAAAAAAAATATTCACCAAGATTTTAATTTCTGCTTGACAATCTTGCTATAGTTGTCAGATTACATGATACATCTTGTCAGGAAAATAAAGTTCATTATATGCTAATTAGACTATTTTCCTATCCTTTTTTCCTTTGTTCCAAAAGGTTTTGGATTTTCAGATAAGCCTCAACCTGGATATGGATTTGACTACACATTGGGTGGTAATTGCTTTATCTGCCCAAACAATGGAGGCTATTATATACTTCTCTTATATATCCTTCACTCCTTTAATATCAAACTATATCAGAGTGTTTCGCATGTTAAGTTTCGTTATGACTGCAGAGTATGTGTCATCCTTGGAGTCTCTAATAAATGAGCTTGCCATCAGTAAGGTTTCACTTGTTGTCCAGGTGTGTTTGCCTTTCCTGATTGTAGAATAATGGATGTACCAATCAGTATTGCCTTTCTCTTCTTTCCTTTTTTTCCAGTAACATCAGACTGAAGACTATTTTTGATGTTTGATGCACTTCCCAGGGCTACTTTTCCCCAGTTGTTGTTAAATATGCTCTCAGTCATCAAGAGAAACTTAACAACTTAATTCTACTCAATCCTCCGGTATAGATTTCGCGAACCTTACCATTTTGCTTGGATTCTCTTTCCAGCAATACTCATAGAGTCATTCTGATTATAAACAATGCTGGTATATATGTAAACAGTCAAATTGCAGAAATATCCCTAATGGTTTTGTGGCATAGCTCTGGCTTCCCTGTAATTCCTGAAATATTGCTGATCTTCTGAGATTTTTCTGAAATTCCGTTAATCAGTATTGTTTTCTATATCAACTTAGCCTTCCTTTTCCTTTTGGGGCTTTTCATGTAAAATATATGTTACATAGAACTAAGTGAGTACAAAATTGCAAATCCTTGGGGTAAGTTTTAATTTTAAAAAACTGAAGGAAAGTTAGTTTCAATTTTGGAACACGGGAGATTCTGCAATCTGTACTGTTTGAATGTAGCTATCTAATATTCAAGAACAGAACAATGGCAGTGATGCATATTGCTTTCTTGGTAATATAGTATTATTAATTAATGAACATGTTCTTTCCTCTGGAAATTACAGCTGACAGCCAAACATGCTAATCTTCCATCAACCCTGTCCATATTCAGCAACTTTTTGCTAGGTGAAATATTCGCTCAGGTAGGATGGTTCTAAGCTTAGGAAAAATGGGGGGGGTGGGGGTGTATTTTGTGAGTGCACTGATACATTTCTTGCTCCTATGTACATCTAGGATCCCTTAAGGGCCAGTGATAAAGCCTTGACCAGTTGTGGTCCTTACAAAATGAAGGAGGATGATGCAATGGTTTATAGAAGACCTTATCTCACATCTGGTTCGTCAGGTTTTGCCTTAAATGCAATTAGCAGGGCAATGAAGAAAGAGCTAAAGGTGAATTTTTTCACATTTTCTTTTCGTTTTATATCTTTAAAAAAATTAATTCTCTTGTTGTAAACCTTAAAATTTTTGTTTGCTTTAACCGATTAAGATTGTCAAGAAAACAAGGTAAAAGTGAACCCATTTCTCTATGCCATCTAAAATTGCCAAAGATCTTTTAGGCATGGATAAAATTTCCTGTGCTAATGAGCTCTAGCTCAAATGTCATCTCTTCTTGTAAGAATTGTGTGGGAAAGTTATGGGTTCAAGGCCCACTAGGTTTGTGTATAATTAACAATGAAAGAATTACCTACTGCTAGGGGTGGGGGAGAATTGCTGCCATAACATGGCAGACTCTTCAAGTTCTTCAAATTCTCATGAGATAATAGATAGTGGATTTTCATCCTTTCTATTGGGTAGGGGTCATTAGGGAATTTCTTCAGGTTCTATTTTACTCTCTCTCTCTCTCTCTCTCTCTCTCTCTTCATAGCTGGAAGATTTCTGCAGTTTTTGTTATTTTTTGCCTTGAAGTATACTGAATACACAGTGCCTCTTCATGGGTTACCATCTTTGTGGGAGTTAATTGTACAAACATCTGTAGCTGATGTGCAAATTCAATAGGTGTTATACCATCTACTCTATCATTTATTATTGATGGAAAATCTGAATCTGACCATTTTAGTCCTGATTCCCAAGTCCGATTTAAGCTCTCCTCAGACATGAGGACAATTTGCTGAATACACATGGTGTGTGATTTGGATTACCTTGTCAAAATGTTACTCTTAGGTATGGGGGGACACATGATTGTGCTATATTTCTGTCTTGTTGATTTATTCATACAGCATTTTTGTGTTTTATAAAAGTTCCAATGCAAGCTTCTTTTGTCATAGATAAAGATGACTAGTTTTGTGTCTATGCGTGCAGGTGTATGATTTTTTTTTTTTTCCTTTTCTTGGGGAAGATGATTAGTTGTTGATGCTTTTTCTATCTTTGTTCTTGTCTTTGCTTTACTGGCAGACCTATGTGGAGGATATGCAGATGATACTCACAGATAAAAATTGGAATGTTCAAACTACAGTTTTCTGGGGCCAAAGAGATCGCTGGTTGAACTACGATGGAGTTGAAGATTTCTGCAAGGATTCAAGACATAAGCTTGTAGAACTACCAATGGTACAAAAATATTCTCTTATGCATGTGTATGGATTGAGAAACATAGTTTACCATTCACTGTCCTTTAGAAAATAAATAAATAAATAAAATAAAAGCTATAGTATCAAAGAATTAACAGCTACTATCTTGTGAGTTTTCATGTGCACATTCCAAATTGATATCATTTACTGAACATTGTCATTCATTAAGCTCATTCTCTGCATCAATATTTTCCTCTATAGTTCCCATTTTAATTTTGTTGTCTTTTCCAGCACTGTGAATAGATTTTATAAGCAATATGCTGGATACTCCAACCATTATATAGAATTGATTCTTATGGACCTGAGTTCATAGCACCAATACCTAACCTCACTCATATCATTCTATACATTTATTAGTATGATAAGTCATGTTTGATTTTGGGCTTGAGGGGCTGGAATAGAAATTTTTGGGCATTTTTCATTGTTGCTCATTTAGAAGCTTGCATCCCGAAACCAAATCACAACCTCCAAAAATTTCAGCTACCTTTTGGGTTCATTTTTTAAAACTCCATTTACAAAATATTTTTGAGTTCCCTTTATTTTGGTTCTCTTTATGTTCCCTTTATATTTGTTTGAAGTAGTTGTCATCACTGTGGTCCTAAGGCCTTTTGACTGTCCTTAATTGTTTTCATGAATTATTGTGCATATTTGTTTAGTCACGCCTTTCTGCTAGTAAACTTATTGCCATATCCTTTTAGTGGTCCTTTGTAATAGATTTGTATATTCATTTTGCATCTATACTATAATAAAATGGTTGCCAGAAAGTACGAAACTGATCATCATTGCCATATATTTTCAGTTGTTAAGTTTCTTACTATTGTAGAAAACATACAGTGTAATGTTGTGCTCTGTAGGCAGGACATCATGTACAAGAAGATCGTGGTGAAGAACTTGGACAACTCATTTCTAAGGTTATCAGCAAAAGGAGCCAAATTTGATGATACAAAAATGTTGCTTGAGTAAGCAGTGCTCAACATTCAGTAAATATTATTTTGCATTTTACAATCCATCCAGTATATTCTTTACAACAACAACAACAACAATAAAGCCTTTGTCACAAAATTTTTAGGCTCAACTACGATCCTCAACAGATTAGTTAGGATCTGTCACATGTATTTTTTTCCTCAACTCTATTCTAACTGAAGTTGTACTCTTTGTTACTTCCTTAATTACATGTCATTTTTTAGTACTTCTACTAATGTTAATTTTGGTTTTCCCCTGCTTCTTTAATTCAGTATATTTTTTGAAAGGTAAAAAATGGCATATTCATCAAAAATTGAATGTCCATGTGTTAAAAAATCACTAAAAATATGGAGAGAGAGAGAGAGAGAGAGAAAGAGAGGAAATGGCATTCCATAAAATGGAGGTTGACATGTAGTATTTACACTTTGATTAGGACAAGTGTTGTGGGAAAATGGAATTTAATGTGCTATGAAGTTTTTTCTAGTAGTCAGTTTCTCGAGTGTTAACAGTTAATTAGATTTTTGTAGGTGTTATAGTTAGCTGCATTCCTCTTCTGTCCAAAATAAAATAAAATACATAAAATCTGCATAATATTAGTAAATATCAATTATATACTGACCCCTTGGAGACTCGGAGCTGAAGGAGGGCCCAAGTGATATCTTCAAAAAATGCTCTTTCAAGAAATATGAGATCAATTGTAAACATACTTTAGTTAGGATATTTATCTCTGTTTATGGTATCTCTATAATATATAGACATCGTACCAAAATGGAAAATTATATAAGGATGCATCTGGAATTAAAAGATGAATTTGAGAAATTTATATAAAGTTCAAAATGACAAGATTTAAATGAATGAGAATTCACTCCCATTAATTTAAATTTTCAAAATTTGTATGAATATCTTAAAATCTGCACCAATTTAAATTTTCATTGTGGTGATAGTGATAGTGATAGTAAGGTATCATGGTGTTTGTAGTGATGGTAATATGGTGTTATGGTGGTGGTGGAGGTCATGGTAGTGATTGTAGTAGTGACAGTGTTGGTAATGGCAGTGGTGGCAGTAATCGCAAAAAAGGGTGGTCGTGGTGGTGAGTGATGATTGTGGTTCAGTGCACACTGGTGGCAGTGACTATGACAATGGCAATGGCAATGGTAGTGATGGTGTTGGTGCTACTGGCAATGATGATGATGTTAGTGCTATCAATAATGATGGTGACAACAGCCAGCAACAATGGCAGTGATGACAATGTAAAGAGCAATGGTGGGTTGTATGGGATGGCAATGTTGGTAAAAATTTTGTGAAATGAATTCGGGGTTTGGATGCTTGGAAATCCCAAATTCAAAAATATATGGAATTTTGAATTGAAAGACTTGCAATTTCATTTCAAACCCTTGTTATAATAGGTCATTAAGATTGACTAATACTATCATAAAACAATAATACACTAAAAACGAAACTGATTTGGTTTTCATTCTTGCAATCTTGAAAATTTTGTGTATTTATTCAAATTCTCACAAATAATGAATAGTGAAATTACAAGATAATGATCACAGGACTTGTATACAGTAATATGTACCATATTAGCGATGTCAACTTGCTAAGTATCGGCCATATTTGGGAAGATGTATTTCAGCACTACTTGAATTCTACATAGCAGTTCCTGTCCTCCTCCCACTACTTTAGGTCAATGACTGTATCATCATGTGTATGTCTTCAGCAATCAACTTATCTATGCAAGGAAATAAACAAGGTTCTAAAATATGAACTAGCTTTTGCCTTGCTGGGGTGGTTTTTTATATGGATCAATCCAGCAATAATCCTCCTTTACTGCTTTTTTCCACCTATTCTTGAAAATCTCTAATTCAACAAAGGACCTCTTTCTCACCTGCAAGTGAGCAATGAATCAAAGAATGAGAAAATCTTGTCCTTAAGCAGCCAGGATCATATGAATACCAGAGACTGTCAAGTAGAAGGTGCATCCCCCTTTTTGGATGCATAAATCATCAAAATCATCTGATAATCAAAGAAAGAAAGCCACTGTGCACAATATATACTGTACATGTCGTATTCATTATGCACTATTTAACTCTCCGGCTAATGGCTTAAGTATATATTAAAGAAGAAAAATGGGCTCCCGATATGCAGGATTTGGGCAGAATAACTTGTTTCTGTGCATAGAAGATACATTGAAAGGCTTACCCCAGTTCTACTATCGGATTGATGTGACAGTGATCCTTCCTGCAAATTCAATGCTGCTTATTAGTACCAGTTCAGACAGCTAAAGAATGTGATGTGGTATATTGGGTTTTGATTAAGTACCAATTTCTCTGAACTATGTGAGCTCATATCGTGGGTAGCTTGATTAGGTTCTTCAGTCTGTATATATAATCATCATTATGAATAAGTAGCGATAGAAAAATTACACAACAGGATTAGTTAGAGAGGGAGAGAGAGAAGTTTTAACAACTAAAAAATAATAATTTATAATTTAGTCATGATTTTGGATTTAATCCTAATGTGAAGATTTAATTAACCACAACTACTTAATGCTCTCTGTATTATGAGTCCCCATGATTAAAACACTTCAAAAATAAAAATTTTCTTATATGGGAACCAATAAAATTTTACTAAGAGAATAAAATGCAGAAAAGATGATGAAAAACAGGATAGAGAAAAGTTCTAGAGAAATCTAAGGACTTGAAAGAGGAAAGGAAGTCCCAGATATATGATAAACACGGGTGAATCTTCATTGGCCAAGATCCCCATTCTTGGATAGAACTCCTTATGATGTTCTTGGTTATAATGTGACATGATGTGTACCAATGTGTTATATGGTCTCATCTAATTACTAATAAAGGACTAAAAGAAAACACCCAATACTTAAACAATGGTGGCAATGGAAGGTTGGACATATGATTCCCTCAATAACAAACGGATTTATGTACCATTCTTTAGAACATTCGAAACTCAGCCTTTCCATCCTTTTATTTAGTTATCCATGATCTTTAACTAAAACTCATTTGGCTCCCACTATGCAGCCCCAATAATAATATTTCTGGTAAATAATAGAAGACGACACAAGAAACAAAAGAAGAACATAAAAATGGACTGATGAAGATCCAGCAAGAGCATCTGCATTAAAGAAAAAAGCCAGGGAAAGCAAGATATTTTACCCTCAAACATAAATTTACACACAAGAGAGAAGGTATTCATTCAAAAAATAAAAAAAAATAAAAAATAAAAAAAAATAAAAAAAGAGAAGGGGAGAAAAATACGGAAGAAGGGAAGGACAATCTCCATATATTTCAAGTCAAAGGTGCCCATCATAGCCACATAGGTGTGTGTGTGTGTAAAAAAAAAAAAAAGGAATTTATAAACAATGAAGTTATACACCATGCAATAACTCAACAAGTATGGCCCAAGTCACCCTAATGCCATTGGGTTGACATGCCCCTTATGTCAAGCACTCTAAATTTCACATTGACCAAAAGAAGTATCAGTCCAATCGGCATTCAACCCCAAAACAAATGTCCTTTTTTATTCGACAGAACAAATTGTTCAGCCATGGCAAATTATAGGGTACATGATATGTATGGGAGGAAGTGTGATAAAAAAGTAGCCTAGATGTTATGTTAGACTCATGTAAGCATGTAACATGGCTTTTAGCTCTGATAGAGGCAATACAAACTAAAGTAACCAACTATAACAATGTATCTGCTAAGTGATCAAACAAGAATATATTTGGTTGTGTATAAATAAAGTTTCCACTATGGAAACATGTGTCTCAAAGATTATTTAATTCAAGTTAAGGAGCAGAAGTAAATTAGGGAAGAAGTACATGGATGGAAGTAATGAGGATGGACACAATTATTAACATTTAATTGATAATATAGCCTTAGATACGCTAATTTTAGCCCATCCCAACACTATTGGGATTATGAATTAGTAATAAAAGAGTTCTAACCTTATTTGCCACTGAACCCCCTAGCGTGGGTAAACCATAATGGATGATGTACTCGGAATCAACAATACCAATGTTTTTGGTTCGATCACCCTGCTTTGCACATAAGAAATTTGCTCAAGGTATGAACAAATTGAAAAATGTTTGTGCACGCGTGTGTGTTCATAAGATGGGAAAATTGCCTGTGCACAATAACCAAGTTGAAAATCCAGGCCCCACGCATGAACCAAGTCATTCTGTCCAAACATTAGGGGAAAAAATATAAATTAGTGGCAAAATTTTGTAAAGCCCTATGTTTATCTATCTTAGCAAAGTTATTGATATTGTTAAAATCTTGTTCAGTAGACCAAAATCTATTATTGATAGGTCAAGTCCAGGTCATACTGTCCAGCCAAACTGATAAGAAAGAAACACTCAATCTTGTATTCAACAGTTCAAGTTAAGGCCATACCTGAATCATATGCCACGCACAGTGCCAGGATGCTCTTGAGAAAACAGGAGCCATCATTTCCACCCACCTGTCATATTTCACAAACTAAAGATCAGCACAATAACTGATAACCTTCAACTGTTGGATACACATACATACATGCATTCATATGTACGTATATGTATGTATATACACATAATTGTTTGTGTTTGTGTGTGTAAAGTAGCAAACCAAAAACGAGTTGCATTCAAATTTGCTACCCTGTGCATGGAGGCTCTGTGCTGTTTGCATCACACTTCCTTCCACCTCCAATCAACTTGTTTATCTTCCTGTTAACCAGTGCAAAACCAACCACAAAATAGTCTCGTATTAGAAGAAACCATACTGAGAAATTCAGTTTGATCAAAGCCAAGTAGTTTTTGTCATGAAACCCAAAATGACAAAACATATGACAGTTATACATAAAAATCATGAAGACCTGCCACCAAAATTTATAAAATAGTCAAATGAATAAATAGAGATGGGACATTAATTCAGCTCATTCTGAAACATCATTTTCTTGGAAAAGATTAGGGAACCTGTGTACTTTTGATCTGCTATCTCTCGCTGTGAGATGATGATGCACCTCTGATATATTAGGATCAAGTGCGGGCTGTGATATCTCAAGCCCTTCTTCTTTAATAATTTTAAGATATCTGCAAGGAAGACATTAACCCAAAATTGAGCCAAACTGAGGTTTATGTGCATACATGAACCCACACACATATACAGATAATGTGTGTCATATATTTATGACACTGTTTTATGTTGACATTCCATTGACAAATTATGAAATAAAAAGCTAATATTTTATACTATCATTATTATTATTTTCAAATGATAAACAACCAGGTGCACAAATCTGTTAACACTTCCAACATACATGCATCTATGTACTCGTTCATACATGCATATATGACATATGTACAGCTACAAACAAATCATCATAAATACTAAAGTACACAGCCATTTACATATACATACATACATACATACATACATACATAATCACAAACTCATACTGACCCAAAAACTACAAACTCATAAAAATGCATATTTACCTTCCAACATTAAAATTTTCAATTCCAAGGTCTTCATCCCATAGGAAGATGTAGGCATACTCGGACACAATATCTGGATGTAAGAACCGCTTGGCAAACCACCTAAGTCATTGAAAAAAAATTTATATACTAGTATGATGACTAGACACATCTGAACAATCATAAATCTTTCTGTTGTTGTTGTTGTTGTTGTTGTTATTATTATTATTATTTATAGCTAATAAAAGTTACCACTTAGTTTGATTGACGGCAGAAACATGTATGGCATGATCACTCCAGTCTAAATCTCTCCAGTCATCCACAATGCCATCATAATGGAAAAGCATCACAACAAAATCACTGGACAAAAACTGTAATTTGGGTTGAATAGGAAATTAGATATAATGAATTCAAAGACAATCAAAGTAACGAGAGCAGGGTTTGTCACCTTCTTTACAATTTTATTCACACTTTCTTTTTGCTTTATCCCAGCTGCAATAGCCAATAAGTTCATCGATGACTTTGATTTCTGGATAGAAGTAGCATACAATATAATTTAATAGTCAAATCAGATAATCAGCATTTTCAAGTCAGAATCAAAGAAAATACACTGGATCTGTCTCAATTGAAAAAGAGAGTGGAGAACAGATAGAAGACAATAAAAAACAGAATTTACAGAAAGATATATTTTCTCTCAGAAGTTATTTTTGTAATTATGTTCAAGTTTCTGAAGTAAAACATTTCTTTGGTCAGTGGAATGTTTTATGCTATTTATTGTCTTCCTTTCTTTTAAAAAAAATGAATTAAATGTTTTCTTAAAGTGGTAACTAACAATCAATATCTCACTTGATTGGAAGTAGGATCCCGTAAATTATAATATTTTTTTCTAAAAAGAATTTGATTTTAAAAGTTTTTTGCCTGCAATCTAAGGTAGAAATTTGTATCATCAAACCTCCGGTACACCAAGTGAGACCTATTATTTCCCCATCTCTTGAAAAATATAAAAACAAAAACCAGAAAGCAAAAACAAAAACAAAAGAAAATATGATAGCAAAAAATAAGTTCTCGTTTCAAAGATTGTCTCTACAAGCAAATTTTAGGATGGAAAAATAATATTTTTGCGCCTACAGTTCATGTGCAAAGTCAACAAGAAAGGAAGCAACAAAAATTTCTCCTTCTCCGACCTAGATTTTCCAGTAAGATGATTTTCTATCCTAAGATATTCCTTAAATCAGAAGGGGGTGAAAAAGCAAAGTAAAAACTGCATGGCCCTTTAGTAAAATGACTAAAGTAACGCAATCTGCAAGGCCATATTACTAATAGAGTGACAAACCTTTTTATCCAGGGGGCCCCATAATGATCGCATTTCCAAGTCAGAAGTCTTGGAAACAATACCCTTAGGTAGTGATTCACTTCCTTGTGGCCTGCACTGAGTCTAAACACAAATGGACGTGCATATAAGAATAGAAAAGCTAATCAGTACATGCTAGAACAAGGAGCAAATAATGCTTCTAAATTGGTTTTGGATGGTAGCAGCATTACCTCACACGTCTTCAATCTTGTATTCTGCATAGCATCAATGAATCCCCTTGACAAAAACCTCTGTGCAAAGATGGCCCGGTTATTACTTTTAGAAGCCATGTTATTTATTTGGGTCTAAAAATATTTATGCACAGGATTGATATGTTCATCAGAGCTGGTGTAAATTTGCAAGTGAACTTACATAGCTTTCTTGTATAAGATATGAATGAAGATATGTCAAGTGTAAGTCCATGATAATATAGTGGAAAATGCCTCTAAACCCAGAAAGCAAACTAAACATACCACAGTACTCTAATAAGTAAATTTATGCAATAAACATGGAAACGAGAGTGTGTTTTACCTCTTTGTAATCTGTGACTACAAATGCACTCCCTATGAAGAAGCCTGCAGAAAGCAAAAACAGCATGCAAAGGAACCTACATCTAAATGTTCTCTGCCTCCTAGGCTCCACCATTAAAGCTTTCTAAAAGCAAAGAGGAAACAAAAAATGTTAGCCCAAGAAAGGGGATAACATGGAATGCATTAATTGAAATAATACACTTGGAAAGACTGATTCTTTTGGCATACAGGTTTAAAGTAGTATTCTCAGTCATCTGTACTCATTTTTTTCTTGTTAACTGAAAGAATTTGTATATTTCAATGTACAACAACAACCAAAACTTAGTCCCATGAATCCAAGTTTCACTAAGGAAACAAATAAATGGAAGAAGATTTCCAATTGAGAGATCCACTATAAGGTGTTATTGAATTCATGATAAATTAAAACACACAAAGGAATAATATGAGCACTGTGGAGTGAGAATCCACACAAAATTTGAATGTGACTTTCTTGCTAAAATGGGGAATAATAATCAGAAGTTTTCAATAGGACCATATTCACTTCTCAGTTAAGCTAGTTCAAATCTCCTACTCCAATCTAACTTATTAAAATAAATCAATTTAAAAAAAAAATTATTAAAAAAAAAAAAACAAACAAACAAACGAGTGAGAACATTACAATTTACCTCCATGTGATTTGGCCCTATCACAATTTAGTCCTCAAACTTTCAATTGCTAAAATTGACACCATTAGTTTTGGTCCAAAATAAAATCGAAGTACCTCTAACAATTTTATTTTAACCCAATCCTTAGGGGGTTAAATGAAAACAATTGAAAAAACTTGTGGGACTAATTTGTGATTAGGCCAAACCATAAAGGGTAAATTTTTATGTACAAGATGAAAATTTTGTTAATCCAAACGGTAAATGTAGAAACTCAAAATTTGAAAACTAAATTGTGATAGGTTCAAACCACAACAAATTTGAAGAAACTATATGGTAGTACTTTAAAGGAAAAGGAGGTGTCCTTTTAACTTGTGATGCCCATGAATGATCACATTATAATAAAAACTGCATTTAGGATATATGAACTCCCACCTGAATTGAAGAACCTATATATATGTGTGTAGTTTTGAGTATATTCATGAACAGTAAATAAATACCCAAAAACAAAAAATGTCATAGTTATGAAACAGAGAGTTAGAGAGTTAAAGACTAAGAGGGTCTTACAGAATTTGACGTCTTCATGTGAACATTTTAGAAGAACACAACAGAGAGCAAATTCTAGAGAGATATATATATAGTATAGTATAGCCAATGTTATTAGACTATGATATAATATGAAATAGTCAAATAGATACATATGTTTGTTGTTGTATTCTAAGTTAAAAAAAAAAGTCGTGCAGAAGGTTGAGCAGTGTTTAAGTTACTTGAAGCTACAAAAGTTGCTAACAAAGTAAGGAACCTCACGTGTATCTCGAATCTCCAGACAACAACGGATACAACGAAAGGCGCGTGAAGACATAACTCGAGCACCGTTAATTATGTTGTGGTGTGTATATACGGTGTGTATAATTTCTCCTTATAAAAGTTTTTTTTTTTTTTTAAGAATATTATGTATTTTAACACACACACATAGGAGAGAGGAAAATGTATTAAAAAAACTGACTGTGGTGTGTATTGAAAATGGTCTAACTTTTAAATAAACAACACAAACTTTAAATCTCTTTAACTCACACTTATTTTCCGATGCGGGATTAACTTACTATTTTTTTCTTTTGGAAATACTAAGTATTTAAACACACACATAAGTTATATTCTTTTGTTTGAACTTTCTAACTTTGATATATAAAAAAAAGTGTTGAAATTCAATAGCTCTTTACCTTGTGTAAGCAAGTGGAATCATTCTCAAATTCACTAAAATTCATTTATGGGAAAAGTTAATGGATGCTCTAATGGAATTGATTTAGGAAAAAATTTTAGAAATTTTTCATGGAAAAAAAAACAACTAACTTTTTTATAAAATTTTTATATTTCCCATCAAAGTGATATTTAGACTTTTCTAAAATTATCCATTAACAAATGTCCTAAGGGCACCCATTAAGGTACCCTTATTTTATTGTGGTCAATATCAATAAAAGAAACAAAAATGTGTTTAATTCTAAAGAATATTAAAAATAAAAATAAGAAGAGAGAAAAATTAATAAACCGGTCCTTAAAAGTTGGAAAGAAAACAAAACATTCTTCCAAGTGTTTTTATTGCAATATAAGGGTGCATGCAACTGTAGGGATGGCAATGGGGCGGGGTGGGGCGGGGCCGAAGGATGGGGTCTTCGCCCCTGCCCCGCATGGATTTTTCTTGTCCCATCCCCGCCCCGCCCCGCATGACGGGGAAAATTTCTTGCCCCATCCCCGCCCCTTAAGGCCCCGTGAAGCCCCGCCCCAACCCATAAAACTTTATTTCTTGTTAATTTTCCCTACAACTATTACCATTTTTTCAAATAAAATGACATGTTTCAATAATAAAAATATACTTGAACCCAATAAATGTTATAAATTACTAAGTAGTGTGCATTATTTTTTTTGACTTAGAAGATAGAATTATATTGAAAAAAGGGATTGAAGCCCAAAAACTTACAAAAAGTGAGGATAGTAGCAGACAGTAGCCCTCCAAAAAATAAAATAAAATAAAGTAACAGATTGTGTCCAAACAAAGAAAAACTATAAGAAGTATTGGTTGTCTTTTTTTCCTACGCATGTTCAAAAACTAGCACACTCAGGTCCTCCCATTTTGTGACTATTTCATAGAGAATGGGACAAAGTCTCAAACCTATACCTTATAAGTTATAATAGCCAAATGCCCACACACACACAATGACACAGACATAACTATTTAGAGTCTTAGATTCAGGCCCAGACCTGTACCGCATTAAAAAAAAAAAATTATGTTCATGATGAAAAGTAAGTTGAGAAATACGTATGAATCATAAATGAAATCAGTAATTCAATAGTATATAAATTTGTTTCTAATAAAGACAAAAGAAAACGTTAAAATTGGTACCTTATTTCCAACTTTGCTAAAGAGAAAAAAGAGGTAGAGAGCCACGTTAAGTAGAATAAAATAAGCTGATGATATTTTTGTTTAAATAGTAGGGTTTTAGGGTATGAAAAAATTACAATTTAATCCTTATTAATGCGGGGCGGGGTGGGGATGGGGTGGGGCGGGGCGGGGTAGGTCTAAAAAGTATAAACCCATCCCCACCCTGCCCCGGGGTGCGGGTCTAAAATCTCGCCCCATCCCCGCCCCACCACCTTCGCGGAGCGGGGAAAACCCGCACAGGGCGAAGCGGGGAGGGGCGGGTCAAAGTGGGGCGGGGAAAAATTGCCATCCCTACATGCAAGGCATAGTAATTGGGTCGTTATGGCTTTAGTATTTAAGGGTGAGAGAGTGTTTGAGGAGATGAGAGTGAGACTATGTTATTACCAAGGCTCAAATTAGGAGAATTATCTATCTCTCTCTCTCAACAACCTTCCACATAAGACTCTCTCATTAATTGAGACATCATTATTTACTCTTTCCACCTTTCTCTTCTCTTCTATTTTGGCATACCTAAACAATATTTAATGTAAAGGTAAGAATTTGCTGCAAACTATGTTGTAACAACTATTACAAAATGCACACATGTCAAGGGACTATTTTGTGAAAAATTCAATTTTAACAAGGAAGTTTTCATTTAAATATAAGTCTGGACAGGTGTCTATCTGAGGCATTGACACATGTGCATTTTTGCAAGAGTTGCGGCAACTTAGTTTGCAACAAATCCTTGCCCTTTACATAAACCCATTACTCTTTTCACCTCTTACTATTCTCCTTCGGCTGAGATCTTGAAGAAGTGCAAGGAGTATCTCAACCTTCCCCTACTACAATTTTTTTGCCCTCACAAAAATATATAGGGTAAATTGCAAATTACACTCTTAAAGTTTGAGGATGTTTGAATTTTACACCCCGAAGGTTCAAAATTTGGCATTTAAACCCTGAAATTTGAGGGTGTTTGATTTTACACCCTAATGTTTCAAAATTTGGATTTTACCCCCTAAAGTTTGGGGGTGTTAGGATTTTACAACCCCAAATTCTAAACCTTTAGGGTGTAAAATCCAAACACCCCCAAACTTTAGGAAATAAAATCCAAACACTCCTAAAATTTAGGAGCTAAAATTCAAATTTTAAAACATTAGGGTGTAAAATCCAAACACCCCCAAACTTTAGGGGGTAAAATCCAAATTTTGAAACTTTAATGTGTAAAATTTAAACACCTCTAGACTTTAAGGGTCTAATTTGTAATTTAGCCAAACATATATTTGCAAGGGTGTTGTGCAATCCTCAAGAAGGTCTTGTCACTAAAAGCCATTTTCCTTGTAATGTATGCATTAACATATTTTCACATGCTTAACCATCATCCATTATCACGTAATACATATTGAAACACTCTCTTATTATCCTATGTTAATTCATTTTTAAATCATCACTTGTTCATGCATTTCAAGATTTTTGCATCTTATTGTTACTTAAAGTATATGTTAACTTCAATTTAGAATCTAATTTCAATATTTTTCATATTATGTTTCGTCCATTTAATTTTTATTTTTTTTATAATTCGATAGTTACAACGAGGAAGGAGGATTTAAACCCTAAATGTCTCTGTCAGAAATTTCAAAAAGTGCCTACTAATTAAGTTACAACACTCTTCACATGTGATGTTTAGTATATGTCACTGTTCCCTTTTTTTGGTAGTTTCCTTTTGCTATTCATAGTAATATTATATTTAATTTATGATTTGGATGAGTAAATGAACTATATTGACCAATACACAACCGAGGGGACAATTTCTCCTTGTCACACCAAAATTTCCTTTGTATTTTATTTTTTATATGTTTATTTTATATACAAAGTTTCATCGGAAAAAAAAATATATAAAGAATATATTTCCTATCTTATCAGTGTTCTTTAAGTTTTGAAAGTTAAACAAGGATAGGCACCAAAAAAAAAAAAAAAAAAAAAAAAAAAAAAAAGCAAAAGTTTTTATCAAAGAAAAGAAAGTATACTATTACATTTTAGGATTTTAAAAAGTGTTAAGAGCTTAAATTCTTCTAAAAAAAAAGCTTAAATTCTTTATATATTATTTTGTTAATTTTCATTAAAATGAATGTATAATTAATAAAATTTGAAATTAGTTGTATAATAAATTCATAATTTTGATATTATTTTTAAATTTACCTCAAAAGGTTTAGACAAACAAATGATTACTCTATGTCTATGGTTTAAAATGGGCAGCTTGGACCATTTCTCCTCTCACCCTTCGGACCTCAAGCACTTTGTGTATGGAGAGGTACCAATTCAGCTACAAGGCTCTAGGTTTAAAATTATTTTTAAAATATTTTATTGCTTTAACAAATGTTGATATAAGCTATACTTGAAATTCATAACTATGTAAAAATGTCATGACACTTCCTGAACTTTGGGATAGTTGCACTTACTCCACTAAACTTTTATTATAGCCAATTTAATACATGGACTTTAATTCATATAGCAAATAGTCTCCCTTAATTTTTCTTTAACCAAATTAGTGCATAAATTTTTATATTGTAGCAATAAGACCCTTTTTAACTCTTTTTTTTTTTTTTAAATGTGGCCAATTAACCTCTTTTTGCACAAAATCAAAAAAAAAAAAAAAAAAAAAAAAAAAAAAAAAAACCTCTTTTCGCACCAAATAATTAAAAATAAAGAAAATGAATTTTTGCAACAACATAAAAGTTAGAGTGGTCTATTTTTTACGGTGCTAAAGTTTATGTACTTAATTGCCTAAAATAAAAGTCCAAAGTCAGGGTGCAAATGCAACTCCAAAGTTTAGGGGATGTGGCATTTTACACCTTATGATTATTAAAAACCATAGCCTTGAACTTATAGGTGGAATATTATTTTGAAAAAGATAAACACCATGTATTTGTATATTAAAAAATCTAAACAAATGAGCATAATATAATTGATATTGTAGACACTTGATTCTGCACCCATGATTTAATCAAGGAATATGACTAGAGTGACTATTCATATACCCAAAATTCATGATTGCATTACATACATTAATTCATTCATTGTATATCATAAAAATGATCTTGAGGTTCTAATAGTCGCAACAGTATGTCCGATTTCCAAATCGGACCGTCAAATTGGAAGATATCGCATAATCAAGTTTGCACGATCTACGTGCATTTTGTTTAGAAAGAACCAACCACACATGATTAATTTAAATTAATTCTGATTGGTTAGACAATTTGTTGAAATATGAAATTTTCAACATAAAAAAGTGGTTACTTAAAAATTGCCAAGCAAAATTTATCAAAATAATAATAATAAGTAAAGTTTTGAACGAGTTTATGGGGGTCAAAAATATATATCCTCTAAAAAATAAAAATAAAAATCAAAGATGGAAGGAAAGCAACGTGGATAAGGAAATGGTTAGTTGCACTTGCAACATGTCACCTGAAAATAAGGGAACTGACATCACATGAGTCCAAAAAATATATATATTAAAGCAAAATACCTATAAAACCCCACACCTCAAAAGAAGCCGAGTAGCTGCCAACTACCTGAAAAGTTGAAATAAAGGATGTTACGGGTGCATGTTTCCTTCCTCTTACAAGCTAGTGAGACTCATCAGTTGTGGGTCTCATATAAGCTGGTGGGACCCATCAATTGTGGGTCTTACTAGCTATGAGAGGAGAGAAACATACACCCGTAACAGGGTGTATTTTCTCGAAATAAAAGGGCATGGCTGAACATGAAATTAGGAGTTGCGGAGGAAAAACTGACGCAAACTGCTCCATGAACTGATTAGTTAAGAGATAAAATAGGGAAAAACTGCTTCTAAGTTTCTCTATAAATTAGAGAGGAACACATAAAAAAAATTTAAAAAAAAAAAAAAAAGACACGCAAACACAAAAAAAAATACAACAAACACACAGACAACAAAAACACAAAGAAAAAAGAAGAAGAGAGACACAAACAGAGATAAAGAGCAACAAGCAAAATAGAAACACACATCATTAGGTTGGGATTTTATCAGTCCCTTTCTTCTATAAATCTCTCCCTCTTCTTCTTCTTCAAATATGAATTTTTTGTTTGGTAAAACAAATAGGGTTTGGTTTCATGAGGAGTTCCTAACTCCATGCATGAAGCTTTAGATATGAGTTCCTAACTCGTAAATTCTATTTGAACATTACCAAATAAAAATTCTTTCAAATTTGGTTTAGTGTTTTCTCAACTAGAGTCCTTAACTCTACCAAATCAAATCCATCCATGGAGTCCTTGACTCTTCTACATTTTAATGGAGTCCTTGACTCTACCAAATTTTAATAGAGTCCTTGACTCTACCCAATTAATGGAATCCTTGATTCTACCATATTTTAATTTTTTTAATGGAATACTTGACTCTACCCAAATCAATGGAGTCCTAGACTCTACCCAAATCAATGGAGTCCTTGACTCATAAAGTTATGATTCTAATTCCTTAAAATTCCAACATGGCTAAATTTTTTGGGGATTCCTAATTTCTTAATCAAGATTGAAGTTAACAATGCCCAAAATAAAATGACCATAAAAATTTGATTTGAGGAAATTTTTCAATTCCTAAAACATGTTCATAAAAAATAAAATTGCTTCAAAGAAGTTTTCTTTCCCTTAATTAAATTTGGGAACCTCAATCAAAATATCATTAAATTGGGCAAAATCAATTTCAGGATCTCAAATCTAAAACCTCAAATTAAGAACTACGAATTGGCTTAATCCCAATCAAGGGTACGTAGGCAACCTAAATAAATTATTAGATGTAGCCACAAATAAATAAAAACCCATATCCCCTTAAACATGAAAATAAATAAACTTATGTACAAAGATGACGTGGTTGGAATCAATGGTCTTCCCTTGAAACAAGGGATTGTAATTAAGAGATACATTATTTTTGAATGGGCACTACTCACATCAATAAAACTTATACGCCAAAAGGCCTATGGGTAAAATTATGTTTGATGAATTAAACATAATTTAACAATTCTTGTTAAACATAATTTGACAATGTTTGTTTAACATAATTTGAAAACATTTGTTAAACATAATCTAACAATTATTGTTAAACATGGGTTAACAATTTTCGTCACCACAATTAAAATTAATTAAATAATTTTGTGATTGGTTCTTAATTAGTGTCAAAAATAGGCTTGCTTGTATGGGAATAAAGAGGATAATCAGATAACAACAAAATTGTGGATAATCAAGACTCTTTGGAATGTTTATCTACAAGATAATTATTGCTGTAGAGACCTGAATCACCAGAAAAGAAGTTTAATTTTTAGAATATGGAATAAAAACGCATTAAGTGGAAGTCCCGGCTCAAAAAACCTCAAAAAATGAATATAAAGTAGAATAAAACTCAAACATGGGACTGGCACCCAAAAGGGCCATTCGGCACTTTTGGCGTGCCAATTGGCATGAACGCGGGCCACAGCCCAAGGGCATTTGAATTGAGATAAATCTTACATTTTATGATTTTTTAGAGATAAGGACGTGTCCCAATTCGTGTTTTGATCATTTAGCTAATTTTTCGAACATCCTAGCCTCTATAAATAGAAGAGGTCTCTCAGAATTCAGCACACTTTTTTCACGCTTTCTATCCCCCCCTCTTTTTGGCTCTTCTATTCTTTTCTTTTCTCCCTTACGTTAAAGATGAACTAGTGGCTCTTGCCTTAGGAATTTCTTTTCTGTAAGCAAAATATTTTAGCTTCAAAGAATTGAATAAATTTCTTTGAATCCTAAAATATTCCTTCACTAAGAAGAGCACACTCATGCAAGAGGTAGTTTATTTCTTTCCCTTTCTTTTTATGTTCCTTTCTATTAATTTTGTTTGATGATGCATGAATAGGTTTAGGATTTTTTTTTTTTTTTTTAAATATAATCGCCATGTTTGGTTTGAAATTTTCCTTTAAATATGTTTTTAGATGATTGTTTGTTGTAATCTTTTTCTTAAATTTCAAAATCTGCCAATCATCAAAAATCTTTTTTTAAGCTAAAAACTGATCTGATTCTTTCAAAACTAAAATCTAGTCTGAATTTTCAAATTTGAATTTTTCTAACAGATAAAAATTGATCTGTATTTTCATTAAAAACTAATCTAATTTTTTTTACATATAAAAACTAATCTATATTTTCATTCAATACAGATCTGAACTTTTCTAACCCATAAAAACTTATCTGTATTTTCATTAAATACAGATTTGATTTTTTTAAAGAAAATTTTCTATCACAAAATAGCAAATTTTGAAATTTAAAAGAGGAAATTAAAAGTTGAGATGATTTCTGTTTGATGCATGTAACATAGATTTATTTCTTGACTGTAGTTCCTCTTCTAAAAGAGTCTTTTTCTTATTTTATTCATAAAAAACAGATTTGATTTTTTTCTCTACAAATCTAGATTTTCTTATTCACAAAATAGATCTAATTTTTCTTAATGAAAATCACCACTCTTAACTTTGCTCCAAAACAAATATGATTTTTTTTTTAGCAAAAACCTTATTCTTTTTATTTACACAAAAACATATATGATTTTCTTCACAAAACTTTTTTTTTTTTTTTTTTTATCTACACAAAAACAGATTTGATTTCTTTTTAATGAATCAATTTTTTTTTTTTTTTTTACAAAAATAGATCTGAATTTTTTCTAAAAAAGAGGATACATTCATAAGATAGATTTATGTAAGTTAGTTTTGGTCAAGTGTGTCATGTATGTTCACATATCATTCACATCGTGCAAAAAGGGTATATTAGTCATTAGAGTTTAGAAGACCAGACTCTCTCTAAGCGGAATGGGTGCCTAACACCTTCCCATTCCGTAACCTAGCCTCCGAATTTAGTTCTTTTGGATAGGTAGACCTGTGCTTTGTCTTTCCTTTTATTTTTGGGTAGATTATAACTAGGACAAAAGGCCATATATTCTTTTGGTAGATTGTAACTAGGAACCAAAGCCTTATAAGGTTAATTTATCAAAGTTGTACTTTTCTATTCAATCAATGACAATGAAGCATTTTGATCATGTAATTTTGTATTTTCTTTTTTTTCCTTTTTTTGTATAAAAAAAAAAATAAATGGCAACGACTTTACACCACTTACCCAAAAAAAAAAAGTTCCCTTAAAAGCACCCAAATCTCTTTTTTGAGAGCACCCTTTCTCATTAGAAGTTTGTAGTCTCTCACAGATATGTTATTTTTTAATGAGCTTAATAATATAAAAATACTAAATATTTACATGAGTGACATTTTATTGTCCAAATTGATCTTAAGTATTATACAAAGCATGCACAATGTACGTGTTTATGAAGATATATGTTCATTAGTTATACATTTTTCCCATTTTGAAGTCAAATCTTATCCTATAGCCATTGTTATTAGTGCAGTTGACCGACATCGCCCCACTTTATAACTTAGTGCCATAAATGTTAGTTCTTTTAATTTTGATTAAAAGTATTTTTTGCCATTGACTTACATTTTGCTTGGAAAGTAATAAGAACTAAATCAGTGAACTCAAAAGAATTGATAACAAAATGATAAATATAATTTTAGCCCTAAACATACAAATACACATGTTTATACATTAAAACATTTTTGGTGAAAAATTCTTGAAAAGCAAGATAATTTCCTATATTTTGTGATCCAAAAATGAAATAAAGGATACAATTAAATTTTTTTTCCTAAAGGCTTGTATATACATGATGTTAGAAAATTGTTACAGTCGCCTATGCATTGAAAGAGTATGTGTTGGCTTGTGTAAGCAAAAATGTTAAGATTTAAAATAAAACAACTAAATTAATACACAAATATCGATATTAGTGAAACAATGAATACGATGTTTGTTTTTGCTTTTTGTTTTGGTCTTAGGGGGTTTTATGTTTGGTTGAAGTATGTTCCAAGCATTAGCTTTAGAATAGATAATGAGCCTTTCAAAGTCTCTCTCTCTCTGAAAAAAAAAAAAAGAAAAAAAAAGTGAGTTTTAACTTTTTAAGTATATAAGCTTTGTTATAAGTATCTTACATATCTTGAAATTGTAGATGGCAATGCAAAAATTTACCTAGATAATTGTTCAAATGATGAAGGATGAAAATTTCTGGCTTCATCCGTGGTTTAACTTTGCTAATATCTGGTTTAGGAAGATCGAAAGCATCCAAAAGGCTATTGAGTTATGTGAACTATCTACGTTTTTAGTTTCAATGGAATTCGACATTCCTAATGTCGAGTTTCACTTTAATTTTTTTAAAATTTTTGCAACGTGACATTTTTTAATTCAAAAACAACACATCAGCATTGCCACTGGGCCAGATCTATATCAAACTTGACATGTTAATATCAAGTTCCACATAGAACTCAACATTAGCAATATCGAACTGCAAAAGAGGGGCATTCTCCTAGATTGTTTGAAAATAGGGTTGTTTGACTAAATAGTTTAAAAATTAAGGCTATTTAGCCATTTTTCCATTCAGGTTTAGGCTAATTTTTCCACTTGGTTACCACTTATAAATTTCTTGTTCCTTACTAATGAATAGTGATGGCAATGATAGTGGAGTAGTTCATGCAAACATAGGGAGTACACCAAAAAAAAAAATGAAAATATAATCAGCACCACACAAGCATAAAGGCAATTTAAAAAATAAATAACATAACATAAATATAAACATAAACATAAACACTATAAGGTATGAAAAAAAGATAGTATTGCAAATATAAAAACATAAACAGTACCACAATACATACACATAAGCATTATAAACATAAACACAAACACAATCAAATATGAGAGAGAGAAGGTTAAAATGTTCAAATTTCTAAGATAATTTTTTATTTCAATCTCAATCTCAAATTAGATGTTCTTGGCTTTATCGTTGTTTGTGCAACAAATATTTGGTTGAAATAATTTAATTTAAAAATTCTAGAAGAGAAAGAAGGTTAAAATGTTAAAATTTATAGGATTAATTATTTATTTTAATCTCAATCTCAAAATAGATGTTTTTGGCTTTATTGTTGTTTGTCCTACAAATAGTTTTTTGAAATAATTTAAATTAAAAATTCTAGATACCGTTATGAGTTTTTATTGCCTTCAGCTTATAAGCTCAATTTTGAACTTTTAGTTTTTATATATAACTTTTTAAAACTCTACTTTTTCCCATCTTTTCTCATTTGTTCAAATTTTTTGAAGGTACAAATATACTTTAGCATACTTTTATCAAAAAGACATTTAGCAAAAATCTAATTAAACTATTCTCAAACGAACACTAAGCCAAACTCATGATAAAGGTTCTTGTTCCATTAGTTGTTATTACGAGGATTGCATTTCCATCTTTCTCCCCTATGTTTCTTTTTCTTATTTCATGTTATGTTGTTTTAAACAAGCACAGCATTCTTCCATTGGCCTTTTTTACTCAAAACGCAAAAGCTAAGCCCAATTTGGCTTAAGAAACTTGCTTTTTTCAAATATTGCGAAATGGTGATAACTAAACACTACTATATTTCTGCAATTAATTAACCCATCTTAGCCAAAATAAAGGATAAATGGTGATTCCAGATAATTTTCTACAGCAAAGTAGATGTAACATGAGCATATAAAGCATAAGTTTAAGAATGATTACAAAGATATCTCCCCTAGCTTCTTAAACAATTCATAGAATTGTAAACAATTTCAATTAAGAAACAAAAATGTGTTAAAAGTCTAAATATTATTCTTTACAAAAAAAAAAAAAGGCTAATATATTATTCTTGTACGAAAACTTAAATAAATAAATAATCCATCCTTAAATTTTGTAAAGAGTATTTTTTTTTTTTTCCAATAGTCTAGAGACAAAAATAAAAAGAAAAAAAATCAACCGTTTGGAAAAAAATTAGTTTAAAAATAGAAAGTTAAATATTTTCAATAGTTAAAAAAAATTCAATAATTTAAAGACAACAAATTTTTAGTAAATTTTGAGGACAAAAATAATATTTTAGTCTAAAAATGATTAAAAGAATGGTCCTGAAACGTTGGAAAAAAATTATTAAAGAATTATAAATAAATAAATAAGTAAATAACCCTCTTTCAGAATCCAAGTATGTGTTTTTACCCTACAATATAGGTGGATTCAATGTATAGTGACTGAGTTATTATAGCTTAGAATTTTAGGGAGAAACCATTTGTAAATTAAAAAAAAATGCTATACTTACAAACTGTTTTACAAATTTTACAAATTGCCATCGTGATATGTAGTTATCGATAAATAAAATATGATGTTAGTAATAAATTCAGATTTTACCTATAAAAATTAGTCAAATCAACAATTTGTAAAAATACTAAAAATATTTTAAAATAATTTATGCATATAACATTATTTTTGCAAATATAACTGTTTTTTTTCCTGTTGAAAAGATTAGGCCATAATTACTAAAGCTCCTGGAAGGCCAAATTATTGCAAGATCATTCCAACGAATAACTAAAAAAGATTAGGCTAAAATACAAATTACACCCTTTAAGTTTGAATTAAATTCATTTTAGTTTTCTGAACATCTCTTTCATTCAATTAAATTCTTTAAGTTTCAAATTTATTCAATTAAGATATTCGGTACAATTTTGAAAAAAAAATTTGCCATTATAAATATAACATTTTTCTAAATTGAAAATAACTTAGAAAATTAATAAAAATATTTATAGAATTTTTATGAGATTATTTTTCAACTATTTTTCATTAATTAAATACTTAACAGAAATTTTTTAAATATAATAGCATTGAAAAATGAGGTTGTATTATGATGAATATGAAACAGCCCTCTTACACGAGGCTGAGTCCATTCCACTTAGACCGTAGCTGGTAATCCATATAACATTGGAAGTCATAAATCATTCCCATGTTGGGGAAGCTGTAAAGAGACCCATTGAATAATAATAGCACATCTATGATCTACCACTATTGTTGCTGTCAAAAACAAATTATCGATAGTTATGCCAAGACTCTTAACACTCAACAAATACCATTTGAGAGATTAATAAGAGACAGAAAAAGGTGTATTCTATTCAAAATGGAGCTGCCACCAATACCAATCTCTAAATTAACATAAATTGAAAAGCATTAATTACTTACAGGTTTCAACCAATTCAAAAGCCATTTATAGCCAAAGTCACAACTGCTCTATCTATTCCAAATTGTATTAACAAGGGTCAATATATATAGTATGCCAAATTGCCAATAAATATTCTACTAAAGCAAACTCCGAGTGGCAAAAGGGAACTAAATCAGATTCTTGATGATTGAAGTATCAATGTTTCATTAAATGGCTAAAATCTTCCATTTTCTATTCAATCTATAGTAGTGATTACAGACTTCGAAATGCTTATGAGCAAATTTGAGAAAATTGAAGACGAAAAAATATCAGAATAAATAACAAATTGAGTGTGTTTCTGCATTCAAGTAGTTTATTCTAGTCGTGATCAAGATCAAGTCTAATATGAATAGGAACAATTTATTCAACGATTAAAAATATATATTCGTGCAGCAGTTTTGTGAGTTAAATAAAATAGCAAGAAAAATTTGACAACAATAATAAAGATGACATACAAAAATTACCAATAATTAAATGAACATTTACTCATTTAGCTAGTTCCTCAAATGGAAATAAAAATTGCACAATGTCATTTTCATATCTATATCCATCTAAGTGTGTGCTTATAGCTTGATATCTTTTCAGCACAATCATTAATTTTCTCAAAGTTCTTGAAGATCTCAACTAACTACACAAGCATCTTTCATAAAACATGGATTTAATTAAAATAGCAGCAATGTAAGCAACATTATTTGAATTTAAAATATAACATTAAACAAAACACAATTCTGAATAGATTAATTCCTGTAAATACAATACTATAGAAATACACAACTGTAACATGCAATAAACAGTAGTCAACAATTTATGATAGTGAGTTCAATAATCTTGTGCAAATAAATTAGCAACCAAACCATTTACAATAGTCTTGAATAGTTAATCTCATAACCATTAAACCAATGAAAAGAAATAAGTTGATGCATAGAGGACATGAAAGACAATCAAGTTACTTAATTATAATCAATCAATAAAGGCCACAGAAATATCTAAATATTACTTTCAAGTTCTGTGGTTTTTTTTTTTTTAAAAAAAGAAGCAATGTTCAATTGCTCTACATATTTTTATTTTCTTCTTCCCTATAATTAAAACTGGCATCCTGCTACTCTTGTAGCTAATCATACCATTACAAGACCTTTTTCCTATGAGTAGCAAGAATATATGAATGTCAACATTGTAAAGATATACAATTTGAGAGTATAAAGAAAAATAAAATTATTTCTTAAATATATGGACCATTTCATAGAACAAGTAGGATGGCCAAAATAACTAGAGAAAAATGAAAGATATACAAAAGATTCACTTGAATAGAGCACATATAAAGGAAATCTATGACAGTTTGGCTCAAAATGTTGCCACCCCCAAAGAAGAAAAATTATTTCCCATTTATGATGTTTCATAAATTATTTCATAGAAAAAATCTTTTTACATACTCGCTATTGCATGCTACCTCTGAAAATGAAAGATCAAACACATTATTTGCACTCTAAAATAGGATACCACCTTCTAATTGTGTCAACCATTTTCAACAACTCACACAACAACTGGCTTCTTTCCAACTCAATTACAATTTTATTCAATCATTTCTGAGCTCTGCATATGCAGCAACTTCTATGATGCAAATGAGTGACAGTGACCGGCACCACTACTTAGAGCTATTTGCCAGGTTATGCCAACCAACTTGGAAAGAAATAATTCTTACACACTAGGACTTTGGAAATGAGATGAAAAGGACAGATTTCTAGATATTAAATCACAAACCTAATATGATCTAAAAGACTAAAACCATCTTTGAAAACAAATGTGAAAACAAATGTTTAATATACCACATATATGCCCTAGCAAAAACAAAGGAAAAAGGAAAAGAAATTTGAACATTGAAAGATTTGTCCATTAATAATTCTATGACAGGCACAAACATGGAAAAAAACATGTAAGACAAAACTTACAAGCTTCTCATTGTCTGCAATCCCTCATTGTCTCATGTGATTATTTGGAGGGAAGGAAACACTGAAATACCAATTTTAGACCTGATATATATTATTCCTTAGATCCTTATCTAGATGAAGGCCACAAGACAATATTCTTTTTCAAAATTTACCTGAACTTCATGTGTTGTGCCCTCCCCAATTGCACTTTCTTAGTAAACCCTTAATATTAAAAATAAAAAAATTTAAAAAACCACCTTGTGTTTGTAAACTGTACAAAGCCCATCTAATGCTTTATAGAGTAGTTATACATTATAATGACACAACCATTGCATGGCTAGAGAGAATGTGTGTGTGTGTGACCCCTCTATAAAGTCCAACTATTAAGGCAAAACCCAAGAGATATCAGAGCCCTTTAATGTTTCTATAAAATAATTCCTTAAATTACCGAAAATTCCAACAAGAGCAAGTAAAAAAGGATTTTTTTTTTTTTTTTTGGTTTTTTTTTGGGGGGGGGTGTTGGTGTCAACAAACCACGCATGTTTCTTAAAGGGATCACCAGATAAAATACTTTTTCTGCCTATTCAAAAATATAAAAAGGCTATGAACAACCAAAAAAGGTTGTGTGCAATTAAAAAGCTATGAAATTAATGAATATAAAAAAATAAATTACAAAATGAGCATTAATATTTAGAAAAATTCAAGCCAATTAAGTAGCTGTACCCAAAATGGGATTTCATCTTTCACGGCAGGTTGATCTTACATAAGCCCATATGCATATGGTAAAGATCAAATTACACCAAAGTAACATTTTGACAATGTTACACCACTTAAATTGAATTGATATTTTTCAAATCCCTCTTAAGATCTTTAATTACACCTATAGTAACATTTTCATTTTGTTAATGTTACACCACTTAAATATTTTTCTAATGAATTTCCATTTTTCAAATCCCACTATTGGATTACAAGTTTAACATGTACACCAAAATTATGTGGTAATCAAATAGTATTTACTACCTAATATATAACCTTTTTTATAAGTTTAAAATAATATTAGAGAGAGAGAGAGAGAGAGAGAGAGAGCTTGGTTAGTTAGCATATATAAACTTATATTTTGTGTATAATTTTTTTTTTTTAAGTTATAGATGAAATAGTTATTAGTAGTTTAATCATCTTGAAATTTAGTAATATTTTGCAAGCATAAGTGTATATAAGAAAACAATGTAATCCAATGATGGATTTTTTTTTTTTTGAAAAATAACATACAATAAAAAGTAATTTAACATTAACAAAGCTTACACTAGGTATAACATGAACTTAACACACACACACACACATTCTTAATTGCCATGCCATATAGGCATTATAGATATAAAGTTATACGGATTCTATATTTTGAATTTGTATATTCACACAAACATTCTTAATTTCCATATAGGTTCTATAGACCTAGAGTTATATTAAGTATTCTATATTTTGAATTAGTGTACATAAGAGATCAAAACCACCTGCTACCCAGATGCCCAATAACATGTATACAGACCAAAGAAACCTGCTGCAGTTGGGAAATTGCATGACAACGAGAACGAGCACGCATGTACACAGTCATGACCGTTTCATGAATGCTTACAAGCGTGCTCTCTCTCGTTGTCAATCAATTATATGTCAAAGCTTGAGGAATTCTGCAAAAGATAAGAGAGAACATATAATAGCAATGCATCACTAAACCCAACTACTATGGCATTTTTACCAAGAAAATAAGGGGCAGCAGAAGATATCTACTCTTAAAACAAATAGACATATATGTTCCATGTAATCTGACTAAGTTATACTTAGCTGAAAGCCTTTAGCTTGTAAAGCATATCTACGAATTTCTAACTTGACATTAACTCCATGTCAAATTTCATCAACTAAAACTATATCATCCCCAAAAGGCATACACCAAAAGACTTCATATTGAATTCATCCAATGAGATAACTAGTTTAAGCTATATCAAACATAAAACTTAATTAATTCCATGGTCTTAATCAATTTAATTTACTCTAAAGAAACTTGTTTCTATTTTAAAACCCACCACAAAAACCCTCATAGGTACTCCATCACACGCTTCCTCTAGGTCAATAAAACCCATATAAAGATCTTCACAGACTTCTCTACATTTTCTACATTTTTCCATTAGACATATAATAACATAACCTCTATGATAGATCACCTTAGAATAAAATCAAAGTAAATCTCCAATATTGTTATTCTCCCAAAAGTTCATAGTGACTCATAAGCTTAATTGCACATTAATTTGTACAATTTTGAATATATTCCTTATTATTGTACATGGATGTTTGAGTCTTTTTCACCACTCACTAGACAGTTTGTTATCACTTAAAGATCTTTTCATCTCATGACCCAAACACTTCCAAACAAAAATGGTTAATTCATCAGGTCCACAATTCTTATAGGATTCATCATCCTCAATGCGTCATTTACCCGATCATCCTAATTCTTCAAACAAACCTATGATTTCTATCCTCAGTTGGGTGAAACTTGGTGTTCTCTAATCTTTTGTGTGGCTTCCATTAAATAATATATCAAAATAACTTTCCCATCTCTCTTTAATGCATTGAATACATGCAAGTCACTTGCTTTCATTCCATTGTCTTAACAAGTCTATATTCTTTTCTACATCTTTCATCACTGACCTGCTCTATAATCCATAATAAGCCTAAAATCTAGCCTTTTTGACAGCTTTCTTTGCTTCTTTGCCACTTTATAATATTCACAAGCAGGGCACTATCTAGGTAGGTCTCTCTTTCTCATCTAACTACTACTTAAGCCACCTCATTCCACTAGCAAGTCTCCTTAATCAGTTGGCTACATCTTTTTGATTTTCCAAGTGCTTCTTCAGCCCCCTTTTAATGCTAGTCATTCATTATGCATCTTATCAACACCTTTGTCTAGGCTCCACTTGCCTTCTTTAATTAAAAATCTGTAAACACTTGTTTCTCTCCCTTCAAATCCCACCACCTAAATTCTAAGTTCCTCTATCTAACATCTCCTATTTTCCACATTATACTACGAATGTCTAGTACCCCGAATTTGTGTTGTGGTTATTCTCTCTCATAAAATCAACTGATAATCTTTACAATATCTACCATCAACTTTTCAAGTAAAGACCAAATCTATTTGACCGACGTATTTGTCCACTTCTAATAGTAATTAAGCGTGCAAATCTCTTTTCTTCACCATTTTAAGAGATTTCCTTAGCGAAACTAAAATTTATTGGAGTCTAGCACAATTTTTCTTTCTTTGTTTAGAAAATTGGGAGTCTAGCTAGCTATTAACATGGAAGCTACAACAACATGAAAAAGTGTCAGTAATATTTTTTAAACGTTATTATACTTTATTAAATTTTGGGTGTTCTAAATTGAAGTTTAAAGCAATGGTCATTTAAAGGTCCGTTTGGATACAAATTATTTTCTTGAAAACTGAAAATACTGTAGCAAAATAATTTTTAAATGTGTGAATAGTGCCGTGTGACCCATTTTTAATAAATTTTTTTACGAAAAAAAAGTTTGTGGATCTCGTGAACAGTGCACGGGACTCACTGGAAGTACTGAAACACGCATCTCCCAAAAAAAAAAAAAAAAAAGTGAAACGCTGGACATTGGCTTTATAAGCTATATCCAAACGTACAATAAGTGTTCCTTTCCACCTAGTAAACCACTAACACCCTAAGCCTACAAAATTTACAACCTATAGCAGTTAACTGACTCTTTTAACCCAGCCAAAGTATAGCTTTCTTTGTCATCAACTTATTCCCTCAAGTCCCCAGCTACTCTTTCAAGTTTCAACCTATTCAAACCTTATCCAATTTACAAAATCCAAGAATCTCAATATATCCCTAAACTTATTCATATCCTACCTTTCAAGGTTTTCTTTTCTCTTCCCCGAATTGGCTTTTGCTGTTTCTTCCCTTTGTTCCACTTTGATAACACTTCCCTTCAACTAATGAAATATTTACTTTCATACATGAAGAATGGATTATTTCTAAGCCTGATGTTCTAACTATGTTATATAATGCCAAACTCAAGTAAAAATCAACTTATTTTAAGATTCAACTTCAAAGATTAAAGATTGAAATTCTTGCTTAGAGGGTCACAGTCTGAACACTTCTTACTCTAGACTTTATCCCACGCTAGTATTCCATTCTCAACAACAAGAAGATCCTTCTAACACTAAGCCACAAACATGTACAAAGAAGTATCACACGCAATTAAACCCTTAAATCTTAACCATAACCCTTGAAACTCCAAACTAGGAGTACATTTTGAACACTAAATAACCAAAACTACCAAAAAAAGAAACAACCAAAAAAGACTAAGAATCCATCTTAACCGAATACAAGGCCCCTAACTAAAGTAAATCATCATAAAAAAAAAAAAAAAATTTAATAAAAAAACCAACCACCAAATCAGCACCAATTCATTCCATGAACCGCATAATAATCTAAAAAACAAGCTAAAAAATTATACCCATATTGCAAAAAAGATTATACTTACCAACTCTTCAAAAATCTATAGATTTACCATACAAAAAATAAAGGATTCACTTAAGTAAAAAAATAAATAAATAAATAAAAAATAAAAAATAAAATCAGTAACGCCCAAAGAGATCTTAAAGTTTGTCTTTAATTTGTTGTGAAGAGAGAGATCAATAGACAAATCAAAGAAATTTTTTTTTTTTTTTTAAATCTGACCTTTTCAAGGTAAGATTTCTGGGCTAATTATCCATTGAGAAATGCAAATAGCTTCTTTAATACAAACCAAAACCCCCCACACCATTTTATATGGCTTCCTTGTGCTTTAACTCCAACATTTTTTGAAACACTGATAAAAACAAAAAAAACAAAAACAAAAACCCAAACAAACTAACAAAACAACTACAAGAAATCCAAGAAAAGAAAACCCTTTAAAGGAAATAAAGTCACAAAGACAAGGTATGATAAAACAATAGAACTAATATGAAAAATCCAAAGCATAAAACGCAAAGTAATGAAACCAGGGAAAAAAAAAAAAAACAATTTTGAGAGATAAACAAAGATTCAAATAGCATTAGAAGAATATTAGCAAAATAAACAAGCTTTACATGTAAGTGAATAACATATCCAAGACCATACCAGATCTAGACCCGAATCCTCAGACGAAGTATAAAGTCAACAGTCAACCCCAAGAGAAAATAAAGGAGATTTGAAGAAGATAGAATTGTAGAAGAGTAGAAAAGGGCACCCACTACTTTGTTTTTTATGGGAAGAAGAAGAAAATGCTTTCTGGTTTCTAGAGAGAGAGAGAGAGAGAGAGAGAGAGAGAAAGAGAGAAAAGTGAACGCAAGGGCCAATGAAGTTTTTACTGAATTGTTTGGGACCAAAAGTACAATAATGGTAGTCCTTTGGAAATCTATACAGTGGTATTATTATACTTATCCACACACTCTACGAGGACAGATCCACGTTAAAAATGACCCACAAAAATTATGTTTAAAAACTTTCGGAGACTATTGTACCTAGATTAGGTGTTTTACATATTTTTTTTCTCCAATAAAATGCGTCATCTACACAGACAAAAAAAAAAAAAAAAAAAAAAAAAAAAAAAAAAGAAGGTATTATACGTATTGATCATTGTTGTTTTTTTTTTTTTCTTTTTAGAGATAGTACTTTTAATATTGACAATAATTAATTGCTATGTAATCAGGGAAATAAACCTCAAATCTTATTATTTTATTTATAAGAAATTGAAAATTTTCATTTAAATAAGAATAAAAAAAAACATTTCTTAAGCAATTATATATGCTTGATAATATATGAAGTTTCCTTTACCTAAGTGACAAAATCATTCTTCTTAAAAAAATAAAGTGACAATCATAAATGTCACTAACATATTAGGCAGCTGCTTTATCTATATATATATATATATATATAAAACATGAGCTATATATATATATATATATATAAAACATGAGCTGCTTTGTTTCCATTGTGGCAAATATGGATATCGGAATACTTTAGAATTACTAGAGTTGTATATTTCTAAAATCTAAAGATGTTGTGTGAAGTACTTAGAGGAGAGTTTGTGTGATTGAGCAGGGAGTTAATAACACCTTAAAGTGCAAAACATTTTAATTTAGAACAAATTTTCAACCATTGCGTACTATTTGCGTGATAGTCACTTTATAAGTACAAGTTTTTATAAAATGGATAAAACAATGGTTGGGGTTTAGGTTTTCAAGATAGAATTTTACACACGTATACATTTAAATTAGACTAAAGTATAATCTTTATCTCAAATAAATAAATAAATAATATAAATGGTAAAATATTATTTTGGACCATAATAGTAATTTGATCGATCAAGTTTAAGTTTCTATCAGTCGAAAGACTCAAAACTGTAAAATCTTGAACAGATTGAAAAGTCAAATTCCTATTTTTACATATTGAATTCCAGAAGCTCGAGCACTTCTTTAGACATTCCTATTGACTCTAAAGATTATAACAAAAACAAATTTATGTTCACCTGTTTGCCAACACAGATCTAGAGATTTAAATCCTACTACCCATAGTAATGTTTGACTCTTAACAGACAAAATTTTCCGGGTAAATTAGGTTGCCTTTGAAAAAAAACCTAAAAGAAACAATAATAATAACCCTTTTTTTTTTTGAGACGGACAATAATAATAACCTTATTATAATATAAATATATTAAATTCATAAATAAATAAATAAAAAGAAAACGCATGCAGATCAAACCACGTGGGATTTGGTTCATTCACTCTAAAGTGAGTAGTCTGGCCTTTATTGCCGTGATCACGCTCACCTAGCATTGCTGGGTGCACCCAGACCTGTTGTAATTTTTGATTGTTGATCTTTCTAAGGCCCTTTTGTACTCTTTTTTTTTTTTTTTTTTTTTTTGGTAAAAGCCCTTTTGTACTCTTTTGTTTGAACCATCTAACTTTGACGTATATATTTTTTTGAATGTTACCCTTTTCACTGCTAGCTATTCTCCTGCGGCTAAGATCTCGAAGAAGCGCAAGGAGTATCTCAACCTTCTCCTATTCCGATTTTTTTGCCCTCACAAAAATATATTGGGTAAATTACAAATTATACTCTTAAAGTTTGAGGGTATTTAGATTTTATACCCTGATATTTCAAAATTTGAATTTTACCTTTGGAGGTGTTTAGATTTAACACTCCTAAATTCTGAAACTTTAGAGTGTAAAATACTCCCAAACTTTATGGAATAAAATCCAAATACTCTTAAAATTTAAGAGATAAAATCCAAATTCTGAAATATTAGAGTGTAAAATAAAAATATCCCCAAATTTTAGGTGGTAAAATCTAAATTCTAAAACTTCAAGATGTAAAATCCAAACATTTCCAAACTTTAGGGATGTAATTTGAAATTTACCCAAATATATATTTTTAAGGGTTTTGTGCATTCCCCCACAAGGTTGTCACTAAAAGTTATTTTTCTTGTAATTTATGCATTAAAATATTTTCACATGCTTAAGCATCATCCATTATCACATAATACATATTGAAAGACTCTCTTATTATCCTATGTTAATTCATTTTTAAATCATCACTTGTTTTTGCATTTCAAGATTTTTGCATCTAATTCTAACTTAAAGTATATGTTAACTTAATTTAGAATCTACTTTCAATATTCTTCGTATTATGTTTCATCCATTTAATTTCTTATTTTTTAATAATTCGATAGTTACAACGAGCAAAGATGATTTGAACCCTATATATATGTCTTGAAAATTTCAAGAAGTGCATAATAATTGAGCTACAACACTGTTCGCATGTGATGTGTAGTATATGTCACTGTTCCATTGTTTTGGTTGTTTCTTTTTGTAGTTCACAGTAATATTATATTTAATTTATGATTTGGATGAGTAAATTAACTATATTGACCAATAAATAATGGCGGAGTAGGGACCGTGGGGACAATTTCCTCTTGTCCCAAGAAAATTTCCTTCGTATTTTATTTTTTATATTTTTTAATTTATTTTTATATGTTTATTTTATATACAAAGTTTCATCGGAAAAAATTATAAAGAATATATTTCCTATCTTATCATCGTTCTTTTAAGTTTTGAAAGTTAAACAAGGATAGGCACCAAAAAAAAAAAAAATTCAAAAATCAAAAGGAAAATAAAGAAGCAAAAGTTTTAACCAAAGAAAAGTAAGTATACTTGATGAGGATAAAAGAACCTAACCACACGGACATAAAACTGACGGTTTAATGCAATTCCTTCGGGCGTAACAGACGGTGATTATGCTGACGGTCATAGGGTCAGCTGGCTCCAAGGCTGACGGCATCACTAGACCGTCACCCAAAAAGGTGAAGGAGGTAAATTGAGGCTGACGGACCGGGAATAAGTTTACTTGCTACCCACGCTACGGATTAGGAAAAGTCTTGCTTCCCACACTAGATAATATTCAAGGGATCCCCATAAGAAAAAGATCCCGTAAAATACACTCAAGATGACTCCTATAAGGAAAAGACTTCTACTCCAAGGAAAGGAGGTCAACCCTCTACTAGTATAAAAACCCAAGCACCCTCACAAACCAAGGTACGCATAATTTACCCTTTCTAGCACTATAGAGCAGTGAGAATAGTTCTAACTTGACCTTCGGAGGGTGTTTGGCCGGTACCACACCGGTACTCTCTGCTAGGTTATTCCTTTTCGTTGTGCAGGTGCCATTTGCGATCGTACGAGGAACGTGTGACTCACTGGTGGTATTTATTTTCGGCATCATCAGTTGGCGTCGTCTGTGGGAAGCGTAGCACATCCTCGCTTCCTAGACACAAGAGTTACATGGTACTCACTCGCTCAATGGCGACCACTAACGACGTTCAAGAAGAAGAAGCACCTACGACTGCTCTTGAGAGACAGGTAAGGACGCTCACCACAGCCGTGGAGCGCCTCACCAAACAAAACCACGACCTAGAAGAGCAGCTGAACCAGAAAAATGCAGCGGTCAATAACCAAGGAGCGGATCAAGAAGAAACCAGCGCTGAAAGGAGGAATCACGAAGGACCACAGGAGAGCAACGCCCCGAGCAGACCAGTGCGACGGGACACTAGCATCCCTTTTCTGACAGAAACGGCTCCACCACCCATCATCGCGGAGATGCAGGCGATGAAGGAACAGATGGAAGTGATGATGAACGCTCTCAAGGGGCGAGTATCCAGTGATCTTGACGACCTTGTCAACTGGACTGACTCGCCATTTACGACAACCGTCAACTCCTTCCCCCTGCCCAGTAAGTTCCGCATGCCAAATATGGATAGTTATGACGGAGCCAAGGACCCTCTAGATCACTTAGAGACCTTCAAGACCCTGATGCACCTTCAGGGAGTGCCAGACGCGATTATGTGCAGGGCCTTTCCTACAACCCTAAAGGGCGCAGCACGGATTTGGTTCAGCCGGCTAGCACCCAACTCCATCAGCACCTTCAAGGAACTAAGCGCTCAATTTACTACGCACTTCATTGGGGGACATCGGTATAAGAAGTCCACGGCTTGTTTAATGAATATCAAGCAGCGAGAGGAGGAGACGTTAAGGGCCTACATATCACGCTTCAACAAGGAAGCGCTCTCGATCGACGAAGCCGACGACAAGATACTGGTAGCAGCATTCACGAATGGGCTGAAGGGAGGCAAGTTTTTGTTCTCCCTATACAAAAATGACCCAAAGACCATGTCAGAGGTGCTTTACAGGGCCACCAAATACATGAACGCTGAAGACGCACTATTAGCCCGAGAAGATAGACCCAAGAAAAGAGACAGACAAGAAGAACCCCGACAGGACCAGGGGCGGAAGAAAGGCAGGATGGGAGACCGAAGGGAAGAGAGACGTCCAAAACTTATGGGCGGAAGGTTCACAAGTTTCACCCCGTTAACCGCTCCGATAGACCAAGTCCTAATGCAGATTAAGGACGAAGGGGCCTTGACGTTTCCGGGAAAGCTGAAGAGTGATCCCAACAAAAGATCCAGGGACAAATATTGCCACTTCCACCGTGACCATGGTCACGACACGGCCGATTGCTACGACTTGAAGCAGCAAATCGAAGCCCTTATCCGGCAAGGAAAGCTGCGAAGTTCGTCAGCAAGGAGAGAATGGATCAAACCCCACAAGAGCAACACCCCTGCCGAGAAAACGAGCGACCAAGACCCCCATTAGGGGACATAAGGATGATAATCGGGGGGACAGCTGCGGCCGGATCGTCAAAAAAGGCTCGCAAAACATACCTTCGGATGGTACAGAATGTCCAGTTGACGGGCACCGTGCCAAAGATAGCAAGAAGGGAAGGCCCCATTATCGGGTTCTCGGAAGAGGATGCACGGCACCTACACCATCCACACGATGATGCCCTCATCGTCAGCATGCGGGCAAGAGACTACAACATGCACCGAGTGTTGGTCGACAACGGCAACTCGGCCGATATCTTGTACTATCCGGCGTTCCAGCAAATGAGGATTGACAGGGAGCAGTTAATACCAACAAACGCCCCGCTCGTTGGTTTCGGAGGGAGTAGGGTATTCCCTTTGGGCGCGGTCACGTTATCGGTGACAGTAGGAGATTACCCCCAACAGATCACCAGGGACGTGACATTCTTGGTGGTTGATTGCTCGTTCGCCTACAATGCTATCCTTGGACGACCTACGCTCAACTCGTGGAAGGCGGTAACATCAACTTACCACCTGATGATCAAATTCCCAACTGACTACGAAGTAGGGGAGCTACGCGGGAGTCAGATGGCCGCGCGTGAATGCTACATAGCCATGATGGAAATGGAGGATCAGGTTCAGGCTTTAAGCATAGAAGAGCACCGGACGGTGACGGAGCCGGTTGAGAAGTTAGAGGAGATACCCCTTGACAGTTTCGATTCTGGCCGGACAACCAAAATTGGAACGCTCGCTAACCCCACGGTCCGTCAGGAGCTCATAACCTTCCTCAGATGCAATAGAGACGTATTCGCATGGGGTCACGAAGATATGCCGGGAATAGATCCTTCATTCATGGTGCACAGGTTGAATGTATCGCCCGCCTTTCCGCCTATCAGACAAAAGAAGAGGGTGTTTGCCCCCGAGCGAGACCGAGCCATAGCAGAGGAAGTCAGAAAGCTACAGGAAGCGAGCTTCATTAGGGAAGTATACTATCCCGACTGGTTAGCAAATGTAGTAATGGTCAAAAAAGCGAGCGGGAAATGGCGGATGTGTGTGGACTTCACCGACCTTAATAAGGCCTGCCCCAAGGATAGCTACCCCTTCCCGAGGGTTGATGTCCTAGTAGACTCTACGGCCAGACACCAGTTGCTGAGCTTCATGGACTCTTTTTCGGGGTACAACCAAATCCGAATGCACGAAGCCGACCAGGAAAAAACGTCGTTCGTGACCAGCCAAGGCCTCTTCTGTTACAAGGTCATGCCCTTCGGCCTGAAGAACGCAGGCGCAACGTACCAAAGGCTCATGAACAAAATATTCGCACAACAGTTTGGGAGGAATGTCCAGGTCTACGTGGACGACATGCTAGTCAAAAGCCGGAGGGAGGAAGATCATCTAGGAGATCTCAAAGAAACATTCGACACACTTCGCTCCTACAACATGAAGCTCAATCCAGGAAAATGTGCCTTTGGAGTGACGGCAGGAAAATTCTTAGGATTCATGGTGTCTCAGAGGGGAATCAAGGCAAACCCGGACAAGATCTGGGCTATTATGGGGATGGCACCACCAAGAAATGTGAAGGAGGTGCAAAGCCTCAATGGAAAGATAGCGGCCCTAAATAGGTTCGTGTCAAGGGCAACGGACAAGTGTTTACCCTTCTTCCGAACATTGAAGAAATCTTTCGAATGGACCAATGAATGCCAGCAAGCATTCGAAGAATTGAAGGCTTACCTCTCCTCCCCGCCGTTGCTGAGCCCGTCACAGCCGGGAGAGGAGCTTTTTCTCTATCTAGCCGTCTTCCCAGCAGCCGTTAGCGCGGCCTTGGTCAGAGAAGAAGAGAAAATACAAAAGCCCGTGTACTACGCAAGTCGAGCGCTTCACGGTGCCGAAGAAAGATACCCGCCCATGGAGAAACTTGCCTTTGCATTAGTTATGGCAGCCCGCAAGCTCAAACCATACTTCCAAGCCCATACGGTGAACGTCCTGACTGACAAACCCTTACGGCGGGCAATGAGTAGTCCCAAGGCCGCAGGACAATTGGCGTTATGGGCCATAGAACTGAGCGAGTTTGATATTCAGTACCGCCCACGGACCGCCATCAAGGGACAGATTGTCGCCGACTTTATAGCTTAATTCACTCATGACGAAGGCAAGGGGGCAACAGAGTCCCCTCAATGGAGCATATATACGAACGGATCGTCCAACAGACAAGCCGCAGGGGCCGGCATTGTGCTACAATCGCCTGAAGGAGACACCATTGAATGTATGGTTCGTCTCGACTTCCCCGCCACCAACAATGAATCAGAATATGAGGCTCTGATAGCAGGCCTCGACCTTGCCAAAGCAGCCTGAGCCGCAAAGGTAGTCATCTACTGCGATTCACAGGTCATCACTAACCAAATAAATGGAGACTACGAGTGCAAGGGCAAAAAGATGAAAAAGTACCTTGATGAAGTAAGGGCAAGGGTGATTGACCTAGAAGCCAAAGTCGTCCAAGTTCCCAGAGAAGAAAACGAGCGAGCCGACCGCCTCGCGAAGGCTGCTTCAGCAGAACAAATGGTCATCCCTGGTAATGTACTCTCTTTCGTACAGCTTTCTCCGCTAATAGATCCCAGCGACATGCAGGAAATATGCTCCGACAGTAGCTGGACAACGCCGTTAGTTTCATACCTGAAAGATGGCGTCTTACCAGAAGAAAAGGAAGCCGCAAGGAAACTTAAGGTCCAGGCAGCAAGGTTCGTCCTGATAAAAGACGTCCTTTACAAAAGGGGTTTCTCCCGACCATATTTGAGATGCTTGGGTATGGAAGAGGCCGATTACGTCATGTGAGAGGTATATGAAGGAATCTGCGGAAACCACTCAGGGTCCAGATCGTTGGTACACAAGCTTGTGCGAGCAGGGTACTATTGGCCCACCATGCAGAAGGACGCCGAAGCCTACGTCAGGGCCTGCAACAAATGCCAAAAGTTCAGCAACGTTATTAGGCAACCAACCGAAGAGCTGACCCCGATGACGGCCCCATGGCCGTTCGCACAATGAGGATTGGACATTATGGGACCATTCCCTACAGCCGTACGACAGCTGAAATTCCTGGTAGTGGGCATCGACTATTTCACGAAATGGGTGGAAGCTGAAACTCTGGCCACGATTACGGAGAAGAACGTGCGGAGCTTTGTCTGGAGATGCATCATATGCAGGTTTGGCATTCCTAGAGTCTTTGTCTCGGACAATGGGAGGCAGTTCGACAACGACCATTTCCGAGATTTTTGCTCACAGTTAGGAATAAAGAACCACTACTCCTCCCCCGCCCACCCTCAAGCTAATGGACAGGTCGAAGTCACAAATCGATCCTTGCTCAAGATCATCAAGACTCGGCTCGAGGGGGCAAAGGGTATATGGCCCGAAGAATTGCCGAGTATACTATGGGCATACAGGACGACGGCAAGAACACCCACAGGAGAGACACCGTTCCGCCTGACGTACGGAGGCGAAGCAGTCATCCCGGCCGAAGTCGGACTCACGAGCTACAGGGTACACAACCACGATGAGAACAAAAACGACAAGGCTATGCGACTACAGCTCGACCTAGTAGACGAGATCAGAGCAGCAGCAGAACAAAGGCTCGCCAGGTACCAGGACCGCATGGCCAAACACTACAACTCTCGAGTTCGACACAGAGACTTCCAAGTTGGAGACCTTGTTCTCAGAAAGGTTATCGGCGCCGCTAGAGACCCTACCCAAGGGAAACTCGGCCCCAATTGGGAAGATCTTTATCGAGTTTCGTCGTGGCAAAGGAAAGGTACTTACCACCTGGAAACGTTGGAGAGACAGAAACTACCACACCCATGGAACACCGAGCACCTACGAAAGTACTACTAATGAGAGCGACAGCATGAAGACCAACCTTTTTTCTATTTTAAATTATAGTTTTACTCCTCAGATTTATCATTTACATTAGTTTTTTTTTTGCAACAATACTTTTTAGCCCAAGGGGCAGGATTTGGTTTTAATTACTTTTATTTAGATGCATGACAATAAGAGGAGTTTTATTCAGAAATTGCTGAAGTATATTTTTTCTACGGTCCACTTAGTTCACGACCAAAATGACTAAGTCCATAACACACGGACTAACGAAGGTGTCAAAGACATCAAGGCTAAGGCCAAGAAAATAACGGTCCGAAAAGGCTAAAGCGAAAAAGCTGACGGTCCAATAGATGAAGCTATTATCGTATGGACCAGGCCTTAAAAACTGACGGACTAACGAAGGTGTCAAAGACATCAAGGCTAAGGCCAAGAAAATAATGGTCCGGAAAGGCTAAAGCGAAAAAGCTGACGGTCCAATAGATGAAGCTATCATCGTATGGACCAGGCCTTAAAAACTGACGGACTAATGAAGGTGTCAAAGACATCAAGGTTAAGGCCAAGAAAATAACGGTCCGAAAAGGCTAAAGCGAAAAAGCTGACGGTCCAATAGATGAAGCTATCATCAAATGGACCATGCCTTATAAACTGACGGACCAACAAAGAGCCAAACAACAAGTCTAAGACCGAGAGAGTGACGGTCCAATAAAGTCAACGTTAAAAAGTTCACGGTCCAATAGATGAAAATATCATCATATGGACCAGGTCCTAGAACTAACGGACCTATAAGGTTGACGGTCCAATAGATGACAGTCTGACGAAAAAATAAGACCTTGCTTATAAACGTGGTTCTCAAACCAACAAGCCCGTAGAAATGAAAAAAAAAGGCTAAAAATCAAAAGGTAACGATCTCATCAAATAAATGGGGCCATAAGAAATTAGTCAATAAAAGAATCAGTATACATGTTCAAAGCAACGGATTCCAAGTGCCATAAAAAGGGGCAGATAGAGTTACAAGTAAAAAGCCCAATAAACGTAAGGGCACTTAAAAACATTGTTCAAAAATTAAAATAAATAAGCCAGGGTTAAGTGGCAGGAACGTCCTTAGAGACCCCGTCAGCTTTATCCTTGGCAATTTGTGCTTTATCTGAAGACTCGGCAGGGGTAGTGACGGCAGGCTGGGCTAAAATAACTCCGGCATCATTAAGCAAAGAGTCCAAATTGAGGGGTTCGTCACCTTTGTCAGCAACAGTGTTGCCAGCAAGAGTCATCGGCACTGAGACATCCATGGTAATTCCGGATAGATCCAACTCCGGATAAGCTGACGCTACTTGCTTCAGACAATCATCGAAACCTGTGCCATAATAATCAGCGCAGGAATCAATAAATGACTGGGTTGTCTTGAATTTTTGGACCGCGTCAGTTCCAGCCGTTTCTACTTGTGCACGTAAGGATGAAACCTCCTCCTCAAGCTTCTTCTGCTGATTCTCAGCCTCTCCCAACTTCTCCTTTACATCCTTCAGATCTGAGTTTAAGAGACGGACGGCCTCCTTATATTGCGCCTGCTGATCCATCAGATTGGTGTTATGCCTCCTAACCCGAGAAACGACGCCTTCTTTGGCCACGCACCGGTCTTGAAGTGCTTTTACACGAACCAAGGCCTGAAGGAAGTACAACCGTCAGCCATTAAGCAAGGCAAATATTAAATTGATCAAAGTAAGAAGCATACCCGTGCTATGTCAAAGAAAGCTGACGCTCCCAGGTCCTCCGTCCCTAGCTGAGCACAAGGATCCAGATCCGTCTGTTTTATGAGAGATTCTACCCCCTCAACAGCATAATCCTTGTGAGTCAACAAGTAACGGGGTCCCCCAATGACGGGACCGGAAGAGGTCATCACTCCTTTCCCAGCGCCGTGACTAGACTTGGGGGGCGACTTCTTGGAAGGCACGTCCCCTGGACTGACAACTACCTTCTTAGAAGGAGGATCGTCCTTTCCGTCAGCCTTCCTCTTAACTGAACTCTTCAAAGAAGAATGAGGGGTTGACACTCCTTCTTTTCCCTTGGCTTTCTCCTCCTCCTTCTTACGGGCAGCAGCGGCCCTCACCCTTTGCTTCGCAGCTTCCATCTCTACGCAAAATAAACTGATGGATCAGTAATAGCTGACGAAATAAATAAACCGACGGGTTAAGTAAGGCATCGACTTACGTTTCCGAGAAAATTCTTCCAACCTCCGAGCTTCAGCCGTCGGCTCTGGACCCCCACAATACAAATGGAGAGTGTCTAGGGTGATCAAATCCCTACACTTCCGTTGCTCAAGCGGTATGCCAAGTATCCGACGGATGAATTCCCTTTGTTCGTCAGATATCTCCTGGCGAGCGCTAGCTGAAATAAAAGGGAATAGACGGTATTAAAAGAGACGGTCTTGAGAAAACCCCCTGATGAATAAGAAGAGACGGTAGAAAGAAAGACAAGGGGGCAACCTGACTCCCTAATATAAGCCCAAGTGTTATCAAAATAACCGCCGGGCAGCGTATCCCACTCATCTGGACGGCACACCCAGTCCATCCCTTTAACAAAGAAAAATCTACTCTTCCAATTCCTATTGGAGTCTGGCATATCAGACACTAATCTTAAGCTCTTCTCACGAGGAGCAAAATGGTAGGTTCTCTTGGCAGATACTTTATGCTAGGGTCTGTAGCAATAAAAGAACTCGTCTAGCGAAAGGTGACGGTTCCCCCCACTCAAGCGGCCCCAAAGGATCTCAGCACCAATGAAGATCCTCCAGGCGTTCGAAGCAATTTGGCTAACGGACAATCCCAAAAAATCCGCCAGCCGACGGTGTAAAGCCGTCAGTAGTAATCTAAGGCCTGCTGCGAACATGGCATCGTACATCCCCACATCAGCAGTCCTCCCTGTATAACACCTCTCGTTTTTTCTAGGGAGACGGATAGGAATGTGGTCTGGGATTTGGAAACGGGTACGCAATTCATTAAAAACTCTATTGCTCATCTTTGGAAGGAATTTATTGACGGCCTACTCTTCCGGGAGGATGAAGGGACGGTTACCTCCAGAACTCCCTGAAGTTCCCTCACAGGACTCTTTGTCACCTTCATCCCCATTTCCGTCACTACTAACCTCGTCACCTTCATCCCTATCCCCGTCACTATCAATCTCCTCGTCGCCTTCATCCCCGTTCCCATCAACAACAATTTCCTCGTCTCTCCCCTCGACCTCAACCTCACTTAACACTTTATCCCTAACTCCCTCGACATGGTCTTCTACGTCAATACTAGGGGACTGGGCTGACGTTTCTTTTCCTGACGACTCAGAAAAGCCGTCGGACTCTTGACCTGAGCCAAAGAATTCGTCGTAGCCCGCTCCATCGCGGATTGACGACTGATCACTCGACGCGTCACTTGACATCTGACTACCTACAAGTGACGGATATACTCTAAGTTCCTAGACTGACGTTCTCAATAAAAAAAAATTTTCAGGCAAAAGTAAAAAAGAAAAAAGCAAAGGAAAGGGAAGAAGAACTTACAGGTGAAGCAGATCTTAGGAGTGACGGTATTGATAACTGCTGACGGATCAAATTGGGAGTAAGGGTGACGGATTCTCTCTTGAAAAGTCAGCGAGGTTGAAATGGCAAAATGAGGCAAGGGGCATGGTATTTATATAAGAGGAAAACGCACGGAAAGCGAGGCGACGCCCGTGCCCAGGAACGAGGCCAACAACTGTGCGCCACGTGACCCTGCATTTAATAGCTCGAAGATCGAGGAGTCATTTATAATCGATTTTTCTAATCATCCTTTCGTTCTAACTCCACATGCTGACGGTCTTAGGCGTCAAACATGTAGAGTAGGGGGCAACTGATGAGGATAAAAGAACCTAACCACACGGACATAAAACTGACAGTTTAATGCAATTCCTTCGGGCGTAACAGACGGTGATTATGCTGACAGTCATAGGGTCAGTTGGCTCCAAGGCTGACGGCATCACTAGACCATCACCCAAAAAGGTGAAGGAGGTAAATTGAGGCTGACGGACCGGGAATAAGTTTACTTGCTACCCACGCTACGGATTAGGAAAAGTCTTGCTTCCCACGCTAGATAATATTCAAGGGATCCCCATAAGGAAAAGATCCCGTAAAATACGCTCAAGAGGACTCCTATAAGGAAAAGACTTCTACTCCAAGGAAAGGAGGTCAACCCTCTACTAGTATAAAAACCCAAGCACCCTCACAAACCAAGGTACGCATAATTTACCCTCTCTAGCACTCTAGAGCAATGAGAATAGTTCTAACTTGACCTTCGGAGGGTGTTTGGTCGGTACCACACCGGTACTCTCTGCTAGGTTATTCCTTTTCGTTGTGCAGGTGTCATTTGCGATCGTACGAGGAACGTGTGACTCACTGGTGGTATTTATTTTCGGCATCATCAATACTGTTACATTTTATGATTTAAAAAAGCGTTAAGAGCTTAAATTCTTCTTTAAAAAAAAAAGCTTTAATTCATTATATTATTTTGTTAATTTTCATCAAAATGAAAATATAATTAATAAAATTTGAAATTAATTGTATCATAAAACCATAATTTTGATATTATTTTTAAATTAACCTCAAAAGGTTCAAACAAACAAATGGTTACTCTATGTCTATGGTTTAAAACTGACACCTCAAGCCATTTCCCTTCCCCCGGACTCCTAAGCACTTTGTAAATAGAGATATGCTAATTTAGCTACAAAACTCTTGGTTTAAAATTGTTTTTAAAATACGACGACTCCAAAGTTCAAGGGATGCCAAGGCATTTTACCCCTCATAATTATTAAAAATCATAGCCTTAACTTATAAGTGGAATATTATTATGAAAAATATAAACACCATGCATTTGTATATTATAAAATTCTAAACAAATAAGCATAATATAATTGATATGTTATCTTTTAATGAGTTTAATAATATAAAAATACTACTCAATATTTACAGGAGTGACATTTTATTGTCCAAATTGATCTGAAGTTTTTATTAAGCGAGCACAACATACACGTTTGTCAGTTATATATTTTTTCCATTTTGAAGTCAAATCTTGCCTAATGGCTATTGCTATTAGGGCAGTTGACCAACATCGTCCCAATTTATAACTTAGTATCCCAAATCTTAGTTCTTTTGGATTAATAGTTTTTTTTGCCATAGACTTACATTTCGCTTGGAAAGTAATAAGAACTAAAACAGTCAACTCAAAAGAATTGATAACAAAACGATAAATTATGTAATTTTAACCCAAAACATACAAATACACATTTATAAATTAAAATATTATCGGTAGAAAATTGTTGAAAGGTAAAGATATTTCCTATATTTGTGATCCAAAAATGAAAAAAAGGTTACAATTAAATTTTTTTTTTAAAAGGCTTGTTATACATAATGAAATATCAAGAAATTTAATTAGGTTTTGTTAGAAAATTGTTATAATCGCCTATGCATTGAAAGAGTTTGTGTTGGCTTGTGTAAGCACAAATGTTAAGATTTAAAATAAAACAAGTAAATTATTACACGAATTGATATTAGTAAAACAGTGAATACAATGTTCGTCCAATTTCGTTAAAAATTTGTTAATTATAAATATAATTTTCTAAATTGGAATTAGTTTAGAAAATTAATATAAAATTTTTATGTGAGATTATCTTTCAATTTTTTTTTCATTAATTAAATACTTAACAGAGATTTTTTAAATATAATAGCATTGAAAACTGAGGTGGTATTATGAGTAACCATTACATGAAACAACTCTTACATGAGGCTAAGTCCATTCCACTTAGACCGTGACTGGTAATCCACATAACATTGAAAGTCATAAATCATTCCCATGTTAGGGAATCAAATAATAGCACATCTATGATCCACCAGTACCATTGTTGCTGTCAAAGCAAATTATCGATAGTTATGCCAAAACTAGCATTTCAACAAATACCACTTGAGAGATTAGAAAAGGTGTATTCCATTCAAAATGGAGCTGCCACCAACATAAACAAAAAGGCATTACTTTCAAGTTTCAAACAATTCAAAAGCCATTTATAGATTCTACTAAATTGTATTAACAAGGGTCAAATATTTATAGGATGCCAAATTGCCAATAAATATTCTACTAAAGCGAACTCTGAGTGGCAGAAGGGAACGAAATCAGATTCTTGAAGATTGATGTATCAATGTTTCATTAAATGGAAAAAAAAAAAAAAAAAAAAAAAAAAAAAAAAAAAAAAAAAAAAAAAAAAAAAAAAAAAAACTTCCATTTTCTATTTAATTTATAGTAGTAATTACTGACCTGGAAATGCTTATGAGAAAATTGAAGACAAAAAAAATCATAATAAATGACAAAATGAGTGTGTTTCTGCATTCAAGTAGTTTATTCTAGTCGTGGTCAAGATCAAGTCTAATATGAATAGGAACAATTTATTCAACGATTAAAAAAATATTGGTACAGCAGTTTTGTGAGTTAAATAAAATAGGAAGACAGATTTGACAACAATAATTAAGATGACTTACACAAGTTACTAATAATTTAATGAACATTTAATCATTTAGTTTGTTCCTCAAATGGAAATTGCATATTGTCATTTTCATAGCTATATCCATCCGTGTGTGCACCTATGGCTTGATATCTTTTCAGCACAATCATTCATTTTCTAAAAGTTCTTGAAGATCTCAACTAACCACACAAGCATCTTTCATAAAACATGGATTTAATTAAAATAGTAGCTATGTAAGCAACATTATTTGAATTTAAAATATAACAAGAAACAAAATACCGTCCTTAATAGATTAATTCCTGTAAATACAATACTATGGAAATGCATGACTATAACATGCAATAAACAGTAGTCAACAATGTATGATAGTGGGTTCAATAATCTTGTGCAAATAAATTAGCAACCAAACCATTTACAATAATCTTGAATAGTTAATCTTATAACCATTAAACCAATGAAAAGAAATAAGTTGATGCATAGCGGCCATGAGAGAATCAAGTTACTTATAATCAATTGTTTCTCAAAAAAGAAAAAGTTACTTATAATCAATTAATAAAGGCCACAGAAATTTCTAAATATTACTTTCAAGTTCTGTGATTTTTTTTCTTTCAAAAAAAACAAAATGCAATGTTCAATTGCTCTACATATTTTTATTTTCTTCTTCCCTATAATTAATAGTGGCATCCTGCTACTCTTGTAGCTAATCATACCATTACAAGACCTTTTTCCTATGAGTAGCAAGAATATATGAATGTCAACATTGTAAAGATATACAATTTGAGAATACAAAGAAGAATAAAATTATTACTTAAATATATGGACCATTTCATAGAACAAGTAGGATGGCCAAAATAACTAGAGAAAAATGAATGATACACAAAAGATTCACTTGAATAGAGCACGTATAAAGGAAATCTATGAAAGTTTGGCTCAAATTGTTGCCACCCCCAAAGAAGAAAAACTATTTCCCATTTATGATGTTTCATAAATTATTTCATACAAAATCTTGTTACACACTTGCTATTGCATGCTCTCTTTGAAGATGAAAGATGAGACCCATTAGTTGCACTCTAAAACAGGTTATCACCTTCTAATTGTGTCAACCATTTTCAATAACTCACACAACAACTGGCTTCATTCCACCTCAATGACAATTTTATTCAATCATTTCTGAGCTCTGCATATGCAGCACCTTCTATGATGCAAATGAGTCACAGTGACCAGCACCACTACCTAGAGCTATCTACAAGATTATGTCAACCAACTTAGAAAGAAATAATTCTTACACACTAGGGTGCGGTTTGGATCTGTGTTCATGTTTGTGCGTTTGCACGTTTTGTGTTTTCTCTTCTTTTTTTTTTTCTTTTTTTTTTTTTTTTTTTCAACGCTTATGAACAGTAACTGGTACTGTTCATGCATGTGATTACACTATTGCGGGAGACAAAGTTATTGTTCATGCACTGTTCATGTGACCCACAACTACTTTATTCAGAAGGGAAAAAAAAAAGATTCCACGACACTATTCACACATTTAAAAATTATTTTGCTATATTGTTTTCAGTTTTCAGTTAAATAAGTTATATCCAAATGGACCCTAGGACTTTGGAAATGAGATGAAAATGATAGATTTCTAGATATTAAATCACAAACCTAATATGATCTAAATGACTAAAACCATCAATAGTTACAATGGCAACTTTAGGGGATGTGCCACCCCCAGCCTTCTCCAAAGTTTTAATACTAGTATTTAAATCTCAAACATAACCATTTTCAACATGACTTGTATTTTCCCCTTCGAAATTGTTGTGTTTCTTGCCCCCCAACACCCACACCTTGAAAACAAATGTTTAATATACCACTTATATGCCCTAGCATAAACAAAGGAAAAAAGGAAAGAAATTTAAACAGTGAAAGATTTGTCCATAAATAATTCTATGACAGGCACAAAAATGGAAAAAAAAAATCAATATAAAAATAGTGGAAGTCTGGTAGTAAATATTAGGATATGGGCAAACAAAGCCTTATGTCTATAGAGAACCCTATAGGCAAGACAAAACTTGAAAGCTTCTCATTGCCTGCAATCCCTCATTGTCTCATGTGGTTATTTGGAGGAAAGGAAACACTCAGAACTTCAAACAATGTGAAAAACCAATTTTAGATCGACCTGATATTATTCCCCAGATCCTTATCTAGATGAAGGTCACAAGACGATATTCTTTTTTAAATTTACCTGAACTTCATGGATTGTGCCTTCCCCAATTGCCCTTTCTTAGTAAACTCTTAGTATTAAAATAAAATATTTAAAAAACTACCTTGTGTTTGTAAACTGTACAAAGCCCATCTAATGCTTTATAGAGTAGTTAAGACATTATAATGACACAAACATTGCATGGCTCGAGAGAATGTGTGTGAGTGTGTCCTCTATAAAGTCCAACTATTAAAGCAAAACCCAAGAGATATCAGAGCCCTTTAAAGCTTCTATCAAATATTCTTTTTGAAGTTCTAAACCATAAATTACCTAAATTCCAACCCACCACAAGAACAAGTAAAAAAGGATTTTTTTTTTTTTTTTTTTTTTGGGGGGGGGGGGGGGGGGGGGGGGGGAAGGGGGGGAGTGTGGTGTTAAAAAATTCATGCATCTTTCTTAAAAGGATCACCAGGTAAAACACTTTTTCTGCCTATTCAAATATATAAAAAGGCTATGAACAACAACAAAAGTTCTGTGCAATGCAGAAGCTATGAAATTAATGAAAATAACAAAATAAATTACAAAATGCACATTAATATTTAGAAAATTTCAAGCCAATAAACAAGCGGTAGCCGAAAATGAGATTTCATCTGTGGCGGCAGATTTAATGCCACTTGGGTGTGACCGTGTGAGTGATCTTACATAAGCCCATATGTATATGGTAAAGATCAAATTACACCAAAGTAACATTTTGACAATGTTACACTACGTAAATTGAATCGATATTTTTCAAATCCCTCTAAGATCTTTAATTACACCTATAGTGAGCGTTTGGTTTCAGCTGAAACCAATGTTCACGTTTTCATTTCCGCGTTTCTGTCCTTTCTTTTTTTTTTTTTTTTTTTTTTTTTAGCGCATGAACAGTAAATTTACTGTGCAGAGACAAAAATTACTGTTTATGCACTGTAGCAGTACTATTTACGTACTGTAGCAATACTGTTCACGCATTAAAAATATTAAAAATGGATCCCACGTTACTTTTCACACATTTAAAAATTATTTTGCTACACTGTTTTCAGTTTTCAGTTTTAGCAACAATAAGCTCAATCCAAACGGACCCATAGTAACATTTTGATTTTGTTAATATTACACCACTTAAATAATTTTTTATTGAATTGGTATTTTTCAAATCCCACTATTGGATTACATGTTTAGCATGTACACCAAAATTATGTGGTAATCAAATAGTATTTACTATCTAATATATAACCTCATTTTTTTATAAGTTCAAAATAATATTAGAGAGAGAGAGAGCTTGGTTAGTTAGCATATATAGACTTATATTTTTTGTATAATTTTTTTTTTTTTTAAATGTTATAGATGAAAGAGTTATTAGTATTTAATCATCTTGATATTTTGTAATATTTAGCAAGCATTAGTGTATAAGAAAACAATGCAATCCAATAATGGATTTTTTTTTTTCAAAAATAACATACAATAAAAAGTAATTTAACACTGACAAAGCTTAAACTAGGTATAACATGAACTTAACACACACATATACACATTCTTAATTGCCATGTAGGCATTATAGATATAAAGTTATGAGTACTCTATATTTTGAATTTGTATATTCACATAAACGTTCTTAATTTCCATATAGGTTCTATAGACCTAGAGTTATAAGTATTCTATATTTGAATTTGTCTACATAAGAGATAAAACCCACCTGCAACCCAAATGCCCAATAACATGTATACAGACCAAAGAAACCTGCTGCAGTTGGGAAATTGCATGACAATGAGAAAGAGCACGCATGTACACAGTCACGACTGTTTCATGAATGCTGACAAGCGTGCTCTCTCTCATTGTCAAGCAATTATATGTCAAAGCTTGAAGAATCTGTAAAAGATAAGAGAGAACATATGATAGCAATGCATCAAAAATTACTATAGACAAAATAAATCCAACTACTATGGCATTTTTACCAAGAAAATAAGGGACAGCAGAAGATATCTACACTTAAAATAAATAGACATATATATTCCATGTAATCTGAATTTTCTAAAAGCCTTTAGATTGTAAAGCATCTCTAAAAATTTCTAACTTGATATTAACTCAGTGTCAAATTTCATCAACTAAAACTATATCATCTACAAAAGGCATACACAAAAAGACTTCATATTGAATTCATCCAATGAGATAACTAGTTTAAGCTACATCAAATATAAAACTTAATTAATTCCATAGTCTTAATCAATTTAATTTATTCTAAAAGAACTCATTTCTATTTTAAAACCCACCACAAAAACTCTCGTAGGTACTCTATCATACGCTTCCTCTAGGTCAATAAAACCCATATAAAGATCTTTACGGGCTTCTCTAAATTTCTACATTTTTCCAATAGATGTATAATAAAATAACTTCTATGATAGATCACCTTGGAATAAAATCAAAGTAAATCTTCACTATTTTTATTCTCCCAAAAGTTCATAGTGTGACTCATAAGCTTAATTGCACATTAATTTGTACAATTTTGATTATTTCCCTTATTCTTGTATATGGATATTTGAGTGTTTTTCTCCACTCACTAGACATTTTTTTATCACTTAAAGATCTTTTCATCTCATCAACCAAGCACTTCCAAACAACAATGGTTAATTCATCAGGTCCACAATTCTTCTTGTTTTCATCGTCCTCAATGCGCCATTTACCTGATCATCCTAATTCTTCAAACAAACCTATGATTTCTATCCTCAATTGGGTAAAACTTGGTATGCTCCAATCTTTTGTGTGGCTTCCATTAAACAATATATCAAAATAAGTCTCCCATCTCTCTTTAATCTCTTCTTCCTTTACTACTAACAAACTTTAATCTTCATTTTTAATGCATTGAACACATTCAAGTCACTTGCTTTCATTCCCTTGTCTTAACAATTCTATATTCTTATCTACATCCATCGTCACTAACCTGCTCTATAATCCATAATAAGCCTTAAATCTAGCCTTTTTGACACTCTCTCTCTCTCTCTCTCTCTCTACTACTTAAACCACCTCATTCCACCACCTAGTCTCCTTAATCAGTTGGCTAGATCTTTTTGATTCTCCAAGTGCTTCTTCAGCCCCCTTTCAATGCTAGTCATTCATTATGCATCTTATGCAACACCTCTGTCTAGACTCCCCTTGCCTTCTTTAATTAAAAATCTGTAAACATTTGTTTCTCTCCCTTCAAATCCCACCACCTAAATCCGAAGTTCCTCCATCTAACTTCTCCTATTTTTCATGCTATTCTACAAATGTCTAGTACCATGAATTTGTGTTGTGGTTATTCGCTCTCATAAAATCAACTTATAATCTTCACAATATCTACTATCAACTTTTCAAGTAAAGACCAAATCTATTTGACTAACATATGTTCCACTTATAATAGTAATTAAGTATGTGAATCTCTCGTCTTCACCATTTCAAGAAATTTCCTTAGCAAAACTAAAATTTATTGGAGTCTAACACAATTTTTCTTTCTATGTTTAGAAAATTGGGAGTCTTGCCAGCTATTAACTTGGAAGCTACTACAACATGAAAAAGTGCAAGTAATATTTTCAGATGTTATTAGACGTCATTAAATTTTAGGTGTCCTAAATTGAAGTTTAAAGCAATGATCATTTGAGTGTTCCTTTCCATTTAGTAAACCTCTAACACCCTAAGCCCACAAAATTTACAACCTATATATAGCAGTTAACTGACTCTTTTAACCCAGCCATAAGTATAACTTCCTTTGTCATCAACTTATTCCCTCAAGTCCCCAGCTACTCTTTCAAGTTTTAACCTATTCAAACCTTATCCAATTTACAAAATCCAAGCATCTCAATTAATCCCTAAACTTATTCATATCCTAACTTACAAGGTTTTCTTTTTTTTCTTCCCGGAATTGGGTTTTACTGTTTCTTCCCTTTGTTCCACTTTGATAACTCTTCCCTTCAACCACTGAATTATTTACTTTCATACATCAAGAATGGATCATTTCTAAGCCTGATGTTCTTACTATATTATAATGCCAAACTCAAGTAAAAATCATCAACTCATTTTAAGTTTCAACTTCAAAGATTAAAGATTGAAATTTTTGCTTAGAGGGTCATAATCCGAACACTTCTTACTCTATACTTTACCCCACGCTAGTATTCCATTCTCAACAACAACAAGATCCTTCTAACACTAAGCCACAAACATGTACAAAGAAGTATCACATGCAATTAAACCCTTAAACCTTAACCAAAACCCTTGAAACTCCAAACTAGGAGTACATCTTGAACACTAAAAAACCAAAACTACCAAAAATAGAAACAACCAAAAAAGACTAGACTCCATCTTAACCGAATACAAGCCTCGAACTAAAGTAAATCATCATAAAAAAAAAACCAACCACCAAACTCTTTGAAACCTTGTAGAAAACCAAAACCAGATATCTCAGAATTAATGTTTCCAGCATGAAGCTTAAAACAAGAAATCCAAGCCAAATCAGTACCAATTCAACCATGAACCGCATAATAAACTCAAAGACAAGCTAAAAAATTATACCCATATTCCAAAAAAGAATATACTTACCAACTCTTCAAAAATCTAAAGATTTTGCAACCAAAAAATAAAGGATTCATTTTTAAATTTAAAAAAAAAAAAAAAAAAAAAAAAAAAAAAAAAAAATCAGTTTACATAATAAAGCCCAAAGAGATCTAAAAGTTCGTCTTTTGTTGTGAAGAGAGAGAGATTAATAGACAAATCAAAGCAATTTTTTTTTCAAAAAAAAAAAAAAATCTGACCTTTTCAAGGTAAGTTTCCTGGGCTAATTATCCATTGAGACATGCAAATAGCTCCTTTAATACAAATAGAAAAAAAAACATTTTAAACCCCCCAAACCCCCCCCCCCCCCCCCCACATCATTTTATATGGCTTCCTTGTGCTTTAACTCCAACATTTTTTGAAATACTGGTAAAAAAAACTCAAACAAATTAACAAAAAAACTACAAGAAATCCAAGAAAAGAAAACCCTTTAAAGCAAATAAAGTCACAAAGACAAGGTATGATAAAACAATGGAATTAATATTAATAATCCAAAGCATAAAAACGCAAAGTAATGAAACCAGGGAAAAAAAAGAAAAAAAGAAAAAAAGAGAGAGATGAAGAAAGATTCAAATAGCATTAGAAGAATATTAGCAAAAACAACCTTTATATATAACACATCCACGACCATACCAGATCTAGACCCGAATCCTCAGACGAAGTATAAACTCAACAGTCAACCCCAAGAGAAAATAATGGGGATTTGAAGGAAGAACGAAGAAGATAGAATTATAGAAGAGTAGAAAAAAGCACCCACTTTTTCTTTTCTTTTTTTTCTTTTTTAATGGGGAGGGGAAGAGAATACTTTCTGGTTTCTATGGAGAGAGGTTTATATTACAGACTTGTTTGGTACCAAAAGTACAATAATAGGTTTAGTCCTTTGGAAATCTATACAGTGGTATTATTATACTTATCCACACACTGTACGAGGACAGAACAACGATAAAAAAAAAAAAAAAAAAAAACGGACAAAAAAGATAGTAATTTTAATATTGACGCTAATTAATTTTTTGTTTTTTTGTGTAGGCAAAAAATAAACTTTAAATATTTTTTTAATTATTTATAAGAAACTAAAAAATTTCATTTAAATGTGAATAAAAGACAATACATCTTGAGTAACTATACATTTAGAATCTGTTTGGATACCGTTTATTGTTGAAAACTGAAAATAATATAATAAAATAATTTTTAAATGTATAAATAGTGCAATGAAACTCAGTTTTAAAGTTGTTTTTGTTAAAAAAATACTTGCAGGTCTCATAAATAATACACGAAACCCACTAAAAAAACGCACCCGTTGAGAAACGCGCAAAACGTGTTTCCCAAACTCACACCTAGTAATTATTTGTCACTTAAAATTTATTGTAAAAATATTGTGGATATAGTATTTCTTTATTAAAATAACTCTACTATATATATATACTAATTTTTTCAAATATTGGGGGGGGGGGGGGGTGTAAGGCCCCCTTGGGTCCCAATGTGGCTCCGCCACCGACTCAAAGGAATCAAGTCCGGCTGAACCAAGTTGCCAGCGCTGTCCACTAGATTGCCCAACAGTCCAAAGATAAGTATGCCGAGTTCCTAGTCTGCCAAGCAACAACGACAGCTACATCGACTGAGAGACGCACAAAGCAGAAATTTCTGGAAAGCTCCACCGGCGGACATGGGAGAAGATTAACTTCGACGGGCCTGTCTTCTCTGGTGAGAACAATTCAGGTATCGGTGTGGTAATTATAGACAGTTCGGGATTAGTAATTGCTTCTTGCTCCAAGAAATTTCAACAAGCCTTTAGCAGTACTGAAGTTGAAGCCCTAGCTGCTACTTCGGCTTTGTCATTTGCTGCTGATATTGGCATTAACAAAGCAATCTTGGAGGGTGACTCTCTGGTGGTTATCAAAGCACTAACTAAACCCGACATCCCACTGTCCTCAATAAGCCATTGGATTGAAGATGCTAGGATCTATTCTAATAGTTTTATTCAATTACTAAGTACTCTCATAAAAGGAGAGAATGTAATAGTGTTGCTCATAATTAGATAAGATATGCAATACATTCCAGATTTTTTTTATATGGATGAAGGATTTTCCACCACATGTTATGGCTGTATTATCGGTTAATTTAGCTGGGTTAATTTAATGCATTTCAAGTTTTTTCTCTCTCTCAAAAAAAGGGGTAAAATCTTTGATAATTAAATAAGAAATCTGGAGTTCAATTCTCACTTACACCAAAAACTAATTGGTGTCTTGGTTTGATAATAAAGAACTATCATTAGAAGCAGACGCCATAAGTTGAAACTGTCTAATTTTTTTTTTTTTTTTTTATAATTAGAATCATTTAATTTATGATTTATTTAAATCACACAACTTTCATCCATTGATATATCAATGTACTAACAAATCAAAGTATGCGATGTCATCATTATTATTTTTTTATATTTAAAATTATTTAAATGATTCATTTATATTTTTTTATGTTCATATTTTGAGATTTTTTTAAATATTAAAGAAAATAATATAAGTGAATATATTTTTTCATAAATCACATATGATGTGGTCAATGATTTATAAGCCATGATAGCATATTAAACAAAGGTTGTGATTAAAACATTCTTAACTTGTAAAAATGTGATTTTAACAACATAAGGACTTTGACATATATTTTGAGATGATTATGGTATAGTTTTTTGGGGTATTTTCTATAAATATACTAATACTAACAAGAATATAAACATTGAAATTTTTTGAGGCGGCAAGTATTATTTTTCTCAAATATCACTTGTAAATATATATCTATATTAGCATAAGTAATCTTTTTTTTTTATTTAAAAGTTTGGGGTCATGGCCCTAGGCATCTATGAGGATTCGCCACAGAGCCTAATAAAAACACTTCATATATATACATAGTAGTTGAAATCTATAATATTCACTCCATAATAATTATTTTATCATCAAGTTAAGATATTAATAAAATTATTTTTTTGAAGCATAAGCAGGATTTGAACCCACATTCCTTATTCAACAACATTAAAATTCACATTTGATTTGAGCTAATAAGGACACTTGACCATATTGGAAAAACAATTATAGCGACAATTCTTCTTTACAATAAAAGTGAGGTTGCTCATCAAAACTTCTCACTTGAACAAATTGTAAAATATTGCGTTTGAAGAGAAAATATAAAGATACAATTTTAGTGCAAAAACTTTTTGCTATAATTTGAACGTGGTTAAATGTGAGTGTATTTGAAAAATAAAAAAATGAATTCATATATAAAAATGAATGTTTGTAAGTCACAAAGGAACATTTGTGACAAAATTGGGACACAATGCAGTAATTAGCACCACGTGCAGCACGTGGTACTGCATGTGGAAGTTGGCAATTATTGTCTTGCCCCAACCAAGGCTGTGGTGGGTGTGGCTTTGTTCTTGCTTTTGATGATGATTAGGACATCACCAACAATAATATAATTGTTATCGCAACTTGCCACATGACAAATTATAAACGTTAAAATTATGGTAAAAGCTATATAAATATTTGTGGTCATAATATTTTTCACATGGGGGATGATTTGATCGATCGAAATTTTGAGTACTACCAATTGTGACATTTATTGTCAATATCCGTGTGGTCTAGACTTTTATTGTCATGATTTTTGATCTCTTTCCATACTTTATTCTACTATTGATATGAGAGTGACGAAAGTGCCAATTAGCTAAGAGCCCTTTTGACATGACATGGGCTATCAGTTTTGGTGACTTATATCTCTTTCATGGGCCATACCCAGTACATTACTGCATATGGCTGGCAATTTCTTGACTTCTCTGGAGAAGTTTTACAAAATTATATAAACTGTCTCATTGTTTCCCTTTCAAGAGCAGTTTACAGTTTTACACGTCATTATTGCTAGTCATATGACAAAAATCACACCGCATCCCAATGATTCTTAGCCAATAAATTAGGGCTCAGCTTCTGTCCAGTGACCACTGGCCATTAGACAGAAGCTGAGCCCTAATTTATTGACTAAGAATCATTGGGATGCCAGTGTCGCGTATCCAACGTGTCCAGTGACCACTGGCCACTGGACAGGAACCTTGCCCATAAATTATTATTTTCTGATAAATACAGTCATATTTTAACTTACTAACAATTTTTTTTTTTTTTTGGGTCAAATTAACTAAAACTCACAAAGTTTGGTTACAAATTTATTTGAAATTAGAGGTGGCAATGAGGCAAGTTTGGTAGATTTTGTATTGAATCATAAATGAGTTAGGTATATAATTACCCAATTAATCATTTTCTACCAAGTTAAATAAAAATTAAATACTCATTAGTCACCTAACCCATTTAATACCCATTTAATCTTTTTTTTTAAAGCCATTTAATCCATTTATTAAATTCACATATACTCTCCTTTAAAAATAAAAACTTAATTATTTAGATTATTTTTTAATCTAAAGCTAAAGTGCTAACACCAAATTAATTTCATAATAAATAAAAAATACATAAAATTAAAATGACAAAGATTAGCTACAAAATTTAATGTAGCCTAAGGTTATAACTTTACTCAATAAAATAAATATTACCCCATATTTTGAAAATCTAACCATTGAATTGCATGTTCTTTACTCTCTTAATAGACATATCAAATTTTGTGTTAATCGGATATTATTTATTATATGATCTATAAGGTTATATTTTATGCATAATTTTAAATTACAAAAACTTGCAATTTAAACAATTTATTGATGACATAGTTATTGATATTTAATTTTCTAGAAATTTTGCAAGCATGAAGGATATAAGAAGAAGATATAATTCAATGGTGAATTTGTCAAAATTCACCTCCAATAAAAAAATATTGAGTAATTTGTAGTCTAACGTTACAACTAATTTTATAGCTAAACTTTGTCCAAATTAAAACGTGGTATCTTATTTATAAAAAATGAAAAATTCATAAAACTGTTTCAGATTGCATTAGTTTTGAGTTTGAGAAATTAAGAAGAAAAACAAATATGAAAAAATTTCTTTTCTTTTTAGGTTTTCTCAAAAACCAAGCAAAGCCCAAAGCCAAGAAAATCATTAATTGATTTACTCTAGCAATCACAACAAAATCAATCATCAACAACTACATTGAAATTTTTTCATCTACTTCCCTATGGTTTCTCAAGAACCAAATAGGAAAGTGAGAGAGCTAGGAAAGTGGAAACGATTTCATGAAGGAGAAGAGTACTCAACAGATGAACAATGAGGGACAGATTGATATCATTGTTATTGGGAAAGGTGGAGGGGGAGTAGCAAATCAAAATCTGGTATCATTGCAGTTGTCATCTTCATCAAAGGTGCCCAACAATGCAAAAACCATAGCTAGGAACAAAGCTCAAGAAGTGGATCTTGGTGTTTGGGAGGTGGGAAAATAAGAGCAAAACCTAAGAAAATCATTAAGAAGAAAAAAGAGGAAAAAGGGAGAGAGGAAAGGAGGTTGGCGACTGGGAATAGGTTAGTTCTTTTGTGTGTGTGTTTTATTTAATGTATATGGGTAACTCACTAGACCCAGTGGATTTATCCATTAAAACTCATTTAACTAGTTTATCCAATAGGTTTTTACCCATTTAACCCAAATGTTTAATTGGGTTAGGTCATGATTTACCCAAATTAGATGGGTCATGGGTGGATTAATGAGTTTGGTTATAAATTGTCACCCCTAGTCATAACCTAAAACCATAACTTAATCAATATCTTTTTATTGGAGGTGAATTTTGATAAATCCATTGTTGGATTACATTTTCTTCTAATATTTTCTATGCTTGCAAAATCTTCAAAAGATCAAAGATTAATAGTTATGTCACCAATCAATTGTTTAAATTTAAAGTTTTTGTAGTTTAAAATTATGTATAAAAAGTAAGTTTCTAAATCATATAGTAAATATTATATAATCAACGCAAAATTTGACATGTGTGTTAAGAGGCATAAAGAACATACAATCCAACGATGACAATGGTAAAAGAAATAACAATGGCAAGAGGTGGTAACAATGGTGGCTGTCGAATGACGTGATGGGACCATGAGGGCGAGGTCGGATAAGGACAACAAGAAAATGCAGGAGACAGAACTTGGTGCCATGCCATGGTGTCTATGGTTCTGAAGTCTTTTTCTCCCTCTCTCTCTCCTCTTTGTAGGTTAAACCTAGGTTTTTCTTCTTTCTCCGTTGGGTTTCAATTTCATGGGATTGAGTTTGTTTTTTAAATTCCAAGTGAGTCTTACATGACCAATTATTTAGTACATCAACGATAGAGTAAGTGTAGTATTGATTTGGTAGCTGTGTAAAGTTGAGGGAGTAAATTGGCCAATATAAAATTTTAGGGGGTATCTTGGTCACTAGTCCAAAGTTAAGAGGGTGTATGGGCATTTTTCCCAATTTAATTTTTATTAGAAAATATATTTGCGTTACATTGGTTATTGCATCCAAATGAAAAAGAAACGAAAATATACTTTTGGCCCTTATAGTTTGAGATTATTTTCATTTGGGTCTTGTATGTTTGATTCCATTTTCATGTTAACAATGTCATCCATTTTTATTAATAATTTGACTATTATGTGCTAAATAAATGCTGACTATTGAGACTCGTTATCCATATAAGTCAATTTTTGTTAATAATTTGATTTTTAAGTTTTAGATATGTGTTGTTTATTAAGTATAAATATCATCAACGTTTATTAAGACATATCACCCATATAATGTCAATTGTCAACATATGAGATTTATAACAAAAATACAACAGAGCAAAAAAATGAATGGGCCAAAGGCCCAAAGTGAATACAGCCTCTATTTTTTATTATCAAAAGTGTACTTCACTAAAATTTTGAAAAAAAAAAAAAAAAAAAAGTTTTTCTGCACAAACTTACAACAGTTTCGAGAACTCAATTGCCTACGTGAACACTGGAGTCTGGAGTGGACAGTGGATTTCCCAGAACAGGGAAAGAATCTTGTGAACTGAAACTTTCCTCACTGTAGAGAGAGAGAGAGAGAGTGGAGGGCATCATCATCATCATGATGAGAAGGAAGCTATGTGAGTCTCTCTCTCTCTCTCTAAAGAGTAAAGATAGAATTGTAAAACTTGTTTAGATTAATACGGGGTTTTGGTTGTGGAATTTACGACTTTTTCCTTGATGGGTTTTAATTATTTTGTCCAACTGTTTGAAATACTTAGCTTAGTTTGCTTTAATTTTCTATTTTGGAATCTTGGACTAATGGGTTTAGTTTCAAAGCAAAGTGAATTGTTGAATTGTTTATCATTCAATCTTGTCAACCGAATGTGTATCTGCCCTGAGCACCTGTTGCATTTATTTTCTATAACATAGATAATAAGAAATAAATTAGATGATTACAAACTGTTTTTTTTTTTTTTTTTTTCATTTTTTTATATTGATAAATTATTGTTTAAATGAGTAGATTAGATTTTACCACGTCATTAATGTAAAGCATTGATTATCATCATTTTGGTATCTATTTAAATTTTTGATGCTATGGTGAAATCCAATTCACTAATTGCAAAATGGATAAATAAGATTTTAAGAACTTCATAGAGTGGAGTTACCTAAAAGCTCTAGAGGATCCTAATCCCAATTAAAGCTAGACCTTATTGGCATGAAGTGAGTTTTGAGTTATTATTTTAACGAGGGAAATGTTAACGAGTGCCGTATGGCATTCATTAAAAATCTAATTAAAGAAAGTTTTTATAGAAAAAGAAAAAAAAACGCAATTAATGTTTTGACAATTTTTTTCATTTTCCATAAAAGTGATGTCAAAACTTTACTAAAATAAATTCTTAACCAATACCGTACGGCACTCGTTAACATGACCCTTTTAACAATGATATGGTCAATGGTAAAGTTAAACTGAATTTCTTTTTTGGTCAACTGGGTGAGTTAAAGTGTTTCCCATGAAAATTGGAGTTTTTTGTTGAATAGATGCAAAAATAAATCACAAGAACTCAATTTAAATTGTGTGATTTCATGTGCAAATGGAATCAATTAACATGTTACTTTCGGCAAAATTGGTCACTGAAACTTGATGAAGTAAGAGACTTTCAGCCCTACACTGACTGTCAAGAATGGAAGCTAGTGAGGTCATGTCAACTTATGTCAACAATTTTATTTAGTAAGGTTTGTAAGAAAGCTTTAATAGAGTTTATGGTAGTAGTTTCTTCTGTAATACTTTTTTTTTTTTTTTTTTTTGAGTTTTGGACATCAAATGACCTGCAAAACAAGCCTCCTTTCAAATTGGTTTGAAAGGAAATAAATGTAATGGAATGCATTGCGTGAGTAATACGAGTAAAACCTTTTCCATTATAATTGATAGTAGTGAGTTGGATGATGAAGTTATTTATTGTTCATTTTCTATTTATACTCATTAGATTTTGAAAATTTCCATCCATTTGAGGGTCACAGTATGAAATTAGGTTGGAGGTTTATGGCCTTCTAGCTTCTTTGATTTTTGAACTTTCAATTGTATCAATTTGCATTTGCACATTAGCACCGATGAAGTCTGTATTGTGCATGTTTCATTATGACCTTTGATCCATTGTAAAGTGCTTTTCACGCCTTAAACAGTTGAATGACCAAGCATTGCTTTTTTGTGTCTCTGGGCTTTGTGCTTTGTGCTTCCCATTTATTTATCTTTTGAAGTACATGCTCCAGATCAAAAGAAAATCAAAGGAAATTTATTGAAAGTTTAACAGCCTCTTTACAATAAAATTTAGCTTGTCAGATCATTAATTAACTCAAGTTTTGGAATTTCACTACAATCATCTGGATGATGCTAATTTTTTGTTACAGCATCAAATGGTTTATGGCTGCTTGCTGTTATCTCACTTTTACCTTTCTTACAAACATATACCTTACTAGTAAAGACTGCTTAAAAAACTCTCAACTTTTTGAAGCTTACTCCAATACTTTGAGGGCTGTTATTTCAAGAATTGTTTTTGCAAGTACTTAAAATACTATTTCCACCTTTATTGATTTGCATTGATATTCTGTAATCTTACACATGCAGTTTGCTGTTTTGCATGAAGGCTGGAAATACTGAAGAGGCATATCAAGAAAAAGAGGTAATACCTGGGGAGAAAATATATTAACAGTTTCCCATCGTTGTTTTCATCTAGAAAGTTTCTAGGAAAAGAAGGCGCAAAGATTAATGTTTAACCCATAATTTATTTTGGAGACTTTACTTAAATGACTAAATACATTATAAAATATATGCGAAATTGGAAATCTACATTATTTTAAGGAGCTAGGTACCAAACTAGTTAGCTGCAGAAAACAGTGCAGGGGCTTTACAGAAATAAAATATCTCGGTTTCACCATAAGTTAAATAGTTAACATTTTTCTGTTCTGTATGAACTTTTCTTGGAATCTTACATTTGTACGTACCTCTAAAAGAGTTTGGTTTTTTGAAGAGTGTTCATTTATATATCTTGGTCTAATACTTACACTGGGTTTAGTACATGACTACATGTTTGTTTGTGTTCAACAGTGGATTTCAATGCTTATATATGTTGGAATTACAGAATGATTTCAGATTCTGCTGAGATGGAACTTGATGTGGACTTGGACAGCAAGATAATAGATTGCTCAATTGGAAGGGAGATTTGTGTTACCGAGGCTGGAGAAATGCTTGATTTATATGAGGGGAGAGAGTTAGGTATACATGAAATAGATAATAATGTGGAACCTTATGTTGGGATGGAGTTTGAATCTGAAGAGGCAGCTATGATGTATTATGATGCATATGCTAAGTGTTTGGGCTTCATTATCAGAGTTGGTAATTGCCATCGTTCAGGTCGTGAAGGATCAGTTATCAGTCGAAGGTTTCTTTGTAACAAAGAAGGTTTCCGTGTTAATAATAACAAGACAAGAAATACAAGAAGTCTCGAAGTGAGGAAGCCAAGGCAGATTACTAGGGAGGGTTGCAAGGCTATGATTATGGTGAGGAAAGAGAAGACAGGAAAATGGGTTGTCACAAAGCTTGAAACAAAACATAATCACCCAATGGGGATATCTGTTGGCAAGGGTCGTAGGTGTACAGTTCAGGCCAGACCGCAGGTTAGTTTTACATAAACTGTTTATAATTTTATGACAAAGTCATATGTGTGTGTGTGCGTGTGCATACAGTACTTTATCTTGATGCCGATTTTAATAAGTCATATATAATAATAGAAGTAGTTTTGCTTCCATTCTACTCATCAGATGCATTGCAACTATAGTGGTTTTCCTTATCATTCTGCTTTGATCTACTATAGTTGAATATACAATAAAATCAATGCCACTCCAAATTATTAAATTGAATTGCATGGTTCCCATAAAATTTTCAAGAGGTTCAATAACCTTGACAAGTTACTTTAGTTTATATTGCTCTGGTCTGATGATAGTTTTTGAAACAAGATTTTTTATGAAAGGATTTATGCAACAAATGCGAGTGGAAAATATAAAGTTGTTTTTTGTTCTTTGTCTACCTCCCAGCTCCCTTAATAAAATATTCTCCCACCTAAATCTTGAGGAGAGGAAAATTTGTTTTGTCCCTTTGCCTACTGATTGGTTTCTACTAGAATCTAATTTTATTCATCTGATCTTAAAAACAATATCTTGATCTTTGTATACATTTTCAATTGAATGTTTTACTCCTCTTAGCTGGAACTTGCTTGCCAAGATTTATCCTTTGAATCTCATGGATTCGTCTTATCTGGAGGATGGATATCTCTTGACTTAGATGCCTTCTTTAGCCAAGAAGTGGTCATCTATTTTACTATGTTTAGGGGATACATTATGTGTTCAAATCATAGAATGCTATTTTAATCTATATAGTATGTCTCTTTGTTTCTTTCCATTCTTTCAGAGGAAATTTCTTCCACTTTTGTGTCTTCTCTTAATTATTTGAATATTTAAAAAAGATTTTAGGTGAAATCTGCTACACAAAATTAAAATAGAACTGGAATTGGTATCCCTAGGAATAAATTGTGATTCCCATTCACTTATTTGGTTGCTATGGTGGAATAGAACCGAGAATTAGAAAATTTTTCTTCTTTGTTATAATTAATCAGTTTCATATTGGAAAAATATATTATATGCATAGGTTGCTACCTGGCAGGATCAAGTACATCAAATGTGGCTAGATCAAGTGTATGCAAACATGTAGTTACAACAAAATAAATAAATGTGTAGTTGTGTTTATTTTGATGTCTAAATAATATTGGTTTTCAATGTGTAGTTTACTGAATAGTTGGTGCTGGTTATGGCTTGGTAAGTGTAACGAGTGAATGCCTGTGGCATCATGTGACTACAATTGGCCTGATGTTGCTATTAGAAGAATTTTCATAGACTTGTTTGATTTGATGTGATTTTGCCAATCAACAATAATGCTCAGCAATTAGGATGAGTTCCTTTGAGTTTGCAATAGGCCAATGGTGAAAAGGTGGAAAGTACCTTGCAGCACTGATCTTTTCTATGTCATGGTCCAGGTCCTTATGAACGCGGCAGAAAATGTTTTTTGCTTCCTTTGAGAAGGGCCCCTGAAATCTTCAGTGGGTTTGAAGAATTTGAGTGAAAAGTAGGCCAGATTTTCAACTGATTCACAACGAGTAATTCCCTACTAGCTTTGTAGCTTGAAAGGGGCCATCATATATAATTGTCATTATTGGTGCACCACATTCCATTTAAACTTTTTTCTAGATTTGGGGAGTAAGTTTAAACAAAGCTTTATTTCCAACTCGCAATTCCTACAATCATTCTCTCTTATTAGCATACTCTTTCATGCTCTCTTATTAGCATAATAATTCATGCATTGTTTCTTGTGAAGCTAACTCAAGCTTCCAGTAGTAATTCCTTCTTGGACTGGATATACCTATACTCTGCGAAGCACTTTCATCAGTTCACTGCACTGCCACTGATGGAGAGTAAGTGGCTACTTGGCTGGTTGCCAATGTACTGGCACTCATCCTGGTTGAGGATCAATGTATGTTGTAGAAAAAAGGCACTGGATCCAATAGATTTGTCCAATTATTATGAGTTGCAACCCAATTGTTATAGGTATTTCCTGTAAAAATATGCACTCAATTTGGCCATCTGTCCGAGGGTGATTGGCAGTAGAGAACTTTAACTTTAAACCCATCAGTTAACGAGTGCAGTCCAAAGTTCTCCAATAATTTGAGTTTCTTGGTCATGCACAATGTCCTCTCACAACCTAAAGTACTTTACAAGCAGTGTGGTGAAATCCAGAAAATGCCTTCAAGGAATTAAGGTTTCCAAACTGATGAGGTGCATGGCTTCATAAGACATTTGCCTCAGTGAGGCAAGGCATCAACTTTTATCTTGGACGCCTATGCATTTAAAATTTAAACAATATCAACTGTTATCTCTGTATTTAAATGATAACGGGCTATATATGGACAAGGCGCGTCACCCATGAAGGCGAGAATTAAAAGAGAAGTAAAAAAATAAATTTATATGGTGATACCCTTCTGTATCTAGTGCTGCACCAGGTGCTTTTTTGCGTTTTCTTGCCCTTTGCAGAGATTGTTCATAATGTAGATTTAATGTGAAGGGGTTTTGGACTTGGAAGTTTGTATACCGGGCATGATGTTTCATGGAGTATGTCTCTGGAGAGATATAAGGACAGCTGAGATTTCTTTTCTAGGTTCTAAACTTTTAAGATTTAGGATAGTAATCCAGACTGTTTTCAGCAATGTGTTTGGTCTGGGAAGTTATGAAGTCTTTCTTTGTTATTCTGCTCAATATCAACGAGGATGATGCTTTTGCTTCCCAGTTGTTTGCATGGTGTCAACTTTATTGCAGTCATATCCTTATAAGATTTTTTTATGACTAGGAATTGGATTATCTCTGTGAGCTTTATGTATTTTTCTAGGGGCTAGGGAGAGGGCAAGGGGATGGATGAGGTGACCTGGACTTTATAAATAGGAATCAACAATTTGTGGTTGTCCCTTTTACATGGTTTAGAGGGCTCCAGTTTTCCGTGGAAGTTTCTGCTCATGGGGTCCCTTCAAAGGTTTTCTTTCTGGTCCTGTGTCCCTGGTTGTACTACCCACAAACACCAAAATTTCTTATCTACTAAACCTTATTTAGAGAAGATACTCGCTTTTTAGTTGCTGCAGAATCCATCAAGAGGCAGTGAGTCAGTGAATTGGCTTGGTACCTTCAAATCTTAATTTATTATTTATGAGGGATATTTTTTTAATCCAAATTTATGAGGTGCTTGCTGGTCTGGATTATTTGGCCTGATACTTGATCTTATGGATGATTTTGTCTGTATGGAAAAAATGAAATAGTCTGACTTCTAGGCTGGATTTGGTCCTTGTGAATGAAGTAAGTAGTTTGTCGTTTGAAGAGATGTAAGTTTTCCTTGCAACTATATTTTTATTCACTTTTCACTTTCATGGATGATAGACTTTTTCTTTGCTGTTTCTCCTTTTTTAGATCACATTGATTGCTTAGGTGTTGTTTGTTATTGCTCCATAAAATACAAAGAAAAGGAATACTTTTTTCCAACCATTCTAAAAGGACTTTCCGTTGAAGATCTGTTTGGTAATGAGTTAGAAAGTCCTAGGTTATGCAACTTTGTTAGAATTTCATCTTATGAAAGCAGGGTAGGAGAAATCTTCTAGGAACTCGTGTGCTGGAAGCACCCAGATATTCTAATAAAAATTTCTTCTTTGACTTGTAAGTCCATTTTTTCTTATTTATTGTGCCAATTGGGCCAGAATTAAATCAAAGCACTCAAGAAGGTATCAATAAAGTAAGTATCATGCTTCAAATTTCACAATGCTGCATACCAACAGGGGTGTTCAAAAGTATTTTAGCGTTTCCATGTGTTACTCCACTGGAAATATGTGAATTGTCTCTTTGTTTACTCTTGGAGTCAGGAATGGCATCATGGGAAACATGGTTTAATATTTTTTGAGAGCATTTCTCTTGATTATAATTTTACCTCTAGCAATTTTCCTTTCTTGCCTGTATTAGGAAATTTACACCAGCAGAGGAAAAAAAGGGATAGGTAGATAAAACAGATGGTTTTCTAACTCTCAAGGCTCCTAAACCTTATTTCTTATTTTCTTGTCATAACTAATGCATTAAAATGTGATTGGTTCCCAATAAGAAGATTGGGATGTTTTCTATATTTGTTACTTCATAAGCCTTGAGTAAATTTTTATGACTTTTTTGTTCACTGTAGAATTAACAGTGAGCATGTCTGAGCTTCATTATCAATGTTAAGTCATTCAAAACAATTAGTAGTGGCTTTTGGCATATCAGTTTTCTGCCATATATCCTCATATGTAAGAAAAGGAATGATGCGTTTTTGGAGGAGGGGGAACAAAAAATACCCTCATTTCAGCTTTGTTTACATGGAAACCATTTGCTTGCAAATAGTTTTTACAATCTTTTTGGTGTATTTTATTTTTTTTATATGTAAAATTTTGGAAATTGTATTTTAATATGTTCAGCAGAAGTACATTCTGTTGTGGCCCTTTGAGTGTTTAAGAAAAGTGTCTGACACTGATTAAAATAGGCTGCCTTCCACAGAGGCAGAGCAAGAGCTACATTGTCATCAATGAGGGCAATTGCTCCTACTGAAGTTAGAAAAACTTTTAGGTTCATATAAATATAATTTAAGATTATTTTTCTTAAGTGCCACCTACTTAAAAAAATTGTGTTAAAGAACAAAAAAAGATTTAAAACAGAAAATTGATGTGGGTGAAGGAGAGGAAAACCCTACTATCTAAATATCAAATATTTAATAACATTTGACCATGCAAGTTTTTTTGTTGTGTTGCCAATTTGATTTTAAATGTTTATATGTTTGGCATTTTTATTGTACTGGTTGGTTGATGACTATTTATTTAATATAGTTGTGAGCAATGTGCATTTGTCATAAGACTAGCAATTATACTCTTACTGAAAAGTTGGATGTTTATATGTCATAATTCATATGAGTTCTTAGAAAAATGAATACTATTATTTATTATAAAAGTAATTGGACGTTAACTATCAATTAATGTAATTTATTTTTTATTTATTTTCCTGAGTAAGACATTGTAATTTATACTTCTTTTGAAATATTCACTATTACAATACTTGTGTTATATATAAATGTGTATATATATATATATGAAATAGTTCAATTTAGGTCTTTTTCCATAAATGAATGAATGACATTAGTAAAATCTAAAGATATCTATAATTTTCTTAAGAAGAGTGTCATATTTAATTTTCATTTGAAGTGAACTATTTGTGTAAATCTTAACTCTTTATTATCAACTATTAATTTGAACCATTCTCTCTCATAATATAAATAGATAGGGCTTCATCAAATCACCAGAATTGCCATTAATTCAATGGTACTTTTTTCCAGCAAAAAAAAAAAGGGCTAATATCATGGCCCAACTAAAATAGCTAAAGCTACTGCTTTTGTTTAAGTAGTTAATTATAATTGTTGGGCTGTAAATGATTTCTACAAAATTATTGGAGCTTAATTGTCAACATCTAGATTTCTAAGGATTGTTTGTATAGTGTAATTCCTTCCATATTTATTACTTTACTCTAATGGAAAATCTTGGAGGTATCATGGCTTAATTAAGCTTTAGCCAAAGCTATACAATTACGTTTATGCATGGTTGTTCTGTGCAGGATGAGAAAGATAAGAAAATACGGGAACTGTCCACGGAACTCGGTCGTGTGAACCAACAAATAGCACAGTGCCAGGAGCAACTAAAAATAATTTTGAAATATATTGAACAACATGCAAACCACCTTACAAAAAGTGTTCAAAAAATAGTTGAGAATGTAAAAGAAGTTGATGCCGAGGGTCAAGCGTAACTATATGATTTGTAGGTGTTAGCAAACATATAGAACCTTCTTGTAATTTTCTCTCATTTAATAGGTGTTCATGAGGTTGCCAATGATAGAAAAATGGAAATGATTCACCCAAGAAGTGAACCAATTGGAGATGCATATCCTTATGAATTGGTTGCCTATCTTGTTTTACATATTGTGGGCAACCAAAAGAGGTTGGGATTTGTCTTTGAAAATCTTGGTATGATAGTGGTAACTAATCTCTTTTGTGGGATTTCACTCTTGTAGATACGTTAAAACTTCTTGACCAAGTTGCCTGCATTTTTAGGAGGTAAAATACAGAAGAACTTCATTTTTATTCAATTAATTCAGGGTGGTACAGATGGACCCAAAAATGAAGGGTCTTAAATGAGAGACACTCTTTCATATAAGATAAACCATAAACTGACCATTAACTCTACCCAAAACACCATTAGGTAATCATAGTAGCTCGCTCCCTACTATAAACTATAAAGCCAATATCTAAGAAGCTTAGATAGACCCAAGATAAAGGGTCTCGATTGAGAGATCCGCAGACACTATTTCATATGAGTTAAGCCATAAACTGACCACAACTCTTTCCAAAACACCATTATGTTTAGTTTTAAGTGTTAGCTGGCGAACATAGAAAAAGGATGCTAGTGCGTGACTTTAATTTCTAATCTGGTTGGATCAAAAAATTTATTCTAATAAGGCATAATTGGATTTTTGCTGGTGCGTGACTTTAATTTCTAATCTGGTTGGATCAAAAAATTTATTCTAATAAGGCATAATTGGATTTTTGAAGATTATGCAATGTTATTTAGAACAGATCAATTGATGAATTGGGAATATAAGAAGATTTATGGACAATCGTCTATGAGCAAAAACTGCAAGCCTTTACTTATTAGTTTGGGCCAAATATTGTATGTTCTAGTTAATTCATTTGGAGTGTTTCTTGTTGTTAAATTAAAATGATGTAAATTCAAATTCCGTCTACACTAAAAAAGAATCTATTGGTGTCTTTGACTTTGACTTGATAATCAAGAATAATTAAAAAAATTGATGTTACATGTTTTTAAATACTATCATTTTTTTTTTTTGAGAAACAAATCCTCTCATATTTTATTAAAACAACAACAACAACAAAAAGTTTGGATCAAGCATCATATTCTCCATCTAATTGATGTCATGGCCAATCAATTGTAAGTAGTCAATCTTTCTCTCCAAAAAAATTGTAAGTAGTCAAAAGTGCATAAGGGTAACCAATATTATCAATTGGCTCTCGTTAAATTAATACATTATTATTTTTTTTTTTAAGTAAGAAATGAAAAGAGTGAATGAAACTAATAATTTTTTTAATTCTAAATCTACTTTAAAGTTTAAATAAGTATTCTTTTGACTATGTAGATAATGGTTTATGAATAAGGCATATAGAAGATTTTTTAAAAAAAAGGGCATATAGAAAAGTTAGAACCATGTGAAAAAGATAGAGGAATTTGGATATGGTATTGGCTTTGCTATAAGGAATTTCAAAGGAATCTTCGTAACACAGTAAAAGTAGATATTTTCAGGAAAGTTGGGTGGAAGCTCACTTTAATGGCTTCTTAAAAGCTCTACACTTCTATGCCAACAACAATACAACATGTTATGGATGTGCAATTAGTCAACTATGTGAGTGTGGTAATCTGTCCCACTTGAAACCTGTAATATTTTATTTTCAGGATGTGAAATTAGGTTTTTTTTAAAAAAAAATTTTACTAATTGAACTAATTATAACCCACAAAAAACTTGAAACTTGGTTTTTGTCCAACTTAAAATTTGCAATATTCTATAGATGTGAAGATGGCTATTATTGGTACATCTGGAAGATGTAAATTTTTTCTTATATATAAATAAAGGTTGTAAACTTGGCCATCTTTTCTTTGTTTTTGATGAGTGGCCATCTTTTCTCATCCAATGAATAGATTACTTGTAAAGTTTAAGCATTGAATAAAAGTAATAACGCGTAAACTTTTAAGTTTTACCAAAGAAATAATATTTGCAAAGTTGCAGGAAGAGTGTTAGGTGGGGTGGGGTGAATATTGTAATTTTACTATTTTAGAGAGAAAGTGAAAGCAATGAAAATTATTTACAGCCACGTGTCCTTCGGCTGAAAGTTTCAAATTCCCCCCCCCTGAATCTTGTCCAGAAGATACCTCAGTTGTCGGTGGAAAATTCAGGTCACCATCATGTCATTTGGACTAAAAGTATGATATAACAACTCAGTCAATAAAATGTATGATATAATAATTTTTTTTTTAAAATCACTAAAATTTGATTTGTATTGTCATTAATAAAAAAAAAAAAATTTCTCTATATGCCGACTGACCTCTAAAGTCTAAACCAACAAAAAAAATAATGATTAGGGTAGTGTAGATGATTATTTGACCAAAAATAAAATAAAGTAAAAGACTGAAATATGCTTTTTATTAATAAAATATGTTTGTAAAATTTAAAATATTGTAATTTTATATATTTATTCACAATGTCATGCCAAAATTAATACCTTATAAATTTTTGGCTGACGTACTGGGAGTAACACTTCTGATAATTTTCAAAATATGGTTTGATCTAGGTGATTAATAAATGATTATTTAGTAAATAAATTTTAATTTAGTTCAATTAAAACATTTAAAGTTCAAATTTTATTTAAGAGTTTTATTAATGTAACCCCTTAGAGCAATAGCTAGTAAACTATTTTAGAAATTTTTTTAATGAAAAGCAAAAAATTAATTAATTTTTTTGTAATTTTTTCAAATTTTAATAATTTTTTTTTAAAACAGATGATTGATATGTGCCTTAAGATTAAGAGCATGACTCTTTATTTTATACCAAAAATTGAGTGATATTTTTTATTGAATAACAAAAAAAACAATTATTATAAACCGGATATTATTACAAAAGGAAAAAGGATACACTCTTTTTTCTTTTTAAATCAGAAAAAAAAATTTCATGAAAAGAGGGGCACTTTATTTATTATCAATTTGGGGGCATTCCAGTCATTTTGTATTGTAATGCCTTTGTCCAACATCATGTTTAGACATTTGTACTTTTGTTTTGAAACAGTCCTCACCATCTGCCACCTTCACTGCTTCAAAGTTCACACCCTTATTAAAAGACCATACCAAATTCACCAATAAAGCAAAAACCCAAAAGCAAACCACAAACAAAAAGCAAAGTATTCTCTCTCTTCTTCCTTCCAAGAAACCATCATAAACCCTACAAGCAACAATCAATTAACAAAACAAAACCACACCTCCTTCCTTCATCAACATCCTCTCTATCTCTCTCCACACAAAGAAAAACATAAACCCCTTAAGCAACAATATATAGCAACACCACCATGTCCATGGATGAGTATTTTCTCTCTCTCTCTCTTTCTCTAGCTTTGATTCAGATAAAACCCATATCAAATATATAGCTCATATATGTGTTTTCTTTTTGCAGATCTCCAAAAGACTACAGCAGAGTGACATCGACTTCTATCACGGAGACAACAACAAGTGTACACGTGACAGCCTTGGATGGCCTGGTGAATGTAAACTCACTCTTCACAATAGCAGTTTTTGTGGGTCTTTCTCTAACAACACCGAATCAACGCAGCCTTGAACCCAACACAGCCTGTGATGCTGGCATTGACGTGGCGAGGAAACTCTTGGTGTTTGAGGTTGTCTCTTTTAGCTTCTTCTTGTTTTCTTCATTGGTGGCACAGGGGCTTAAGCTGGCTATCAACTTGTTGAATAGTAAGGATGTGGATGAGGCCTTCAGGGCCCACATAAATTTGAAGGTTTTGAGGCTTGGAATGATGGGGTCGGCTATTGGGTCGGTGATGGGGTGCTTGTTTTTGATGCTGTCAATGGTGAATGTGATTCAGATCAGGTTGGGGATGTTGTCTTGTGGGAGTAAATCTGCTGTGCATGCTGTGGCCGCTTTGCTAATCTTGGTTTCTTCTGCTCTTATTGTTTATATTTCCACTGCTATTTATGCTTTTTTGCACTGATCTTGTTGTTATTGTTGCTTCAAAATTACGTATTGGTACTTAATGTCTGTGTGTATTTGTGTGCGGAAAAGAATACATATGGCCGACCCCAAAATTTTGGGAAAAGGATATCTCTCTGTTTAAATGGATCCATTTTATGATTGGGGTAAAAATTAAATTATGTGCCAGTCTGTGTTTAATGTTTGATCTAGGAAATCAAATCTTAATGGACTCTTTCCATTTCCATTTCATGTGAAATGGAGAGGATCGATAGCTTTGTTTATTTTTGACTACTTATGCCGTGCCTACCTCGCTAGTGCTGTTTGAGGGTCCTCACTGGTTATAACTGAAATGAGGGCAAGTCTTTGTGGGTTAAGGACGAATTTGAGATGGGAAATTTGGGAATTGTTAATTCTTGAAGATTCATGAAAATTTGGTTGTTCAGTTGACAAGTAAATTATATTTTGTGTGAATGTCTCAATTCCTATGAAATGGGAGAATTCTAACTATGTAGGAAATGTTAATCTTGCATATCTTGTATTTGTGTTAGAACTTGTGCCTAATTGAGCTTATTTTTGATAATTCTATTGTCATGATAAGTGGGGGAGAGGGGATTCAAGCTCTGGTTCTCCTTATAAAGGTCATTGAGCTACAAGGCTCTTGGTTTGCGTAATTGAACTTATTGTTGGTAAATAGATTACTTTTGTTTGTTGGCAACCTTTAAAGGATAAGATTAGTTTGATTTGGATGTCAAATAACTTGACGTGGAATTTGACCTACTTATTTGATTAGATTTGGTTAGAATTTTATCAATGTGATAGGATATTCACTTAGACTGTGTTTGGTTGAATGTAAAATATTTTCCGAGTGTAAGGAAAATATTTTCAAGTGTTTGGTTGCATTTTAAAAAATGCTTTGGAAAATATTTTCTAGTGTTTGGTTGTGTTGCTGAAAGTGCCCTAGAAAACCCATTTTTATCATGTTTCTCACATTTTCTTAGGATCCAAACAAATATCATTACAGAATCAAAATATATAAACAACACAAGAAACAAAAATCAAAACAAAAACATCATTTATTCACAAACTCAGTGAGAGGGGGAAGAAAGAGTGAGAGATTGAGGGAAAGAGAGATTGGGAAAGAGAGAATCGGAGTGGATGGAGGCGGCGGCGGTCCAATCGGGTGGGTTTGGGAGTGGGGTGGAGTGGAGTGGGCTGGTGGTCAGTGGCGACCAGATCGTCGATCGGTGGTGGCGGCTAGTGCATTGGAGAGCCTGGTGGAGCACGGCCTGCGGTCGGTTGTCAAGATCGGAGCTCGTCGGTGCATGGTTGGCGATCGGAGAGGTGGATCAATGATGAGGGTGGGGAGGGCTGAGATCTGGGTGGACCAGTGTTTGTGGGTCTTGGGTGTTTGGCTGGCACTTGATCTAGGCAGTGGGCCAGCGTGATCGGAGCTTGGCTAGGCTGGTTGGAGCTTGGCTGAGGTGAGGCGTGATCTGGGTTTTGTGGGTGTGCTCGTGCTCGAGCTCTCTCTCTCTCTCTATGAGTACTGTAATTCGTTTGAAGGTAAAATGAAGGCTGCATTGGTTTTACAGCTGAAGTGGGTGATTTTACGGTCAAAAGTGTAATTGATTTTCCATTTGACCATATTTTCTGTTGGAGGCCGACACACACAAGGGTGTAAAAGTAATTCCGGAATTCGTTTTCAGCTGAAACAAATGCAGCCTTAATCAGCTCAAAACCTAATCTATAATAATTGTAATCATCAATATGAGAGTTTTGGTTAGGAAAGGAGTTAAGAGCTTTTATTATACTCAGCTGGATTATATAATTTGTTGATCAGTTTGTATATTGGTACCAAAATCTTCCCCTTCAAAGATTTTATTGGGACTAGTGCTGGTTTGGAGTCCTCATTTGTTATAAATGAATAAGCACATTGGTTAGAAATTGTGCCCAATTGAGCTTGCTGTTAATAATTAGCTAACTTATGTCTATTTCAACCCATTAGGGACAAGCTTAGTATTATTTAAATTGACTGACCAACTTGATCTGCCATTTGACACATTTACATGATAAGATTTGGTCCGAATTCAACCTATACTCTAGAATCTTCCTCATCAATATTAAGTATTACTTACTTTAATTTTCTTAATTGATTAGCAAATGAGTTAGCTTTTACTTGGATAATCAGCTAGCTTGGTTAGCTTTAGTTTTACCCTTCGATTAGATATGTTGTTGACCTTATTTTTAATTTATCTTTGTGGTATCACATTTAAATGTTGGTTAGACTTACCCTTGTACCGATGTGGATGGTGATATTCTATTACACATACTGGAGAAAAACATTGTTGGCTAGACTTGGTTATCTTAGCTAGTTGAGTGTTTTTGAAACTAGCTTGATCAAATACTTTGCTGAACTTTTGTTTACTAAGCTTATTGGGTGTGGATTAATTCAAACTGTATTGATCTTAACGCAATTTTGACCAAAACAATTAGGCTATTGGATGATTGGCTGACAATATTTGGTTAAAACCTTTTTTACATAATTACCTGGCTTAGTCAATTTGGTTTATATTGGCCTTAACAAGGTTTAGGAAGACTATCTCATCCAGAGACTCTACTTATCTATGTTCCGAGAAGTTCCTTTTAAGTTACATGTTCTACATGGTTATTACCTTCATTTTGTCATCGATGCTACTGGTATCTATAATAACTACGTCAAAGATGTATAGCTGCTTTACTTAGACCATCGAATCAAATGACTGGTTGTCCTAGATTTTCTTGAAGTCATCTCTAGCTGGTTGCCTGACCCGGGAAGGCCCTTTTTAAATGTTAGTTAAGTCCTTGATCAATCTCAATATGGCACGAGTCTCAAAGCTCCATGCCTTCTGTTAGCTAATGCAGCAGCAAAGATTGGATTTTAATGGCTCAAAAAGATGTGAAGAAAGACTTGAATCCATAAAAGATTGGATTCGAGTCTTTCTTGATCTAAGCCCCTAATGAAAAAGAGGTAGGAAAAATGTATGGTTTTAGAGAGGGAGGGGGAGAGAGAGAGAGGGGGGGGGTGATTGCTTGGAGAAGTCAGTCACCGAGAATATGAAACTAGTGCCTCCAGGAGTCGTTGTCCCGTTGAAGTTTGAACCTCAAGTTATGGGACAAATAGTTGGGCCCTTGAAGACAGAAAGGTGATATCTATGGTTTTCTCAATTTAGCCCTATTGGCCTCTCTACTGCTGAGGGTAAAAGAAAATTTTCATTAATTTGATTGATAGCTTTGAGTTTGCTCTGGCAGCAACGTTTACATGACTGGACTTGATAGAATGAACAGGAGTTTCTCTGCCTCCTAGTGACCCAAACAAAAAAAAAAAAAATCTGATTAAATTGCCAACCCTGAATTTCTCCCTGATGGTTTTGTTTCATATGCTTTTAGGCTTCTATCAAATTTCATTTTCCAGAACACAGGTAATGTAGTAGCAATGGCTTGAAAGAAGCCATCTATTTTGTTTATTTTTTGGGAAAGAAGCCATCTCAAGTCTAGAGCACAAAGCCTGGAAGCAAAGAAATAGGCCGTTTACTTGTCAACTCAAGAAAAACAAGTTCATTGGGTTCAAGGCAACTCAATGAAACAAGGTATGGTGTTTTTGCTCTGTTAAGGGCAAGACAGTATTATTGAATGTCTTCCCTCTCACGGTGAAGTCCACTGTTATGCAGAAACTAGGAAAGCAGTAAGTGATGGAATGATGATCACGGCATAATTAGGTAATTTTCTATAACACATAATAGGTGGACTTAGTTTACTTAGCCAGTTGAGTTTTGTTGAAACTGTGGCTTGATCAAATACTTTTCTGAACCATTGTGTGCTACAAAAGCTTCTTAGGTGAGGGTCTAGTTCAAACTGTGGAGAGGAACCTGGGAACTGATTTTAAGAAAAAAAAATATTAGGCTATTGGATTATTGGTTTATACTGGCCTTTCAGAATTTAAGAATACCATTAAGTTGCTCTGATGTTACAGGGTTCGACATGGTTATACCGAATATCTTTATTATCATCATCTATATTATTCGTATCTGTAATAACACCCTCAAAGATATATGACAGCTTTACTTATATCATTCGAACGAATGCCTAGCTGTCCTAGATGTTATTGAACTCATTTCTAACTGCCCAAACTTCTTAGTCTTGGTTGTTTTTATTTGCATAGCAAATCTAGCAGCAACTGCATTATGATCTTGCAGTTCAAGAACATGGTGGATGATGGGAAGTAACATATATGGGGGTTAATCATAAACTGGTTTTGTATTCTTTAGCCAGGGATGGCCTTCTTAAATTATATATTGTCAAAAAGTAGCTAAATGATATTGCCTAGTCTCCCATGCGAGGAGAATATGAGTTTGTATCCACCCCCACTTGTTGTGATAATTGATTTATCAAAAAAGTTATGTCCTTGGTTAATCTCAGCATGAGTCAAGAAGCTCCATAACTTAAGTTAGTTAAAGCAACCGAAAATATTAATTCGAATGACTAAACAGTGCAGTAAGAAAGGCTTGGGTCCATAAAAAGATTGGATGGTGGTATGAATATGGAACTTAAGATTGGATCTAAGCCATCAATGAAATAGAGATAGCTAGAACGTTGGGTTTTTGAGGAGAGAGAACAGACCAGTCAGCACTTTTGAGCAGTCAGTCACCAAGAATAGCTCCAAATTCTTGTCTAGTGTTTCCGTCTGGCCTCCTCTATTTTTATATTTTTTTTGATAAGCCGCAATGTATTATTACTCAGAAGGGAAAGGAAAGCAGTCTACCTTACAAGCGGCTGCAAGAGCCTCTGAAGACTGAAGAGTTCTAAGAAAGAATTTAGCCGCTGCATGTGCAGCTAAATTACAGTCTCTCTTGACCCAAAGAAAAATACAACCAGCAAAAAACTCTCTAAGAACATAGAATATTACTAATAATGTTGCAAATGGATGAATCGGGTGCGGACACGGGTGAGGCTAATGAGTCAAAGCAAGACTTTGCATCACCCTCAACAACAATATGACTCCATCTTTCAATTTTTGCGAGTTGCAGAGTCCATAGGATGGCAGTAGCTTCGGCTTGGAGGGGGTGAGCAAATGAGATATGTTCTCGACCAGACTTTGATGACAATGCCATTTTCATCTCTTGCTACGGCTGCTAGAACTGTGAGGGATTTTGTGGTAGCTGCATCAACGTTAATCTTGATCCAACCATGTGGGGGGAGGTTGCCATTTGCTGGAAACCACATTGGGATTAACTGAGCGAAGGTGTACCGGTTCTGGTGAATGAGGTTAACTGGTCCACAATATCAGCAGACTTATTTGAACCTCAACTTATTGGACAAATGTTTCACTATTCAATAAATTTTTATTTTTTCAAACTCTTCTAATTTTTTTTCCCCTAAAGTTTAGTAATTTTCATTCATCATAATTCAGAGTTGTTATATTCTTCAATTACAAAAATACTTAGAGGTGTGATAAGATTTATACAAAAACAATTATTTCATCCACAAACACATAAGATTCAACTATATATATTGATTCTCACCCGTTTGGAGTAATTGTCCATGGCGGAGCCACACACAAGGGTGGGGGGACCAAGGTCCCCCCCAAAATTAAAAAAAATTATTTTATAGTATTTATATTACTTATATTTTAAAAAATATAGCATGTAAAAATTGAAGTTAGCCCCCCCCCCCCCAAATTTTGAGTCATTTCAATGGTGCTTGTAAGGACCAAATTTGAGTTCTTAGCCTAAAAGATAGATGGACTGAGGTCCAAAAAGTCCAAAACAATGAATTTATAGAGAGTGGATTGGAAAACCGGGCTAAAATGAGTTGGACAACAAACAAAGTGGGTTCGAATGATTAGAACAGGAAGATAGATTGATTTAACCCAAAGAAAATCGTCCTCGGCATAGTCCGAGGAGATTCGTTCTTATATATTCCTATTGAGTTTGATTACAAATTTTGTTCTTGATTGCTACAGTGTTTCTCTTTTTATTTCTCGATCATTTTATTTCAGGGTCTCCCCTTTAATTTATACTATCTCTCTCTTCTCATCTTCACCCTACACGTGGACAGTCAATTGCTTATCTTGATCCTTGTCCTATCAGCACCCTCTTGAAGTATTTGGGGGTAGCTGTAAGGCTGAACAAACACTGTTTAGAGATCACTTCTTCATTAATGCAGCCAGAGAGTTAGCTACAGAGCATTCAATGTGGTGGTAGTAGATTTTTCTTAGATATTTCTGAGCTCCCATCTCCCCTATACATTCGCAATGCACGCCTCTATCAGTGGAATTTTCTGGAAGGTCACCTTGAATGATAGGATATACATTTGATTTATGCTATGTTTATCCGAGGAGATACTCTTCCTCGGACCACCTTCCCCAACCTTTCCATTGGAAACCCATTCATGGGACTCTAAAATTAACACCCTCATTACTGTTTATTTGTCCTCAGACCAATCAACGTCCTTGGCCAAGGCCTTAGGCCTAAGGCCTAATATATAATTTTGAGCCCTTATCCCTACAATAGTCCCTCAAAACTCCAGTTTTTTCCTCTTATCCGAGGAGAATAAGTGGGGTTTTGATTTTTAAAAGTTAAGACCATTTATTTCTTTGATTTACATGTGTGAAAACTCTGCTTCATGTGCCCTGTAACTGCTCCTGACGCTTCAGAGCCCGCGATGTCTCATTTAGTGCTCCAGGCGGCGCTCTGTTCCCCGTATCCTACGGTGAGAGATAAATCCTACGGTTGGCATTTCCCTTTGGAATTTGAGCGGGATAACTCCCACTCAATTTTGCCTTCTATATAAAGCCCCTGGGGAAATCATTTTTCCTCATCTTACAAATCTTTGAGCTCTTAAGATATTCATAACTCTCAAACCTTCAAAGCTTCCCAAATTTCTAAAGTCTCCAAGTCTTTCTCTCTGAAAAATTCAAACCTTTAAGAAGTACCAGAAGCAACTAACGTATTCATTCTTGTAAGTTCTTTATTTTCTAGGTTATTTTCTTCTCGGCTTGTCTCCTCGGCCATTTATCCTTTATTTCTTTTCCTTGAAAACTTCATTCGTTCCTCTTTAGCTTAATCCAATGGGTAGGTTTAAACATCTTGTAGAGATAGATGCCGGTATGGAGGGTTTCAGGGGTAAGTACCATGTTCCGTAGGGAGTAGCCCTGCGGTATTGTCCCCTAAATCGGATAGACTTTGACAGGAAAGAAGGGGAGGTTGTCATTCCTATGATCGCTTTTATAAAAGGAGGAATGACACTTCCCATGGGTAGGGTGCCCTGAGACTACCTAATTAACCGTAGGTTTTGTCCCTACCAGTGCACTCCCAACCTGTTTAGAGTTTTAGGTTGCGTTGATGCTCTCAACGAGCATATGAGTTTGGGACTCATCTGGCATAATATTGTCCACATGTACGAGTGCCACTCGCTCACTGACTTGGGGTATTACCTCAAGTCCAGATCACCCGTTGTTAGGCTCATCTCATGCCTCCCCAAATCCAATAAGGGTATGAAGGACGACTTCCTAATAGCTTCAGGGGCATAGCATGACGGTCTTCATTGCTCAGTCCGAGAGGGAGAGCCAAGTGGGGTACCCTAGGTTTATGTCCCCTTTATTCTTTTTGTTCCCTTGAAGCATGGGCACTAGCCCCTCAGCTTCGTTTTCCTTTATTCTTTTTGTATGCTGTTCATTTCCAATGATGATTACATTATACTGACTAGAGATTTTCTCCTCGGATGTCTTTGCAGATAAAAGGCACGTTGCTCCCAGACTCAGCCTCGTCAATGTGGGTTTTAACAAGGTGCTGAGGTTTGAGATCTTCGTGAGTGAAGACAGACAGTTACAAGCCGTCCATCTGATCTTGGACTTTGTGCCCCTCTCGGATGCGTTTCAAGAAGTAGGCAATGCGATAAGAGTAGGTGACCCTCGGCTAGCCCAGATTGACATATCACTACCCAGTTTCCAAGCCCGAGAAGACCTTCCTCCAGTTAAACTACCCCTCCAGCACATTCTACCAAAAGCAGCAATCCCGAGAGAGGAGACTGCCTCATCGCGCCTATCGCTTGAGGTTGAGATTGATCAATTTCACTTCGAGGAGGACAAGGAGGAACGGGCAGATCCTATAATCCAACTCCCAAATTCTGAGGACGAGTTAGACAGGTACTCTGCCGCCCACTTTCCTAGGCTCATAGTTGCCCACGTAGACCGCAGTTTCAATGAGGACGAGGAGATGGACATTAACTCAAGGAAAGGACTGAAGGGCCTCCTTACTAGAAGGAACAAAGGGGTGTCGTCCAAAGAGGTCCCCAAGTCCCAAGTTCCTGCCAATCTGCCCCCTCTTCCTCCTCTCCCTATAACTATAGTTGGACTACTCCCGTGTCTTGACTTGAAGAAGAAGAGGAAAGTGCAAGAAGTGGAGGAAGGTGAGGTGGTTCCTCCGAAGGGGGCAAAGCAGCCTAAAAATGCCAAAGATAAACGAGCTTCTTCAGCAGATAGTAGGGAGGGCCTCGTTGGGGTCGAGGTGCACCGACAGCAATGCATTTAGGCTTTTTGGCTGGAGCTGGATGGTACTACCATCCCATGGGACGCTTCAGTTCGGGAGTTCCAGAGAGGGCATTTAGCCTACATTGCTGAAGCCCTAGAGCAACAACCTCTTCTCCTCCCTAAAGACATGAAAGCTTTTAGGTGCATGAGGCAGCCAGACCTCTTCCTATCCTTGAAGAGGGACCTTGCCATGGTAAGTTAACAAGCAAATCTTTGAATTAAATGCTAAGCTGTGCTTTCATTCTTCCTCTTCTTTTATATATATATATATATATATGAGATTCCTTCGTTATTTTTATGCAGATTACTCAACAAGTTTTTGTGGCCGAGGAGTATGCCTAGGACGCCTATAATGAGGCTCGGGCTGAGGCCCATTCCCGCGTTGAGACTGAGAAGTCCTTGGGGGCCCTCAAGCAAGAGCAAACAGAGTTGTCCAACAAGTTGATCGTTGTAGATAGGGCACGTTTGAGTGCCAAGGCCGATTTGAAGAATGTGGAGATGTAGGTCGAGGACTAGCACAAACAGCTTCACATGACTGAGATAGAGCTGGCCACCCTGAGATAGAGCTGGCCACCCAGAGACAGCTGGTTCTAGATCTTAAGGTTGAGTTACAGAAAGCTAAAGATGCAGCTTGGGTGGCTAGGGTAGCTACTGAGGCCGCAGAGACGGCATCCTATGAACGTGGGGTGTAGGAAATGGAGACCCGATTGGCAGAAGAGGTGGCCGGAGTGTTCAGGGACTACTGTGCCGAGACGTGGGCAAAAGTGCTCAACCGGGTGGGAGTCCCTGTTGACTTAGAGTTGAGGAGGGCTGAGAATATTTTCCGCTTGGAGGACATCTGAGAAGTTCCAGTGACGCTCCCTCCTCCTGTTGCTGATCCTCTCCCCCTCCTGAGCAGCTCCCCACCAAGCCCCTTCTCTTGATGCTGAAGTCCTAATAAGGGCTGGAAAGGGTAAGGAGGTTCAGCCACCGATCAAGGCCAAACACTCCGAGGACGCTCTCACGATTAGGGATGTGGTCTCCAAGGCTAAGGATGTAGAGTCTAAGTTCAAGGCAGCTAATACCAAAGAGGACCTTCATCAAGCAAAGGCATAATTATAGGATTTTATTTTTTTTATCTTTCTACATATATGTTTTTTTTTTTGGTTGTGGTATTTCACCACTGTTTGTAATAGACTCTCCTTTTGATCAATGAAAAGACTTTACCTTTTGTTTCATGAATCTTTCTTTTTCCTTGTAACCTTTACTCTCTTATTGGTGTTAACCAAGATTGCTAACAATAATGGATTGTTATTACTCATACTTTAACAAAAGCTGATAGTATTGTATTACTACTAATTCAAATACATTGAACAAGTGCCAGCAATAAAGAGAATTATCACATACTTGTACTGAGAGTTGGGCCTTCTGCAAGGAATGCTAAATTTTTTAGAGATGAATAATATATCTTGTAAAAAATAAAAGGGCAGAATTTAATTTATTTAAAGCCACTGATCCGAGGAGTTGGGTATAATATGGGATTTATTCTGTTACTTAGGAAAATAAATAGACTGTGTTGATTTACCCAAGGCGCATGGTCTGAGCAGTCAAACATACCTAAGGTTCTGTCCAACACTTGGAAAGATGTCATAGAGTGTCAATTTACCCAAAGCATGTGGTCTGAGGAGTTAGACATAACTAAGGTTCTATTTAACACTTAGGAAGATGTCATAGAGTGTTAATTTACCCAAAACATGTGGTCTGGGGAGCCAAGCATGACTAAGGTTTTGTTTAACACTTAGGAAGATGTCATGGAGTGTTAATTTACCCAAAGCACATAGTATGAAGAGCCAAGCATGACTAAGGTTCAAAGCATGTGGTTTGGGGCGTGAGGCATGACTAAGGTTTTGTTTAACACTTAGGAAGATGTCATAGAGTGTTAATTTACCCAAAGCACGTGGTTCGGGGAGCCAGACATGACTAAAGTTCTATTTAACACTTAGAAAGATGTTATTAAGTATTAATTTACCTAAAGCATGTGATCCAGGGAGCCAGGCATGACTAAGATTCTGTTTAATATTTAAAAATATGTCATAGAATGTTAATTTACCCAAAGCATGTGGTTCGAGAAGTCAGACATGACTAAGGTTCTGTTTAACATTTAGAAAGACATCATTAGGTATTAATTTACCCAAAGCATGTGGTCTGGGGAGCTAAGCATGACTAAGGTTCTGTTCAATATTTAGAAAGATGTTATAGAGTGTTAATTTACTTAAAGCATGTGGTTCGGGGAGCCAGACATGACTAAGGTTTTGTTTAACATCCAACAAGTAGTAGAACAGATGACATATAACATGATAAACTAGAAATAAGGTAAAGACTGCTTTCATTAATAATAATACCTTCTCAAGTTGTTCACATTCCAGGGATGGAGTACGGTATTTTCATCTAGATCTTTAAGGTAATATGCACCTAGTCCTGTCACTGATATAATGCGATATGGTCCTTCCTAATTAGGTTCCAATTTTTCCCATGCTGGGTTCTTTGTAGTACCCAAAACCTTTCTTAACACCAAGTGTCCAAGCGCCAGTGGCCTTAACTTCACGTTGGCATCATATCATTACTTGAGCTTGTGTTGATAATAGGCTAATTGGACTATGACATTTTCTCTTTGCTTTTCAATTAAGTCTAGGCTCTTTTCTAGCAGCTCATCATTGTTGCTCGGAGTGAAAGAACTTGTTCTCAATGTTGGGAATCCAGTTTCTAGAGGAATAATAGTCTCGGCTCCATAAATCATTGAAAATAGGGTCTCCCCAGTAGACCTACGAGGTGTAGTCCAATATGTCTAAAGAACGTGTGGCGACTCTTCCACTCATTTTCCCTTTGCATTGTCCAACCTCTTTTTAAGTCCACTCACTATGACCTTATTGACAGCCTCAGCCTATCCATTCCCTTGTGGATATACCAGGGTGGAATATCTATTCGTTATGCCCAAATCATAGCAATGCCTCCTAAAGGCCTTGCTATCGGGGTACGAGGGATTCCAAACCGAGTGACAATATTTTTCCAAACAAATCTCTTGGCATCCACATCCTTGATATTTGCCAACAGTTCAGCTTCAACCCATTTGGTGAAGTAATCCGTACCGACCAACAAATATCTTTTAGTCCCTATTGCCTTAGGGAAATGAACTACAATATCCAAGCCCCATTGAGCGAAAGGCCAAGGGTTGAATAGAGGATTAAGAACTCCTCCCGGTTGATGAATGTTGGGTGCAAATCTTTGGCATTGGTCACACTTCTTCACATACTCTTGTGCCTTCCTCTACATATTTGGCCACCAATAGCCTTGAGTGAGGGCCCTGTGAGACAAAGATTTGCCCCCTGTGTGGCTTCCACAAATCCCTTCATGTAATTCTTCTAGGAGTAGCTCAACTACTTCAGGGTGTATGCATAGTAGATATGGGCCAGAAAAAGATCTCTTGTACAACTTTCGGTCCTCAGACAGCCAAAACTGATAAGCCTTCCTCTGTACCTTATCGACCTCGGACTTACTCTCGGGCAAAACATCTTCCTTAAAGAATAGCACAATAGAGTCTATCTAGCTTGGACCTACCATTATTTGATGAATATGAACCCCATTTCCCCCTTCCTTAGTAAGTTTACACAAGTCTTTTACAAGGATCACCCAAGGTAAACTTTGTGCCGAGGATGTTGCCAGCGTGGCAGGAGAGTTGGCATGTGTATTTCTACTTCTGGGGATTTGTGACAAATTAAAAGACTCAAATCCAGACTATAAGTGTCTTACTTGGTTCAAATATTCCTGCATTCTGAGATCTTTAGCTTCCAAATTTCGTTGAACTTGGCCCACAACCAGCCTTAAATCAAAGAAGATTTCCACTACTTTTCCACCCATTTTCTAAACCATGGTCATCCCTACCAACAAAGTTTCATACTCAGCCTCATTGTTTATGGTCGGGAAGTCCAATCTCTAGGATTTCTCAATTGTGATCCTATTTGGAGATATCAGAATTAGTCCCACTCCAGATTCTTTGTGATTCGCAGCACCATCAATGTATACCCTCCAAGACAAAGGTTCCTGGAAAGAGATTGCAGCAACTGATTTTTCATCCGTGTTTTGCTTCTCTACTTTCTCTTCGAATGAGGTTTCGACAAATTCAACTACCAGATTGGCCAGTACCTGACCTTTGACAGAGGTGAGAGGCATATACTTGATATCAAAGGCTCTTAGGATCGTACCCCACTTAGTAATCCTCCCTATGTAATCAGCACTCCGAAGTAGAGATCTAAGTGGGAGTTGGGTTAGGACAATAACCGTGTGTGATTGGAAATGGTGGGGGAGCTTACGTGTAGCATGCACCACTGCCAAAATGGCCTTTTCCAGTGGTAGGTAATGGATCTCGGCCTCATGTAATGACTTACTCACATAATAAACTAGCCTCTACACACCACTATCAACCCGTACTAGCATTAAGCTTACCGTATGGGAAGCCATTGCGATGTAGGCAAACAAAACTTCATCCACCTCAGGCCTAGACATAATGGGTGGCCGAGATAGATACTCTTTCAGCTACTGGAAGGCTAAGACACACTCTTCAGTCTATACAAATCCCTTCCACTTGTTCAATAACTAGAAGAAGGGTCTACATATGTCTGCTGACCGAGAGATGAATTGGTTTAGAGCAGCAGTCATCCCTGTTAGCTTCTAGACCTTTTTGGGATTCTGAGGTGGCTGTAAATTGTTGATTGCTTTAATCTAGTCAGGGTTAACTTCATTTCTGTGGTGTGTGACCATGTACCCTAAGAACTTTCCTGATCCAACGCCAAAAGAACACTTAGAAGCGTTAAGGCACAACTTGTGTCTTCTTAATATCTCAAAGATATTCTCGAGGTCACTAATGTGCTCGGATTTCGCCTTACTCTTTACCACCATATCATCTATATAAATTTCAATGTTTTTTCCTAACTGTGGCTCGAACATCCTGGTCATCATTTTCTGGTAGGTAGCGCCTGCATTCTTTAAACCAAAGGGCATCACCCTGTAATAGTAATTCCCAATAGGAATAACAAAGGCTATCCTCTCTTGATCATCCAAAGCTAAAGATATCTGGTGGTAGCCTTGAAAAGCGTCCAAAAAGCTCATCCGAGGATGACCTACAGTGGTATCCACTAGCTGGTCTATTTGAGGCATGGGGAAAGGATCTTTTGGGCAGACTTTGTTCAGATCTGTGAAGTCCACACATACCCACCACTTTCCATTTTTCTTCTTCACAACCACAGTGTTGGCCAACCATTCAGAATAAAATACTTCTTTAATAACCCCAACCTGCTTAAGTTTCATCACCGTCTTTGACAGTGTCAGAATGGTCCTTAGATGAGCACCGAGGTGGTTGCTTCCTTGGGGTGACAGATGGGTTGATATTCAAATGATGGAAGATGAAGCTTGGATCCACCCCCAGAGAATGCAAACACATCAACATTCCTCTTGAAAAACTCTGCCAGCTCTTCATTCTCCTGAAGAGGTAGCTGAGTCCCAACCTGGAAAAACTTCTTCAGGTCATCACCTACAACAAATTTCTCCAAATCCTCACACTTTGGCTCCTCGGCTGGCCCATTGACAGGTAACATCAGAGACTTTGACTACTATAAGCCCTTATCAGTAGAGGTCGAGGACTTAACTGTAGGTTGATGCATAATTGTAGTCGCGAGGCATTGTCTAGCCATGGACTGGCTCCCTATAAGCTCCTCAATTCAATCTCTTGATGGATACTTTACTTTCAAATGTAGAGTTAAAGAAATGGCCCCTAGGGCATGAAGCCAAGGTCTGGCCATAATAGCTGTATAGGGAGAGTATGCATCCATTACAATGAAGTCCACTTCAACCACCTCTGAACTTGCCTACACAGGCAACCTAATCTGACCCCTCAGGATGACAACTTTCCCATCAAAACTCACCAAAGGTGAATCATAGGCTGTCAGGTCCTCAGGCTTTAAGTTCAGCCCGTTGTACAAATTAAGGTATATAATCTCTGCATCACTGCCCTGGTCTACCATCACCTTTTTCACATCATACCCTCCTATTCTGAGGGTGACCACCAAAGCATCATCTTGTGGCTAGATGGTTCCTATCTTGTCTTCGTCTGAAAAACTCAGCGTCGGTCGAATCTCCACTCTAGCCCTTTTCGATTCAGAATTAGTCTCCTCAGTGGGTAGCCGAGCTATAGACATTACCCTGGAAGGATGAGAACCAGTCCTTCCAGGTGCAACAAAGATGACATTAATTATGCCTAACGAGGGCTTAGAAGAAGCGTTCCCCTGAGCCCCCGGCCTTGATTGGTCTCCTTGCCCGTTAGGTCTTTATAAAAAATGCTGTAGCCTTCCCTTTCTAACCAGTTGCTCTAAATGGTTCCACAGAGTTCCGCAATCCTTAGTCGTATGCCCTCGCTCCTAGTGGTATTGGCAATAAAGACTTTGGTTGCGCCTCAAAGGGTCTCCTCCCATTTTGTTTGGCCATTTGAAGTATAGTTCATTCTTGATCTTCTCCAAAACTTGATGCACTGGTTCTCAGAACATAGTATTAACCACCTGAGGAGCCGTGGATCCAGATTGTCCAGCAAAATCCCGTCGATATCTATTATTGTTGTATCTGTCCAACCTAAAATCCCTCATCTCCTGAAGGATAATCTTACCCTTTCCCTTGACTTGCTGTTAGTCTTCCTCGACCCATTTGTACTCATTAATACGATCCATAAGCAGAAGAACAGTCCTCACCGGCTTCTTGGTCAAGGATTTTCTCAAATCATGCTTGGTGGGTAGGCTAACCTTGAAGGTCCTTATAACCACATCATCAAAATCCCCATCAATCTCATTAAACATCTCCCAGTACCTGTCCGAGTACGTTTTCAGAGTCTTACCTTCTCGCATGGAAATGGACAGTAGGGAATCTAAGAGCCGAGGAACCCTACTACACGTAACGAAACGAGACCCAAACACTCGAGTGAGCTCCTTGAAGGAGTCAATAGAACATACACCCAGACCATTAAACCACCTCATCGCCACAGGCCCCAAACTGGATGGCAATACCTTGCACATCAAGGTCTCATTCTTGGAGTGTACATCCATTCTCTGGTTGAAGTGACTTACGTGCTCTACAGCGTCTATATGACCATTATACATGATAAACATGGGTTGAGTGAACCGCCGAGGAAGTCTCCCTCCCTCAATCTTGCATGTGAAAGGTGATTTGGAAATTTGGTTAAGTGCTCTACTCATAGCATCATTTTCCAGGCCTTTAGAAGATGAATTTCTGCTTTTGCGCTCGTGATGGTAGTCCTCATCATATGAGAAAGACTCACTAGGAGGTGTCCTTGATCTGCGCCTATAGCTACCATCCTCTTCGCCGTTAGAAGAGAAGTTAGAGATAGAGGGAGTTCACCTTCGTCGTTCGTAGTGTAAACTCCTTTTCAACTGATCAATCTCCAGCTGCATGGCTTTGGTATTTTTCTCATGAGAGAGGTGACTATCTCCCCGAGAATGGCTCCTACTAGTATGGGTAGTATGCACACTTTCCTCTTGGTCTTTTCTCTGTTCAAGATCACAAAAATGGTCTTGACGTTAAGACCCCATAGATTCTGCCTAGTGGGAACTTGAACCTACAATAGTCAGACATTGGACTCACTTCAACACCAGAATTTCCCACAGACAACGCCAATTGTAAGAACCAGATTTGAGTGCTTAGCCTAAAAGATAGATGGACTTAAACCCAAAAAGCCCAAAACAATGAATTTATAGAGAGTGGGTTGAAAAACTGAGCTAAAATAAGTTGGACAACAAACAAAGTGGGTTCGAATGATAAGAACAGGAAGATAGATTGATTCAACCCAAGAAAATCATCCTCGGCACAGTCCGAGGAGATTCGTTCTTATATATTCCTACTGAGTTTGATTACAAATTTTGTTCCTGATTGTTACAGTGTTTCTCTTTTTATTTCTTGATCCTTTTCTTTCAGGGTCTCCCCTCTAATTTATACTATCTCTCTCTTCTCATCTTCACTTTACATGTGGACAGTCAATTGCTTATCTTGATCCTTGTCCCATCAGCACCCTCCTGAAGTCTTTGGGGGTAGTTGTAAGGTTGAACAAACACTGTTCAGAGATCACTTCCTCATTAATGCGGCCAGAGAGTTAGTGTAAACACAAATTTTTCTCAATTGTAGAAAATCAAACAATTGAAAAGAAATAGGTTTGCAAATATAAATTTGTATTGATGTATAATGAGTACAATCTCTATTTTGATTCTTTTACAAAAGAATACCCTCTGATTCTATCTTCATTGAATTTGACTCGAACAAGAATCTTCTTGATTTTGATTGGAAGATGGATTGATCGGTCTTCACAATAAATCTCTAGCTTCGAGCTTATTAGAGATTTATTATCCTTCAAGTTCTTCAAGCTCTTCGAATGTTCTTCAAGTTCTTTGAATGTTCTTCAAGTTCTTCAAGGATTCTTCAAAGTTTCTTGAGACGGAATTTCTCCAGAGCTTAGGCCTCTTGAAAACTTTGTCTTCAAAATGAGAAGGGATGTCCTCTATTTATAGTGATTTTAGAGGATAAGCTCCATTTCGAATTGATATTCTTGGAAGTATGTAGTAGACTTTTGATTGGCCCAAATTCTTCTTAGAGATAATTATCTTTATTTATCTATTTTGATAAATATCATATTTTGATAAAGATAATAATCAACAAAGATAAATAATTATCTCTATTTAATTTATTTAATAAACATAATTATCTACCAATTTTGAATAGAAAATTTATCTTTATTTTATTTATTATTTGTTTTAATAAAGACAATTGCCCATAAAATTTGAATAGGAAGTTTATCTTTATCTTTTGGGTCAAATGACATATGGCAAATTTTGGTATGTCAATGTGATGCCAATTTGGATGACACATGTCGTCATTTGATTTAATTAATTTAATGACATATTATTTTAAAATTTGTTACTAAATTTTGATGTGGCATTTTATAATTGGCTTAAAATTTTGCCTCCTACAAATGCTCCCTCGAGACTTGACCATGTCCACAATTTTGAGTGTGGAAAATGGGTGAAGTCACGACTTGCATAGTGTCAAATTTTGTATACACCATTCTCTTAGTTTCAGGATCCAAACTTTTCCACTGTGAATCCAGACCATTAGATTTTTTTTTTTTTTTTTTTTTTTTTTTTTTTAATGTCCAGCTCGTAGTTTTGGCTCTTCTTGAAGTACCCCCAGACATGTTATACAAAGCATAGGAAACTTGCTATGATGTATACAATGCTTTGACTTATGTATATCCATATCTTCACGTGACATACATAGGAACTTCTAGTCATCCAAATCTTCTTCCCAATAGTTCCACATGCACATAAATTCCCAATAGGTCTACGTGAGCATGGATATTGGACCATATTCTACCCGAGGTGGACTCCATTTCCTAGTCTAACTATGACTAGATGACTTCTAGATGGAGTTACACAAAGCTTAATACCAATCAACCAACGTCCTAGCCATATAAGGACTAAAACGCTATCCTTTGGAGAAGTCCCCACTTGCAATGATGATTATTTTAAACTTCTTATCTTCGTATCTTTTTATGACAAGTAGGAGTTAGTGTCTGTTGCAACTAAAACCTATTTGAGAGTTTAATTCCAAGTAGGAGTGGAATTCTCAATGCCTTATCCCTTCAATCAGATACAAGAATTCTCCTTCATTCTGACTTCTTTTCCTGGCCAATCCGGTTTTGACTAGATGAGTCCTAATTGCAATTAAACTCTCTCTGTCTGGCAGTATAAAAGGGCAGCTCCAGCCACACATGACCCATAATTTTCCCCGCATAGAGCATAAGTTCTGGAATCTCAAGAACCATTCTTGAAAAAGGCATAATATATATTTTTTTTTCTTTCTTCTTTCTCAGTCAAGTAGCAAACCTCGTGTATATATATATATATATATATTTTAAGCCGTGCTCATTACTCTTTTTCTTCTTGTAGTACCCGGCCTTGCATCAAGTTTATCTCTTTAATTAGAAGAAAAATCATCATCACCACTTGAGTAGATTGCGTCAAATCTATAACATAGATTGCACCAAGTTTTATCAATCTATACGAATATTGGTTGAGTATCTTCCTTCTGCTCTTTTTTTTTTTTTTTTTTTTTTTAATTTTTAATATGGCTCTAATTTATTCTTTGGTACCATTTTTTTTTTTTTTTTTTATGCAGCCACTGTCCATCTCGGAATACTTTAGCCTCAAATTTTGGAAGAGTTCCATCATCGAAATCTTTGGAGGTACATTCTTGTACAAAGCTTTCTTACTTGTGAATCTCTTTTCTTGCAAGTGTTTTGTATTGTTCCACCTCCATTTAGAATAGGTAATATGATGACTTAGTGGCACTATGAAGAACTTGCAAGAGTTTATTTTGTTCCTCAAGCCAAGTAGCTACCAAGACAATGACCTGAACGACAATCTTGAAGACAAAGACAATCTTGGCAAGGAAGTCTATCTGTGATATGAAGACTTCCTTGGAGACGAAGACAATCTTGACAATGAAGTCTATCTGTGATACGAAGACTTCATTGGAGACGAAGACAATCTTGACAAGGAAGTCTATCTGTGATACGAAGACTTCCTTGGAGACGAAGACAATCTTGACAAGGAAGTCTATCTGTGATACGAAGACTTCCTTGAAGATGAAGATTGCATCGAAGAAGAAGGCTACTTTGAGGATGAAAATTGTCTATGCAAGGATGTGTGTCCATTGGTATCTTGCAATGGAGCAATACTCGCATATGAGGATATAATAACTTTATTTATTTATTTATTTATTTTTATTATTGCATGTCCATGCCCCCTTCTTTTTCTTTTTAACCTTCTTTGCACCGTAATTTATATTCTTTTGTACAATTTTTGTTTTGGTTAGGTTTGCCCTATCATCATGGTGCTCTTCAAAGACTTCTCTTCATTCGGCAAGAAGTATCTTGTTGTTACTAAAGAATCGAATGACACTAAGGAAGTAGACATATCAATGCTCGTTGAAAGGCCGATTATTGGCCGATTTGCGGAAAAGTGGCCTGAACTTAAAGACTCAAGAGACATTGTTGAGTGGACCTATGATGTCTCTCGGAATTCTAATCTCCCCTCTAGAGCGTGGTCTTTGCATAGCTCTCTTCATAAGAACACTGCAGAATCTCGTTATCTAGTGACTCTTGGCCGTCATATAATTTCAGGCGGAACACGTTGGGGCACTCTTTTCAAGATCAATGGAGAGTGGAGTTACATACCTCTATATTGGGAATGGCTGGAAGATGTTCTTTTCAGAAGTAGGAAGACTCTTAACAAGGCCCATATTTATGACGCAGTTTCAGCATCTCTGTACACATATGATCGGAATGCTGATGTAATGCGAGCATTTTGCGAAGGATGGTGTCCACAAACCAACACTCTTCACACATCACTTGGTGAGATGTCTATCTCACTTTGGGATTTGCATCGACTTGGTGGGCTTCCTATCTTTGGTCGTCTTTATGATGAAACCATCCCTTGCTATGAGGAATTGACAGGAAGTGACGAGACAGAGAGGTTCATCCCAAAGAGTTGTGAGCACCTATTTGCAGCCTTTCATCTCCTTAATTCTAAAAAAGAAGGAGAAGACCCACGTGTTTTGGCGAACGATTGGGTCAACTTTTGGTGTAGATATGGAATGAAATATTCAAAACCACCCAGTCGAAGGACAAAAAGGTTAAGTCGTTCAATCAAGACTCATAATCCTGATGGTTCGCTGAATAAAATTCAAGGTTGGTCTAAATGTGGGAAAAATCCTTTTATTGAACTCAAGATTGAGGATGGGCTATGGGAAGAGACCTACTTAGCTGCATTACTTTCTTGTTGGCTTTGCACCTTTGTTTTGCCAAGTGAAGATCCCAATACAATTCGCCCTGGAACCTTCAAGATTGCAAGCTTCATGGCAACAGGTCGCCCTTTTTGTCTAGCAATACCAGTTTTAGTTAGTCTCTACCGAGGACTAAACAAGATTGCTCATTCTTCACCAATGATTAGTCGTTCGGGTGCTTGCTTCCCTGTTCATTATATTTATGGCTGGCTAGGTCTTTATTTTAGGACTCATTATGAGATTGATGACCCGGGACCCAAGATGGTTGTATATTCTGGGGAAGGAGGGGCCAAGCACTTTGATGAACACGAAGCAAGAAAGTTGATACAAGGTACTTCTATGCAATGGGACGCAAATTTGTATGTCAGGAATAGGGAGGAGACTTTTCTTGATGATGGAGGACTTTCTCGTAATTCATTGTCATATTTTATAAGTATCTGTTCTTCTTACTTGTCTATGCGTCAAGATGGTCATCTCATAGTGGAACCTTATAGTCCTTTTCGGTTTAGCCGTCAATTTGGGCTTTGCCAAGACATTCCAGGTACCATTAAAGAGGACATTCGTCAAGGGACTTTGGATAAAATTGTGGAGTTTTGGAGATTATGTACTCTCTATAAGACTGGTTGCAAAGCATTCTTTCCAGTGACTCCTACCCTAGCTAATTTCAAATTTCATACTATGAGTGGCTACAAAAAATGGTGGAATCATATTCATGGGAAGTATCTTGATAATGGTGTAGATATTTTGATTGCAAGTGCACATCCTCTTCCTCCTAAGAGTAAGGTAGTTCAGCCTATCACTGTCAATAGAAATAATAATAAGGATATTCGATTACCCAAAGTTCATGTGGCAAACACTTTCTCAAAATCTGTGAATCACCATATTCAGTCCAAGGAGTCTCAAGGTGTCACAACTAAATTGAAGAAGCCTCCTCCAAGGGCCCTATCTGTTGAAAGATCCTTAGAAGTGCATGATGCATTTGAGGGAGGAGCAAATCCAGTCCTTGAAGAAATGAGCGATGATAACGATAGTGATCATCATTGGAATCGGGCTAAAAAGCCCAAATTGACAATACCTAGCAACCCAAATTCCCTTAGAGGCATTACAAGTGCTTCTGAAAACCTTGAGGGTGCAAAGGATCAGGTCTTTTTTTTTTTTTTTTTAAATCTTTTTTTTTTAAGAAGAAACTTTCCTTTTGTTTATGCAAAGTATAACTTACATGACCAATGTGTATCTGATTGCAGTCTGGTCAATAAGTTTTGAACATGGAGGTTGACAATGAGGCGACTTTTGAAAATAATTCCAATCCACAATCTCTTGCCGCATCACCTAGAAACAAAGTTCAGGTATTCAAGATTAGTCTTTAACTCTTCTTCTTGCTTTTTTTTTTTTTTTTTTTTTTTTTTTTTAAGTTACTCCTTATGAACTATGTACTATATTATTTTTATTTATTTATTTATTTTTTTAGTCCGATCAGCAAACCTTGCCATTGGACATTGATAATGATGTGGCCTCAAATGATAGTGAAAGTTCAATTTCCGGCCCACGGTCATCTACTGCATTGCCAAGGAGCATTGGTGAGGTGGCTAATACCGATTCTAGGAAGAATGTTACAAGATCTCCTCAAAGAACTAAGTCTTGTGCTCCTGAAATTTCTGAATATAATCCTAGTGATGAAATTTTGAAGCGCCGCATTGATCTTGCATTGAATCTTTGGAAAAGTCTTCAACAAAAGATTGTTAGAACTCCATTCAACAAGACGTATTTACTCCTTGATGGGGCTAACAAAATTTTTGAAGCCATAACAACCAATCAAGCTATTGATCCTTCACCATTAGAAACATTGGTTGCGGAATATTTTGATAAGGCCAATACTTTTACATCTCTACAGTCTTCCTTTTCCTCATGTATGACGCTTGAGCAAAGTGACAAAAAGCTGGCAAGATATAAAATTCAACTTGATGATCAACTAAAGGTAGAGGGTGAATTATTAGCACATGGTGAGGCACTTAAGGATGGATTAGTGAACACCCATTCTAAAATAACAGAGCTTCAAGAAGAACTAAAACGATTGTTCACCCATAAGAAAGAACTTGAAGTTTCTGCCCTTGAAAATGATGAAAAGCTGTCAAGCCAGAAAGTAATCATTTCAAACATCCGAGAAGAGATTTCTTTCGTAGAGACTTCTCATACTTTAAGCAATGCAAACACTGAATCCTTGGAGTTGTTAGAACTAGAATTAAGGACCGCCCATGATGAATTAGAAAATTACAATTGGAAATATTGACTTGTAATAGATCATCGTTATAACCATCTTCTTCTTTTCTCTTTTCCTTCTTCTTATTTATTTATTTATTTATTTTTGAACAATAAAGGAATTCCATCATGTAAATTTTTTTTTTTTTTTTTGTTTCAATGGATTGTTTATTTCTCTAGCTCTTGCTTCAATAATTGTTAAATATATACAATAAAGGAGATTTTTTTTTTTGAAGATGTGACTGAACTCAGTAAATAATACCAAGCTGCCTACGTACCCGAAAGGGGATCAAGTCAACACGTAGTTCAGAAGGAGAGATTTTTTTTTTTTTTTTTTTTTTTGAAGATGTGACTGAACTTAGTAAATGATACCAAGCTGCCTACGTACCCGAAAAGGGATCAAGTCAACACATAGTTCAGAAGGGGGAAAGTTTTTTTAGGTTTTTTTTTTTGCTCTAACTTTTGCCTAGGCCGCCTTTTTAAAGGTTTTCAACCTAGCGAGCTTTTATTACTCTAATTTTTGCCTAGGCTGCCTTATAAAAAGGTTTTCAACCTAGCGGGCTTTTTTTTTTTTTTTTGTTGCTCTAACTTTTGCCTAGGCTGCCTTTTTAAAGGTTTTCAACCTAGCGAGCTTTTATTACCCTAATATTTGCCTAGGCTACCTTATAAAAAGGTTTTCAACCTAGCGGGCCTTTTTTTTTTTTTTTTTATGGACACTTTCAAGAGTAATGGGAGAACATCATGTACCCTTTGAGTGTTGAGGTAGGCAGTTTTAAACTCTTACCAAGGAGCACTTCAATCTTTAGGCATAGTAACGTTTCAAGAATTTGCCATTGATAGGGCCAATTCTCAAACTGTCTTCAGCAACCAACTTGTATGCTCCATTTGTATAGGCTTCTTGAACAACATATGGTCCATCCCATTTTGAAAGAAACTTGTTCTTAGTACGATGGGTGACAATGATGGGTCTTCGTACAGCAAGAACCAAATCTCCAACTTGGAAAGATCGAGGACGAACTTTCTTGTTAAAAGTCCTAGAGATGCGAGCTTGATAACACTCAAGGCGTTGTTGTGCCTCCAACCTTTTTTCATCCAAAGCTTGTAATTCTTCAAGTCGTAGACGCACATTATCTTCATTAGAAAGACCTTCTTGAATGGAAATCCTCAATGAAGGAATTTGACGTTCAAGTGGTAGAACAGCTTCTACCCCATAAACAAGTGAATAGGGTGTGGCTTGGGTAGGTGTTCGATATGTTGTACGATACACCCACAAGGCTTCCTCAACTCTTTCATGCCAATCTCTTTTCGACTTCCCTACAACTTTCTTGAGCAAATTGCATAGAGTTTTGTTGAAGGCTTCTGCGAGACCATTGGCTAGAGCATTATACATGGAGGAATTATGCTACTTAAAACCAAAGTCATTGCAAAGTTTTTCCAGCAGCTTGTTGTAGAATTCCTTCCCATTATCAGTGATGATGAAACGGGGTACACCATACCTAAAGATGATATTCCTTTTGATGAAGTTCACGACATTTTCTTTCTTCACTTCACGAAATACAGCAGCTTCAGCCCACTTGGAGAAATAATCTGTCGCAACGAGGATATATGAGTGTCCATCAGAGGATTTTGGCGTCAATGGCCCAACCACATCTAATCCCCAAGCATCAAATGGCCATGAAGCCACAGTAGGGTGTAGGGGTTCTGGAGGTTGATGAATGAAGTTTGCATGGAATTGACATGCTGAGCATCTTTTCGCATACTCCATACAGTCCTTGACCATAGTGGGCCAATAATAACCCATCCGTTTAATTTGAAAATGAAGTTTAGGACCTGATTGGTGAGCTTCTTCGAGTGCCTTGGCAGCTTCCTCATCATCCAAGCAACGAAGGAGAAGACCATTGAAAGAACGACGATATAAAGTATTCTTGTAATAAACAAAACGTGGAGTTCGTCGTCAGATTTCTGTTCTATGTCGAGGGTCATTGGGCAATTTTCCATGTTCTATATAATCAATGATAGGTTGCCGCCAATCTTCTCTTTCTATTTCAAAAACTGAAATTGCATTAACTTCTTCTTCTATCTCATCCTCATCAAAGTTTGGAGGTATTACCCATGTTTGGCATATTGGAATTTTTATCTTAGGATCTGGTAAAGCAAGAGTTGTTGCTAATTTTGCCAAGGCATCCGCCTGTTTATTCTCATTTCTTGGGATATGTGTAATGCTAATATGATCAAACCATCCCAGAAGCCTCTCGGCATATTTACAATAAGGAATCAATTCCTACTTCTTCACATCATAGTGTAGAAGCACTTGGTTTATGATTAACTTTGAATCACTAAAGACCTCCAAACCAGTTGTTTCTGCATCCATTGCCATTTCCAGACCTAGGATTAGTGCTTGATATTCAGCAACATTGTTTGAACAACATTCTGTGAGAGTAAATGAATACGGGAGTATATCCCCTTCTGGAGTTACAAACACTACTCCGGCACCGGCACCACAACGTTGAGTAGCTCCATCAAAGAACATCTTCCAAGGTTGTGCAGTTTCAACGACCATTACTTCTTCATCAGGAAGGTCATCAGACAGCTCCTAATCATCAAGAATAGGATGGTCGGCAAGGAAGTCAGCCAAAGCTTGTCCTTTCATTGCTTTTTGTTGAACATATATTATCTCAAACTCTTGGAGTAAGAGAGCCCATTTTGCTAGCCTTCCTAAAAGAACTGGCTTAGTCATGATGTATTTGATGGGATCTGCTCGTGAAATGAGTTGTATTGAATGGGCATGCAGGTAATGTCTTAGCTTTTGAATGGCAAACATTAAAGCTAAACATGTCTTTTCAATTGGCGAATAATTGAATTCAGCACCATTTAGGGTTCTACTCAGGTAATAGAGGGCATTCTCCTTTCCTTCTTCATTCTCTTGAGCCAAAAGCACTCTTAAAGATCGTTCTTGTGCTGCTATGTAAAGAATAAGTGGCCACCCCTGTATGGGTGCTTGTAGAACAAGGGGATTTAGCAAGTATGTTTTGATGCTCTCAAAAGCATTTCTACATGCTTCATCCCATTTGAATGGGACATCTTTCTTCATAAGGCGATTGAAGGGTTGACAGCGTTCGGCCAAGTTGGATATGAACCTCCTAATGTAGGCAAACTTTCCTTAGAGACTTTTGAGCTCATGAATATTTTGAGGTTCTGGCATTTTTTGAATAGCATCAATCTTCGATCTATCAATTTCAATTCCTCGGTGTCGAACTATGAATCCTAGGAATTTTCCGGATGTAACTCCAAATGCACACTTCATGGGATTCATTTTAAGTTGGTACCTACGAAGTCGCTTAAGACTTGACGAAGGTCTTGGAGATGTTCCATTCTCTTCTTCGACTTCACAACCAAATCATCAACATAGCACTCTACATTTTTGTGAAGTATGTCATCAAATATTCTTTGCATTGCCCTTTGATAAGTGGCGCCCGCATTCTTTAATCCGAAAGGCATAACTTTATAGTAGTATATTCCTTTTGGAGTATGAAAAGCGGTGAGCTCTTCATCTTTTGGAGCCATGTGAATTTGATTGTAACCAGAGAACCCATCCATAAATGAAAGAGCTTCATGGCCTACTGTAGCATCAACCATAATTTCTGTTAAAGGAAGAGAAAAATCGTCTTTTGGACATGCCCTATTAAGGTCACGAAAGTCTACACAAACACGAATTTGTCCATTCTTCTTTCTTACAAGGACAATGTTTGATATCCATGTGGGATACTTGACTTCACGAATAAAGCCAGCTTCAATAAGTTTGTTGACCTCACCTTCAATCTGAGGGATTAACTCAGGCCGAAACCTACGTTGTGCTTGCTTTGTTGGTCGCACCCCATGCCTTACTGATAAGTGGTGAACAGCAACCTTTGGATCTAGACCTGGCATTTCTTTGTATGTCCAGGCAAAAACATCCCTATACTCTTTGAGGAGTTCAACATAAGCATCTTCTTCTTCTAGGGACAAATTTGCATTTATAAAGACTGGCCTAGGGTCTTCAGTAGTGCTAATGTTGACTTCCTTTAATTCATCAATTGTAGCCTGTACACCTTCTTCAAATGTGGGTGGAGCATCTTCAGCATCGTCTTCAATAGGGGACTCCTCCTTTGTGACTTCAGTGATTGTTATATGATTTACTAAAGCAACAACCTCATCCTCCACCTTCTGTTTTGTAGACACCATTGTACGCCTTTTTGCAGTCAAGGCTTCTCCAGTATTTACTTCCCAAATACTTCTACGCTTCATGCGAGATGGAATGGAGCTTCGCACCTCATTTGAATCTTGATCCATGAGGAATGTGTTGCTAACATCTTTGTGAAAGAAATTTGACATCTTATTTTGCTTTTGTCTTAACTTCTCATCCTTTGAGAGTTGAGAAGAAGTTGCATAACTAAGTCTTGTAAGAGCAGAACTTCGAGTGCCATTTTGGGAAGAAGTTGAACGACCAAGTCTTGTAAGAACAGAGCTTCGAGTGCCATTAACAAAGTTATCATCTTCTTGTGTCCCCAACCTGTCGAAGACTGAGATATAGGGAGTGGGTCGGTCGATGCGATCAAAAACAGATAGTTTCTTTGATGGCTTTGAAGGTTGTTCTTCTTCTTTATCATCTGTTGAAATCATCAAAACACTAGCTTTCCGAATGGGGATATGAATGGGAGTTGGTGGAGTGTATCCAATTCCAGCCTTAGAACTTGGTGCCCCAACACCCTTGGTTTTCAATGTCCTTTGTCTTTCTTTTCCAGAGGCTTCAGGGATGAGTTTACCCAAACCACTTGGCCTCTCATGGTTATAACCAGCTTTAGCCATGAGTCTATACGCATTGGGGTCAAAACCCTCTTCGGTTCTTTTGGTGGGCAAAGTCCCATGTTCAACAATTGGTCCTTGGGACGGTCTTGTAAACCCTTTCAATGGTTGACTTAAGGGTCTTGGTTTTGTGATTTTGGTAACTGGCGAGTTTAATCCTTGCAAATCCTTCGATATTGGCTCCTCATCTCCTGAGAATGGGGATTGGCCTTCTTTTCTTCTGGCGACTGGAACATAGTGTAGCACAGGGGCTACTCTAGTTACTTTTGAAGTATGATGCCTCTTCTCTTCCATGGAAGTCTCGGTTTGCTTGGTTTCCTTCTTCACAATTGGAAAATCAATCCTTGGAGCTTTGGAGTGGGGCTTTTCTTCTTTGCTAGATGGTGAAGCCACGACTTGGGTTTCTTCTATTGTATCATCTTCCAAGTAGAATTTTGCATCAGCAAAGTGTGATCAGCTACGGTAAAGGGCCTGTCATCAGCTACTATCTTCTTTACTTGTCCATCTTGAAAATATTTAAGGCATTGGTGATACGTAGATGGCACAACACCATACTCATGCAACCATGGTCTTCCAATAAGCAGTTTGTAAGTGGTCTTCGCATCAATGACATGAAAGAGTGCGCTTGATTCCATTTCCTCAATGAGCATATGAAGTCTAATCTTCCCAATAGCTCTCTGTCCACCCTGATTAAAGCCTTGAATCATCAACCTACTAGGAAGTAGTTCATCCAAGGAGATTCCAAGTTCTTTCAGTATTTTGAGTGGAAGGATATTGACTGCAGATCCACCATCAATAAGGATACGATTGACTTGTTGTTCTCGAATGTACCCAGTTACAAACAAGGGACGATTGTGAATCTTGGAGCCCAGCAAACGATCATCATCAGTAAAAATGATTGAAGACCAGTATGCCCTATACACGATAGCTCGTTCTGTCTCTTCCTCACTATCTGAAGATTCTTCTTCACCACTTACTTGATAACATGTAAAAGATGAAAAGATATAATTCTCGGGAATTGGCACTGTAGAGAAAGGTACTTTCACCTCAATAGGCTCCAATGAACCAAATTGATTAGTGAGAAAAGTAGAAGTGGTTGTTGAGGCCACCATGGCAAGATTAGAAGTCACAGCTTCATCATCAAATGTGATTTGTCCTTGGTGGGCTAGCTCCATAATTTTGTCTTTCAACACAAAGCATCGCTCTATAGGGTGGCCTACAAGGCGATGATACTTGCAATACTTAGGGTTATTTGTTTGGTCAGCTTCTTCAGGCCGTTTCATCTCTGGTAACTCAATCAAATTTAATTCAAGTAAATGATCTAACATCTCGAATATATCAGAATCGGGAATGGATATTGCTTTTCTTGCATCTCTTGTAACGTTGGTCTTCTTCTTCCCTTATCTTGAGTGAAATTAGGCGTTTGTTCTTTCATCTTGGGCTTAATTGGAACTTTGAGAGGAGTAGTAGTTACAATTAAAGATTGTTTGTTTTCTGGCTTAGGAGGAAATTTGCCCCCTTTGCGAGTATCTTGCCCTTCTCTCCCCTTGTGGGGTTCTTGCACAGGGGGACCTTGGTGACCATTGGAAGCAATGCTAAGCTCCATGTCATGAGCACGTGTTGCTAATTCTTCAAATGTTTTGGGCTTTATTCCTTAAAGGATGTAGCTTATAGCCCAATTCATTCCTTGAATACACATCTCAATTGCAGACGACTCAGATAATTGATCCTTGCAATTAAGACTAAGGTTTCTCCACCGTTGAATATAATCAATGACCGGCTCTTCTTTCCACTGCTTTGAATTGGTGAGCTCTATCATGCTAACAGTATGTCGAGCACTATAGAAACGGTTTAGGAATTCTCGCTCCATTTGGTTCCAACTATCAATGGAGCCAGGCGCTAGATCGGTATACCAATCAAACGCATTTCCCTTCAAAGAGCGAACAAATTGCTTGACCATGAGATCCCCATAAGTTCCAGCATTGTTACAAGTTTCCACAAAATGAGCTACATGTTGCCTTGGATTGCCTTTACCCTCAAATTGTTGGAACTTCGGTGGCTGATAGTTTTGAGGCATCCTCAAGAGATCTATCCTTTGAGTGTATGGTTTAGCATAGGTAATGGACGCTTGACTTCCACCCCCAACTTGGTCTTTGATAGCTTCCTTGATTAACTCCATGAGCTGGTCAGGAGAGATAGACCCTTCTGTAGAGAAATTGAGATCCTTTGTTGAACTCTCGGGTTTGTCATTATGGGTTTTTTTTGGCCTAGAGCTTTCATCTTCACGATTCAGTCCAGATGTATTCCCCATCTTATCCATTAGGAGAGTTATTTGTGCATCTCTCATTGCTTCCCTTTCTTTCATAGACTTCATTAATTCTTCTAAAGTCTGGGCTATAGTAGAGACTTGTTCCTCCAAAGATGTTGTGTTAGTCATCATGACTGGCATGGCAAATGAGCTAACAGAGCGAGGAGAATCCCTAAGCCTGGAAGCAAGAACATCGTCTGAAAAAGAGAATTCAGAGCCATTAAGCGATTTGCTTTCTTCTTCAGCTATTGGAACTTCTTGGATTGATTCCGAAATTCGGGACAAAGCTGGTTAAGATAACATTTCTTTGACAAGACCAACTACGTCTTTGCTTGCCCCCTGCGTAGATGAAGTTGTTCGTGACTTCTGAACTTTAGAAGTGTTGAGAACAAGTGAGGGCTGGGGAATGGGTGTTGTTTAAGCATAGACCTTTGCAAGAGCTTTTGTTCTTCTCCTTGTCATAGGTCCAGCATAGGAAGTGTTAGAACTTGATGAAGAGTTTGAATCCATTGTAGGATCGACTTCACTTGTTCCAAAAAGAGGGTTGTTGATTTGAGTCTTCTTTGAAGCCATAGGGCTTTAAAAGATGTTACAATTTGACGAAGAAGAGATGAGAGGCAGAGATGGTCCCACCGGGCGTGCCAAAAATTTTTAAACACAAAATTTTCTCAATTGTAGAAAATCAAACAATTGAAAAGAAATAGGTTTGCAAATATAAATTTGTATTGATGTATAATGAGTACAATCTCTATTTTGATTCTTTTACAAAAGAATACCCTCTGATTCTATCTTCATTGAATTTGACTCGAACAAGAATCTTCTTGATTTTGATTGGAAGATGGATTGATCGGTCTTCACAATAAATCTCTAGCTTCGAGCTTATTAGAGATTTATTGTCCTTCAAGTTCTTCAAGCTCTTCGAATGTTCTTCTAGTTCTTCGAATGTTCTTCAAGTTCTTCAAGGATTCTTCAAAGTTTCTTGAGACAGAATTTCTCCAGAGCTTAGGCCTCTTGAAAACTTTGTCTTCAAAATGAGAAGGGATGTCCTCTATTTATAGTGATTTTAGAGGATAAGCTCCACTTCGAATTGATATACTTGGAAGTATGTAGTAGACTTTTGATTGGCCCAAATTCTTCTTAGAGATAATTATCTTTATTTATCTATTTTGATAAAGATAATAATCAACAAAGATAAATAATTATCTCTATTTAATTTATTTAATAAACATAATTATCTACCAATTTTGAATAGAAAATTTATCTTTATTTTATTTATTATTTATTTTAATAAAGATAATTTCCCATAAAATTTGAATAGGAAGTTTATCTTTATCTTTTGGGTCAAATGACATATGGCAAATTTTGGTATGCCAATGTGATGCCAATTTGGATGACACATGTCGTCATTTGATTTAATTAATTTAATGACCTATTATTTTAAAATTTGTCACTAAATTTTGATGTGGCATTTTATAATTGGCTTAAAATTATGCCTCCTACAGTTAGCTACAGAGCATTCAATGTGGTGGTAGCAGTTTTCGCTTAGATATTTCTAAGCTCCCATCTCCCCTATACGTTCGCAATGCACGTCCCTATCCGTGGAATTTCCTGAAAGGTCACCTTGAACGATAGGATATACATTTGATCTGTGCTTTGTTTATCTAAGGAGATACTCCTCCTGGACCACCTTCCCCAACCTTTCCATTGGCAACCTATTCATGAGACTCTAAACTTAACACCTTTATTATTGTTTATTCATCCTCGGACCAATCAGCGTCCTTAGCCAAGGCCAAAGCCCAATATATAATTTTGGGCTCTTATCCCTACAATGCTCTTAAAAGAGAGAGAAATTATATTAAAATAACATAATTTAAGAGGTTTAACAAATTAAACTATGTAAAAAATGATAAATTTTTGTATATGTCTAATAGAAGAAATACATGACTCTTGTATGCTTATTAAAATTTAGAAGATTATAAATTCTCTTAGTAAACTAATTTTTATATATGTGTGTGTGTAGAGGTTTGTCTTAACTAATATATTAATATCATAACTTGGCCCCCCCCCAAACTAAAATTTCTGGCTTCGCCCCTGGTAATTGTGGAGGATGATCACTCTCTCTCATTAAGTGGGAGTGGGGTTTCTCAAACTTTGTTCTTCATGGGTTTTTTTTTTTTTTTTTTTTTTTTTTTTTTTTAATTAGCATTTTTTCTAAAATTCAGAAATAAAAAAATTAAATATTAATTAAATTATAAAATAGCATCGTTTTGGTTAAGTTATGGTGCAATTTAATGGATAGTAAATGGATGACTAAATTGAGTATAATTGAAATTTAGAAGATTAAAATGACGAAAGTCAAACTAAAAAAAAAAAAAAAGACTAAAAAAACAATACGTTAAATATAGAAAATAAATTTTACAATTTGACCTAAAATAAAGGAAAAAGTACGAAGATCTCAAGGAATCCTTTGGCCCCACTTTGTTGCGTGAAAACCTCTGATTAACGTAGGTTTCTTCTTAAGTATACTTTGACCCAAACTGAACTTGTTTTTCCTCCAAATCCAACTACATTCACATTGATATCAAACGTGTCCCGGTAAATGGTATTGGATAAAAAAAAGGTAGGTTTATGCAAGGTTAATTTTGCATTTATGGTTTAATGTATGAGCTTTTTTTTTTTTTATTCAATATGATAAGGTCTCAACATTTTGCATTGGATCCATTCCGATGGGTTGAATTTAGGATCGAATGGACTCAGGTTGAGCAGGTTTGTTGAGTAGATATATAGATGCAACGAACATGGCTTACAAGAGAAAGACGAGGTGGTTCGCATGACAAAAAACTAAGGCGGCTTGATCTAGATTGAAGCCTAAGGCGATTCAAGTGATTTTTATATATATATATATATATATATATATATATATAATATCAATTAAATAACATTTAATTAACTTTCAAGATTATAATTTTGTATTTAAAAACAATTTTACATGCCTTTGAGATTTAAAATTACTAATTAAATAATTTTGTTTAGGTTTCGCCAAGATTTTTTTTTTCAATTTTAAATTTTGAAAAAATTGTTTATGCAAAAACAACTATAACATGTACAATTTTATAATTATTGTTAATAATTAGTATTAATAAATATGGTGTTAATAGTGAGTCCATATAAAAGTGACGTTAATCTAATAATAGTAGTTATGAAAAATTGGTGGGAAATTTTTTGTACCACTGTACCTACCATTACTTTAAGAAAAGAAAAAGAAAAGAAAAAAAAAAAAAAAAACGTAGCATTCCACAAATTTTGGGGCCTTTTTATGATAGAGGTCCTTAGAGCACTAGCATTAGGTCTTTTTAAAAAAAAAAAATTCTACTTTCATACACCAAAACTTACCTTTTCTACTTTAATATAGCATTTGACAATACACTCTATATCACATGTTCTAATTTCATGTTCTATTCAATTTTTTATTAATTTTTCTCTTTCTCTCTCTTCATCTCTATTTCCCACTATCTCTAATCTAAAGCTCTCACCTCTTTGTTCCTCCACAATAATTCTCTCTCTCTCTCTCTCTCTCCATCACTAGAATTTAAAAAAAAAAAAAAAAAAACAAAAAGAAAAACAAAACACCATCACCATCACCACCTTAAACCCACAATGACCAATGCAAATCATAATCACACTATCTGGGTTTGAAACCTACCACCACCGAAGAAAAAAAAAAATCAGAATGCCATCACCACCACCAAAACCAAGTCACCCCTGATAAAATGTGATCCACCACCATCCACAATTAGGGGTGGCAAAATTGGACACGACCCGTGATTCCGACATGACATGACATGAAATAAGCAGGTTATGGGTTGAGACTTACTGGGGGAAAGGGTTCGAGTTGCTGGGTTAGTAGAATGTTGTAATTATTTCTACAAAAACAAAAAAAATGTTGACATGACTGACCCATTTAATAAATGAGTTGGGTTAGTGTTCAACCCATGAAAACCGTTTGACTTATTTTACCCGTTTAATTAAATAACATTTTACCAATATACCCTTTAAACCTAGGTATACATGTAAGGTTGAATTTAGTCAACCATCTTGTTGACTTTATTCCATGCCAAATTTGTTTGTATTTCAGTATTTAGTTAACCATGTATTTAGGTGGGTTTTTTTTGTAAGGGTAGTGAGTGAGATAGAGTGATTGAATGCTCAAGAGTGTGCAAGAAAACAGAGTCTCGCTACTTGATCTTGCGGGTGACTCGCGACTGCAAGCCGCCAAAAGCAGCACACGTGCCAAGCATGCCAGAAGTTGAAGCGTCATGCTAGTTAGAGCACTACAGAACAAAATAGGACAACTGACCGTTCTGTTATCGCGCAGTTGGAACTCGCGACTCAGTCAAGCCTCGAGTCCAAGGCGTGAGCCACCACTGTTTTGAAAAACCTGACGTTTCACATTCTTTTCTCACCCTAGTATAAATACCCCTCATACCTACAAAAGAAAGAGAGCTTCCAGAGAGAATTTTGAGAGAGAAACCCTAGAGAAAAACAAGATTGAATCATCCACAATCTTTACATAAGAGTCTCTTCATATTCCTTAACTCTCTTCCTCTCCATTATCAAATCCTTGAGAGGCATTTTTGCCAAAGCCTTTTTCTCACCATTTCCATTACTGTGAGAGGGCTGTTTGGTGTTCTGGGAAGCAGTTAAGAAGGAACCAATTTATATTGGTTGATGCTATGGTCAAGTAGCGAAATCCGGGAAGCTAGAAAAGTAATAGGTTCGACGCAACCTCGTTGGAGCAAGAAGCTTAGAGGGCTTAGGTGCACTGGGTAGATTAGGCTTGGAGGGTCTATTGCTGTCTATGTATCCCAACTATATTTTCTAGTGGATTGTTTACCGCTTGGAGGGTGGTGGAGAGGTTTTACGCCGAGGGCTTCGGTTTCCTCTTCGATAACACATTGCGTGTTGTCCTTGTGTTTGCATCTTCCTTTCCTTTTATCTTTGCCTTTTATTATCTGCTATGGGTTGTGATTTTAAATTGGCTTAGATTGTTTACCAATTCTGTTTTATAGCTTTTGTTCATTTTCCGCACACTTGTTGTTTGACATAAATCTTGAATTGATTAATTTGTAAATTAGGGGTCTAAACGTTCAAGAGTGTTTTTACACTATTTGAACTCTCAATATAAACCTATTAGTTTTTGTGGTCTAGTTTCTTTGACATATTATGATTTATTATTTGTGATATTGAAATATGTTTTAGTTTTGAATGATTATTTATGATGCAGTTACTCGTTAATTCTAAATTTTATATTACAAATATTTATGTTTTATAATTTTTTTTTATTTTGATAAAATATGATAAACAGGTCAACTTGACTGATCTGTTCAATAAATGGGTCGTGTTAGAGTTAAGGAATCTTGACCCATTTAATAAACATGTCTAGTTAGTGTTGACTCATATAGTTGAATACTTATAAATTGACATGACACGAACCCGACACACGAACACAAATTGCCACCTCTACCTACAATCATAATGACAACGACCAATCTCCAAGGCGAGGAGAGAGAGAAGATCTGTGGCAAGGAGAGAGAGAGAGAGAGAGAGAGAGAGAGAGAGAGAGAAAGGGACAAGAGAGAGACAGTGGTGGGTCTCTGTCGTGGGACACCTAGGGAGAGAGAGAGTAGAAAGAAGAAACCAAGAAAAGAGAAGAAAGAAAGAAAGTGAGAGGCGGTCTAAGAAGAAAGAGAGAAGAGAGAGAGAGAGAGAGAGAGAGAGAGAGAGAGAGAGAGAGAGAGAGAGAGAGAGTGACAGGAAAAAAGAAAGAAAGAGAGAGGCAAAGAAGAAAGAAGAAAAAAGAAAAAACAAAGAGAAAGTGATAAAGGACAAAAGAGAGAGGTGGAGAAAAAGGAAGAAAAAAGAAAGCGAGAGAAGAACAAAGTCATAAAGGAGGATAGAGAAAATGAATTAAAAACTTTTTTTTTAGCATTTCTTTCTATATCATTCTAATTTTGGAACGACATCGTTCATTTATGCCAAATATTTTGAACCATCTCTTGTAAGAGGTTTTTTGGTGTTTGGTGTGTCAAATGTCAAATATTTGGCATTTGGCACACCTGATGCTAATGTTCTTAGAGCACTAGCAATGGAGGATGTAAAAAAAATACCTATTTTACATCCTTTTTTTTTTTTTTTTTTTGAAACCGGAACCAATATCATTAATTTAGAAAAGAAGAATCCAAATACAACGCGTCCACAGCAGGTGGAGGATCCTCCTCCAACCAAACAATTTCATTGTCAAGTAATCTAGCAAACCTAGCCAAAGAATGAGCAACACCATTAGCACTACGCCTAATACAATTATAAGAGATGGACCTGAAACCTGCAGCCAAACACCAGATGTCTTCGTAGATTAAGCCAAGTCGTGATAGGTCTGGTTGGGCCTGAGAAATCATCTTCATCACCAAAGCATTATTGCCTTCGAGTACTATCTCTGTAAAACCCGCATCAATGGCAAACTCAAGCGCTTTACGGCATGCCATCACTTCCACCTCCTCACTGTCACGCACAGCTCCTCCTCGTGCTGCTAAAGCAGCCATGACTTCACCCTTTTCATTCCTAATCACCGCCCCATAACCTGATGCAGCGCCCTCATCAAAACAAGCACCGTCGAAGTTCAGCTTGAAAAACGTTTCTGGTGGAGGCTGCCATGTCTGCTGCACTGGACCATGATTCGGAATAGGCACATGCAAAGAGTCTTGTGCATCCATATACTCCTTCAAATAGTCAACTGCACGTTAGGCTGATCTTGAGGGATGCTGGAAAACCCCTCCATGAATAACCGTATTCCTTTGGTGCCATATCAGCCAACAAGTAATCCAGAACAGATTCCATTCCTCCTCAGAAAGCTTCACCAGAAGCCCTGTGACCAACTGCAAAAAATCATTCTGTGCTGTACCAGATTTCTGAAGTCTACCCAAGCTCCCAGCCCAAACATCTTGTGCCGCTCCACAACTCCAAAGAACATGCAGAACCGTTTCAGTTTCTTGATGACAGAGACAACAACGTGCATTCTCCATCACCCTTCTTCGAATAAGATTATCTTGTGTGGGCAGAATATTAAGACACGCCCTCCATGAAAAAATCTTTATCTTGCTTGGAACAGCTGCTTTCCACAGACGTGACCAAAGGAACCCAAGTGCTCTGTGCTTTGAAGACTCCCCAGCATCTAACTCATCCTTCCTTAATTGTTTTGCCACAAAATACCCAGACCGGACAGTATATCTGCCTCTTTTTGTAAAAGACCAAACCAACCCATCCTGAGCAACCCGCCTACTTAAAGGAACTTGAAGTATCGCTTCCGCATCAAACTGGTGAAACAAGGCCATTATTCTTTCTCTATCCCACTGATGAGTCTGCCAATCAACTAAATCAGATACTCTCCATTCCCAAATTTCCTCCTCAGGTGGAAACAATATTTTTTTTGTTGGATGGTTTGGTAGCCAGCAATCTTTAAGCACCCGAATTGAAGCCCCATTTCCTACTCTCCAATAACACCCTTTCTTCAAAATTGGTTGAGCTGCTAACAAACTTTTCCAAACATAAGAGCTATTTTGGCAATCCGTAGCATCAAGAAAATCACACCGTGGAAAATATTTGGTTTTAAAACACCTGTACAACAAAGAGCCGTTATCCTGTAACAACCTCCAACCCTGTTTTGCTAGCATAGCTAAATTAAATGATTTTAAGTCTCTGAAGCCCATTCCGCCCTCTGTCTTTGGCTGCGTTAAAAAACTCCAACTTTTCCAATGGATTTTCCTTTCCTCCCCAACCTGGCCCCACCAAAATCTAGCACACATAGAGTCCAACTCATCACATAATTTCCCCGGCAACTGAAACACCCCCATGGTATACGTGGGAATGGATTGAGCCACAGCTTTTATAAGAACTTCCTTGCCAGCCTTAGAAAGCATTTTCCCCTTCCAACCCTGCAATTTCCTCCAAACCCTCTCCTTCAGGAAAGCAAAAGTCTCATATTTTCTTCGTCCTATCAAAGTAGGCAGCCCTAGATAATTATCAAACCTCGCCACTTCCTTAACCTTTAATTTGTCAATGATCCATGTTTTCTGCTCCACAGACACATTACTACTGAAATAAGCAGAGGACTTCTCAAGATTTATACATTGGCCCGAGGCTTCAGCATACAACTGTAGGGTATCAGACACCACCTGCACTTCATCGTTATTAGCTTGACAAAAAATCAAAGAATCATCAGCAAAGAGCAAATTAGAGATAGACGGCGCATTTCGACATAAAGCCACCCCATGTAGACGTCCTTCAAGCTCTTTTCTAGTAAGAAGTGAAGTAAAACCTTCAGCACATAACAGAAACAGATAAGGGGATAGCGGATCTCCTTGACGAATACCCCTAGAAGGAGTGATATTCCCATAAGCTTTCCCATTTATTCGGACAGAAAAGGAGGGTGTAGAGACACAACTCATGACCCTATCAACCCAAAACTCCGGAAACCCCAATTTAAGCATCATGCCTTTAAGGAAACCCCACTCCACCCTATCATAGGCCTTACTTACATCTAGTTTAAGAGCTAAAGCCCCCTTCTTCCCCTTCTTTCGACTATGCATGGCATGCAATGTCTCATAGGCAACCAGCACATTATCAGTGATAAGGCGTCCAGGTACAAAAGCACTCTGAGTAGGGGAAATTAACTGTGGCAAAATCAGTTTCAACCTGTTCGCCAAAACCTTAGAAATAATTTTATAAATCACGTTGCAAAGGCTAATAGGCCTGAAATCTGCCGTTTTCTCCGGTTTCTTAACTTTAGGAATTAAAACTATATGAGTATAGTTAATATCAGATACCATATGACCAATATGCAAAAAATCTAACACAGCCTCAGTCACCTCAGGGCCAACAATATGCCAAAATTTTTGATAGAAAAGGGCATTCATACCATCGGGTCCAGGAGCCTTTGTTGGTCCCATCTGAAACAACGCTGTTCTAACTTCCTCACTGCTATACGGCCTGGATAGCACCTCCAACATGTCAGCAGACATCCTCCAGTGAACCACATCAAGGCATTCCTCCATTCTGTCACAAGTACCTGCTTTAAAAATATTCATGAAATAGTTAGAAGCTACCTCTGCTACCTCCTCCACCTCATCCACCCAATCCCCATCAGCATTCTTTATTCCCTCAATAAAATTCCTACGCCTTCGTTGAAAAGCCTTGGAGTGAAAAAATTTAGTATTCCTGTCGCCATACTTTAACCATGACACCCTGGATCTTTGACGCCAAAAAACCTCTTGCTTTAATAATAAATCATCCAACTGTTTACTCAGTAAAAGAAATTCATTCCTGCTTTCTTCAGTCATTTCGCTAGCATTCAAAAGCTCCAGCTTCTTCTGTAATCTTTTAATCTCCTCTGTTTCAGGTTTAGTTTTAGAAGAACCCCATGCATGCAACTCAGCCCCACAACTTTGGATTTGGTCCCTCAAACCACTCAACCCCAAACTACCATGCCCTCCTTTTGTCCATGCCTCCAAAACGGCCTCCTCACAATCATCCCACATTAACCAGCACTCCTCAAACTTGAAACCACTAGCCCCTCTACCCCTTACCTGCCTATCATTCCTGGTTGCTAATAGAATAGGAATGTGATCAGAAGCATGGCTAAATAAATGGGAAACCAAACTTGCAGGGAACTTTTCAAACCAGCTTTCATTAGCCGTAGCTCTATCCAACCTTTGCTTTGTATGAGCTGAACCTGGCCGTCTATTTGTCCATGTGAACTTATGCCCAGTGAAACCCAAGTCTTTCAACTCACAATTGTCCAACGCAACTCGAAAATCCTCCATCTGATTAAAGTAAGGCGCATTAACACTCTGTTTTTCCGAAGCATGAAGTATTGCATTGAAATCCCCAATGCAACACCAAGGACCCTCAACAAAAGTCTTTAAATGAGATAACAGTGCCTAAGACTTCCTTTTTTCATTCGCTTCAGGCCACCCATAAAATCCAGTCAAATGCCACACAAAACCATCAGATTCCACCACTTTAGCCAAAATGTGATTGTCAGTAAAATTAACCACATCCAAATTCACATCCTCCTTCCACATCAAGGCCAAACCTCCGCCCGAATTTGGCTTTTTCACTATCAACTTATTTCTAAAAGGCACGTCACCACAATGTTGCTCAAAACCACTTCGATCTAATCTTGTTTCCATTAAGAAACAAATATCAGGATCTTGTTCCCTCACTAATTTGTGAAGGCTTTGAACTGTCCAAAGGTTCCCAAGCCCTTGGCAGTTCCAGCTTAAAATCCTCATTGCTCTCGGCAAGGGTGTTGCAACACCCCCGCCGCTTCAACAATTTCAGAATCATCCCAACCCTTTACTTTCTTCTCTGCACGCTCATCACTTTTGTCATGCATATTCGGCTGCATTCCCTTACTGCCTCTCTTCCCCAAGATAGTCTTTGCCCCTTCTTTGAATAAATCCACAGGGCCCAACTCCATACGTGTAAGCCTTGTCCACTTGCTTTGTTTCTCTATTCTTTGAGGCCCACTAACTTTAATCTGCTGCCTATTACCTTGAGCATCAACTTGGTCCATAAGCCCCTTAATATCAAGCTTGTTTGTAGGCCCAAAGAAATCCCCAAGCCCCTCCATACTTGGGCTTTGATCATCAACCCCAACCGTAGGCCCAACCATCCCTTCCAGCTCCATTATCTCCGTAAGCTTCGCTCCATGAATCACGGAATTTGGCAGCAGACTTTCTGGAAGCATCCCGTGTTTCCCGGCCAGACCAGCATCTTGTTGTGTCATGTGAACCCTACCACCAGCGCCCCCGCCGCCGCCGTCATCCTCATCCCGTGCCTTGCCACTCCCCTGCTGCGAACTAACCGGTTCAGTCTCCGTCGCGCGTTCAGTTTCGTCCCGATACCGTCCTCGACTATTTGGTGATCGTACTCTGCTCCCAGTAGCCCTCATCCAATCCCCATATTGACAATCTGCCTCCTCGCCATTCTTAGTTGCACCAAAATGTTGGGCACAATGTCGAAGGTCATGCCCAAGCAATCCGCAGTAATGGCAAAACAGAGCAAGACGCTCATATTTGAAAGTAACCCAATACTTCTGTCCATTCGAATCTGCTAAAAAGGCCCCTCTCCGAAAAGGTTTCGATAACGGAAGAGCAACCTTTACGCGCATGAAAAAGTTTGGGATGTCCTGCTGCCGTCGCTTTTCCACATCCTCCACAACACCTAGCCGTCCACCCACTGCCTCGGCCACTGACGGAGAAGCCATGTCAAACGGCGCCCCCCATATTTGCACCCAAAGGGAGGCCGTCTCAAACCTCACATTGGCAGCAGTCATCCCTGGTTTCCACCGAACCAATAATAACACTTGATTATCAAAAGTCCATGGCCCTCCTATTAAGACCCTATTCATATCAAACTCAGAATTAAACTTGAACTGGAAAAGATTTGCCCCAACCTCTACCACCTGTACCCGATTCTCCAAACCCCATGCCCGTTTAATAGTTCCTTGAGCAGCCCTTTTATTAAAAGACCTACACGTGAGGAACTTTCCCAGCAAACTCTGAGAGCAACTCTCAATCTCCGCTATCCGTCCTTCATCCGATATAGGGATAACCTCCTCCTCGTCAGTAGTCAGCTTCAAGTTTTCCAGAATACTACTCACATCGTCCTCCATGATTCAACGAAGATGGCACCGAAAAAAGAAAGAAAGAAAAAAGCAAACCCTTAGAGGAACTAAGGGAGGAAGAACCTCGTACGGGAACGAGAGGGAGCGCTCCTACCCTAGAGGAGAGAAGGCTGTCAAATAACATATTATTTTACATCCTTAAACATTACTTTATATATTTTACTATCTCATTTTATAACCCACTTAACATCTTAGTTTCTATTTTTACATACAATTTATTAAAAAAAATATAAATTATACTAACAAATAATATAAAAATAATACAACTTTTCCATCTCTCTACCTTTTTGTCTCTCTCTACCAAACCTACATACTACTTAAAATAATAATATTTAACTTTACCACCTAGCTACAATAAGTTGCAAATATGCCAACTTACTATAGCAAGGTGGCATTTATTTTTACAACTACATACTCCAATGGAGTGAGTTTTTAGTGAATTTGGTTGTAAAATAGCAACTTGGGATTTTACACCACCAAAACTAGTGTTCTTAGCCTTAGGCCTTGGTCTAGAGCTAATTATGCAAAAAACTTCCTAAAATATCAAAACGTGAAACATAGAAAATAAATTTTACAATTTGACCTAGTATAAAAGAAAAGGTACAAAGATCCTACCCACAATCATAATGACAATGACCGATCTCCAAGGTGAGGAGAGAGAGAAGATCTGTGGCAAGGAGAGAGAGAGAGAAAGGGACAAGAGAGAGATAGTGGTGGGTCTTTGTTGTGGGACACCTAGAGAGAGAGAGAGTAGAAAGAAGAAACCAAGAAAAGAGAAGAAAGAAAGAAACTGAGAGGCGGTCTAAGAAGAAAGAAAAGAGAGAGAGAGAGAGAGAGAGAGAGAGAGAGAGAGAGAGAGAGAGAGAGAGAGAGAGAGAGGCAAAGAAGAAAGAAGAAAAAACAAAGAGAAAGTGATAGAGGATAAAAGAGAGAGGTGGGGAAAAAAAGAAGAAAAAAGAAAGAGAGAGAAGGACAAAGTCATAAAGGAGGATAGAGAAAACGAATTGAAAACTTTTTTTTAGCATTTCTTTCTATATCGTTCTAATTTTGGAACGATACCATTCATCTATGCTTAATATTTTGAAACATCTCTTGGAGCATCACCATCAGGTATGCCAAATGCCAAATATTTGGCATTTGGCATACCAAACACCAAAAAACACCTCACAGCAGGTGTTTCAAATGTGCCAAACCAAAAAAAATGATTTTTTATTCGATTTTTCTCTCTCCTCTCACTTCTTTATTTGATTTTTTCTCTCTCTTCTCAGAGTCTGTCTCTCTATCTCTCTCCCAACTCATGTTCTTCTTCTTCTCATAATTGGACGTGAGAAAGAAAAAGGCGGCACAAAAGAAGGTGGCGGCGGCCAAGAGAGGAGGAAAGGCAGATGTGACTTCGTCGAAATCAGGGGCGGTGACGGCGGCAGCGGATTCATAGAATGGAGCGGAGAAGTTGGCAAATGGGGTTGAGGCACTTTTGATTTTGGATCGGACTTGCACTGGTGTGTTCTGCTCGCATCCTCTCTCCCGAGATATCTGCATAAGTCTCTCTCTCTCTCTCTCTCTCCATTTTCGATCGATGAGCTCTTACATGTTGATTGATGGAATTGCATCTGAAATACTTTGCTCGTGTGTGTTGAAATTCTAGGGCTTTGTTAATGTAGTAGATAGGTCAGTTAGGTTGGGGTTTTTGGCGAGATTTGGGATGGTGCCAATGGGTTTTAGATTTGTGGTTGTGGGCAGTGGTGTGGTGCTGTGGATTTGGTAGCAATTTTAGTTAAATATTATTTTAATGTGTGGATATATTATTTTAATGTTTAGACTCAAAGAATAGAAGATGTGATAATTGGTGAATTGTACAATGGTGTGTCAAAATAATAAAGTAGGTCTTTGGTGTGTCTAAATGGCATTTTTTATGAAATACCTAATGGTGATGCTCTAAGAGGCTTTTTGGTATTTGGTGTGTCAAATGTCAAATATTTGGCATTTGGCACACCTGATGCTAATGTTCTTAGAGCACTAGCAATGGAGGATGTAATAAAAATACCCATTTTACATCCTCAAATACTATTTTATTTATTTTACTATCTCATTTTATAACCCACTTAACATCTCAGTTTCTATTTTTACATATAATTTATTAAAAAAATATAAATTATACTAACAAATAATATAAAAATAATACAACTTTTCCATCTCTCTACCTTTTTGTCTCTCTCTACCAAACCTACATACTACTTAAAATAATAATATTTAGGGTAAATTCCAAAAACCTACCTCGAGGTTTGAGGAAATACCAAACACGTCCAAGAGTTGTTGAAAATGACCAATTTGCTCCTTAAAACAGATGGCATGTACTGCCGTTTGTTCACTCTCTCCAAATGATTTTTTTTTTCCATGTTCTCTGTCTATTCACTTTCTTCTTTGCGCCATAACATAAACGCCTATCTCTGAAACTCAAACCAGTCCAAAAGATATACACAAAACATGTATTTCGAGAAAGATTACAAAAAAAAATAACTAAACCAATACCCATTTTTCAAATCAAAACCATACATTCTCATTAGGAAAAATAACAATTTACATTACATTCCAAAAACAAAAATTCTTCCTTCATCAAACTAAGATCAACCCACTTAGATCCAGTATCACACAAGGCAATCAAACAGACCCATTTACATCACACCTCAAACAGATCCAAAAAATAAAATAAAATTCAAAACAAAACCCAGACCCATTGGTGAGCATCATATGACCCAGCAACCACCGGCCACCACAGCACCACCCATCACTACCCACCCATCAATTTCAAACCCCAACCGTTCCCACCATCAAACATCACATGATTCACACCTCAAACCCAAAAAAAAACCAAAATTATTTATTAAAAAAAAAAACCCACTGTTGAGCATCGTGTGACCCAACCACTATCCATCACAGCACCACCGTCCAGCATGGCACCACCCATCACTACCCACCCATCTTCCTCAAACCCAACCCGTTCCAACCAAACATCACATGATTCACACCTTAGACCCAAATCAAAAAATTAAAAAATAAAATAAAAAACCCATACCCACAACGGCTACTCCATTAGACTGACCTTGAAACCACCATCTCCACTCATTGTGACCCAGCAATCGCCATCTACAATTCATCATGATTCATAACCCAATCACAAAGCTTTTAATGACGGAGTATGGTGTGAGATTTGTGGTTAAATGGGCTTTGAAACCATTCCGGTGGAGGAGTTGTTGCTCCCGAGTCTGAAATTTTGGCTTTGAACTTGAGAGAGAGATATTTTTTGGTGTAAAGAAGAGAGATTTTCTGGGCGTGAAGGAGAGAGAGATTTTCTGGTGTTATTCATGAAGAAGAGAGAGAAAATTTGGTTTGATATATTTTGCTCAAACGGCTTTACACGCCGTCTGTTTTAAGGAGCAAATTGGTCATTTTCAACAACTCTTGGACGTGTTTGGTATTTCCTCAAACCTCGAGGTAGGTTTCTGGAATTTACCCTAATATTTAACTTTACCACCTAGCTACAATAAGTTGCAAATATGCCAACTTATTGGAGCAAGGTGGCATTTATTTTTACAACTACATACTCCAATGAAGTGAGTTTTTAGTGAATTTGGTTGTAAAATAGCAACTTGGGAATTTTACACTACCAACACTAGTGTTTTTAGCCTTAGGTCTTGGTCTACAGCTAATTATGCAAAAACCTTCCTAAAATATCAAAACGTGAAACATAGAAAATAAATTTTACAATTTAACCTAAAATAAAAGAAAAAGTACAAAGATGTCAAGGAATCCTTTGGCCCCACTTTGTTGCCTTCCTAGTTATTGCATTGCTGCAGATTCCAGCTGTCCACCATGAGAAGGAACGAAATCAAATTTTAATGTTGTCCTGGCCTTTGACAGAGAACAAAAGTTAGGAAACATCTGAAAAGTAAAAACCTTTGATTCACTTTTGTTTCTTCTTGAGTTTACTTTGACCCAAACTGAACTTGTTTTTCCTCCAAATCTAAGAGCATTCACTTTGATATCTAATGTGTCCCAGTAAATGGTATTGGATAATGATAGGCCACAAACTAAATGACCCTTTGTGATAGAAATTAATTAATTAATTAGCCAAGTTATTAATTAATCAATTTATCATGCAAACGCATGGTAGCACAAACAAATCACCAATAAACTAATTATGCAGTGGAAAATAAATAACACGGTGATTTGTTTACGAATGGGGAAAACCTAATGGCAAAAACCCTACCGGGTGATTTTCAAGTCACCACTCCCGAAACTCCACTATTATCACAACAAGCGGTTATAAGTAAAGGACTCCCAAGTACCTTATCAACTTAGAGTTGCCCGGATCCCAATATGCGACTTCAATCACCAACTAAGAAGGTTATTGGCTGTAAAGTTTTTTAGTTCATCCACACGATGAAGATCAAGAAGATGCTTGGTTACAAAATCCTATGGTGCACATACACAGCAACTTCTTCAAAAGAAAGAGATGAACTAGGGCAAGAACTTCGTCTCTAGTCACAATTTGCTTGAACAGAGTTTGCTCAATGCTTGTGCAATTTGTGAACTATTTGACGGCCCTTAAAACAATCCTTTTATATGTCTAGGATTAGGAGAAAAGAAAGCCCAAAGACATTCATGGATCCCAAGAAAATCATATCAAAATTCTGAAATTCTTAAACCTCGACAGATAGGAGGTGTTGAGCAGGTGTCGAGCGTACGGGGCTTGAACAACTTTCTTAAGTTCGATAGATACAGTTGTCGAGCCTTAATGAATTTGCACTATTAGCTTGTTTTCTTGGATAGACTTGAAGGCTTCAACACTTGATCTTGAAACATGGTTTCTTGAAGTATTTGAACACATCCTAAATCTACCCAAATACAAGTAAAGTGCATTTTGTCAAAGGATAAGCCAATTACATAAAATAGTGACATATGTTCCTAACAAGTGAAACAAATATGTCCTAAAAGATTAAAAAAAAAAGAAAAAAAAAAAGGTTTATTCAAGGTTACTTCTGCTGTTATGGTTTAATGTATGAATTTTTTTTTTTTTTTTTTTTTATCCAATATCATAAGGTCTCAACATTTTTCATTGAATCCATTACGATTGGTTAAATTTAGGATCGAATGGACTCAGGTTGAGCAGGTTTGTTGAGTTTGGTTCAAATTGAACAACCCTAGATATATATTAGATGCAGCTAACATGGCTTATTACAAGAGAAAGACGAAGTGTTAACATGACATAAAACTAAGGCAGCTTGATCTAGATTGAGGCCTAAGGCGATTCAAGTGATTTTTAAAAAATATTTAATATAAATTAAATAACATTTAATTAACTTTCTAGATTATAATTTTGTATTTAAAAATCATTTTTCATGCCTTTGAGATTTAAAATTACTAATTAGATTATTTTGTTAGGTTTTGCTAACATTTTTTTTTTTTTTTTACAATTTTAAATTTTGAAAAAATTGTTTATGCAAAAACAACTATAACAAGTACAATTCTATAATTAGTATTAATAAATATGTTGTTAATAATGAGCTCATATGAAAGTAATGTTAATCTAATCACAGTAGTCATGAAAAATTAGTGGAAAATTTTGTGTCCCTACCATTACTTTAAGGGGGGGAAAAAAACTAGCATTCCACAAATTTTGGGGCCTTTTTATGATAGAGGCCCTTAGAGCACTAGCATCAGGTCTCTTAAAATAAAATCTATTTTCATAAACCCAAAACCTTTTCTACTTTAATATAGCATTTGACAATACACTCTATATCACATGTTCTAATTTCATGTTTTATTCATTTATTTATTCATTTTTCTCTTTCTCTCTCTTCCTCTCCGAGTCTTTGTTTCTCACTATCTCTAATCTGAAACTCTCTCCTCTTTGTTCCTCCATAATAATTCTCTCTCTCTCTCTCTCTCTCTCTCTCCCCACCACTAAAATTAAAAAAAAAAAAAAAAAAACACCATCAACACCTTCAACCCACAACCACCAATACAAATCATAATCCTAAGCAAATCACAATCACACTATCTGGGTTTGAAACCTACCACCATCGAAGAAAAAAAACCAGAACACCATCATGACCACTAAAACCAACTCACCCATAATCAAATATGATCCTCCACCACCCACAATTAGGGGTGGCAAAATTGGACACGACCCGTGAACCCGATATGACACAAAATAAGTAGGTTATGTGTTGAGGTTTAATGGGTTCGTGTCATATTCAGGTTGACATGACTGATCTATTTAATAAATGAGTTGGGTTAGTGTTCAATCTATGAAACCCATTTGACTTGATTTACCCGTTTAATTAAATAACATTTTACTAATATACCCTTCAAACCCCAGGTATATAAACTTATTAGTTATTGTGGTTTATTTTCTTTGACATATTATGATTGATTATTTGTGATATTGAGATATACTTTACTTTTGAATGATTATTTGCGATGCAGTTACTCATTAGTTCTAAATTTTATATTACAAATATTTATTTGTTTGTTTTTTCATAATTTTTTTTTTTCATTTTGATAAAATCTGATAAACAGGTCGACTAGACTGACCTGTTTAATAAATGGGTCGTGTTAGAGAGAGGCAAAGAAGAAATAAGAAAAAACAAAAAGAGAGTGATAGAAGATAAAAGAGAGAGGCAGAGAAAAAAGAAGAAAAAAGAAAGAGAGAGAAGAAAAAAGTCATAAAGAGGAGAGAGAAAATGAATTATAATTTTTTTAGCATTTTTATCCGTATTGTTCTAAATTTGGAATGATACTATTCATCTATGCCAAATATTTTGAAACATTTCATGTGAGAGGTTTTTTGGTGTTTGGTGTGTCAAATGTCAAATATTTGGTATTTGGTACACCTGATGCTAATGCACTTAGGCTTAGGTCTTGGTCTAGAGCGAATCATGCATAAAAATTATTAAGAGTCTTGCAACTCAACTAACACTTCTTGGTGGTTTAAAAGTGTTGCCTAGATTTCAATTTTCAAAGGCCCACTCTCTCAACTATTTAATTAAAAAAATTATATATATGTGTGTGTCAATACATTTGTAATAATAATAATAGAATAAATATGAGTGAGAATAAAGAGAATATGGATCTTGAACAATCAAATTCCAAATTAAAAATGGGAACATTAATGTTCCATATTTAGATTTGCTTTGAAAGAAATAAGAAAAAAGTGGAATTTGGATATTGAAGAATTGAATTTTACGCAATCTAGCTCTTCCAATGTATGAACTCCTCACATTCATAATTTATTCCATTTGATAATTGATTCCCAAAAACTTAATTTATTTTGCTATTATCAATTATTTGCCTATTGCCTCCTTTTAAGTTTAAAGCTTTGTAATTTAATTTAATTTTACCAGTATGTAACCCTGCGCATATACACGTGTACAATTAAAAACAATCACAATTATACAGCTCAAATTATACATTTTTTATAGAAGATGTTGAAATTATACATGGTACTACTTCACATCTTTAAATGGATATGCGGCGTAGAATTGTACTCCAATTTAGAATTTAATTGGATTTGGACTTTTCGATTTTTACACTCAATAATTTACTCGGCACAAAAATTAAAAATTAAATAAGACACAAGACGTACAATTGGATTCAAATGTGATTTTCTCTGAACTTTGGCTTTATATATATATATATATATATTTAGAGTATCTATTTTTCAATCATATCATCAATACAAGACTTTTTTTTTTCAAATGAAATCAAGAGTTATGTAAATTAATTAGTAAGCATTTCTCATTGCTTCTAATCTATATTTGTGGTTTAAACTTCGGCCTCTGTGTAATAAATGTAACTTAATTAGATGCTAAATCTATTATTGATGTCTTGTCTTCTTTGAGCTACACTAATAATTATATATCTTCTATGGTGGATGATTGCAGGCTTCTAGCTCCCCAAATTCGGTTAGGATGGGAGAGAAACAGATTAGTTTATTTGAAAGTCCCCTTGTGGACGTAGCAAATGTTTTAGAGTTTGATTTAGCTGGCCTGTGCAAGAAACTCTTTTTGTTACTTGGTTTTTGTTTAATGCAGATCCTTTTAACGCAAAAAAAAAAAAAATAATAATAATAAATAAATAAAAATAAATAAATAAATACTCCAAATTATCAAATTATTAAAAAAGTGTATAAAAAAAAGTGGACGTACCGCTGCAATTATTACGCCATTTCTTCTCCTGTGTATATATTGCAGTGGTCTTATTTATATATACATATATATCATCTATATATCATCTATATATATATATATATATATATATAAAATCGAAGCCTTCGAAACTCCCACAATTTTCCACATCACCACTTTTTATTTTATTTTTTATTTTATTTTAGATTCTTTTTATTTTAGGTTTTATATCTTATATATTTATTATTCCTCTTCAACCTGTAATGTTACAATAGTTTAGTTTAAATAAAACTCTACTAGATATATGTTTTTAGAGCTTGAAAATTCTGCTTCAACTAAAATTCTATAACAAAAATTTCAACAAATATATAATATAAAATCATTATCTATATATATATATATATATATATATTTATATTAAACCATATGGATCCTATGTAAAGTCAAGTTGCTCAGGCTTTTACGGCATCTGGATATTGTTGAAATTAAGCGCATCATGTTGCTAATGATGACTTGACTTGTGAACATCACTAGTTTTTTCTTTATCAGATGCTACGTGCATTGAAATATATGCATACAGGTAATTTTCTTAATATCTTATCTTTCTTTTCTTTTTTTTCTTTTTTTCTTTTTTTTTTGTGCTTTTCTTTAGTTTTAGTCTTTGTTTAGCTCCCATGAAATTTGTGGTACAAAGTATATAGCATCATAGGTAATACTTAGCCTCTAATTCAAATTTGAGAGAGTCTTCAATGTCAGCTTTGATTATTTTTATTATCAAGTTGAGATTTTAATTGGTTTATCAAGCATGGGTTAGTTGAGAAATCCAATCCTCATATGCAATTGACAGATGATTAATAAGAGAGACAATAACTTATTATAAATAGAGGTTGAGGAGTTTAACAAGGTTTTGGGCGTGTGGAAAGCATGGCTTAATGAGTAGCAACATGAGAGAAGTCGATGGAGGGGAGGAGACTGGAGAGTTTTTGGACTCTTTTTTTTTTTTTGGTGAGAATTTTGTAGTGTATTATTTAACATTTCTTAATTATCCCGTGCATCGCACGGGTTAGCGACTAGTATTATATATAATAAAAGTTGGGCTTAGATGTCGTAGTTGCGCTAAGTGACTTTACCAAATTGTAGAAATTTTAATAAATTTTTAGATTTTAAGAATAGATATATACATATTTTTTAGATAAATATAACAAATCAAGTAATGAAATAAAATAGTATTTGATTTACAACTATAGTAGTTGTGTTTATCTAAAATGTTATCAACAAAGTCTAAAATCAATAGATTCTTCATCTAATCCTTTTTTTTATTTAAATTATATTATCATGTGTAACAAAAAACAACAACATAGTACATGTAAAAATAAAGTATTAGATGAAGATTTTGGATAAACATACATCCTATGTTAATTATTCCTCTCTTATAATTCCTAAAATGATTAGAAATCTAATTTCCACACAATTGAAAATTCTTTCACTCTCCATCAAATTGCATAAACTTTGTTAGATTTTTTTAAAAATAGACATATTTTTTTGTTCTTATCTTCTTCTCCTGTAATTTCTAAGTTGATAATTTGATTACAATCCAAAATCTTCAACTTATCCTTGTTTTTTAATTTAAATTATATTACTACACGTATAAAAAAAAATAAAAAAAGCAACGCTCTATACTTTAAAAAATTAGCAAGGTAGTACATGTAAAAAAAAAAAAAAAACAGCAATTATTCTTAGTATTTAAATAAAACACTAAATTCTTTGAATTTCCTTTTGCCACTTTTTTTAAGATTTAGACTTCAGCTTTACATTCCCACAAATTAGACTAACATTAGACTTTTTATTCATATCAATTTCTTCAACTATAGTAGTTGTGTTTATCTAAAATGTTATCAACAAAGTCTAAAATCAATAGACTCTTCATCCAATCCTTTTTTTTTATTTAAATTATATTATCACGTGTAAAAAAAAAAAAAAAACAACATAGTACACGTAAAAATAAAGTATTAGATGAAGATTTTGGATAAACATACATCCTATGTTAATTCTTCTTCTCTTATAATTCCTAAAATGATTAGAAATCTAATTTCCACACAATTGAAAATTCTCTCACTCTCCATCAAATTGCAGAAATTTTGTTAGATTTTTTTTAAAAAAATAGACATATTTTTTTTGTTTTATTTTCTTCTCCTATAATTTCTAAGTTGATAATTTGATTACAATCCAAATTCTTCATCTAATCATTTTCTTATTATAATTTATAAGTTGATAAATAATATCAATTTGATTACAATCCAAAATCTTCAACTTATCCTTATTTTTTAATTTAATTATTATTACTTATGTACAAATAAAAAAAAAAAAAAAAAGCAACGCTGTACACTTTAAAAAATCAGCAAGGTAGTACATGTAAAAAAAAAAAAAACAGCAACTACTCTTAGTATTTAAATAAAACACTAAATTCTTTGAATTTCCTCTTGCCACTTTTTTTAAGATTTAGACTTCAGCTTTACACTCCCACAAATTAGACTAACATTAGACTTTTTATTCATATCAATTTCTTCAATGTGGAGTGTATATATACTAAATAATTTATAATGAATATGTACTTCACGGTTCTTTTTCTTTATACTTCTTTTCATCTACCTCCAACCTTTCAGGTATATATTTGTTTGCTCTAATGTTTTTTTATTAAATCGAATAGGTTTTGTGTTTTTTTTTTTTTTTCATTTAACCTAATTTGCTTATGATTTATACAATTTATATGATTATGGTTTGAGAATTAATCATTAAATATGCTTCGGTATGATTTTTTAAATTATTTTTTGTTCTATGACATGGGTTCTAATGTTGATATGTTTCTTTCATCCTCTCAATTTTGATTTAGAGAAAAATCTTCTTTTTATCTTACAATTAAGCATGTTTTGATATGAATTTGATTATAAATTGTTTATAACGTTTTGATTTTTTTTCCTAATTGAAATAGCTTTGGCTAACTATTAGAGTTGTACACTTTGATCTATAAAAGAAGTCAATCTATCCATTTAGTTTTTATTTTTATTTTTTTTTATCAATCATTAAATATGGTTTGACATGATTTTTTACCAATCATAAAATTTTATAATAAAGAACAATGACAAACAAGAACAAGGATATAGTGTACAAAGAAGTATTCAACTTTCTCCCAAAGATACAAAATTCTCATTAAAGCACAATTGGTAGGTTACAAAATAATAATTTTATTAGGTGTTATCATTTTATATTTGATAATTATTATACCAATTTTTTCCCTTTTTTTATTATAATAATTATTTGGGAGATTATTGTTTGTCAAATAAAATGTATATTCTATAAGTTTATGATAAAACCGTGCAACACATGAGCCTTTAACTAGTCTATATATATATAAAAAACCGAAGCTTTTTAATCCCTCACAATTTTCCACATCAGCAATACCTAAATTAATAATAATAATTTTTTTTTCACCAAATAAAAATTATAAACCGTAAGTTTCAGCCAATACTTAAATATATACAAAACCGAAGCTTTTTAAGCCCCCATAATTTTCCACATCAGCAATACCTAAATAAATAATAATAAAATTTTGTGTTCACCAAATACAAATTATAAACCGTAAGTTTCAGCCAATACTTAAATAAATAATAATAAATCTTTTTTTTTTCCACCAAATACAAAATACAAACTATAGGTTTCAACTGCAACTATCTTAAACCTATCTCTCAAACGCAAACTCAGCCCTAACAAAACCCTCGATCAAACTCTCTCTATTTCAAGCTCACTTCCATCTCCTTCTTCTTCTTCAACTCTCTCATTCAATGCAGCTCCCTCCTTTTCTCAGCCACAACTCCTCTGGCTGATGTCAATTTTGATTCATGGTTATTTTGTTCTTGAGTTTTTATCATCTAGGCATTGATTATTTTTTGGCCCCCTTTTTGGGCATTTGATTTTCAGGACTGAATTGAAGAATTTGGATCTTTTTTCGTTTTTGATCTTGGAGGAATTTGGATCCTTTTCCGTTTCTGATGTTGGACGATTTTTCAAGTATGAAAAATTCCAATCTGATCTTTTTCAAGTTTCAATTTTATTTGATTGATATGGGTTAAAATTCAAATTGAAATTGGTTTGAATGGAACAGAGCCTCAAAGTTATGTTTTAATTATATGTCTTCAATTAGGTTTTCTATTGATTTAGGGATTTCAAATTCTACAGGTTTGGTAATTCTCTTTTATTGACTGTTTTGTCTTAGCGAGTCGTCAATTCTCATCTGATCGTGGACGAGCACGAAGTCTAAGACTTGGTGAAACCGTGGTGTAAAGTTGGTAAATTTCATAGCAAATTCAGATAGTTGACTGGTATTCACGCTCACTTTCTCTCTCGGTCTCTCTCTTTCTTTCTCTTTCACTCTTTTGGGCTTATTATTGTAAAGACTTTTTGGTTTTCACGAGAATCTTATAAATCTTTTTTCTCTTCTTTGGTTTATTAAAATCCTTTTCTTTCTCCCTGATATTTCTTTACTTTTTACTTTTTTATTTTTGGGTTATTCTCTGATTGGAAGTTAAAAACCTGGATAATTTTGGATTTTCTTTGTAGTTTTGTTTTGTGTTTTTCATGAGCAAGAAGATTGTTTTATCATTGTACTGTTGTCCTACAAAACTGTTCTTGATTGTTTATGCAAGAGCCGCGTGGAATATACTCTGAAAAGTTCAAATTTTGAGGGAACTGCAGTGGTTTAAGGGCGGAGTTGTGGCTGTTTGCAAAGTAGGAGTTTTTTTGTCATAGTGGTCTGAAACTGAAAGATACTAGGAAGTGTTTTGAAATTAAGGGGTAGGGAAGAGTTGGTAAGGCTGCTACAAATTTGTCTATAGGATATAACCAAATTTATTGGGTTCAATAAAGTTCATATCTACGGATTTGTCAAACAGATTCTATTCTACAAAAAAACACAGAACTGCCGCATAAAAAAAAAAAAAAAGAAACACAGATCAACCGTGAAATGCCAAGACAGAGATAGCAATTTGATTTTGAGGGTCCTTCACCATTCTCTTTGATTTTCGGGGTTGTGGCCTACTTCCTTTCAAAAGGTAATCTCCTTCGCCCATAAACACTATCGCTGATGGGTTTCATAGTGGAGATAGTATCGATTTAATGGTTTTTTTTTTTCCTGTGTTTTTGAAAGGCCTAAGAGTCGGCCTAATGATTAATTTATTTTGGCTGAAAAATTAATTCATATTGTTGTAGATTGTGGTTTCAGAATTTTCAGTGATATGTATGGGCTGTGTGTTGTAGATAGTTATGGGCTGCTGCTGGGGTTTGTTTAATTAATTTATTTTGGGTTGCTACTAGGGTTTGTTTCAGTTTCGGGTTGCTGGAGTTTTTAATATCGTTTTTTATCTGAATTTGTTTTAATTTAGGCTTATGTTTGGACATGTGATTTTTTGAAAGAAAAATTGTTTTTGTTAATAGAGAATGTTCATAATATATGATTGTTTAAGGTCCTCAGATATTGTCAAGAACTATTTTTTTCTTTTTTGTTTCTCTAAAACTACATAGTAAATTAAAACTTGCATTTTTCTTTACAAAAATAGTCCTATGGACAGTGAGATTGACATGTCTTTCCATTTGATTTTTGAATTTGATTGTGATTATCAATTTTTCATATACTTAATAATATATTTATTGTTTCTGTCTTATTGTGGTACAAATCGAATACTTTAGTGGGGTTTTTCAAACTTGGGCTTCTTCACAGTTAAATGATGGTATTATGATTTCTTTTGATTACATTTTTGTTTACGGTATCTTAATTTCTAATGTCGTTTCCACTTTGCAATTTTTATTTCATGTTAAATTATGCTTGATATGACTTTTGATTTTAGTTCCAATATCACATTAGCTATTGAGCATGTGAATCTGTTTCCAACTACTAAAGCTTAGAATGACCTGTTTTTGATCCTGTCTTCCAGATCTTGCACATTTGTTTGCTGCCTCCTAAAGATTGCAATCTCTGTAGTTCTGTACCTTTATAATCATAATGCACCTGAGCATGTGAATTAGTTTCCGACTATTAAAGATTGCAAAGCCAGTACCTCTTTTCTCTTAGAAATTGAACATTTTGGTACTACACACAGACAGACATACATTGATCCATGTCTAGGTTTAGAAATATATATATTATGTTACTTTCTTTTTTGCATGCTTGGAGTTACAAAGGATGTAGGAGTTAATTCTCTCGCTGTTGTTTTTGTGAGTAGGTATTAACTTGATTTAGGTGGTCATTTACTGCACTATTATTGATCTTCGTTATTCTGTTTTTTACAAATTATTTTAATTAAAAAAACTAAAAAAAATACTTATTTTGTAGGTTCTACTTTCATTTTTGGATAAAGAGCTGCATACTTAATTGCATCGACTCAAGGTTTGTTAACAATTTCTGTAAAAAAAATTTTAAAAAAGTTCCTGTTGCATAAAAGTTATATATAAATAGTCAATATAAAACCGTTAGTCAAATCATTTACTGCTTTGCTACTAATACATATATTGCACTATTTGTTTGATGTAGATAGTTTTGTTTATGGAATCTATATTTGTTCATTATTCTGTTTAGTTGCTAAATAAAAGAAAAAAGAGAAACAAAAGAAAAATTGACTCTTTTGTTTTTAGACTATTTTCATTTTAAAAAGTATATTTAACTCAGCTGAGTTGTTATACAAAATAAAAGAAATATTTCTTTTAAACGGTTGGAACATATTGTTTATTGCGATTGTTATACTCATTATTTCTTTTAAATGGTTGGAAGGTAAAATATTTGTTTTCAATCATACAACCTGCCCTTGAATATTTTGTATCTATAAAAATTCTTCTCTTGGCTTCGACTCAAACTTTTCTCATAAACAATACTACTTTTGTTAATGGGAAAGAAACGAAAAACAGCTACCGTACATCATCTGTAAAGGAAAAACCAAACAGCTCGGCAACCCAATCTGTTTTGTGTTAGACAACACCTTTAAGATAATATACCCGACTGTTTTGTTCTTATTACAAAATTTGAATCTAAGTTCCCAAATTTTTGAATGTTTACATAAATTCATGATCTTTTTCACTCATTTTTATTGTGTCCATGCTTTAATTTAAAAGATATTGCATTAAACGACGTCGTTGGGTTATTTTGGCATTTTAAAAGGTGCAGGAGTGGTGGAGAAAGTAGAAGTGGAGGTAGAGATAAAGGAATATAAGTTTTGGAAATTCTTAAACATTTTTGGTAGTTATAAATAAACAATTAAGTTCTTTCTCAATCTAACATTTTAATCTATTTAGATTTTTATAATTTTGGGTGTGTTATTGGTGGTTGATATACATGCCAATTTGTTTGGTTTGTTATCTGCTCATCCTGTAACTCCCTTGATATCCTTGCTCTAGGAGGTATAAAACAATGCAAAAAAGCTTGGTGAGCTAAAACTTTTAGAGTTACTTCCTTTCCAATCGAGTCTAAAATCTTAACAATTTATGTTAGGTTTGTTAATTCTACTTCCAGCAATCTCCCTCTATGTTCTTGATATTTGGTTCTTCATTTTGTGAATTTTAATTATTTTTATTTTGCTTCATTCATCTCTCTTCAAATATTACGATTATTTGTTGGTGATATTTCTGCATTATGGTGTTTTTAAAAGAAGGCTGCTTTTGAATCAATTTGTATCTATGCTAATGGTGTATATATTGAGAATTTTAATAATAAAGGCATGCAAGATTTTGATAAAATCATGAATCTTAACTTTTGTTGAGGGCTTCAAAAGTAGGAAATGAAAATTTTGGAAATTTGCTTTTGTCTGCACAATTTTGCAAGGCAGGAAGCTTAAGATGGGGGAGCTTTAGTTGTATAGCACTGAGAAGAATGAAGCAATCCAAGAGAGACTCTTTGGGATACAGTGTAGAGTCAACAACAATATGCTTGCACCTGTTTTCTCATATTAATTTCTCATATTTAATATGATAACTTAAACAAGTCTTATTAAGAAAATTATTTTTATTGATAAAATATAGTTAGTGAAGCTGCCACTAGCAATTTAATAAGATTTTGTTGTTGATTTACAAAACTCTTTGAATATTATAATCATTTGTTATTAGTGCATATCATATATTTTACTTTCTGTTAGTTTCTTTTAAATGTGATATGTAATCTTTTGATTTGAAATTTTACCCTTTTTGTTGTGAAGGCAATAACCAGTGATTGAACATCATATTATTTTTCATCTACTCAAATTGTAAATCACAACAACAAATAGTATGTAAGCTTTTGCCTAGAATGAACATTGTAAATTGCTTCAAATGAGCAATAATTTGCTTTGTTGGCAGATTAAGAAATATTTGACAAGGTCACTATATATATATATATATATATAGACACACACACACACCTACCTTGGTTGACCAGCTCAAATCTTAATGAAATTTGTATATTCCTTTTTGTGAGTTATTCCTTAAAATCCAAAGCGAAAGGGTTCATTTAAGTTGACTAAATTTCTCTCAACCCGACAAAAAATGCATTTAATTTGAATAAAAAAAAAATATAGCATTTCTAAGAACTTTTCCGTGCATCGCACGGGTTATCGACTAGTATATATATAAAATCGAAACCTCTCTTTCCACAATTTTCCAATCAACATTTTTTATTTATATTTTTATAGTAAAAAAATAATTAATAAACTATTAATTAATTATCTAATAGTGGGCCGTAGATTCAAGTTGATCAGGACACAATATGAGGCTTGATTTTAAAATTAATAAACTAATTAAAAAACCTATCTTTCTTCCCCAAAAGCAAACCCAATAAAACTTCTGAAACAAACTTAATTAAAAAACTTCTCTTTCTTCCCCAAATCAAACCCATTAAAACTCCTTAAACAAACCTATTTTGCTACCAGACTAAAGAATCAACGAAGAAACAACAAATCAAGCAAAAGATTGTTATCTATCCTCTCTCAAACATTGACCCAAGCACGACCATGGGTGTTCCTCTCTCAAACACAGACCCAAGCTCGACCATGGGTGCCAACGTTTTCAATCTCCGACCCGGCCGCCATATCAGATCATTCTCTCTAGGTATTTTTCAATTAATCTATGACTAATCTCTTTTCCTACTGTCTTCAATTAGGTTTTCTGTCAATTTAGGGATTTCAATTCCTAACCCTTTTTTCCTCTCTATTCTTTTTTGTTAAAGTTAGGGAAACACTAATAGAAAATCAAATTCTATAGGTTTAGTAAGAAAATATTTTGGATATGAATCAGTTTCATAGTGGAGATAGTATTGAAGAGCCTCCCAACCCTCAAAATCTAACAACAATCCTACAGGTTTTGCTCTATCTTCAAGTTCTGCTTTATTTGTTATTTATGTTTTTTTTTAGCATATCCGATTTACCTTAGCTTAATTGTCTGTTTGGTTGAATAATTATTTGGCTACCTAAAATGCCAACTTTCTGCCTCTTCATTATAGAGAAATAGGGAATTAAAAATGTGTTGATGAAATTTTTATTTCTTGCTTTATAATTAATTCTTAATTTGGTTTGTATTCTAGAGTTGATTGTATTTTGTAGTTTATAATTTTGAATTTGGTTGGAAATTTTTATTATTATTTGTGAATTTGAAATTTAAAGCAGTTGAGTATGAGGACATTTGTAAACCTGTAGTTTGGCTTTGCGTGTGGTTCCAATATATATCAAATTTCAGGAAGGGGTTACTCAGTATGTGGTTTGACCTATAAAACTTCAATGCTACCCCATGAAGGTTGAGATGGTGAGACAATCCATGAGTATACATATACTATATCCTCCTCCTCTTAGGTTCTCACATTTTCTTATTTTGTATTTTAATTCCTTTTTCTATTTGGTTCGAGATTTGTACTTTACTTTATTTTTTTGTTATTATTAGTAGCCTTGGTTGGAGTTTCTTAATTCCTATAAGATATTGTTTGAAATACAAAGTATTTTGGCTGAATTATTATGTAAGCCTCCAATTTAGAAGTTGTATAACTAACTAGAAACTCAGATTCAGTTTGTTATCTTCTATTTGATTATTGAATTCCCTGTAGAATTTTTGTTTGTGGCAAGGTTGGAGTAGACTATGTATCTTTGGGAGTCTTTTTTATATTATTATTATTGGTTTATTAAGTTTAATCTAAACTGTATATGCCATACTGTGGCTCTATTTGGATTTTGAAGTTTATTTTATATCAGAAGTATTTGCCATATAAAATATTAGTAGTAAATAGTGTTACGGTATGAAAATATCATAACACAAGTACCGTTTTACATATAACATACCTGGCTGGCTATGGTAATTTAGTCTTTGCACATTCGTGATATCATTATAACTACGGCATGTAGCTTTGGATAGGTGCTTCCAATAATTGGGTTATTGGATTTAATTTTGTGAATTCTTATCTGGGTTCATGTATGGCTGCCAATGTCTGAATTCTTATTGTAATTTATGCACGATTAGGTGTTGGTTACCTGAGATTTTAAGTTTATTTTAGGTTTCTAATTGTGATGGGAATGCCCTGTTTTAAACATATTGTCTTTCATTTCTATTTGCTGGGAAATCTAACTAAATATCCAGCACAAACTTTGTGATATTGATGGCTGATAGATCGTTATTATTCTACTGTTATAAGTATGAATATTTGATCTAAATTCAATGTGTTTCAAATCCTGCTGCAGTTGCATGAGCCCTTTGTTGCATGCCATAAATGACCTATGAAAATCTTAGAATAAAATGAGAGGTAGCTAACCTAACTTCTAGCTAGCACTTCAAGTCTTCAAGAGACAATGGATCCTCCGTAAATAAATTGAATCTATAAATATTGAAGCTATAATGTCATGTGTTCTGTGCATTGTCCATACCCTCCTTGCTTAAGAAGTGTCCAACAATTACATGTGATAGGAGGGTCCACTGATGGACCTGAAATTAACAATCTCTATTCTCCAGTTCATCTTTTCAGTTTCAACATCGACCATTACATTTTATGCATGAATGGCCTTTTTGTGATGGTACGAAAGTGTTTAATAAGGTCAATTTAATTGGCTCTGCCAGCCCTAAGATGCAGTGCGTTTACATTGGAAGAAAGAAAGGGCCACTGCATTTCAAGCTGAATGCTGAATTGTACAATGTCATATATACATCAGTGTATTCATTATTGTACCACAGATATAAGTTTATATATAGACAATTGTTTTTTTTAATGAGTCTCGTGCATTGCAGGAGAGTATAACTTATTGTCAACAATACTATGGCTAATATCTTTATATAATCTAATAGGCTGGTGGAAAATAACCAACCATAGTACAAATGCCAAAGCAATTCAAACCACAAGTGACAATTCAAGAAGAGATGAACATCAACAGAAGAACCATAAGTGAAATAACAAAATTTATGTGAGACTCTGGTAATAAGGTAAGAAAAAAGAAAACCTTGAACAATAACATTGTGTCCTTAACATTGCTTTATGTAATATAGACCTACTTTTACAAAATTTAACTATAAAATTATGAATTGATTGATATAAAATTCAATTTCTAGGAAATTATCTTTACCTGTTAGGGAAAGATTATAAACATTAAGATAGATAATTCTAGTTGGTATTTTATCTGTTGCGAAGTATGTCATAAAAAGGTAACATCAAGAGATGAATTTTTATGGTGTGACAATTGCAACAAAAAGGCATGCTTCCCAATCCCAAGGTACACAAAATGAAAATGTGTACTTTTTATATTAAAATACACAATAACTAATTTGATATTAACATTATATATGTCATTTCTTTTGTCAGGTATAGAATTCAAAAGCAATGTGCAATTCACACTAACATCTGTACTCAAGGAAAACCAAAGGACATAGTCAGTGACTACTACGAAGTAACAAAGGAAGAAAATACAAAAATAAAACGCTTTAAAGTTGTCTTTCAATTTATTTTAAATATTGATTAAGTAGTTCTTTAAATTTGTGTTTCATGCATTTTATGGATAATTGAGGATATTAAAGATTTAATTCTTCATTTTATTCTAAACTTATGTTTGATTTCTATTTTTTATTATGTAAATTAATGTTTCATATCAAGATTAATATTTCATATCAAGGATAGGAAGCTATAAAACTGGAATCCTAATGTACAAGCAAAGAGGAAGAGAAAAAGAATAGCTTACATCTTTATACACTAGCTTTCCTGTGCATCGCACAGATTAGCGACTAGTATTATTTTATTATAGAATCTCACAATCTAGGAGTCTCAGTTATTGAGAAATTATACGGTCTTATAAAATTATGTTATTTGTCCACCTTCTTAACAAAAGACTTTCACTTATTTAAAATTGCTAAGTCAATATTCAGTTTTTATTTAAAACTTTACAATTTTAAATAGGTAGGAGTCTTTTACTGGAATAGTGGATTACATCACTCGTCCAACGTGAGGACCTTATAATTTCTCCTCAATTATCTCTGTTCTCATTTTTTTTTCCCACAAATTGCATCTCGGTCCGAAACTCCTATCACACCTTCGGCTGCTAATGCTAGTGCTAGTGCTAGTGCTAGTGCTAGTGCTACACAAACAATATGTCGACAAATATTGAGGTATGCTTTCATAATATAATAGTTCCTCGTTATTTAAGTTCCATGTCTATTAACCTATTTATTTAATTTCTTCTTATTTATCTAATTTTTTTTATATATTATTAATGACCCGTTTGGATTGAGAGAAAGCGAGGAGAGCAAGAGAGAATAGAGTAGAGTTTGTAAGAAATTAGGTTAATTTTCAACTAACTTGACTTTACTTCCCCTTAATCTAAACATACATAAATCTTTATAAGCAGTTCCATACAACAATTATTTGCTGAATTTCCTGTCTTTATTGCCCCCATCTTCCACCCGACTATCTCTCAGTTTCCCCTGTCTCCTCTAATATACGTCACTACTTCTTTACTCTCTCACCATTTTCCCTACAACTCTCTCTCTCTTCTTGTCTCTTTCTTCTTCTATTTTTTTTTTTTACCCACCATTAGATCCATTGTTTTCTTTCTCTATTGTACTATTATTTTCTACTGTGATCCACAGTGGGTATTTCAAGGCCAGAAAAATTCTTTCAAGTCTGACGAAAAAACTTTCAAACCCTAAATCTCATTTGTCTGGATCTTTAATTTCAGTCAGTATTGATCGAAACGGTCTAGAATGGGCCGAAATTTCATCGAAGGTGGAATAGGGGGCTTACCTTTCTAGATTATATATCGGTACAAGATTTTTAAGCCGTTTCAACCAAATTGAAACATTATCCATATTACATCAATTAATAAATATTATGTAGTAAAATTTATAGTATCTATAGTATTTTTGCAAAAACTATTTACATTTAGTTTAGTAAATTTTTAATTATTAAAATTCTTTCATTTACGAAATTGACTTTCTTGCTATTATATTTTACAATTATTTTTAATGAATTTTAAGTTATTTGTGATAATCAATTGTCGAATTTGGTTTATCTACTCTATTGATATCATTTTGGTCACCCTCTTCTACATTTTTTTAATTAAAAAATTGTAAGGAATATTATTAATCTATACATAACTAAAGTGAAAGTTCAACAATTAAGCTAATCCACATTAATTTTATGTTTTTCTTAAATTATATTGTCAATCTACTCAAATTTTATATCAAGTATCAGTACAATTTTTGATACTTCTATTTCGCTTATATGTTAAGGGTCTTGTTAACACTTGTATAAAAAAATTAGTTATTTTTTTCTTTTCTTGTAAAAATTTTATAAAAATATTTCTTATACCAAGCCCTTAGAGCATTCAATAACTTTTCTCATATTTAAAACTACTTTCAACCTAATTAAAGTTACTCTTGATTTCAAAATTCTCTTGGAATTCTAGAATTTAACTCAAGTACAAAGACAAACTTCAATGAGAAATTTATTGAACAACATCATATTCCCATTGAAAGAAAAAAATTATGCCTTTTCAGTATATTTCCATAATGAATAAATTTTGATAAAACATTAGAAAATTTGATAGTATCACAATAACAAAAATTGTAATAGAAAGTAGGAAGTATGTATATAAATAGACCAAATGGTCCAAAAAGTACCTTCTTTTACCTACTAAAAAGAATCAATTCAATCTGGCTATTTAATTACTTGGGTTTGGCTTATCTCCAGTATTTTTTTAATTGGAATCTCTTTTTATTTTAATAAGAAACTACCACATCATCCACTAACTAAATAAAAAGTGAAGATTAAAATCCACTACCACTTGTCATTATATGTTTAAAACTAAAGAACATGTTCTTTAAAAAAAAAAAAAGTACTGGAGGTAAGTCACACCCTAATTACTCTATGTCTCTACCAAACTAACAATGAAACTATCTATTAAAAAATCATTGAAATTAATGATTTAAGTACCAAAATTATTTGTTCTATTAATTATTGTTTCAAAAGAAACCATTTAAAAATTCTTCATTTAAAATTACTATTGTCATCCAGTTAAAATATTTGCAAATCTTTTATGTGATCAGCTTTATAGGATAATGAAGGAGGATGATTAAATTTATTTATTTTTTATAAAAAATTTGTAAACATTAAATACAAAATGATCATTATTCTTGTAGCACCAGTGCATGCATTTTAACATATTAGAAGATAGTGGCATAGAATGAACTTTGAAGTCAAATTATAGCATGTTGTATTTTACATGCACGAGGTGTGTTTTTAATCCTAGTTGCTCTTATCTTGATAGATAGGAGGCTCTTCAACTGCAAAAGGAATTGAAAATTTGGTAAGTGAGATCACAAGAATGTTTGAAAGTTCGAAGCTACAATTCATACCTGGGAGTTTGATCAGTGTTCCAGATCACCTCCGCAAACTGGATGAGCAAGCCTTCACTCCTCTGCTTATGATTTCAATTGCCCTATTCACCACTCCAATGTAAAATTACAAACCATGAAAAAGTGTAATGTACTGTTTTGTGAGTGTTTCATTCAACGGGCTAACATAAACTTGCAGAATTTAGTACACACAATAAGAGATAAGGAAGAAGAAATTCGCTCTTACTATGCAGAGACTTTTGTGTCCAACATAAGCAGTGATAATTTTGTGACAATGATCCTGGTGGATGGGATGTTCATTCTTGAGTACTTATTAATTGCATGAATGGAGAGGAGAAGCATTTTAAAGAGAAACCTTTTCCTTTAGCTATTATCCTTATTCCTATGCTCGTAAAGAAACATTAGAAACATAATTTTTATTGTTACTTGTTAAGATTATAAGTTGTAATTAAAAAAATAATCACCAAAATATGACTTTTATAATATAAAAATTTTTGAAAAAAAAAAAAAAAGTCAAAGAGAAATGAAAACTCAGTCTTAGTGACTTTTTTTTAAGCTCTGAGGAGGGTGAGGTTATTATAGTTTGTTCAGATCACCGTGAGAAGATTCTTGAGAATGCAAACTCAGTCTTATTGGCCGATTCCTTACAGCAAAACCCATCAACCTTCGTGCGGCAAAGAATCTTTTAAGGTCTGTTTGGAAGTTTGGTTAGGATCTGAAGATTATTGATGTTGGAGATGGGCTTATTCAGTTCAAGTTTGCCATGAAGAGCCAATTATTATGGGTTGTCAACAATGGGCCATGGAGTTTCGACAATCACATACTGCTTCTTAGATGCTGGGAGAAACGGATGACAGCAGTTTCAGTCCAGTTTCTGCAAATCCCTATATGGGTTCAGGTATGGGGATTACCTTGTGATTTATTTAATGTAGAGGCAGGTAGGGATATTGGTAATGGTATTGGCAATGTTGTTGACATAGATTGTCAAGCTATTTCATCTGAACAAGCCCGTTTTCTTCGAATATGAGTTGAGATGCCATTAGACAAACCTATTTGACGAGGAGCTCCTGTTATTAGTCCAGAGGGGGATAAAGTGTGGGTAGCTTTTCAATATGAACGCCTTCTTGGTCTCTGTTTCAATTGTGGTTTTTTGGGTCATGAAGAAAAGGTTTGTTCTATGCCATGATTTGATGAGGGCAATGAAAGTCCATATGGTGATTGGCTAAGAGCAGGGTTTCGTTGGCAGAAGGAAGCAAGGGGATGAAGAACACCAAGCCCACCAAAGGGGAATATGGACGACCATATTCACAGGGATAAAGATTCACCACAATCAATTTCAAAATCTAGAATTTTATAGGGCAATTCTCTAACTGTTGCAACGGTTACTGAACCTGGGACATCTAATGGTAATTCTTCAACTGCTATCACGGTTACAGAAGTTATGGATATTGATCTTGCAATTATTCTGGGATTGGATGGCTATGATTCTCAGCATCCGTGTACTTCGGAGATTAATGACACAAGTCCTTAAAGTGTGGTTCACACTGATGCTGTTGAGATAGAGCACAACTCCGAAAAAAAAATGATGCTAGTTGGATTAACGTGCCAATTGTGTATGAGGATAACTTGGTGGATCCTAAAAAATCTTCTCTGAGGCATTGGAAATTCATTCTTAGAAGTTCAAATAACAAAAATGCAAGTATAGTTACTCCTAAACTCCCAAGTTTATCAAAGCATATATCTTCACAGTATGATTCTCTAGATTCACACACTCACAAGAAATAATTTGATGCAGATTGGTTAAGGAAGAATAAAATATTTTAATATTTTATGTTGTTTTCTTTTTTCTAGTTGAATTAGGATTTTAATTGTTTTTCTTTTCCTAGTTAAATTGTTTTTCCTTTCTCAAGTAAAAGTAAGTTTATTATTTCTTTTCCTAAAAGGAGTAGGAGAAATTCTATTATTATAAATACTCTTTATAGAGGGTTTGATTATTGATGTGATACATTGATTAATAAAAGTTTGTTAGAGATGTTTTTTCTATTATTTTGCCTACTAGCTTAGTGTTCTTGTGGAACTTAGGTTTCGTGGAAGAGTTGTAGTAATTGTGTGTTACAGATTCTGCTTCTACGCATCTACACTGCATCACAATTGTTAAGTAAGGAAAGACTTAGTATGCAATCCTTCACCACTACCCCCACCATGAAGATTTTAAGCCTCAACTGTTTAGAAGCTGCCTAGATTATTGAACACATTGGTTTAATTAGAGATAGTTTTTCTTTTATTTCTTTTCATAGTATACCTTTACGATGTAATCGTGCTGCATTAGCATTAGCTAGTGCTGTAAAAGAGAATGAGGAGGCCATTGTTTGGTTAGAAGAATGCCCCTCTTTCCTCGTCCCCATTGTATACAAAGTGATTTAATTGAATAAAGTCTACTATCGTTTACCCTTTTGGTAATTTTGTAAATAGGTATGGAATGGTGTTTGTCAAATGTCAAAATAGCACCTTCCAAGATGCTTCTTTTTCAAAATTGCAAAAGTCTACCCCATTCCACCCGTGACTATCTCTCATCTCTTCTCTCATATACTTTGCTACTTCTCTTCTCTCTCACCGCTCCCTCTGTAACTCTCTCTCTTCTCGTCTCTTTCTTCTTCTTCATTTTTTTCTTTTTACCCCACCATTAGATCCATTGTTTTCCTTCTCTATAGTACTAGTATTTTCTACAGTGATCCACAGTGGGTATTAGGGGTAGAAAAATTCTTTTAGGTTTGAGGAAAAAAATTTTCAAACCCTAAATCTCATTCTGGCTGAATCATTAATTTCAACTGGTACCGACTGAAATGGTTCTTAATGGGCCGAAATTTCATCGAAGGTGGAATAGGGGACCTTACCTTTCCAATTTATATACAGGTACGTGATTTTTTAGCCATTTCGGCCAGAACAGAATGGTATCCATAACATTGGACGAAAGTAAATTGAGATTTCAAAGTGCACAGCATGTGAAGGGGGGAGAAAAAGAAGGATGACAAAAAGAAAGAAAAGAAGATAAAATGTAAAAAGTGAAGACAATGAGTAGACAAGATTAAAAGAGAAAGCAGGATAGTTGAGTGTGTATATATAAACACACATTTTTCAATCACATTTGTACTGTCATGGCCTAGGAGATGTGTGCTCAGTACATGGTCCAAACCTAGGGTTAATGGGCCAAAAAACCATACAATGTGCATCCACTTGCACATTGTTGTGGGAGCCCAGTGTCTAAGAACGCTCGGTAGGTGGGTCGAGGGTCTTTTATTGTTCGTCTAGGTTTTGGAATGCCTTGAAAGTGCCTTGGGAAGTAGCGCTGTCTAGGGGTGTGCGCAGTTTGGTCGGTGCGGTTTTTTTCAAAATTTTTCACCGAATCGATAGGGATCGGTTTTTCCATAACCAAAACTGATGCATACCGCCAAGGATCAGTTTTCCAACTTACAGCGGTGCGGTTTTTTATGGTCGGTTTTATCAGTTTTATCAATTTGAAATATTAAAAAAATGTTAGTCATTATTCAATCATAATCAAGTTCAACAGTAACAATAACATAATAATTTTTTTTGGCCAAATAAATACTTTACAATGAATAAATCTTATCAAAATTATAATTTATATTTTATATTATCAATATCTTAAGTTAAGTTAGTATTAGTGCTTTAGCGAGGGAAAACAAAAAGTATTAATGCAATCTAGCTGTAAAGTGTGATCCATGTAAACCACAAAAGCTTAGATATTTTCACCAACTTCAATGAAATATACTTTAGTAGACAGAGTACTCTTTGCTCAAAAAGAAAAGATAAGTTGTTGAGGTCTAAAAAGTCACAATACCCAAGCCCAAAGAAATAAGTGCAACGGGCAGGCTTAAAGCCCAAAAAAACATCAAGAAGAAAAAAGGGAAGCCCAGAAGCTTATGAGAAAAGAAGAAAGAAAAGGAAAAGAAGCCCATGTCAGAGGATTGAAGAAGAAAGCTGAGCCGGTATCCTTAGAGACTGCCAAAAGGCTCGGGATCCCCTAGGTATGTAAGCACAATCAAGAAAAGATTAAGACAGTTCAAAAGAAAAAGACAAAAAGAAACACAAGAAACAGAGGAGAGGCCACGTCCTTCTCAAGCATCAAACGACCTAGCAAGAAAAAGAGGAAAGAATCAGTGACTTCTCATAGCACAAGTGGGTAGCACCTTGGGGAACCAGAATGAAGAAGTATAAAAAAGGGAGTAGCAGCAAAAGACTTTCAAACCGGCAGAGTGGGATTCCGCCCGTTTGAGAAAAAAGATAAAGAAGAAGAACGGCCAAAAGTTGGATCGTGAAGAGCATGACCTCAGCATATTCCAAAATAGGTAGTCAACCATGGACTTTCAAAGAAACAAAACTAAAAGGAAGGAAAGGATGAAGAACAGGGAAACTGAACCTACTGAGCGAGGGGCATAATACATACTCTGGTACCTAGAGGGAAAAATAGGGGAATCATTAGTTCCCCTGGGACTCCAAAATAACACTATAAAAAGAGGGGAAAGGATTGCAAAGAGGCAGGGTGAAATTTTGGATGGGAGAATCATTGATAAAATTCTGTCGAGAAGAAAAAACTCAAAGGAAATTAGTAAAATTACTTCCCGGTGTCCTAGAGAAAGCCACTATAGCACATACTCGGATTCAAAAAGAAGCAAACTTTGCAAGTCTTAAAGGTTAGAATAACCATTTGAGACTGTAATTTTTGAGTTTGCTTGAACCTTGTATCATGTCTTAGTGAGCGTACTGTAATCATAATAAAGAAAATTCAATGAAATATTCTCTACTGATTTGAGGATCCCTAACCATTACTTTGTGCTTTTATTATTTTGTTCTCTGCATTACTTTGCTGTTTTGATTTGTTGTTCAATACAAATATCCTTGTTTGTTAGTTTATATGTATTGTAGGAAGTATGCCTTGTGTACCACTTGATTCTTAAACAGCCCTTTAGCTGAGTTGAATCAAAGCCTGGCCCACCACTATTCGGCTCGGGATCCTTGGGCCTGAGTGTTGCAGAAAAAGCACTCTCACATAAGCAAACAGAGTACTCAAAATCATAAGATAGCATTATGCAGATAAAAAAAAAAATACATGGAGATAACTGCACAGTCACAAAGAGAGTGGGAGATCTGTACTGTACCACTTAGAGCTATGCACATAGCAAGGGCAAGAGGAAGATTTGCACAAAATTGTGGCAGATTTGAGCAGAAAACTAGAGGCTTAGGCAAAAAAAAAAAAAAGATGTGGTTGCCGCATAAGGAAGATTTCTTTCTAGTTATTTTCTAAGAATGTTTTTCTTCTTTTCCCTTATTTCTATCTCTATATATGCATCGGTCGGTATGGTTTGTGGGTTGGTTTCGAAAATCAACTCTGACTGTGCCACCGCACCGACGTTGGAAGGGTCACTGGGTTCTGTTTGTCGGTATTGGCTCTTTTGGTCTGGCCAAAGTTCGATGCAGTTTGGTCGGTGAGGCTCGATTTTTTCGGTGAGGTTCGGTCACTGCTCACCCCTAGCGCTACCAAGCATTGTTTGACGTCTAGCACCAATTCCAACGATCACTTCCCAATTCCTAAAGTGGGCCCATTTTAGTCAGGAGAAATTAAAGGGGGACCCACTCACACAAGGGGCATTATAAAGCAATCATGACTAAGCCACTAAGAGAGACCTATAAATAGGAGATGAGAACAGGGAAAAAGGAGGAGACACTAAAGGGAGAGGGACAAGGAAAGTAACCAAAAGAAGACAGAAGAGTGTTCGGCTAAATAGGGCAGCCCCCTTAACAGGCCTTTAGTGAATCTCAAAAGAACTTCCCATCGTAGGATACGTAAAAGCCCACTTAAAGAAATAAATTATGAGCCCAATTACTAGGCAAACACGTAGCAAGGGATTGGGTGTGCATAATTGGCGCCTTTTGTGGGAATTTCCTACTTAGATGTAGTTCTAACAAGGTTCACTTAAGTGAACATGTCCAACCATCTTTCAGTAAGCTATGCCGATAGTGGCTCTAGGGGCTCATCCAGGAGTTCAAGTTGGTGAGAAAGAAGGCATAAGAGAGATGAAGACCGATGACGCGACTAGGATGGAGAACACTCTGGCTCGGGAGAGGGTTTTCATAGACATACCATTCGGTATCCGACATCTTTAAGCAAAAGCATCATGATAGGAGGGACCAAGAATTAGAGTGCTTATGTAGGTTGGTTAGGGATTTGGGGTTGGAGGTGTAGGATAGGTGTCAAAGGCAGAATTGCGGTGAATCTCCCGAGGGACCTATGAGTGTTAGGTATAGTCATGAAGAAGCATCTCATTGATTTGGTTCTCGTCAATCGAGAGAGAGATCCTAGGATTTCGCCGACAGGGAGTTGGTTTCTCCCAAGTGATGTAGACATTGCAGCATAGTAATGGATGCCATGAGTCGTGCATTATGTAGGACGGCTCAGTCATCGTTCTTGGATGAGATTGAACATGCCCAGATGCTGAGGAGGTTTAGTAGACCACCGTTTATTTCATACGACGGAAAAGCAGATTCTATCGAGCATGTCAGCCATTACATTCAAATGATGTCCCTTTTACAACCAAAACGACGCACTCATGTGTAAAGTATTCCCCTCCAATCTTGGGCCAACTGCTTTAAGGTGGTTCAATGGGTTGAGGAAGGGGTCAATTCACAGTTTTGGCGAGTTAATTCAAGAGTTCGGTGCTCAGTTCATGACATGTAGCTGAGTACCATAGCTAGTGGATGTGTTGTTCTCTATGAAGATGGGAGCAGGGGAAACTCTTCAGAGTTATGCTAACAGGTATTGGGAGTTGTGTAATGAGATTGGTGGAGGTAATGAGAAGGTCACAGCTAGCACTTTCAGATTGGGTCTGCCGAAGGATTCAGAGTTACGGGAGTTGTTGACTATGAGGCCTCTAGAGAACATGTGACAACTTATGAGGCATATCAAGGAGTATAAAGGCTGGAAGATGATCGACAGCAAAGTAATTGCATCAAGAATATAAAATCTAACAAGGGTACAAGAGTGATGTACTTAAAGAAATGCATAACATTTAACAATAAGTACTAGGCTACAAAGAATGGATACAAATATAAAGTACTCCCTTTATCATATCACTCCCTTTATCATGAATCATAGGAGTTGTGATGAACTTGGAACATATATACCTGTAACCTGAAACACTTGCACAAAACACATTAGACCTTCAAGGTAAAGCAAGTAATAAGAGGACAAGTATAATGTAACAAGTAAATTGTGATCAAGTAAAAATGATGTAAAATATATGAGCAACTTGACCATACACCAAAATAGTAAAAAATTAACGACTACAATGATCACATATCAAAGTAAATGATCATCCAAATATGCATTCAAAGAAGCACAATAGCATAAGAATGTATGCATGTCCAATATACAAACACGATGCAATAAGAACAACAAAAGCATAGATACTAAACATAACTCAAAGAACCACAAAGCAAACAAGAAAACAAACATAAAGAAACACAAACAAAACAATGTTTTCTTATTAACACAATGTCTTCTCCCCCTTGGTACATGCATCTCCCTTATGGAATATCTCTCCCCCTACAAATGTGAATAAGAAATAAAATTTCTTCTCCTAAGGATGTGCACAAGAGTTATATAGAAATGACAAAATTTTCCGATATACTCTCTAGAGTATACTCTCCCCCTTTTTGTCAGGAATAGACAAAGGGTCAAGGAAAAATGAGGGTAAGAGATGAACATATGAATAATGATAACAATGCATAAGGGGTGCGAGATGAATGAGAAAATGAAACTCAAACTTAAGACAAAATAGAGTGCTACAAAGCATAAGGTAAACATGACATGCTAGGATGAAGAAACAAGGTATAGACCAATGCATGACAAGGGTAGTAAAGGTGTGTGCAAAAGGTAACAATGTGCAATGCATGACCAAAGCATGGAAAATGCACATATGAGGCAAGGTGTGTTAAACCAATGAACCAAACATGTTCCTAATGAGGAAACATGAGAAACCCCAAAGTTTGGTACTCATCAGAGTCCAAACAAGTGAGAAAATGCCTAAGAGACATTTTATCAAACACTTGACGTGCACACTATGACCAACAATGTAAAACAATGCATGAACATCATGAAATCCACCCTTAATACATGTTATTTTTGCCACTAGGGGCTAACATTTAAAGCAAATAATCAAAAGAAACCAATCCCATACAAAAATTTGACAAAAAACTAAGTTTTCCCAACTCCTATGAAGAAAATCCCAACCAAGAGTACAAAACATTCCAAAACATAATCTAAGCATCCAAAACAATGAAAAGAGTTTAAAATTACTTTAGAGATGTTAATGAAATGAAAAACCTTTCAAATTGATTGGGTTTTGATGTAAAAATATTGAAAGAGGAGTTAAAGAGAGGACGGGAGAGGTTTAAAATAGGTTTCCCACGAAAAGCCCTTTAAAAAGCTGTTTCTGGGCATTTCGTGATAGAGTGAGTCGCGAAAATTTTCGCGAGTCACGAGCAAGTAATGAGATGAGTCGTAAAATCTTCTGGATGAACTCCCGACTTGCGTTGCATGACTTATGAGTCGCAAGATGAGTCGTAAAAATTTTCGCGAGTCGTGAGGTGAGTTGCGAAAAACTCTGACACCTGTTTTTCAACACAAAACATGTTTAAACAATGGAAAAAAAGTGAGCACTAAATATGAACACAAAGAGTGATAAAAATCACTTCCAAATACATATAAAATGATCAAAAATCTTTTTAGATTGATCCATATATAGTAGAGCACACACACATCACATTTAAATAAGTACAATCGAACAAATGAATAAGGCATTCATTGAACATTAGGCATGTGTGTTTTGTGTGTGTATTAAATGTGGAATAATTCTTAGTCTAGAGTGAAGTTTCAATGATCAATTCAATCAAGTCATACACAACTAGTATTAAGTCAAGTGGTCTATCTCAATTATAGAAATGAACATATGTAACCTTTCACAAGAAAATAATTACATATATTTGAAGCTTTTCATTTGGCTTCTTTACAATTCATAACATTTGATCATTTTCTATCTTTATATCTCTTTTTGAAATCGATGCCTGAAATTTTTGATATTTCAATTTGATGAACAAGCCTTTGGCTTTTTGGGCATCATACATTTTCATATAAGTCGCTTTCGCTGTTTCCTAGTCAAATACTAATATGTGCGACGGCTTTTGCAGCTCATTATCTCTTTTCATTTTGAGATTTACATTGGTTGAGTTCTTTAAGCAAAAAAAATAAAATAATGGGAAGAGATATAGGTACAAGTCTGTGCATGTATCAAAACCAACGTGACTATTGACTAATTATTTATGACAAGCTTGAAGATCGATTTACAACAATCACACATAAATGTTAAGATTTTTTTTTTTTTCTCCACAAAGATAGATGTGCATACATAAAAAACTAAGCTTATAAATGCACTAAGCCATTTGTATGGAGGTATTAGGCCAAACTCACATGTGATATGTACTCAAACATAGATGATCAAACTTTTTGAATTTTTCACTTTTTATATGGTTTTGGATTTTTTACTCACACAAAACAAAAACAAAAAAGTAAGATCAAAGAAAAAAGCAATGCATACAAATAAATCCAAGATGCAAAAATGCATGAATATATAGCATCTAATGCATGAAGAGTCTTACAAAGATCGAAAGAGTTTGATCAAGGACCAAAAGAGCAAAAGCTCAACCGTAGGAACCCTTCCTCATCCAAACAGAACGATTGTTTGAAATGAGTATCTCATGAGAAGTGAGACGAGGGTCGGAAGAATGAGAACTGAAGATGCACATAGACAAGAAGTTAAGAGCACTTTCTTTAACAACATGCTATTTTCACTCAAATCTGATTTACCCTTTTTAGTACAATTTCCATGAAGCTCAAGTTTCTTTTTTCTTTTGATTCTTTTAAGAGCATGAAACTTAGAGCAATGAGGTCTTAGATGACTAGAAGCACCACAATGGTGACACACAATGTGTTTAGGTTTACTAGGCTTTTTGGGAAGGGATTTAGTAACATGGTTTTGTTCTCTCTTCAACTTATGATATTAAAGTCTTATATGACCAATCACACTACAATGGTAGCAAGTTGGAACAAACTTAGATTCATCCAAAACCTTAGGTTGAGACCTAAATAGAGGTTTCGACTTAACAACCTTTCTCTCCACCTTTTGATTTATTTTACGTGGAGGAATGTACACTGATTTGTCCTTTGAGGTAAAACACACAATAGGCACAAAATCGGGTACTACAACATGATTGCAACAAATATTTTCATCCTTTTTAGAAATAGGTTCAACAATCAAACACTTGGCATGCATCTTAAGAGATTCATTTTCACATTTTAGCTCATCAACAAGTTTGTTAGACAAAACAAGTTTAGCATCCAAGTCTATATTCAAACATTCAAACTCTTTCAGCTTTTCAAGAAAATTTTCAGCAAGTTTCTTATATTTTTCAACCAATTTATTGGATTCATTGAGCTTAGCAATCAAATCATCATTTTCACAAAATAACTTGTTCAAATCCTTATTAAACTTATTATCCTTTTTTTTCAAGAGTTTGATGTTAGGAATAGTAACAACATCCATAGATTCAAGTAGCATAGCATCACAATCATGAGGATTATCACTTATAAAGGCATTTTCACAAACACATGGCATGTTACATTCATCATTAACCAAAACATGCATAGAGGCATACAAAGCACTATCCATGACAAATAAATACAAGGGGTCAAGGATCACACTTAGGTATTTAAATCACAACAAGTGTACCCGCTCTGATACCAATTGAATGTTCAAATAGCGTGTAAAACACTTTGAACGTTTAGACCCCTAAATTACAAATTACCAATTCAAGCTTATTATCAAACAATGTATATGCGAAATATGAAAATAAGCTAAAACAGAATTGATAAAGCAATCTAAATTAGATAAAATTGATAGTTTTTAGACCCCTTAAACAATTGATTAAACCTAGGTAATTAGCCAAGTTGTTACTTAGTCCAATTAAACAAGTCTAGGTTATCACAATAATAAAGATCAAATCATGCAAAGCAGCGGAAAATAAATAACACACGATATGATCACCCAGGAAACCAAACCGGTAAAAACCTGGGGAGGATTTGACCTAGCTATCCTCAAGGTAAACTTGAATCCACTCTCTTGAAAGAATCGAAGTTCATACAAAAGGACTTACAAGCACCCCCGCTTGACTTCCTAATGCTACCAACCAGTAGAACTTACTGACACGACCACGTACAAGCTCCGAATCCACGGACTCCTTCTTTCTTGGATTCCCACCAGCTACAAGCACCCCCGCTTGTGTATTCTTTAAGCTTTAATGGCAGCAATTGAATTAATCATCAAGGTGTAGAAAAATATCTCCTCCTTGAAAAACCTAAGTTTGTGTAAAGGAAAGCTCCTCTAGATCTCACAAGAGATTTACACAAACCGCAATATGAGCAACCTTTAGAGAGCCTTTCGGTACAAAACCCTAAAAATAAAAAGAGGCACAAGAGGCACTCTAATCTCTCTAAAAAAAACTTCAAAAAACGTTCTAGGGTTTTCCTTATATATAGGAGAGTTTTACTTGAACCCTAATACGTTTAAGTAGAGTTTGGGCTGAATTGAAACTCTGCAGAAAAATAAATCTGCACGTGGTTCGATCGATCGAGTCTAATTTTCGATCGATCGAGCCTTGCAGATTTAGTCCAATAAATTCTGCAATCACTCAATTCCAATTTCACAAATAAACATACTTTGAGCAAGTCTAAACCTAGACTCTATGTTTTGACCATGGTTTGCCAACATAATACAAATTGAAGTTCTAATACATTAGTACCTAATTTCTTAGAACCTAACAATCTCCCCCTTTGGCAATCCGTGACAAAACACATCACAAACATGAAATGCTCAAAGTTACATATAGCCCAAAAATAATTCAACCTAACTACTATCTATCAGTTGCAAGTGTAGACAGCAGCATGACTTAATCAACCTGTATATTTCCTGAAACACTCAACAAACGCATAAACGCATGTGTGACAGAAAAACAAAAACAGTAAATCAACAAATATGCAATCTAACTCTCCCCCTAAGTTAGATACATCAAAAACAATGTTAACTCAATGTTAGCTCCCCCTAAACAGAACATTCTTGTATTTTCCACACATTTCATCTAAATCTCTCCCCCTTTTTGTCACGCATTGACAAAGACAACTCAAACAAAGAGTTGACAGAAAACATACGCAACAAAGTAAGAGAAAATAGAGAAAGAAGGGAACACAAAACAATTCAACTCTATAGGAAATAGAGACAACTCCCCCTATGAACAACAAAGGTTAAAAACAAGCTTCTCCCCCTATAAAAATAGGAAAAACAAAACAAGTTTTGGAAAAAACAGTTTTGAGGAAAAATAAAGGGGTTGGGGATAAATAAAAAGACACAAACCAAGTTTTCAAAAAAACTAAGTTGAGGATACACATGAAGAAAAAATATTCTCTCTTTCAATAAAATGCAAACATGGCACTATGTGACCCATAAATAGTTGCATGAGTAGAGAAAATATTTGCACATTGATTATCCATCATATCTCTTAAGAAAAATATTTTCTACAGTTCACACATAAAAATAGCATATACTAGAAAGTACATAACTCAAAAATTAATCAATCGATTTTTAAATCAAGTTGAATACCCAATTTAGCAAAGTGTATGCATGTTATATGTGAAAACAATGAGAGATATGACCGCAAAAACTGCAAGATGGATACAAAAAATCAATGCAATACATGTGAATCCTAAACATAAATGAAGCATGGAAAAATCAAATTTTTCAAAAATAGAGCAATTTAATGCAGAAACTCCTCAAAGCATAATATTTCATGAATAAAATGCATGAGTATGAGATTAAAAGTTTTTCAAAAACACTAGAGTTTAACCCAGATCTTCCAAAAACAATTTTTTCAACCAATTTGTCTCCAAAACTCAAACATTAAAGACAATTTGCATCAAAATCCAGGAACATGTAATCTTGGATGGCCACAACAAGATCACACACAATATAATGTACCAAGTTTAACAAAGAGTAACTTGTGTAGTGTGTGCAACTAGCAAAAACTTGAGATAAATGTGAGGTGATATGTGAATAGTAATCAATCACAAAGTCTACAAAATTCATCACATAGAATTTAAAAGAGACTATCACCTAAAGAGTTACATCATATAACTCTCACATCTCCTAGAACATAAGCTTGCAATCATGTAAGTTTCTTGAATTTTGCCTCATAATATACACACCAATTTTAATTATGTGATTTGACATCAAGCCTAATAGTACATACCAATTTTAAGCATTAAGCAAATAAACCGAGGCTACACCTTATGTTCTTTTTGTGCATGTGCTACACTTTCTCGAGTATAAAATCTTATGATATGCACTAAGGTGTTCATGATTGGCTAGTAAACAGTGGTAAGTTGGTTATTTATGCCTTTCTCTAAAGGTTCAAGTCCGACAGTCAAAGACATGTGACTTCAAGATCAAGACAAAGTGATCAAAACCTATAAACATCTCCCACACAACATGCATTACAAAGCTTCCACTAGTAAAGTGCAATAAGTAAGCTCATCAAAGCTAAACAAGGTACATAAACATGTTATGTAAAGATAATATGGTCAATCCTTGATTATAAATCCAAAATGTGAAATACAAAACACAAAAATCTTTTTGGTTTTTTAAAAAATTTATGACCAAAAACAAAAAGCACACATTATACTAAATGAACAATGCAAATGCAATGCATGACAATGCTTAACTAAGCTATAGAGGGTACACAAACAAGAAATATCAATTTCTTAATTAACCCATGAGTACATGTACAAACTAGTATATACTCACACAAAATCAGAAATAGCTTAGCACTTATTTAACACATACTATTCAAGTTTCTCCACAATGTCAAGCATGTATTAAATCAAGAGAGATATCATAATTCATGTAATCCTCAAGAAAAATAAAACAAGACACAAAATAAAATTTTTTTTTTTTTGAAATTTTTCAATGTTTTTGGATTTTTTTTTTTATAAGAAAAACTAAAAAACAAAACAACAAAAACAAAACATGTCCACAAACAATTGATAGAATTAAATCAGGGACAAGTCTACAACACTCACCTTAGAGAATCTTTTCTCACCCATATAGCACGAGTCTTCGGCTTTGTAGGTGAAAATCCATGAGAAGCAGAGTGTATTTGAGGAATTACACCAATCTTCTGAGAAAGACTAAAATCCTGCTAATTCCTTTCACAAGCCAACAAGTTCAAATTTTTCAAAAAAATATGAAACAATTTATATGGACTTATGGCAGGAGAAATATCATCACAAATCCTAGATTGAAACACAAAATGCTTAAATTTCAATTTATGACAATTAGGACGAATGTGACCGGAGACACCACAAAAGTGACAAACAAGAACAAATTTAGGAACATCAGTATTCCTAACAACAAATCTAGTCTCAGATTTTGGTTTTTGCCTCAACAAAGAACAATTTGGTCTAATATGACCAACAACACCACAAAGGTGACAAGTAGGCACAAAAACAGATTTATTATGCTCTCTAACAATAGGTTTAGACTTAGGTTTAGAAACTTCAGCATCAACATCAGAACTTTTACCTTTGTCTAACCTAGCAAAATAAGCATTTTCTTTATTATTCCTCTTGAAAGGAGGGATATAAACTTTCTCAGTTTTAGGCTTAAGAGAAACAGAAATACTTCTGTTATCAACAGCAGGCTTGGTACTAGTCAAATTTTCAATTTTGGTCCTAGATTCAACTAACTCTTGTTTCAAGCTTTTCATCTTCTCATCTTGAAAGGAAATTTGATTTCTCAAAAATTCATTCTTTTTATTAGATTCATCTAATCTAACAACCAATTCCTCTTGAAAGAATCGAAGTTCATACAAAAGGACTTACAAGCACCCCCGCTTGACTTCCTAATGCTACCAACCAGTAGAACTTACTGACACGACCACGTGCAAACTCCGAATCCACGGACTCCTTCTTTCTTGGATTCCCACCAGCTACAAGCACCCCCGCTTGTGTATTCTTTACGCTTTAATGGCAGCAACTGAATTGATTATCAAGGTATAGAAAAATATCTCCTCCTTGAAAACCCTAAGTTTGTGTAAAGGAAAACTCCTCTAGATCTCACAAGAGATTTACACAAACCGCAATATGAGCAACCTTTAGAGAGCCTTTGGGTACAAAACCCTAAAAATAAAAAGTGACACAAGAGGCACTCTAATCTCTCTAAAAAAAACTTCAAAAAATGTTCTAGGGTTTTCCTTATATATAGGAGAGTTTTACTTGAACCCTAATACGTTTAAGTAGAGTTTAGGCTGAACTGAAACTCTGCAGAAAAATAAATCTGCACGTGGTTCGATCGATCGAGTCTAATTTTCGATCGATCGAGCCTTGCAGATTTAGTCCAATAAATTCTGCAATCACTCGATTCCAATTTCACAAATAAACATACTTTGAGCAAGTCTAAACCTAGACTCTATGTTTTGATCATGGTTTGCCAACATAATACAAATTGAAGTTCTAATACATTAGTTCCTAATTTCTTAGAACCTAACAAAAATCACAACCATTGCAAAAATTAAATGGCAAAGATTAAGGGAAGAGAGATGCAAATACAAAGACAATACAACGATGCATTATCGAAGAGGAAACCAAAGTCCTTGGCATAAAATGTCTCCGTCGCCCTCCAAGCGGTCAATAATTCACTAGAGAATGAAGTTGGGATACATGAACAGTAGAAGACCCTCCAAGCCTAATCTACCCAGTGTACCTAAGCCCTCCAAGGTCCTTGCTCCAATGAAGTTACGCCGAACCTTTGTCTTCTCTAGCTTACCAAATTCCGCTATAGCCCATAGCATCAACCAATATCAATTGGTCCCTTCCTAACTGCTTCCCATGTACCAAATAGCCTCCCCACAGATACGGGTATGGTGAGAAAAGGTTTTGGCTAATGTACCTATCAAGGATATATCAATGGAGAGGGTGAAATTAGAGGAATTTGGAGAATTAAAAGATGAAGATTTTGGATAAGTCAAGTTTCTCTCTTAAAATTCTCTCTGGAAGCTTTCAACAATACGTAGGTATAAAGGGTATTTATACTGGTGTATGTTTGGAATGTGAAAGGTTAGTTTTTCCTAAACAGAGTGGTCTAGTGACTTGACCTCGTTACTTGACTAAGTCACGAGTTTGAGTCATGAGCTAACTGCCTAGTTAGACTGGAAGTTTTGTCCTGTAGTGCTCCAGCTGGTATGACTCTTCAGCTCCTCTGCATGCTTCACATGTGTGCCTCCTTTGGTGACTTACCAGCCGCAAGCCAGTTGCGAGATCCAGTCGTGAGGACCTGCTTAAGAGTACACTTTTGAGCTTTTTTTCACACTCTCTTACACACTACCTTACATGATTCCCACCTAAATACAAGGTTTCTAAATGCTGAATTACAAGCAAATTGGCACGGAATAAAGCCAACAAAATGGTTGATTAAATCCAACCTTACACTCTAGATGCATTTTAAATCATCCTCGAGAGGATTAACGGCCTGCGAGATGTCCAAAATGAGCAATCTGATAGGCTGATTGCTATCCAAGACCAAATTAATATGCTTTAAGCCAAGTTTGCTAGCTTCACTACACAACATTAGCCCTTTGGCCATTCCAATCAAAAAGGAGGAGATTAGCTCTTGAGGGGGAGCATCATTTTGAGGGGGAGAAACTTTAAGCACTTTTAATTTATATTGTTTATGGTTTATGTTGTTTATGTTTGGATTCAGTTTCAATTATGGTTTTTCATAGAACTTTGTTAAGTTCATTGGTTTGAAATCTATAATTCTAGTACTTGGTTTTCTAATACTTGACTATGGTGTGTTGTGAATACTTGAATGCTTAGCTATTTAAAATATTTTTTAATATGTACCTTTGCTTTGTAGCTTAGTACTTTTAGTTAATATTATACATTTTCTTTAGTACATCACTCTTGTGCCCTTGTTGGATTTTATATCCTTGATGCAACTACTTTGTGTTTTTGTATCAGTTGAGTGTTGGACATGCAAATGATACTTTGCATTGAGATTATTAGCTTGCATGTTTGCATTGAGCTTATTAGCTTGCATGTCTGGATGTTCATTCCTTGTGTGAATGATCATTGTGATCACTATTTATAGTGATTTTTCATGTTTGGTCAAGCCATGTTTTATTGCTATAGTCTTTATTACTTGATCCCATTGTGCTTTCTCCATATGCATTTTAAGATTTTTGCTTACAATGATCATTTTATGTTATTGTTTTTAGGAAAAACTTGTTCATATGGTTCAAGAGCTTCACAGTTTCTAGAGTTAGGTGTGAGTAAGTTTTGGTAACTGTTCCCAACTCATGTTTTAAGTCTAGAGTCTATTTTAGGGTTTTGTCACGAAATAATCAAAGGGGGAGATTGTAAAGTTGAATTTATTCAATCATGTGTTATCTTTATTCCATACCAAATTTACTTTTAATTTAGCAATTAGATACCCTATATTTAAGTGGGATTTATGTAAGGGTTGTATATGAAGAAAACTCAAGATGTGTGCAATCAAAGGAGTCTCAGGATTGGATCTCGCGACTAACTCATGACTGGCAAGTCCCCAAAGTGGCACACGTGTGAAGCATGTAGAGAAGCTGAAGGGTCACGACAGCTAGAGCACTACAGGTCAAAATCTATAGTCTGGCTAGGCAGTTAGCTCATGACTCAGACTTGCGACTTGTTCCAGTCGTGAGCTTAAGTCACCAGAATTCCCTATTTCGATGAAAACTGTCTTTTCGCATTCCTCACACACACTACTATAAATACCCTTATACCCACGAAATATAGAGAGATTCTAGAGAGAATTTTGAGAGAAAAACCCTAGAGAAAATAAGATTAACTCATCCACAATCTTTATCATTTAATTCTCCAAATTCCTCTACTTTCACCCTCTCCATTGACATATCCTTGAGAGGTACATTTTGCCAAATCCTTATCTCACCTTACCCATATCAGTAAGGAGGTATTTTGGTACTTAGGAAGCAATTCTAAAAGGATCAACTTACTTGGTTGATTCAATGGGCTTATTGCGGGATTCGGGAAGCTAAAGAAGACAAGGTTCGACATAACCCTGTTGGAGCAAGAAATTTGGAAGGCTTAGATGCACTGGATATATTAGGCTTGGAGGGTCTTCTGCTATTTATGTATCCCAACTATATTCTTTAGGGAATCATTTGACTGCTTGGAGGGCGGCGGAAAGATTTTTCGCTGAATTCTTTGGTTTCCTCTTCGATAGCACTTGCTGGTGTTATCTTTGTGTTTGCATCTCTCTTTCCTTTCTCTTTAACTTTTAATTGCTGTTGTGTTCGTAATTAATTATGAAGTGTGTTTCCAATTTGGATATAGCTTATATTTCATATTCCAAACATATACTATTTGATTATAAACTTGTGTTGGTAATTTTATAATTGAGGGTCTAAACATTCATTAGTGTTTTCCACACTAATTGAACTTTCAAAGTTGATTGGCACTAGAATTATATATTCAGATTTCTTGAGTAATGAAATACATAGAAATCATATGTTTTGGTATCAACTCTTGTAAACGGTTTAATCACTAATTTGTCCATGAAAACACTTTCAAAAACTAGAATGCACAGCATTCAGCAAAGGTTAGAAGAATAGAAAGGGAAAGAGACAACTGATGAAGGATATTCATGGTATATGTTTGATGTATGTTCATTTGCTCTGCTCAGCTGCCGATTGCTGGCTCTAAGTTATCCTCATATTTCTTGCAATTGGCAGTATTATGGATTGCTTGTAATTTTTGTTAGGTTCTAAAGTGTAGGACTTTATGTATTTAGAATTCTAATTTGTATTGTTGGCAAACCATGATCAAAACAATGTGTTTAGAAGTGTTTAAAGCTAGCTCAAAGTTGTATGTCAATGTAAAGTTAGAATCGAGTGTAAAGCAGAAAGCACTGTGGCTTTCGGCCTGGCTCGATCGATCGAAGCTTAGGCTCGACCGATCGAACGTCGGGCAGATTGCTTTTCTACAGAATTTTCCAACTCAGCCCTAGTTGTTTTAAAACTTTTTTAGGGTTTCTTATTTGTCCTAAGTATAAAAGGCAAACCCTAGCCACGTTTTAGTGTTGCTCATATTGCGGTTTGTGTAAATCTCATGTGAGATCTAGAGGAGCTTTCCTTTACACAAACTTAGGGTTTTCAAGGAGGAGATATTCTCTACACCTTGATGATCAAAACAGTTGCTGCCATTAAAGCTTAAAGAATACACAAGCGGGGGTGCTTGTAGCTGGTGGGAATCCAAAGAAAGAAGGAGTCCGTGGATTCGGAGATTGCACGTGGTCATGTCAGTAAGTTCTACTGGTTGGTAGCATTAGGAAGTCGAGCGGGGGTGCTTGTAAGTCCTTTTGTATGAACTTTGATTCTTTCTGATAGTGGATTCAAGTTTACCTTGAGGATAGCTAGGTCAAATCCTCCCCAGGTTTTTACCGGTTTGGTTTCCTGGGTGATCATATCGTGTGTTATTTATTTTCCGCTGCTTTGCATGATTTGATCTTTATTATTGTGATAACCTAGACTTGTTTAATTGGACTAAGTAACAACTTGGCTAATTACCTAGGTTTAATCAATTGTTTAAAGGGTCTAAAAACTGTCAAGTGGTATCAGAGCGGGTAGCTCTTTTGTTGTTGATCCTTTGATTACTGAGCTGATCCTTGACCCCTGTTGTCATGGATAATTTGAAGTGTCTTTCTGATCATGTTTCTGCTCATGCTTCTGTTGATTTTATTGATGCCTGTGAAACTCTTCGTAAGAAATTATTGAAATCTATGAAAATTGCTAAGAAATTCAAGGAAGAGTTAAAATTGGCTAATCTTGAAAAAGAGGAATTGATTGTTAGATTAGATGATTCTAATAAAAAGAATGAATTTTTGAGAAATCAAATTTCCTCTCAAGAAGAGAAGATGAAAAGCTTGGAACAAGAGTTAGATGAATCTAAAGCTAAAATTGAAAATTTGACTAATACCAAGCCTGCTGTTGATAACAGAAGTGTTTCTGTTTCTCTTAAGCCTAAAACTGAGAAAGTTTATATCCCTCCTTTCAAGAGGAATAATAAAGAAAAGGCTTATTTTGCTAGGTTAGACAAAGGTAAAAGTTCTGATGTAGACGCTGAAATTTCTAAACCTAAGTCTAAACCTACTTTTAAAGAGCATAATAATCTGTTTTTGTGCCTACCTGTCACCTTTGTGGTGTAGTTGGTCATATTAGACCAAATTGTTCTTTGTTGAGGCAAAAAGCAAAATCTGAGACTAGACTTGTTGATAGGAATACTGATGTTCCTAAATTTGTTCCTGTTTGTCACTTTTGTGGTGTCTCCGGTCACATTCGTCCTAATTGTCATAAATTGAAATTTAAGCATTCTATGTTTCAATCTAGGATATGTGATGATATTTCTCCTACCATAAGTCCATATAAATTGTTTCATATTATTTTGAAAAATTTAAGCTTGTTGGCTTGTGAAAGGAATTTGCAGGATTTTAGTCTTTCTCAGAAGATTGGTGTAATCCCTCATATACACTCTGCTTCACATGGATTTTCACCTACAAAGCCAAAGACTCGTGCTATATGGGTGAGAAAAAATTCCCTAAGGTGAGTATTGCTGACTTGTCCCTGATTTAATTCTTTCAATTGTTTGTGGACATGTTTTGTTTTTGTTTTTGGTTGTTTTTTTTTTTTTTAAGTTTTTTAAAATAAAAAATAAAAAATTCAAAAACATTGAAAAATTTTCAAAAAGACAAAAATATTTTATTTTGTGTCTTGTTTTATTTGTTTTGAGGATTACATGAATTATGATATCTCTCTTGATTTAGAACATGCTTGACATTGTGGAGAAACTTGAACAGTATGTGTTATATAAGTGCTAAGCTATTTTTGATTTTGTATGAGTATGTACTGGTTTGTACATGTACTCATGGGTTAATTAAGAAATTGATATTTCTTGTTTGTGTACCCTCTATAGCTTAGTTAAGCACTGTCATGCATTGCATTTGCATTGTTCATTTAGCATAATGTGTGCTTTTTGTTTTTGGTCATAAATTTTTTAAAACCAAAAAGATTTTTGCATTTTGTATTTCACATCTTGGATTTATAATCAAGGATTGGCCATATTATCTTTACATAACAAGCTTATGTACCTTGTTTAGCTTTGATGAGCTTATTTATTGCACTTTACTAGTTGAAGCTTTGTAGTGCATGTTGTGTGGGAAAGATGTTTATGGTATTTATCACTTTGTCTTAATCTTGAAGTCACATGTTATTTGACTGTCGGACTTGATCCTTTTGAGAAAGGCATAAATAACCATCTCACCACTGTTCACTAGCCAATCATGAACACCTTAGTGCATATAATAAGATTTTGTACTCGAGAAAGTGTAGCACATGCACAAAAAGAACATAAGGTGTAGCCTCGGTTTAATTGCTTAAATACTTAAAATTGGTGTGTACTATTAGGCTTGATGCCAAACGCACATGACTTAAAATTGGTATGTATATTTTGAGGCATAAATTCAAGAAACTTACATGATTGCAAGCTTATGATCTAGGAGATGTGGGAGTTATATGATGTAACACTTTAGGTGATAGTCTCTTTTAAATTCTATGTGATGAATTTTGTAAACTTTGTGATTGATTACTATTCACATATCACCTCACATGTATCTCAAGTTTTTGCTAGTTGCACACACTACACAAGTTACTCTTTGCTAAACTTGGCACATTATATTGTGTGTGATCTTGTTGTGGCCATCCAAGATTAAAAGTTCCTTGATTTTAATGCAAAATATGTTTAATGTTTGTGCTTTGAGGACAAATTGATTGAAAATCTTGATTTTGGAAGATTTGGGTTGAATTCAAGTGTTTTTGAAAAACTTTTCGTCTCATACTCATGCATTTCATTCATGAAATATTGTGCTTTGAGGAGTTTCTGCATTAAATTGCTCTGTTTTTTTCAAAAATTTGATTTTTTCATGCATCATTTATGTTTAGGATTCACATGCATTGCATTGTTTTCTGTATCCATCTTGTAGTTTTGCAGTCATATCTCTCATTGTTTTCACACATAACATGCATACACTTTGCTAAATTGGGTACTCAACTTGATTTAAAAATTGATTGATGAATTTTTGAGTTATGTACTTTCTAGTATATGCTATTTTTATGTGTGAATTGTAGAAAATTATTTTCTTAAGAGATATGATGGATAATCAATGTGCAAATATTTTCTCTACTCATGCAACTGTTTATGGGTCACATAGTGCCATGTTTGCATTTTATTGAAAGAGAGAATATTTTTTCTTCATGTGTATCCTCAACTTAGTTTTTTTTAAACTTGGTTTATGTCTTTTTATTTATCCCCAACTCCTTTATTTTCCTCAAAACTGTTTTTCCCAAAACTTGTTTTGTTTTTCCTATTTTTATAGGGGGAGAAGCTTGTTTTTAACCTTTGTTGTTCATAGGGGGAGTTGTCTCTATTTCCTATAGAGTTGAATTGTTTTGTGTTCCCTTCTTTCTCTATTTTCTCTTACTCTGTTGCGTATGTTTTCTGTCAATTTTTTGTTTGAGTTGTCTTTGTCAATGCGTGACAAAAAGGGGGAGAGATTTAGATGAAATGTGTGGAAAATACAAAAATGTTCTGTTTAGGGGGAGTTAACATTGAGTTAACATTGTTTTTGATGTATCTAACTTAGGGGGAGAGTTAGATTGCATATTTGTTGATTTACTGTTTTTGTTTTTCTGTCACACATGCGGTTATGCATTTTGTTTAGTGTTTCAGGAAATATACAGGTTGATTCAATTGAGCTGCTGTCTACACTTGCAACTGATGGATAGTAGTTAGGATTGAATTTTTGTTTATGAGCATTATTTTGTAAAGGGCTTTTCATTTTGTAAACTTTGAGCTTCTAAGTTATGTTTTGTCACGGATTGCCAAAGGGGGAGTTTGTTAGGTTCTAAAGTGTAGGACTTTATGTATTTAGAACTCTAATTTGTATTGTTGGCAAACCATGATCAAAACAATGTGTTTAGAAATGTTTAAAGCTAGCTCAAAGTTGTATGTCAATGTAAAGTTGGAATCGAGTGTAAAGCAGAAAGCACTGTGGCTTTCGACCTGGCTCGATCGATCGAAGCTTAGGCTCGACCGATCGAACGTCGGGCAGATTGCTTTTCTACAGAATTTTCCAACTCAGCCCTAGTTGTTTTAAAACTTTTTTAGGGTTTCTTATTTGTCCTAAGTATAAAAGGCAAACCCTAGCCACGTTTTAGTGTTGCTCATATTGCGGTTTGTGTAAATCTCTTGTGAGATCTAGAGGAGCTTTCCTTTACACAAACTTAGGGTTTTCAAGGAGAAGATATTCTCTACACCTTGATGATCAAAACAGTTGCTGCCATTAAAGCTTAAAGAATACACAAGCGGGGGTGCTTGTAGCTGGTGGGAATCCAAAGAAAGAAGGAGTCCGTGGATTCAAAGATTGCACGTGGTCGTGTCAGTAAGTTCTACCGGTTGGTAGCATTAGAAAGTCGAGCGGGGGTGCTTGTAAGTCCTTTTGTATGAACTTCGATTCTTTCTGATAGTGGATTCAAGTTTACTTTGAGGATAACTAGGTCAAATTCTCCTCAGGTTTTTACCGGTTTGGTTTCCTGGATGATCATATCGTGTGTTATTTATTTTCCGCTGCTTTGCATGATTTGATCTTTGTTATTGTGATAACCTAGACTTGTTTAATTGGACTAAGTAACAACTTGGCTAATTACCTAGGTTTAATCAATTGTTTAAGGGGTCTAAAAACTGTCATTTTTTTTTTTTTTTTTTGTGTTTTTACCACTTCCAACTTCAAACTCACATTCCCAAAATGGCTGACATGGTGGCAGATGAAAGTTATTTGCTTCCCCATTATTGAGAACTAATTTTAATCTATAACCAAGCTAAATATGCAACCTCCTTCCAAATATGACGTAAAATTTTAATTTTAGTAATCAATTTTTAATGTCATAGAGGTGATATTTTCCATAACGATATATTGATTAATTGTCTCATAAAAAATTACATTAGTTACATAATCTACGCTTGAAGAAATTGACATTGAGCAGGGAAGAGAACACTAAAACTTGCACACTTGATCTATTTATAGACATATAGCTTGAAGAAGTTGACATTAGGCATATATAGAGCAAAGAACACTTCCCTCCCTGAGAATGTAAAGCTAGTAAACTGGATCTATTTATAAAAATATATTGGACAATTGTATTGGTACATGAATTGTTACTCATAAATAACCATACTAGACTTTGAACTATTGACAAGGCAAATTTGTTGTTTGATCTATTTGTAAACATACATCGAATAATTATATTGGTACATAAATACGTAGGGATAAATGACCATACAAGACCTTGACTTATTGACCAGAAAATTTTGTTGTTGGGATAAACATAACTCAGATTGGTTACCACATTTCTAACATGAATGGAAAATAAATTTTTTCGAGCCTTTGAATTTGATTTTGCCCCTCCTTCCGAAGTCTTTAAATCTCATGTTTGATTCCCCTTCCATAAGCCAAAGGCTTTGTAGCTAAATTGGCACCTCTCCATGCACAAAGTGTTTCGGGATCTATGGGAAAAGGGTTTGAGTTGCTGGGTTAGCAGCATGTTGTAATTATTTCTCAAAAAAAAAAAAAAAAAAAAAAAAAAAGAGATTCCCCTTCCGCACATTTCCAGGCTTATCGTGCCTTTTAAAGCCTCAATAAACCCTATTTCTAGGTTTATCACGCCTTTTTAAGCTACAATAAAGCCTAACTGTAGTAAAGCTACATGTGCCATCCATTATACTCATAACCATGATATTGGGGTAATTTGTTCTGGATACAAGGAAGAAAAAATATTAGTTTAATGGTGTCAATTATGAGAAATTTTATAGCTTAAGTGCTAAGAAAATAGGGGAAAAGCATGATGGATTACATGGAAAGGATGAAGAAGCAACAGAATAATGGTAAACACTTAACAAAATATTTCAAATCAAACTAGAAATGGGGCCATTTGTGGCTAGTCTAGTGAACAATTTAAGAATTAGAAGTTTTATATGGTAAAGATGAGATGAAGCATAATAGCATGACAATATAGAATTTATTAATGTGATGTAGCTTTCGTTATTGATATCTTTTTCCCCTCTAGCAGTTTTGTTGGATTTGAACAAAAAACCTATGCCAAACCAATCTTTCTGTCTTATAGACTAGTTCGATTTATATGGAGAACTTGTCTGTGTATCTTGCACTTTCTCTGTCACCATTAGAGGGAAAAAAAGATTATCAAAAAAAAAATGTGGGAAGAAGGACTTGGATTGGAAAGCTGCAGCCATTGAAAAAGACTAAACAATACCAATTTAAAGAACACCAGATAATTTAAAAACAAGACAAAAAAAAAAAAAAGAAAAAGAAAAAAAAAAAAAGAAGAAAGAACACCAGGTCCCCAACAGTACAAGACAACCTCCTTTATATGTGCAACAGAGCAAAATATAAGAAATCACCAAAAAAAAATAAAAATCACAACTTTCGTGGTATTTGTTTTTTTCTTGATAGATTAATAAGTGATGTTAGTGGTAAATCAAGATGAGACTAGTAAAAATTTATCAACTCAATTATTGTTATATCCAATTTTAGCGTTACTCATATAAAATGTGTTCTAACATAATTGATAAATCATAAATTGACTCACACTAAGACAAAAAGGAGTCAACGAATAATTAATGAATGTTTTTAGGTGAGATGCCTTTTTTATTTTTTAATATTTATAAATTGAGAATGAAACAAGAGGTCTAGTAGTAGGAACATACTTATCCCATTCAGGCTTCCGCCTCCAATTGTGTATGCTTCAATGCTGAATGCCTGCTTAGCTTCAGCCTTGTTGCTGGAAAAGACAATTGCATACCAAAATGTCAATAATGGGCTTTTATTTTCTTATTTGATGGATATCATCAAAGCTCTGACTTAGAGAACCAAATAAATAAATAAATAAAAGAAAAAAATTTCCAAGTTGATTTTATGTGAAGGATCTTAATTGCAGATTTTCAAGCATGTGTCAAGATATGAGAAAGTGCAAATATAATGAGGCCTAACTACTTAAGGATAAGTGTTTAAGTTAAGCCAAAAATAAAACTCCTTTCTTGTGTTCAAAATAGATATTCTTATCCAGTAAAAAAAGAAGAAGATATTTTTATATATAAAACTAGCCTCTAAGCACATGCATGCTTAGAGGCTCTTCTACTTTTTTGAGTAAGGGTTAATAATTTGCGTCTATTATAATTTAAAAGTATTTTTGTTTTAATTTTTCAAAAAAATAAAAATGATAAACTTTGGAGATGAACAGTAATAGTAATTTCTTTTTCAAATGTGAAGGGGAAAAAAATCCTAAATTTTAATAAGGGTTAATAATTTGCGTCTATTATAATTTAAAAGTATTTTTGTTTTAATTTTTCAAAAAAATAAAAATGATAAACTTTGGAGATGAACAGTAATAGTAATTTCTTTTTCAAATGTGAAGGGGAAAAAAATCCTAAATTTTAGAAGTTCTTTTTTTGAATTCAAAATGAAATTTGTTATTGGACATTTATGACTCTATTTCTAAATAAAGTTACCTTTCATCAATAAAGGTATTTTTGAACCACATAAAGTTCAGTTGAAAGAGAAGAATTCTCTTAATGTATAGAGACTAGCCTTTGAGCATGCGCGTGAGTGTGTACTCATAAGCTCTTCTTTTTTTCTTTTTTCTTTTTTTTTTGAATGTGGAGGGAAAAAAATTATAAATTTTAGGAATTCTTTTTTTGGATTCAAAATAAAATTTATTATTTGACATTTATGACCCTATTTCTAAATGAAGTTATCATTCATTAATGAGGGTATTTTTGAACCACATAAAAGTCTAGTTGAAAGAAGAGAATCATCTTATATATACTAGCCTCTGAATACGCACTCAAGCGTGCGCTGAGAGACTCTTCTATTTTTTTTTTAAAGTTTAATAATTTGTATCTATTATAATTTTGAAATATATTTTTTATTTTTCAAAAAAATAAAAATGATAAACTTTAGAGATAAGTAGCAACTGTAATTTCTTTTTTGAACTAGAAGGAAAAAAATCCTAAATTTTAGAAGTTCACTTTTTGAATTCAAAATAAAATTTGTTATTTGACATTAATAACCTTATGTGTAAATGAAGTTATCCTTTATTAATGAAGGTATTTTTGAACCACAACAAGTCCAGTTGAAAGAGGAGAATCCTCTTATATATATATATATATATATATATATAAGTGTATTTTTTTTTTTTCAAATGTCAAACGTCTTGGCCAGCAAGGTTTGCAGCTTGCAAATAGAAATTTGATCATCAAATAACTAAGATAATTGAAATTGAAAATTATTAGGCAAAGAAAATGCCATTCAATGAAGTATATTTTTTGTATGGAAATCATTGATCCAATATAAAAGCCTCCCTGTCTTCTCATAAACTTTTCTCACTCTTATGAAAGGGCTAGTATAGATCAAGGAACAAAGGTGGTTGGGTGGGAAACATGTACACTTAAAATGGCTACAAAAGAATAACATTGCGAGACTGCATTATTCAATCCAAACTCTAGAGGGATGTTTCTCCCAAAAAAGAAGCCTATGGCATGCATTATAAAGCAATTAAGGAAACAGATAATTACAATTTTGGGATGAAAGATAAGAACGTACAGTGTAAAATGGTGAATTGACATTTACTATTTAACAAATTTAAGAAGGGTGACATTTGATTTTGTTTTGGCAGATATGATATTCACATCCTCAATCATCATTATTCATTATCATGAAAAATTAATTTTATTCCCAAAAATACATTTGGTATGCCAATTTTTTCAGCCTTGGACAGAAAATAATAATAATAATAATTTTTTTTTTTTGAGAAGACAAAGAATAAATGTTTAACATGCCAAATTCACATTAAGGATTAGGGTAACCAGATTTGATTTCAATTAAATTTATAATCTCAGTCCTACTTACCAAGCAAAGTTATGTGCTTGTTTTTGTTTCCAAATAAAGACTAAAATTTCAGTTTTCTTGCCTTATTTTCCTAGATTAAAGCAAAAATAAATAAAAATAACAAATTGTTGATGTGAAAAATTCTTACTAGTATTCATCTAAGCTTACCACTAACACCATTTTTCCAATTACTAATCATTCATCACATCAGCTGTTAGTAAAATAGTTTGTGGTTTTAACATTTTTCCAATGTAATATATTTATGTGGCGAGTTTCTTTCTACACTTTTTTGGTTTGGGTGTAGAATAATTATCATATACTATATCGATCATATAGTAAAAGTTAACTCTTTTTTATTTTTTTGTGTAATTGTAATTCTTTTTACTTTTATCAACTTTTTTTCTCCACGTTTAAACTCTCGTTTGTAATATTAGTTTAGGAACACTTAACTAAGGAGAACCTATATTAAGTTATCACATTGGTTGGTAATGACTCATAAAAAAAAGGGAAAAATAAAGTAAAAAGTGTCATGCACACCAACATCAGTGTCTATACAAGCCACACACTTTGCATACATGTCACCAAGAACCACAAGAAAGAACAAAGAAGGTTGGGGTCTGTTGAGGTCTAAAAAGTCACAATGCTACTCCAAGGCCCAAAATAGCACGGAGAGTTGAACTCCATGAAAAATAATAAAAGGATTGAGCTCGCAATAAGGAAAAAAAGATGGTAGGCCCAAATCCATTAAAAGATTTAAGCCCAAGACCCACGAATGAATAGGCCTTAGGGCCCATAAAACAAAGGGAAGAAAGAAAAAAGCCCAGCCCACCAAGATCAGAAAATCACTAGGGAGTCCAGTGGTAAGAACTGGGCCGAGATACCCAAGGACTGCCAGGAGCTTGGGGTCCTCAGGATGTGTAGCAAAGTTAGGATGAGATTAAGACAGCTCAAAAGGAGTGCCAAAAAAACACAAGAAACAAAGAACAAATGCTTCCTTATCAGCCACCCAATGATGCAGAAAAGAAATAGAAAGCTCGGAGACTAACAATTCATAAACAAGGGGCTAGGACCTCGGGGAACCCAAAAAGAAGAAGCATGAAGGGAAGAAGCTGGGAAAGCTTTCAACTTTGCAGGGAGGAATTAGCCACCCAATGATGCAGAAAAGAAACAGAAAGCTTAGAGACTAACAATTCATAAACAAGGGGCTAGTACCTCGAGGAACCCAGAAAGAAGAAGCATGAAGGGAAGAAGCTGGGAAAGCTTTCAACCTAGCAGGGAGGAATCAGCTCACTTAGGAAAAATGATAAAAGGAAAGGTAGCCAAAAAATTTGAGTCTGAAAATGTGAGGTTTAGAAGCCTTGAAGGAAGAAGGGTCAGAGGTCAGCTCTCTAGGGACACCCCAGAACGGAAAGTCAGCATTACTTGAAAAATTGTTCACTATTTTTTCTACATAAATTATTCATTGTTCATTAGATGTTTTATGATCCGGATGCTCTAATACCAATGACTACCCAGGAGAGAGCATAGCAGTAATATGGAAGTATAAACAATGATAAAATAGATAATAAAGAAGTAAATAGCAAAATAGATATATTCAAAATAAGGTTAAAATGGAGTATGGAATATGAAAACAAAAACTAGTAAAATCTTACTTGAATAAAAACTTCAATCTTTGATAAACTTGAAAACAAACTATTATCTTTGATACAAGCTTGAAAATAAAACTATCTGAAGAGAAAGTTTACAAGATTACAAGATGGGGAAGGAGTACAAAAGTCTTTCTAAGGGAGAGGGAAGGCTATTACAAAAGACTTTCTAAAACTTGGATTTAAAAGCTTAGAATCTTAGAAACTTAGAAATTTGTCTTCTATCTTTGTAGTCCGTCTCTTTTGTAGGTGAAATGAACCGTGGTAAAGTAACCTATGCAGGTAAATTTAACTCAAGTTAATCTGTCGGTGGTATGGAAATTAGTACTGATGCGTAATAGTATGTCTGCGTCTGTCTGGGAATCTTTCAGATCTTAGGAATCTATCAGATCTCTTTTTACGCATGCTAGTAAACAGTAGTAACTTTTGAACATTTGTCTATATTTTTCTGGATGGTCTGTATCTATCTGGACTGTCTTGATTTGTCTAGAAGCTAGTCATGCGTGTTGGTGAATAGTGATCTGTCGCTAGTGAAATAGTGATCTGTCGCCAGTGAATAGTGATTTGTTGCCAGTGAATAGTTATCTATCGCCAGTGAATAGTGATCTATATGTCTGTCTTTCAATCTGTATCAATCTAGGATCCTTAACAATCTTTCTTTTCCCAAATAGCCTCCTTGGTGAAGGTATTGGACCATATACGGCTATCCTGTTTGTGTAACTATATAAGTAGAAGCCTCTGTCTAATTCTTTATGCATCTCATAAGTCTTATTACCCATGAAATTAGACCATTCTTGAGCCAGAGCATCTGGATCATCAAGTGGTAAATAAGTATCTCCCGTATACCAGTTGTATTCAAGGATACAACCCTAATCATAAATAAGAACCAAAATGTGCTAGCCAAACTTCCATATAATAACTACTATTGTGTCCATAACTTGCATTAAGAGAGGTAATTAAAACATATATATTTATATATATATATCTTGTCTTTTTTGGTAATTTATAACTCAAACCGCTACTTTTATAAGTATTAGCCAGACACTCAACTTTGTCAAAAAGCATTTTTTGATAGATTTTACCAAACATACTACTTATTAAAAAAAAAAAAAAAACTCAATTTAATATTGCACTTTTTAAAACTTCCACTTTTTCCAAAAGAACTGTTTGAAAAAGTTGAACCAAACTCACCTTAGTAGAACTAATAGATTGTGGTTTTTTAGCCCTTTGAACCCACTCATTTTTTTTTTTTCTGGAAATTACACTTTACCCACCTATGATTTGTCTCAAATTTAACTTATCCACCCGTGGTTTCATTTTTGACACTTAACCCACTTGTGTTTCACTCTGTTACTATTCCGTAACCCACCTCCCTATCAAAATTTTGAAACTTATATACATTCACCAATAGTCTTGCCATAGAATCTCTCTTGCACCCCACATTTTTGTTTTTTTTTTTTTTTAGTTGCAACTTACGCATATGAAAGTAACAATAATATGCAAGTATTATAAAAGATTTAATTGCTTGAGTTAAAATCATCTCCTTCATTAATAAATAAGAAGTTATAAAAAAAAAATTAGAAAGGTTTTTATTGATAATCTTAATTACAGATATTATATATAAGCACAAATATACAAAATTATGCATGTTATATTATAATAATCATTCATTTAATTAGAAAATAATTCTAAAATTATGTAATAATAACTCATTTAGTTATAATTTCTCAAAAATATCTATAAAGAAAATTCAAGATTAAACCCATGCAACGCATGGAAATTTCACTAGTATCTTTTATAAATTTAAGCATTATAAAACATTTCATCCGCACTTTAAGGTTATCATTTGATTCATTTCTTTCAATTTAAATTTTGAACAAATCCTTCTATATATATATATATATATATATATAATCATTCTATTACATTCCTTCCAAAATGGCAAAATGATAGATAGTTTGATAGCCATCCAAACACATCACAAAACAATCTCTTTTTTTTTCAATGAAAAACAAGAATGTTTTAAACAAAAATCTTTTAAATATCATAGGACATTTCACTTTTGCTATGTTTTGAGTTGATACCACTTCTATTTCTTGCAAAGTGACATTGTCTCCAAGTTTTTGTTCCACATGTAATAGACAGTTTATTTAATTCAGTGTTAACTGTAGCTATGTATCTTGTTAGACTTTGTTTCATAAAATTGCTAAAGAAACATGACTTTTTCTATACCTCTTGTTTCAAATTTAATTGACTTTCCTCTACTAATGGTTACGTTCTAATGTTAACTTGTACTTTTGATTGGAAGTTTACTGCATAAATTAAGCCTATGTGAGTGGACTCTGATTGGACCAGATATTGTGTATTGTTCCCCATTCAGCAATCAGCTAGAAAATCCTTAGGTTTCTAAAGCATGGAAGCAATAGGCAGTAGAAATCTAAAAGAGACATTTAGCACTTGTGTTGCATTCAATTTTGTAGAAATACAATGTAGCTTAGTATGAGAATAATACACATGAAAAATACTTTTAAAAAATTATGAGAATGGCATAATAATGAAATTAAAAATGTGCAATTCCTAGTGTTTATACAATGCAGTCGTGCAATACTAATGATTAGGTACCCAGGCCATGAGTATGAAAGAAGTGGCTCCACAATCTTCAAGCTGGCCAGCTTTAAAAGACTACAATGAGAGGTGTATGCATCCTTATAAAAGTAGATTTGTTACTTGCAAAGCTTGAAGGTAGGCAAATAGACAGACACAATCATTTAGCTACTTGATGCCCTAGAAAAGTAGACTGTATGGCTAAAAGTAGATTTTATCAATGCAGAAAAACAAATTCGATTATTGTGAAATTTAAACATGAAAAAGCATTCAGATTTGGCTTTTAAATTTAGAAAACACGATTTCACTAGGTGTTTTATGAGAAAATAGGGAATAATTTTTTAAATAGTGAACAGAAAATAATTTATGCAGAAAAGAGAGTGAACAATTTTTTAAATAATGCTGAACAGAAAATAATTTTATGCAGAATACTAGAAATAGTTTATGCAGAGAACAGTGAACAATTTTTACGAGAAAACAGTGAACAATTTTACTTAATGCAAAAAACAGATTTTATGAATGCAATAAGCAGATTCGAATATACAGTAAACATGATGTGCAGAGAGCAAATTTTATTAATGTAGAAATAGATTTTATCATTGCAGGAAAACAAATTCGTTCATTGTGAAATTTAAACATGAAAAAGCACTCAAATTTGGCTTTTAAATTTAGAAAATACGATTTTACTAGATGTTTTATGAGAAAACAGGGAACAATTTTTTAAATAGTGATCAAAAAATAATTTACGCAGAAAAGAGAGTGAACAATTTTTTAAATAATGTTGAATAGAAAATAATTTTATGCAGAATGCTATAAATAGTTTATGCAGAAAAGAGTGAACAATTTTTACGAGAAAACAGTGAACAGTTTTACTTAATGCAAAAAACAGATTTTATGAATGCAGTAAGCAGATTTGAATATACAATAAACATGATGTGCAGAGAGAAAATTTTATTAATGTAGAAATAGATTTTATCATTGCAGGAAAATAAATTCATTCACTGTGAAATTTAAACATGAAAAAGCATTCAGATTTGGCTTTTAAATTTAGAAAACACGATTTCACTAGGTGTTTTATGAGAAAACAAGGAACAATTTTTTAAATAGTGAACAAAAAATAATTTACGCAGAAAAGAGAGTGAACAATTTTTTAAATAATGCTAAACAAATAATAATTTTATGCAGAATGCTAGAAATAGTTTATGCAGAAAACAGTGAACAATTTTTACGAGAAAACAATGAACAGTTTTACTTAATGCAAAAAACAGATTTTATGAATGTAGTAAGAAGATTCAAATATACAGTAAACATGATGCGTAGAGAGCAAATTTTATTAATGTAGAAATAGATTTTATCAATGCAGGAAAACAAATTCGTTCATTGTGAAATTCAAAAATGAAAAAGCATTCAGATTTGGCTATTAAATTTAGAAAACACGATTTCACTAGTTGTTTTATGAGAAAACAGGGAACAATTTTTTAAATAGTGAACGGAAAATAATTTACGCAGAAAAGAGAGTGAACAATTTTTTAAATAATGCTGAACTGAAAATAATTTTACGCAGAATGCTAGAAATAGTTTATGCAGAAAAAAGTGAACAATTTTTATGAGAAAACAGTGAACAGTTTTACTTAACGTAAAAAACAGATTTTACGAATGCAGTAAGCAGATTCGAGTATACAGTAAACATGATGTGCAGAGAGCAAATTTTATTAATATAGAAATAGATTTTATCAATGCAGGAAAACAAATTCGTTCATTGTGAAATTCAAAAATGAAAAAGCATTCAGATTTGGCTATTAAATTTAGAAAACACGATTTCACTAGTTGTTTTATGAGAAAACAGGGAACAATTTTTTAAATAGTGAACGGAAAATAATTTACGCAGAAAAGAGAGTGAACAATTTTTTAAATAATGCTGAACTGAAAATAATTTTACGCAGAATGCTAGAAATAGTTTATGCAGAAAAAAGTGAACAATTTTTATGAGAAAACAGTGAACAGTTTTACTTAACGTAAAAAACAGATTTTACGAATGCAGTAAGCAGATTCGAGTATACAGTAAACATGATGTGCAGAGAGCAAATTTTATTAATATAGAAATAGATTTTATCAATGCAGGAAAACAAATTCGTTCATTGTGAAATTCAAAAATGAAAAAGCATTCAGATTTGGCTATTAAATTTAGAAAACACGATTTCACTAGTTGTTTTATGAGAAAACAGGGAACAATTTTTTAAATAGTGAACGGAAAATAATTTACGCAGAAAAGAGAGTGAAAAATTTTTTAAATAATGCTGAACAGAAAATAATTTTATGCAGAATGCTATAAATAGTTTATGTAGAAAACAGTAAAAAAATTTTATGAGAAAATAGTGAACAGTTTTACTTAATGCAAAAAACAGATTTTATAAATGCACTAAGTAGATTCGAATATACAGTATACATGATATGCAAAGTGCAAATTTTATTAACGTAGAAACAAATTTTATCAATACAGAAAAATAGATTCGATTATTATGAAATTCAAACATGAAAAAGCATTCAGATTTGGCGTTTAAATTTAGAAAACACAATTTCACTATGTGTTTTATGAGAAAACAGTGAACAATTTTTTAAATAGTGAACAGAAAATAATTTACGCAGAAAAGAAAGTGAACGATTTTTTAAATAATGCTAAATAGAAAATAATTTTATGCAGAATGCTAGAAATAGTTTATGCAAAAAAAAGTGAACAATTTTTATGAGAAAACAGTGAACAGTTTTACTTAATGTAGAAATTAAATTCATATTTTGAAATTAAATCTCTATATTTTACAATGCTTCTATTTAAATAAATAAAAACATAAAAAAGCTACTTATTTTTATGTTTATGTTTATTTGTCGATAATCCCAAAACAAAAAATTTACAAGGTACTCGAGCTTAGTGAGCTCGATAGAAATAAAATAAACAACGTTTTATGTTTATGTTTATTTGTCAATAATCCCAAAAAAAGAAAAAGAAAAAGTTACAAGGTATGCGATCTTAGTGAGCTTGAGTACTGTAGAAATAAAATAAATAGCATTTTATTTATAAATGATACTCGAGCCTGGTTTACTTGAGTATTGTGTTGAATGGTACTTGAGTTTACCAAGCTCGAGTACCACATTATTTTTTTTTATCACCCAATTAGCTCAACAGTTCCACGGTGGCAAAACTGATGAGGAACTCGAGTACCATTTGGAACTCGAGTTTATGAAACTTGAGTTCTAGAAAAGTGGTATTTCCCTATATAGTTCCGAAATAGTGTTTTTTTGCTACAAATTTCTGAAAATGGTGGTATTTGGCCATTTTCACTTGAAAAAGGTTAAAGTACTGTTTTGTGATTGTTTCATTGAATGGGCTAAAATACACTTGGAGAATTTATTAGAGTTTATAAGAGCAAAGGAAGACGAAATTCGCTCTTACTATGCAGAGACTATTGTGTCCGACATAAGTAATGATGATTTTATGACAATGATCGTGGTGGATGGGATGTTCATTCTTGAGTACTTCTTGAGACAATCTAACCCACATTTGGTAGAGAATAATCCTATGATAGCGGAATGGATGCCTCCAATTTTGAAATTTGACTTGGTATTACTTGAAAATCAGCTTCCCTTTTTTGTTTTAGAGATGCTGTTCGAGCAAGTAAGCTTTGGGGCTAATTTACAGTTAAAACCCCTTTCTTTATGGGAACTTGCTTTTGAATTCTTTCAATGTTACAACCTTCAAATGATGGCCTATAAGATTTTCATAGTGAAAATAGAACACTAAACAGATCTGGTTAGATGTTTTATTTGGGTGAACTATTACTGGAAAGAATCTTTGGAGGGGCTAAACTGTCATACTCTGCAATCCAGTTGCATGAGGCAGGAGTCGAGTTTGATGAGGAGAAGGGATTTTATAGAGGGGGTAGATGCTTTCTTGACATAAGTTTCGATTTTAAGAATGGAGTGTTGGAAATCCCATGCATTAAGTTAAATGATGAGAGAGTACATCTTATTCGAAACATTATTGCATTAGAGCAATCCCTTTATGTAGGGCACGCATATGTTATGGATTTCTTTGTCATCTTGGATTTCCTTATCAATACTTCAAAAGATATAGATTTACTTTGTGATAAGGGAATCCTCGTTAATTACCTAGGTGACAGCAACGCAGCAACATCAGCTGTCAACAGTTTTAACACCAATATCTTATGGGATTATATGAACCCTAAATACTCGAAAATATGTGAAGATTTGAATGCATTCTATAAGAAACGTTGGCATAAATGGAAGGCAACGTTATGGTGTCAATATCTTCGCACTCCTTGGAGAGCTGCTTCTACCAGTGCTGCTATTATCTTTCTTCTGCTCACAGCCATACAAACTGTATGCTCTCTAAAGTCCACTAAGTGGTGACACATATGCAGCAGTTCTACTGATCACCTTTGTTATTGGTTAATTATCTTTTGTTTTCAGTTATTACTGTTTTGAATAAGGGTTTATCCTTATCATTAGGAAGTCTCTTTGAGTGTGTTAGTGTTGGAATAGGACCAAATAAGTATAGTGCTTATGATCTATATCCGTTTAATTATCCTTTGAGTTCTGTAATTCTATATAAGACTTCATGTTTTTCAATAATAATTTTATCTGAAACTTTATCAGAAGCTTTAATTGTTATTTGGGAGTTCTGGTTTTTATTGGATTCAAATCAATTGCAGGGAGAAAGGAAAAAAAATTCTTAGATCAATTTTCTATTGAGTTATTCTATTCCCACAAATAAATTGGTAGATCAATTTTCTATTGAGTTATTTTAATCATCAATATGAGAGTATTGGTTAGGAAAGGAGTTAGCTTTTATTATACTCCGCTGGATTATATACTAGTACTAATAATTTGTTGATCAGTTTGTGTCTAATGGGGACTAGTGTTGTTTTGGAGTCCTCATTCGTTATAAATGACTAAGCACATTGTGTCTAATGGGGACTAATATTAGCCTGTAATTCAGTCCTGTTTAAAGTGTTTTGGCTAGAATTGTGCCCAATTGAGCTTGTTGTTAATAATTAGCTAACTTATATCTATTGCAACCCATTATCAGCTTAGTTTTAGTTAAATTGCCTGACCAACTTGATCTGCCATTTGACACATTTACATGATAAGATTTGGTCGGAATCCAGCCTATACTCTAGAATCTTCCTCGTCAATATGAAGTATTACTTAATTTAATTTTCTTAATTGGTTAGCAAATGAGTTAGCTTTTACTTGGATAATCAGCTAGCTTGGTTAGCTTAAGTTTTACCCCTCGATTCGATATGTTGTTGACCTTATTGTTAATTTATGTTTGTGGTATCACATTTAAATGTTGGTTAGACTTACCCTTGTACCGATGTGGATGGTGATGTTCTATGACACATATTGGAGAAAAACATTGTTGGCTAGACTTGGTTAACTTAGCTAGTTGAGTGTTTCTGAAACTAGCTTGATCAAATACTTTGCTGAAATATTGTTTACTAAGCTTATTGGGTGTGGATTAGTTCAAACTGTGCAGAGCTTGGGAATTAATCTTACACAATTTTGACCAAAACTATTAGGCTATTGGATGATTGGCTGACAATATTTGGTTAAAACCTTTTTTACATAATTACCTGGCTCAGTCAATTGGTTTATATTGGCCTTACAAGGTTTCGGAAGACTATCTCATCCAGAGACTGTACATATCTATGTTCCCAGAAACTCCTTTGAAGTTACCAAATCCTACATGGTTATTACCTTCATTATTGTCATCTATGCTACTGGTATCTATAATAACTACCTCAAAGATATATAGCGGCTATACTTAGACAAATAAATCAAATGGCTGGTTATCCTAGATTTTATTGAAGTCATCTCATGCTGGTTGCCTGATCCAGGAAGGCCTTTTTTAAATGTTAGTTAAGTCCTTGATCAATCTCAATATGTCACAAGTCTCAAAGCTCCATGCCTTCTGTTAGTTAATGCAGCAGAAAAGTTTGGATTTTAATGGCTTGAAAAGATGTGAAGAAAGACTTGAATCCATAAAAGATTGGATTCAAGTCTTTCTTGACCTAAGCCCTCAATGAAAAAGAGGCAGGAAAAACGTATGGTTTGATAGAGAGAGAGAGAGAGAGAGGGGGGGGGGGGGGGGGTGTGATTGCTTGGAGTAGTCAGTCACCAAGAATATGAAACTAGTGTCTCCAGGAGTCCTTGTCCCTTTGAAGTTTGAACAACAAGTTATGGGACAAATAGTTGGGCCCTTGATGACAGACAGGTGATATCTATGGTTTTCTCATTGCAATTTGACCCTATTGGCCGCTCTACTGCTGAAGGTAAAAGAAAATTTTCATTAATTTGATTTATAGCTTCATGAGTTTGCTCTGGCAGCAACTTGTATATGACTGGACTCAATGGACAGGAGTTCCTCTGCCTCCCAGTGTCAAAACAAATTGTTACTGATTAAATTGCTAACCCTGGATTTCTCCCTGTTGGATTTGTTTCATATGCTTTTAGGCTTCTATCAAATTTCATTTTCCAGAATGCAGGTAGTGTAGTAGCAATGGCTTGAAAAAAGCAATCTGTTTTGTTTATTTTTTTGGAAAGAAGCCATCTCAAGTCTAGAGCACAAAGCCTGGAAGCAAAGAAATAGGCTGTTTACTTGTCAACTAAAGAAAAAGAAGTTCATTGGGGTCAAGGCAACTCAAGGAAACAAGGGATGGTGTTTTTGCTCTGTTAAGGGCAAGACAGTATTATTGAATGTCTTCCCTCTCACAGTTGAGTCCACAGTTATGCAGAAACTAGGAAAGCAGTAATTGATGGAATGATGAGGCATAACTAGGTAATTTTTTATAACACATAATAGGTGGTCTTAGTTTACTTAGCCAGTTGAGTTGTTTTTGAAACTGTCTTGATCAAATACTTTGCTGAACCATTGTGTGCTACTAAGCTTCTTAGGTGAGGGTCTAGTTCAAACTGTGGAGAGGAATTGGGAACTGATTTAAGAAAAAATATTAGGCTATTGGACAATCGGTTTATACTGGCCTCTCATGATTTAAGAATATCATTTCATTTAGAGACTCACCATATTTGTGTTTCCAGAAGTTGCTCTAAAGTTACAGGATTTTACATGGTTATACCAAATATCTTTATTAATATCATCCATATTATTCATATTTATAATAACACCCTCAAAGATATATGACAGCTTTACTTAGATCAATGGAACGAATGCCTAGTTGTCCTAGATGTTATTGAACACGTTTCCAACTGCTCAACTTCTTAGTCTTGGTTATTTTTATCGGCATAGCAAATCTAGCAGCAACTGCATTATGATCTTGCAGTTCAAGAACATGGTGGATGATGGGAAGTAACATATATGGGGGTTAATCATAAACTGGTTTTGTATTCTTCAGCCAGGGATGGCCTTCTTGAATTATTTATTGTCAAAAAGTAGATAAATGATATTGCCTATTCTCCTGTGCGAGGAGAATATGAGTTTGTATCCACCCCCACTTGTTGTGACAAGTGAATTATCAAAAAAGTTATGTCCTTGGCTAATCTCAGCACGAGTCAAGAAGCTCCATAACTTGATTTAGTTAATGCAACCGAAAATATTAATTCCAATGACTAAACAGTACAGTAAGAAAGACTTGGGTCCATAAAAAGATTGGATGGAAGTATGAATATGGAACTTAAGATTGGATTTAAGCCATCAATGAAATAGAGATAGTGAGAATGTTGGGTTTTTGAGGAGAGAGAACAGACCAGTCAGCAATTTTGAGTAGTCAGTCACCGGGAATAGCTCCAAACTCTTGTCTTAGTGTTTCTGTCTGGCCTCTTATTTTTATTTTTTTGATAAGCTTCAATGTATTATTACTCAGAAGGGAAAGGAAAGCAGTCTGCCTTACAAGCGGCTGCAAGAGCCTCTGTAAGGCTGAGATTATTGAAAACAAAAGACTGAAGAGTTCTAAGAAAGAATTTAGCTGCTGCATGTGCTGCTAAATTACATTCTCTCTTGACCCAAAGAAAATGGCTCCATGTTTCAATTCTTTGCGAGTTGCAGAGTCCATAGGATGGCAGTAGCTTCGGCTTGGAGGGGGTGAGCAAATGTGATGTGTTCTTGACCAGACTTTGATGACAATGCCATTATCATCTCTTGCTACAGCTGCTATAACTGTGAGGGATTTTGTCGTGGCTTCATCAACGTTAATCTTGATCCAAACATGTGGGGAGGCTGCCATTTGCTGTGTTAGACTAGACATATTATGGCCCAAGTGAGAAAGAAGCATATTAATCCCAAGTCAGTATAGGGTTAGTCAAGTATTCTCTAATATATAAACCTTACATTGGGTTGATTATAACACAAGTGTTTAATAGAAGATGTAGCCATCTAAGACTTTATTATCATTATGGATGTAGACCGTTAGATCGAACCACATAATCTTTTATATATGCTATTTCGTTCATGTTTTTGCTTATCATTCAAGTGTCACACATAATCACACAGCAACTTTCACATGGTATAGAGCCACTGCCTTCTTCACACAAATCTGCAACGACGTTAAACCCCCAGAAAAAAATTGCGGGTCCTCCTCTACCACAAAACAATTGCTCCACGCAGACACTGCCTCATCGACATCAACTCTCAGCAGCCGCAGTCAAGAACACCACTGCCTCCTTCAAACGGCGTCAACCAAGTTCTCCGCATAATAGGCATCACGTACACCGTAGCCATCGCTGCCTCCTCAAGTCGACACAAGCCTCCTTTACAGCCGCCTGTCTACGCTGCCAGCAACAGAGACAAAAGAGAGCCTTCCATCCATTTTTCTTCGGCAACTCCATGCCGCGATCAACAGAAACCACCGTTATTCTTATCTCCTCCACAAAGCTGTTGACTACAGGTTTGTCAGAGTTTCTCTGTGGAAACATCACGACCTTCAAAGATCAACACATACTGGTCAACATACATTAGTTGGGCTATGGAAACGTACACTTTACCAAGATGTCAAATTTGGCTTCAGACTTAACAAAGGCCCACTTCAACAAGACGTAAGGATTACAAGAAGAGTGTGCCATCGTTTGGCCTTCATGGACTCATGGCTATGTCCAAAGCTTTATTTTGTTTTTTTATTTAAAAAAATAAAACAAAACAAAACAAAAATCAAAACAAAAACAACCACAATAGTGTTACAAAGTGATCACATATAGCTTGTCTATTTAGTGGTGTAATTCTATGCAAGGTATTGATACAAGATGTTATCTATTTCAATAGTTTTGTCGTGCCAATCAAGACGTCCACCTCGTCATCAATGTCACGTTAGCGACACTAGATCTTGCCATGTCAATCGAGCAACATAGGTACCACACTAAACTAAACATTCAAGACCTTCCAAACTCAAGCTTTCACCTTTAGGGTACGTTTGGTAGAGTGTAATAGAAATTGTAATGTAATAACTATTCTTATGATTTAGCTTTACAGTTGTTTGGTTATGTTTTTATTACCTGTAATAATCATTCCATATGAATCTCTATTCCTTAAAATGAGGAATAGACATTCCTTATTAAAAGTGTTGAATCCTATTCCCTTGCTAAACGTAATACGCTCTGCTTAAGCATAATTCCCAAAATTCCCAAAATCCCCCTCTACCCGCCTTCTCCAAAAATTTCTTTCTTCTTGCTCTGAACAAAAATCCCAAAATCCCTCACTACCTGTATTTTCTCCAAAACTTCTCCTCGCTCTTTTAACAAAATTTCCAAAATCCCTCACTACCTGCATCTTCTCCAAAATTTCATCTCCTTCCTAAATTTTCCATCTCCCTCCTCTCTAAAATTTTATTTTCCCACTGCTGGAGATCTATTTATATGGGTATTGTCTTTCTTTCACCCTCAATTGCTGCTCCCTCTTCTCAAGGAAATTTTTTTTTTCCTTCTTCCCTTAGGTCTGCGATTTCCACAGGTATTGCACCCTCTCTCTCTTCTTTTCTCATCTATTTGTATGGGTATTTCCTTTTACTCACCCTCAATTGCTGCTCTCTCTTGTCAGGTTTTTTTTTCTGCCCATAGATCTGCAATTTCTACAGGTACTGCTCTCTGTTTCTGCTATCCATATCAATTTTTTTTTCCTTTTTTTTTTACATTATATCAAATTTGCCATAATTGATATTTGTATAGCTGTGAGGTTCTGTGAAGCAAAGATTAGAAACACTGACCGTGATCAGCCAGCAAGTCTAAAGTGAATCAATATAATATATATATATATATATATATATATATATCACGGTCAGCCAGAAAATGTAAAGAGAATCAATATAATATATATATATATATCACGGTCAGCCAGCCAATCTAAAGCAAATCAATATAATATATATATATATATATATATATTTTATCAAAAGATTTTTATTTTAGCTGTGTAGTTTGGCATGATTTATTATTTCAGCTGTGTAGTTTGGCATTATATATACTCCTAATATATATATATATATATATTAACAAAAGATTTTTATTTCAGCTATGTAGTTTGGCATGATTTTTATTTCAACTGTGTAGTTTGGCATCATATTTAAGAGTATATATATATATATATATATTAACGTGTCTAATATATACTATATGTAATATGTGGGGATGATTTTAAATAATCAAAATTCAGAATTTCAAAATCAATTAATTAACATTAGGAGGCAGGGAATTGAAAGTTATCTATTGAAGTGTGGGTCTGTGTCAAAGTTATCTATCAAGTGTGAAAGTTATCTATTGAAGTGTGAACATTAGTCTCAAGGAATTTGGTGGTGGGTTACCCATGCACTTGGTATTGTGGTTATTCATATTTAATATATTATTTTAATTATCATCTTGTTCAATTATTTAAATTGTGTACAAATTTTATTAATAGTATTGTGAATTTGTTCAATGCTATTGTTTGCAGTTATGGCCCGTTTGAGTTTAGCCACAAGGAATAGGATAAAGAAAAGGAAGTTGGTTTTGGTTGTGATGTTTTGGTTGGATATGTTGCAAATTGTTAGTATGTTTTTTCAGTTATTATGCTTTATAGTAGAGGACTGTGTTCGAAAAAGATCATTGAAAGCAACATATGGTCATGATTTTCATTCAAGGAGAGGGGAAATTCACCGTTTATGCTATGAGAGTGATGAAACTTGCATTAACCAACTTAGGATGAATAGAAATGCATTTACTAGGTTATGTAATATGCTTGAAACAATAGGTGGCTTAAAAGATACAAAACACATGTTAGTAGATGAACAAGTTGCTATGTTCCTACATACACTAGCTCATCATGCAAAAAATCGAGTCATAAAACACCATTTTAGGCGCTCAGGAGAGACAGTGAGTAGATATTTCAATGATGTGTTACATGCTATCATACGTTTACAAGGAGTGCTATTTAAGAAACCAGAGCCAGTTCCAGAAAATTCTTCAGATGAGAGATGGAAATGGTTTAAGGTATCCAACAATGTGAATTTTCTTTTCAAGTTATGAAGTAGAAATATTGAATAAATTGCTGATTGCATTTTTTTGTTGTTGTCGTAACTACAGAATTGTTTAGGTGCATTAGATGGAACATATATTAGGGTGAGAGTGCCTTTAGAAGACAAACCTAGGTACCGAAATCGTAAGGGGGAGATTGCCACTAATGTACTAGGAGTTTGCTCACAAGACATGCAATTTATTTATGTTTTGCCTGGTTGGGAAGGCTCTGCTGCTGATGGTAGAGTGCTTCGAAATGCAATAAGTAGGAGGAATGGATTGAGAGTTCCCCATGGTAAGAGAAATAGGTTGCCTACTAATTATATTATTATTTTTTAAATTTTTATACACCCATTATACTAAAGACATTACAATATATAGGGTATTACTATCTTGTTGATGCTGGCTATACAAATGGTGAGGGATTTCTTGCCCCATATAGAGGACAACGATATCACTTAAATGATTGGAGAGATGGACAACAACCAAGAACCGCAGAAGAGTTCTTTAATATGAAACATTCTTCAGCTAGGAATGTTATAGAGAGATGTTTTGGATTGCTTAAAATACGATGGGCTATTCTTAGGAGTCCTTCATTCTTCCCAATCAAGACACAAAATCGCATTATTATGGCGTGTTGCCTTCTTCATAACTTCATAAGGAGAGTGATGCCTGTAGACCCAGTAGAAGAGGAATTGGACAATGATGAGCAGTTGGCAGAAGGAATTAATGGTGACCCAATAACACATATTGAGACTTCAAATGAATGGAGTGCATGGAGAACCACTTTGGCAAATGAAATGTTTAATATGTGGAGAAATAGGAAAGAAATATAGTTTAATAATATAATACTCTGATTTGTGACTTTTGCATGTATTTTTTCCTTGAGTTAATAAATTTTTTTTATTGCATTGGTGTTAAATTGTTTATTATGTGTGTCTAAACTTTTGCATATTAATTTATTATCTTGCCATTTTATTGTTAGTATTTGGAGAGAAATGGAAACGACTGTACTTGATTCTCAAGATCCTTCTAAACGAAAGTGGACTCCTGCTGAAGATATAAAGTTAGTGGAGGCTTTGGTAGAATATCACCATGAAAGAGAAGGTAGCCCTGAAAATAAGTTTAAACCCGGATATTTGAAAATCTTGGAAGGAAAGATTTCTACTAAATTACCTAATGCTGGCTTAAGAGCAAAACCACATATTGAGTCCAGATTGAGGACTTTGAAAAGAGAATTTCAAGTTATTCATGAAATGTTGACTGGGCCTAACACAAGTGGGTTTGGATGGGACACTGTGAGGAAGTGTGTTACTGCTGAAAATGATGTATGGGATGCATATGTGCAGGTAAAAGTTCACTATCTTATAGATCCATGTATTTTATCTCTTTTGGTTTAACATAATTTATTTAATTTTATCTTGCCATTTTCATATTTTTGTCAATTGTTTTGTAGAGTCATAAGGGGGCAATCGCTTGTACAAACAAGTCATTTCCACACTATGAAGACCTTTGCATTGTGTATGCAAAAGACCATGCTACTGGTAAAGATGCTCAAGCACCTACAGATGTTGTTGAAGAACTAGAAGCAGAGAAAAATAATGACAAATTAGATGATATTCCTGAAGACGTGGATTGCACACAAATTCCCACCCCTGGCAGTAACGGGGAAGAATAGAATGCTCGAAAAAAGAAAAGAAAAATTCAAAGTGGTGAAGATAATATGGTAGAAGCGATGAAAGAAGTTACAATCATTCTTGCTGCCCAGTTAAAGGATGCATCAGATAACCTTAGCAAGGCAGTCATTGGAGTAGTAGCAGCTGAAAGTAGGTCCAAAATCAATGATGAATTACTAAAACTACCTGGCCTTACAACTAAGGAGCGTCACAAGGCAACTAAATTGATTGCTTGTCAACATGAGCTAATAGATGTTTTCTTGAGCATGTTGGATGCTGAGAAGGAAGAATGGGTGAAAGGCCTTATTAATGGTGACTTTTGAGTGGCTTACAAAGGTTGGAAAATTCAATTTGCATTTATGCTTCTTTTTTATCCCACTTGAACACGGGGCTCCTAAGAATTTTGGATGATTGTGATGTTTTTTTATTTTTAAATAAATGGGATGTTATGTTATTGAAATTTTATATAATTTGGGCATTTTGAGACTTTTCAATGGTTATTCAACCTTTAGTTTCATCTTTCCTGTTCTTTGATTTCATTCATGTGCTACTTGTAATTTTGGTGCTGATGCTCTAGCTAAAAGAAATAAAAAGGTTGGTGAAATTGCTCAAGCATACTTCTAGTTATGCTTTTGTCCCAGGATACTTCTAGTTCCTGTTAACCAAATATATATATATATATATATATATATATATATTAGGGAAAAATGATACCTTTATTACTGGGGCAGGGTCTAAGATTTAGTCTTTTTTTTCCTAAACTTCTAATAGAAACAAAGAACATACATCAATAAAAATGAATGAATGTGATTTCAAACTGAGATATTTAGTTGTTGGTAGTATTTATAGTTGAAAGAATAATGAAATAGTGATACTGTTTGTTGGGCAAATTTTACAAGTGTGAGACAACGTTGAGAATAAAAAAAAATAGACAACTTAATTTTAATGGAATGAAGTGAAAGTAATCCCAAAAAAAAAGGATTGGGTTTATTAAACCAAAAATAAAAAAATAAAAAATTCATTAGAGGTCTCCATTCCAGATTGGGATTATTAAAGTAATCCTTATAAAAAATGTATTTATTATAATAAGGGCATTTTAGGCAATTTGATTTAAAAAGCTTTCATTACATCATTTTAAGATGTTGTACCAAACATATGGAATACATATTCAGGGTTCTATTACTATAGGGTTACCAAACAACTGAATAGGAATAATTATTACATTACAGCATCTTCCATTCCTTGTAATAGCTATTCCTATTCCTAAAAAAAAAAGTAATTTGCTAACTACTAATGTAATTTCAAGATAAGAGTAATGTTATAAACACAAACTATTTTACAACATTTTTACAAACTGCTGATGTGGTTTTAGCATTTTCCAAAGAGTTATTATAAGTAAAAATGTAATGTTAGTGATCAACAAAAAGTCAAAGGCTTTGGTTTTATCTATATATCATATCATATATTATTATATGATAAAAGTCGAGCAAAAATGCCGTGGTTGCGCCAAGTGGCTTCATCAAAATATAGAAATTTTTATAGAAAATGTTCAAACTACTAGACTAATATGCCGGTGAGATTGTTTTGATAGTTAATATACCGATACAATTTGTTCATTTTCCTATTATAATAATTATTTATTTCGTTATTATTTATAAGATAAAATATATTATATCCTATAAGTAGATTTTAAAAAGAAAACATTTATATAGAAAAAAAAAAGTCTAATGCATCTTAAATTGCACCAACTTAGACATAGTATAATCTAATTCTTCTTATTTTTTAGTTACTACACTAAAAAAAAAGGTCTAATGCATCTTAAATTGCAACAACATATACTACACTAAAAAAAAGAAGTCTAATGAATTCAATAATTTAGATTGATGTAATAATTTATTTTTTAGTCAGTTTATTTTTTAGATTGATTTTGCAAAATTGTCATTATTTTAAAATTTTTTAATAATTTAGATTGTTCTTAATTATTGAATTGAGGTTTCCACTTAAATATGATTTAAATTATTGTTTTGTATAGTTTTTAATTATTAAATTCAAGGTTTTTCTATTTAAATATACATTGCTAATTAATTGAGCCTTAAGCTCAATATATATATATATATATATATAAGCATTTTATGATACCTTGGTTTCACACAATATTCATCAATTATATAACTTAAAAATAAAATATTCATTTATTTTTATTATCTATTCTATTATCTAATTTTAAGTAAATTAATTTAAAAAAAAAAAACTATTTAAGTATGAATTTTGAATAAACCGTGCATCGCACGAGCATAATACTAGTATATTTGAAAGTTGAAACGTAGCATTTGTTATTGCTATACTCCTATTAAGCCACATCATCTACCAATTTCCCATATTTTCTCAATCATTTTTAATTAATTTTCTCCTTATTAATTTCTCACCTTACAATTACACTTTTTCCAACATTTCCTCACTTTTACTTTTTTACTCCACTATTCTATACCTTAACCTTACAATTCCTCCATCTATTCATTTTCCATTTATTTTGACTTTTCTTCTTCCTATTTTATTTGCTATAAAAATTTGTTATTTTCTCTTCCATTCAATCCATATTTTACTCACAAAAAAAAAAAAAAGTGAATACTCTCTCTCTCTCTCTCTCTCTCTCTCTCTCTCTCTCTCTCTCTCTCTATATATATATATATATATATATATATCTCTCTCTCTCTCTCTCTCTCTCTCAGAACAATGGAACGTTCAAAAATCCAATATAGTTATTATGACTACATGGACGCCTTTGAAAAGATTTTATTATATCAGAATAAGAATTTTGACCATTCATGGTTCTTAATGTTTGACAAAATTTTCAATAATCAAATCCCGACATGGTTCCCAAAGTGGTGGGAAATGTTTGGATCAATCCCTCAGATCTTCCCCATATCCTTTCCAGGATGCCCTCAGGTATTTCAGCTCAAGATTACAAGTCAACAATCACAATTCCCAGTTTCCAACCATTTTGCATATGACCATCAGGTATAAAATCCATTGGATCAGTATGTGGTCCTATGCAATAAGCAACAATCTATTAGACAGAGAATTCTCAATAAAATAGTGGGATAGCCTCAAAATTGATCTAATCATCAATCAGTTGAATAAGGATTTCCCTCCTCCAGTCTATAGAGCCATTACCCAGAATACAATGTCTCATTCTAACCTAGAATCCGTCTCAATCGCCGAAAAATCTAGCAGAGAATTAAAAGATTTTGCCGATTAGTTGCTCCTCCAAGCTTTTCAATTAGAAGAAGAAGAAAAGGTTTCTCCAGCCTCTTCTGAAGCATTTACCAGTCACCAACCAATTGACCCCTTTCAAGATTCTCAAGATCCTTATGAGGGCCATAATTTGGATAGTCCCTAGGCTATTCTAATAGCACCAGTCACTACTCAGAATAGCTCCAAACAGCTCCATATTCGGTCACTATTCAGCACAGTTTTAGCAGACAAGATACTATTCATAAATAATGCTAGCTGACACTAGAAGATGAAAACAATACCAACCGACACAAAATGACAAAAATGAATAATCACACATAGCCCGTCTACTTTCAGTGGAAAAGGTTTTCACCCAATAAAAAACCAAATGCTATAGACACTAGTCAAAAAGTATTTCAAAAAGTGTACAGAACTTGACGATACTACAATCAAATTTTATGTGGTTTTTTTTTTTAAATGAAAAAGCCACATCAGCGACTTCCAATTTGGCACAAATTATATGAAACTTGATTTTATTTTTATTTTTATTTTTATTTTTGTTAGTAGATAATTGCATCTTAATGTATTTAAAAATAATGTTTTTTTATATTTATAATTTTTTAATACTATATGGATGACTATTTCAAAAAAAATTTTTAATACTCTGACCTCGTTAGCTTAAAATCCTAGATCTGTTCTTGGTTAAGGTATGTATAATAAACAGTAGTAGTATAGCTTATCTTTTTTGGATGCAGCCAACCCTTAGAGCACTCACAGCAGATGTGGGATATGTGCCAAATGCTAAATATTTGGCACATATCCCACACCAAACCCAATTTGAACCCATTTAGCAGATGTGGGATATGTTATATTTTTTGCAATATTGAACAGTACCGTGACAAATTTGCCACGGTACGGAACAAATGTGGTATAATATTTATTGATTGTTTATTTCTCTCTCTCTCTTCTCTCCGTCGGTCTTAGCTCTCTCTCACCCAATCCTCTCCTCTCTCTCTCACCCCAATCCTCACTGCTCTTTCACACCCACGCCGACGCTCACGCCGACAATCACTTCCACGCTGACGCCGACACCGATCTCTCTCTAACAATGGTTTTTCTTTTTTTTTTTTTTTTTTTTTTTTTTTTGGTTGTGGTTTGATGGGTTTGGTTCCGATGGAGGTGGGTGGGTTCGGATGGGCTAGGCTATGGGTCGGCGATGCCGGTGTGGGTCTGTTGTGTGGGTCGGCGATGACGATGACGGCAATGAAGATAGTGGGTTTGGAGTCTGGGTTATGAAGGTTTTGGGTTTAGAAGTGGGTGTGGGTGAGGGTGTGGAGGCGGTGGGTTTGTCGAGGTTTGTGTTTGAGGTGGTGGTAGTGGTGGTGGTGGTGGGGCTTCCGATTTGGTGTTGGTGGGCTATAGGTTGTGGATCAAGGTTTTGGGTCAGCGGCATTGTGGGTCGAGGTTGGTTGCGGCAGCGCTATGGTTTTGGTTTGGTGGTTACTTGAATTGTTTGTTAATGGGTTGGTTGGGGTCTGATGGGTTGGGTGGTTACTTGAGTTTGTTTGTTTGATGGGTTTGGGTTTAGAAGTGGTTGTGGGTGAGGGTGTGGAGGCGGTGGGTTTGTCGGGGTTTGTTTGTTGCGGCAGCGCTGGATTTGTTTGGGTTGGGTTTTAGCTGGATTTGTTTGGGTTGGGATTTGGCTGGGGTTTGCTTTGAGTTGTGTTTTTGGTTGCGGAGGATGTGGTGGTTGTGTGGTGGTGGCTGTTGGTTGTTGGCAGAGGGCTATTGATTATGTTGATTAGTAGTAAATATTATTTTAATAGGTAGTAAATATTATTTTAATGTATAAAATTGAATTATAGAACATCTGATAAATGAAATGTTATAAAATAATATGGTAAAATAATAAAGAGCATTTGATGTGGTAAAATGACATAATTTTTAGAACGTCTGCTACGGATGCTCTTATGAATGCTTATCAACAAACTCCTATTAACAGCTAGACTCAAACTTAAATGGGTGAGGCGAATTAAACAACTCTTACTGACTGAAGCCCTGGTTCGCATTAAATTTTTACTTCATTTTTTTTGGACCTGTGAATAAGACAATACAAGCCAGTCACATGAGGCACGGTAGCATGAGAGCTTTCTTGCTCTTCTTTTGAGGCTTCCTCTCTTATCACATCAATGCTGCTATAATCTTTTGCCAAGTACATGTAGAAGAAACTGTTTTATTTATCAACCCTACTTATATTTCTTAATAATAAATATTTTAAGGGTCCATTAATATATGCTAGAACATATATTAATTATTAATTTTATAAAAAATTACAAAAGAGATAAATAAATTTAATCTCTCGTTTATATGAGTATACGTTAATAAAATTCATATTTTAATAACTTATAAGTATATTTATATGGGTTAAATTTTATTCTTTATATTAATAATAATTCAATAAGTTATGTGATAAATTAGTAAGTGGATAAAAAATAGTAAAAAGTTAAAAAAGTGAAAGAATATAATAGATTTAGATTTTTACGTGTGTTAGGTTAGAATGATTTAAAAAGTGAAGCTATAAAGAAAACGAGAGGGTAAAAATTGTAAATTGTATAAGTTTATATTTACAACTCTATTACATTAAAATTAAAAAAAAAATTTAATACTTTATAAAGTAATTTTTTTAATTACTACAAATTTACAAACTAATACAATTAATAAAATATCAGGCAAAAGAAAAATAAATAAATAAAACTACCGTTTGATATGAAAAAAAATAAAAAATAAAAATCAAAACAAAACAATTAAACAACCAACGGGTAAATGAGTAATTTTCCCTTTATCCTGAGCCAATCTAGTTTTCCATATATGATATATCTATCCATAGGATTGTTGATTGATTTGTGGGTTTAGGAAAACCACACCAAATTCTTTCTCCTTTTTCCCCCAACCAAACAATCCAAACAAATGTTTTCTCTCCTATTTTCCATCACCCTTTTCTATCCTTCCTCAAATCAACCCAACGGAAGCTTTCACTTGTTTCTGGTCCTCTGGTTACTGTCACCCACTCAGACTTTTAGTCAATGAGTCTTAATATTTTACTTTATATTTTAGACTAGGGAATAGGACAACACAAGCCAGTCACGCAATCACATAAATGCCGCTACAATCTTTTGCCAAGACATACAGAAGATACTGTTTTTGTTTTTTTTTTCAGCGCATGCGTGTGGGACTCCCACGTTAGCGAGACAATAGGCGCGTACAGGGTCCGGCTCCCCTCCCGTTTGAAACCCTCCCGTTTTCTCCATTTTTTATTTTGATGAATGACACATGGCAAAGAAGTAATCTAACGATTAGAAAAACGCCAACACAACCTCTCAATTTTTCTAATCTTCTTTCCCTCACCTCTCCTCTTCTCATTGCAAATTACCGCATCACCTGAGCATGAAAGGCCCATCAATGGAAGCTTTATTCAACACAAGATTCCAAAGGAAATCAAATCCAGCAAATCAGATCCAATACCTCTCTTCTCTAGATCTTTTACCCAGAAAGACAAGAATTAAAAAAAGTAAAAAACCAACTCAAGAATTAGAAAAATGCCAACTCAATTTTTCTCATCTTAATTTCATTCTTTGGCTGTCCTCTTCTCTTTACAACATTACCGACGTCACTGGGCAACTGCAAACGCAACCCACACTGCAAGCTATGATTCAAAACCAGATTTCAAAGCAAATCAAACTGTGGCTCGTCGGTGTGGATGGGTCTGCAGTTGGAGATAGGAGACATCAAAATCCTAATTGGGATTGTTTGCCGTTGGAGGTTGGGCATAGTGCTTCTGCTATGTAGTAATATTCCCTCTTTTGTGATCCATATTATGTCTATATGATTCAAATAAATTGATAATGGTAATGTCTTCGGATTTTTATATTGTTATATTTAACAATGATTTTCGCGGCTGTTTTTTTTTTTTTTTTTCTTTTTAATTCTTGTCTTTCTGGGTAAACATCTAGAGAAGAGAGGTACTGGATTTGATTTCCTTTGGAATCCTGTGTTGAATAAAGTTTCCATTGATGGGTCTCTCATGCTCAGGTGATGACGGTAATTTGCAGAGAGAAGAGGAGAGGTGATGGAAAGAAGATTAGAAAAATAGAGAGATTGAGTTGGTGTTTTTCTAATCGTTAGATTACTTCTTTGCCACGTGTCCTTCATCAAAATAAAAAAATGGAGAAAACAGGAGGGTTTCAAACGGGAGGGGAGCCGGACCCGGCGCGTACATACCTTTCTCTTTAAATAAAAATAAAATAAAAAGTACGAAGATCCCAATGAATCCTTTGGCCCGACTTTGTTGCTGTTCTAGTTCTTGCATTGCTGCAAATTCCAGCTGTCCACCATGAGAGTGAACGAACTCAAATTTTAATGTTTGTCCTGTTGTGTGGTCCCCTAAACAGAGAACAAAAGTTTTTTAAAAATCTGGAAAGTGTAGACTACGGCTTTGCATCCTATAATAGCGATAGGCTTCTTCAAAGCCAGATCTAAGAGCATTCAGATTTAATACTACTTAAATCAAGTTTTTTTTCTTTTTTTTTTTTTAATGCAAAGCCACATCAGTGACTTTCACTTTCGCACAAATTATATGAAACTTGATTTTAATGATATCTAGTTCTTCGTGGAACTCGATTTTACTAAAATCGAATTTAAAAATATGGGCAGATTGTTAAATAGTTTCAAAAGAATGATATATTGCTACATAGTTTTTAAATTAGGGATAAATATTCATTTTGGTCCTTGAAAATCAAGACTTTAGTGCATTTCAAGTATGTGTTAAGGTTAGAGATAGACCTAGGTGAGGGTCCGGGCCCTCCTTGGGTCCAATTTTTTATATTTTATTTTTGTAGTTGAGCCCCATTCAAAAACCATTGGCCCTCCTTCCCCCCATCAGCCTAACTAACATAACTCAAATAGGCAGATAGCAACTATCCAACCCAAAAACTTAACAAAAATAACAAAAATATTCACAATGATGATTGTATTTTAGAAAAAAAAAAAAAAAAACTATTTTACCACTAAAGAACCAAAAAATCATGTGTTATTGAAAAAGCTAAATTTAAATTTTTTACAACTACAGTAAACTGGTATAAATATCAGTTAACTATAGTAAATTGTTAAAAATAAAAATACAATATTTTATTAAGATTATATATCTTTTTTCAATTAAAAAACTCAAATTTTCTTTCTTCATTTATAATTTTAATGAGTTGTTTACATTATTTTAAATGAAATGACTAAAAAAAAAATAGAACATTTGATATTGGGTATATATTGCAAAGTGAGGTAGAAAAATAGATGAAGTAACTTTTTAAGATGTTAAAAGCTAAAATTTTTAGCACCACCACTGTAAATGCTCTAACTTAAAAAAAAAAAAAAATTCCTTATTAGCCTAGTATTAAAAAAAAAAACAAAATATTGTTTTTTTTGTCTTTATTAGAAGATGATTATCCAAAATGGGTATGTGTGATTATTCATTTTTGTTTTTGAAACAACGCCAACATCCTCCAAAATTACATCCAAAAGATTCAGAGGAGCAGCCACGTTTGGTTCCACTTTTTGAGCCTAAAAAGGGCGTTTTCAAAAAAGCCCAACTAATTTTTGCGTTTATTAAGCTCAAAACGCAACTTTTTTATAAAAGTTGCGTTTTGAACTTTTATAAAAACTGAGGAAAACGCGGAAGGAAATCAAAATGCGCATAGCGCGTTTTGTATATTACCGTTGCAATAACCAAAAAGACCGAAATACCCAGCACTTTCTCTCACGCCCCTCATCTCTCATCTCTGCTCTCCCTTCGCATTTGACGCCTCCATCTCTTCTCTCTGCCTTGCTCTGCCCTCTCCGTAAGTCTCTCTACTCTCTGTCTTTTTTCTTTGTCTTCCTTTTCTTCTTCCGCTTCGTCTTCCTCTTCTTCTTCTTCTTTCTTTCTTTCTTTCTTTCTCTCCGTAAGTCTTTCCGTAGTTTTGGATTGTGGTTTGTTTTATGGGTAATGATTTTCTGTGTGTTCTTTGGGTTGATTTCTCATGGGTATGGTTTGTTTTGATTTGGACCGAACCTGGGTTGATTCTCATGGGTCTGATTTGGGTTGTTTTGGCTTCGATTTCTCTGTTCTTTGGTTGATTTCTCATGGATCTGGGTTTGATTTCTCTGTTCTTTGGTTGATTTCTCACTTTTGGTGTGTGGGTTTTGATTTCTCAGGTACCAAAAACACTGATCTGCTACCAAAAACCAGGTACCAACACTGATCTGAATTTTTTTTTTTTTTACCGAGTGTGGGAAAAAAAATTTCGGATCTTGCTATGAATGGGTATTGTTCCTTTACTTGTTTTGTTATTTTTTTTTGCTGATTGGAATATATAATGAAGTGTTTAGTTAGTAAAAATATATAATGAAGTGTTTAACACTGATCTGAATTTTTTTTTTTTTTTTACCGAGTGTGCTATTTTAATATATAATGAAGTGTTTAATGAGTATAGTTTGTGAATCTGAAATAGCCGAGATTAATCTTAGCTAGCTTCTAGCATGTGTAATTTGACTTCTTGTTATACACTAATGAGCTTAATAAGTACCATCTTCAATCTTCAGTGTATGTCTGCTAGGCTTGCATACTACAATAAAGGGGATTAGAGTCTCTTTATGATCTAAGACGCAATTAGAGAGGATAAGCTATTATGCTTAACTACGAGTAGATTTTACTATGTTATTGACATGGTAATTGGATTAGATACAAATAACTGACTAAGGAACTTTGTAATGATTGGAACTTTGTCAAGTGTTTTACTGTATTTATTAAACAGATTGGAACTTCGATTATGATATTGACTTAGTTGGGTGGTAGTTTTTATTCTTTGGATGATGATATTGTAGACATTTGTAATGTATTGGTTTGGGCATAACAATCATTACTATTATATTTGTCTATTTGACTATGGTTATAGTTTTTTAGTTTGGAGATTTTTTATTGTGGTATTGTGTATTTTATCATCTTTTTTACATTTTTGTGTTGTACAATTTAAACTTAGATTATTGATATGTATTTTATATGTTTTTACATTTTTATGTAGTACAATTTAAACTTAGATTATTGGTGTATATTTTATCATCTTTTTACATTTTTATTTTGTGCTTCATGTTGATGGAAATTATTTAGATTTAATTAATATTATTATTATTATTATTGTTTAGTAAGTATATGAAATAGATGATTTAATAAGTATGAAATAAACTCACATCCACAAAAAAAAAAAAAAAAAGTTTGAAATAAATTCCCTTATATATACATTGTCCTTTTTGGTCATTTATCCCTCAAAAAGCCACTTTTATCAGCTTTTGCCAAACACTCAGCTTTTTCATTATGCACTTTTTAACAGTTGTTACCAAACACTCAGCTTTTTGAAACTCCACTTTTTCATTATGCACTTTTTCAAAAAACTGAACCAAACTCACCAGCATTGCCTCTTTCTATGTAGTTAATAAATGGTATCTTACAATCTCAAAAGCCCTCTCTCATATTTTTCTTTTTCTTTTCCCACAAATCGCATCTCGGTCCAGCAGGACTGGCACTCCTATCGCGCCTTTGACTGCTAGTGCTACACAAACAGCATGGAAAGTATAACTGAGGTATGCTTTCATAATATAATATTTCCTCGTTAAGTTCCAATTGTCTATCTATCTATTTATTTAATTTCTTGTTATTTATCTTGCTGAAAATCATCTCTTTTTATACTAATTAAATCTTTCCATACAACAATTATTTGCTAAATTTTCTATCCTTTTTTTTTTTATTAACAGACAACATGTCTTATCTTTGAATAATAATAATAACTAGCCTTTAAGTACACATGTTGTGCGTGTTACTCTCTTTTTATTTTTATTTTTTATATTTTAGGACAAAACTTTTCACCAAAATTCTAGAGAAGTGATGAATATTTAAAAAGTTAATAAAAAAATATTTTCCTAAAAAAGAGACGGTGTAAAGTAAAATAAAATTAGAGCAAATCAATGGAGTTCTATGAAGAACCTGGAAAAGAGAGATAAAAGTTATGAAAAGGCAATAAATAATAGGAGATTAAATCAAACATGAGATTGGTTCAACCAAAAGAAAAAATACAATGAAAAATACAAAGCATAATTAAAACAATATCAAAGCAAATGTACCTTTCTCAATGAAGAGATGGTGATGAATTAGAAAAAGAACATGAGGAAATCAAGTCTTTGTGCAAAGAAAGTAAAAGCTGAAACGTGAAATATATACAAATAAAGCAAGGTATTTAAAGCTCGTAGTAGCTGATAGCCATTTTATTTTATTTTATTTTTTTTTGGGATTAGATGGGGGAGTATGAAATTTGAATTCAAATAAAATAGGTGATCATATGTATGTATGCTAGATAATGGGGCATTTAGTGTTGTACATAGGTAAAAAGGTGGACGGATTTTTGGTGGTTTTTTTTTTCCCCCAAAAATAACAATGATACACTGGTGGGTAAGTTTAAAAACTAGTAGATTAAGAGGAAGTTTATTTTGTTTATTTTTTGTAAAAGAAATTAGGGAGCCGTTTATTTATTTTTAACTTGTGTCTTTGTTTAAGTTTTTCTTTTTTTGAAAAATTCCTCCTTTTTGTTTAGATGAGAGATTAAAAACTTGAATTCAATGAAAAGGTGATTAATATATCAAAAAGTACCTTCTTTTACCTACTAAAATGAAACAATTCAATCCGGCTATTTAATTACTCTACGTCTCTATCAATTATCAAACTACAGTGAAATCATCTATTAAAAAAAATTAAATTAAATTATTTAAGTACCAAAATTATTTGTTCAATTAATTATTGTTTAAAAAGAAGCCATTTTAAAATTCTTCATTCAAAATTACCTTTGTCATCCAGTTAAAATATTTGCAAATCTTTTATGTAATCAGCTTTACAGGACAATGAAGGAGGACGATTAAATTTATTTATTTATTATAAAAATTTATAAACATTAAATATAAAATGATCATTATTCTTGTAACAGCAGTGCATTTTAACATATTAAAAGATTGTGCCATAGAATGAACTTTGAAGTCAAATTATAGTGTATTGTACTTCACACTGTTCCTCACCTAGCGTTTTTAATCCTAGTGGCTCTTATCTTGATAGGTAGGAGAGTCTTCAACTGCAACTGGAATTGGAAATCCGGTAAGGTCAAGAATATTAGGAGATTCGAAGCAGCAATTCTTAATTGGGGGTTTGATGAATGTTCCAGATCACCTTCGCAAAGTGGATGAGCAAGCCTTCACTCCTCTGCTTATTTCAATTGGCCCTATTCACCACTCCAATGTAAAATTACAAAACATGAAAAAGTGTAAAGCACAGTTTTCTAAGTGTTTCATTCAACGGGCTAATACAACCTCGGAGCTTTTAGAAGGCATAATAAGAGTGAAGGAAGAAGAAATTCGCTCTTACTATGCAGAGACTATTGTGTCCAGCATAAGCAGCAATGATTTTGTGACAATGATCGTGGAGGATGGGATGTTCATTCTTGAGTACTTCTTGAGACAATCTAACCCACATTTGGAAGAGAATGATGCTAATGCTATGATAGCGCAATGGATGCGTCCAATTTTGAAATTTGACTTGGTATTACTTGAAAATCAGCTTCCCTTTTTTGTTTTAGAGACGCTGTTCAAGCAAGCAAACTTTCCGGCTGAATTAGGGTTAAAACCCCTTTCTTTAAGGGAACTTGCTTTTAAATTCTTTGAATGTTACAACTTTCAAATGATGGACTTGGAGGAATTCAATGCGGACATAGAACACTTCACAGATCTGGTTAGATTGTTTTATCTAAAAGCAAGTGAAAGATTACCGGATAGAAAAGTTGGAGGGGTTAAACTGTCATACTCTGCAACCCAGCTGCATGAGGCAGGAGTCAAGTTGAAGGGAGTCAAGTTTATTGAGACGATTGGATATTTTGCTGACAGTAGGTTTGGTAGGGATGGTAGGAATGTGAGACATGTTGGATTGCGTAGATGGTTTCTTGACCTAAGGTTCCTGCCGCGAGGGGTAGTTTACTGGTTGAGGCGAGATGTGATGCGGAAAATTAGACCTCCTAGATGCTTTCTTGAGATAAGGTTCAACAATGGAGTGTTGGAAATCCCCTGCATTACGTTAAATGATGAGAGAATCCGTCTTATTCGAAACATTATTGCATTAGAGCAATCCCTTTATGCAGGGCACGCATATGTTACGGATTTCTTTGTCATCTTGGATTTCCTTATCGATAATTCCAAAGATGTAGACTTACTTTGTGATAAGGGAATCCTTGTTAATTACCTTGGTGACAGCAACGCAATGGCATTAGCTATCAACAGTCTTAACACCAAAATCTTATGGGATTTTATGAACCCTAAATACTCGGAAATATGTGAAGGTTTGAATGCATTCTATAAGAAACATTGGCATAGATGGAGGGCAACGTTATGGCGTCAATATTTTAGCACTCCTTGGAGAGCTGCTTCTACCAGTGCTGCTATTATCCTTCTTGTGCTCACGGCCATACAAACTATATGCGCTCTAAAGTCCACTAACTGGTGACAGATATGCAGCAGTTTTGTTGATCACTTTAGCCTTTGTTATCTGTTAATTATCTTTTGTTTTCAGTTGTTACACTTCTGAATAAGGGTTTATCCTTATCATTAAGAAGTATTTTTGAGTGTGTTAGTGTTGGATTTGGATCAGATAAGAATAGTGCTTATGATCTATATCCGTTTAATTAGCCTTTGAGTGTTGTAATTCTATTTAAGACTACATGTTTTTCAATAATAATTTTATCTGAAAATTTATCAGAAACTTTAATTGTTATTTGGGAGTTCTGGTTTTTATCAGATATTCAAATTGGTTGCAGGGAGAAAGGACAAAATTGTGACTGGTTTCTTGTCATTTTCACGTGGACTAATCTTTCTTTTTTTTCACTAATCACAATCAATCACAGAGAATTACGGTAAAAGTTGTGTATTTTTTTGTAGTACTAGAATTTTTGTTTTCTATTTCCTATTGAAGTACAGAGGAAAATACATCACTGATGAAAATATCTGAAGTGGAAAGTAAGGAATTTTATGAGAATTTTTATTCTAAGGTCTACATTTGCATTAGCAAGTCAAAAACAAATATCATGCATTAGGTCCTCTAAATAAATAAAAAATACTATAAAATATTTATTATGCATTAGGCAGATAAATAAATAAGCATGTTATATTTTGTACAGATTCTGGGAAATTTTGATTTGTACATCATGCACCATGTATGCCAAGAAAACCGTGGCTGATTTGTACATTTCCAAATTTTAATTTTTGATTACAAGTTATTGAGTAGGCAATAGTTTCTCATCAAAAAAAAAAAAAAAAAAAAAAGAGAGTAGGCAATAGCATTTTATGGTCATCACTAATTTTGGAAGTTCAAATATTTGATTTGCCACTGCAATTCAAATACTCCGATGAGGCTCACCTAAATTAAGAATTGATTTTCAAAACTCAGCTGCTTTCTTAGCAAAGATTCTCCATACACAATATAACTCTAGAACGTCCAAGTTCGACATAATAGCTTATCGGCAAGCTATTTAGCCTTATTAATTGCATGAATGGAGAGGGGAAGCATTTTAAAGAGAAACCTTTTCCTCTAGCTATTATCCTTATTTCTATGCTACTAAAGAAGCATCCGAAACACTTTTTTTGTTACTTGTTAGGACGATAATTGTAATTATAAAAATAGTCACCAAAATATGACTTTTATAAAATAAAAATTTTTGAAAAAAAAAATCAAATAGAAATGAAAATCCTTGTCTCTAATTTATTGATTCCTACATATTATTATGTTGTTATTTGGATGGTCATAAAATGGCGTAACCTTAAATTAAGATAGATTTATGTCAACGGGTGTCCTTGTACACTCATTAAGGAGGCTTCAAAAAGTTCTTACCTGTATTTGGAAAATAGCAAAAACTAATAAAAACAAAGAATCAATTATATTATAAAATTCATTCTTAGTGGGTACCCCTCCTATCTTTTTTGTTCATTATTATTATTTTTTTTAAAAAGACCTATTAACAGAAACCATAAGACAATTTTTTTTTTTTTTTAAAAAGACCAATTTTCTTTTTTCTTTTTTAAAAACACCTAAGACAAACTAGCGTTGCCACCAACTAATGTACTGTGAGCTTATTTACTTCTATTTTTTATTTTTTTGCGAGATAAAAATTGACTATCAAATAAAATGCGTAACATGCTTACCATATTTTCTATCAAAGTCCCCAATGCTTAAAGGAACTTCTTTTTAGAATGTGGTTCCTTTAGCTAGGTCCTGGTCAAGTCTTAATTGTTAGTAATACTGTAATTGCAATTCCCTTCGAATGTTTTCTAAAAAAATGGGATTAATTATGACTCATTGATACATCATTCAATTTCTCACTGCCCATTATACTTCTTCACTCTCTTAGAGTAACAAGAAGAATTTTTTCTTTAGCTGGTTTATTACAACTAAAACAAGACTGTTTCATTCAGCTAGTAACAAGTGTTCAGCAATATATCGGAAGAAAATTAGGAGAGTTTTATGGTCTGCTACTGACAAGAAGAAGAAGTATTGTTCTTAGTCTTGAAGAAGATCTTAATACTACACTTAGAAGATCTAAAAATTGGAGATGGGAAAAGCACTTCTTTGTGGTATGATATTTGACACCCTTTCAAATTTTGTGTCTTGATTCAAAGAAGATTCTTGCATGATGCTCCAACCAGTTAGTTGCCACAATCGTCAAACTAATTTGGAGTTATCCAGGTGGTGGCTTTTTTGAGTTTGCATCTTCTTCTTTTTTCTTTTTCTTTTTTGCTGAATGGAAAATTTTTATTAAGGAGAGAGTTGAGAAACAACACCAACATCTTCCAAAAGTACATCCAAAAGATTCAGAGGAGCTGAGCTTGGGCCAAAGAAACCAAAAATGCTATTCAGCAAATACCAGTGGGCCAATATATAGGCAGCCCTGTTAGCAACTCTTGGGACCCAATCAAAAGAGATAGGTCTATTGTAATTACAGTTTACTAAACTTTTGATTCAGCTATAATGCTTACAATTCTCCCAAGGAACAATGACACGTGAAGATAGCCCTAGAAGGCTTGAATACAAGTTTTGCAATCACCCTCTATGCATACCGTGACCAGGTTGCAATGCATAGCCATGTAAACTGCATTTTCAAATCGCCTCTACTTCTGCTTGGACAGGGACATTGCGATTCACAGCTTGAGTAAGGTCCAACTCAACTATTTACTTTGTTTTGATAATGGTGGTCATGGCTAAAAGTTGGTATTTATAAATCTTCTACTAGGATAATGCAAATGCAATCAGTTAGTCAGAATGTTATCAATTAAAGGGTAAAGCATTATTTATTCATTTCCTTTAAAAATATCATAGATTCTAGTATGTTTGGAACGAAAGAAAACAAATGAGACAAGACGAGAGTGAAGAATGGCCAGAATATATTAATCCGGAGTTACCCTTAAAATATTAAGCGCAGATTTGTAGGTATAAACCCTAGTAAGCATCCAAAGTTATGCATTTGGTGTAATACAATCTGAAATTTTCCCTGTAGAAACTGGATTCCTCTATTGTTTCTTTAATGTGCTTTTGGTGGTGATTAGAGTGCCTTCAAATGCAGATTTTTACTGAAAGTATATTTGTTTATTTGCTGAAAGTTTATTAAAAAATAATTATACCTGGAAAAAGTGAGGCATTAAAAAGTTATACATAAACAAATAAACTGAAAAGTTACTTTCAAAAAAATGAAAAAGACAAAGAAAAGTGGCGATGCCAAACAAAGTTTATTTGCTGCTTAATACTCCACAAGTAGAACTCACACAGTATCAGTTGAATCAATAGTTCACATCATCCTCTCTTTTTTTTCTTTTTTTCTTTTTTCTTTTTTTATGATGTAAAGTACCAGCCAGCCATTTAGATTCTTAATATTATTATCAAGCATCTACTAATGGCCAATTTGCTAATCAAAGTTTTTCTGCTATGCCATGAATTGGAAGAGCAAGCACCCAACTGCAAAGTGCAAAGTTTATTGAAGGCCCCACATTCAGCAAGGATGGTTGGTTGAAACTTGAATATACATATTTTGTAAAAATACCGCTGCTAAGGGCCTGAAATTGTATTGGTTATTTATATATGGCTGGTTTTACTATTTGGAGTCATAATGTGCCATTTCAGTTTTTACTCAATGGTAAATACAATAAATCAGGTACAAATTCATAGATTTGAATCAAAATGACTAAGAAACCCCGATAAAAAAAATTTTAAAAAAAAAAAAATGATGAAGGTTTCATTTTCAGTAGCCATGCCACAAATCAAGCTAAACACAATTTCAGTCAAAGCACCAAGAATACATTTGTGGATTCAAAATCGAATTGTATATATTGATGCGTAACCTTACTAGCATATCAGAAAGATAAATAACAATACTATATAATTGGAAGATTAACAAGATTTTAGTACCTAAGGTTTGGATCAACAAGTATTACCTTTTAGGCAAAACTCGTTTGTGAGTCAGACTTCCAATCCCCAACAATATGAACACAATAGAATTCAACAAAGAGAATGAAAATGCAGCTTAAAATGGAAATTTTCAAATTGAAGTTCTGGCTCTAACTTCATCTTCATGTTTGATGTCCTGTAAATTTTTTGGCTCTCTTTTTGCAGGGATCATAAAGTGGAACAAGAAATTCAATAGGTGCTCACAATCCTACACCTAACTAGTTTGCATGCCTAGTAGATTGCTTAGGTTCAAATCCTGCCTGTTAAACCTAAACCAAAAACAAAAGAGTAATGCTATAAACACAATATCTTTCACAACTGCTAAGTTAGTAAGTTGTTATTGATTCTCATATCGACCCACCACTAACACCATTTTAGTGTCTACCATTATTAACTTGCCATCCCAACAGTTGTGGAAATGTTACAACTAGATTTATTAAAAACAAAAAACAAAAAACCAGCACCAACTCGCTAAACACCTCACCAAATTTTATTTGTCTTATTTATTATACAATAAGAGGAGTTCAACCTACAATGCCAGACTAAAAAGAAAAACCTACAACTAAAATTTATATCTTGAAAATAAATGATACATAATCAAAGAAATTGTACAGAAACAAATCAAATTGAACATCTACTGCAGCCACTAGCTATGTGAAAGGGCTAACCTCTTTGATTCAATTTCCCTCACACTTTGAACCATGTCATCAATGTTTCTAGATAGGTGATGCGAATGGTCCTCCATATCTCTTAGAACCATATCAAGTTGTTCTTGAAAAGCTGCAGATCGCTTTCGCTCTCGCTGTAACTCAGCAGTCAATTCTCGAATTTTTTCATCTTTTTCATCCTGAAAGAAATATCAACACCAAAAACATATTGATGGTAAAATGTAAAGAAACTTTTCTCCAACAAAAACATAATGTATTTTTTATGGCTCGAACAATCAAATTATCAAATCAAAGAGAGCATAAAAATTAAGGTACCCATTTCAAGGTCAGAATTCATTTGCTGGAGAGAGAGAGAGAGCAACGATATTAATATTTTTGTTCTTCAATTATCTATTAGGAAAAATTATCAGGAAAAATATCCAACATAATTGTCAAAGACAACAATTTTTATGAAGATAGTTGATTAAAAGATTCAAAGCACTAAATTTTCTTACGTGTAAGGGGACTTGGAAAAGATAATGCCACCAATTTTCCCACTCTTCTATTCATATAGTGGTTAAGCTAAATGATTGACTGCTATAAAAAATCATCTCATTGTTCAAGTGTCATCTAGTGAATTAGAGAAGCCAGGGTCTGCAGGACTTCGCTAACCTTTTTCACAAAACAAATTAATATCTCAAGAGTGAGCTACGGCTTTTCCAAGCTTTCAGAATCTACAAATTTGAAATCATTGACTTCCAGCCATTCTCAGTGTTGTTAAAAGTTCCAGGTGCATTTAAATGCAAATGCCTCCTAAAGCCTAGACAGAAAATGCAAAGTGCAGGGGCATGCCTGATTCAATTGAAGTGCACATTCTTTAAAATATAATCTAAAGTCTGGAGAAATATTCATAACATTTAATTTCAAAGATAAAATAGCAATATATTTTGGGTAATAATACCAAAAAAATCCCTTGAGGCTTGCCAGTAAATCACTTAAAAAAATTATCTGCTAATCGACAACCTTTTATTTTCTTCTATATCTTATCCTGTAGGTTTTGATGTATATAATAAGAAATATTTTTGTTTGTAGTTAGCACAGCCTAAGAATAGTGTTCTTTATAATCCAATAGCTAATTTTATGATCTAACAGTTAATTGTAATTGATTCATATACTTTGAAAGTTTGAACTTTCCCAGCGCACCTTACGTGCTTCATTCAGGTAACAAAAGTGCTTCACTCCTAGAGCTTCATCCTCTGCACACTTGCACCTAGGTGCTTTTAACAACATTGACCATTCCTTAGAGAATATTACAAGAATATATGCCTTCTTTTCTTCAAGCATCTAGAACTTTGAGCATCTTATTCAGTAGATGACTAATTAATACTCATTCAAAGATATCATTATCTTTTATAGAAATCTAAACATAAACAGCATTAATACTGCTTCAAAAAGGCCTTAATTAAAGAAAATAATAGTTTGGTAATCAGAAATTTTTTCATTTTAACAATGTTAAAGATTTCAAGATGTACAGAAACTCAGTGTGTCTTTCCCAGATTTATGGTTTCCTGTACTGAAGTTTTAGTATAGGTGATTTGTTACACTCAACAACTTTCTAGTTGCATTGAACCATGGGTGGCTCTCTCTTTTTCTTCGTTGAGTCAAAATCTTTTGAATTTTCTGTTGAAGAAGGGGGTTCTTTTTTCTTATTGCGTATCTTTGAGAGAAGTAGAGATTCTCTCTGATCAGTGTTCTTGGGCAAAGAGAGTGCTAAGAGATTGTTCTCTTTAATGGAGAATTTTATTTACTCTAAGTCCCCTGGACACTATGCTCGTACTGTTAGAGAGGGAGAGATGGTGTTTATTCTTCAATCAGGCTCCAATGCTCATGGTTCTTTTCTTATGATTTCTGAACTTTTACATGGTAGTCAGAAAGGTTTCTTAGTAATCCCGGAAGGAAGAATGGGCAATGGTTGGAGAGGTTTTGTTGGGCATTTGAAGAAGGTTTTAGCTCCGGGGAATCTTGCCATTAATCTGCCCCCTAAACTCCTACCTGGGTCTGAACTTCAAGCCTCCAAATCCTTTGCAGCAGCGGTGGTGCAAGGCCGTCGGAGTGAACCCAAAACTCACAGGTTGGCAGCGGAGGAGCTTCCTCAGACCCAGGATTCTCGCGACAAAGTAAATCCTGGGCATTTATTGTTGGACTCTCGAAATCCTAACTTAGCAATTCTGGGTTCTCAGGCCCAGGATTCTCGCGAGAGCTTCCTTGGGAAGGAGAAAACTCTGATCAGGACGAAACTCCCTCCTGTCTCCTCTGATGGGACTGAAGGTGAGGTGCAATTAGATATTTATTTTAGACTGGTTCGTGGGCCTCTTGGTACGTGGGAGATCAGTTGGTCCAATGTCACTGAGGTGGACTCCTCACTTAGCCAACCCTCTAACCCAAAACCCACTGATCCCTTTAAGCCCAAACTTCCTACAGTTGGCCGAAACTCAACCCCTAAGCCTTTTCAAGCCTCAAACCCAAAGCCAAAGCCCATCTCAAACCCAAAGCCTAAGCCTTTCTCAAACCCAAAGCCCACTCAAACCAGAGCTTTCGGGTGGCCTAATTCTAAACCCAAAGCCCTTCCAACCTCTAACCCAAAGCCCAATATTAAACCCACCTATATATGGAAGCCCAAACCCCACCGGACCTCTTTGACTCAATACCAGATTCATCCTTACTCCTCGCAAGTCCCTCCCACTCTCCCTTTCTCTCCATCACCTTCATTTACGGGTAGCGAGATGTCCGATGCGGTGCTGCCTCTGACCCACATGGATCCGACAGGCACCGACAAGCTTCTCTCAGTTCTTGACAGCTCCGACGCCTCCGTCACAGAGTCTTTGGCCTCCGATGCTTCCTTAAATGATTCCTGGTGCTCCGATGATGATGTGGATTTGCAACGTAACATCCAACAGATCATTCATCAGCACACAGACGATGTCATCAGGAAATGGGGGAATTCCGAGCAATGGGTTCTCGAATTACGAGATGGGAAGAGGGTGGCAGTTCCGATTCATATTTCTTTGCCTCCGGGAGATGACGTTGTTGGAGTGGACAACTCAAACCATTTAGCGATAGTTCCGGCAAAGGATTCGGAATCTAAGGAGCTCAATTCTGAGTCGGAAAAAGGGATTGATGTTATTGTGGAGGATTGGTCTTCAGATTTTTCCTCCGAGAATGCCTCTCAGTTCACTGATTCTTCGCCACCCCTCAATGTCGATCCTCTGGCTTTCTCTTTACCAGGGGTGCCACGGATGTTTCTGATCAGCCAGCAACTCTGGTAGTAGAGACTTTGCTGGGTAAGGGCAGTTACTCGGAATGATTTCAGGATAAATTCCGTGGCTTTGATGATTTTCTTGGGACTTCCCTTAAAGGTTTAGAAGAGCCAGCAACCAAATTCTTGTTGGCTGTTGAAACTGAGATACAGCAGAGGGACTTTAAGGATAAAACTGACAAAGCCGAGAAGAGCTCAGGGAGGAAAGGAATAAGGGAATTAAGGGGCTTATTCAGCTCTGTCAATTATGGTTCCGCGTCTTCAAGACGCTCTAGTCATGGTAAGGATAGGGCTCATATTGTTTCCCAATGAATCTGAAGATTATATCTTGGAATGTTAGAGGTTTGAATGACAAAGTTAAACAGCTCAAGATTCGCAATTTTATACGCTCTTGGAGGGCTGATATTGTTTGTTTGCAAGAGACAAAACTGGAATGGGTTACTAGAGGCCTAGTTAGAAGCATTTGGAGTTGTCCCTTCATTGATTGGTTATATTTAGGCTCTGAGGGTGCTTCCGGTGGTATCCTTCTCATGTGGGATAGAAGGGTGGTGGAAAAGTTAGAGGAAGCAGTGGGGAATTTTTCGATTTCATGTAAGTTCAAAAATGTCTATGATCATTTTGAGTGGGCCTTCTCTGGTATCTATGGTCCAAATTTAAACAGGAATCGTCATCTTATGTGGGAAGAGCTGGCAGGCTTGATCAGTTGGTGGAATTTGCCTTGGTGTTTGGGAGGTGATTTTAATGTCATCCGCTTTCCTTCAGAGAGATTAGGGGCAGGAAGATTCTCTCGCTGCATGTATGACTTCTCGGATTTTATTGCTCTTCATGGGCTTATGGATATTCCTTTAGAGGGAGGTCTCTTCTCTTGGTCTAACTCCACCTCAGCCTCTAGAATTGATCTGTTTCTCTTCTCTCCGGCTCTAGTAGATCACTTCACTCACTTCTCCCAAAAAAGGCTTCCTAGAGTGTTATCCGATCACTTCCCTATTCTTTTGGAGAGTGGGAGTCATCGAAGAGGGCGAATCCCTTTTCGTTTTGAGAATATGTGGTTGAAAGCGGAAGGGTTCTTAGATAAGGTGAAGTCCTGGTGGGAGAATTACCATTTTCAAGGGACCCTAGTTACATTCTTGCCAAGAAGTTGAATGCTCTAAAATCGGACCTAAAGAAGTGGAACGAGTCCGATTTCGGCAATATCACAGTAAAGAAGCAGCTGCTATGGAGTAAGTTGAATGCTTTAGATGTAAAAGAGGACTTTCAACCCTTATCTGAAGAGGAAAAATTGGATCAAGCTTCCTTTCGCGCCGATCTTGAGAAGGCTGCCTTGCTTGAGGAGATTAGTTGGAGGCAAAAGTCCAAAGTGTTATTTTTAAAGGAGGGCGATTCCAATACGAGATTTTTTCATATAATGGCTAATTCTAATAGAAGAAATAATTGTATTGAAACCCTTATGATTGATGGGGCTGTGACTACCAACCAGGATAGGATTGTTGACCATGTTGAACAATTCTTTATAAACCTATACTCTGAGCAGCAAGTGCAGCACCCTTTTCCGGATGTATTGGATTTCCCATGTATTTCTGGGGACAATGTGGATTGGTTAGAAAAACCTTTCGAGGAATCTGAGGTTTTAGAAGTCATCAAGGAGTTCAATGGGGATAAATCTCCTGGGCCTGACGGTTTTTCGATGGCTTTCTTTCAAGCTTGCTGGGGGATTCTCAAAACAGACATCATGGCTGTGTTCTATCACTTCCATGTCACTGGCCAGTTTGAAAATAGCTTGAATGCAACCTTCATTGCTCTCATTCCTAAAAAAGCCGCAGCTGTGGAAATAAAAGACTTTCGGCCCATTAGCCTTGTTGGGGGAGTTTATAAAATTCTTGCTAAAGTTTTGGCTTCTCGTCTTCGCGTGGTTTTAGGCGAGATCATCTCTGCTCCTCAGAATGCCTTTATTCTTAATAGGAAAATTCTCGACTCTGTTCTTATTGCTAATGAATATCTTGATAGTAGATTGAAGTCTGGTCAACCAGGGTTGTTATGTAAACTGGACATTGAGAAAGCCTTCGATCATGTGAACTGGAGTTTTCTTACTCTCTTGCTTGAGCGTTGTGGTTTTCCTGATAAGTGGAGGCGATGGATCTCTTTTTGTTTATCTACTGTTTGTTTTTCTATCCTTATTAATGGTACTCCCCATGGATTCTTTGGAAGTTCTAGGGGGTTGCGGCAAGGTGATCCTTTGTCCCCCTTATTATTTGTTCAAGCTATGGAGGCAGTCAATAGATTGTTGGATGAGGCTGTTCATGAAGGTCACTTGTCAGGTTTTAATGCAGGTGCTTCTGCTGGTAGATCTTTGATGGTTTCTCATCTCCTTTTCGCTGATGATACTCTAATTTTTTGTGATGCTAATATTGATCAAATGCTGATTCTCCGTATGGTGCTCATTTGGTTTGAGGCTGTGTCTGGTCTGAAGGTCAATTTGGGTAAGTCTGAGCTGGTGGCTGTGGGGGCTGTTCATAACATGGATCTTTTGGTGGCTATCTTAGGCTGCAAACAAGGGTCTCTCCCAGTGAAATATTTGGGTCTTCCTTTGGGGGCAAAATTCAAAGACAAGTCTATTTGGAATCCAATTCTTGAGAAGATGGAAAGAAAATTAACAGGCTGGAAAAAATTATATTTATCTAAGTGAGGTAGAGTCACTTTAATTAAAAGCACTCTCTCTAACCTTTCTACTTATTTTCTCTCTTTATTCCCTATTCCTGCCTCTGTGGCCAACCGTATTGCTAGACTTCAACGGGACTTCCTGTGGGGTGGCCTAGGAGATGAGCCCAAATTTCATTTGGTTGATTGGTCCACGGTGTGTACCCCACTTTCTTCAGGTGGTTTAGGGATTAGGAACCTGAGAACTTTCAACATAGCTCTTTTAGGGAAATGGCTTTAGAGATTCGGGCAAGAAAGGGATGCTCTCTGGCGTCAAGTGATAGAGGTAAAGTATGGTTGTGATTGGGGTGGTTGGTGTTCTAGCTCTTCCTCTAGTCCTTATGGTGTCAGTTTGTGGAAAAATATTAGCAGGGGGTGGCACTCTTTATCTCGGTTTATTATGTATGATATTGGAGATGGTTCAAAAGTGCAGTTTTGGCTAGATCGTTGGTGTGGGACTTCCTCTCTCGCTGTCCGCTATCCCGATTTATATAGGATTAGCTGTAGCAAAGAGGCAAGTGTGGCGGATCTTATGAGATTCTCCAATGGAGTCCTCCATTGGGAGATTCAGTTTTGTAGGGAGGTGCATAATCGTGAATTCGAAGCTTTCAGGAGCTTCATCAACTCCATTTATAGCACTCCTGTAAGGGGAATCGAGGAGGATAAGAGATTTTGGCTGCCTTGTAAGAGTAAGGGGTTCACGGTTAGTGCTTACTACCATCTTCTTGTTAGCCATAGTGAGCATATTTTCCCTTGGAAAAGTATTTGGAAGCAGAAGATCCCCTCTAGAGTGGCTTTTTTTGCCTGGACCGTAGCCTTGGGGAAATGTTTGACTATTGACAATCTAAGGAAAAGAAAGGTTTGCATTTTGGATTGGTGTTATATGTGCAAGTGTAGTAGTGAAAGTGTTGACCATCTTTTCCTTCATTGCCCGGTTGCTTCGGAGTTATGGGATATGGTTTTTGGTTTATTTGGAGTGTGTTGGGTCATGCCTTCGTCTGTTGTTGGACTCTTTGCTTGCTGGCAAGGTCACTTTGGTCGCCACCGCAATGGAGTTATTTGGAAGGTCGTTCCTCTTTTTTTGATGTGGTGTATTTGGAAGGAGAGGAATAGTAGATGCTTTGAAGACTTTGAGAGTGCTATGCCTGACCTCAAGCTTCTTTTCATTCGAACCTTACTTGAATGGTTCTCTGTGTGGAGAAACCATCCTTTTTCTATTTTGGATTTACTTGACTTTTGTAATTTTCGTTCTTGACTTGTTCCCCCCTGTATACTCCCTGTGTGCTTGGGTGTATCATTTTTTATTATCTATGAATTCTTATTACTTATCAAAAAAAAAAAGGCCTCAAATGAAGATGATTTATGAACAAAAGAGGTTCCATAGTGCAGACACCAAATATTATGCTGATTTAAACCAAATTTGTGCTTATTTGAAATTTGAATGATTTTGATTTTATTTTGATTGAGGATTTTATGGGATTGTATTCATGGCATGATTATAATGTTCCTTGTTGATATAAGCTTGAAAACCCTATTAAAAGAGGTTCCAGTAAATGTTTGGGAAGTTGAATTTTGAATAATGCAATGGATAAAAAATACTCAGTTGAGTTTCCTCTAGCTTGGTGGTGATTCCAAGCAGTCCTAGGTAGTTAAAGCCTAGAGTTTGTGCCCATTTCCCTTGTTTCCCTTTAATTTCTATTTGTGTATCTACCAGTGCTGCATCAGATTTAGTATCAGAGCAAACCTCAATCCATCACAATTTTGCTTTTCCACACCAATATCCAAGACACCATCACTGGCACCAACAATATTAACCAATTCGCATCCATACCCACAAACCTGAACTCACCCAATCTGCCCAAATCCAACCACCCACAGTGATCAAAACACCACAAAGTCTCATCCCACAGTCAGCCAACACCTAAATCTATGACTCAAATTGCACAAAATCCACAGTTATCACCTTGCTCCAACCCATCACTAGAGCTCAACCTCCATCAAGAACCCATCCTGCCACCATCTATGAAATCCATAGCCCAAGCCCCTGCCATGAGCCCCACCATTGCCATCAAACCCATCATTCCCCTGTTGGCTCTTGGAAACTCCATTCACCACTCGTGAACTTCAACCTTGGAGCCAAGGGTGACCCAAAAAAAAAAAAAAAAAAAACAAAGCATGATTTGTACCCAAAGGCCCAATGTCCACAAGCCTTCAAATCAACCCATTTGAAAGGTAAACAACACTCAAGCCCAGCCCAAATCAGTCCCCCAATAAACCTGACACATTAAATGCCCAACCCATTACCCTAACCTAACCCATTTTTAAAAGAAGAAGAAGAAGAAGAAGAAATAAAACCCAAATCATTACTTATGCGTAAGCCTGCGCCCTCCTTAACTCCATCCAATGACCTTGCGGTTGGATGGTGGAGGATTGCTCTCAACACTAATTGACACTAGGGTACTACCTATAGCTATACTCCAAAAGACCAAGTCTCTCCCACCTAGGGGAATTGATGCGGGTACTAGACATTATGCTGATTTGAACCAAATTTTCTCTCATTTATACTCCAAACATAAGCAGTATATTGACACTGCAAAATCTCTCCACAAATTTTTACCTTAACAAAAAGTGAAAATTTATTATTTTAGAGACCAACTACCATTAACATATCCTTCCATGTCACAAGTAGCATCATCCAATAATAAAGATACATGACAAGGGTTTGATGCTTATTGCAGAAAGGATAACCTTTGTAAGCACATATAATTAAACAAATTCATCTTATTAACCTTATTATCTACCAACATAATTGCATCTTGTAACTAAAACCAATTTGCCAACAAGTAAAAGCTTCAAATCATCTAAACCTAACTTCAGGTTCTATTGCATGACTACAGGACATACATTATTTATGCATTCTAAGAGGGAAATATTATGAAAGCATCAGAATAACTGTTAGGAGGAAGATCACAACATTTTTTAACTTTTGGAAATAGGGAAAGATTAGTTAGCTAGCAAGATTTAGTTACAACGGAGGGGGGATTTGAACCATAGATGTCATGGACACACCAAGAGGTGCCTAGTAATTGAGCTACAACGCTTTTGGCTAACAACATAAACTAGAATAAAATTTAACCTTATTAAGAACTAAAAAATTTGGTACTCAACTAACATAAAGCTACCTCCATGATCTGTTTGATAACCAAGTCATAACAACTTGAAATTTTCTATGATGCTACTGTAACAGTATAAGAATATAATGGTTTAAAATCACATTATACTAGTAGATAGTGCAGATACGCTTTTTGGTTGGCGGAATTGGTTTGGAAAGCACTCTTCTAGCATTTGGAATTTAGCTCCGTTGTGCCTAATGTGGTGTATTCGGAGGGAGCGAAATTGGCGAACTTTTGAGGACATGGGCAAATCCGATGACCAGTTGCTTGCTTCTTTTAGTGGTTCTCTTTTTTATTGGTCTAGGGCTTGGGAACTCACCTCTAGTGATTCTCTCCCTTTGTTCCTTAGTTCTCTCCTTTGTAATTAGTTTTTTGTTTTTTTTTTCTGTCTGTTTGTTTCTTTTTCTGTACTCTTTGTTCTGCCTTATGTTTTTTCATGAGGTAGCTTCTTGAATATACATCTTTCTTACTTATCAAAAAAAAAAGATAATGCAATTTTTATAAAAGAAAAGAACATATTGGCAACTTTCTTATAGAAGTTAATTGAGCACTCACGGGTGTTTGCGATAGAAGCACACTTCGTCTACCGTTAGCAGGTGTAACTACCAATGGATGATTATGCTCCTTTACAAATCTTGTAACAACCCATTTCCCAGTTTTCTCTTTCTTCACCACTATCATTGCCTTACAACCTTCCCTTGTGATCGCCCGAGGTTTCCTATTTTCACTTCTTTTGGGCCTCAACTTACGAAAACCCTCTTTATTACACACAAGTCGACGCCAAACAACTTTCCCATCACGCATTGATCTCCGAAATGCATCAACGCGCATGATGAACCCCATGCGAGTGGCATATGCATCATAGAACACCTTGGCAGCCTCCTCAGAATCAAAATCCATACCCACATACGGCTCCATATCTGAACTCCCTTCAGTTGAAACCAAATCCTTCCCATTAGAACTCTCTATCATATCCCCATCCTCACCCGAAGAATGGTGTTCATCCACTGCCAGAAAACCATTTTGCACCCCTCATAACAACCAATCTCAAAAAAAAAAAAGTAAAATAAAACAAAATAAAATCATGTCAAGGCCATCCCCACTCAACAACAAGTTCATCTATTCAAAAATCAATGATATACAAACAGATACCCAAGATAAATGTCTACAAAATATCAATTAACCAGATTTTGGATGATGGGTACAAAAATTTACAGCATATCTATGAAACTAACCCAAAAACCAGTCTTGACCCACATAATATAACAAGCTAAAACTAGGATTGCAAATGAGTAAAAACAAAACAAAACAAATTCAACAACAAGCTCTTCTATTCAAAAACAAATGTTATACAAAAAAGTGACTGCAGAAACTCAATTATGCAGATTTTGGATAATGGGTATTACGATTTTATAGCATATCTATGAAGCTAACCCAAAAACCAGTACTAACCCACATAATATGATATCAAATTAAAACTGGGTTTGACATTGAAAACAATTTTCCGGACTTAGAATTTGATTTCCCAAAATTTTCGGGGTAAGCAAACAGAAACAACTAAGTTTGCAAAATCCTCAAAATATATATATCAAATTGAAATGACATGCGAAAAAGAAAAAAAGAAGAGTGAGTGATTCTTACTTGAATCAGAGATCTAAATCCCAAAAGCAAACAGCTAGGGAGGAAGATTCTTCGGAACGCAGAGTTCAGTTCAGACTTCAGTGTGCGTGGTCTACTACTCTTATGTCCTGCCACGTCAGCATCCGTTTTGGTTTGCTTGCTTATTTATTTTTATTTTTTAAATAGAGCTAATTATTTTCTTGAAATAGGTTTGTTTGCTTATTTTTTTTATAGTTTAATAGCCTTAATTAGTTGAAATCTTTCAGTCAAAAAATTAGTTGAAAATGGAAATCTTGAACTTTTTTTTTCTTTCTTTAACAGGATATGTAAGCTTAATTGGTAGGTTGTAAGTTTGTTTCGATATTGTACTAAAGGAGTTTAAGTTTGTTCACAACTCTTAATTAGGGATGTCCATGGGTGAAGCTGAGTTAGTTTTGGACTCGACTTGGCACTTGACACGATTACCTTAGTGAAGGATGAGATCCGCCATCAATCAAATGGATTAGTTTGGTCAGATTTTCAAGTGGGCAACCTAACACTCGACCTGTTTGAGGTTGTTTCGAACCATTGAACTTATCACTCTTCTATCAACTTTTTGAGTGATTAAATTTATTTGACTAACGTTTGCCCCCCTCTTAAGGTAATTAAGTGAGACTCTCCCTTCTTGAACCAAGTGTTCGTTAATACCAAATCATATGTTGTTGCAAAAGATGAGAGTTACGGTTATTAATGATTAGCATAAAATTTAGTCACTTTATTATGAATAGATCAATACAAATATTCTAACCTTTCTTAATGGAAGCTATTTTCTTTATAGTTCTAGTTTGCCTACAAGTAGCACAGAATAGGTGTCCCTTGTTTTAATTAATAAAATAAAATAATCTTGTTTTTAAACAATAGACTTTGAGATAATTCATCTTTCTAGTAAGAAGTGCGTTTGTGCTAAAACTGTAAAACTGAAAACGATAATAGATCAAATTCTTGTTTTTTTCAATATTGAACCTAACCTCTAACCTATTATGATTATTTGGTTCATACAATTGTACATAAAACTCAAAATCAAAACAATTTTAGTTCATACAAATCTCTCTCTCTCTCTCTCTCTCTCTCTCTCTCAGGCCACCAAAAAAAAGAAAAAAAGTTATAATATATTTTAGTCCACATAACTATGTAAGTTTTGTGGGTAACACTTAATCTAGGGTTTTGCATATAAAATAAAATCACCTATGGTATTTGTTTTATGTTAAAACAACATGTAAATATGTTAGTATATAAGCAACTCACTATTTGTTTTCACAAATGTTTAATGTTTTACCCATGACCACTAGGGATTAAGTGTTAGGCTCCGAACTTTAGAGGGATTCCACATAAGGAATTTGTGCATTTTGATTAGAAATTGTGTGGTTTCTTTTTGTCAAGATCCATTAAGTTTGAGCTATTAAAGTACCCCAAAACTATAATTTATAGTAAAAGTAAAAATTTAAAAAAAAAAATTCTATCTTTTTAGAATATTCAACATTTTATAGTTAACGTATATTGGTAAAAGGATCACATTGTCAATGATTTTAAATAGACTCGATAAGCAGGTCGGATCGGATAAGTTCGAGTTTGATCTAGTTGAGTATAATTTTGAAACATATCAAACTAAATTGGGTTGCAAAATCTGTGACTCTTACTCTCTCTTTGTTGGGTTAGGTCAATTTGGTATGACCAACATTTTCTTCAAATGAGGATTTTTTTTTTTAAATGGAACTTAAGTATATAATTTTTGTCTTCCTTTCAATGTAAATAAGAGAATAAAAAATGAAAACACTTAAAAATAAAAGTTAAATAGTACCTAAATTCTTATGTTTTAGTGTCCAAGATTCACTAGTTTAAAGAATGAAATAAATTTAAATCATCTACAAAAAATAATTAAATATATAAAGCATTAAGAATAAAAAATATCATGATAGGCAACAAAAAGTAATTAATTAATATGGAAATCTATAAATAAACTTATGAAAACTACTTAATCTACTCAATGTTAATATTAGATCCAGAGCTCTAAATATTAATATTTAGGGATTGCATCTCAAGTTGTGAGCAATTGTGTTAGTATTTTAATAAATAGTATAGAAATTTTATATAAGGTTTAGTATACAATGAAAATGGTTTAACAATAGAGAGATAAAATTTTAGATTCTATAACTATGGTTTTTCTGTGATGGATTAAGTATTACTCTCAAATCCATATAATTAATTTCCAGTGAGATCAAAGTTGGAATAAACAAATTCAAACAAGCAGGGATATCTCAATGTCAAACATGCAAATACAATAACTAAATAATCTAGTAATAGCAATAAGCCAACAACCTAGGGTAAAAATTACAAATACAAAATTATGAAATTATGTGAGAAATACTATAGGAAGTACTTGCCAAATTCATCAATTGCCGATTAAAGAAAGATAGCACATAGCATATGTGAGAGTGCCTTTTCCGTAACACTCAAGCCCAAGGATCCCGGGCCGAATAGTTGTAGTTTGGTGGACCGGGCTTTGATTCACTGCAGCTAACGGGCTGTTTAAGAATCAAGTAGTGCACAGGGCATGCTTCCTACAATACATATAAACTGACAAGCAAAGATATTTGTATTGAACAACAAATCAAAACAGCAAAGTAAATGCAGAGAACAAAATAATAAAAGCACAAAGTAACGTTTAGGGATCCTTAAATCAGTGGAAAGTATTTCATTGAATTTTTCTTTATTACGATTACAATATGCTCACTAAGATGTGATACAAGGTTCAAGCAAGCTCAAAAATTACAGTCTTAAATGGTTATTCTAACATTTAAAACTTGCAAAGTTTGATTCTTTTTTAATCCGAGTATGTGCTATAGTGGCTTTTTCTAAGATACCGGGAAGTAATTCTACTAGTTTTCTCTGAGTTTTCTCCTCTTGACAGAATTTTATCAATGGTTCTCCCCTTTCTAATTTCTTTGTCCCTCTTCGCAAACCTTCCCCCCTTTTTATAGTGATATTCTGGAGTCCCAGGGGAACCATTGGTTCCCCTGTTTTGTCCTCTAGTCAACAAAGCAAGTATTGTGCCCATCGCTCAGCAGGTTCCGTTTCCCCCTTCTTCATCCTTTCCTTCCTTTTAGTTTTGGTTTCTTTGAAAGTCTATGGTTGATTACCTATTTCCGAACATGCTAAGGTCATGCCTTTCTCGATCCCACTTTTGGCAATTCTTCTTCTTTATCTTTTTTCTCAGACTAGCGGAATCTCATTCTACCGGTTTGAAAGTCTTCCGCTGCTATTCCCTTTTCTATACTTCTTCATTTTGATTCCCCGAGGCGTTTCCCACTTGCGCCATGAGAGGTCGCTGATTCTTTCCTCTTTTCTTGCTAGGTCGTTTGGCGCTTGAGAAGGACGTGGCTTCTCCTCTGTTTCTTGTGTTTCTTTTTTGTCATTTTCTTTCGAACTGTCTTAATCTTTTGTTGACCGTGCTTACACGCCTAGGAGGATCCGAGCCTTTTGGTCATCTCTGAGGATCCCGGCTTAGCTTTCTTCTTCAATCCTTTGACATGGGCTTCTTTTCCTTTTCTTTCTTCTTTTCTCATAAGCTTCTGGGCTTCCCTTTTTTCCTTCTTGATGCTTTTTTGGGCTTCAAGCCTCTTGGGCTTATTTCTTCTCTTTTTTTTTTCCTGTGGCCCCCTTGCGCTTATTTCTTTGGGCTTGGGTACTGTGATTTTTTAGACCTCAACAGTATATAATTTGATACCATAAATAAAACTACCAAAATGTTTTTAACCTAAATCCCGAATATGTAATAACCAATTCAGCCTTATTAATTAAGGTTTTTTTTTTTTTTTTTTTAATACAAGATAGAAATTATACTCTAACTTAATCTATGTGTATATATGTGTGAATCTCCTTCCTGGAGACTTGAACCCCAGCCTTTGCCTCCCACACCCCACAAGCACTTATACTTGTGGAGTGACCATCGTACCAAGGGTGTGCGGTGGTAGGTTTTTTTTTTTTAAATAAATTATGAAAACATTATTGTTAAGGTTGCCAACTACTAAACACAATCACTATATCCTTCAATCACTAACTAGACTGAAGGTCTAAAGAGAGAAGATTAGCCATGGTAAGGATTTTGTATGAAAAAATCATTGTCAAAGTTGCTAACTACTAAATGCAATGAGAGCTAATAGGTGACAGTTTTGATGAAAGAAAATTAGAGCATATATGGTCTCCTTCAATTACTAAGCAAGACTATATATCTAAAAAGAGAAGATGAGTCATGGGTAGGGTTTTTGTATGGAAAAATTATAGTCAAGATTGCCAACGACGAAATGCAACAGGAGATCTTAGGTGATTGTTTAGACGAAAGAAAGTCAAAGCATACACTATCTCCTTCAATTACTAGGCAAGACTAAATCTCTTAAAAGAGAAGACGAGTGATTGATAGGGTTTTTGTATGTGTGTGTATATATATATATTTATAAAAATTTAAATCAAGGTTGTCAACAACGAAACACAATTGGAGATCCTAATTCCTAGGCGACTATTTTGATGGAAAAAAGAAAAAAAGAAAAAAAAAAGCATACACTATCTCCTTCAATTACTAAGTAAGAATGAAGGCCTAAAAAGAGAGGACCAGTCATGAATCAAAATGGAAATAATGAGTTTATTATTCTAAAAGGAGTTTGACCTTACTTGACCCGCCATTTTAATATGCTGATTTTCCAACATGAATAGACATGTTTTTCACATACTCAAACACACACACATTTGTTCCTCTCTCTTTTTTTTTCTTTTTTTTTTTTTTTGGGGTTTAAATCCATTTTTTGAGGCTATTTTTATTTATTTATTTTCACTCAATGGATTAAAATAACAGCAACCTAAAATTTAGAGACATCAACCAAAAAAAAAAAAAAAAAATTCTTTTTAATTTATTTTAAAGAAGCAAATCGAGAATCCAATCACAAAGCCCACATGACTATGAGCCGAACACCCAACTGACCCAAGTCCTCGTTTGCCAAAGAGTCTCTCTCTCTCTCTGTGTCACATGACACCCAAGACTCCTTTCCACGTTTTTTCTCAAAACCCAAACACACTCTTCTCTTTTCTATAATCTATTGCTTCAGTTTTTGAAACCCAATTCTCAATTCTCAATTCTCCGTAGTCCATGAAAGCCAAACCTCACTTCTCCCACTCCGTACCATCGCGCACACATACAGTAAGTCTTTTTCTTTTTTTCATTTTTAGTTCTTTTTTATTTTTTATTTTTTTTTTTATATCTCTGTAATTATGAGCTAATTTTTTCTGCTCTGTTTGGTTGAAGAGAAAATGTGTGGGAATTTGATATATGCAGTTCTTTTTAATTTGTTGAAACTTTGTTCAGACTTTCCGAAAAATCAACATGTTGAAAACTGTACTATTTGATTATTGTCTGTGGTTTTTTTTTTTTTTTTTTTTTTTTTTTTGAAAAAACAATACAAAGTATATGAATGGGCCCATTTTGTCTTATTCTATTTGTATTAATTTTTGTGGGTTTATAATTCTGATAAGGTAGGGAAAGCTTGTTATGATCACTTCCGTGAACTCTTTTTTGCTAATTATGTTTCTTTACACCTTGAATTATTATTAGTATTTTCATACCCAATAAAAAATTTTGATTTTTTTTTATAGTAAGTATAGTAATTTTTTAGGGAAAAACTTGGGTTCAGTTGCTTAGATGCTATTCAACCATATGGTTTGTATTGACCAATGTAGTAAAAGTAATGTTAAATTTTTAAAGTACAATTAAATTAAACTGTGTGATTCATTGGTCAATGCAACCGGCGAGTAATGTTAAAGACACAACAGGTGGGTTGGCAAGCTTTTACTAGTTCTTGTTTGAACTCACCACTGACATCACTTTTTTACCTACCAATATTAACTTGCCACCTTAACAATTGTGAAATTTTTTGTGGCTCTGGACTTATTGGCAACCATATGGTTGAATTTAATTGGAGAACCTAGGGTATAGTATGTAGGTTTTGAACGCGCAACTTCACTTTCTACCTATTCTCATAGGAGGAAGAAGTGCAGTTTGAGCCGGCGTTCATTGGAGAATGGGGGAGTAAGTAGTATAAAAGATGTGACAGGACATTCTTTGAAGAAATTATACTTTTGAATTTTAGTTGAGCAATAGAATCTAAATAAAGAGTCACAAAGAACATTTCCTTAAGCTTGGAACTTGTCAAATATAGAGCTTAGGAAGATGGATTTGAGAGAGTCTCCATTAAGTTATACGTAATTAAAAGTATGATGATTTCTTTCCTGCCAAATCATCAGCATAAATGAGAACTGCCCTCCAAATCATACCACTCTTGTGACGAACAAAATCCCTTTCCACCCCGAGTCCAGGAAAAAAAAATCTCCTTAGCAATGTAACAAAAGAAATTTAAACTAATCTCTAAAAAAAATTAATCATGACCCCCAATTTTTCTTAGAAATACATTGTAATGATAAACCAGAAAGACTCAATTACCCGTAGATAACTTGAGCTGTGGTGCCTATATGCGTAGCCTATTTCTTTAGTTTATGTCTTGCCAATTAAATCTACAGTCTAACTGTTTTTATAGCACAAGAATTTCATTTAGAAAAAAAAATTGCATTCTAATACACAATGACTTGGATTACTCATGAAATTACTAAAATGGGGGGGGGGGGGGATTTATAAATGCCTAAGTTATCACCAAGGCATTCATGGTCCTTGAGTTGTGAACTCAGGTGGGTCCAAGTGGGGTAGTACTTTTTTTTGGTAAGTTTACACACGCACCTAGTGGACTCTGAGCCCAAAGCCTTGCCCTCCACCCTTGAGCTGTAGCTCATTGGCAGTATGTTGTAACTTTCCTTGGTAAAAGTTGTAGACAAAGCCTTCTTCTAATCAAAAGCCATAGTATGCATAATCAGACCAAATCGGACAATCCAGTACACTTGTTTTAACATCAAGTAGATTTTGCTTTGGGTGCCTTTGCCTAAGTAGGCCAACCATAGGTCTAGTAAGTGAATGTGCCCTAAGGAGACTTGAATCTATTCTATTTCTTCAATTTCATAAACATTTTTAAATGAAAATTTCCTGGGGCACACAATATGTTGAAATAAGTCAAATGACACTGTTCTGACCTAAAGTTTAAGAGGAGTAGTGAAAATTCAATAAACTGGAAGTTTTTTAAACTAAGAAGATAGCATTCTTACTTTTTTTATTATTTATTATTATAAACAAGAAGATAAAATTCTTATATGCATACTATCATGGGTTTAGTGGGCAGCTAGCTAACCTGTGCAGCCATTTTGTCCCAACAAGGGTTGCAAGCAAACTAATGGGTATTTTATTGGTAACAATGCACCCATGTGACTTACTCAAAGCTATATTGGTGCAAAACATGCACTTGGTAGAAATATGGCTATTTTTGTTTTAATAGTATGAACAGTTTATAATACAGCTAAACCCAAAGTTTTGGGACTCAAGCTTTTTTGTTGTCGTCACAGTTATCATACAATGAGGTGGGAAGAGAAGTAACTTCAAAACTAGCTGGCACTACTAAGCTAGTTCAACATTATACTAATTAGTCACCATCCCACAAAATAGCATTCTAACTAGAATCCTTACTGATGAGATGGTATATCAATATGCTTGGGTGACAGTAATCCCATAAGTTAAAAAACAGCCTTAATCCTAGAACTAATTATAAAAATGTTACATAAGCCAAGAAATATTGCAAGACAAATGGCCATAGGCAAAGTCACATACCCTGGACAAGCTTGTTTGTGACATCCTTCGCATTGTATTATGTGACTCTCTTGTCGTGGCCTTCATCACTTCTTTCAACGTAGTGATTTTTGTTCTACCATCTTGAACTCTAGAGCCTTGAGAAGGTAGGTAGGTGATATTAACAAGTTTCTCCTACTTGCTTATGTCCTCATGAGCTGAAGGGCCCCAAGTCCAAGTTTCAATTCCCCAGGTTGCTGCAAGACCCACAAAACTTAGATCGACACTCCCTGGATAATGTGGGTGTTCAAATATAGCATTGGAACAGCATCATCTGCCTCATGAAGTTTAGTGACTTTAGTCCCATTACCAAGTGATGGTTGTCTATCTCAGTGATTGAATCTCCACTCTCCCTTCCATCTTCAAAGTTAAGTGGACATCCTTAATCTCCAAAGTTCAACCCAAGTGGACTTCCTTAATGATACTTTGGAATGGCTTAGCTTTAGAGTTTAGAATCTATGGTCTGAATCTAAATCTCGTCAATTGAGATTCGCAAACACAAGCACTTTGATTCCCTTAGACTAGAGACTCTTTAAGTTGCACCTGTGTCCAGAAGGGGTAGAAATTCAACTTCTCTTCCTCTAGGAAAGACTTCCAAGTTCCTTGGCCCTTCATGACTCTGGCTTGTCATCTTTGGCCTTCTTCAACTTCTTTACTGGAATCGACCATCTCAATACCCTTAACTTGATAGTCTCTCACTGTCTGACAATTCACTTTCCTTTCATTTGATCACCTTGTTCACTCTTACACAAGTTGGATTCACAGATAGGTGATCACCATTTTTAAATGTGTAGTTAAGTAGACATTACTAGTTTAACAGGTAGTTTGATCATTACTTTCCTTCTAGATATATATTTGATTTGTACCTTAAAAATGCGGTCCTATCTCAAAGGAGGTCAAAGGTGTTTTGATGAGTTGGTATATTTATGTACTAAAAACTATGTTATCAAGCTTGAAACACTTCTCAAGTTCCTTTATTATTGTGCACTACTTCTTTGCAACTGTGGTAAAGCTTGAAAAATGACCTGTGATACACATACCATGTGGTTGAGAAAGCTTCGCATCATAATTGCCTGTTTGACTGCAATGCCATTCTAATAATTTTCTTAGTAAGTTTGAATGTAAAAGAAAAACTCTTGATTGATAAGCTTTAATTTAAAACTTTTGAAAGCAAAAGATTCAAACAGAATTTGATTGGACATACTTATATAAAATAAAAAACAGAATTTTGATTGGACAATAAAGGAAATGGCTCTACTCTTTTTATTGTCATTATTATTTTCCAAATTCTGGCTGGATAACGCCATTACTCAAAAATATGAAATGAGTTGTATTATCTTCAGTTGATGTATCTCACCAACATAAATGATGATATCTACATGGATTTTTGTGGCAGTGGATTTGGAGAAAGAAGTTGAGGTAATAAACAGCTCTCTTGAAGTTAACACAGGTTCATTCGAAGAAGGTGCAGTTCTTGAACCTTATGTGGGTATGGAATTTGATTCTGAAGATGCTGCAAGAAAATTCTATGTTGAGTATGCTAGACGGGTAGGATTTATTGTGAGAATAATGCAACGCCGCCGTTCTGGGATTGATGGGAGAACACTTGCCCGTCGACTTGGATGTAATAAACAAGGTTTCTCTCCTAATCATAGGGGGACAATTGGACCAGAGAAAAAACCACGACCTAGTGCACGTGAAGGATGCAAGGCTACTATTTTGGTGAAGATGGAAAAGTCTGGGAAATGGGTTGTTTCAAGATTTGAAAAAGAGCATAACCATCCTCTGGTTGTTACTGCCAATGGATTTAGCACATCGGTAAGTTTACCTGACTTAAGTAATTGTTAAGGCTGATTAACTTCACACTTGTTCATTATTTCTTAGCTTAATTCTTTTAATCGTTGAGTTTCTTGCTTGAGCTTTTCCACATTTTGCGAGTTCATTCAAAATCTTAGTTCCATATCATTCATTTGTGTGACTGTTATTGAGTTGTTTCTGAACTTGATAAATTGATGTCAATTTTTGTTGTTATAAGTAGACCAGTTATGGCATATTCCGTCCCAAATTCCTCACTTCACACCGGTGGAATCCATGAGCTAGCTCATGGCACTTCCTCATCCTATAATAATGAACTGGAGAGTGAGATCATGTGTCAAGACTCAATGGGTGTTCATAGACTCCAGATGATAAACATATAATTTGTTTAAGATTCATTTTTATACTAGAGATTCAAGTGATAGCCCAACAGTAATGACATCCTTTGCAATGCTCCATGTCTGTTGTTCAAACTCCATCCCTTCTTCCCCCACCCATCATCTACCTATCCCCCCCCACACCCAAAAAAAAAAAAAAAAAAAAAAATACTATGTTGTGGATCAGTCTTATCTTTTTGGTTTCTTTCCTGTATAGTTTTTGATTCATTTCTGATTCAGCTAAGAAATATTTATCCATTCTGTCAGGGTGATAAGGATAAGAAAATTGAAGAACTTACAATGGAGTTGGAGCGTCAGGAGCAGCTGTGTGCTGCTTATCGAGAAAAACTACTCAGTTTTATGAATAATGTTGAAGATGAAACAGAAGAACTGTCCTCTAAAATCCAAGTTATAGTTGACAATGTGAGGAAAGTTGAATCGGAAGTGCAAAAACATTCCCGCCATAGATAGCCTTGGCATCTAAGTATATATTTGCTAGATTTGAGATTGTGTATAATCCATATTGAGTTTCATGAATCCTTCTGGTGTTCTCTAGGGCTTACTAGAATCAGTTTCTATTTAAGTCCAGATTGTATTCAACATTGTACCGGCTTTAAATTGTTTTGTTAGTATAAATGGAAGTTCAATAATTGTTCTCTCTCTCTCTCTCTCTCTCTCTCAACGTAATTTCAGGATATCTCTCGTTCTTGTTTTTTCTTCTCTGGCTACATTGCTAACTGTACTAATAAAATTTCCAGAGAGTATAGATCCTAAAGAGCCAGAATTGATTCTTGCTTTTGAAACAGTCTATATTTTAAATTCAAAATTAGAAGAAGATAAGTACATACGTAACATACCTCACTAGTCACTACCATATGACATGTTGAAATTATTTACAAAAAACTTTTATTGAAAACAATTATATTTTCATAGAATATGAAATCGATATATATATATATATATATATATTATTTCTAACTTTGATTCTCAGTTTAGAAAAATAAAACCATTGTTTTTCAATGGTTCTGAGTTTTTATTTTACTTGGGTTTTTTGAAAGGTGAAAAATTATCAAACCTCCAAGGATAGCACAATTGGACGGGGAATGCATTTCCTGAAGTAGAGTTTATTTTGACAAATTGAGTAATATTACTAACACAATATTTTACTCAACAAATTTCACAATTATTAAATTAATAGATTATTTTTTATTTTATATACGTTCACTATTGACATCTTTTTATTATCTGCTATTAACAAGTTGTCACCTTGACACTTGTGAAATTTGTTATGAAATATGTTTATTGTGATTTTAGACTTATGTGGCTAGAAATTATATTTTCTCCAAAAAAAACTTAATTATAAAAGAAATATATTTTTTTAATAAATAAGAAAAACCACCGAACAAGCCCATATGATAATAAACAACCAAACAGGCCTCAAAGACATAGAATCATAGATGGGCCCAATTCCTTTTATTCTTTGGGGGATGAAATAAAACCAATTATTTCTGCTTTAAATGATACACTTCGGCCTTACAAATAATGTTTGTTCAAAAAGCTTTTAATAATATCGAAGTTAATACCGACCTTAAAGCTTTCTCATTAGCTTTAGGTAAAAAATTATATTTTTAATCTCAAAAAGTAACTTAATTTACTTTACAACCAATTTAGCAATACACATTAACATTCCACCTTTTTTTTAGGCAAAATTAACATTCCACTTTTCATTGTGCAATACAACATAATATAGAAATCTAAAATAATAATTTTCTATATTATTATTATTATTATTATTTTTGGTTAAAAGGAAACTTATATTAAAAACTAAGAATTACAAAGTCTAGGGTAGGCCACACCCCAAGCATCAGCCAATAGTTGGTACAAAACAAAGGGAGGGGGGGTGAGAATACAAAAGGAAATTTTCTCTAATGGAGCAACCTTCTTTAGCAAGTAGATCAGCACAATGGTTTCCTTCGCAATAGGTGTGGCACACAAGCACTTCCTTAAAAGGTTTGGATGAGCAATCTGCAATCAGAGATTAAGGCATTGCAAGGATGGTTAGCCATGATGTTGTTTTGGGCAGTGACAAAGTCAGTGACTACTTTGGCATCAAGCTCAATGTAGAGTTTCTTAATGTTTAGATTTTTAGCTAAAGTGAGACCGTCTCTTAAACCCCAAAATTCAGCAGCAAGGGAGTGGGTGAAGCCAATGTTTCTAGAGAATCCTCCAATCCAGCTGCCTCAATGGTCCCTAATAAGCCCAAAAATTTGCCAAGGAGCAGGTGCCCAATCTCCAACCAGTGCCAAGAGTGCAAATGTGGTCAGCCTTGAGCATACCAGTCCAAGTTGTAGATATATTTTTAGAGGCTGAATGGTTGGGTGGGTATTTAAGTGACAAAGTTTTGGCCCAAATGTCCATTGAGTTTTTTCGAAGAGCCCACACTCTTTTAGCAAGAGGGGCTAAATTTCTTGCATAGGCTTTTCTGATTCCTAGCCCACCAAGGAATTTTGGGCTTGTCACTGTGCTCCAATTTTTGAGGTGGATTTTTTTGCAAGCTTCAGTATCACCCCAAAGGAAGTTTCTATTGATTTTATCAATTTCCTTGCAGACTTGTTAGGGCAGAAGGGTGCTTTGCATGATGTAGGTGGGTATGGCGGAAGTGATGGAGTTGATAAGAGTAATATTACTGCTTATTACAAGCTTAGAATTGGTAGTAATAGAAGGTTGAACCAAAATTAAACTTGCTTATTAAAATCAATTCATTTCTCTCCTAAAGTTTCTAATTATGGAGGGAAATAGAATTTAACATTTGAGTAAAACGTAATAGAAATAAATAACAATGTTATTTTAATCACATTATTTTTTTTATATTAAAGTTCTAAACAAAAGATATATAACATTTTAAATTTTTAAGGTTTTTTTTTTTTTTTTTTTTTTTAACTTTAACCTCCATCTTTTACTGTTTTACACCAACTATTAATTGCTATAAAAATAAAAAAATAAAAAAATTTCAAATTTTCACTGCTTTCTTAAAAGTAAGTAGTATATTTTTAATTTTTTTATCAGGTGTTAAATTACTATTTTTTGTGTCTCATCAAAAGAACAATATTTTTGTTCTCTTCTTTCTATCTAAAGTCTAAACCCGCTTCGTTTGGTTTCCATGAAAACGTGGGAAAATAAAAAAGATTGAAAATTTGAAACTTTGAGTCTTGGGGCTGAAACCATCTTGAATTAAAATAAGATAAAAACTCTAACCAGAGCAATCCGAAATTGCTTTATTAAGAGTTTGGGTGAGAGGAGGGTTCTGATTTCTAGTGATTTTACCTTGATTTTCTCAGCCACATTTATTCAAACACCATGCTCTGAGAAAACCCATGTCAGGTATGGACCCAAGTTCTTATCTTTAAAGTTTCAATATGTATGGTTGTTGGGTTTTGCTAATTACTGTGTAAATTTGAAATTTTTTGGCTTTGTAAAAACTATAGGCTGATAGTTTGTGTCGCAAAATTTGATTTTGCTACACCCATCTGCATTGTAATTGTAAAAGCTATTGTTCAATCTCTCAAATTCACAATTTTGATATATAAATGTTTCCCACCCTGCAGTTCTTCAGTAATTGTTTCAGTTTTAAGAGGATTTTTACCATCTTACTAACAACTAATAATGGATTAGGAAGTTGCATTTCATTTTTTTTTTTCGTTTCTTGTTGCTACTCAACTAATGACTTGTTTGATTTGTTTGTTCTCTTTATAAGTGAAGAATTGTTGCATTATGTCGGGTTGTAGGTGTAATTCAAGTTGGCTTGCTTCTATATAATATTTGTTTCTTGATTTAATTTTTTTATTGGAAAGTCACACATGCACCTCACGGGTGATCTTACCTTCCATCCTTTATTAGGGAGGAGGAAATGTCATTTGAGCTAGAGCTCCTTGGCTTAATTAGGTTGTACTCATGCTCTTAAATCTGGATTGCTTGTTTTACTTAAAACCTTGTCATTGTTCGTCATTCTCTTTTGAAAGAACTCAAGTCTGTCGTGACAGAACCATGGAATGTTGCAGAAACTTGGGATGATTTCTACCTATTAAAAAAGTCATTGTTGTATTAATAAGAAAAATATAAAAAGTTTCTTATTTTGACATTTAAATAATGAAATTTTTATGCAATCAATACCATTTTTCTTGCTCGATTTTTTATTTGAAGAAAAGAGCTTTTCACATAAACTAACTGTTCACTTTCTGAATATTTTTGACTACTTATAGTAGAAATTGTATTAATATTCATAATATTAACATTAATTAATACAATATGAATATTTGTATTCGCAGAAGCATACATGCATATGCATGTGTGTTCGGGAAATCAAGCGCTCATGTATACACCATCATCCACCTTGCGTGCACAAAACATGCATTCAGGGTTACACTTACACCCTTACTTCTGTAACTACTAAAAGTTTGAATGAAGGCATGCGTGGTTTCTAGAAGTGAAAGTGAGACTTAAATGAACGTGACACGGGACATATTTAGAGAGTCTATCTACATTTGCTTGTGGTGGGCTTTTGGTTTGGAAAAGTTATGATCTCATGGTTAGTTATGGCAAGGGAAAGGCTTTAGGGTTTGAAAAGATTCAATTTTTGGTGGCTGACAGAGCTGGGAATTGAGGAATAAAAAAGAAAAAGAAAAAGATTAGGATTATAGTTTTAGGGTTCTCTCAAGGGGTTATTTGATGGCCATTTGATTGAGAAAGTATGTAAGTTTTTAGGCATGTAAGGAGAAGGGCTTGATTTGGGTTTGTAAAGAATGAAAGATAGAAAGTTTTTTGTTGTTTAAGGGCTGTATAAACAGTAATGGAGTGCCAAATAATAACAAGAGAAAACACTCATCATTCCATGGTCTCTGAATTTGAGTACATTGAGCACATATATATATAAGGACTTTTTCTTGTACTAGTAGCATTGGAAATCCTAATTGGACTTGTAAACTAATGACTCAATAAAATCTAAATGAACACGAACTTGGACTTGAAGAAAATAAACCAAGACACTTCAAATCTCATAAAAAATTCCAAACCTGACTCAGTTACCTAATATCGTTGTGATTAATTTGGATAGGAGTATTTTTAACCATTAATGACTGTTAGTGTTTAGTCAAGAAAGGTGCATGCACAAGAATTATTGTTGCCAGGAATGTAAGCTTTCTAAATCTTTTTTTTACTTTATAAGAGTAAACTAAGAGCCTGATATTTTGCATTTAATAAATAGATGTGCTCTGTGCTACTGTATTGTTCACCTATGGGCTGAAGTTGTGTTTGGCTATATGACAATTTAGTTCCACAAAACTTTGCAATTGCTACAATTTGATTGCCTAGAATTCAGAGTAAAAATGAATCGTTGACCCACCCACTAGGGTAACATCTGGCATTCTCATGATAGCAAGGTGCTCTCCTTTATTTTGAATACCCCCCAATCTGATGTTATGGAACCTGTATAATCCAAAATTCTGGTAATAGATACCGGGGCTTTGCAATATTTGATTGATTGCAATTCTGTATATTCCATTTACTTTAGAAGCTACCAAGGAATTCATTAGAGGAATGTTTCCAATGGAAACTGAGCATGGTTTAAAAATGCCGAATCTCATAGTAAGGGTTAGAGAAGGGTAATCACTCATTCTTGAAACCAGCATTCTTAAGACCAAAGAGACAGGAGGAAAGAGGAGGAGGGGGGGGGGGGGGGGGGGGGGAATGTAGCAGTTGATGTTTGTGTACTAATTGTGATAAGGCTACCACTGAGAAAATTGTGATTTCTTCTAATAATCATTTTCTTATCTGCCTTGAGAATGATGCCTTTATTCTGTTTCACCATGGTTTACCAAATGCAGAATGCCTCGTGTTTTGTTTTTCTGTTCTCATTAACTATGTTCTTGTGGCATCTTTGGTTTTTAATTTTACGCTAAGTTGTCCAATCTTTGTGAAGATATTAGAAATAGAGTTTCTCAGCAAAAAAAGATATTAGAAATAGTGTTGATTTAATATGACCTTCTGCCTGCAGCTTCATAATGGACTGGAAGCCTGTCTAAATCTGTTCTGGGAGGATAATGGAAAGCCCATCTAATCAAGCTTTTGATTCAGATGAGAGTGAAAAATGTTTGCAAATTGAAAGCTTCGTTGAGCATGAATTTGCTGATTATGATCTTTCAAAGGATGTTGATGCTTGTATAGGTGAAATTGATAAGATAGTAGAACAACCAAATGAAAGTTTTCCGTTAATAGGCAATGTGTTAGAACCATACATAGGCATGGAGTTCAAGTCAAGAGATGATGCTCGAGAATTTTATATTGCTTATGGTAGGCGTATTGGGTTTACGGTACGAATTCATCATAATCGGCGCTCACGAATGAATAACATGGTTATTGGTCAAGATTTTGTTTGTTCAAAAGAAGGTTTTCGTGAAAAGAAGTATGTGTACAGGAAAGATAGAGTTCTTCCTTCACCTCCTCTCACCAGAGAAGGTTGTCCTGCAATGCTGAGGCTAGCTTTAAGGGATGGAGAAAAGTGGATTGTTACCAAATTTATACAAGAACACAATCATACATTATTATCTCCGAGTAAAGTTCCATGGAGAGGATCTGGGAAAAGTATGATAAGTGAGGTATGCTTTTTTTGAAATTCTCTATGATATGATAGGTATTGTTGCTTATTGTGATGTCAATTTGAATTTTTCAGTTGTACGGAGTTAATTGGTTATGACAATTTTTTTGTTACTGGTGGCAACCTGCTTGGCTCAAGCCAGATTGCTTTAGCCTGTTAAGAACAGGATAATACAGTTGCAAACTTGTCTCAAGACCTCATGCACTGGTCTTGGTTTTCAAGTTAAACCCACAGCTCTGTGGAGCTGTTCAACATACTTTATGCTGGGCTTTGGTTTTGTTAGCCCTTTTGGGCTTTTGAAGTGTTGGATGATGTGATATATGTCAACTTATATGCTTTGTTATGTTATTTCTATTGATCCCACTTGCTCAAAATGCACCATGAACCATAGCATGTAGTCATGTACAGCATAATACAATTTCATATTTTTTGCACACACACACACACATATGAACCCATTGAACTTACCCATCACCTCTTATTATAAATAATTCGATTAACAGGAAATCTCACACAAAACTTACAAGAAAAGATTCTAACACATACAATGGAAGGTAAAAAAAAAAACCATAGTGACAAAAATCGTGAACAACTTATGCTTTCTATGTCTTATTTTCCATAGCATCTTGATTACATATATTTTTTTGGAATTGTGAATCCTCTTGTCTTTTATCTATCTATGTTATGTTTTGTTATGATTATGTCTTTAGTATTTTAAAAGCTCATGTGAGGCACGTGAATTTTAACAAATTGGATGTTAGGATTTCACTGTTCTATGTGAGATGGAGGATTAGGATTCTAGGATTATTAAAGAGTATTATAAATAGCATTATTTTGGTTCATTGTAGGAGCCTTTGAAGTTGATATTTGATTGTTCCAACATCAATCCTATTATCTTTTCTATGCTAAATCTTGTTTTTTTGTTGGACTTTTGTCTTAAACCCTTCTACACTAGATCTAAGTTCTCTTGTCTCCAGTTATGGCATATTTCTAATACAAAAGGTCCAAAATGCACATGTTTGTAATATAATATGCAGTCTAATTATTTTAATTACCCTGCCGCTTAAAATTTAAAAATATTTGACATTATTCTACAGTGTCTGTAGCTAACATTAATAAGATTTTTATCTTCTTCACCTTAAGAACATTAGGCATATTTTCAACCAAGCCATTTGATCCGTAATTGAGAGAAATTTTTTTTTTATTTCTTTAGTGAAAGGTTCTCACTTCTTTCAAGAATGGGTTATAACTATTTGTTTTCTACCAATTTAGATTTTAGCAATAGATTCCATGATAAATCAAGGTGGTTTCTGATATTTGGGACAATTTGGACCAGGCATCATTTGATTCGGTGAGCAGAGTTTTAATTTTGGATACATTTTTTTTAAATATAAAGATTTTTGGATGATATGTCTTCTTGGCCGTTGTATACCCTTCCATCTGTTGAACCATTTACAAGAGGTTGAAGTAACAAAAGATTTGGTAGTGGGAACAAGATTAAATCAATTTGTAGCTCTCAACTCACTGAGGAGACATGTAGCACTTGCAACGTTTTACCTTTTCCAACCTTTGATTAGATTTTTCTAGTACATGACTTGGGACAATTGATACAAAGAGATACAAAAATAAGGAGGTTATTAAGTAGTGCAATGCGTGGATTAAAACCGTTTCTGAAAAGGTAGTCGAGGCAACAAGCAAGCTCAGATGAAATATATCAGATTGCAAGTTTGAAGGTTTTAATTCCATGGTCGTAAAAAAACTGTTTATTGCTATAAAATTGATGGATGGCTTCCCAAAATATCAGAATTGGCTGGATGGAAGAAAATGTATTTATCAAAGGGTAGGAGATTTACTCTTCTTAAGAGTATGTTGTCTAGAATTCCGACAAATTTCCAGTTCTTGTTTACTATTCCTACTAATGTGACTAATAGGATAGAAAAGATCCAATGGAATTTCTTGTGGGGTGGGAGAGAAGGGGAATTTAAGTTCCAGTTGGTCAATTGGAACCTCATGTGTTCTCCAATAAATTTTGGTGGATTGGAAGTGAGGAAATTGAGCACCTTAATCATGCCTTATTGGATAAGTGGTTATGGAGGTCTCACGAGGAGCACAATATGGGTAGGAGTGGGGTGAATGGATGTCAGAGCTGTTAGAAGCCTCATGGGTGTAGTTTATGGAAGGGTATTAGAGCTAACTGGGTGTTGTTCTCTGTTTTTGTTTTTCATACTGGGGGATGGTACAAGGATCAGATTTTGGCATGATGTATGGTTTGATGATTGTCTCCACTAAAAGACATAATTTGGCACGGTTTGACAACACCAAAACATATGGACCTTACAGTTCCCGTAAAAATTTATATCCAGATTTACATTTGATTGTGGATAGTGGGGATTCACCTATTGTTCCCAATTTGTGATTTATATTCAGTTGAGGTGTGCTCTTATTATGAGCGTTTAAGAGGGACCATTAGTACTCAATTCCTTTGTGTTTGGAGAGGTAATGTGCCTAAGAAGGTGGATTTCTTTGTATGGGACATAAGCCTTGCGTAAAATTTGACAGTCGATAATCTAATTAAGCAGAATATTGTTCTGGTTAATTGGTATTGCATTTGTAAAGGTAGTTTTGAATCAGTGGATCATTTATTAATATATTGCCCATTTGCCCGTGATTGATCATTTGTGTTTTTGACTATTGGGATTTATTGGATGATGTCAAAGGATGTCATAGATGTTTACTTATGCTGGAGGGGATTGTATAGTTGGCATAAGAATAGTGTAATTTGGGATGCAATACCTCATTTTCTTATGCGCACTATTTGGAGAAAGTTGGATAATTTTACTTTCAAAGGCATGGAGCTATTTGTTGTTAAGATTGTCTATTTCTTGCACTTTTAGATTCAATGTTGTATTACGATTAGGAGTGCTACTACTTTAGTTTATTTCATGGATCTCTCTTCATTTTTTTTTTGCTGAGTCATTTGTTATTCTTTAGGAGTCTGTAATAGTATAATGTGAGCTTTCCTCATTGAATAAAATTCTTTTTTAGTTTCATTTATATATTTAAAAAATGGTGTTAAAGGTAGGATGGCTAATATTGCTTGCTTATGGGAAATACATTAGAAAGGTCAAATGCTTCCTATTCTAATGTAGTTCTCCTTAATCTATCTATATGTTTTTACCTTGCAGTTGTTACATGCAGGATGAGAAGGATCAAAGAATTCGAGAGCTGGCCATTGAACTTAGCAATGAGAGACAACGATGTAAACGTCGCTGTGCTGCTTACCAAGAACAGTTACATATGGTGTTGAAATATATTGAGGAGCACACTGACCACATGTCAAGAAGAGTTCAAGATATAGTTCAGAATGTAAGGGAACTTGAGGAGGAGGAGCAGCAGGACTCTGATTTATAATAGGATTTAGAACTTGAACATTTTTCTCTTTTTTGACTTCATTGGACCCTTGATATCACTAATTAACAGGAATTACTTTAGGCCATTCTGTGTAGGTTTGATGGACACTTATGAAGGATGAATGGTGTCCATTTATTGATGGTTCCTCTCTACTAACAGGAATCACGCTGCAAATTGCATGGAGAAATAATATATTGTGATCTATAACATTACTGCAGTTTGCTATTGATTGTATTCATGGAAAAGAATCTCGACTCTCAACTCTCGAAGTGCAATTTCCATGGTAGCCACTAAGTTACTCTACCTTTTTTCCCCTTACCTGATAAAAGTAGATAAGTTTGATTGAATCAAATCGGCTGCATCTTTCAATAGAGTACTTTCACAAAACAAGGACTGTCTCACAACCAAACACTGGCTAAAGTTAGCAGCCTGTATAGCCTTGCTTTCCAACATGTGATTCCTTCCAATTCCTAAAGCACTAATAAGATATATCTTATGTAGTTATGTATCTCATATATGTATTCTTGCTCTTATAGTGTGTGGATTTCATAATTGTGTGTGGCCTACACGCGCAGGAAGGGAGGATGCATATATCGTGCATGAGATATCTTCTTAATACCAATGTCTTTTACTGTAGTGCTGGAATACCCGCAATTTATGTGGAACAAATTGCTTTGACTGTTGTCTTTGTTTCTATTTCCTCTGCTTCTTTCACCATCTTTTCTCTCATAGACACAGCTATTATAGACTGACCATTTTATGTTGTATGATTGCTTCTACTCCTGTTCCATGAAGATCATGCAAAAAAATGCCCCATCCACATTGAGCTTATATTTTCCGTTTGGTGGTGTCCACTTGCTCCCCAGCCTATTGGCCTTTTCTTATGTGTTATGTCATCCATCTATTCTTTCAAATACTCGTGCACTTTTTTAGTTTTTTCTATCTTTTCTGGCTCTGCTTCTACCTTCACTTTAGAAGCTATTCTCTCTCTCTCTCTCCACACCCCCCCCCCCCCCCACTCCAAACACATATACTTCCAAGAGAAAAGTTCTTTCCTCCCATTCCTTGCCTTCCCAAAAGATGTCCAAATAAGGCAAAACTGAAGTGTAGGATATCTTGGTTTAAAGTTACAATGCTTATAGAGTACATGGGGGAGGACACTGCTATTAGGTAGGATGTCTATTTGGAAAGAGAAACTGAAGCACACCTTTCACTCAGTTGAAGGTACTACAAAAAAGGTAGCTAACATTTGAAGCTTCAAGGCTCTGCCTAGATAGAAGCACATGCTAAAGATATAAAGAACATGCTTTAAAAAATCATTGCTAAGCAAATATGTTCTTTTAGTTGTCTAAAAGCCAAATTACAGGCCCCTAAGAAATTTAAATAGCGTCTGAAGGTTGCAATGCTTCTCAGAGATCTAAGCACATTTTAAAATGCCTATTGAGTTCTAATTCAAGTTGCACCATTTTGTCTTGTAGAAATAAGATAATGTGTGAAGTCATAACTTGAAGATCTACTGGATGAGAGTATAACTTAGAGACAAAGAGAAAGACCTTGGCTGTGATCACCCATCCAAAGCAACAAAGAAAATTTCCCTTGCAACCAAACACTACTTCTAAAGGAAAGAAGAAGAAGATTAAATTAACATCTAATTAACCACATCGATACCAATCAGGCAATCATACATAATTTAAAACCCTCTATCGTCTCTTTTTCTTTAAGAGTGAAGCAGCACGCAGAAATATACGATCAACCTCATCAAAATTTGGTGAGTCAGAATCTTTCTCCCATGATTTGGCAGTTTTTGAGTCTGCAGATATTTGACGCAGGTGCTCCTCAAAATCTTCACATTCTCCATCACTTTCAACTGGGAATTTTTCAAACTTATCCAAATAAAGAGGTCGTTCCGCCTTATTCTCAGTCTCCGAATCAGATTCAGTCTCAAAAATATCTGATAGATCTTCAGAATCTGATGCCATACCTGTATCCATCATAGGATCATCCTCAGAGCATTCCTTGTTTCTATTCAATATTTCTTTCAGCTTATCGGAATTGTTCAATTGGAAGTTTGAACTGCTCTCGGGATCAATTCTTCCAATTTCAGTTCCTTCAATCTCTTGAATATTCTCAGGCACACTTTTAGCTTGTGCTTGGAGCAACTCAAGATCCTGTTCAAGTTTTGGAATATATTTTCTTACAGCTCGGAGGCCATCTCTATATTTGGATTTATCCAAAGCCTGCAGGTGAGTGAAGAGAGAAGAAAATGAAGTATGAGAACAAGCAATGATGTATGAAAGCCATTCATAGCAAAAAAATGTTGAAAGGCTTTATACTTAAGATATATGAAAATACTAGATTAGTAAGGTGCAGGCATGGGATTCAATCCACTTTGCATGTGGGATAAAGAAACTTATCAACAGTTATTGAAAAGAAAAGATGAAAAATGTGGGTAAAAAGCTATTCTATCATTCACACCCCCCCCTTTTGTGGGAAAAAAAAGAAAGAAAAAACCCTTTATGTCAGTGAAGAGAGACATTTGAACAAGGATATAATTAAGCATCAAAGAGTCCAAGGGCAGCTTTAAGCCCATTTCCAAATTTTAGATGCCTAAAACAGGCACTCCACATAACCAAGGGCAACCCATTTATGCATGTAGTTTTCTTGAGTGATAACTCGGGATCCAACCAAATAGAAGGCTTATGTGACAATGGAACATGCTCTGAATAATTACTGAACTTTAAAGGGCTTGATTATTAACCTTTCAGAAGAGTTCAAGCAATTTATTTTACAAGAGCATTTGGCAGCAAGAAATTGATCCAGACAATGTAAGAATACCGTTAGGGAATGATGACTTCAAAGACACAGATGGTTAGATGTTAGAATTAAGTTATTACAGTGGTTGTCATTTCCTATTCCTCTTCTTTAATATTGCAGAAAATTAAACACCTACCTTTTCTTCCCAACCCCCCCCCCCCCAACACACACACACACCCCTCCCCTTTCTTTTGGGAAAGAAAGCTACCACAGCAACCCACCCAGAACTATGTTGAAAAATAAAAAAAAGAAAAGATGTCCCAAACCCCAGAAAAGAGAGTCGATACAAGATTGGACAAGAAGGATGCTTTGACATCTGAACTGATTTTACATCTCTAACAGTTGATGCATTTACATCTCATATGTAATATAACAGTTGATGCATTTACATCTCTAACAGTTGATTTTACATCTAATATGTAATATAAAAGAAAGAGATCAGAACCTTCTTCCTGGAGAGAGTGATCCTGGGTGACATAATCTCTGTTGGCGGCTGAGAATAGTTCTTCCCCCTGTACATAATAATTGTGTTCTCTTCATGAATGTCAAGCACAATTCCTCCAGTCAATCTTGCCAGCTCAGCAGCAATCTCTCGGACCTCCTCTGGCGAAAATGTCTTGACCACCACCTGCAGAGTCTGGTGCTTTTTCCAATGCAGATGCATGTTCAAAATTACACCCTGGTAGATTCCCCGTCTTCCAACAGGCACGTAATTCTTGCATTTGAGACCCATCTTTAAAAAGAAAAAGTGTTCCTCTGGGGTCAATATCTCTGGATCATGAGTTGTTTCTGATGTCTCTTTAGGCTCAATCTTCTTAAGGCCATCAACAAATCTTTCCTCTTTCTGTCGAGCCTGGAAAAAGACCAAGCAAGCAATATAAATACATTTATAAAAAGAAGATAGAGAAAGACATAGAGTAATGAGTTTTAAGATCAGTAAGTCATTTATGATTGATGCAGCCTCAATAAGTGAAGATCAATACTGAATTTTCATATATGTTACTTGCAAATGTAGACAGAAGATCCCAAAAATCATGGAAAGACTATCTAGGTTAAACTAAGCAATTTAGTTTGTAAATTAGTGCAAGCTATTAATGTAAAGATACAAAAAAACTAAAGAATCTATGTACTTTGAAAATCAGATAAGTGTTTTAAATGTTCCAGGGTACTTCCAAGTAAGCTAACTGGGTTAATAGTTCATTTTGCTACAAAAATATAAATAATATTTTATCCTATAGCTCTGGCCTTGACTTGTTAATGAGTAAATTTGTGTTAAAAATATTTTAGAAATACTGTCTAACAGAAGTATAGTCCACTTTGAGCTTACAACATTAACTCCATTGCTAGAATTGTCTTCTGCAACACTCACTAATAAGACTTGAGACAAGTCTTTGGCACAAAGCAGATGGATACCTTTGACCAAAATATCAAGCTACCCATCCAAAAAAAAATCAAGGGAGATCCATAAGTATACAGCTGGTATACTCCATGCTGCCCATTGTAATGTTTGTCTACTTCAAACAATTGATCTTAATTATTAATAAAAATTATCAAAGAATCTTTCTTACTTATAAAAAAAAATGTATCAAAGAATACTCTAAAAGAGCAAATATAACATTATGAAGTCTAAACCTCTACAATCTCCATCATTCAAAATTGAAATCTTGTATAGATTCTACACAACAGCAGTAAAGAACTAAAACATGCTACTCAAACAAATGTAAGTCGGCCAAATAACGGACTCCACTATCTATATATCAGAGACATTTCCACCAAATGCAAGATACCCTTAGGTATCTCCCCATCCATCAGAATATCATATAATATAGAATAGCATAACTCATCCAAGCATAGCAACCTTCATAAATGTAATAGTTTAACCCAAAAAGCCAATTAGCTCCACTGAAACTCCTCCAGCCTCTAAGTTTAAAGTTATGACATGTTAGTACAACTCTAGCCATGTGCATATTAGGCTTGGAAAAAGTAAGATGACATGCAAGACCAACAGCTAGAAAGCAGTTAAGCAAGTGTTGGAGCATACATCCCAAAGTTTAAACTGTCAATGGTATGGATATTTTTTGCCTGTCTTTTTGATAAGCAAACCAAGCTACATAGTTTGTATAACATCAACACCCAAATACACTCTCATTCCAAAGAAAAGTGATCTAAAACTCAAAAATCACATTCAAAACTGCATATGTGGCTACTACTCCACAAAAATAAGACTCTATCAAACTTTTAAAAAATTGATATATGACATGTTACTAAGAAAATAAAGAAGTATCATCCTGTTAAGAGCATTTATCACCTGTTGAAAAAATTTAGGGAATTTGATAGGTTCTGTTGTCTATCATATTGGGTAACTTAAATCATTCTAATCCATGATATATTTACATAATAATAAAAAGAATAGGAAGCTCTTCTTTTGGACTATAAAAATGAGGGGACAAATAAAAAAATGGACTTACCTTACTCAATTTGTAAAGAATTTTTTCTTCTGCAGTCATTCTTTCATACTCTTTCTTCTTCTTCCACCTAAAAAACTTCAGCCACCTTACAACTGCTCTTTTACCCTTTAGCTTTTTTCTCTTCACTTTAGTATCAACAGTACCACCAACAATTGCGCTCTTCTCAGGCTGCTTCAGTGGTTCCAAAACTTTGTCAGCCGAACTTAAAAATGGGTCTGAATGAATCCATCGACGCCCCTCAATGGGAAAACTTTTAACATCGCAGAGGATCCGAGAAGCAGATTGCTCCTGACCCAGTACCTTGCATATAAAATCACCCATGCTATTGCAGTGTGAGGTAATCTTTAGGCACATTGTTTTCCAGTAAGAGCTAAGTAATATATGAATTACAAAACTCACCAAAAATGAGAAAACATAACTTCAACCTCTAATTAAATTCTCACACACACACACACACACACATATATTAGTTCAAAAATCTCGATATGAAATATTTATCTAAATTCTTTAACTCAAACATTCACTTTCAGTAACTGAAATGCTCTAGAGTCCTAAGTCTACAAAGAGACAGTAGCATACAAAGTCAAAATCTTTTTGAAACTGAAAGCCTCCCTTCTATTCATCCACTGAGTGAAGAAGAAGAAGATGATGAAAAACCCATTACAAAATTTGAGTTGTAAATGTAAAGATTGAATCTTTGGTGATTTGGGAGCTACCAAACAGAGCCAAAAAAAAACAGTTATTGAATGCAAAACTCTATGTTACAGTACAGAAAGAGAGAGATACCTGGTTTTGCGAAGTGGGTATTTGGAGAAGAAGAAGAAGGGAGTGAAGAAGAAAGCATTGGAGAATAGATTCTTGAAAGGATGAGACTTGGAGAGAGCCCCAGAAGCTAAAACCCTCACAAACATTTTTACTTCTCTTCTATTTTCCTCAGCACTGTAGTACCTTCCTAAACCCGAAAATTAAAATCGACTCCGCAATCCACATCCACAGCTTGTTTTTCTTTTTATTTTGCTTTTTCTTAAATAGCTGTGATTTTTTTTTTTTTTTTTGAGAAATAAATAGCTGTGTTAACGAAACTTGATTAAATTATTTTCACTAACTATCGAATTATTTTTAAAAAGGGGCTAAAATGTAAATTGTATTTTTAAAATTTGACCGAGAGTCTAAATTTTTTTTTAATTCAAGTTCATTTCAAGCCTCTAATTCTAGGTTCACTCAATTAAGTATTTGAAGTTTTAAATTTATCCAATTTAAACATTTCATTCATTTTCATTAAAAATTACCGCTTAAAATATTTTTTCTCACATAAAAAAAATATAAAATTAATAAAAATATTTTATAAATATTTTATGTGATTTTTTATAAAAAAAAATTTCATTAGTTAATTGCATATTTAATAACAATTTTTTAACGGAATTAAACATAAGGTCTAAATTGAATAAATTTGAAAATGTAATTGAACAAAAATAAAATTAGAAGTTTAAAATGAATTTCAATCAAACTTAGAGGAGCAATTTGCATTTAGGGAATTATAAAAAAAAGTCATAGTAAGTTGGTAACCTTTTAAATTTTAATTTTTTTCCCTAGAACAAACACACAATTTGAGTGCTACTTTAATTATATAGTTATTAAATTCAAGCTAAACTTCTTTGTTGAAACAATGAACCAGTTCGGTTAGGACCACTACATTTGTTATAATTATCGACATAACATTTTTTTTTTTTTATAGAAACAAACACATACACAAGGGAGAGGGAAAGAAATTCTAACACAAAGGCATACCACAACTTTACTCAAAAACCTTGGTAACTTTTAAGGGAGGGTGGGGCAAGTTATACTATACACAACACACTCTCTTAAGCAATGCGGGACAATTACCCATTTTTTTTTTTTTTTGAGAAACAAACACACACACACAGGGGAGAGGGAAAGGAGTTCTAACACAAAAGCACACTACAACTTCACTCAAAAGTCTGGTAACTTTTAAGTGCAATGTTATGAATACCGTTTCGGATCCCATTTCGGTTTATCTAGTGAAACGAAATATTTCGATGTTGGTCTATTTCGGCATACCGTTTTAAGGTGTTTCGGGTTTTCTAAAAAAATTAAAAATAATATATATTTATATTTTCTTATACAACATAAAATTATTGATCCAAATAAGTAAACCTCAAATAACACTAATCGTTTAGTTATTACATAACAAACATCATTTTAGAATATTAAAACATAAATATGTAATTAAATAATGAAAAATAACAACTAAAAACAGTACAAGAAGTATATATATATATATATATATATATATCTCACGTTGGAAGAGGTAAGACTCAATAAATATATGTTTGAAATCAAACTCTTTTGTCAGCTTTTTTGAGTTTTGTCATTTCCAAAACTTTGTCACGTGGGTGGGGTCAGCAAACTAAAAGTCTACCAAGCAAACACAAATATGAAACAAAGCAAAAACTTAACAAAGCAAAAACTAAAGTAAAAAACGAAAGAAGAGCAGACTGGCAAAGTTTGAGACGGAGCAAAGAAGAAGAAGAAAGGGCGACCTCTGGGATGGCTGGGTTTTTTTTTTAGGCGATCGATGCTAGGTAATGACATGCTGTGCTAAGTAATGAGTTTGTTAGTTTAGGGATTTTTCTTTTTTCTTTTTTCCTGTTTTTTCTTCTAAAAAATGGTACCGGCGAAAATTGACCAAAATTTGCCGGAATGGCCGAAATGATCCGAAATTGGCCAGAATTGGACCCGAGGTGGAACGAGTGGTATTATCGTTTCGGATTGCATCCTGGTACGAGAAATTCTAGCCATTCCGGCCGGAACGGAACGGATTTAATAACAACGTTTAAAGGAGGGTGGGGCAAGTTATACTACATACAATATACTCTCTTAAGCAATGTGGGACAATTACCCTTTTTTTTTTTTTGTTGAGAAATAAACACACACACACAAAGGGGAGAGGGAAAGAGATTCTAACACAAAGGCACACCACAACTCCACTTAAAAGTTATGGTAACTTTTCACATATGAACCCACCATTTCATAATCACACATGTTATAATTGTGGCAAGAGTTATGGTACAAAATTTGTGTCCAATGAACAGATCACCAAATACTTAGATTGGTGTGAGTTGCTACTATGTCAAACCTGGTGTGTGACATAGACAAAGGTTGGAGGAAAAATCCTTAAAACTTATCTTATATTTTTTTATTGGATGTGAATTTTGATAAATCTACCGTTAAATTGAATTTTCTTATTATATTTTCTATGCTTGCAAAATTTCAAGAAGATCAAAGATTAATAGCTACGTCATCAATCAGATGTTTAAATTTTAACTTTTGTAGTCTTAAATTATGCAAAAAAAAAATTTATGGATCGGATAATAATTAACATCCGATTATTGGAACGAAATTTAATATACATGTTAAGAACACGAAGAAAATGCAATCCAATGATTAAATTTTCAAAATAGCAATGTTAATTTAGACTAGAACTTGACTTGATATTAGCATTGTTTAGTGGGTATGGATCACTAATCCAATCATAGGTTCAATTAAAATTAATAATATTTCAAAAAAATCTAAAGAAATTAGTTAAAATTAATAAAAATACAAAAAAAAATAACAAAAAAAATCATAGGTTAATTAGATGTTAATTTAATCTTCTTTTACTTTCCTTTAGAAGTAGTGCTTGGTTGCAAAGGAAATTTTCTTTGTTGCTTTGGATAGGTGATCATAGCCAATGTCTTTCTTTTTATCTCTAAGTTATACTCTCATCCAGTAGATCTTCAAGTCGTGATTTCACGCATTATCTCATTTCTACAAGACATAATGGTGCAACTAGAATTAGAATTCATAGGCATTTTAAAATGTGCTTAGATCTCTGAGAAGCATTGCAACCTTCACACGCTTGTTAAATTTCTTAGGGGGCTGTAATTGGCTTTTAGACAATTAAAAGAACATCTTTGCTTAGTCTTGATTTTTTTAAAGCATGTTCTTCGTGTCTTTAGCATGTGCTTCTATCTAGGCAGAGCCTTGAAGCTTCAAATCTTAGATACCTTTTTTGTAGTACCTTCAACTAAGTGAAGGGTGTGCTTCAGTTTCTCTTTCCAAATAGACATCCTACCTAGTAGCAGTGTCCTCCCCCATGTACAAGTGCACGAGTATTTGAAAGAATAGATGGATAACATAACACATAAGAAAAGGCTGATAAATTGAAAACCAAGTTGAAAATGTTGATAAAGGAAAGGAAGAGGGAAGAACTTTAAAAGGATATTTCGGTCACGTTGTAAAATGTGCGATTTTTTATGCTCCACTGGCACTTTAACTGCTACTTTACCAAGGTTTTTTTTACTCCCGAAAAACAACAATACTATATTAATAAAAAAAAATCAATTTTAACAAAAGCCATAAAATATTTACAATAAAAAAATATTTTGAGCTCAACAAGTTTCTTCTTACAATATTTAATAATGATCGATTCCTTAAGTTGTAAGCACTACTGCATTGCATGAATGCACTTTCACAAGTTTGTTAACAAAAGAGACGCAATGAATTTGCGGGCACTTAAAAGCGAAACACTAAACTTAAAAGTTGTACCCAAACAAACACTTTTGCATTTGGGAACATAAAAAAAAAAGGGTATGGCTTGTGTCCAGTAAAAGTTATCATTGGACACATTGGATTGTTGACATGTGTCCACTCTTAAACACGTGTCCAAATCTTAACGTATCCAGTGATAACTTTCACCGAACACAAGCCCTTCCCCCCCCCCCCAAAAAAAAAAAACTAGCTTTTAGCTTATTTCATATAGCCCATGTGACACAATTTATTATTGGGGGGCCCACATGCTAGACCTTTCAGGAGTAAAACATTATTTGCTAGTGTAATTTTGAGCCCACTTGCACGGAAGTTTATTGGGTACTTCCTCCCTTGTCTCATAGAGGTGGGCTCTATTTATCATGGCCATCTCTATGTGAGAGGGAGGGAATATATTCTTAAAAGGATTGAAATTCGGTATAATAGCAAAAAGCTATTACACCATGCAATTAACTATGATGTGTGAGAGAGGTAAAAAAAATAATGGGTAATTACAATAAACATACATGTGGTTTAGTCCAAATTTACCTTGTGTACTCGTGATTTGAAAAGTGTCACTTTACCCCACTCGAAGTTTGTACCGTTAGGTTTCCATAATCCACCTATGTTACAAATGAGGATAAAAATGTATTTTTGCTCACTTTTTATGTCTCTCTCCTCTCCAAACAAAAAAACCTAAAAAGACAAGAGAAACTAAGATCAAAAGTGAGGGTTTTGTAAAATTTAAATGTAACACTATTCACCCACCACCATAACTCCATTTTAAAAGAGGAAAACGAATTAAATGTAATGTAATTAAAAGAAGAACAAAAGCAAAAATAGAATAACCAAACCAACAAATAATTTAATATATAAAAACTTTTATACTTTGTGTTATGCTACTAGTTATTATTGGAGCCTATTCTTGACCAGCCGCTCGTGATCTGGGAATTTGTTCATAGAGGCAATTCCTCAATTCTTTTATTGGGTTTTTGTTCATTTGGAGTGAATGGTGACTAGTTGACAGGGATGGCATGGCAGTGTTTGTTTGTGTCTTTTTTTCTTTTCTTTTTTTTTAGAAAAATGTTTGTTTGTGTCCAATTGAATGCATGCGTGGGGGTTTGGTTTGTTGGCTTGAGGGTGCTATGGGAGTGGTGGTGTCGGATTTGGTGCCATTGGGTCTCGGGAAAAGACGTGACCTCTCTACTGCTTTGAAGAATCCAGTGGAGTTGCGGCTGTGGTTGAGATTGGTTTGTATTCTAATGAAATTGGTAACCTCTAGTGGAAATTTTCAGCTCAAATTGGTAGATCTAACCATTAGGTGAGGCCTTTTTTTCTATTGTTGGGTATTGTGTTTCATCAAAACTACAATGAAATACCACAAGTTACATCAGATTCCATTTCAGCTAGGACATCATCCAGCCAAACCAAATGTCAACATTCTTGGCTTTCTTAGTCATGAGCAACATAGTTTCAATTCCTTTCGGTATGGTTGAAACAAAAATGGCTAAAGCTTTGCAATCTTAATTTAATGATATTACCAAAGTGAGAAGTGCAAAGATCCTCCCCTTACAGTAGATTGATGATGACTAGAGCATCTCCCTCGAAAAATAAATTCTTGAATGCTTGGATGCAAGGGATTGATGATTGAAAGTTGAAACTTTTCTGCTTATGTATAATTTTGTTTTACAGGAAGAAGGCAAAGTGCTTATTTGTAATGGTTTGAAATTTCATTTTCAATGTTCATCCATTTTTGAAAAATTTTCAAACCCTATCCTTTTGATTCAAAGTTATGTTTATTTTTGTCTAAAAATGTGTTTTTTTTTACGGCAAATTGAGATGTGGGTTACGGAAGGCTAGCAGTGCAAACCTTAGGTGAGCAAAGTAACACTTTTCAAACTACGGGTAGGCAACGTGAACTTAAGCCAAACCACAAGTGGGTTTACTATACTTACCCCAAAAATAAAATGTAAAAGTGAAATGGTAAAAAGTTGAGGGTTAAAAAAAATTTTATTTAAAGGTTAAAATTAAAAGTGACTTTTGCAATCTTTTTGCCTTTTTTTTTTATTAAAAAAATATTTATAATAGTTTTTTTTTACTATACTTTCAACAAAAAGTTAAATAAGTTGTTTCCAAACGAATTATATTATATGAGAAATACTATGTCCACAGTATTTTCATAATAATTTCACAACAAATTGTAAGTGAAAAGTAGTTAATGATTGTTATTAGTGGACAAAAAATTAATTTTAGTGGTGAGCTAGATTAGAACTAATAACATCTTGCCACAAATGATTTATTGTGAAAAGGTTTTGGATATAACATTACTCATATTATATATATAGCCAAGTATACGTTTCTTGGACAATGAAAGGAATTCATATGCATATTTTTGCACATATATTTCAATAAATCGAAAATACCGTAGTTTAGTTCAAGAGAAAAAGAGAACTAAGATGAGATGCGTTGAGTGCTTGAGGTTGAGGCAATGAAAGCAGAAGGCTGGGTCAGTGAGTCTAGGGTCAACGGTGGCTGCAGCTAGGATAGTGGGACAAAGACAATGGGTATGCCATTTGGCAAGGAAAGGGGCCCGAGCCAAAATTGGGTATTTTTTTCAAATTGTTTCATTTTTAGATTACGATTTTTTGGTTTAAAATCTGATTGGGTATATATATATATATATATATATATTTTTTTTTTTTTTTGATTGGGTATTTGGTTTATAGCAATTTAATTTTTATTTTTAGATTTTAGTTCTATAAAATTTTTTTGATTGGGCTGGGACAGTGGAATAGAGACGGTGAATTTTCTTTAATTTTCAGGTTTTAGTTCTATAAAAAAATTTGGGCTTTTTCTTTAAGTTTGAAAGGTCTAATATATCATTAAGGGGACCAAATTACGGACCAGCATTTAATTTTATTGGATCTAAAAATATTTAGGTGGTCACAACTTTTTTTTTAGGGTGGACAAATATATAATTTTTTTCCTAAATGAAAATAAAAGCCAAAATTGTATTTTCTATATATTGAATTATATGCGCAAATAGTACCAATTCCTTTCATTGTCCAAGAAACGCGTACCAAATCCTTTAGGGAAAGTATACATGAAGTAAATTTGAATTGAGGAAGCCTCTGAAAACACCATGACAGATGCATATTCCAGACAACACGGTGTAAAAATTTCTCTCTTTTTTAACCAAACGTGAGGCATGGGGCACCTATTCAACAATCTAATTTTAATTTTTTTTATTAATAGTCTTTGTGTAGGGTAGTAAACTAATTTGAGAATATTGTAAATTGTTATTAGAGTTTGTTTTTTTGATGACATTATTAATGTTTGTTGTGCAAAGGAATTTACAAAATAAAATTTCATGTTACTAAAGACTCTTTAAAAGTTTAAATGGTAACTAATTAATAAAAGACTAACGTTTTCTAATGGATAAAGTTTTCTTTATTCATTAGAGGGACCTTAAAGTACCGCATGAATCTTTACTCAGAATCATAATTCGTGGTTAAATCTTTTCCTTTTGTTTCTTTTTAAGATATGCAAGTATATAAGATTACAAAGGAGTTATGTTAAAAATTATTAATATAAATTTTACTTTATAAATCTTAGGGTAAAATACTATTTTGGTCCCTAAACTTTATTAAAAGTTTGTTTTTTGTCCCTGAATTTTAAAAAGTTTTTTCTTCATCCCTAAACTTTGTAAAGAGTTTTTAAATACTATAAAAACAAAAATGAGGATGGAAAAAGAACTTTCTCAATAGTTTAAGGATAAAAAATAAACTTTTAGCAAAATTTAAGGATATTAATAAAATATTTTCAATAGTTTAGGGATGAAAAACGAACTTTTCAATAGTTTAGGTTAGGAATGAAAAATGAACTTTTTAAAATTTAGGGATAAAAAACAAACTTTTATCAAAGTTTAGAGACCAAAATAGTATTTTATCCTAAATCTTATTTATGTATTGCTATATTACTAATTGCAAAAAAATAAATTAAATATTTATGATTTATTTGTTGGAGTACCCTATATATATATACCATAAAGGGGGAAGGACGCACAGCTGAAGGGAAGAGACGGAAGCACAGTAATATTGTAAAAATAATGTACGTAACAAGAAAATAAATAACTTGAAAGTAAGAACAATTATAAGGCTCTAGAACCAGCCAAGTATATATGAAAATAGTTCAAAGTAAATGAAAGCAATATAGAACCGTCGTTATGGTGGTAATCCATCCAAGGTGGCGGTAGCAACAAATAGAACAATGAACATAAAACTGAAAATACTTGTTATTGAAAGTAGGATAAACACTTACAATAGTAGTGAATACAAGATCTCAACAGTTACAAGTTAATAGTTACAAAGTTTGAACTAGTCCTAGTTACAAGGTTTGTAAAGTTACAAATTTTGTAGTGAACAAGGTGGTAGTAGTAGTAGTATGGTGAATTCTCTCTCTAAGAAGGCTTTCTAAGGGAAGGAGTCCTAAGGGAAGAGAAATATGAACTAAAACTTGACTTGAAGAACCCTTAAGGGACAACCCCCCTTAAATAGGCAAAGTTCCGAGTAAACAGTACTTGTGAACAATAAAAGTTAACAGTGAAAAGTAAAAGTTGGTGTGACTAAAAGTCATGTGAAACATGGAGAATCATCTTTTCAGAACATTATCATCATAAGTGGAAAATAATAGTGGAATTTTATCAGTAAGTAAACAGTGTAGCATTTGGCCTTTGTGCAGGTCAGAAAAATAAGCTCAATCTTCTTGAAGATCTGGAGTGTTATCCTCATCATGTCCGAACAGCTCCTGATCATATGGGAAATAGGGGCTGTGGGCAACAGATTCTTCTGAAGAGGCTTTGGATTCTTCTTGATCAGCAATAGTTTCTTCTGTCCATTTGAGTAAAGCTAGAAGAGCATCAAGATTTTTTCTCAAATTGTCAATAGGGGAGCTCTTATTCTTTGTTGGAGGCTTAACATTCTTGCTAGAAGAAGAAGAAGGAGCATCAGCAGGGGCAGGGGTTTGAACTAGGGAATGATCCTTGGCAATGGGCAAAGCAGCAGCAGATGAAAAATCTCTAGAAATAGTAGCAATAATACGTTGAGTGTGAGGGAATTTCATCTCGTGTTTCTGATTATTTGAATAATTTGAATTGTCCTACTATGTTTGATTACAGATAGTATCAAGATGTTTTTACTTCCAGAGTGATGCTCCAGAAAGATTGTCATAAGCCTTATTGGAAAGAAAAGTTTATTGATGGTCTGCCTCCTATCTTTGCTCATAAGGTAAAACAAGAATTAATGGGAAAAAATGATTCTATTGATTATGATAATATAACCTATGGTGATATTTTCAGTACTATTAAAAAACTTGGTATCAATATGTGTAATGATGAAAAATTGTTAAAACACCAATTAAATAATAAAAGAAAAGCTAAATATGAAATGGGAAATTTTTGTGAACAATATCGTTTACCTCCTATTGCTCCTTTTAGGCAAAAAAGTAAAAAACATGACAAAAGCCATAAAAAATATAAAAAATACAGAAATAACTTTGTTAAACCTAATGATTTCTATGCTAAGAAGAAAAATGTCTCTAAAAAATATATTAAACAAAGATCAGGTAAAGGTAAATGTTTTAATTGTGGTAAACCTGAACACTTTAGTAAAAACTGTAAAGTAAAACTTGGTAAGTTAAAAAACAAATTTAACATGTTAAATACTATCAATTATCCTAACATTATCAATGATTCTTTACAGGAATCGGACAATGATGCGTGGATAAATACCACTAATAAGTGGGATAATAATAATAATATTCATATTTATACCACTAGTAAGTGGATTATTATGGAAAAGAAAAATAAGGGAAAAGTTCCTACACAGGACTACTCTCAAACCAAGAGACTCCCAGCGGGACCTTTTGCAATGCATGAAGGTGAATCTTCTGGAGTAAAACCCAGCGGATCAACATCCCTTCAGGGATATGTCCCAGCCAAAATGACATATTCCAGTGGTGATATGATAATTGCTTTACAGGAAGTCTTATCTAGATCCTTACAATTTCATAATGGAGTCTATAGTGAATTACCCGATTCCATAAAATATATTCTTGATAATCTCTATGCTGCTTTTACTAGAAACAATCGTTCCTTGTTTGAAAAATCTCTCCAAGCTCTCGAAATCCACCTTGTTAATCTTACTGCTCAAAATGAAGCTTATATAAGCCACTGTGCTAACCTTATTTCAGAAAAAATCCTTGCTTCGGAAAATGACCTTGTTTCAAACCTTGTTCCAGGAAATATTCCTATTTCAGAATATGAGGCTTTTAGAAGCCATCTTGTTGACCATCCAAATATTACAATTGATTCTTACATTAGTTAACTCTTTGGCAAAGAAGATATCCATTCAAAGGATAAAATGAATATAATGGGCACTGATTATGCTAGATTGAGTCTTAAGACTCAATCTATGATAAGAAGTGCTTTTGCCAACTTGCCATCAGATATACAATCCCGTATTCTGAGAAGTAAGGCTATGTTTAAGTCTTTCGACCTATGGTTCAAATGTTTTAAGAAACTTGTCACAGCCACTATTCCTGATCCTGATGAATTAGATGAAGGTGATAATGTTTTTATTCAGCTTGATTAGGAAGAACACTTTGGAAGTACTCTCAGAGTATATGAAAAGAAACACCCATTTCCTGGCCTCTTGATAAATTATGATGATGGTTCAATTGTTGCTAATGATTCAGATGATGATGATGACAGGAACCCTAACTGGCTTTCACAAATGTTTGAATATGGCTTTATCAGATCTATAAAATTAACAAGCCATTATCAAGCCAGCCAACTCCCACAAATTATTCAGGATGCTATTAAAGAATTTAACAGTCCTTTTGTTTCCATCAGATGTTGGAGTACGTTGCCAAAATGGGAAAGAGATAACTGGATGAACATCCAGCCTTCAAAGCATCTCATTCTCCTTAATGGTCACATTCACTAAGGGCCATGGTTTAAAGGAAATTCTTAATTTTCCTTTGATAATCCTTTTGCTCTTGCAGAATGTTGGAGAAATTATTTTAATAACCAAATTATTAATGTTGCTCAGAATTTATGGAAAAATTATAATTGCATAGGAAGCATAGATAGGATTTCTGTCTTTGGTCCCAGACCATATTGTAATGCCGTTGCTCATTTGCGGATTGCTGATCATTCTAATCCAAGGAGTCTTCTCATCCCGGGGAAAACCCCAATGTTTGAGACTATTTTATATTGTGGATTCTGTAACCAATATGCTATTTACCATGAGCATGAATGTGATTCTCCACAAGGCCCTTTTGATCCTTTTGATGGTTATCCATCTGATGCTCCCTCTACTGATTGATGAATTTATTCCTGAGGTTGCTATTATTATAAAACTGATGCTACTTTATTTGTTTGGTTTGCAAAAGCCAAAATATTTCATTGTCCTTGACGAATATGTTGCTGAAAATCTGGAACTGTTTCATGATGCTCCGGATTTTGCGGAAGATTTTGATTCTCCTATTTGTCTGGCCTGCACAATGGCCAATGCTTCAATATTTGCTACTGCTAGAAGCTTGTTTCCCACCAATATGATGCTTTTGAAGGTTCCTAATAATTATTTTCAATGGGCACAAGATGACAAAGTTTCTTTTTCTTGTGATTGGTTCATTTGGGCACCAATAATGATGAAGAAGACTCTGTATCTGCTACTCCATCAGACTTTGATTCTCCTCCTATTGAAAATACTCCTGTTTACCAAAATCAATTAAGAGTTTTGACTATTTTAAATGATGATTTTGAGATTGATTGGGATTCTTTGTACAATGAGTTTATACTTTCAAAAAACAAACCTAAAAGAAAATATTTCCAAAATAATTTTGCTCAGTCTGAAAAAGACCGTATTAAGAGAAAATGGTTGGAAAAGATGAATCAATTGAAAAAACATGTTTTGTTTTTTGATTTTCTTGAAAACCATTATGTTTCAAAAGATGAGGTTTCAAACCAACATTTAAATGTGATAAAGAAATCAAATTTTGTTAAAATAGATAAAACCATTATTAGGTCTAGTCATTCTATTCTTGAGCCAATTTTGATAACTACTAAGAAGGATGAAGTGACAAAAGAGGATGTGAAGGCCTCTCCTTTCAAAATTGCTGATGATCAAACTCCTATTATTAGTTTTATTGAACAAAACAATTTTACTAATCAATCTTTGCATATTATTGGTCAACAGCTTGACCGTATTGAAGAAAAAATTGTTGAAAAACCTGTTTCTGAAAAATCTGTTTTTGTTAAAATTGAAAAACTTTTGATTGATTTACCCAGTCAAAGAGAAAAAGTTATGTTTAAAACTTCTCAGTCTAAGACTCTTAAAATTGTTGAAAAAATGCTTTCTGATTTAAAAGTTAAAACTGAGGGTACTTTTACAAGTACTTCAGCTGCTCGAACTATTTCCAAAAAAGAGATTGTTTCTGAAGAAAATACAAATTATGATACTGTTTCATTTGTCTCTGCAAAAAGAATCTTTGATGATGATTTACCAGAAATTAAAAGATTTGTTGGAATCTCCAAACCCATATCTTTTACTAAAAACTAGTATTCAAAACCCACTCCTCCTAATATGCAGTTTGAAGAAAGATCTTTTCAAACACAGTTTTCTGTTTTCGCTGATAAGCTTTACGAATGGAATATTGATGGTTTGTTTGAACAAGAAATCATTAATAAAATGAGTCATATGCCTATGGTTGGTATTACTTATCAAAATAACCATGATCTTGATCAATCTGAAATTGTTAATTTACTTGTTACTGGTTTTTCTGGTACTCTTTGTGGATATATATATATATATATATAGGATACTACGTATTTGGTTTATAACATTTCAATTGTATCAATTTGATCCTTAATCTTTCGGTACCATGTTAATTTAGTCTTTATCGTTATTTTTTGGATGAAAATTGATGATGCGTCTAATGGCTGAGATAAAAAAATTAGTTTTTGTTAATGTGACGATACACTAAAATTTTATTATGACTATTTGACATGTTATCAATTTTCATCCAATATATAATAATATAAACTAAATTGATGGGATTCTAAAAAGTTAGAGACAAAATGTGACAATAAACTAAAATCTCTCTCTCTCTCTCTCTCTCTCTCAATTCCAAGCCTCCCAAAAATTTCCTAACTCTCTCTCTCTCTCTCTCTCTCACAATTCCAAGCCTCCTAAAAATTTCCTAACAATGACATACTTTTTTAATTGACTCTCTCTCTCTCTCTCCTCCTAAAAATTTCCTAACAACGACATACTCACAATTCCAAGCCTCCTACAAATTTCCTAACAATGACATACTTTTTTAATTGACTCGCCTGCTAGAGGAAACATAAAAGTAAGTCACTCTAAAAAGGATAAAATAATGTCATGACTCATTGCTACGAAATTTCTAGGAGGCTTGGGATTGGATAGTGATTCTTTTTTATTTTTTTATTTTATCTTTTTTAGAGTGACTTACTTTTATGTTTCCTTTAGCAGTCAAGTCAATTGTCTTTATTTTACCTACTTTCCTCCCATTCCATAGCAAAAGATGAAAAGACCGGAAAAAGCAGGAAACGACGAGGAAGCCAGCCTTTTATACGTGTGAATGATTGACATATGTGAATACCGAACCCCTCTGTCTCACTTCTCTCTCTCTCTCTCTCTCTATATATATATATATAATTATATATATATTAAATCATGCGTTTTTTTCCTTTTTAAGAAAGAAAAAAAAAAAAGAAGAAGAAGCGTGTCATTGCTAGAAAATTTCTCAGAGGTTAAGTTTGTTTAGATATAGCTAAAAATTAAAAATTGAAAACTAAAAAATATGGTAGTAAAATAATTTTTAAATATAAAAATAGTACTATAAAACTTATTTTTAATAAAAAAATTATTAAAAAGTGAAATTTATGAGTTTATAAACAATATACAAGACACACATGTTATTGAAAATTGATTAAAAAGTGAAACTTTTCTGTTAAAAAAAAAAAAAAAAAAAAAAGCAGGAACGCAAACGCGCCTGGGAAGCGCAAAACGCGCTTCCCAAACGCACACTTGGAATTGGATAATGATTTTCTACTGCGCTTCCCAAACGAGCATTGGAATTGGATAATGATTTTCTATTTTTTATTTTATCTTATCCTCTTTATAGGGCTTACTTTTATGTTTCTTTTAGCAGTCAAGTCAATTGTCGTTATTTTACCTACTCTTCCCCCTCCATAGCAAAAGACGAAAAGACCGGAAAAAGCAGGAAACGACGAGGAAGCCAGCCTTTTATACGTGTGAATGGTTGACATATAATGTGAATACCGAACCCCACTGTCTCACTTCTCACTTTTCACTTTTTTCTCTTTTTCTAAGCAAACACGAAAATCACTGTATAAATATGTGTGATTCACAGGCGATGTTCTCTGGTCACTTGCAATTTTAATACCTTTTTTGAGCTTTTCGTCATCTCCACAATATTTCGCAAATCTGTGAACTCACTTTTCAAGCACATCCATCTCTCTTTTTTTTCTTTTTTTTAAATTCTTTTTCTTCCTTCTTGAATTTAGAATATACATAAAATCTGCTTTCTAGCCTTTCTTCTACCGTAATTTATTTTCCTTTAGATTCCAACTCGCCCCCCACCCACTTTTTCTTCAAAAAAAAAAAAAGAAAATTATTTCACAAACCGTAATTTATTTTCCTTTAGATTCCAACTCGGCCCCCACCCACTTTTTCTTCAAAAAAAAAAAGAAAATTATTTCACAAACCGTAATTTATTTTCCTTTAGATTCCAACTCGCCCCCCACCCACTTTTTCTTCAAAAAAAAAAAAAATTATTTCCCTTTGTGTGTTTTTAATTCTTCAAAGCTAATTATTTTCAAAAAAAAAAAAAAATCTTCAAAGCTAATTGAATATTTAATTTTCCCTCAAAATTTTTTTTTTTTGAATATTTAATTACTGCATATCCCTTTGTTGTTGTTGTTGTTGTTGTTGTTGTTTATCTCTAGTATATTTCCAATGGCTTTGATGGTCACAGAAAGCTCCTCCTCCTCTTCACCTTCTTCTTCTTCTACCTCTGGATGCAATTATGAATATGATGCCTTTCTCAGTTTCAGAGGGGCCGAGACCCGCAAAACTTTTACAGATCATCTATACACTGCTTTGAATAAAAAAAGCATATATACATTTAGAGATGATGAACAGCTCGAGCGAGGAACATCCATTAATGAAGAGCTTTCTAAAGCAATAAAAAAATCAAGATTTGCTATCGTTATTCTCTCAAATGACTATGCTTCGTCGAGTTGGTGCTTGACTGAACTAGCAGACATCGTTGAGTGCATGGAAATGAAGAAGCTGACAGTTTTACCGGTTTTCCACTATGTGGATCCTAGTGATGTGAGGAATCAGACGGGGACTTTTGCTGAAGCATTTGCTAAACATGAAGAGCGTTTCAAAGAGACTATTGCAGATGTGGAAAAATGGAGAGTTGCTTTGACAAAAGTTGCTAATGCTGCTGGATGGGATTTACGGGATCAGTAAGTTTTCTTGTGTTTTGTATCCTGAATAATGTTTTTGTTCTTTAGTGCCAACCTTTTAATATTAATATGATTTTTTAATAAAAATATTGGTTGTTTAAAATTGAAATTTCGATGATTATAATAATTATTAAAAGATAATTATTATAATCATGTTTGTAGGTATATTATTCTTCAAAAAATGTTTGTAGATATATTAAACTATATATTCTAGCATTAAATATTTATAATGATTGCATTAATAGACGAAACTATATATTATAACATTTAAAGAAAATATAATATGTCAAAATTTTATTGGAGGGTTTTTTTTTTGAGTAAATATTGGAGGGTTCAAATATAGATTATAGCATAAATTTAATTAATAATATATATTAATGATATATAAAATTGTGAGACTTTAAAATTTTATTTGACACAATATATATATATATATATATATAAAAGTATAAATAAAAAATTTATTTGTCAAGTATGTAATAGACGAATGCTTCAACTAAAAATTACAGTATTAGATACTCTTGATGATTCAATGGTGGAGTCACAAAGAGGTCAAGGGAGCCGTAGCCCCACTAGGCTTGATTTTTTTATTTTATTTTAAATGCAATTATAAATATTTAAAAATTTTAAGTATATTGAAGTTTTGGACCCAAAATTAAATTTTTTGTACTTTTTTTAATTTATTTATTTTATAATGTTCTACAACCTACAATGTTGTTCCAATTCCTAATTTTTTAACCAATTAACTATTAAAGTGACTTCGTTCTATGTTATCACGACAGTTAGAGATATCCTTATGACCTTATCCTTCGTTACACAACGTTTAGAAGACGATGACAATATAAGTTTTATTTATTTATTTATTTTAAACTTTGCTTTTGCAACCAATGGCTAAGTCTTGTCACACATCTTTCACACCGCAGTATAACTCTTCCATATCATGCTATAGGAAAAATATATAAGTTTCTTCCCTAATTGTCTTATTTATTTTCAAAAAAAACTTTTAATCTCCTCGTCACTAAATTTTTAATGGCTAAACTGCAAGCTAAACTTCCAAAATTTGAGAGTGTTTGAATTTTACACTCAAAAATTTCAAAATTTGGATTTTACCTTTTGAAGTTCTATTCCGATGGTCTCAACAGCCCTCCATCTATATTTTCTTTTAAATGTCACATAAATTTGTTACACGAGTTTAATTTATCTAATAAAATAATGTCACATAATTTTTGTAATTTATTAAAATTAAATAATTAAAAATAACATGGTATAATAAAGATGACATGACATCATTTTATTAAATAAACTAAACACGTATTACAAGGTTACGTGGCACTTAATGAAAAATATGGATAAAAATACTACTAATGCAAATAGAATAGAATTTTAGAGAATAAAATTCATATTTTGAAACTTTAAAGTGTAAAATTCAAACATTTCTAAATTTTAGGGATGTAATTTGTAATTTAACTATTATTAATTAATTTCATTTTGTTTAAGGTAAAAAAAAAAAAAAAAGCCTTAACTCTCATAGAGCCTATTGCACTAACACGACAGCACTCTTTATTTATTTACTTATTTATTTTTTTAAATAGCTTCAGTTGTTTTAAGGTAGTTCTTGCAATTCTCTCACTCTCTCTAAACAATATTATAGTGAAAATAAATGGTCAAAAATTCAGTTTACATCTAATAACTTTGTTAAATTGTCATTTCAGTATATTAAGTTCTTCCAATCATTTTTCTCCACCAAAAAAAAAAAAAAAGTTCTTCCAATCATTGTTTTGTTTAAACCCTTATTATGGAGAAAGTTTTACCTGCACGCATCCAATGTATGCAGCAACCCTCTAATAACACGTAGGCATCACAAAGTGGTGGGGCCCACATATTGCAAGACATCCACCCCATATAGCGGATAGATGGTATGTTTTCTCCTTACCCTAGTTTTGCTATTTAAAAGTAAATATAACAATTTATACCAATTTAACCAAATTATTTCATAAAAAAATTAACAACATTACAAAAAAAATAAAAAAATAATCCTTATCTGCTGTAATTTTTATTTTTGATTCAAGCAAAATCTGATTTCTCTCTCTTGCCTCTTTTTTTTTTCTATTCTAAACCCAAATGAACCAAAATTAAGATATTTAAAAGATTAGATATGAGATCAGATTTGGGTGCAGTCAAAACTTGTTTCTCGTTCTCTTATCTTTTCAAATAAAATTAGAACAAAAATCTGAGACTGAGTCCTTCGGAGAAAACAAACCACAAATCACAATCTCCACCTCCAAATATCTAATCTTCAAAATAAAACAATTAAATAATAATTTTTTTTAACAAAGTTTAGCTACAAAATTAGTTGTAGCTTTAAGTTACAACATTATTCAATATTTTTTTATTAGATGTAAATTTTGACAAATCTATCATTGGATTAAATTTTTTTTGTTATATCCTCTTTTCTTGCAAAATTTCTAGAAAATTGAAGATCGATTGCTATGTCATTAATAAATTGTTTAAATTGCAAGTTTTTGTAGTTTAAAATTATCTATAAAATATAACTTTATAGATTATATAGTAAATAATATCCGATTAATTTTAAATTTGACATGTATATTAACAGGGTAAGGAACATACAATTCAATGGTTAGATTTTTAAAATGGTGCGGTTTTTGTCTAGTGCGGACCCGTTACGATCATGACATGTGTCTATTTTTATTGAATAAGGTTGTAGTTTTAAGTTACAGCTAAACTTTATTAAAATTTTTTTTAAAAAAAAAAAATTTAAAATCATCTCTCTCTCTCTTTCTCTCTCATGGGGCTCTTCAGATTTTGGTTGCACTGACTGGGCCGTCGGAACAAATGGAGTTTTCCTTTTGGCGATAACAAAATTACTTTACGAGTCCAGGGACTGTAATTAATATATTCGTTTTTTCATTTTCTTTAATTTAGTTAAATTAATACAATAATATTTAAATAAATTTTTAATACTAAAATTGATGAAACAATGTCGTATTAATTAAGGATATTAACACTCTTCTCCAAATATATATATATATATATATATATATATATATATATTTAAGGATATGAACAAGGTTGTCTTAGCAACAATAGATGGAAAGACTAAAGTGATTGGGCCTACAAAATTATTCAATCCTAATAATAATTTTTTTTTTTTATTTTTTTTTTTATACAAGATAGAATTTCTACTCTAACTTAATCTAAGTGTATATGTATGAGAAACTCTCTCACACCTCACAAGTACTTATACTTGTGGAGTGACCACCACATTAAGGGTGCGTAATTGTCAAATGATAATTTTTAAACTTAAGGTTAAAATAATTTAAGATGCTATTTTTTTTGGAAACAAAAAGACGATATTAATTAGGTAAACTTAATTAGATGAAAAGCAGTAAATATTTAATCATGATTTTGACCCCAAAAAAAATGTTGTTGAACCTTCAAATCTTTTTGAGAAATTTATGATTAGAAAAATGTGTAATTTTTGCAATTAATGAAGACATTTTTTTTTTTTGTTGAGAAGAACTCATTTAGAAAAAGCAATATATTTTTTTTAAGAGGAAGAAAGAGTGTACAAATTTTAATGTTCAAATTCTCTAACCCTATTTCTCAAAAAAAAAAAAAAAAAACTCTAACCCCAACTATTGAATTGAAAAAAAAAAAATTTAGTTTACTTCTAATACTTTTTTAACTAGATATCTCCTATTATTTAAAATATACATTGTCAAGTAGTTGTTATTGGATGATGTGACAATTTCTTATTAAAATGAAAGATATTCTAGTTAAAAAAGTACTGGAGGAAAACTAAACTCTAAAAAAAAAAAGTTACTGATTGACATGTCATTAATCACAAAAAGTAATCTCAATATTTATTTATTATGATTTTTTTTTTTTTTTGAGGATAAACGGCATAATTATGTTGTTGAAATAATGTTAATCACACTCATTTTCATTTTAGTTTGTAAATTTTTTGTAACAAAATTGGTATCATCTAGAAATACCTGCAACAAATGAAAAAAAATCATAGAAATACTAACAACAAATAAAAGAATCGTGAAATTGGTCACTATTTTTTGAAATTGGTCACTATTAAAAGCTCTTGAAGGTGGATTAATTCATACTTAAAGGTGTTTGACACTTTTCAACCGTTCTTCATCAAGATTGCTAATACACTACATAGATCGTATCCACCTAATGATTGCAGTTTCTCTCTTTGCCTCCAACAATAGCTTACCATTTTATACTTTTCTGGAAAACTGCATTGAAAAGCAAAGACAAAAATTGTTTAAGGCAAACACTTGGGCTAGAAGCCCAAATATGTAGCACAAGGTTATTCGGTCTATTTGTAATGCATTTTAATTATTTCAGAAAGAAAAAGAATTCTATTATCTTTATTGAATGAATCTAAATATTGTACATTTGTTGAACCTTTTTATCTCTTTATGGAAACTTATTGTCTTATCTTCGATGCAGATATCAAGCAAAAGTTATTGAAAAGATTGTTGGAGAAATACTTGGTAAATTGAAATCAACATCCTCAATTGTTCCCAGTGATCTTGTTGGAATAAACTCTCGTATGGAGAAACTGGAGAATTTATTAGACATGGGATTGAAAGATACTCTACTTATGGGAATTTGGGGAATGGGTGGAATGGGTAAAACAACTTTAGTAGAAGTTGTTCATGGAAGATTTCTTAATCATTTTGAAGGCAACAGCTTTCTTGCCAATGTTAGAGAACAAGGCAGAGGCCCTGGCCTAGTTTCTTTACAAAAAAAATTGCTTTCTGATATCTTGATTGGAAGGAGCATTGATTTTTCAAATGTTCACTGGGGAAGGGAAGAGATAAGGAAAAGATTAAGTCATAAAAAGGTTCTAATCATTCTTGATGATGTGGATCATCCTAAGCAATTAGAAGCACTAGTAGGTGATAAAAATTGGTTTGGTCCTGGAAGTAGAATTATTATTACAACCAGAGATCAACAACTTTTAATCAAACTTGGAGTGGATAAAATATACCAAATTGAGGAATTAAACAATAATGAAGCTCTTAAACTCTTTAGTCGAAAAGCCTTCAAGAATGACAGTCCTTTAGAAGGTTATGAAGAGTTGTCCCAGGAGTTTATAGATTATGCTAAAGGTGTTCCTTTAGCTCTCGAAGTTTTGGGTTCCTCCTTACCTGAGGGAAATGTAGGTCTATGGAAAAGCACCCTAGATAAAATTGAAGAAAATCCTCCAAAAGGTATTCTAGAGGTGCTTCAAATAAGTTTTGATGGCCTAGAGGAAAGTGAGAAAAATGTATTTCTGGATATTGCTTGTTTCTTTAATAGAGAGTACAAAATAAATATACTACAAACTCTCCATGACCAACTAGACACGGATATAGATGTCCTTTTGAAAAAGTCTCTTATAACTATCTCAGGGGGATATCTTCAAATGCATGATTTATTGCAAAAATTGGGTAGGGTAATTGTTCGTCGTGAATCCATTGAGGAGGCTGGCCGACGCAGTAGGGTTTGGAGTATTAAGGATGTCTTTCATGTACTCAAAGAAAACACAGTAAGTTGATCAGGCAAAATCTTAAACTTTGTGATGGTATATATCTATGCTAATCAAATGAGATTTTGTTAATATCTTGTATGTATTAAACTTATTATTATTATTTGTTTTTTATGACCAGGGAACAGATTTAGTTACAGGCATATTCCTTAATGCACCTCCAAAAAATAAGGAACAATTGAATGCTAAAGTTTTCTCAAACATGAAAAACTTGAGATTACTTAAACTCAGTAATGTGCACCTTCCTCAAGGTCTCAATTATCTTCCTAGTAAGTTGCGTTATATTCATTGGGATGGATATACTTCAGAATCTTTGCCAACAATTTTTGAGCCAAAAGAACTTGTTGAACTTATTATGCCTTGCAGCCTCATGAAACGACTATGGAAAGGAATCAAGGTAAGATTTTTACTAATGCAAAAGCTTTTTTTTTTTTTTTTTAAAAACAAAAATTATATCTATAAGGGTTTAATTTTCTCCATTTTATTGTTGTTTTATAATAGATTTCAGACGAGTTAAAACTCATTGACTTGAGTGACTCTAAAAACTTGATTGAGACTCCAGATTTCAGTGGAGTGCCAAATCTTAAGCAATTGATTCTTCAACGTTGTACAACTTTGTCTAGGATTCATAAGTCTCTTTGGAATCTCAAAAGGCTTATTCGATTGGATTTGAATGGTTGCAAGTGGCTTGAAAGCCTTCCAGACCAGATAAACATGGAATCTCTTGAAGTTTTTATTCTTTCTGGGTGTTCAAGATTGAAGAATTTTCCAAAGAGTGTGGAAAATATGTCACATTTATCCAAACTTGATTTGAGCGAGACTCCTATAAAACATCTACCAGCATTTGTGAAGCATTTAACTGTCCTTATTAATTTGGATCTAAGTAAATGTAGGAATCTTTCAAGTCTTCCTGATGCCAGTTGTCATTTGATATATTTGAAATCTCTCAATTTGTCTGACTGCTCAAAACTTGACAAACTACCAGAGAGCTTGGGAAATATTAAAGGTTTGGAGGTGCTCAATGTAAGTTGTACTGCTATAAGAGAACTACCTTCCTCCATCGGTCTCTTGGAAAAGCTCAAAGTACTAAATTTACTTGGATGTGTAGGGCTATCATATTCTGAATCATTGAATAAGCTCCTACATACTTTATCAGGCTTATGCTCTTTGACCGAACTAGTGCTAACTTCCTGCAATCTTTGGGTAATTCCCGATGTTATCGGTTGCTTGTCGTCTTTAAAAGTATTATATCTTGGAGCAAATTATTTTGTTTGCATTCCTGAAAGCATCATTCAACTAACTAATTTGGATATGCTTTATTTGTATGATTGTACGGATCTTCAATCTTTGCCACGGCTTCCGTTAAATATTAGGAGGATTAATTTGGACGGGTGTATATCACTGGAAACAATACCAATAAGACCAGAATATGATTTTCTGAAGGTGCTTAATCTTGTCAACTGCTTCAAAATAACGGAGGAAGGCTATTATGACATGATTTCAATGATGCTAAGACGTGATTTGATTAAGGTCTCTCTCTCTCTCTCTCTCTCTCTCTCTCTTATGAAGTTCTAAGCATCGTGATTTGTATATTTCAGGATCCTTGTATACCAGGCAGACGGACATTTGCTGTCAACATTCCGGAATGGGCCATAGAGCAAAATGAGGAGGCTTCAGAATATACACAACTGCATGTGAAGTTAGATGACAATTGGAATCAGGTGGGTTCTGTGTCTCTAACAATGCATTCAGATGAATGTAACAAAATTGCGGGAATCTTCATGCGCGCTTCTTTTAGATTCAACCAGCACCATCCACCTGGCGAATACGATGTTAAAGATTGTAAACTTCGTTGGGTTATTGAGGTCAACAAAGAATATTTTGAAGAGTTACAAGAATATTATTCTGTCGTTGGTAAATATAATGTTCGTGAATGGTATGGCCAATGGACGGAATATGTACCCTGTCCACACTTCTATGGGGACTTGAAAAAAGCATCGAGTAAACGCGATGCTAATGGAATCAGTGAAATTAATTGTTTTTTTGATACCACTAGTCCAGGATTGGAGGTTTGGAATTGCGCCGCCTATTTGGTATACGAGCATGACATTGAACAACTCAAACAAATTCAGGCCGAGTCTCAGTCTAGACAATTCATAAAAAGATACCTAGACTATTATGGGGAAGGGGCTGGACCTAGCAGAGAAGGTACCTCCAATAACGTAGGCGTGCCACTGGCCCACTACACCCAAAGAAGATTCGACTCGACTCAACTCCATAATCTAATTGAAGGACTCGATCTGTGTTTCGGAATTGGGATTGGGAATTTATGCATTGTAGGCTTGGTAGCACTGATTGTGAGGAGAGTGAAAGAGGCTAGCTACTAAACATTTTTTAGCTCAATTTTTTTTTGTAAGTAACCATTTTCTCCTCTTTAATTTAATTTAATTTAATTTAATTTTTTCGTGTTATCTGTTTATACTAATATAGCAGTGTTTATTATACACAAACTGTTTAAATACACTCTCAAAAGCAACTGAAATTATGACTTAAGGATATATAAAATAGTTTATGTGCAACAAGTTTAACCTTACTAATATTTACTACAGTTGTTTATAGGAGAATGCAATATATGCATGCCACTCTTGTGTCATAAAATCAAGACCGGAAGAAGAAACTTTGGACTATTTTGTCCTAGAGGTTTGTTCTCTCTCTCTCTCTCTCTCTCTCTCTCTCATGTGAATTGGCTTTTTTCTTTCATTAACTGGAACAAGGGCCCTATATATGGACCAACAGGTATATCTTTTTTATGGGTAGGTATATATATATATTACTGAAATGTGTAGGAGTATTAATTAAGCTCAAATGTATCAAAAATAAATTTTTATATCAAAGAAAAAACAGAAGAAAAAAGAAGAGGAAAAATCTCTCCATGGTTTGTGTTAAGCTCTCACACAATTTCTTTTTCTCCTTCTCCGTCTAAGCCAGCAAAATTTTGTTCAAACAGACAGTGGTGTTTTCAGTTTTATTTGTGTAAAATGGGGTGTGGACCATTTTTTACCTACATACCACACTCTCCTTTACACAGATACATAAGTAATTGTCAGTAACATAGGTTTTATCAATAATATAGTCTATAGGTCCACAGTCCACAACGAAATTTTTAAAAAATAAATTAAAATTTTAACTTGTTAATTTCTTTGGTACTTGTTTCTCAAAAAAAAAAAAAAAAAACTTTGGTTGTTGCTTTATGTGTGGATATACCGGTTTTTAACAAAGTTTTATGGAAAAGAAAACATTAAATAAATTTATAATTAATTATGAATGGTAGATATGGTTATGATCAAAATTAATTTAAAAATACCAAAATCATGATTTTAAAAATTGGATCGGTCAAAAAACCAAAAAAGATTCGGCTTTTAGTTTTTTATCAATTGAACCGGCTGTTTTTACGGTTGTACCACTGATTTTTACAATTTTTATCGGATTGGTTGAAAGTCCAATTCTCAGTTGAAGTGTTGAACCAACTAATCTAATCTGATTTTCATAAACATGAAAAAAAATATAGATTCATTAAAATTTCAATCATAATTTTTTTTAGTAATTGGTTGGCTAATTCAATAGATAGTTTTTGTTTTAGTTGTATTGTGTTGTTTTATCAAATTTCAATATATTAGTCTTTATTTATGCAGATTAAGAGTATATGATACTTTAATGGTTAAAAAGCTACAGGACTACATTTCATAAGTCAGGTACTATTATCTATGGTTGAAATTTTTTAATTCTAGTTGTTATAATTTTATAGATAGAATTTTTTTTTTTAGTTATAAATAGTTTTTAATTATAAATGTCTACTTGAAAATATACATTTGAATATGAACAACTTTAATTATTAAAATAAAAAAAATAAAAAAAAGAGGAAGAAGAATAGAAAAATTAATCTAGTCTCAATAGGTTCTTTAGATAAATTTCTTTAGAAAAATTAATTGGGTCACATTTGTCAATGATTATAGATAATAGAGAAAGAAACAAGCAAATTTGCAATGGTCAAGCAAGACCCAGTAGAACTAGAATCTGCGATGAGCAAGTTCAACCTAAAAGACTCAAGAGTACCCATTGACCCCATGCTTGAAGACACGAGGTGTAATTACCTTTCCTCTGCTTGCAATACTGCCTTTATTACTTTTGAGCTCTTCCTTAAAGTTACTGGCATGTCATCCACCCCCAAGACTTCAACTCACATTAGAATTGCCTCATTTTCAAAAATTGTTGAGGATGAAAACTTCAATAGTTAGCAGAAATTTATACCAAATTTACTTATTTCCTCTATTTAACTTTCCTGTAGATCAAATTTTACAAAGTTGTGTACCTACATTATCTTGGACTTGGTTTTCCTTTTTAGGATGAATGAAATATATGTTATTAAGAAAAACACTCAGAACAAAGCCACACCCAGCATAGTTGTAGCAACAAGACAACTGGACATGATGCAGACAAATTTAAAGCAGAAAAAAAATCAAGTCAAATTTAAAGTAGCTATTCTTAGTGACATCTTGACTCTTACTAGGGCATCAAATACAATCACACCATCACCTAGTAGAGAAATAACAGATGTAGCAAGAAATACCACAGCACTACTACAAAGGACTCCCTGGCTTCACCTGGAGAAAAGATAATGGAATACTATTCCAGCTATTACAGAGGGATATATGTATGCTAGTCTTTGAAATTCCCTCTAGCTGAAATCCTTATACCGATCTCCCATTTCTTCAACTTCTCCTCACTTAAAATATTTCCTTCATAAATTCTGGAATTTCTGTCACTTCATAAATGGTATACCACTCCCCTATTGCTAACTTAGATAAGGAAGCTTTATGGCTCTTAACTTTTAAACATTCCAGCCCCATTCAACAACTTTTTTTTTTTCTAATTTGTTTCAAGAGAGTCTATGAGGCATCTCTTCATAACTTTCCTCCACATTCTTTTTAACAAACTGCATTAAAAAAAATAAAAGGTCTCTTACTTTCTATACAACTTCTGCAGAATTCACAGAAATATCCCCTTGTACCCCCCACTATAAGAGTTTATCCCAAGTGGATAATTTGTTTCTCATAGCAAGCCAAGTGAGAAAGCACGTCTAGGAATGCCGGTAGAAAACCAGATTAGCTTCCACCAATTAAGCTCAGACAACCTCAATGGAACTTGATTCCAGGTTTTCTTAGCTGGTATAGGCCGTCTATCTACTTCTCCAATGTCCATCAGGGAAAAGTGGCTTCTAGACCTAGCTTTTTTCCTCCAATACACTAAAAACTTTTGCCCTAAGACCACTTGCGATATCATATACTACTCTGTAAACATACTTGGTATAAAGAGTATTATCAGGATGCCACAAATCCAGCCATAAGAAAACACACAATTCTCATTAATTGATAAAACTATACAATTCACAGTAAAATGAAACAGTAATCAATAAAATATCTTCCAACAAAGTGAGATTACCTCTTAACAGACTGAAAACTATTTATCTAAGAGATTCTAACAACTTAAAAAACACTGCAATAACAGCCAACTTTACCACAGTTAACTGATTACAGCACTAAGAAATTCCATGCTACATTTTAAATCTAAATCAACAAGTAGTTGAAAAAATATTCTCTAAAATGGCATGTCTCACAACCTTTAGCTTTGAAGTGGTGAACAAAAGACAGCTTGGACCAATCCCTCATAGTCATGAACAATTATCCCCAACCCCGCTTTCAAGTTTGAACGACAGTTACAAGCAAAATTTGCTTTAAGTAGCCTTGTGATGGAGGAAACTTTGGAGAGGGCGGTATCTAATGGTGAGTCTGCTGTTGTTGAGTCTGAATAACTATCAAGTATTCCTTAAACTGCTGAACTACTTGTGGAAGTATGACAGAATGATCTCACCACAGACCATCCACTCGGCACAGGTTTCGAAAAGTCCAGATTTTCCATAAAATTGTGCAGAACAAACACAGCTCATCAGACCATAATTGATCAAATAGCTCATGCAGGAGCCACCAGTGTAATCCCTTGATACTCGGTAATCCCCTGTTACAGGGTCCAATTGTAAAGTTCTCTCCTGCCAAACCAATTGAGCATGTTTGACCATAATGCATGAATAGATTTCTTGATGAGCCCTTCAATGTTCACAGGTATTCTCCATAAGGATCTTTCAACGTTGCAGGTTGTCTTCTGCTGGTTAAGCTCCCTTGCAAACACACGAGTAGATTCCAAATCTAATTTCATAAGCTAGTGCCCAATAAGCCATTTGAGGAGGATTCAGCATTAGACAAAAATTCCTGCACCTGAACTTCTATCTTCAACTCCAAACAATACCAAAACATATGGGACTCTTGGAATATTCTAAATATCATAAGGCATAAATGACTGCCTTAAAAGATCATGCCTCCAGAGTCCATATCTATCAACTCAGCAACCTTAGCTTCTGGATGAAAGTAAATTCAGGTGCTAGTGTCCGCTGAGATTCAGCAGCAGGAAGCCATCTATCTTTGAAAATACAGTCTCTCCATTTCCAATCCTCCAACACAATCCCTGTTTCAGTATTTTCCTTCCAGCTAATACACTCTGCTAAGTGTATGATGGAGCATGACCCAAATTGGCTTGAAGGAAAGAACAGTGTGGATATTACTTGTTCTTCCAAATTTTACTAAGATTGAGTCTAGATCATCCAAAAATTTCCACCCTTGCTTAGCCAACATAACAAGATTAAAAGATTGCAGCTCCCTGAAACCCAATCCACCATTGCGTTTAGAAACACATAAGTTGTCCCATAGCCCAATGCATCTTCTGTTCTGAATGCTTCTGCCTCCACCAATAAGCAGCTGTTGTTTGAGTGAGTTCCTTGCATAACCTCACAGGTAGAGTTGGAAGAAACTCATAACATAGGAAGGGATGGCTTGTATGATTGGCTTTATCAAAACTTCCTTCCCAACAATAGGCAGATTCTTCTCCTTCCAACCGTATAGTCTACTCCAAATGTGGGATTTTATACCTTTCAATGCAGCACGTCTTGAGCAACAAATAAAAGCTGGAACCCCAAATCACGATCAAAACTATTTGTTTCTTGACCAACCAACACAGTTGTAAATAAATCACAGTCAGATTGTTGCACATTTGAACTGAAGAAAACTTGGGTTTTTGCTTTGTTAACAACCAAACCTGAAGGTTTCTCATAACAGCCAAAAACATGAAGAACCTCATCACAGGTCGGACTTGATGCATTCCCAAAGATGACACAAGCATCCGCAAAGAGTAAATGATTCAAACAGGGACCTCCACAACTAGCAGCAGCTCCAGATAATCATTTGGCTTGCAAAGATTGTGTTAATCAGGTTGATAGTCCTGCACAAAGAAGAAAGATATATGGGGAGATAAGGTCACCTTGGTGTAATCCTCTGCTGGAACTGAAAAGTCCTTTGGGAGAACCATTGATTAAAACCAGTATGTAGGAGTAGAGATACACTCCAGAACCAAATTGATCCAGCACTCACCAAAGCCTAACTTCTGCACCATCATTCTTAGAAGAGACCACTTAACATGATCATAAAGCTTTAATCATAATTAAAAATAATAATAATATAATTATGTAACTATTATTATAAGCACTCAGCATTTGTTGAAAGAGTTTTGTGCCAATTTATAGAGTTCATTTAACTTTTGTACGATTTTCTGAAGTGTTATTTTTTTTTTTCAAAGTTTTGAAGGCAACTACTCATGCAGCATACGTGCTCTATATGATTAGCTGATTTCTTCAATTACATGCACAAATTAAACAAGTTCCTAAGATGGCTGAACTCACCAGTGTGTGTCGGTTGGAAATCTGTGGCAGGATTAACACTTGTATGCTGTCCCTGGCCATACTGTATACAGCTTACCTTGAGTTCAAGACAACTACAGCATCATATGGATTTGAATTCCAACCTATTGAGGCCGTGCTTGGACTTGTTGGAGGCAAAATTCATAAGCAGTCTGTCTGTTTGGATGCAGAAAGAGGGTGGAGGCTGCGATACCAGATATTACCAACACAAGTTGGGTTTTTTAACAGCGGCCACAGCAGCATTATGGGATTTCACGCACCACAACCACAACCTAGAGAAAACGAGGAACTGGATGGCCTCAAGTATCCCAAGGAGAGAGTAGATGGGTACGAGCACATTGTGATGGTACCAAGTGCAAAGATGACAAAAGCATGTCTAACACCTGTAACTCAGAAATCATCCTGCATGGGTGGATTTTAAAATTTTATGTCTCTCTGCTTATTGTTGTAATTGGAACATGGATTTCAGCCAGTAAATTGAATGGAAGTCTATTCTTTATTAATCTATTTTAATTAATTTTTCTGCTATAATTTTTCTTTTATATATAGATATTTATTAGTAAAGTAAAATGATTACTTTTTTGTTTGCACTGCGACTAGATTATTTTCATCAAGACAAAAATATAATTCAAATAAAATGTTATATATGTGTGTGTGTGTGTGAGTGAGTGTGTATGTGTGTGTGAGAGAGAGAGAGAGAGACTGCAATATCAGGGATACACCCGGTTGAATAGGGTTGGACGTGTATAAGCTCTACTCATATCATCTCTCACCCTCGAGCACTGGCACCACATTGTTTCTTCTTTATCCAAAAAGTCTTCAATTTGCTTCTTTAGAGTGTTAGCATGCACACCAATCAAAGGATTGGGAGAATGATCAATAACCTGAAGTTCTTGTTCTCCTGTACGAATTTGATTTTAAATATGACCAAAGCAAGTCTCTGCCAACGTCTTCTACAGGCCTACAAATGTTCACAAACTCTATACAAGGGGCTGCCCATCACATTCACAGAAGTCCACACCTCCTCAATTAGTGCTTCACAACTTGGATCAGAAAATTAAGCCATTTCAAAACTAAAAGGCTTCCTTGTACATTGCTGAAGGACCAGAGTCAAGAGGAATAAAAATAACAGATTGGTCTGAACCAGTTGAAGGATCATGCTCAAAAACAGTAGAAGGAAACAACTCAATCCAAGAGGCAGAAGCCAATGCTCTATCCAGGCGAGCACAAGTACATGTAGAATCAAAATCATTGTTACACCAAGTGAGAGGGGAGCCTCTAAAGTCCAACTCAGACTTAGCACAGTCCTCCATTACTCTCCTAAATAATTTAAATTGCCATGATGGTCTAACAGCACCTCCAAAGCTTCATGAGGCCCCAAGAGTTCTTTAAAATCACCTGCACATAACAATGGCAAAGACTGAATTCCATGCAATGCCTTAACAGGGACTAACTCTCCTTATGTTTTGAGGAATCTGGTTGGCCATAAAAACCAGTAAAGAAAGCACCTCCAACATCATTGATAACGGTATCAACATGAGACCGAGATTAAGACGAAACTGTACGATCCACATCCGCAGACCAATACAAAGCAAGGCCACCATAAAGACCAACTTATTCACAGCAAAATCAATAGCAAGAAGTTTGTTTTGGATTAAAAAAGAACCTTCAGATCTTTTTCCTTTTTCAAGTTTTGGATGCTTCATCTCAGGCTGAGAAGAATTGTCCAACTCATTTGCATAAAAATACGTTGCAGAGTAATATGTGAGCCCAAAAAACAACTGGAACATTCTCAGTACCCCTGACATCATCCATAGCCACCCTGTCATCAGTGTTTTCAACTGCTCCAATCAGAGAACCACCATCAGTAGCGGTTGCAGGAACAAAAATTTCAGAAACTGCTTGGTTCATTGATGAAGCACCATCCAGACTAGTGTGAGTCGCATTTTCAGAATCACCCCGTAATGATGGTCCATATTAAGGAGAAGCCTCAGAATGAAGTGCCGAGAGACTCAAACAAAGACAATAGTCTTTGCCCCATGAAAGTAACTACAGGTGATGGTATTCAATGAGATTCAGCAGCAGGAAGCCATCTTACCTTTGAAAATACAGTCTCCCCATTTCCAATCCACCAACACAATCCCTATCTCAATATTTTCCTTCCAGATAATACCTTTCACCAAGTATATGATGGAGCATGACCCAACTTGGCTTGAAGGAAAGAACACTGAGGTTTGTATTTGGCCTTCAAAATTCTTGCTAAGATTGACTCTGGATCATTTAAAAATTTCCACCCTTGCCTAGCCAACATAGCAAGATTAAAAGATTGCAGCTCCCTGAAACCCAATCCACCATTGCATTTAGAAACACATAAGTTGTCCCATTTAGCCCAATGCATCTTCAATTTTGAATGCTTCTGCCCCTACAACTAAGCAGCTGTCATTTGAGTGAGTTCCTTAAATAACCTCAAAGGGAGTTCGAAGAAACACATAAGAAGGGATGGGCTTGTATGGCAGACTTTATCAAAACTTCCTTCCCAGCAATACTTGGGATTTTAAACCTTCAAATGAAGCATGTCTAGAGCGACAAATAAAAGCTGGAACCCCAAATAACAACCAAAACTATTTGTTTATTGACCAACCAACAGAGTTGTAAATGAATCACGGTCAGATTCTGCATATTTGAACTGAAGAAAACTTGGGTTTTTGCTCTGTTAGCAACCTGACATTTTCTCATAACAGTCAAAAACATGAAGAATCTCATCACAAGTCAGACGTGATGCTTTCCCAAAGATTACACAATCGTCTGCAAAGAATAATTGATTCAAACAAGAATCTCTGCAACTAGCGGCAGCTCCAGATAATTGTTTGGATTGCTCAGATTGTGTTACTTGGCTTGATAGTCCTGCACAAAGAAGAAAGATATATGGGGAGATAGGGTCACCTTGGCTTAATTCTCTGCTGGAACTGAAAAAACCTTTTGGAGAACCATCGATTAAAACCAAGTATGTAGCAGTAGAGATACACACGGAACCAAATTGATCCAGCTCTCACCAAATCCTACTTTCTGCATCATCATTCTTAGAAAAAACCACACAACTTGATCATAAAAGCTTTACTAATCATAATAATAATATGTAACTATTATTATAAGCACTCACAATTTGTTGACAGAGTTTTGTGTCAATTTATTGAGTTCATTTGACTTATGTACGATTTTTTTAGTATTACAATTTTTTTTTAAAGGTTTGTCAAATTTAATTTTTAAGCCAAAGAAGGAAACCACTCAGGCAGCATACTTGCTATATATGATTAGCTTATTTCTTCAATTACATGCACAAATTAAACAGGCTCCCTACAGTGGCTGAACTTATCAGTGTGTGTTGGCTGGAAATCCATGGCAGGATTAAAACTTGAATGCTGTCCCCGGCCACACTGTCTACAGCTTACCTTGTGTTCAAGACAACTACAGGGTGATATGTGTTTGAATTCCAACCTATTGTGGCTGTGGTTGGACTTGTTGGAGGTGAAATTCATAAGCAAACTGTCTATTTGGATGCAGAAAGAGAGAAGAGGCAGCGATACCAGATATTACCAATGTGAATTGGGTTTTTTTAACCGTGACCGCAGCAGCATTCTGGTGTTTCAAGCACCACAGCCACAGCCTAGAGAAAACAAGGAGCTGGATGGCCTCAAGTATCCCAGGGAGAGAGTAGATGGGTGGCTGGAGACTGAGTTGGGTGAGTTCTTCAATGGATCAGGAGAAGATCATGGGGAACTTGAAATGAGCATTTTGGAGGTTAAAGGTGGTGACTGGAAGGGTGGCCTCATTCTCCAAGGGATTGAGATAAAGCTAAACCTCAATAGAATTTTGTTGTTTGGATTCAATTTAGTAAGGTGATTAAGGATAAGGCAAAGAATGTGGTATGGGACATTGGACAGCCTTGTGATGAAAAGAATATTAGGAGTGAGATATATAGCACTAGTACAGCACATTGTGATGGTACTAGGTGCAAAGATGACAAAAGCATGTCTAACACCTGGAACTCAGAAATCATCCTGCGTGGGTGGATTTTGAAATTTTGTCTCTCTGGTCAGTGGTTATTGTTGTAATTGGGGCATGGATTTCTGCCAATAAATTGAATGGAAGTCTATGATTTATTAATCTATTTTAATTACTTTTTTCTGTTATAATTTTTCTTTTATATATAGATATTCATTAGTAAAGTAAAATGATTAATTTTTTGTTTGCACTGTGACTAGATTATTTTCATCGAGACAAAAATACAATTCATATAAAATGTTATACATGCATGTCTGTGTGTGTGCGCATGTGTGAGAGAGAGAGACTGCAATATCAGGGATACACCTGGTTGAATGGGGTTGGAGGTGAAATTCATAAGCAAACTGTCTATTTGGATGCAGAAAGAGAGCAGGGGCAGCGATACCAGATAGTACCAATGTGAATTGGGTTTTTTAACTGTGACCGCAGCAGCATTCTGGTGTTTCAAGCACCACAGCCACAGCCTAGAGAAAACAAGGAGCTGGATGGCCTCAGGTATCCCAGGGAGAGAGTAGATGGGTGGCTGAAGACTGAGTTGGGTGAGTTCTTCAATGGATCAGGAGAAGATCATGGGGAACTTGAAATGAGCATTTTGGAGGTCAAAGGTGGTGACTGGAAGGGTGGCCTCGTTCTTCAAGAGATTGAGATAAAGCTAAACCTTAATAGAGTTTTGTTGTTTTGATTCAATTTAGTAAGGTGATTGAGGATAAGGCAAAGAATGTGGTATGGGATATCAGACAGCCTTGTGATGAAAAGAATATTAGGAGCGAGATATATAGCATTAGTACAGCACATTGTGATGGTACCAGGTGCAAAGATGACAAAAGCATGTCTAACACCTGTAACTCAGAAATCATCCTGCGTTGGTGGATTTTGAAATTTTGTCTCTCTGGTTATTGTTGTAATTGGGGCATGGATTTCTGCCAATAAATTGAATGGAAGTCTATGCTTTATTAATCTATTTTAATTACTTTTTCTGTTATAATTTTTCTTTTATACATAGATATTCATTAGTAAAGTAAAATGATTAATTTTTTGTCTGCACTGTGACTAGATTATTTTCATCGAGACAAAAATACAATTCATATAAAATGTTATACATGTGTGTGTGTGCGCACGTGCGTGCGTGTGTGTGTGTGTGTGTGAGAGAGAGAGAGAGAGAGAGAGAGAGAGACTGCAATATCAGGGATACACCTGGTTGAATGGGGTTGGACGTGTATAAGCTCTACTCATATTGTCTCTCATCCTTGAGCACTGGCACCTCATTGTTTCTTCTTTATCCAAAAAGTCTTCAATCTGCTTCTTTAAAGTGTTAGCTTGCACACCAATCACAGGATTGGGAGAGTGATCTCTAGCATAAAAGTTCTTGTTGTCCTGTAATAATTTGATTTTAAATATAACCAAAGTGAAGTCTCTGCCAATGTCTTCTACAGGCCTACAAACATTCGCAAACTCTATACAAGGGGCTGCCCATCACACTCACAGAAGTCCACACCTCCTCAATTAGTGCTTCACAACTTGGATCAGATAACCAAGCCATTTCAAAACTAAAATGCTTCCTTGTACATTGCTGAAGGACCAGAGTCAAGAGGAATAAAAATAACGGAGTGGTCTTAACCAGTTGAAGGAACATGCTCAACAACAGTAGAAGGAAACAACTCAATCCAAGAGGCAAAAGCCAATGCTTTATCAAGGTGAGCACAAGTCCATGTAGAATCAAAATCATTGTTACACCAAGTGAGAGGGGAGCCTCTAAAGTCCAACTCAAACTTAGCACAATCCTGCATCACTCTCCTAAGTGATTTAAATTGCCATGATGGTCTAACAGCACCTCCAAAGCTTCATGAGGCCCCAAGTGTTCTTTCCAATCACCTACACATAATAATGGCAAAGACTGAATTCCATGCAATGCCTTAACAGCGACTAACTTTCCTTATATTTTAAGGAATCTGGTTGGCCATAAAAACCAGTAAAGCGCAAAGCACCTCCAACATCATTAATAACAGTATCAACATGAGACTGAGAATAAGACGAAACTGTAAGATCCACGTCTGCTGACCAATACAAAGCAAAACCACCAGAAAGACCAACTTATTCAGAGAAAAAGCAATAGCAAGAAGTTTGTTTTGGATAAAAACAGAACCTTGGGATCTTTTTCCTTTTTCAAGTTTTGGATGCTTCATCTCAGGCTGAGAAGAATTTTCCAACTCATTTGCATAAAAATACGTTGCAGAGTAATATGTGAGCCCAAAAAACAACCAGAGCATTCTCAGTACCCTGTCATCATCCGTAGCCAGCTGTCATCAGTGTTTTCAACTGCTCCAATCAGAGAACCACCATCAGTAGCGGTTGCTGGAACAGGAATTTCAGAAACTACTTGGTTCATTGATGAAGAAGCACCATCCAGACCAGTGTGAGTCGCATTTTCAGAATCACCCCATAATCATGGTCCATATTAAGGAGAAGCCTCAGAATGAAGAGTTGAGAGACTCCAACAAAGATAACAGTCTGCACCATGAAAGTAACTACAGGTGATAGTATCCGATGAGATTCAGCAGTAGGAAGCCATCTATCTTTGAAACTTCAGTCTCCCCATTTCCAATCCACCAACACAATCCCTATTTCAGTATTTTCCTTCCAGCTAATACGCTTCACCAAGTATATGATGGAGCATGACCCAACTTGGCTTGAAGGAAAGAACACTGAGGTTTGTATTTGGCCTTCCAAATTCTTGCTATGATTGAGTCTGGATCATTCAAAAATTTCCACCCTTGCTTAGCCAACATAGCAAGATTAAAAGATTGCAGCTCCCTGAAACCCATCCACCATTGCGTTTAGAAACACATAAGTTGTCCCATTTAGCCCAATGCATCTTCAGTTCTGAATGCTTCTGCCCCCACCAATAAGCAGCTGTCATTTAAGTGAGTTCCTTACATAACCTCACAGGGAGTTAGGAGAAACACATAAGAAGGGATGGGCTTGTATGACAGACTTTATCAAAACTTCCTTCCCAGCAATACTTGGCATTTTAAACCTTCAAATGCGGCACATCTAGAGCGACCAATAAAAGCTGGAACCCCAAATAACGATCAAAACTGTTTGTTTCTTGACCAACCAACAGAATTGTAAATGAATCCTGGTCGGATTTCTGCACATTTGAACCGAAGAAAACTTGGGTTTTTGCTCTGTTAACAACCTAACAGTTTCTCATAACAGTAAAAAACACGAAGAATCTCATCACAAGTCAGACTTGATGCTTTCCCAAAGATGCAACAATCATTTGCAAAGAATAAATTATTCAAGCAAGAACCTCCACAACTAGCAGCAGCTCAGATAATTGTTTCGCTAGCTAAGAATCTCTTCACTTTAGCTCTACAAACTTGGGCTGAACTGCTATTGCTCCTGCCCGCAATTCATAGAAACGGTATCTGCATTCCTTAAGGTAGTTCGTCACAGCTGCTGGAATGACAGGAGCTCCTCGGCTGTGTTTACCTCTACCTGTGATGACCTCTAATGGTTTTGGCCTCTGCCCTGATAGTTCAATTTGTTGCAGACGGCATTGCAAAGCTCGAATGGCTTCATTTGCATGAAGACCATGCAAATCCAATCTCCATAAATCGTCCGTTCTATTCACGGATTTGAAAATTTCCATGGCTGCCCTAGCGTTGAGACAATTAGCAGCGAATTGTGCTTCTTGAGCCATCAATGAGTAATGATGACCGGAAACACAATCACCTCTTCGATATGCATCATTGGCTGCTCTTGAGTACTGGGATACTGTCCTGTTAATGATAATCTCAGATGAGAAGAGAAGTTTTTGTGGTATGTAATAACATAAAACTTAAATGGAAAAAGGAAAAAAAAAAAAAAAATCATTATCATGCAAATACATGTTGTCATACTTACCTTATCATTTTCTGCGCATCTTTTCTGTAGAACTTGTAGACATCATCCAATTCACACTCAGAAAGCTTTCTAGTATCCATCATCTCAGCAATGATCCCGGTTCTCCACAGGGAAAAACTTTTGTCTGTAATTTTGTCACATGGAAAGTAATTAGTTTCACATGGCAATTAATTAGAATTAGAGTTTATTTTCACAAGTAATTAGAAGTAGAATTCATTTCCACATTGGTTGTTTGTTTATTCTCTTCAAAGCTGTCATTGGCAGGCCTTATCCATATTATTATTTGCAGCTGCAATGATGTTAGGAACCTAATGTGTTGTTGTGCTAAGGTTGTGTCTACTATGAGACATTAGCTTAGCTTACTATCATGCTTAGTGCTGGTGCTGTGCTATTGATGCTGCTGATTGGGCTAAGAGGCCACTGTGTAAGTGCCCTGATTCTGCTTTGCTGCTGTTTGCTGTGTTAGTGACTGCAGTAGTGAGTTCGTGTGTGTGCAGTGTGTTGTGTATGCTGCTGCTCAAGGGAGCATGTTAGTTGTTAGTGTCCTATTGCAAGTGCATAGTGTTCAAGTGATTCAAGTGTCATGAAACTTTTACTGTTAAGTTGCTGTGATGCCAAGCTATGGTTGCTATATGGTGCTGGATCCCAATAAAGCAGTACTAAAGTCATAATTATAGCCTGGAGCAATGTTGTATAAGTGGAGCAATGCCGCAGTGCAGAAGAGTTAGTGCAGCAGTGTGCAGATTTGCACTGGTTAAGGTTGTGTATAGATATCAGATATATGCGTGTGCCAGATGATAGCAAATGGAGGATATTGCCAATAACTAATTTGCTAATAGCACATATAATAATTCACATGTGCATGTGACTAACTAGTGAGTTGTTAGTGAGCTGTCAAAAAGCTAGGAGCTTGTTACTAATCAATTGAAAGTTGTTTTCTTTTTTTCCTTTTTTTTTTTTTTTTTTTTTTTTTTTTTTTTTTTTTTTTTGGGGTGGTATAATTCAGAAAACTTTGATTGACACAAAGTCACAACTTGCAGACACATCAGCAAACCCCAACAAACAGAACAACAGTACACGAAATTACAAATTCAGGTCAAATAGGCAAATAAACATTCAGAAAGATAGACTGACTAGTACATACAAGTAACTTATTCACTTAGAACTTACAAGGTTTCTAAGTTAACCAAATTCCAATATTCTGGAGGGACTGTTCCAGAAAATTAATTTGCTTCAAGATTCTTAAAAAAAATTTCCATTCAAATTGCTAGCAAGTTCATTTTAAAGTACACAAACTTACACATTTGCACAGACTCTTTTGTTCCATGAAAATAAATTCAACAGTGATGTGGGAATAAATATTTCCAGCTTTTGAGTTCCGACTTCCAAAGAGGAACCAATTACAGTTTAAGTGACAGAACAAAACAGGGAAAGTAGATAAGTCATAAGAAACACTGATCCAATTGCCCATACTTTCTGCTGCATTATACAACAGGTCAACTAATAGTCTAAAATCAGGCCTCAATTTCATGCACTAAAATTTCCATTACAATCCTTAAGTAATAGAGGAATCAAGCAATAACAGGTCTCTTACTTTTCTTGTTTATCTTTCTAACTCCCTGGTCTCTCTCTAAAACCATATCAATTAGTGCAAGATCCAAACACAAGATAATCAAGCTATTGTCAGCCCAATGGTCGAGCCTTTTGAGCTATTAACAGCCAAAACATGACTGTTTTTGTAGCATTCTTTCTTATTGCTACATTCTTCCAGTACTAGAATCACCAACTAGTGTTGGTTTTTTGTAATTCTCATTCTCTGTCAAAGTTGACTGCAAACCAAACCAGAAAGTATGATTACTGATGAGAAAGACTTATTATTTGTCATCAAGTTTTATTTTGAGTTTTGACCAGGGACCAGAGGGGGGTAAGACTGTAAGAGTGTGTGCTCCTAGTCCTACAATAAGATATTTCCTACTTTTCTTGTCTTTCTCTGACTTTCTGATCTCTCTCTCTCTCTCTCTCTCTCTCTAAAACCATATCAGTTACCATATCAGTTAGTGTAGGATCCTACTAACACAAGATATCCTTAATCAAGCTATTGTCAGCCAATGGTGGAGCTTTTTTTTTTGAGCTAATCAACAGCCAAAACATGACTGTTTTTGTTGCATTCTTCCTTATTGCTACATTGTTCCAGTACTAGAATCAACCAACTAGTGTTGGGTTTTTGTAATTCTCATTCTCTATCAAAGTTGCATGCAAAAAAGAAACTAGAATAGTACTATTACTAATGAGAAAGGCTTATTATTTGTCATCAAGTTTTGATTTCTGAAAAGGGACCAGAGGAGTAAAAGTCCTATATAGTGGATAAAAAAGGAAATGGAGTCCTTGATGACATGACATTGGCTTCAAGTTTTTGCTTTTGTCAATACTTACAGATAACCACCATGATCCAACCCCAACTCTTCTTCTTCTTCTTATATTTATATGGAAATAAATATATATTGAACCAAATTAATAGAATATTTATTAACTTCTTATAGAATACTTGGGTTCTAATTTCCAAGTCTAATAAAATATATTAGTTTATGAATATAATCTCGAAATGATATACCAATATTGAATTGTATTGAAACATTTCATTACTCTTATTAAACTAAAATGGGTATTGACTAATTTGGGTTTATCTCTTTCTATGACATCTTCTATATTAAAAGCAAGCAATAACCACTGACTTGTGGAAATTACTCAAATAAAAAGTATGAGGTATTTGGCATGCAACATAATAAAAATACACAAAATCCACCATATGGTTTAACATGGAACCCATCTAAAGTATTGAATGTACCCCTTTCGTGTGTGTGTATACTTTTTTTTTTTATAAAATAATTTAACACCCATTAAATTTATTAGTGAATTGTTCATATGATAACATGTGGGCTGCTTTGTGCAACACTCATTTACACATAAAACAATAGTGCAAGAGTTAAGTGTTATGCAATGTTAGCTCAAATTGGTTCAAATAAAAAGAAAATCATGTACATACCAATAATCCATGTTTAAATTGCTACACGATATTAAAAAATATATCTATAAAAAGAAAAGTACTAAAAATTACAACCCAAAAATGAATTCAGAGATGTTTTCACTAAAAACAATCATCTAGAGAAAGATCTCATTTTTTCTGCTCATCACTACCTTTTTCTTGTAACATATCGGTAGATATATTGATAATAAAATATTTACAAAAGAGAGTATATACTAGGGAAAACATAGTGCCTTAGAGAAAATTACAATAAAAAATCTAGTCAAACTACATTACAATCTTAATAACATCAACAAATGATCAATTGCTTTCCAAGCCAGACGTCCTGAGAGGAAGAGACGGGGGGCCACAATGGCAAAGAGCAAAGCTCTAAGTAGAGTAGTGAGAGAGGAGATTCAAACCACAAACACGGAGCACCACAAAAGATGCCAATATGACTAGGCTATTGCTTGAACCCTTGTGATGTAGTTTGATAAAATTTTCTTGTATGCCTCTTGATCCTCTAGTCCCCCGCTTCTTCGTCAAATATCTGCAAGATGGTGTGTTAGCTCCCTTGTATGGCTGCAAATAGCATTTTATCATAGGGTATCTAGAATCAACTAGATAGTATATTAGTATTTCCCTATAAATTAAATAAATTTATCATATAGTACTTTCAGATTCACACACACAAGATATCATTGTAACCAACAATTGACCAACCAATCCAAACAGGCCTAAAGTCACATGCTACCATCACATTTTGGGTTGGATTGCCCTTTCTTCCATCGCATCAAACACATGTACCATCTAATGGAAGCATAAAAAGCTATGGAGTGCGATACAACAACAACAACAACAACAACAACAAAAACCCAAAACACCGATACAACAACAAAAACCCAAAAGACTGATACAACAACAAAAACCCAAAAGCGACTATCGGTGCTCGGTCAGTTTTTAGGGTTTCTTTTTAACATATTTTCTTAGCAAACAAACATTAAACATAAAGAGAAGACTATCCCAAGTGCAGAGAAAAGAGAGGGTTCTTAACACTTACCAGTGAAGGGCAGAGCGGACGACGGGGCGAACGACGGAGACGGTGGCGGAGGGAAAAGGAGACGTTGGAGATTCGAGAATTTGAAATTTTGAAAAGCAAAATGAAGTCTTGTCTGTTTAGCGAAATAATAGGACTGTACTAATATATAGTTACATGGTATCTCTTAGTTCGGTCGGTTTCGGGTATTTATTTATTATTTATTTTTTTAAAAGGATATATATATATATATATATTTTTTTTAGGTTTAATATATATATATATATTTTTTTTTTTTTTGATTGATGGTATTTAATATTTTAGTTCCTAAGATAAGACTTATGTTTAGATTAATCCTTTCCATTAATTATTACTTATTATTTTTCTCAAAAAAAAATTATTACTTATTATTACTTGCCTTTTTTCTTTTTTCTTTTTTTTTGGTTTAGTGTCATTTTTTTTTAATAGAGAGTTTCGAGTACACTCCCCAGATTTCTTATTCATCGTACTAAGACAATAAGACACCAATCAATTTTTGTAATTTTCTATTTATCTTAGGAAAATGACATCAGAATTTATTATACTTAAATAATTACTTCACTTTTTTTTTTTAAACCACTTCACTTATTAAAATAATTAATATAACAAAATAAATGTATTTGTTTTATTAATAATCTTTCTAATTAAATAGAATAAATACAACAATGTTAAAAGTAGTTAAACATGAGGAAAATATCATATTCTAAATCAATTATTATTATTCCAAATAAAAATAATTTGTTGTATAAAATTTATAAAAATATTCATATAAATTCCTTTAATATAAAAAACTAACGCATATTTATAGACATGGCAAACAGGCAGGTCGAGTCAAATCAATTGGATTGTGGGTCAATCGAGGTCAAAAAAATGTGTTATATTAAGCAAGTTAGAAACGGGTCAGTTCAATTGGGTTGCAAGCAGTAGGTTGGGTCGAGTTAACTCATATTTTCCACATGAATATTTTTTTAAAGTAAATAACATTTATTTGCCATTTGAAAAGTCAATAAGCAAATTACTTGATGTTAAATGCATTACTTTGAATTCACCATTTATATCAAAAATAAGCTCAGCTAAACAAATTATTATTTGTTTAATAATTTTAAAATTATACAAATTCTAATATTACTAACCAAAACAAAATAGCACAAAGGATAAGTAAAACAAATGCACAAGTTTCATTTCTATAAAATATCAACATCCAAAATATAAAACAAAATTACAAATGCCTTATTGGATAATTGATAATTTGACCCAAAAAAAAAAACATATAAGAAATTTTACATTCTTAAAAAGTAATTTTATAATCTATTATTAATTGTGGTTGACACTCTATTTCAATTTGATAATATACATGAAAGTTTGATTGTTTACTTATTTATATATGATCTCTTTTATGAATATCTTGTCACTGTTGAGCAACACATACTCCAAGAAATATTATAATTTATTTTAAAAAGCCGTTTATTTTTACATGAATTGTTAAAAAATAGGCCTAAGCATTCATAATTTATGTTGATTTTATTGATACTTTGGCTTCACTCTTTTCACACTTATGAATGTTTCTCATACATGTCTATAATTTTAAATATATGTTTTTAACTCTACTATAACCAAATTATTTTGGCACGTACTTTGTTATTTGATGTTTAAAAATATTTACTCATTATAGAATGTCTCAATCATTCATTTTTCAATTCATTTACATACAGTTATGTAAAAGTCTCAATTATTTTCTTAAAACTCACAACAAACAATTAAACCAATTTTATTTTTTTTACCAAAAAAAGTTTTAAAAAATGGTTCGAGTTATGGGTTAGGTTGGATTGGATTGGGTTGACCTGCAAAAAATGGGTTGAAACAAGTTGGGTCGGGTCAACCTGTTTTTGCTTTGAGTAAACAAATTCAAGTTTAGGTCAGGTATTTTTGAGTTAGGTCAAGTCAACAAATTCTAACCCGTTTTGCCATGTTTACACAACTTTCGATAATTAATATATGCATTTACTTAATTAGCTAATTTAAGGAACTAAGACTTTGATATAAATGTAAACTTTAATTTGTCTAGCTGGAAGCCTAAATAAATAAAATACTATTAAGAAATGCCACATATGCAGGGGCATTGGCAGGATTTTTTATTTTATTTTGGGGGCTGAATTACATAAGCATATGTTAGTCATAACTCATACATATATTATATACAATGATCATTGAAATCAAATAATATTTCTAAACTCAAATCAGTGTATAAAAATGAGTAATTTGCTATAAACATGAACACACACACACACACACAAAAAAAAAAAAAAAAAAAAAATGGCATCTCCTATAAAAGTTATCTTCAACTTTGATCTTTCATAGAATAAAATTTATTCATTATCAATTCTATAAGATTTCCTTTTCAAATCTTCAAATAAATAAATCTCTATTGCAACCTAAATTTTCTTCTAGAAAAAGATAAAATAAAAAATTCAATGTTAGCACAACCTATCAAGCACCTAAATCCAAAAGTAAAAGATAATATCAGCTAGAGGAAAAAAATAAAATAAAAGATAATAATTATTAAAAAAAAATCAATTTTGTGTGCGAATTAAACCTCATAGGTTCAAGTAATGCAATGTGCACAATGCACTTCAAAATTGAACATAGAATACATAGCACTTTAGCATTCTTATTATAAAATATAAAACAGATGGACACATGGCAACTAGGCATTTATTAGGTTTTGTTAAAAGCGATTGTTTTATTTGGGTGGGGGTTTCATAAAAACTAACAATGGAGTGTTGTGTCATTGCCATATTTCAAAGGGAGGACAGGTTTCCATGAAATTTTTTGGGGTGGCCAATTGGTACAATTGTTAAAGCCCTGCTTATTTTTGAAGAAGTGCAGCTTATTTTTATATACTATTATAAAGGGTCTTAATAGTTTTGGGGGGCCATGGCCCCTCTAATGTTATATGTGCCTCCGCTTTTGCTCACATGGCAAAACTTCATACTTTTCCACACGAAGAGTCTACCTTCATCTTCACTTATTTGACTTTGCCTTCACATAGACTCGATAAGGATGATGAAAACTTTCATGGTTATGTCATAATAGCATTTTAGAGTGAAGGATTGTGACATTGTGTGCTTAACATATATTCCTTTCAAGTTCATTGAAAAGAAATGCATTAATTGGAGAAAAATAGAAAAATTTCCCTATCTATTAAATCCAAAACTTCCAACTTCACACTCTTCAAACCAATTGAAGGTAACCCAAGGGATTAGATAGGTGGTTTCTAAGATTTCTTGATGTCTATAAGATCTTGAGTTCGAAACTTTTTTGGATAATCCCTAAGGGATTCCTCTCTGTAACCAGATGTGTATGGGACAGGACGACTGCACATTCCTAAAGAAATAATAACTCGAATAGATCTAGATATCCTTATTTATCACAATATACATATATATATATATATATATATATATATTTATATATCAATTGAAGGTTATGAAGAAAGCTAGAAAGTTTTCTTATGTAAATGACTTTCCAAATCCATTGGAAGAGCTCCATCAATTCTACCGTTAATGTTAGCATCACAAGCACTAAATTAATTTAATGGGAGGATTTTAAGGAACTGATCTAATGGGATAATAGTACTGGGCATACAAAAGAGAAATTAATGAGGAAAACACAGCAAGTCTCGATTCACAATTGTTATTACTGTTTTAAATTATGAAATTGTAAGAGTTAAACCATAAAAAAACTCACGTTCCTGAAAAATTACAAAGTAAGTTAATATATGTTTTGTTTTTTTGTTTTTTTTTTTGTTTTGTTTTGTATTGTGTTTTTTTATTGTTCAATATTTTTAAAGCGTGTCTATTGTATATTTTAACAGTTTTTTTTTTTTTTTTTGGTTAAAAGGATAGTGGACTAGATTAACCAGCCAAAGTAGGCAGAGTTATGGCTAAAAGCCTTTAGAGGGTACAAACCAATAGCATCTAAATCCAAAATTATACATAGTTCAGCAAAATAAGGACTGTCTAAAACAACAAAATCAACTGATAAGGAGCAGCATTCCTTGGCCAGGTTGTCTGCACATCTAATCGATTCCCGATACACATGGTTGACCTTGATTCGCTGGAAGTGGCTGAGAAGGAAGTGATGTCAAGATTTTTTTTTTTTTTTCATCTTAACATGTAACTGATTTTGATAATATAATATTATTAAATCCCATTAATTTTTTTTAGGTGAATTAATAGGTATTTTTAAATAAATTAATAGATAATTACTACAATGGAATAAGAAGAATGGTAGAGGAAAAACATAAAACTTACATGTTTAGTTTAGTGTCATTTTTTTATTAAAAAATGTTAAATAATTGGAGTAATTTAAGGAAATCCAATTACTCTTGAATTAAATACATATTTAAGTAATAAACATTTTTAAAGAGACCTTTTTTTAGTGAAGAATATTTAAAGAGACTCATTATGTTGGGTCAAGTATTTTTTTTTTTTTTTTTTAAATAATTTGAAGACCATGTGTGTCTTTATATATATAATTGTGGGGGATGAACTTGATTCCAGGTTGAAGCCCATAGGCCCAGAAGATCATAATTTAAGAGATGGGGCAGGCCCAAAAATGTGGATAGGAGTAAGGGTGCTTGAGGAATAAAAGACAACTCCCTGGGATATGTCCCATGGAGATCCGAGTTAGCCATCACTGCTGAGACTCTTATCTGAGGTAGTGGACAGATATGTAAGGGACCACAGGTATCCAATTCCCCTTTTCGGTCCAAGATGCCACCATTGTTAGACTCGCCTCGAGAAACATCCTAAAATGATAAGAGCCACAGGGGCAGGCACTTCCGCATTAATGAAATGTTCTCTATCTAATCTCTTCTACATTAAATGTAGATAGACTAGCCTGAATAGTGTAGAAGCCTCCAAAAGTCCTATCTCATGATGAAAGGGAGGCAAAACAGAGGGGTGATATGACAAGTATCCTCCCAAAATCTAGCTGGAAGCAAGCCAGCTAGGGAGATAAGGGAGGGAGAGATGTCTATAAAAGGGGAGAAGGTGCACCAAGAGAATGGGTTGAAAAATATTGAGAGAGAAAACTTGAGGAAGAACAAGAGAGAGAAAATTGTAATATTTGAATAGCGATAAGGGTTTTCAGCTTTCTTTCCAACTCTTTGTACCTCTGGAAAACAGTTTATATATCAATAAATAGTCTTATTGATCCTCCTTCCTTTCTAGTCAGTTGTTTAGATCTCCCATTATTGAAATTCTACTTCGTATTTCTTATAAATTAATTGTCAGGTCAGCTACTTAGTCACTATGATTCATACAATGTTTATTTTTGACGTCCACAATAATAATAATAATAATAATGAATTAATTATTTGGATGACATAGTGGGGGAATTATTAATTAATTAATATTTAGGCCTTCTCCTTAACACCATCGTTTCCACAACAGACAGTATGATAAAATTATAAAATTTACTTGCTTTATAGTACTGTTACAAAACTATTCATATTGGAACCGTGGCCAATGACTGAGGCCTGACATATAATAATGGGAAACTTTTAATACTTCAAAACCTTTCTTTCACATTTCAAAGTAGAGAAGAGTCCTTCCCATAAAAAAGTAATAATTTTTGTTCATAAATTTCTAGCCTAAAACAGGCATTCTTGATAAATCTTTTTCCTTTCTTTTATATGTTTGTGATATTTGAATTATACAATTATATATTGTTTGAAGTAACTTAGTATGCATTTTTTTTTTTTTTTTCATTTTATAGGATTAAGCCAATTTTGATCTTATTGTTGCCCTTTATAGACTTCACTGCAAAGCTTAGAAACATTAATCATCGTTCTTTATGGGTTTGGTACTTTCTTTGTTGTTATTTTGTGTCAGATTTCTTTACTTTCATAATGTCATTACAAATTGATTTTCAAAAAAAAAAAAAATGTCATTAAACTGAGAAATTAACAGGACATGAAAATCAACAATTTAAACTTCTCCCTCCTCCTTTTTTTTTTTTTTTTTTTTTTAACTTTTTTTTAATATTTATCTTTGTTCTTTAAAATGAAATTTACACCTTCATCAACTCAATGTTTGAAGTGTCACTTCTACATTATTATTTGCAAAAAAGAATATGAATCTTACTTAACTTAATTCAAAGATGAGTTTAATATTGTGCGGTTAGGGTCATGGGCTTATTGTAGGTGCATAATTAACATTGTTATATTGTTCAAAATTGGGTAAGTGTTCCTTTTTTTCCCCTGTAAGTAAAAGATTTTAACAATAAACCACTAAACAGAGGTACAACCAAGTATCAAAAATTAAGAAATTTTATTAATTATTCAATTTCTTATTTGCATGACCTCTCCATAACTTATTGCGTGGAGGCAGAGGTTATTTTGACATAAATTTGGATATGAATTAGGAAGAAAGCACCATTATGTACATTTGAAAACTGAAGGATACTTTTTTTTTTTTTTTTTTTAAATAACTATTTTCTGGCAAACTTTGTTCCTAATTGAAGCTTCAAAGTCTGAGAAAGGAAAATGTTTTGGTGTTTCATTTCAATGTAGGAATTGTAGAGGTTGCAATATTTCAGGATGCAGAGGAAGACTATGGCTATATTGTTATCTTTGAGGGTTCTTTCTATCCTACTTTTGGACATAAGAAGGAATTTTATTATCTTTATTTATTTATTTATTTATTTTTTATTTAATAAAGATATCTTATTTGAACTTAGGTTTCATGTAAAGTATTTATATACTAGATGTTAAATGTATTTCCCTTGATATAATTTTTTTTTTATTATAAAAATGCTAGGATTTAAATTGAAATAATTATTCCTATGGTCACTTTTCACTTGCATGAGAGCAATTTGGAGATTTGTTTCTTTCTTTTTTATGCGATTGATTAATTTTTTTTATTTGAAAAATAATTATCTTATTTAATTGCTAGAGCGATTTAATAATTAGATAAACTCAAGGATAAAATTAGATATTTAAAATTGGCTACCAATTTCTACTCCCACTTATAAACCTAGCCTCACATCACACGAGATGAGGCTCATTTTTTTTTTTTTTTTTTTTTTTTTTTTGAGTTTAGTATCATAAATTTTCATTTATCCTAATTTGAGGTTTAAATATTTGCCTACTAATATTACACATTTGCAAACTACTAATACAGTCAAAAGGGTCATGAGACATCTTTAAAAAATGAACACTAAAGTAGCATTGACATCATATGTTCGTGTGTGTGGATGTACTTATTTTTTGGAGCTAGCCTTATGATAATTATGGCTAAAGGTTGGACTTAAATGAGGCCTAGACATATAGTCTAGCATAGAAGAAAGAGGATACTGAACTATTCCTTTCACTAGCTCCTTGCACAAATGAGTCGTCTAGAAAAATTCAAAGCAAAAAATCTCATCACATTATTTTTTAGTATTTCTTTTTAACTAATTTACTCTTAACTTTTTAAATACTATTATACTATGTAATATAATAGTAAATTCATGCAAATAACTTTTTTCCATCCTCCCATTATTATTCTCAACAAAATAAAAAAGTTTTCATCTTTCACTTTTCCATCTTCCCAACCAAACACACACGAAAGAAAACTAAATATTTTATATCCCTTACTTTTTCATCTTCCAACTAATATATCTCTAGTGTAGATTACAATATATACAACAATGAAATTTAGGTATTTTTGCTAAATCCAAAAGTTTCCATATAAACATGTTACATTACTTGATAAATGAGTTTCTATTTCTGTTTTCATCCATATTGGGATTCTTTTCATCCATTGGCAAAAGATATAATTTTGTTAAAGAGTTGAGTATCAATAGAAATACTGGCCTTCTTCTCTAAGAGAAAAAAAAGAGAAGAAATAAGAAATACTGGCCTATTCCTATTTCTAAATTACTTGAAATAGGGTTGCATTTGAGAACAAAGATTGATTTACAACAAGGGGATTTGGAATGCATTGATTGAATTCCATGAATTTTATATCCTTCAACTTGAATGTCTTGATCATTTATATGGTCAAAAGTATTTGAAGTCTATTTTCATTGATTTTAAAGCAATGATACCTAGACAAAAAATTTCACAACATTTTTCATAGCAATTGAGTTGGCTAACATTTATTGGTTCTCATTAGTACTCACCACTAACATCACTTTTTAACCTACCATAACAATCACCCACTTTTGATTTTAAGCATCCTTACCTTAGGTTTAGTTTTGAAAACGAAAAACAAAAGTGAAAACGGATACAAAATTATCAAAGAACGAAGCTGACCCAACAACAAACCAAAATGCTCCAATATATCGTTACACTTTCTAGTGAAAAACCCCAGTCATATAATCAACATAAATGTGTAAAACGCGAAATGTTAAATCCTGGAAAAAGAGTTTCACAAAAAGCATTCAATCAAACAAAACATATCCACTCAGCCCACTTTCTAACTTTAATCAGATACCCAAACTACAGCGAGCAACGTCAAATTTTACTGATGTTATAGGAAAATTTTCAGACCAGTACCGGGTGACAGTTTGATCCAATGACATCAATACAAAAAGTTAGCAATAATTAGTGCAAGTTAAAGGAGAATAAAATCATCTGAGAACAACAAAAGCAACAGCAACAAACTCAAGCAAATCACCATCCACACACACTAACTACGTTCCCCATGTGTGTTTACTATTTTTCTCAATAAATGAAGGGTGACCACATAGCAACCAATAGTAAATGACAAAATAATCAACCAAAAAGAAACAGGATACGATAACCAAACAATGTTGCATATGTAGTTACTCCCCTAGTTTAACTTACATCACTTCTACAAAATATTAATCTTAAAGGGTTCCTGTGTATCGCAGACTCAAAACACTTTGGGAGATAGTGCTCAAGGAACCACAGGTTTGCTATCATAGGCCTCTCTTGCTTCAAGTACATCTGGATGATACCGTTTGGAAAGGACTTCAACTTGTTCAGCAAATGACTTGTTTGAATGCTCACCGATGTGTTTGACCATCTGGTCCCATCGCTTTTGACATACCTCTCCCGACCTATGCTCAAGCAAATCATCCCAGTCCACATCTTCTATGCAGCAAGCATCCAAGCTGTAAAGAGCATCCAGCAGGCGGTAGTCATCAGCATCAGCCCATAAACCTTCACTGACCATAGGTGATGTTAATTGGTTATACCACTTCATGCAGCAAAGCACATTGCTTCTGGTAGATAACTTATCACTAATGGCTTCCCAAGCGATATTATCTCGCAACATACCATGCTTAGATTTCTTTTCTTCACTGGCCTTCATTCGCAGATCCAAGTTTACTAAATCAAACAAGTTCTGATACTCCTCTTGGGACCAACGCCCTTTCTTCGTATTGGGCAATTTTATTCTACGCCATGTATCCTTTACATGAAACCTATGTTTGCCAAGCGCATCAGCCATCAATTTCCACTCTGACCCATGTTTTTTATGGAAAGATCGGATAAGTTCATACTCTTCTTGAGTCCATTTACGCTTCTCACCTCTTTCAAACAAAATATGGGCTCGATAATATACACTCTCAGTAGGCCTCCAAGGTAAGGCTGCTCCTATTTCCTTCCAACAATTTTTAATCTTACGATGAGATTTACAATGAAGAACCATGTTTAGGCCTTCATCACCTAACTGGTGTTCCTCTATGTAATCAAAAACAGCCTTTTTAACCATCTCATCTTCTTCTTGTGAAAACCTCTTACCTCGTACTAAGCTGTCATCTTGATCACTATTCCCTTCAATTGGAGCATCAGATGAAGAAAAAACCACCACATTATCTGAGAAACTTACTCTCCTAGGTGTTCTCTTCAGTGGAGAACTTTCGTTAAGATCACTGGTCTCAATATCTTTCCTTCCTTTCTTTTTTGTAGGCTCAACCTTTTCTGTGTTTTTCCTATCTGAGACCGCTCTTTCTTTTCCCATGTTATTCTTCACAGAAACATCACTACCCTCCGTGTCCCTCTTCCTTTTCTTCCCCTTTTTGTCTACTACTTTACCATCCTTGGTTTCATCATCTTCTCTTTCCACAAAGCTATTGTGCCCCTTAACTAGCTCATCCACTTTGTTATTCTCAAGGGTTTCATTAGTATAAGAAGCTGTCTCAATTCCATCTTTGCTCTTTTCCTCCTTATGCTTCTTTTTCTTTTTCTTTTTCTCCTTCTTTTCACCTGCTTCTTTCCTATACTTCATTTCATCATTGTCTCTTTTCCCAAAGCTATCCTGCACCTTAACTAGCTCATCCACTTTGTTATCCTCAAGGATTTCATTCACATAAGAAGCTGTCACAATTCCATCTTTGCTCTTTTCCTCTTTATGCTTCTTTTTCTTCTTCTCCTTCTTTTCATTTGATTCTTTCCCATCCTTTTTTCCGTCATCGTCTCTTTTCTTAAAGCTATCCTGCCCCTTAACTAGCTCATCCACTGTGTTGCCCTCAAGGATTTCATTCACATACGAAGCAGTCTCAATTCCATCTTTGCTCTTCTCCTTCTTATGCTTCTTTTTCTTTTCTTTTCTCTCTTCATTTCTCCTCTCATCCTCACTGCTCATTTTGATACTCTCCTCCACTCTCATAAGCACATCATTTTCACTTCCATTCACCTCCGATATATCAGCTTCATTTCCCATGTCTTTCTTAGTTTTATAGCCTTCCTTGCCAAGTGTTTTCTTACCCATGTAGCTAATAATCAACCTCCAACTTTTAACCTGTTGCTGCCAAAAACGCTGCTGCAGAAGCTGAAAAATAAAATAAAATGGCAGAAAATTAAAAAATATTTCCAACATGTTCATCATTTTTTAAAGTGAAGCAAAGAGATTTGACAATAAAAGGTTGTGAATGGGAAACAGATATCGATTGTGGTTGTTATTTTCTTTTTCTTCCTACTCATTTGAACTAAATAATTGACATTGTTATGCTTATAACCATGGTTTTGAAAACTGGACCAGATGGCCTGGCCGGTTCAACAGGGAACCAGGCACTAGTCTGGTCCGGAAACCCCCCCCCCCAAAAAAAAAAAAAAACCAGTCAAAACTAGGAGCCAGAGACAAAAACGGTTTTGCCCCAGTCCAGTTTTTAAAACCACGCTTATAACACTGCAATGTAAATGATGCTTTTTAACGGTAGAAACAAAATATACTAGCGATAACTTAAAACACAGAACCCAACCAGCATTATTAAATAACCATTCAACCCTCAAAGAGATTTTACGAAGTTGCAATGACTGGTACAGTAACATACAATAACAATCAGAATTCAACTGAAACCAAAAAAACATTAAGTGTAAGACTGTTAGACAATCAAGAGGCCACTTTGGAGACTCAAATATAGCCCAAAAATTCTTGGTTTTGTCTCTCCACAGCCCACATAAAGAAGTATAGATGGAATCCTAGAACATAAGGATACCAGCCACATAGGAGATTCAAAAATGAAACAGAGATAGGACACCCAAAACAACATAATCAAGCATCCAAATGATATCAGTTCAGTGTTGAGGGCATTTTTTGCAACATACCAAGGCTGTCAGTTTTGCAAAATTTGGCACCGAGACCAAAACAGAGGGGAGGAATAGTAAACCGAGCAAATTGTAATTCAATTGGTTCAGAATGGTCAGTTTCCAATCTGCTCTAAAAACTCTTGAATCAAGTTTCTAGTTGGGTTGCTGATACATAAAGATGGCAGGGGGAAAAGAACTTATTTAAACCCCTTAATATGGTCATTTACAGAATACAACCCAATCACAATTTGCTAAAATCTGTTTTTATAAGATAAAAAGCCCAGACAATGCAATAAGTAGTCAAAATTAAATATAAAGAACCAATCTTGAATGTTAAATATCGCATTAAGATTGATACTGAAAGATATCCAAATCCTTACAATGGGTCTCAGTTAGCACAATTGCCAATCTCCCAAATCCTCTACTTAACATAACACTAAATTTTCCACAAGAACTATTACATGTGGATTAAAATCTCAACCATAAAAGCTTTTTTCTTCAAAAAACAAAATTCTAATCAACAGTGCTACATACACAAAAAGTGTCAACTTTTTTTTACAACTTATTGAGATAGCAAACTATGATTAGTGTAGCATCAATTTCACTAGAAGCACCATTGACATCACTTTTATGGTACCCCAATCACAATCTGTCATGTCAATAGTGCTGAAAAACATTGTGAAATTCGTTATGTCTTTATACTTATTGAATTCCAATCTCCAATCTCCAAACTTCTAAAAGCTCAAGGTAGTAGTAAATCAAAACTAGAAAATCCCAAAATGACCATAGTTTAAATAAAAAAAGAAAACCCATTAAAAAAAAAACAAGTTTCAATCAAATTGGTCGCCAAAATTTGAGTCAAATTCTCTTTTTATCAAAAGCCCAAAACTTCCCTCAACAACACTGGCCTGAGATAACAATCATATTACTATTACTTAGAATATAGAGCTCTAATCCAAAAGCATAACTAAATATATCAATTTAGCATAGCTTTAGCTTCAGCTCAAGACTAACATTACCCAAAGAAAAAAACCTCCAATCTCTCTCTCTCTCTCTCTCACACACACAGAAATAACTTCACAACAAAGCTGAAATGACCCTAGTTTTATTAAGGTAGCAGTAAAGCAAAACTAGAAAAATCCCAAAATGACCGTAGTTTAAATTAAGAAAGGAAGCCCATTAATAAAAACAAGTTTCGGTCAAATGGGTCGCCAAAATTTGAGTCAAATTCGATTTTTTTTATCAAAAGCCCCAACATTTTCCCTCAACACAACACTGACCTAAGATAACAATCATATTACTATCACTTGAGAATAGAACTACAATCCAAAAACCTATAAATTTCATATTCAAATGACTACATATATCAGTTTTTTTAACATATCTTTAGCTTCAGCTCAAGACAACTTTACACCAAATCATAAAACCTTCAATGTCTCATACAATCACAAACACACACACACACACACACACCACATAGATATAAATTCACAAAGCATACAAACATATCCATAATCATTCATACTCCAACAAAAACACCATATTAGATCAATTTTCAGACAAAATCTAAATAAATAAAAAAATACCCACAAATCCACAGATGACCATACCCAAACCCCACCTTTCAAACCCAAATCAAAAAACAAAAATTACCAAATCTTTGTCACCCAACCAAGACCTGAACCAACAAAAGAGGAGGAGAACGATCGGTGGCGTTTTCCAGTGTGTGATTCGTTACCTGTGGTAGTTGCAGAGGTGGTGGGTCTCTCCCTGCCAAACGCACACAAACCTAGACTCAAACCCAAATCCAAACAGAAGCACAAATGCAAACTCTCTCTTCCATGGCTTTGGAACACCAAAGCTAGTGTCGGTAGCACCCGATCGGAGCCTTCAGTGTGGGAACCAGCAGCAGCGGTGGTGAGGAAAAGCTCGAAAATTCCTAGACAACTGTTTTCATGGCACTACTGATTCGAAGAGAGAGAGCACAAGATGGTAGTTTTGCCGTTGTGGGTAAGAGAGAAGAGAGAGAGAATTGAAAGCGTTTTGAGAAAGAGTGAAGATAGAGGGTTTGAGAGAAGCTGAGAATGAGTAACGGGCCTAAACGCCGTTTAGGGACCAATTTGGTTACTTTTTGTAAAGTTTTGGACTTTGTTTATATTAGCCCAAATTTCAGTATGGTTTATTGGAATTTGCCTTTTTTTTTTTTTTTTTTTTTTAAATTTTTATTTATTTAAAGGGATTTGGTTTGAGTTTAATTTTGTTCAAATCAAAATATAACCTTATTGGGTTGGGTTGTCGGGTAAAGATGATTTTGTTTGGTTTGAAATTAGGTTTTTACCCAACTATTTAAGTTTCCTATTTAATTTATGATTACAATTTAAAAAGTTGATCATAATATTCTAATTTTACTAAACCTAAATCTTAAAATATTAAAATAAATCAAACTAATAAATTTAAGCAAAAGTTTGGGACCTTATTGGTATTAGCCCAAATCTTAAGATAGTTTATTGGAATTTACTTCTTTTTATTTTTTTTTATTATTAATTTTTTTAAGGGATTTGGTTTGGGTTCAATTTTGTTCAAATCAAATCTATAACCTTATTTGGTTGGGTTGTCGGGTAAAGGTGATTTTGTGTGGTCTAAAATTAGGTTTTTACTCAACTATTTAAGTTTACTATTTAATTTATGATTACAATTTAAAAAGTTGATCATAATATTCTAATTTTATTAAAGCTAAATCTTAAAATATTAAAATAAATCAAACTAATAAATTTTAAAATATAAAACTATCAAATTTTAAAATACATAGTTAAAAAAAAAAAATTTAATAGCGTCGATTGGGTTGAGTTACTTGAGTTGAAAATTTTGACAACCCGAACTTAACCCTATCCAAGCTTCAAAATAAAATAAAATAAAATAAAATTTACAAATAAACCGAACTCATCAACCCACAAAAAACCAATTTGAGATTTAGGGTCAAGTTGAGTTGGGTTGAATTAGACAATTGGATGACATGAATAAAAACTCTTAATTTCTCCAGTCCCAATGTTTATCTAATTGAATCATTTTAATAGATTGTGTGTGTGTATAACTTATTTGAGTAGAAGTATATGTGACTAGTTGTTTAAAATGTCAAATAGAATTTTTTTAAAAAAAATCTCTTAGAAGAGAATTTTGTCCTACTTTTATATAATAGAATTTTTTTAAGGTGAAAATAATATTTTGGGTTCACTTTCAATTTGGTTCTCACTTTTTTATTTTTATTTTTTGAGAAGATTGTTCTCACTTTTTTTAGGAATTAATTTGGTCCAGATTATTTTTAAAATGCTATCAAGTTTGTCCCTATTGTCACACTTATGAAAAATGCCTACGTGGCAAACAATTTGCATTTTTTTTTTTTTTTGAGAATGGAACAATTTGCATTATTGGCATGTCTAATGGCTAATATTAAAATATTAAATAAGATACTGATGTGTCCAAATTTTAGTGATTTGATTAGTGTTTTGATTGGGAAAAAAAAACCACATTAACTTTTAAAAATATTTTTCTTTTCATTTGGATCTAATTGAGAAAAAAAATTGTTAATTTGACATATTAGTTTATAATTAAGAAAAATAATGATAGAGGTATTATATATCACAATATGTAGATGTATTCACAACATGTGTGCGATACCCAATAATAAGTAATTATAATAATTAAAGTTCTTTATAATCACTTATATAGTTAAGATCAAACTAATATCTGTGCACAATTATAGACTCAACAACCACCCACATAATCTCTTATGCTCTAAAATCATATAATTTTTTTATAAGTTTTGGCTTACCTTCATCACTTTTTTAAACTAGATATCTCATTTTATTTTAAATAACAATGGCAAGTGATAGTAGGGGTAATGTAGTAGTTTCTCATTAAAATAAAAAGAGACTACAGTGAAAAAAATACTGAAGATAAGTCAAATCTTTTTTATATATTATATTATTAGTATGCGCTCAAACATTTTTTAATTAGGGTTATTAAAAAAATCATTTTGCTAAATCAACACTTGAAATTGACTTGATTTTAAAGTTTTGATTGGTTTTTCACCTGGTGGTCGCCACTCGTTTTTATTTTTCAATTTTTTGGTTGGATCTTTGAACTAATACGTCATATTTATTTATTATAAAAAAAAAAAAAAAAAAAAAAAAAAAAAACTTTACCTATACCTCAGTCCTCAGTGCTTATATTTATTTTCACATATTATTTGCTCGTCTTGAACTGAGAAAACTACCTACACTAAACCATGACTTTCTTGGTCGGTATTCTATTGTATCGGTTAGTGTTAGTTGTCAAAATGGCAAAATTGAAACCTTCGATTCAATACAAAATCTCCCCTTGGATTGATTGAACCAAACCACATTTCTCCCTAATTTTAACTATTAAAGTGTCATTTCCTCAAATAAAAACATAATTTGAAAAGAAAAAAAGTTATTTGTAAATTTTTGGGAAGTTCTAATTTACTTTTGGTCAATATGGTAATTCTTTGAACAGTACTTTTGGTGGGATGAGAGTTGAGACTAACTAGCTTATTAATTTTTATGTAGTTTTTTTTTTTTTTTAATAAAATTATTGAGTATTAATATAAGTAATATGATTTTTTTTTTTTTTTGTAATTCGGAAGAAACTGAAAATATATTTGAATTAATATTATAATATAAAGTGAACAATTCAATTGATTCCATTGAATTGTTCATAGAGAAATCAATAGATTCCATTTTGCCTATGTTCTCAAGAATACTTCAAATCAAGAGATTATATGACAAATTCAATGATTGTAATCCTTGAAGATTGGTTACTTCCAGGGATCTCCCTTGATAAATTATTATGAGAAAAGTCTACACTTTTTACCAATTGGAGAATTGTGCTATATTCAAGAATTCTCCCCTTTATCACAAGCAATGCACTTTCAGGGGGGAGTGATGCACCATAAAAATATTCTGAGGGCTCAACTTTCATGTGGTGGTGTGAATTATTATTTGTGAACATTTCACTGAAATTCTTAACACATTTAGGTATTCTTCTAGATATTTTATTGTGTGAATGGTCTAAGAGTTGGAGCGAAGTTAGAGCAAAAAGTTCTTCCAATATGTGACCATGAAAGTTATTTGAACGAAGGCTAAGAATCATCAAGCTTGAACATCTACGTCCTATCCATGAAGGTATACTTCGAGCAAACTCATTTTCACCAACATCAAGAATCACCAACTCTTCACAATTTTTCAAAGATGGCAACTTTCCAGAGAATTTGTTGTTGTATAAATGCAAAAATTCAAGAAAGAGTCAAAGAACCAATGGATTCAGGAAGGCTATTAGTGAAATTGTTGTTTACCAAATTCAACACAACACTGACCTAAGATAACAATCATATTACTATCACTATAGAATAAAACTCCAATCCAAAAACCTATAAAATTCATATTCAAATGACTAAATATATCAGTTTTTTTAGCATATCTGTAGCTTTAGCTCAAGACAACTTTACACCAAATCATAAAACCTTCAATATCTCATACAATCACAAACACACACACATATAAATTCACAAAGTATGCAAACATATCCATAATCATTCATACTCCAACAAAAACACCATATTAGACCAATTTTCAGACAAAATCCAAATAAAAAAAATACCCACAGGTCCACAAATGACCATACCCAAACCCCACTTTTCAAACCCAAATCAAAAATCAAAAATCACCAAATCTTCGTTACCTGTGGTGGTTGCAGAGGTCGTGGGTCTCTCTTTGCCAAACGTTTCCCTTGACATTTGGCACACAAACCTAGACTCAAACCCAAATCCAAACAGAAGCACAAAATGCAAACTCTTTCTTCCATGGCTGTGGAACACCAAAGCTAGTGTCGGTAGCACTTGATCGGAGCCTTTAGTGAGGAATCGGCAGTAGCGGTGGTGAGGAAAAGCTCGAAATTAGGTTCGGTCTGAAATTAGGTTTTTACTCAACTATTTAATTTATGATTACAATATAAAAAGTTGATCATAATATTCTAATTTTATTAAACCTAAATCTTAAAATATTAAAATAAATCAAACTAATAAATTTAAACAGAGTTTTTAAATATAAAACTATCAAATTTTAAAATACATAGTTTTAAAAAAAATAATAGGGGAAATTATATTTTACCCACCTGTGGTTTGCCTGAAAAACACTTTACCTATCTGTGATTTAAAAATTAATATTTTACCCACATGAGGTAAGTTTTGTCTATCTTCAGTTACCAACCTCTGTTAAAAATAGGGATAAATTTGTATTTTTGCTACATTTTTATATCATTTTCATCTCAAAACATAAAAAAAAAAAAAAAAAAACACAAAAAAATTCAAAAGAAAAGAAGATCTAAAAGCTAGGTTTTGTAAAAATTAAAACCTAATTTTTAGATCTTTTTTTCTCTAACCTTTGAAGGAATTCATTGTCCCATGCTTGAAGTCTAAGAGTCTTCATGTTTCGAAGAACTTCTGAAGTGGATTTCATCCAATTGTCCTTGGATTCCATGGTCCTAGATTGGTATCTCGTACGGACTATTGTAAGGGTATATTGCAACCCATAACTTTTAATTCTCAGTTTTTGTGATGGATTTGGCATTCTTAGATCCCTTTCTTGGCTTCTTCTTGAAGATCTTTGTGTCAGGCTTTTCCCATGATACCATTCAATCTCCGTCCAACAGAAAACCCCAAATAAGAAGAGACTCGAAGAAAGAGGAGACAAAACATTTCAGTCGAGCAACAGATATGGAATTACCCAATTGCTTTCGCCAATATGATCATCTTCAACAATCGTGTGATACGTTTTTTTAAGGACTGAATTCTTTAAAAAAGGATTAGTATCAAAGAAGAATTCCAGCTTAAAACCGTTCGGGACATCAATTCTACACCACTTGATATCTTTGAGGAACTTAAGAGCCTCTTCATCACACTCCATGATCTAATCCAAGGGAACAACATATCACAGTTCCAAAATCAATACAATATATAACAAAGAACCCTTAGTCCTAAAAATAAGGGGAATATCCAAAATAGATCATAGTTCCTCCCCAGCTAGTATTTCATTAGTCTTCATTGCTGTAAGCCAGAAGTCAGGCACTCCTTTTTCTGCGTTCCCAGAGAAAATCATAAATCAAGTTCAAGCAATAATAGTTCTCAATCAAACGAAAACTTGAACTGTAAGGCAGAAGTCCGGTACTGTCTGTGGCTTTGTCCTCTTCTTGATCCACACCAGCTTCACTTGTAACTCCTTCTACTTCAACTTCACCATTCACAACAAATTAACTGAAAAGATACATACACCAACCCTGCAGATGAACAACACTGGAGTTGCAATCCAAATAAGATAACCCAAGGCTAAACTTAATTTATAAATCTCTAACCTGGAAAACATGCTAATGATAAAAATTTAGTGATATCAATAAATATGATGCAGAACTTAGTGCCTGTCAATATGATGAATACCTCGGCGTAAAGTGGTTCATAAAGCTTCTGGTACTTAGCTTCCAATGCCCCTCTCTCTCCTCAAAATTTTTTGCCTCTAGCTCATTATGCTGGTTCTGCCAATTAAAAGTTAGGTTTTAATTTTTACAAAACCTAGCTTTTAGATCTTTTTTTTCTTTTGATTTTTGATTTTTTGATTTATTTATTTATATTTTTTATGTTTGGAGAGGAGAGAGACATAAAAGGGTAGGAAAAATACAAACTTATCCATATTTTTAACAGAGGTGGGTAACAGGAGACTAATAAAGCTTACCTCAGGTGGGTAAAGTGGCAATTTTTAAATCACAGGTAAGCAAAATATTTTTTTAAGTAAACCCCATGTGGGTAAAGTATAATTTTCCCAAAATAATAATAGCGTTACTTGAATTGAAAAATTTGACAACCCAAACTTAACCCTATCCAATCTTCAAATTAAAAGAAAAAAAAAAAAAAATTACAAACGAACCGAACTCATCAACCCACAAAAAACCAATTTGAGCTTTAGGGTCAAGTTGAGTTGGGTTCAATTAGTCAATTTGGATGACGTGAATACAAACTCCTAATTTCTCCAATCCCAATGTTTATCTAATTGAATCATTTTAATAGTTTGTGTAAAGTGTGTGTATATAACTTATTTGATTAGAAGTAAAGTATATGTGACTATTTGTTTAAAATGTCACATAGAATTATAATTTTTTTAATCTCTTAGAAGGAAATTTTGTCCTACTTTTATATAATACAATTTTTTTAATGTGAAAATACTATTTTGAGTTCACTTTCTATTTGGTTCTCACTTTTTTTTTTCAATAAGATTGTTCTCACTTTTTTAGTAAATAATTTGGTCCATATTATTTTCAACATGCTATCAAGTTTGTCCCTATTGTCACACTTATGAAAAGTGCCTACGTGGCAAACGATTGGCATTGTTGGCATGTTTAATGGCTAATATTAAATGAGATACTGATGTTTCCAAGTTTTAGTGATCACATCAGTGTTTTGATTGGGAAAAAAAAACCACATTAACTTTTAAAAATATTTTTCTTTTTGTTTGGATCTAATTGAGAAAAAAATTTGAATTTGATATATTAGTTTATAATTAAAAAAAAATAATGATAGAAGTATTTTATATCACAATTTGTAGACGTATTCAAAACATGTGTGCGATACCCAATAATAAGTGATTACAATAATTAAAGTTCTTTATAATCACTTATATAGTTAAGATCAAACTAGGCCAAAATTGGGTTTTACCCCTTTTAGCCAAACTTTCCAGTAAAATATCCCCTGTTTGAAACTATTTAGGAATATGCCCCTGTTTTGAAACTCGATTTTTAGAAAATCGAGTTTCAATGAAATACTCGATTTGGCGAAAATTGAGTTTCTTGAAAAAATTTGTATGGAACTTGAGTTCCTTGAATGGATGGAACTCGAATTCCATGCAGACTTTTTATTTATTTTTATTTTTTATTTTAAGTTTGATTGCCTATATCTCGATTTTCCCCAAATCTAGTTTTCAATGAAACTCGATTTTTAGATAATCGAGTTTAAAACAAGGGCATATCCTTAAATAGTTTCAAACATGGGACATTTTACTAGAAAGTTTGGTTGAAAGGGGTATATCCTCATTTTGGCTAATTGTAGAAGGGGAAGTCAGCTGCATTTTCTATTTCTTTTATTTTTGTGGATGAATGATAACCATGTTGCAAATAAAAAACAAGAAATTACAAATAGAAATTTACCTCAATTTTTTCAGGGACAGTTTTCCTCCATTTCAGTTTGGAAAAATTTCATCCAACCCATTATGTAGCCACTCATAAAACCATCCATGTCACCACACGTGTATTAATTGAACAAAATACATGACTAATTATATAAGTCATGTAGCTAAAACTACACATGAATAGGTTTATCAATTGCTATGCATGTAGGTTTGAGCAATATTCTCCAAACTAGTTTGGAGCTAAAGTTTTATTTTTATTTGACAAAAATACAAAGCACACCCTCTAAATTTGACCAGAATTTATTTCAGGATTCTAACTTTACTTTTGTTCAATTGAGTCCCCTAAGTTTCAAAATTTTTCAATCAAAAACTCCTTTAGTTTTTGTTACACTACACCATTAAACACACCCAAAATGACACCGAATTTTTCAAGTATTTAATAACTAAAATTATTATTTTGTCATTATGTCTAAATTAAAATTTATCTTAAAAAAGTTATTTTTCAAAAAAGAAATCTACAAATTTTCATAGTATCTATCATCATCTACCACGAAGCAAAAACCATAGATTTTACTAAGATATGTTGATGTGGAAACCACTGGATACCAAAAAAAAAAAAAAGTAGAGTCGGCAAATAAAAACTTCCTAGGATGCAAAAACAAAAATGCTAGCTAAAAATCACCGCTCGACCCACCAATTTTGATTGTTCTTGAGACAAATCTGGTTCTAACCACCACAATACAACTCAGAACAAACTAAAGACCTATAGGTCTATAGCCACGTTTAAAAAAATGCAGCTATAGGCTGAGTCCTATAGTTATGTTTTTTAAAAACGTGGCTATAGACCCAGTTTGCGCTACATTTAGAACCCGCGACGGTAGGTAATGTAAATGCAGCTATAGCTTGGAACCTATAGCCATGTTTTTAAAAACGCGGCTATAGACCCTATGTTGTGTTGCATTTAGAACTCGCGATTGTAGGTAGGGTTTCGGCTGCGTTTTCAAAACGTGGCTAAAGCCTTCTACGCAGTTTTTTTTTTTTCCTTGCTAAATCACAAATTCTTGCCCAAATTTACATAACCAAATACAAAATAGATAATCACAAATTTCTGCCAAAATTTTCATAACCAAATAGAAGACCAACTGTAGTTGGTCTTGTACATCACAAACAACTATATACATAATCAAATTTTCATTGCCAAAACAGCTATATACATCACAAAATCTGTAAGTTCCCAAAACAGCTATATACACATCACAACACCAAAATTGTCTAAATTTGGCAAGTTCTCAACAAGTTTAGAAGTTCCCAACAAGTTTTCAACTACAATAATCAATTCCATCCTAATGCTTAATTAACCATCTACACCCACAAAATGCCCTTTGGTTGATTTCACAAAAGGCATGCCCTGTAAATTTCAGCTATCTTGACATCTTCTACTTTCAAAATCACCAACAGAATCGGTCACTTTTCCTCCTCACTACTTCTCCTATGATGAGTGGGGTGCATCTGCATAGAATGAGTGGTTAGTAAAGTCCAAAGAGTAAGTGAGTAGAGAATTTTAAATTACATTTAAAAAAGAGAACCATAGTTCTTAGAGTAGAGAATTTGCATAGAACACTATGCATACCTTTGTGGAACAATTTTAACATCAAAGTTTCTTCTCCACATCTAAAGAATTTGCTCAAGGACATTTGTAGAACGGTCTCATACCCCAACAAAGATAAGCACCAATTCGGTAAAGACTTTAAAGAAATGCATGAAAAGAGCACAAAATAATTAAAGGAAACCATCATGAAAGCTAATCAAAATAAATGACAAAAAGAGTATATCTTAATGAATGAATGAATACACAATTGACCACAACCAAGCACCAACAATATGAAGCACTCCCCCTCCAACATGATATGTGATGCATGAAGTTGAACCAAATCTCTATAAAATTATAAACTCATAATACTCATACCCAAAACTAATGGTAGACCCTTTCACCATCAAGCTTATATCATAAATTCATTGTGATTCATGTAACACAGCAAACAAACTATAGAATAGAAGTGATCATGAAAGTGGTACCAAGCACTAAATAGAAATTTAAAAATAATGAGCACTCTCACTACTTGTAGGGTTTGGAAAAACATGACAGTGTATATTTTTAGAGAAATTTTGTTTCACCTAAGGATTCACAGTTTCATTCCCATTATTTTTGTACCACAGAGTGTCCCCATCAAGCATTGCCACCTTGAATATATTAAAGGCATTGTATTAATATCATATAACAATGCATTGCAAAAAGTTATGTTTCGCTAAATAACATTTGTTTGCTACTTGAGAAGGATTTGAATCACGCATCTGTGGGCTAAGTTGGGCTAACATTTCTCTCATGTGCATTAACACTGAGGCCATTCGCTGTTGGTGCCTTGCTTCTGCTTAGGAGAGTTGTTCTAGATGCCTTGCTTTTGATTGAGAGAGTTGTTCTTGAAACTTTGCTTCTAATTGGGCTAGTGATTGTGTAGGTTGCTCTTCATGCCTCACCTCAGATTGATCTAGTTGTTCCCTAAGGGAAGTCTCCAACTTTGAAATCCTTTAGGTCATTCCGCTTGACGATGGTGGAGTCAATGTAAACCGTGAAAGGTTTGTGGCACTTTTTCCTAATGGGGTTCGTCCAAAAGCCACCCCACATACACGTCCAGAGCGTTGTGGACCCATCACGTGAGCATACACATCATCTTTGGACCAGAGGATTCCACCACCAAGCTCTCCTTGTAGTCACATGCCATCTTCATTCAAAAGTTCTCTCATCCTAGCATGTTTTTTCACAAGAACCAAATAACATATTACACACCATAAACAACACAAACACAAAATACACTAAAATTCTATTCAAATTGTGCTTACAATGTTCTCCTCCACTTGGGGAGTAACAACAGCCCATCTCTTTGGTAGAGTATACATTCTCATACACATCTACGCACTTGACTGGCACCCCTTTAGATTTCGCCTACATCATGAACATAATCCATACAATAAACACAATTGCTCTCATAATTGTCATGTTGTTTATCATTTGCATTGACTAAGGCATTCATGAATTCTATGTTTATAACTACCATAAGCAAGAAAGTTAAAAATTATTTTCAACATTTAGTGTGATTCAGAAGTATAAAATCAGCTTAGGTGATACATGAAGAAAGTAAATTAGGAAGCAATTACACATCAAAGCAAATTAGGTAGTAATTATACATCAAAGTAAATTATAGAGAAATGCTAACGAATGCCCTTAGGGCAATGGTTAATAATCTATTTAAAGAAAGTTTTATGGGAAAAGAGGAAAAAAAAAATCAATTAATGTTTTGACAGCTTTTTCTATTTTTTATAAAAATAGTGTCAAAACTTTCTTAAAAAAGTAATGTTAGAGTCACAAACTATTTTACAACATTTTTACAAATTATTGACGTGACAATTTCTTATTAGTTTTAATATGGGTCCACCATTAACATCATATTTATGTTTATCAATGATTATTTGAAAATTACTAAAGCCACATCAGCAATTGTAAAAATGTTGTAAAACAATTTGTGTTTGTAGTATTATTATTCTTAAAATGGATTATCAACCATTGCCATAAGAACAACTGTTAGTATTTTTACAAGTCATAAGTTCAATAAAATTACACGTCATCATGTTTCACATGGTATCCCAACTCTCAAGTACACTTGGATTCATGTTTCACATAGTTATATCCCAAAACATACACCAAAATAAATAAATAATTTAAAGATAGTTTATTGAGAAGATCAATTTAAAAGCTTCCTTCTCAAAAAAAATAATAATAATAATAATAATAATAATAATTCAAAAGCTGGCGAAATTATCATTGAGATCCAAGTGGCATGTCAACGCCAGATTTGGACCTTCTTTTTCCTGTTTTTTTTTGTTTTTTGTTTTTGCTGAATATATAGATTTTGACCAATTATGATACTGCTTTTATTTTTTTTTGCTTTGATTTATGATACTACTTTGCTTGAGATGTATAGCTGAGGTGATTTTGAGAATGAACAAAAACTAGTTGTAATTAATAAGAAAGTCAATATGGGATTTGGAATTTTGGATTATTGGAATTCTCATTCTTGAGGCTTCTCAAAATGGAAATTCCGATGCTTTTGAGAGTATTAAAGGAAGTTAATAACTTAATATTGAAGAAGAAAGATGCTTCTTTTTTTGTTTTTTTTGAAAAAAAGATCCCAACTTATAAGAGTTTATAAACTAAAGGCTCAAATCCTTGAATGTATAAGATGCAATTATAGTTGAACTAAGCTGATCAAAATGACCCATTTAGGCCATTGTAATGGATTAAAAGCAATTGACTTTACACAAACTAAAGGCTAAAGGTGTGAGCACATAGGATAGGAAGGCTTTCATAAGGAGTTGACATGCATTACTATCATAGTCCATCGATTTGAACCTAACTATTTGTCACATTCTTCCATGATTATTCATTTTGTGATGCTTAGGGCCTGTTTGGTTAGTTGAAAAAAAAACACTATTTTGGTTTTTATTTACAGTGTTTAGTGTGTCCTACCACTAAAAAAACTGATTTAGTTTTAACATTTGTATTCATTTTTCATTTTCAGTATTCTAAATCTAAAGGTTAGATTTGAATACAAAAGTTTGAAAACGCATTATATATATGTCGGAGGAGTCCTTTCTTACCTCACAAAGGGATGTGGGTCTCATTTGGGACCCATAAGTGGAGCCCACAACTCTTATTAGAGTATTGGCAAACTACGAATTAGTGTATTGTTTGCATCTTATCATAAAACTGTATATATAAAATAATGCATAGACATGTATATGTAGCAAATTATCTATGTACTGTCCAATATGTATCTATATCATATAATAATAACTATGATTGCAAAAAGCAATTATTGTATACGATAACTAAGATTCTTGGACCCAAAAATCCAAATAACTTCAATGGCGGGAGAAGCAAAAGCAATTAATTTGATCTAATAATAACAACTTGTAGCATTACTATAAACATTAGTATAACATAGAAACAAATATATATATATATATATATATATATAATTTAAAAAAATTATTCTCCAAACATGTGATGCAGTAGCGATATAAACTACTCGGCTTAGCAACAACCACAGGAATGGCAACAAGTGCAACAGCCTTCTGCAATGTAAGTCCAAATTTGTCTTTTACGTCAATATCTTCTGGTGCCATTCGGTCAGGAAGCTTCCAATTAAAGTGGTGAATGAGAGAAGCTAGGAACAAGCTCAGCATTCTTACAGCAAGATCTAAACCTGGCCAAATCCGCCTCCCAGAACCAAATGGCATAAAAGAGAGGTTTGTGCCCAATGGCGACTCCAGGAATTTTTTCCAGGATGTTCCTAAATTTTTTTTTTTAGTTGAAAGATCCAAAGGCCAAAGCCATCATCAAGTAGATGAATCTTGGGTACGTAGTTTTTTTATCAAATATTTGTCCATAATTCTAGCAAAAGAATAAATAATAAACTATAAGTTGATTTGAAATATTAATAAAATTATTAATTATTATTTCATTAATTTGTTTGCCTTTTATAAACTATAATTTGTTATATTGTTATTTCATTAATTATAAAATTATTAATTATTATTTAGTCTAACATAATTTAATTTGTTTATCTTTTATAATATATTGATTAATTAAATTATTAATTATTGTTTATTAGTTGTTTTCCTTAATTAATTATTGATTAATTAAATTATTATTTATTAGTTGCACCATGTGCATTTACTTCCCCCAATTTAAATTCCTCATCCGGTTCCATGTGATGTGCCCATCCACCCCCACCCCACTCAATAGACAATGAAACAAACCTCATCACAAGAGTCAGCTGCCAATCAGAAAATTTCACAATCACAAATCACAATAAAACAATTAATTGTATCTCACCAAGTCTCACCAACACTAACACACACCAACACCAACGGATAAAGCCAAAAAATAAAAGAGTCAAGAACAGAGATTAAATATTAATAAAGTTAAAAGATAAGCTGAGCCAATCATAGTTATTCAAAAGAATAAGATAAATTATTAAAGTTAACTGTTAAAGTCTTAAAAGAATAAAGAGAGCCTCATTGTTTCATTTCAGATTTCAATTCGTTTTTTTTTTTTTTTTTTTTTTTTTTTTTTTTTTTTTTTTAAGATTAAGAGAGAGAGAGAGAGAGAGACTGAGAGAGTCAGAGAGAAAAAAAAAAAGAAAAAAAAGAAAAAGAGAGAAGTTATGAAATACCTTGAGGGAGCACTGGAGCAAGCCGAGCGACAGGCAATGGAGCAAGCCGAGCGACGAGCGACGGGCGACGGAGCAAGCGATAAGCCATGAGCGACTGGCGACGAAGCAAGCGACGAGTGATGGAGCAAGCGACATGACTGAGCCGAGCGACGAGCAACGTGACCGATCGGTGATCTCCGATCCGATCTAGTGAGCGATCTCTGATGCCCAAATCTCGACGCGATGTGCTCTAGACTGGAGCTCGAGTTGTGTTGGCTGACCGATCTCCGATGCGGCGATGCCTAATCCATCTGTTGGCTACGTTGCTTTGTTGACGTTTTGTCTCTAGGTTTGCTTTAGTGATATCTGATTAGTGATCTGAGGTTTCTGGTTGAGTGATTTGTGTATATTGGATTTTGGTTTTTTTTTGGGGAATTCATGGGTTTGCTTTACTGTTTACCATCTGTTGGGTTTTTTTTTTTTTTTTTTTTAGATTGGGTATGCTTTACGTTTAGGATTGATGTTGGGCTTTTTTGTGGGCTTGCTCTGTTATAATTTTTTTTTGCTTGAAAGTAGAACAAATAATTTTTTTTTTTTTTTTTAATTTGAGAGTGTTCCTCATTTTCTTAAGGGTGTTCCTCATTTTTTTTTTTTTTTAAAGGATAAACAAATAAAATTTTTTTAATTATTATATAATTTTTTTTTTCAAGGCAGGGTGTTCCTGGGAACATCCTGACTCTAACGTAGCGCCGTCACTGTTTGTGCCTCTGAAATCCACTTTAGAGTCGATGAACCTTTCTGGTTTAAATTGTGTTGGCTTGTCCCAGTACATGGGATCTCGTGCTATCGCCCATGCATTTACAATCACTTGGGTGTGTTTAGGAATGGTGTATCCACAAACTTCCACATCAATACGGGAACGAGGAAGGAGAAGAGGTGCTATTGGATGAAGCTGCATTGTTTCTTTAAGCACAGCTTGAAGATAGGGAAGTCGTGGGATGTCTTTTTCTTGTATGCTTTCTCCTATTCCAAGTGTTTCAGTAAGTTCTTGTTTTGCCTTGGCCATTGTGTCAGGATTGCGAAGAAGCTCAGTCATTGCCCATTCAATTGTAGCGCTAGTTGTATCAGTTCCACCAATGAAAAAGTCCTGAAAAATTGTGAAGATGTAATTAGCCAAAGATGCAATAGAGGTCTTATAAGAAATTATGGAGGTCTTTTATTATTATTATTATTATATATATATATAAATAAAATAGAGGTCTTATAAGAAATTATGGAGGTCTTTTATATATATATATATATATATATATATTTTTATTTATTTATTCCATTATTAGGAGTGAGGAGATTTAAACTACATATAAATCTGTTAAGGTATCAACCAGTTAAACTACATGATTTTGACAAGTTTTGATATTACTTAAGCTAATTAGGTTTGCAAAACCGTAGTCTTATTTTTATATCTAATATATCAGTTCTTCTAAAACCGCACCATTTGACTCAAATTTTGCTATATCTTGATGATATGTGTGATACTAATTAGTAAATCATCATTTTTTCACATGAACCAATTAGTTTTTCTCCTTGACTTACACCCACACGCACACATTATCTTTGTATTTTTCCAATACTGACAAAATTTCAAGACAATAAAAAATCTATAACTAGATCATCAATTAAATATTTAACTTTCAAGTTTTTTTGGTTAAAAATTATAAATCAAATAGGAGTTTATGGATCAAATAGTAAATAAAATCAGATTGTCGTGAAATTTGATATGTGTGTTAAGAATATAGATAAAATGTAATCTAATGATGAGATTTTTAAATTATATATTCCATAAAAAGTTATTAGGTGGTGTAATATTTCTTAAAATTATACCAAGTATTACTTAAACTCATCTTATTATATATGAGTTAGGTTTAAGTTACACCTAGTGTAACTTAAAACAATGTTACACCATCTAATAATTTATTATTAATTTTATATTTTGAAAATCTAACCATTGAATTACAAATTTTATATGTTCTTAACATGCATACCAATTGGATGTAATTGATTAATCAATCCATAAATTCATCTTTTATGATTTATTTTAAAATACAAAAATTTAAATTTAAACAATTAATTGATGACATAATTATTGATTTTTGATTATTTTTAAATTTTATAAGCATAGAGAATATACTAAGATAGTGTAATCTGACAGTAAATTTATTAAATTCATATATAATTAAAAAATATTGGATGATGTAACATCAGTTAAAGTTATCTTAGGTATAACTTAAATCTAACCCAGAGAGAGAGAGAGAGAGAGAGAGAGAGGGTTAAATTCCTCATGGCCCTGTTCTTTGCTGAGGTCAAGGACGACATCTAACAAGTCATCACAGCTCGGTGATCCAGATGCTCTAAATTCTAAACGTTGATCAATAATGTTGTCAATCAACCCATGCAGTCGATCGTAACTCGTAAGGAACCTTCGTACTCCGCCTTATACCTTGTAGATCAAATGGCTTTAGCAAAGGAAAAAAGTCTGAAAGATTAGGCTTCCCTCCAAGCTCCATTATACTCCAAATGAGTTCCTTTAGTTCTTGAATAGCATTCGATTTTGGATAAAATATGTCGACCGAAAATATTGTATTCGATAGTGAATTCAATGTGGTTCCAAACACCAACGTCCCAATACTTATGGCCTCCCTAGCTTCACTAGCTTCAACCACACGCCTAACCATACCGTCCACTGCCAGTGCTCGATGTCGCGAGCCTTGCAGACTTGCAGTGCCTTGAGTCTGTGCGTTGTGAAAATCTGACTTTTGAATATTTTTCTTAGGTTTCTCCATTTTTCATTGCCTGGTAGCCATACCACTGACAAGTCGTAGTTGGTCTGTGCAGTCGCAGCATCTGGGCTTGGTCTCCCTAGAAAGGTTTGATAATTCTTTTGGAGGATTTCCCTTGCCATTTTTGCAGATGAAGCAACCACAGTTACGTTGAAACCGAGTCTCACAGTCATGAGGGGACTGTACGTCTCAGCCAACTTGGTTATGGACTCGTGGGGCCTGTCACCTAGAGTAAGGAGGCTTCCGATGATGGGTAGGCCAGTTGGTCCCGGAGGAAGCTGAACCCTCTTCTTGAAAAGCCAGTCTTTGATGTGAAGAAGGGCTTGCGTAAATATCAAGAGGAATAGAGAGTAAAGAAGAAAACTAAGTGGCCATTAGTGAACTTTGAGCTATGTTGAGTTTGTAGAATTTTTTTTTAAAATAACAATAAATATTAAAAAATTTAGTTAATTGTCATATTTCAAAACAATTTTGAAAAATAACATCTCGAGTATCTAAAACTCGAGTTCCATCTTAGAACTCGAGTTTTTAAGTCTCGATTTTGAGAAAAAAAATTGCGCTGAAAATCGAGTTTTATAGACTCGATTTCCATAAATTGCAAAAAACGCCGCTATATGGCTTTAAAACGTCACTATAGGTATTAAAAACGCCACTATAGGGCACCCTAAACCTGGCTCTTACAAAATTTTTTGCAGGAAAACGCCGCTATAGGGCTTTAAAACGTCACTGTAAGACTTAAAAACGCCACTATAGGTGAAATTTTTTGCATAAAACTCGAGTCTTAAAGACTCGAGATCTATGTGGCATTTTCCCACTCAGAACGCGAGTCTTTAGCACTCGAGTTCTAATATAGATCTCGAGTTTTTAAAACTCGAGATGCTACTTTTCTTAATTGTTTGAAAACGTGCCTAACTTACTATTTTGAATGGCTGAAGGAATCTGATATGCACAATACCTCTGAGTTTGTACTTGATAGGTTCTCCACAATGGTTTCCTATTTTATAACCATAAAAGGAAGCCAGGCTGGCTAGCTTTTACCAGTAGGCCAACTACGCGGGCCAAAAATTCTCCTAGATAGGCTCGTCGGCTATATTTATTTATTTGAAAAAATAAAAGTAATTTTGTCTTTTTTTAGAAAATTTGGAACCATAATCTTTTCCTCTTTTAAAAAGGGTGGAAATTTAGAACCATAATCTTCTTTTTAAGTCAAAAGATGCTCCTAGAGCATCCATAGCTAGGGATGGCAATTTTTCCCCGCCCCACTTAACCCGTCCCTCCCCGCTTCGTCTCGCGCGGGTTTTCCCCGCCCCGCAAAGGTGGTGGGGCGGGGATGGGGCAAGATTTTAGCCCCGCACCATGGGGCGGGGATGGGTTTAGGCTTTTTAGACCCACCCTGCCCCACCCCTCCCCATCCCCGCCCCACCCCACGTTACTAAAAGTTATAATTGTGAAATTTTCATACCCTAAAACCCTACTATTTAAATAAACATATTAATATTAGCATATTTTATTCTACCCAATGTGATTTTCTACCTTTATTTTGTTGTGTTATACTATGAGATTTTTTTTTTTTTTTTTTTTTAATGATTGTCTTGATAAACATTTGGATATATTATTTAATTTTTTCTAAAAATTGATTTGATTTTATGGGATAAATTTAGTTGTAATTTCAAGTATATTTTTATTAATGAAATAGGTTTCATTAAAAAAATTGTACTAGTTGTAGGGTAAATTAACAAAAAGTAGAGTTTTACGGGGTGGGGCGGGGCTTCGTGAGGTCCCAAGGGGCGGGGATGGGGTGAGAAGGTATTCCCCGTCATGCGGGGCGGGGCGGGGATGGGACAAGATAAAATCATATGGGGCAGGGACGAAGACCCCATCCTTCGGCCCCGCCCCGCCCCATTGCCATCCCTATCCACAGCAGATGTGTCAAATATATTAAATGCCAAGTATTTGGCATATTTGGCACACAAAACATTAAAAAAACCTCACAGCAGATGTTTTAAATGTTGCAAATATTGCAACGATATGGACACAAATGCTAAAACCAAAATAATGTTTTTTATTCGGCTTTCTCTCTCCTCTCACTTCTTTAATTGATTTTTTCTCTCTCTTCTCACATCAGATTCCCAGCTCCTCCCTTAATAGAGAAAGAACAAAATAACACACTTCACATCTTCAAACAATAAGCTCCAAGGCAAGGTGGCCATTATTACCGGAGGCGCAAGTGGCATGGGCGAGGACACGGCTTACGAGTTCGCCACTCACGGCACACGAGCCAACGTCATCGCTGACGTCCAAGACGAGAAAGGCCAAAACGCCACCGTGTCTCGTTGTTCAGGTCTCTCTGATCTGGCTTGCCACCATCTCACTGTGATTTGGGATTTTGGAATGGTGCTGTGAATTTGAGATTTGGGGTGGTGCCGATGGGTTTGAGATTTGTGGTTGTGCCAATCTCTCTGGTTGTGGGTTTTTTTTTTTTTTTTTTTTTTTAGGTGGCGTTAGTGGATGTGGGTTTGTGATGGTGGTGGCTAGCCGGTGTTGTTGCTGTTGGTGGTCGTTGTTGCAGCAGTGGTGGATGTGCCGTTGTTGTTGTTGATGGTGATGATAGGGAGGAGATAATATATTATTTTAATATGTAGTAAATATTATTTTAATATATAGAATTGAATGATAAAACATTTGATAAATGAGATGTTATAAAATGATATGGTAAAATAATAAAGTAGGCTTTTGATGTGTTATGACATTTTTTTTTTTTTTTTTTTTTGCAACATCTACTACAGATGCTCTTAGGTATCATTTTTCATTTTCTAATGTCGTTGCAATCGGATCGAAAAGGACATTGAAAAAGAAAAAGCTGCTAAGACAAACTTTAGGTGGTCATAAGTCATAACACATGCTAGTTGAGAGAGACATAAGTCATAACACGTGCTAGTTGAGAGAGATGCTAGTCACAAGTCATAACACATGCTAGTTAATGAGGTTCTGATAGGGCGGCACCACCTTAAGGCCAAGTGGTCTCAAGACCACCTTAATTTGAATTTTTTTTATATAATAATTTAAAAATTTTTATATGTCTTCCTTTCAAAAATAATTTGAGAACATCCTCAGTTTTTTTTATGCTAATAAAATTAAATTTTACTCCATAATTTGTTCTACATTTAGTGGATGAATGATTGCTTGGTTATGTACATTGAAAGAGATGTAGCTTGTAGCATTGATAATGAGACTATCATGCACCAATTTCAAAATATGAAAACCCGTAGAAGGCAATTGTAAACTTTATGTATAATTTATTTGATTGTATACTTCTTAAGGAACATCTTGAGAAAAATTTCTGGAACCGCTACTGAGCTAGCACCTCTTTTTATTTTTGAGGAGCAATTTTGTAACAAAGATAAGAGCATCGGCAAACTTTTTGTATCCAATTTCCCCAACACTTAATATAGTTTTGGAGTTCAAATGCGCCCAAAAGTTGTTGCATTGTGGTAGCAAGTTTACGTGGATGGAGTGCCTTGAAAAGTCTAACGTTTGATAATCACTAGGTCTAATATTTCTATAGAGAAAAGAGAGAAATTAATCAATTTTCTAAAACTGGAAACCATTTGTTTAGCCCACTCTTTCAAACTTTTTTTTATCTTTTTTCTATTTGAGAAACAATCTCCTTCAAACTTTGGTTCACTTAGCTCGGTACAATCATAAACTACTAGTTATCTTATTTGTTAAATTGTTAAGAAATAATGAATTTTATTATTCAAGTATTATTGTAACAAGTAAGCAGAAATGCAAATTGGCTTTATGGATAAAGTGCGTCAGGAACTTCCATCAAGTTTTTACCTATGCATTTGAGCATTTGGATCTTCTCACATGCATGTATGGTTGTATAAGAGGAACAGCAAAACAAACCTCAAAATTAATGATGTAAAAACAAGGTTAATTAATTCTTCGACACTTTTCCATGAGTAAGGAACACCAGGTATATGGTAGCTTATAGAGTTGTACATGATAGGTATGTACAGCAGAAAATATGATCCACAAAATGAGCAAATGCAGTAGAAGTAAACAACCACAAATCTAGACATTCATACTGGCACTTTAATTAGTAGTCTAGACAACAAAAACCAAAAAGGACACTGTCACTTGTGAAGGCGATAAGTAGGAATAGCAAGTAGGTGCTTGGCTCTAGGAGTTGTGAGACCAAACTCTTCGGTCATGTCCAACTCCGTTGGCAACATGTCATTAGGAAGCTCCCAATCAAAGCAATGAACAAGTTGTGCTAACACTAGCCGAACCACAGTTAGACCCAATTGCATTCCTGGACAGCTTCTTCTCCCAGACCCAAATGGGATAAGCTCAAAGTCATGTCCTCTAAGATCAATGTTACTCCCAACAAATCTCTCTGGATTAAACTGATCTGGCTCAGTCCAAACACTTGGGTCTCTCCCAATTGCCCATACATTTATTAAGAGTCTAGACTTACGAGGTATGTGGTAATCATTGATAGTGCAATCTTCCAATGACTCATGAGGTATCAACAAAGGTGCTACTGGATGTAGCCTCATGGTTTCTTTTACAACCATGTCCAAGTACTCCAAGCTATCCAAGTCAGATTATTGAAGGTTGGATATGGATTTTGCTTCTTGGTTGGATATGGATTTTGCCAAATCGGCTAGCAGCGGAGATTATTGAAGGTTTTTGTGAGCAGAGTTTGACGTGTGCTGCCGTAATCTATAAAGGATATGTGCCCATCTCCAATTGTTAAACCTCTTTGATCTATATTTGGATTTGGATTTAGGGTACTACCTAGTGTTCTATAAATTTATCTTTTTCTAAAAAAATTGGGTGTTATTCTTATATATTCATGTGATAGAGATGGAAATTCAACATTTTTGCCACGATGAGCATCCATTAGTCTTCAATGAAGACAAGGGAGGAGGACCTCGTTGTTGGGCGTGCAATGAACTAATATTGGGTCCTAGCTCCAGTTTTATAAAATGTAAAAGATACTACTAAGAAGGGTAATTTTGGAAGAAGGATAAACTCGTCCGTATATGAGGAAGCCGATGGTCCTAATGAACCCGTTAGCTTTAGTTGTGCATTCAGAGAGACGAAAACAACGATATCATAAGCTGAAAACTCCATCTCAACGCTCAATGACGTCTGTGTGAGACGACAAGGAAGCTGACGGAGAGAAAGAGGCCTTTGATTGGTCCAGTGTGGCCTTGCTTGGCCTCCACGAATGTGTATATATAAGGAAATATCTTGCGCTCCACGGTTAACCCTAATCAAAAGGATTCATACAAGGAAAGGATCCTGCAAAATACGCGCATTAATGAGGATCTTCCCTACAAGGAAAGACCCTCTCGGCCAAGAAACGGATGTAAACTCCATACTACTAGAAAAACCTCAAAGCCCTCACAAATTAAGGTATGCATACTTGATCCTAGCTCTGGCACTCTAAAGTTGTGAAAGTTCTCTAACTTGACATTCGGAGGGTATTTGGCCGGTACGACACCGGTATTCTTTGCAAGGTCTTCTTTGTTTTTGTTTCACAGGTGTTGTCTCAAGCACGTGGGGATTGTGCGACTTATTGACAATTTTTGGTATCATCAGTAGGCGCCATTTGTGGGAAAGACTTGTAAGCCATACTACTACTTCCCAGTTAAAGAGTTGCATGGTACTTACTCGCTTGATGGCGACCACCAACAATAATCAAGGAGATGAACCACATACCACCGCCCTCGAGAGATAGGTTCAGACTCTCGCTGCAGCCATAGAATGCCTCACCAAGCAAAACCATGACCTAGAAGAGCAACTGCGCCAAAAGTGTTAGGACATATGTGATTTGATGCTAGGAACAGCCTCCTAACTGGATCTTGATTGTTTTTACAATCCAGTTGATTCAATACAAATTTGTGATAGGCAACTCGCCAGTATCAATCACCTTAGCTTGACCATCATTCTGGTTTTTCAGGACCTTCTTACATTGTTACTTCTTTTTCTTTTTAATTTTTTCCCAATCGCTTGGGGGAACTATTCTTACTATTAAGGATATATTTAAATTTTGGAGAAATTACAGCAAAACCCACCTGTGGTTTGGCCCATTTTCACTTTGCATACCCATGGTTTATAACTTAAACATTTTGCCCATCTGAACTTCAATCTGTTTGCTCTCTATTACCCACCTCACCCTTAAACGTTAGAAAAATACCCATTTATTAAAAATCAAAAAATAACACAAATCAAAAACACGAACCATTGAAACTTTTCCTCACGAGCCCTAAAAACACGAAAACCCCATTTTGCATCTGATATTAAAATCCTGGTAATGGAAGATGGTAGAAAAGAAAATTTTAACATGAAAACATAAAAGAAAATGAATCAAACACCTCTCAAGAAAAACTCTCAACCATTTTTCTCTCCGAGATCATCATCCAAAATACTGCATAGTAGAGGAAAGTTCCCACCCAGTTTCATTAGTCTACATCTCTTCATAGTACTACTCTTTCTCATACATGGAGAAATGAAACAAAGAAAATCTCAGGTTTGTCATTACAACCTGAGTTTTGAATCACACTTTGAGCATTGATCTATTGGGTCCAATAGTTGAGTTTGTGGCTTATACGTATAAAATGAATTTTGTTTTGAACCTTTTGTTTATTGAGAAACTTTATCAAACACCACAAAGGCAGCAAACATTCATGCTTGCAACAACCCAAAAAATTAGCAATTACAACCAAAAATTACATTACACTCTTTTTTAATAGAAAACCGCAGCAATTACAACAACCCAAACAGTAACAACCCAAAATCAGAGGACAACCTTAGTGAAATTGAAACTGGGTCTTTAATGAAGAAACAAATTGATACCATTTTGTTCAACAAGTTGACGTTGAGTTGGTTCTTGAGTCTAAGAGAATTGTCTAGGTCCATTAACACGAGGAGATCTTTGATTCTTTATAGAAGCTCCTAGATCCGTTTGATTAAGTAACAACCGCTCGTAGCTTCAAACTTTCGATTCGTCCATTGTGTATACAGTTTGATTCTCGTCAATGGTGGTGGCAAGTGGTTGAGATGGGCAGTGAGAACTTGGGACTTTTGGCCATGAAGGCCTAATCTGAGTCTTTAGAGAAAAATAGAGAGTTCAACGAATTGCGTTTTCAGGGTTTCAATATCAAATGCAGAATGGGGTTTTTGTGTTTCTAGGGCTTGTGAGGAAATGTTTCAATGATTCATGTTTTTTATCCGTGTTATGTTCTGATTTTTAATAAAATGGTGTTTTTCTAACGTCTGAGGGTGAGGTGGGTAACGGAGAGCAAAAAGATTAAAGTTCAAGTGAGCAAAGTGTTAAGTGACTTGAGTAGGGAGGTTCTCGTTGTCTTCAGTAGGAGGGTTCTAGGCATCTTGGGAGGAAAGGTTCCCGGCGTCCTAGGAGGAGGATCATTAGCAGACATAGCCAAAGGAACGACGGGCCCTTCGACTGCAAGTTGGGCAGGGATCACACCGTCATCTTTTGGATCCCGCTCTGACTGAGTAGAGTCGTCAGTCTCCTTACTGACGGTGTTGCCACCTACAGGAGTCGTTGGCAGAGGGTTGTCTATGATGACTTTGGATAAATCCAAGTTTAGGTAAACTGACCAACCTGCTTCAGGTAGTCCTCAAATTCGTCACCATAGTAGATGACACTGGCATCAATGAAAGGCTGGGAAGCCTTGAACTCTGTTATGGCATCAACCCTTGCCGTCTTGACCTGCCCACAAATGGCCGTCATCTTCGCCTCTAGATTTGATTTCTTTTCTTGCACCTTCTCTTAGAGACGGGCCTCCTCCTTCAACTTTTCAATTAAAGCTATCACCTCCTTATTAAGCATACGGAGGGCCCCTTTGTACTGCTCTTGCTCATTGGTCAGGGTCTTATTATGCTTACAAAGCATGTTGATCACCCCTTCCTGAGTGACACTCCTATCTTGAAGCACCTTCATACGCACCTGCGCCTTAAAGCAAGACAACTACCAGCCAGTGAATGAACAAAACCAAAAGAAAATTTGAAAAAAGTACGTACCCTAGAAAGGTCAAATAAACCCGACGCCCCCAACTTTTCCATCATCTGTTCAGCACAAGGATCCAAGTCTGTGTCCTTGATGATCGACTTAATTATCTCAATGGCATGATCCTTATGTGTAAGAAGGCAATGGATGGTTCCCTAAGTGACAGGACCAATTGCTATCATTAAACCCTTGCCAGCTCCATGGCTAGGTTTTGGAGGTGACGACTTCTTTGGTTTGTCACTAGCAGGGAGGGTCAGTCCTTTCTTGAGGGGAAGGTCATCCTTCCTTTCGCTCTTTCTTTTGGAGGACCCCTTGGTAACGCCCTTGGGAGCCGACGAGAAGGCCCCCTTTTTCTCCTTTTATTTACGCACCGCAACTGATACCCTTACTAAAGCCCTTTTCTTGGCTGATTCCATTTCTACAAAGGGCAAATGACGAAAGTTAGATAAAAGATGGAAGGAAAATGGCGAGAAGAAGGAAGTAAGAACTTATGCCGATGAGAGTAACTATTCAGACAACGTGCTGCAAGTGTTGGCTCGGGACCTCCGCAGTAGGCGTGCAATGTATTAAGAGTGATTAGGTCCCTGCACTTCCGTTCGTCAAAATGGATCTCAAGAACCCGACGAATAAAAGCTTCCTGCTTGTCAATTATACAAGGGCGGACGCTAGCAGGAGAAGCAGAAGACATTAAAATACTTAAACAAATAAACAAAAAAAAAAAGAAGTAAAAAGACTGACGGCACTAAACTTGAGTCCTTCACAATACCCAAAGTATTGTCAAAACCATGAGGCATTGTATCCCACTCCTCTTAACGGCATACCCAATCCGTCCCTTGAACAAAAAAATATCTACACTTCCAATTCCTATTGGAGTTAGGCATATTTGACACCAACCTAAGTGTCTTCTTCCTCGCTGCGAAGTGATATATCCCTTGGGATGAGATGATATGTTGGGGTCTATAGCACCAAAAGAACTCGATAAGAGTAAGCTGATGGTTCCCACCGCTAAGACAATCCCAAAAGATTTCAACTCCAATAAATATCCTCCAGGCATTGGGAGCAATTTGGTTGATGGATAGTCCTAGAAAATTGGCCAACTGACGGTGTAGTGCCGTTAGTGGCAACCTCAGTCTTGCAGCGAACATGGCATCATACATGCTGACGTCTGTGGTCTTCCCCGAGTAGCACTTTTCAAACTTCCCAGGTAGACGGATTGGGATATTGCTAGGGATTTGATAATGGTCTCTTAAGTTCTTAAAAATGTTGGTCATCATTGTCGACTTGAAATCATTAACGGTCCACATCTTTGGAAGAATGAAGGGACGAGTATGACCGTCCTCTAGGCTTTCTAAATCTCCTCCCTCAAGAGCCGTCTCATCACCCTCACCTTCATCTCCGACATCTTCTCCCCTATACTCTTCGTCCTCTTCTTCCTCACCGCACTTATCCTCACCTCCCTCTACATCCTCGACTTCCTCTCCATCATAACTTTCCCCTTCGTCAGGGGAATGGGCAGATGATTCCCTCTCTGATGACCAGGAAAAGCTCTCCTCGGGCTCATGACCTAACGGGAAGATTTCGTCGTAGCTCGCTCCCTCACAAACTGACAACTGTTCACTCATTACTTCTCTATCACCTACAAGCAACGGAGTAAACTAAGAACCTATTTGATGAGTCTCTCTATAGAAGTGATGACTAACCACAAAAGCAGAAGTAAAAAGAAATGAAAAGAAGAAGACGTACAAGATTAATTGACAACTTAAGAGATGACGGGGTTCGTAAGCTACCAGCAGCAAAGATAACGGGACGACAGCTCTTTCTCTTAAGATTTGCAAAGATGAAATAAGGAAAAATGAGAGGAGGAAAGGAGATATTATAGGACGAAAATACACGGGCAACAAAGCGATGCTTTTGTCCAGAAACGAGGCCAACCAGCTTGTGCCACGTGTCCCAGCATTTAATGATAACTGCTCGAGGAACCATTAATGAACACCCCTTTTTCTGAATGAATAAAAATAATAGAAAAGATACAAATCAAACTCCATAACTCGTCAGCTAAAGCCAATGGAGCTATGGAGTAGGGGGGCAGCTGATAAGGGTAATTTTGGAAGAAGGATAAACTCGTTTGTGTATGAGGAAGCCAACGGTCCCAATGAACCTGTCAACTTCAGTTGTGCATTTAGAGAGATGAAAACAACGATATCATAAGCTAACGACTCCATCTCCACACTCAACAACATCTGTGTGAGACGACAAGGAAGCTAATGGAGAAAAAAAGGCCTTTGACAAGTCCAGCGTGGCCTTACTTAGCCTCCACGAATGTGTGTATGTAAGGAAACATCTTGCGCTCCATGGTTAACCTTAATCAAAAGGATTCTTACAAGGAAAGGATCCTGCAAGATACGCATATTAATGAGAATCTTCCCTATAAGGAAAGACCCCTCTGCCATCACATCAAATGTAACTTTAACCTTCACATCAAATGTGCTTCTTTACCCCTCACCATAGAATCTGAAGTCCATGAGCACCCATTAACTCGCATTTGGAGTTTGATGAAATTCACTTGCGACCTTTGTGGCAAAGAAGGTAATGGGCCCTATCTTTGTTGCACTTCTTACCCACATAGTGTGAAAGCTATACATCATGACCACCTCCTCCACCTCACTTATTCTTCTCTTGAAGTCCATCAATCTATTTTCCAATTTTGTCAACTTTGTGTTCAAAAAGTAGACACAAACTATGGGTTTTACTATTGCTTGAGTTGCGATTTTGTTGCCCATCTTGGTTGTGCTATGGGCGAGGAAAATAGGGAGGACATAAATTTGATGAAACTTAAAGATGGAGAGTCCAGTGAGTCAAAAAATGAAGATTCAGAGCTCAATGAATCTAATGACTCAGCAACTTACATAGTAAAAAAAGTCATTGTAAGTGAGGACGAAATTGAAATTACCAAAGAAATCAAACACTTCAGTCATGAGCATGACTTAAAGCTTATTGATGAGGTTGAGAATAACAAACAATGCAATGGGTGTTTACAAGTCATTCTCCCTCCATTTTACAGTTGCGTCAAGTGCAGCTTCTTTCTTCATAAATCTTGTATTGAATTACCTAGAAAATAGAGACACCCTCTTCATCGACACTCACTTACTCTCTTCCAAAAGGCACCTTGTAGGTCTATGTTGTTTTGGTGTGATGCTTGTGGCCAGCTTTGCAATGGCTTCACCTTCAAGTGTAATAAATGCGATTTTGATCTCGATGTTCAATGTAGTTTGATCTTGGATATTCTTACCCACAAAGGTTACAAGAATTGTCTTCGCCTCTCCAACATAAGATATAGTCAAAACTGCAGTAGTCATAACTTTGAAAGGTCTCAAGGATTCTGTTGTATCACTTGTGAATTTGCACAAGACTTAAAATGCGCTACACTACCACTTACTGCAAGGTAGAAATAGCATGAGCATCCCTTCATTCTTAGTTATGCTGCTAAAGATGACTCTGGTGAATATTATTGTGATATATGTGAAAAAGAAAGAGACCCAAAACAATGGTTCTACTACTGTGCATATTGTAGTTATCCTGTTCATTTGAAATGTATTCTTAGGAAATATCCAAATTTTAAATTTGGAGTTTTTTACACATTTGACTATCACCCACACCCCCTTACTATTATTCAGAAAACTAAAGACCACCAAGCATGTCACAGATGTGACGGTCCCTGTGATGAAGAGTTTTTCTACCAATGTGTATCATGTAATTTCAACGTGCACACGTATTGTTTATAGAAACGACAAATATGGTTTTAATTTTTATTTTATACTAGACTTAGTGCACGAGTAAATTCTAGGGTGAGAAATTCGTCAATTGCCAATGCAATAGTTATTTTCAATGCTCTTCCTTGGCATCATGATTCAAATAAGACAAAAAATACATTATACCAACTCATGGTTGTCTGGTTGTACCCTATCATAATCTCTTAGAAACAATAAGACACAAATACATTATACCAACTCATGGTTGTTTGGTTGTACCTTATCTTGTCCTAATCTCTTAAGCATCTAGATAATATGAATTTTCAGTTTTTAATGTTTTATGGTACAATATTTAGAATGGGAAGTTGGCCCTCAATGTGGAACATTGATCTAGGCATGATGAACAATAGTGGAACTAAAAGACAAATTACAGGTATCTTGTTATTTGTAGCCTTGTAGGACTATATCTCTCTCTTTTCTGTTTCTATGCGATTTAGACTGCATTCATTTTTTTTGAGCTCATATTAAATTGTCCATCTCTTTTCTTTTTTCTTTTTTTCTTTTTTTGGTGCATTAGGTGGAAGCCTAATATTTTGATTAACAAGTGTCCTTCCTCTTATCATAGAGGGTGAGGTTCTTTTATTTTATTTTCTCAACATAGATTTTATACATCATTACAGTAAATATATTAGCCTGGTATCTTAATTTGAAGACACACTATGTACTTTGTAAATGTTGAGGTTAGAAACATGGTGACTTAGGGTGAAATAATTATTATTTTCATTGATTTATTGGGAAAAAAAAAAGAATATAAATGCAAAAAAAAAAGAAAAAAGTACCCAACTAAAGTTGCGTCTTTCTTGGTAGAAACTGGTGGGCCTTCTAGTATCATACGAAGCAGAGCCCTCCCACTGATTTGGGTTAGGACAAAGACAAAACAGCCCATGCCCAAATGACAAAAAGACCACTCATTACTCCTCTCCCCTTGCAAAATCCTAATCTTCAGTTCACTTCACCCAATCTATATAAATACCTCTAACTCTCAGATAGAGAAACACACGCGGCAACTACATATGTTAGTACCACAACCTATGTTTCTTATCCAAAAAAAAAAAAAACATGTAATACAATCTATGTTATTTTCATTCTATAGTTTTTCCTTTTGTTATGTGTGTTTTTTTTTTTTTTCTTGTTTTGAAGCATAAATATGGAAGAGAAAAAGGCAAGGTACAGCTTCTTGGTTGGATCTAATACCACGATCCAATCAATTTCTTTTTACAGACCTTGCAATATTCAGCTTAGCCAGTATCACTCGCCTGAACTTGACCTTCTATTTGATTGTTCAGACCCTTTTATTACTGCCACATTTTTTCTTTATAGAGATTTTCAGTTTTGTGAAAAACTTGATTTTGAGTAATGTATTTGTAATGTGTTGGCAAACGCACTCTGTCCCTAAACCGTATTTTTTTACGAATGTTCTGAGGCAATTTCTTCGTTTGCAATAGTGAGAATGAGATTCTAGTATATATATTTTTATGTGCTAGAATTTCCCCACTTACTTGACCAATGGTCTATTTTACACTGACCTTATTGGCACATTAGTTGGATACATAAATACAATACTGTCACAAAAAAGTGAATTGAATCGATATTTTGACTTGTGTTTGAAAAACTAAAAAATTGGGCATTTGTGTTAATAAGAATTTTGACGATAAGAAGAAGAAATGCATTGAATTGATTAAGAAATAGGATGAAATGGATTGCTATTGATCTTATCATTTGTAGGTAAATAATCAGTCAGTTTTCATAACACTAACTCATTAAACTATTTTTTGTTTAATAAGCCATTAAACATACGGAAATAACCAGAAAATCAAGAAAATTTTCTTAAGGCAAATTCGGACCGAGGAAAGTTCTTGGAAAAAAGGAAATACTAAGAATAAGCTCCTGATTTCCTGAAATGCATCTGGAAATGCACTTTGCCACTTTGTTGAAATGCCGATGAGTGTGAAAGATTTTGTGGACAAGTTTAATACGTAGGAATGTTTTTTTTTATGCAATTATATTGCCAAGGGAAACAAATATCTAGGTTGAGGGTTACAGAAGTAAATGGGGCCAATGTAAAAATTGCTATCTTCATGCTTCAAAGACAGACCACAAATAACAGGACACGAAAATCTCTCTGTTCATTACTTGGACAACCACTAACCGAAAAGCAATTCATAATTTCATATTTTTCCAAAAAATAAAACCAAAAGAAGAAGAAAAGTAATTCTCATTTCTCAGGCCTCTCTCTCTCTCTCTCTCTTTGTGTTTCCTTTCTCAATAAAATTGACTGAACCTTACTCTCCTCTCCCACTCCCACACCAAATCGGCTAGCAGTGAATGCAAAACATGCTATGCAGAGATTCAACAGCATAACAGCATTTTATGTTACATATTTATCAACATCTTTTCTGGTATTAGTTTTACTTATTGTTATTATTGTTGTTACTGTTAATTCTATGAAAGTGAAATTATGCATGATTTACAAGTGTTTTTCCTCTTATCATAGATGGTGAGGTTCTTTTCTTCTCTCTTTTCTCAACATAAATTTTATACATCAGCATAGTAAGAATATTGGCCTGATATCTTAATTTGAAGCCACACTATGTACTTTCTAAATGTTGATGATAAGAGCATGGTTATTTGGGAGCAATAATTGTTGATAACTTGCCTGGTTGAGCAATATTTTGTGATTGAATGTACTCCTGGTTATCTTTAAAAGTTAGAACCTTGCTGGGCATAGAGACTTCTTTATAAGTTGCTTAGTTTAGAAAATACTCGTCAATCTTCTTGCTTTGAACTATGTCAATGTTACATTGCACCTAGCCTCTCCAACACAAGATATAAACCAAACTACACTAAATGTGACTTTGAAAGTTTCCAAGTATTTCGCTGTATCACTTGTGAATTTCACTAGACTTTAAATGTGCTATGTTACCACATGCTACAAGGTAGAAACAACATGAGCATCCCATCACTCTTAGTTATGTTGTTAAAGATGATCCCAACAAATATTATTGTGATATTTGTGAAGAAAAACAAGACTCAATGCATTAGTTCTAGTACTATGCAGATTGTAATTATTGGTGCTTACACATTTGACTGTCACCCACACCCCCTCTATTTAAATACCTCTAATCTATCTCTGAGAAAGAGGAACACACGCGCAGCAACTATGTTAGTACCACGATTTATGTAAGTACCAGTACCACCATCAATGTTTCTTTCATTATGTAGTTCCGTTCTTTTTTCGGTGTGCTTGTGTTACTTGTTTTGAAGCAAATAACGGTAAGTGAACAAAGTAAGGTACAGCATCTTGATTGAATCTTGATTAACTAATACCGCGATCCAATCAATTTCTAATAAAACTTGCAATTCCCAACTTACTCGACCAATGGTCTATTTTACACTGACCTTATGGGCACATTAGTTGGATACATAAATATAATACTGTCACAAAAAAGTGCTTGTGGTACTTTCAAAGTAAAATAACATGAAGTGAAGAAATCTGGATCTTCACTTGCAATATTCAACTTGCCTTTTACTGCCGGTGCTGGTACATCTTTCATTATTATTTCTTCTTCTTCTTCTTCTTCTTTTTATTTTTCCCCAATTACTTGGAGACACTATTCTTATTTTTATAAATTTGTTTAAATTTTTGAGAAAATATTTGTTAATAGTATTGTTTGAAACTGATGATAGTTCTTCTCCTCTTAGTGCTGTTATTTGCGATATTAATGGAATTCTGGTTTGTATTCTGTACTTGAATTTCTGAGTAGGCTAAATGCCATCATAATTGTTTAATGCTTTTGTCAAAGTTTTTTTTTTTTTAAATGTGCTTTTGTCAAATTTCTGGTGCTCTTGAAGTACTAAGTTGGTATCAAGGTCATAATATTATTTCAGTAAAGTATATGATGAGTTATGGGATTAGAATAATATGCTGAATATGATCAATAAGGTATAGCTCAAATAGCCCCTCATAAGAGCAAGGTGGAGAGGGGGTGAAGTCAAAAGTTAAGACCCATTGAACTTAAAATGACACAATGATTTTAAAACCCAGAATATCCATGTGTTAACTCATCTATATTTATTTCCCATAAAAAAAAAAAATATATATATATATATATATATATATTTGTGTTGCCTATGGGAAAACCCATTTTTGTCTCTAGACGATTATCAAAGGGTCCACTTTTGAACATGTGGCCAAGAAAAGGAGAAATTACAAGGTTCACATGATAGACAAGTAATGTGGTTCATTATTCTACTAAAAGACTCATACCTGTTTAAATTGCTGAGTTAGAAATTTTTTTTAAACTAATTACTAATTTAGCAATTTTAAACAAATGAGAGTCTTTTAGTGGAAAGATGGATAAATGACATGGTTAGCTAGAAGACTGTATAACTTCTCCAAGAAAAGTGACTTATATATATAAATATATATATATATATATATATATATATATCTTTGTTGCCTATGGAAATACCCATTTTTGTCTCTTTGACAATTATTGAAGGGTAAACTTTTGAACATGTGGCCAAGAAAATTGACTCTAGATATTTTGGTAAGATATTTCCAAATTTATTAAATATGTTCTTAAGCTGCATTTGGATAGAGAATTAACCATAAATAAATATGAAAGCAAACTTAGCTGGACTCTTTACTTGGTATCAACTTTAATTCTTTGAGTAAAAATGAAACATGAATTTCAATTTGAACCTCAACTTCTTGTTTTATTTGTTAATGATTTAATATGAAAATACTGTAACAAGTAAAACATAGGTATAATACCTTTGATTCCAAGGGAAACTCTACATAGAAGCCAAGATGTTCATAGGAACAATTTAAAATCAGTAGACAAAATAAATATATAATATACTTGCAAAAAAAGAAAATTATATACATAATTACATATTTTGTCTACCTAAATAAAATATTGACTATCTTGACTTGAGAATCTCAAGAATTTGACTTCAACAAAAATTAGAGTAATGCTAGGGATACAACAAAATGACACAACAATTTTACAACATTCTTAATTTAGCATATCAACTCACTTATGGGTCCATTACAATCTTTAATTTTTTAAAAATAATTTAATTAATTAAAATTTTTCGGTATGCTAATTTAGGAATGTTGTAAAATTATTGTGTCATTTTGTTGTATCCTAACATTAATCACAAAAATAGTTTTGGCCTACCAAACATAATACTTCAACAACAAATTAAAAGCCCAAATAACAACAATAAAAATTGGCACAAATAACTACAAACATAACCCAAACAAGCAACAAGATTAAGTAAAAGTCTAAAGGAAACTAGTATTCCCAAAAAAAAAAAAAAAAAAGACTAGAAGATCTATGGTCTCTAAATAGGCAAAGAAAAATCCAAAATTGAACTAACTACTTTTCTTGTCAAAAGAATTAAAGAAGTGGGTATAGCTGTATCAGTATAGTCCTATTCTTGACCCCAAAAAAAAGGAAAAAATGAGCTACCACTACCACCCCTCCCAGTCAACACGCCAACCAAACCAAAAGGCAAGTTTCATCTCTCTCCACAAAAAGTGTCTGAACCTTCGAGGCTCTTTACTCTCCCACACCAAATCGGCTAGCAGCAGAGATTATTGAAGACTTTGCTGCCTATCTGACTCTCAGATAATCTATCTCAAGGTATGAGTCCATCTCCAACAATTTTTCTCTACATTTGGATAATCTATAAATTCCTTTTTTTTTTCCTAAACAAGTTGGATGTTTTTTTTTTTTTTTGGTTCACGTTGTAAAGATGGAAAATCAACATGTTTGCAACAATGAGCATTCTTTGGTGTTCAATGAAGACGAGAGAAGAGGAATTCTTTGTTGGGCGTGCAGGGAACCAGTATTGGGTCCTAGCTACAGTTGCATAAAATGCAACAAGTTTCACCATCATAAATCATGTGCAGAATTACCTCGTGAGTTGCAACATCCTTTGCATCCAAAACATTCTCTCATTCTCTTTGCGGAATGGAAATGTGTTTGCGACGAAGAGTATAGCAAATGCGAAGTCTGCAAAGAATTTCTTGAGGAATACACTTACGGTTGTTCCCACTGCAACTTTAACCTTCACAGCAAATGCGCTTCTTTACCGCTCACCATAGAAACTGAAGTCCATGACCACCCATTAACACGCATATGGAAGTCAATAAAGTTCACTTGTGACCTTTGTGGCAAAGAAGGCAATGTGCCATTTCTTTGTGCACCATGCAATTTCTGTATTCATCCAAGTTGTGCGTCTTATGTACGCAATGTCAAAGTTATACGTCATGACCACATCCTCCACCTTACCATTTCTTCTCTTGAAACCAATCAATCTGTTTCCCAATTTTGTCGCCTCTGTGTTCAGAAAGTGGACATAGATTATGGGTTTTATTATTGCTTGAGTTGCGATTTTGTTGCCCACCTTGACTGTGCTATGGACAAGGAAAATAGAGAGGACATAAATTTGCTGAAACTGACAGATGAGTCAAAAAATAATGATCTAGACCTGGATGGATCTATAAACTCAAAAACTTACATAGAAAAAAAAATCAATGTAGGTGAAGATGGAATTGAAATTGCCACAGAAATCGAACACTTCAGTCATGAGCATGACTTAAAGCTTACGGATAAGGTTGAGAATAACAAAAAATGTGATGGTTGCTTACAAGTCTTTCTCCCTCCATTTTACAGTTGTACCAAGTGCAACTTCTTTCTTCATAAATCTTGTATTGAATTACCTAGAAAAAAACGACACCCACTTCATCGACACCCACTCAACCTTCTCCCAAAGGCACCTTATAGGAGTAAGTTATTTAGGTGTGATGCTTGTTGCCAAGATTGCAATGGCTTCACCTACCATTGTGAGGAATGCAACTTTGATCTTGATGTTCAATGTAGTTTGATGTTGGACATCCTTATCCACAAAGGTCACGAGCATCATCTTTACCTCTCCAACACAAGATATGAACAAAATTGCAGTAGTTGTGACTTTGAAAGTTTCCAAGTATATCGTTGTATTACTTGTGAATTTGCATTAGACTTTAAATGTGCTACACTGCCACTTACTACTAGGTACAAACAACATGAGCATCCCTTCACTCTCAGTTATGCTGTTGAAGATGACTCTGGTGAATATTATTGTGATATATGTGAAGAGGAACGAGACCCAAAGCATTGGTTCTACTACTGTGCAGATTGTAGTTATCCTGCTCATCCAAAATGTATTCTTGGCAACTATCCAAATTTTAAGTTTGGAAGTGCTCACTCATTTTATTGTCACCCACACCCCCTTACTTTCATTGAGAAAACTAAAGACCATCCTACTTGTCACAAATGTGGTCATCCCTGTGAAGAATTTATCTACCAATGTGCCCCGTGTAATTTCAACTTGCATAGACCTTGTTTATGGAAATGACAAATGTGATTTTTATACTAGACTTGGTCCACATAATTTTTGGTGTGAGAAATTCATCAAATGACATTGCAATAGTTAATTTTAATGCACTTTCTTGGCATCATGATCCACATAGGACATAAATACACTGTCCAACTCATGGTTGTATGTGTTTAGTCGTACCTTGCCTTGTCCTCATGCTAGAAACAATAAGTGTGTAGATAGTAGGATTTTTTAAGTTTTAAATGTTTTATGGTACAATATCTAGAATGGGAAGTTGGCACTCAATGTGGAACATTGAGTTAGGGATATGATGACAATCTTGGAACTAAAAGGCGAACTATAGGAATTTCTTATCAGTTGTGTAGGACTACTTTTCTTCTCTTCTCTTTCTATGCAATTTTGAACGCATTCATTTTTCTTGAGCTCATATTAAATTGTCCATCTCCTCTTCTTCTTCCTTAGCTGGATTCCCATTATTTTGAAGAGGGAAATGTGCAATTAGATGCAAAACATGAATGCAAAGATTCAGAAGCATTTCAGGTTATTACATATCTACATGCTTATCAACATCTTTTATGTCATTAGTTTTAGTTACTTTTATTATTATTATTATTATTGTAATTGAACTTATTTCTATGAAAGCGCAATTATGTATGATAAGTCAAGGGCTTAGTTTAGAAAATGTAAGTCAGACTTTCTTGCTTTGAACAATGTCATTATTACCTAGCACCTCTAAAATTTCAAGCCTCTGTTAATTATACTTTGAAGTTTTGTTCTATAATATCTAGTATTTATGCCCCTGCTGATCATACTTTTAGAAATTTTTGTTCAATAACAAACGTTTGCAAGTGTTGCATCTATAGTATACACTCAAGATTGTGTTATTGCTATTGGGGTACTTTTGGTGCAGAAAAAGAAAATGAAAGCTGTATTTTCATTGGGTCAAGGGTATCAGTGATGTAATTACAGTCCTATAAAAAAAACAAACTACAGTGATATAATTACAGTGTTTTGGCAACCTTGGTGGAGAACAAAGCTATTCCTAATCCTTTCTTTGGGTTGAAAAACGAGATGGATATAGATATTACTGATTTTGGGAGAGAGTATCATACATTCTGGTTTTTTGCAACTATTTAGAGTAAGTTTGTATGCAATTCATTGACATGAAATGTTTAAGAAATTGTAAGATTTAATTTTGGTTGCATTCCCTATAAGTTAAATTAGTGTGCCTTTTCCTACCAACAGTGTATAAACTATTTTCTTGTAATGTGTCAGTACTTGGGTAGTTGGTCATTGTTAGTGGGTCAGATTCTAATCAAAAGATGATTTGATAAATTTAATTTTTCTAGAAATTTTCAATGGCTTTTGGGGCTAAATGGCACCTCCAACACCCATATAAGTCTCGGTGGTGGGTGAGATTGAGGGTTTGAGTCCCCTTGGCACGTAAGTAGCTTACCAAGCAAAAAATTAAAACAAAATAATAGCCTTAGAAAATAAAAATAAAAAAATAAAAAATTTTGGAAATTGTTATCTGATTTTGACATTTCAAATTGAGTTGGAATTTATCAAACTTGTCTTGAAGCTGTCTGTTCCTTAGTCTTTCTACCTTTTAATCTCAAATTTGATCCTCCCTCAACCCTCTCCCCACATCTCTCCCACCCCACAAAAAGAAGAAGAAGAAGAGAGAAATGGTCTAATTGCTTGTCCTTTTGCAGTTAGGAAATCAGCACCTACAAAAGGGATGTTTCAGAGGCATTCTCTCAATGTAACTAATATTCTGCATCCTAATGGTTAAACTTGCTTGTTATCATTAGGTTTATAACTACATCCTAAGCCTATTCAATATATATATTATTTTATTTTGAAATTACATTTATAATTTTGGATCCCATGCAAATTGAATGATTGAGTAAAGAAATAAATTTTGACGTTCTTGGAAAACTTGCTATCTAGCAATAATTCATTTTCATGGTAGATTGGAATAGATGTTGCCACACAAAAGGTCTAGGGTTGGGATTAAGTTGATCCTATAAGTGACCATGTTTGTTACCTTTGGAGATATTATTATTAATTTAGTTTTCCCGTAATGACATTGTTTACTCTAGTTTCTTTTGGAATAAGAGAGACACTAGATGCATATTGATAAGACAATTATTAGAAATTTCTTGTTACAACCAAGCAAACAACCAAAACAAGATAGGTAACTGTCTATGGATGTTTGAAACATTTTTTCATTGAATAGTGTCAGTGTGGTAATTCATTAAGTGATCAGTTATACAATGGAGAATTGTTTGGTTGAAAATGGATTGTATGTATAAGAATAATGCGTATGTAGTTTGTGTAGCTCATTCATGGCAATTCTGCATTTGAGAGAAAAAGAGGAATTATAAGAACAATGGTAAGGGTGTCTTGGTAACAAAAATTGACCAATGCACTGGGTGAACTGCTAAAGGCATGTTTAAAGTTTAGGTGTGAACATGGATGGACTTACTGGTCAGAAATTTTATCTTTAATTGGTGAGCAGAAGGGAAACAAAGTGTGTTAACTAAGTTTGGCCTGGAAGAACAAAATATTGAAATGACTGAGGATTCATCAAATATTGCAAAGGCATTTTCCCTTTCTTAGATCCTTATATGAGGGGATATCAGCTTCAGGACAATTTTTCAATGGTTATTAGTATATCTTTTGTATACTTCCTATGTACATGGGTTGCATGCCCTTGCTCTTTAATGAATCATTTACTATTTTTTTTAAAAAAAAAAAGGTTTTGAACGGGAAAATCACGTGATGATGGAACTTCTTTTTGCATCCCCCCACCCAATGATGAGAAAAAAGAAATTCCTAGGGCCTTCATTGCTTATTGTGTTTTTTGCTTTTAAGAATGTGTTTTCATCCTATTTTATTCTATACATCTAGTCTCCTTCCAGTTGAATGGAGCCATATATTTATAGAACATATCAAAGCAAAATAAATCTGTTTCTAAGGTACTTGACCTCTATACTGTTACAGCCTTACAGGGATCGGAACACTGGCATATAGGATGAGGTGGTTGCGTCAATAATTGGGGTGAGTTGTATTCCAAATGCATAGTTCCTTAATAACAATAGATATGTGATTAACTATTATGCTCTAGTGCAATGATTAGTACTGCCCTCATAACCTGTAGAGCTTAAGAAAATTGAAACGTATATTTCCCCTTCTTTCATCTAGTTCTTTATAACATTTATTCTTGGTCATGCAATTCTTTCTGACTTAGAATTTTAATATTTTGATGGTGTTTTAATTCTTTCAGGAGAATTATTCTTTTCTTATTGTAATTATATTATTCAGTTACTAATGCATTACTATTTGATGCAGCAAATGAAAATGATTGATCCCCACTTGGTTTCATTATTTTTTTGGCAACAACAAAAGTGTATATTTGCATGCTACAATGGAGTTAGAAAATAGAAATTCCAAAGTAACAAAGGGAAGCATTTATTAGTTGAACATCTTCAGACGCAACATGTATCAATCCCTGCTGGATTGCAAGTGCATTATACATCTCCTGAGGTCACTGATAGCATGCATTCTTATGTTACTTTGTGGAGAATAGTCTTCTTTCAGCTTGCCTCGTTATTAAGCCATTCAAAAGGTTATGATACTCTTGTTTCAATAAGAAGTTAACAACCATTCAGTGTAAATTTCTTTTATTCATAGTATCTGAAAACACATTTCTGATTTTATGCCCCATTGGATTGCCCCCACATGGAAAATCAAAAAACATGATTAGATCGGCTGGGAATTTTGTTTAAGAACTAAGCTATATGAGCTATCTATATTAATATACCCTGGCTCTTTTGGTGATAAAACATTCCTCATACTTCGGACACTTGATTGTTTTATCCTCTCTTTATACCATAGTTCTTGTATTTTTTGTAAGGGTTGCATTTGTTTCCACTCGTTGAATATGATCTTAGATCTTATCTGTTTGATGTATAGGGTTTACTGTAGTGATAGTGGTCAGCTATAAGATTGCTTAAAAGAGTAACTATTGTTGGCCTTAGCAGTTTTCCTTGTTGGTCCGTATGTACTGGCCATGACACATCTTTCACTTATTTTGGTAAAATTAAGTTAGATTTTTCTTTTCTTTTTTTCCTGTCAATATCTTACTAAAGCATATCATGATATTGTAGATTTAGGTAATGAACTTCCTTCTCTAATCATTTCATTGATATTGTATATTACCATTTAAAGAGAGCTGAAATCATATAAAACAGCCCCCCTCCCCCAAGTTAAAAAACTGCATATTGGGCTGGAGAATAGAAGGAATATAGCCTCCATTACTAATCCGTGCCTTGAATTATCCAAAATGGTAATCTAGAGAAATATAGCCTCCATTACTAATCCGTGCCTTGAATTATCCAAAATGGTAATCTAGAGATGTGTACTTTTAGATTACTAGGCATTTGAAGCATCTGATTACTATGGATTATAATATGTTGCATTAATCTAGTTTTAGGCTCTCAATGTGTTGTAGGTGATAAAGGTATGAATTTGCAGCTCTTCTTCTACAAGCCTGGCTTATGGTGGACGAACAGTATAGGAAACAATCCTTGTAAATTGACCCATTTAACTTGAATGACGCATTTTTCCCTTGTAAGAGCAATTTGAGAGTGAAGTAAAAGACAGTCCAAGATGACTTTAGCTAACAAAAATGGTTCCAAACAATTATTGCTAATAAATAAAAATATTTAATGGGAAACTCTTAGTTGGTGAGAGCGGAATCTTTTATTTATATATTCAGTGTGTGAGAGTAAGACAAGAGCAGTTGGCGACTGCTTTAAGACTGGCGGTGTGAATGTGAGCAAAAAAGTCAATTGCTTTCTCTCCAGGTTGCTTTTTCTGTCCAATTAGAAGATGAATTCATAATTTTTAGCTGCTTGTTTCTAGTTTATCCTCTTCTGTGAAATAGACTCTTTATTTTATTTTTTATTTTTATGGCAGTGAAATAGACTTATTTAGTTTCACACTGACCTCTAAAAAAATGAAAATAAAATAAAATTGGAGCAGGTAGGACTTAGGAGATCAAATGTCATGCAAGAAAAGTTAATTTTCTTAGTTATCTGGGGGAGGCAATGACTGATTAATGACACCATTAATTTAGATGGGATTGAGCACATCTAATCCTTCTCCCTTGAAAATTTAAGATGATTCTTGCCTTGATCTCATATCATATAAATATTTCCTGACCAAAAAAAAAAAAAAATATATATATATATATATATTATAACCACCTCACCCCAACTATGTAGAATTGTCCACTTTGAGGGTTATACTCCATACGGGCACCCGTGTCCTCATGTGTGGGGCTCACCTTTCTGGCTAGAGTATGACTCTGATATCATTAAATTGTCACTCCCCAAACTTGACCATTAAGATAGGCATGTGACAACGACTGCACGCTTATAAAGTTTTCAACCTACAAGTGTGCAAGGTTTTCGTAACAACTAAAAATTCATTCTCGATAAACAATTACATCAATAAATCCAAAAATATCCCCAATAATGCAATTGTCAAAAGATCTCTAGAGTACCAATAGAAACAACAATCCAAACCTCATACCATTAAATAAAAAAATAAATACTAGTTATTACAAATTGTCTTATGGAAAAACCCACTCCACCACCACCCCACCATCATTTTCTGGCAGGATAATTAGAAAACTCCATAGGAACCTCTAAGGCTCCATGAACAAGAAATTCATTAAAAAAACTAAACAAATTTTACATATAAACAAATTAGAAGAATATATTTTAAGTAAAATATATATATATATATATATTATTTAATTAAATTTTGTTGTGCAGATAGCACCTCAGGACTCAAATCAATAACAGTAAATAAGTGGAAATGAAATAACAAACACACACAAAAAACACAAGAATTTACATGGTTCGGCAAACTGCCTACCTCCACGGCAACGATGGAGAAATTTCACTATAAAAATAAGGAGATACAAAAGTGCACAAGAATACTCTCAAGAAATCCAAATTCCAATTACATCCTAGCACTCTTTAATAGAAACAATAAGAATAGAAGCTAATTACCTCTCTTTTTCTCTATTTTTTCTTATGCGGCAGTACTTACTAGGTTAATAGAATTCATGATCTCTCTATACCGTACAACATAAACCAAATATATAAATATATATATATATATATATATATATTTATATTTATATATATGTCATAGGTCGGCAACACTAGGAGTTACATTCCTAGTTGTATTCGGTCACAATTGACCGACTTACAAGCAATGGGCTTGTGGGCTTCAATGGCAATTCAAGCCACCCACGTCAACAGATTTAAATATATAAAATGCCTCAATTTAAACATCGCCTTAAGCTCAAAATTCTCTTGGGTCACCTTGCTCGATTGCATTGGTCACAACTCACAAACTTTCAATATAGAAACCTTATTCTCTGGTACCTAAATGTTAATCAAAAATGTAAAACAATAGAAAAGACAAGTTTTTCAAATTTTGTATAGTTAACTGGCTCAAGTCAAGAGGAGTATAGACCAATACACCTGAAAATTCAGCAATATCAATTGCCATGTAGCACGTAGGACAAGGCTTTCAACAATTGCTAAAGACTCTTTGTTGTGGGGGTGGTTAAGCTGTAACATCCATCATCAAGAGCAACTTTGTAAGAAATTTGCTAACAAACGCTTGGACATAGTAGCATCCAAAGAAAAATGTTAACCTTGTCACAATATCACTCATATCAAAAGCTTGTCTTCTTTCCTAAGCTTCATTCCCAGAAGAAATGACTATTTAGGGTTTGTTTGGATATCGCTTATTACTGAAAACTGAAAACTGAAAATACTGTAACAAAATAATTTTTAAATATGTGAATAGTACCATAAGACCCAGTTTTAATGAAAATTTTGCTGAATTAGACAACTTGTGGGTCCTGTGAACAGTGCACGAGACTTACTGACAGAGACACAAAAGCACTGGAATGAAATTTCAATGCAATCCAAACTAACACTTAGCCTTAATTTTTTAACTATGTAGCCAAATAACTTATTTTTCAAATTATATAGCAAAATGCTCTTATTTTGAAACTTGATATTGTTGATGTTGAGTTCTTCTTGGAATTCAACATTAACAATATTGAGTTCTATGCATGTTTTTAAATGGAACTAAACATTCCTAATGCCAGTTTTTGAACAAAATTTTCAAAAATAAATAGCAAAATACGCAACGAACTCGACATAAACAATGTCAAGTTCCAAAACAGGGTATTTTACTACATAGTTTGAAAATAAAGGTGTTTGACTACATAGTTCAAAAATTAAGGCTAAACAACCATTTTTCCCTTCCTTGGAAAAATAGAAAAATGGCTTGCTGTAAGAGAATCACTGCACTACTTTGTCTATCACAAGAATTTAAAGAAGCATCCATTCTAAAAAGGCACCTTTAAGCTTTATTTAAAAATAAAAATAAAAATGAAGACAAAGAAAAAGAAAAAGAAATGAGAGGAAGAATAATAAATTTACTTCAATTGTTCCTACAGTGTCTTTAATAGGCCAAAATTTAATTAATGAATACACATGCTAAATACTAAAATATGCATATAAAGCTAAAATAAAATCTGGTCATAATCCTATCAATACAACTACAAAAAAAAAAAAAAAAAAAAAAAAAAAAAAAAAAAAAAAAAAACCCGCTGAAGAAACCAAACATGTTTTATAAAAAAATATTTACTCAAAAAAAAAAAAATGTTGGAAAAATGTGAGGACAGACAAAGATGCTGAGCCAAATCGCGATTTTAAGTAGCCCCAACCCGGTCAGCCTTAAATCATCTTAGGTTGGGTCAAATTCAACCCAGCCCGTAATATATATGTATTTGGACCCATCACGAAACCCTAAACCCATCAACTTTAGGGCCTGGCCCGAATAAGTCCCTAGACCCATTTTTATTAAGGTCCACATCGAGTCACACAAGCCCATACACTCCAAGCCTTATATTTTAAACCTCAACCAGCCCAATTTCGAACAAAACCAAGTCCAGTCCAAAACCCTTACAGCCCAATTCGAAAAACATCAGAATTTAAACTCAAACAAGTCCAATTTCTAACCCCAAACATATTTAGCCAGCCCATTTCTAAACAAGAAAATAAACAATAAAGCCGAAATACACTATTTGGTCCAGTATACCATATGAGTGACTGAGCGGAATTGGTCCTTATGTTTAAAAAATTAGATCTATTAATCATTTTATTGTATTTGGGGATTTTTTTTTTCATGTGTGAATTGAATTTTTGAGGTTGTAACCTTTATTGTTTCATATGGTGTAATTAAAGTGAAGCTGTAAGTAGGTAATCTGTGTGATGAGTTTCTTAATTTGATTAGAGGAGTATTTGATTAAAATGGGCATATGATTGACACATCCTCTTAGAGATTAGCATTGTGATAAAATTGTTAAGAACTACTAAATTATTGACGCATATATGAATGAACACGCTTATATGTTAACATAGTCATAAGATATTCAATTGATCAAATTGCATGATAACTAATGTTTGTAATTCCATAGTTTTACTATTTCATTTTTTCATCTATGGTTCTTACTTAATAGAGTGGAGCATGGTCTCATTTATGATGACTCGATTCTTAATAATCTTATGCAAAATTTGTGTCTCAATTCTAATATCCCTTAAGTCCAAGTAATGGAATGGACTGGATTCATCTGTATAGTTTTGTATAGATTATTTTGCTGTAATTTGGGTTCTCCTTTGCTGTAACGATATCAGTCTTTGTGTTTTATATAGAGGTTGCAGCTAAAGCTGCAATATGCTGTATAGAATGATGCAAAGCTTGCTTTGCTGTCTGGTTGTTTGGCTTGCACTAGTGGTTTTTTGTTAGACAGGGATTTATTTAAAGATTTTGAGTTTATATACATTGCATGCATCATGTGAGCCTACATTTTTAAGGTGTAATTAATTGTCATTTATGGGTATTATTTGAATGCAATTTGTGGAAACTTCAGGAGTTGAGGGAATGGCTAGTGGTGGTGATGGTGTGTCAGTTGTTGGTGGAATGTCAAAGAAAGGTGTGGGAGAGAGAAGGGATTTTCGGGGAGAAACTTTGGGGAGTTGAAGAGAATGGTCCTCTTTTGAGTGAAAATGGGGAAGACCTAGATGGGAAAATTGGGACCATTGAGGTTCCAATTGAGGACATGGGTGTGAACAAGGAGATGGAGATGGAAGAAGGGAGCATGGATACTCAGGAAAAAGGTAAGAAGGATGGAAGTGTGGCTGACAAAGAAGAGACAAACTTAGGCAAGTTGGCATCATCATCTGGGTGGAAGAAAAGGTACTAGCAGTGACCATGAAACTAATGCTCATTGGGTATTGAGGCAACTTCCCACACCTGTGTCAAGGACTAAGGGGAAGGACAAAGTGGTAATTGATGATGAACCTGTGTCAACAAAAAGGAAGGAAGAATAAGAGTATATTGGGGTGCAAAAGAAGAAAGACAGAAGTAGAAGAGCCCCTTAACAAGGAACTAGAGTCAAATTCAAATCAGGCTAAACCAAAGAAACCTGCCAAAATACGAGATGCAAAGTTAAAAACAGCCCAAGTAAAACAACCAAGCTGCTTGAACATCTGTTTCTGATATGAAGACAAGTGATAAGGAGAATTTGGAGGGGGAAGCTTCTGCCTTTTTGTGACGTTTGGACCAGGATCCTGTTTGCCTACTAAAGCTGATCATATCAGAATTTATGGTAAGTTTGGTGAGCTAAATAAAGCAAAAATAGAGATGTTCAATGACAGTTTCTGTGCTCAAATTGGCTTTAGAAGTCTCAGTGATGCCTTAGGAGCCTTCAAGGAGTTGCTATGAAAGAACACTTCTACAAATCCCTATTTCTATTAAAAAGAATGAATCCCCCTTTATCCTGCACCTAAGCTTGTAAATCTGTTTCCGACTACTAAAGCTTGGAATGGCCTCTTTTCCATGCTGTCTTCTAGATCTCGCACATTTGTTTCTGCCTCCTAAAGATTGCAATCTTTTTGGTTCTTTACCTCTATGCCGCACCTGAGCATGTGAATCAGTTTCCAACTATTAAAGATTGCAATGTCAGTGCCTCTTTTCTCTGAGAAACTGAATAGTTTGGTACTACACATTGACAGATATACATTGATCCATATCTATGTTTAGAAATATATATTATGTTTCTTTTTTGCATGCTTGGAGTTGCTGAGGATGTAGGAGTTAATTCTCTCGCTATTGTTTTTATGAGTAGGTATTAATTTGATTTAGGTGGGCTAGTCTTTTTAGTGTTTTAAGTAAGCTAGTTGCATTGGCATATGCTCACCGATATAGAGATTATCACCTTTTTAGTCCCTCTTTTTCTATCTGTCTCAGTTAGTATGGCAAGAAGCTATTTCCCTACAATTTTTCTTAATAGAAAAGTGGAGATTACATTTTTTTTTCCAAGTGCGAATCCCTCTATATTTGAACTTTTGTTTGTGTTTTGCATACTTTCTAATGAAAGAATCAGAAAGATCACGAGCAATGAACTAGTTTGGAGAAAGAAGACCCAGAAATTTCTATAGTTAGGCTACTTATTTTGTTTCAAGATTGCATTCAGTTTATTTTTACTTTTTTAGTTAGTATCATACGGTTTTTCTTCCAATTATTTTACTTCTGAATGGTAAGGTTTCACCACACCTTTTTTCCTCCAACTATTATTGTAGGGGCTCAAGTGGCCAATTTCTTAAAACTTCTGAGTTAGGCTTCACCAGAGCCATTTTTAGTATTTAGTAGCTCAACTATAAGTGTCTACAAGCACCTTTTGAGGTAATACTTGATTCTTGAAATGCTGTTTTCACCCGTAAAAGATTTTTAAAAATGCATATTTTCAATCACTTGTATTAATTTGATCAACTTGTCGTAAATTTGAAAAGATTGACCTTATTGCTGTGGCCTTTCAGGTGTCCTAGTTCCTAAAGAGCAAATCATAACCAATTCTGGTCCATCATAACTGTTTTCTTAGACAATACAATAAAGAATCTGATATTAGATTTATTGGGCAACACACTTGATCATTCTAGATTGTTGTCATAATCCTACTTCTAGACGAGACCCAATTGACATCTGGAAGGCCTAATGCTTGTATCCAGAATACATCTATGAACTTTTTGCCAAGAATTTCCCCAACATGGGCACCACTTTTTAGTGTCTTTTTGGTCTCAGAATAATGCGGTTACTTCTGTAGCTTTGCTTCTTGCCTTTGATAGACATATATGAGACATTATTTGCTCATCTGGTCATGAAAGCAATTGGTGGATTAATGCAAGATTTTGCCAGTTCTGGAGAAAATTTCTTCAGAGCCTACATCAAACCACTACCTCTTCACCTTATAAACCGAAGGAGATGTCACAGAATCCATACAAGCTAAAATTACAGAGATCAGGGTAAAGAGATAGCTTCAAAAAGGAGTTTAAAAAGCAAGGGGAAGACAACATAGAAAAACAAAGTTTTTCCCTATAAATATTTTCTTCATGTATACAAAATCTCTACAATGAGCAATTCTTGCAATTGTTTTTTGTATTATGGTATAATGCATTGACCCATGTTTTAAAATTATAGTTTTTTCTTTTTTTTTGGGGTAAAGTTGGATTAGTAGTATCGAGGTCACAAATGACTTTAACTCATTACATTTGATGGTAATTCACATCACATTCAACAATAATTTTAAATTTTAATAGCATTTCTAGTTTTTTTTTTTTTTTTTTTTTTTTTTTTTTTTTTTTTTTTTT